>NC_136919.1:85501858-86787818 GCF_949752795.1 Hyperoodon ampullatus
TGTGTGCCCTGAGGGGTGAGCATAGCTTTTAATGGGGGCTTCCTCACACTGCTTTCATTTGCTGTTTAATTTTAATGAATCCCACCCTGTAGAAGGGGAAGAATGAAATAGGATGTGCTTGAGAAAATGAAGAGAGTTATTACATATCTTCCTTGTAATCCAGAGTAGCATGTCATCTCTTCTTCTGTTTGTCTCCTTTGGTTGTCAATGGAAGATAATTTTGGCTTGCTTACTTTCCAAATCAGAAACTGAAGTCAAATACTAACATATCCTAGATGAAATTTGACTCATTCATTTTTGAGAGTCTGTGAGCCCTGTGTAAGGTGCTGAGAATAAAAAGACAAATTTATTGACTTCAATAGTTATTTACATAGCATTGAATGTGTTCCAGACACTGTTCTAAATTCTATCAGTTATCTACTTTTGCATCATAGAACACTTCAAGACAGTGACTGAAAACCACAACCATTTCTTTCGCTCAGGGTTCTTTTCAGTCAGCAGGTGGGGCTGGGCTCAGTGGGGTGGTTTCTTCTGCTGGTCTCATCTGAGATCACTTATTCAACCAAAGTCATCTGGTGATCCACCTAGAGTCTAAATGGCCCCCCTCATCTGTCTGGCAGCTGGTGCTGGCTGTGGGCTGGGCCTGTTATTTCCAGCAGGCTAGCTTGGGCTTGCTTACATGGCAGTGATGTTTTAAGAGGGCAGGTAGAGAAGCTGCATGCCCCTTGAGGCCTCAGCTTGGAAGTTGCACAGCATCACTCCTGTTGCAGTCTCTTGGTCAAAGCAAGTCCGCAAGGCCAGCCCAGATTCAAAAGGTGTGGAGCACTAGACCCCACCTCTTGCTGCAGAGAATTTGTGGCCATTTAGTCTCCCATCAGAGAGGCACAACAGAGAGATTTAGTAACTTGTTCAAGGTCACACAGCTTGGGACAGTACAGTGTTTTAAGTGCTTTGAAAGCTGCTACTCATTATTTTTAAATCTTACAGCCACTATTCGGACCAACTTATTTTTTTTCTCTGCAGCCTTGTAGAGAAAGGGTCATTCACATTGCTGTGTGGCTGCCATGGGTTGGAAGCTTCATATATGTTATACCACTGAACTGTCATAACTAGTATGAAATGGAGATATTATTATCATTCCCAATATTCAGATGAGGAAACTGAGGCTCTTGGAAATTAAGTATGAGTTGTATAAGAGAATGTTAACTCACTGTTCCATATGCAAGAGTGGTCTCCCTAAGTAAATTATAAATGTCCTGGTGCAGATCTTTTTTTAATCTCTTGTTTGCATCTGGAAAATCGTTTTTAAAAATTTTCTGTTGCTAACAATTAAAACTGGATTAGATAGCAGCTGTGCTTTAGGGCATCCAGTTCACATTTATTACATTTACTTCATAGTCTACTTTCACCCTAACTAGTGGCAATAGAATTGCAAGTTGATGGGAACAATCTTACTCTAATCACCCGTACATTTCAGTATACTCCATTATGATATTCAAATATATAACATATTATTAAAATAACATTAAAGGGAACATAGAATTATCCCATATTCTCACATCCTGAACACAAATATTTTCTACTTCTCTGTGCTTCCTTAGAATCTTTATATCCACATTTATACTCTAATTAGAGTACACATAACATCTAAAATTTTTCACTTATTAGATCATAAACCACTTCCATTTTGCAACCTAATCTTTATATTTATCTTTTTATGTGGCATCTTAATATTTAGTTATAAAGAAATGTTATAATTTATTTTATTTCTATGGTGGACGTAGGTCATTTCTAACTTTACCTGTTGTAATTAATTACAGAATATATGATGTTCTGGATGGGCTTTTGTTCAGATATTTTGTTTAATTCTATCTCTAAATATGTACTCTCATATTTTTCAAAATATGTGTTCTGAATTTGATTCCCACCTCCTGTCAAGAACCATGTAAATGTGTGTTGTGTGTGTGTGGTGTGTGTGTGTGTGGTGTTTGTGTGTGTCTGTGTGTTTGTGTGTGTGTGTGCGCACGCCACCAGTTTTACTCTGGGAAGTTGACTTAAGGAAATAGTTCAAACATACAAAAAATGTCCAAGTAATCCAATGTTATGATGTTTCTTCATATGTTAGCATAACTTTATTTTTCGTAACTAATGCTTTACTTTTTTTTTCTTTTTGCATTTCTATAACCAAATAACTGACATAGAGTTCATTTGGGGTATAAGTTTTAGATCTAAATCAATTTTCCCTATACAGCACTACAATTATCCCTCTCTGTTTATTAAATAATATTCACTTTCCTGGAATTACGTGATTCTTATTTTACTGAATGCTTAAATATAATATATAAATGGGTTTATTTGGATTTTTTAAAAAAATTTTTTTCTGTTGCTTTGTTAGTGGCAGTTGCACATTGCAGAAAAATAGCTGGAACAAAAAACATGTTTTTCAGATGTCCAGTGGAGCCCCAGAATAGAAGCAGGATGAATATTCCATTCCGCATTGGCAACACCAAAGGAGATGATGCTTTAGAAAAAAGATTTCTCGACAAAGCTCTTGAACTCAATATGATCTCCCTGAAAGGGCATAGGTGAGTACATGTCCCATCCAGAAGCTTGTCAGAGAATTGGTTTAGTTTTCAGACGCTAAAGGAGACACATCTAGGAGCCTGCCCATCCTGGAGTAGCAGTTATTGTAACTAGTTGGGAAAGACCGTTTGTTATGGGGGTTCTCCTGCTGCTGCTTACAGACCCCTTAGCACGATTCCACGGCCGAGAGCATGGGGGGGCCACACGTTCTAGGAGCTTTGGTCAAAATTACCTTTGAAAATCTCTGCTCTGACAGCACAAAGGGTGCCATCCCAGCTCTGGTGCAGCTGGCACAAGCCTGTTCAGTGTAAGAACAGACACTGTTGCTCCCCTGAGCATCAGAAAGAGTAGTTAATTCTGTAAGCTCCATGAAAGATGTACGTTCTCACGCATGAGAATAGCTGCCTGCTCCCTGCCCCCTGCACGGCAGGCTCATTGAAGAGGTGAGCTAACCTAGGTTACCTGTGAGCGTGACGGTCCTTCACTGCGTTGGAAAGGAATTTTCTAATGACTGAGATGTGTGATGCTCCTGGCCACCTGCGGGGGCTTTCAGGTGGGAGGTTGGACACGATGGTCTCAGGTGCCGTGACTCTCGCAGGAGCTGGTGACGGGAAGGGGGGTCGTCTTGATGCTCAACCAGATGCTCCTGTTCTTAACGGCTGCATCTGTGGTTCTTCTAGGTCCGTGGGAGGCATTCGGGCCTCTCTGTATAATGCTGTCACCATCGAAGATGTCCAGAAGCTGGCAGCCTTCATGAAGAATTTTTTGGAGATGCACCAGCTATGAGCACATCCTAACCAATATACACTCTGCCCTTGAACAATGTACAAAATTGAAAGTCACTTGGGCATGGCTAAAAACACTAAACAAACATAGTATTTTTCTCGAATGAACATGCTTATGATAGATTTTCTTCTTTTTTCAGAGAACAGCAAAACATCCACAGCTATGCTAAGCTGTTGAAACTTAACCTTAATTCTGACTTGAACTGGAAGCTTTTAGAAAATCTTCTCTTGCTTTTCTACCAAATTCTAACTACTGTTGTCTTTGCTGCTACTTTTTCTGCCTAGATCTCATATTCAAAGCTGCCTATGAGTTTAACTATATGCAAATTGCAGGTTATTATTTTTAGAGACACACAAACACACAGCATGGAGGGTGGGTGGATCCCTCTAGGTGCTGAATTTTGATCCTTTGCAAGATGACAGCAGGTGGGGTCTTCTGGATTCTGCAGCTATTAATTCAGGTCACCACCGACCGTGTTGTGATGTTCCAGACTAAAAGGCAAACTGGAGATCGTTCTTTATACTGTTATTCTCATAAAGAGATAAAAGTGGCATACTATATGTTTATATAGCAAGGTCTGTTTTTAATACCAAATAGTTTATATCTCTATGCATTTATATCTCTGTGCATTTATATTTCTAATAATACGGTTCTTGTTGATATATGTTGAGACTCTGAGAATTTGTTGGGATCCTTGACCTTGTGCATTAGAGTGTTAGGTTCTCAACAGTCGTGTGCCTCCCCTTCCCCCTCCCCCTCCCTTTTTAAGCTGCTTCACAAGAGTTGGAAGCTCCCGGATTCACTTTTACTTTCCTTTCAGTGGGTAGAAGAACGGTTGGTTGGTTGGTTGGTTGGTTGGTTCTTTGTTTTTCAGTTATGCTGTTAAACTAAAAATCTCTGTTAAACTCCCTTACGGTTTGTTCACGTGACTGTTCTCTTTATGGTGTTTGACCAGTGATGCCATGAGTTCGGGAAGATCTTTGCTGAAGAGTCTTTTCCCCTCTTGTTTATCCATTGTCAGTGTTTTATGTTGACCGTGCGAAGGACATTAAAGTCCTAAAACATCTAAACCTTTGTCAATGAATTTCTTTACATGCTTTTTAGGCAGATTGTTCTTTTAAAAACTTTATGTTGGGAAAACTTGAGTCTAAAAATAGCATCCGTGAAGGGTATTTTGTTCAAAAAGGTGTAAGACTTGACTCCTGTACATCCATGTTTTTAATGATTGAGCATACTGGTAGCTTTCCTTTGGCTTTTGGAATGGACAATATCAACAAACCACGTTACAACACAGCTCACGGTATAAAGTTCTATGAACTTTGTCCCACTTAGGCTAGAAACATGCCACTAGGACAGTTTTGAGCCATCTCTGTGTTTCGCTGGATTGTGTAATGAGGACTATACTGATCTTTCGTCCCAGCTCTGCACCAATTAGTTGGGTTAGTTGGGTTTCCTGCTTAGGGCTAAGCCTTGCCAGTCTTGGTTCTCTCATCTATGAAAAGGAGGATTGAAATAACTCCTCCACTTATCTCAGGGATGTTTGAAGAGCTTAAAACGAAAGCTCAATGCAGGATGTAACTAATAACCGCAGTAAAATTTTAAATGGCAAAAGCCAGCCAGTGCTTGGATGCCATCCAAGTGTTCACATATAATAGTGCTCAGAGTCTATTTTGCATCCTTCCTCATCCATTCATATGATGGTGACAAGTCCCTGCGGTTTGTACCAGCCCCAAATCTCTTGAATCTCCACTTATTTCCATTCTCATTGCCACAGCCAGCTCTGTCAGCCCTCAGCGGATCATTTCAGCAGCCTCATCTGCCCCCACCTGCCCCTACCAGCACAGCCAGTTGGACCATCCCTTCCCCTTCATACTCCTCCTTGGTTCATAAAAAAGCCCAGGCTTCTGAGCCCAACAGTCACAGCTTTGTGGTGTCTGGTCTGGCTTCTTCTTTCTTGTGTTTCTGGTTCTTGGAATGTGGCGTGCATATATGCCCATGCTACGCCAGGTAAGCCTGGAGTTCCTGCCCACGCTCAGCAAGGCTGATGTTCCTTCAAGACACCTGCCAACCTCCTGACCTTGTTTGTGTCTCCTGCATTGTAAGGATGCGCTTTTCCTTTGTTCTTATAAGCGTGACCCTTTTATCCCATCACAGCACCTCCATTCTGTGTTTTCCTGTGCCGAGGGTGTCTGCTTACGTGCCTTCCCCATCAGAGCAAGGAACAAGCCCTGTTTCTCCACCTCCATCGCCTGGCATCCTGCCTTGCCCTTAGGAGGTGCTCAACGATTGTCCGTTTAATGAATGGAAAGGCAGGGCTTCCTGAATTTCGCAAACAGCCTGCAGTAAAGGTAGAGGTACAATCTTACATACGTGGATGTTTTAATTTTTCAAAAGCTTACTATGTAATTTCATTTTTTACTAAAATTTAGAATCTTGGAGGACTCCCAGACTCTTCTTTATATTTGTGTGAAAGTGTTTGGAAAACGATGAGCAACTGCGTTCATACCAGGACAAAGGGTAGTCACTGTTGTCTGGAGCTCAGATCGCTGGAAGACACTGAGCGAAAACCTTGACCTTTGAATGTCTGAAGTGAGTGAACGGACACCAGTCTGCTGACCACGTGGAGAGAGGGGAAGGGGAGATAAGGATGCAGGCCCCGGGTCAACAGGCTGCGGGAGCCACAACTGGCCAGTCTTTAAGATTAAAAGCAAAGTGGACAGACAGGTGTCTTTCAGGCCTTGGGAAATCTGTGTAAGGCTTAGTGGCCTCATGTTCCTTTAGATCCTCCAAAGTGTCCTTCTCCCAAACTGATTTTGACTATTTTTCTCTTTCAAGATTTGACAACACATAATCATGTTAATACCACCTAAGTGAGAAAAAACAGATTTCTTCCCACGTTGCTTATGTTTACCTGCACACACTGCTTCATCCCCAGCACTGCAGCTCTGTTCTTTACCTGCACAAGAAACAAAATTGGAATTGTTCTGTTCTGCGCTAGTCTGTGTTTATCTAAATATCTAATGCTGTCTCGTCACAACTTAGCAGATGCTGGAAGGTTTGGCAAGCCCTTAGGTGAACTATGTGATGTAACAAATAACTATTCCCTTTTTTCCCCTTTAGAGCTTAAGGAGCCACTAAGACCCCGTTAAATGGACAAGACCCATTGATAGATGTCCAGCTCTGCCGAAGGCACTTGCAGGTCTGGCCTCGTATCACTGTGTGATTAATGTTTGTTGTATCGTATTCTTTGGAAGGAAAATAAAATGAAGAAGAATTTTCTCACATTTGATCAGAATGAACATAGTTAAAAAAGTGAAATGCTACTGCGTCTGCAAAGAAATCAATCACCTTAATTGGAAAGAAGATTCCCTGCCTCTGTTAGTAATTGGGCTCTTGGTAATTTAGAATTGGAATCCATGACAGTTTGTGATAAATTGTCTCCTTTTGGGCTAAAGAAGGTAAGAAGTTCTAATTACCCCTGGATTATTCCAGAGTGGGTGGAAAAGCTTGATCAAAGAGATATTGGGAGAGAGCTAGAAAAGCTAGCAGTGAGCAAAGATTTATTGAATTTCTTTCTAAGAAGCTAAAGAATAAAATAGTTCATTTGTTGTGACAAAAACAAGAGCCTGTTTGAAATCCCAGAGGAAATTGGATTTTCTAAGAAAATAGGGAACTGGGCATATTAGAAAAAGTTTACTTACACAGAGGTTCTATAGTTAGGTTATAGAAATTGGCCTTGCTTGTTAGCACATGAGAATATTGACAGCCTTGGGCCTCGCTTGGGGAAAAGTATGGAATTCATACTTTGAGTGTTTAAATGTATAAGTAATTGGCACTGAGTTTAAGGAAGTCCAAAATGTTTTATTCAAATGAAAGCATTATTTAAGTTAGTAGAAATGTACTCAGGGTCCTAATGAATGAATCTACTGACCCAATCCCTGTTGGTATCCTAGCCTTTGTTTCTCTTCAGATTGCCTAACAATACCTGAAGAATAAGGTGAATTTTAGGTTGATGTATTTATTTTGAATTGTGTGTGTTTATTTTACATATCTATATAGAGGTAGATATATAGTTATAGATATAATTTCAAACTTAAAGAAAAGTTGCAAGATTAGTACACAGAACTCTTGTATGTGCTTTACCTAGATTCACCAATTATTAATATTTAGCTTTATTTGCTTTGGCATTCACTGTCTCTCCATATATACATGTTTTTTTTCTCCTGAACCCTTTAAGGGTAAGGAGACATTGTGCCCTTTTCCCTGTAAATAGTGATTACTTCCTAAGAGCAACAACATTTTCTTACCAAACCACAGCACAGTGGTCTAAGTCAGAAATTTAACATTGATACTGTTGACTGATCTACCATCCATATTCAAATTTTGCCACTTATTCCAGTAACATCCTTAATGGCTAATTTTTTCAGGCCAGGAACCAGTCTACAATCATGCATTGCACTTAGTTCTCATGTCACTTTGGTCTAAATATGAAATAATTCTTCAGCCTCTTTTTTTTTTTTTTTTTTTGTGGTATGCGGGCCTCTCACTGCTGTGGCCTCTCCCGCTGCGGAGCACAGGCTCCGGACGCGCAGGCTCAGCGGCCATGGCTCACAGGCCCAGCCGCTCCGCGGCATGTGAGATCTTCCTGGACCGGGGCATGAACCCGTGTCCCCTGCATCGGCAGACGGACTCTCAACGACTGCGCCACCAGGGAAGCCCCTTCAGCCTCTTTGTTCTTCATATTATTGAGAGTTTGTGACGAGTATAGGCTGGTTGTTGTGTAGAATGATTCTCAGTCTGGGTTTGTCCTCTGTTTCCTCATGGTTGTTTCATGTTATGTGCTTTTGATGGGGGTTCCACAGAGGTGACAGTGTGTCTGTGCATCCTTACAGGAGCCACCTGATGGTCATTTGTCTCATTAGCATCTTGGTTAAGGTGGTGCCCACGAAGTTTCTCCACTGTCAAGTTATTATTTGTCACTTTGTAGTTAATAAGTAATTTATGGAGAGATATTTTGAGACTCAGAGTATTCTGTTCTTCATCAAACTTTTGAATTACATATCTGGTTCATAGAACTGAAAATTCAGGTGGATTTATTTTATGGAGAAGGTGAAGTGATTCTTAATGCTTATTTTCCACTAGTATTTTTACAAGCCACTCTTCTCTCTCCCAAAGGAAAAAGAATCCTAAAATATAAGCAGGGGTGTGCAGAACGGTTCATTGAGACGTCAAAAGGCAACCGTTGGAGGATATATATTCCAGGGGCTCTGAGAGTAACAAACATTATTTTGAGAATGTGAACAGTATGGGCAAGTGTGCTTTTTGGTGAACCAGGGAAGGAGGAAAAGAATACCCTGATCAGGATATAGGGACCAACTTGTAGACTTTTCCTTCCCTGTCTAGTCTAGTTTGTTTATTTCTCAGTAGTTTTAGAAGTACAACGCTTTGGCCACACAGACCTTTAATCGAATAACCAGATCATGAACCACAGAGCCTGATTATGCTTGGAAAGGTGTGCTACATATAACAACCTAAAGTTAAAATTGCTTCTAATGACTCTAGCCTAGCAGAATAGCCCCCAAGAGACATGTAAAATCTTGGCTTCCATCTAGCCAGGTGAAAAGCCGTAGGCATCCCGAGAAATGAAACTTGAAGTTGAAACGTAAGAATGAAGTTGAAACGTAAGAAATGTTACAGGTCATTCTGGGGGAAAGAAATAATGATCTTTTCCAGCAGAGTAAAAAGCGGCCAGAGGCTGAATCATTCTTTCCTGTTCCCTTCCCCCAGTTTCAAACCATAGTTTCTTTAGGTTGAAAGTCCAGGGGTTGAAGCAGAAATCTTTAGGAGTTCTTAGGAAATGACAGGTGAGCAGGTTAATAACCTCAGGTAGGAACAATTCTGCTGTAAAACACACCGGGGAAAATACTCCTGAATTTCTGATGCATTTAAATCTAGGGCATCTAACATGTTTTCTGAAGAATTATGTTCAAATGAAGGCTCCAGCTGATGTTACCCATTCACCTCCCCCATTAAGCCATCCCCAGTTCTCCCAATGGCATATTGTTCAAGATATGGTGTCCTCCATGAGCAAGGTTCTTGTGGATACAGGGGCAAGATATATCAGTTAGGATTTCGTTAGTCACAATAGGTAGAAAACTTGGTCCAAACTGGCTAAAGCAAAAAAACCCAAAAAACAAAAAAACGAATTATTGGTTGACATAACTGAAAAGTCCAAAGACAAGGGCCAGCCCAGGTCTAGTTTACTTGAGAGGCCCATGTTGGATATCCTTTGGAGCCACCTTTCTGGGACTCTGCGTCTTTGTCCTCCTTCATGTCATGCTTCATGATAACTACATTGGTGACATTGCCTCTTCAGAACAGGTCTGTAGCTCTGCTTTCCCCGCCAGTGTCCAGGCTCACTCTACTTGGGCTGCCTTAGGTCAGTTTCTCATTCCTGTGCCAATGAGTAGGACCCAGAGGAAGGGACATGTTAACTGCCTGGAATACAATAGGGCCCATCCTTGTGGGTAGGTGGCCAGTCCCACCTAAACCATATGGAAGCCTGTGCAGTTTGCCAAATAAGTTCTGCTTTTTGTTTCCCTTATGGAGCTTACAGCTTAGTCAGGGAGGCAGACAAACAAATAAGCAAATGGATACAAGATATGAAGTAAAGGAACAGAGCTGTGAGACTAAGTGTTAGGGGGACACAGTCCAGACGGAGAAGTGGGAAGTGACATTTGAGTTGAGACCCGAATGGTCGAGCAGGAGTTAATCAAGAAAAGAGGTTAGGGAGAGACAAAAGCCACGTGAGCATTTGGGAAAACATTTATCATTTTACTTTCTCTTGGGAGAGTTGGTGTGTGATGCTCAAAATATTGAACAACTAGTGTGGTACCCTAGAGAGGCCAAAGTTACTAGTGGTCAAAGGAGGATGACTACAGGAAAGCACCAGCTCACCGTAGGTGGCCACAGAGGAGTGGCCCACTGCAGGGGTCTGAGGCCCACAGGGCTAGGGCTGGGGCAGAGACTATTAACTAACTAGGATGGAAGTAGTAGATAGGTATATAAATAACTGGTGTGGCAGCAGAGGCGTGTACCTGTTGGATTTCAAGCCTGCGTGTACCCCCTTTTTTTCTGGGCCTCTTTCCACTGTTTACTGACCAACAAACCTCCCCTATGCGATAGTCAATAAATGTTGCCTAAACATATAGATGACTATGTTGATAGCGTGGGAAAATTATCTACATTCATGCCTGATTGATATTGATAGAAGATTTCGCCCCAGAGCAAATTAGCAAATGCTTCCCTAGATTCCGCAGAGCATCTCAAACGTTGATTTTCAACTAGAGGCTTCTGGGATTTGAGTCAGCATCTGCCTGAGGTTTGCAAGTTGAGGGGAATCTCAGCCTGGAGATACATGTTGATTCCACTGTAGAGTGTTAGAAGCCTGCACGGAGTAATAAACTTATAGTTGTGTTTTGTTTGAACCATTTAATACTTATTAACTTAATGGGCACATTAAAAAAAATCATGAGATGAAGCATTAACATCCAGATTCCTGTCTTTTCTTGAAGGGGGAGAAGACTTGGGCCTGCATTGCAGCATGGAGGTTTGTCTGCAGCCAGTAGAGGCTGCCTCTTTAGATGGTGTGCTCTAATTTACCTTTCTTCCACCTTTCTCGCTGTTTTCATATTTGTTACATACTGGCCCTTGGGTACCGGGTCTGAAAATAGCAAGAATTAAGCTTTTCTATTAGAAAACCATTGCAAGGTAAAAAGAGTAAGATGATCCTTGGCATCACCCTTCTGGCCTTTCCCACTGTTTTAACCCTAGCAGCAGGAGCATAAACTTTCCAGCTGTGTGAAGGACTCAGAACTGAGCCAGAGCAATGCCCAAAGCAGCTTAAGTTAGTCTGTTAGCTTTGTGTAGGCTGAAAGCTTTTCATAATCATTTCCAGTTATACCTTCTTGTCATTTCCCTTTAGTGTACAGTTTCCACCTCCAAGTTCTTCTCTTACACCCTGAGAGCCTGGCCCAGAACTAACCTAGGAGCCTCCACTTGGGTGAGTAATTGTCATTAGCCTCCTTTTAGTCTCTTAAGCATCTCTCCTGTTTAGGGCTGAAGTCTAGTTCTATACGATTTCAAGTAAAAACTCCCATCCGCAAGTCACTGATCCATTCATCCACCTTTACCTATTTATTTAGCAAAATGGGGAATCGTATTGACAAGATCATTATCCTTAAGCGATTTGGAGCCTAGAAGGGAAATTAAAATGTCAACATGCAATTGTCATACTCTGGGACAAGTGCCTATCAGGTAGGGTTGCAGATAAAATACAGGACACCCAGTTAAACTTGCATGTTTTATTTGTTAAATCTGATAACCCTACCACCAGGGTAAGTGTTGGGTGCAAGGGAACACAGGTGAGGAGGACCAGGGAAGTCTTCCTAGAAGCACTGCCATTGAGGCCAACGGGAGAGGGGTTAAGTCAGAAGAGGTGCAGGATAGGGGAGGGCTCTGTGAAGACAGAGAATAGCACGTGTGAAGGCCCTGACTTGAGAGCCGCCCCAGGAAATTCAGGGGCCTGAGGTTCAGGATGTGGGAATGTGGAGGGTGGAGGAGTATGTCAGGGGAGGGGAGACTGGAGACGTGATGAAGTCCTGCCGTGGAATGTGGACTGGATCCTAAGCACAACGGGCCAGCCACTGTAGGACTCGAAGCGGCAGAGTGACGTAAGATAGGCATTTGAGAAAAATCCTTCTGGCTGGAGTGTAGTGACTGATTAGAAGAGGGAGTCTGGAGACAGGAGAAGGCAGAGCGGTGCTTGCTGCAGTAACGATAGTGAGTGATGGCGGTGGCTGTGAGGAAGAGAGAGGAATGGATGAGCTCCTTAGAGGATGGATGGGTAGATGTGGGAGATGAGGGAAGAGAAAGGTCGCGCATGAAGATGGTTCCACTCAGTGGCACAGGAGAGGTAGGGAGAGGTGGGCACTGCGCTGCCATTTGCCTGTTTGCCTCAGACCGGCTCCCTGCCTTTCCACTGTTCTGCTCCATGTCACAGGGCTGATCCTGCAAACCCCATCACCCAGATTTCCTCGCCAACTCTTTTCCAGGTAGGTTCAGCCAATGGAAAGCGTTGGCCGGAGTTTGGAGGGCAGGGGGATGGGAGAAGCCAACGTATTTTTCCCTCGCCCTCCACTCTCTGTTCGGGCAGCTGCAGCAGGGCTGGTGGCCGCTTTGCTCTGAGTGGCTGCCCCAGGCAGCCACTCCCTCTGTGCGTCCAGCTCCTGCCTGGCAGCTGTGGCAACACCACTTCCTTCTTTGCCCCCCAGCCCAGCAGTGGGGTGGGTGTGGTTTCCTCTGCTGTGACTCTCTGGGATGTCTCACCATCCCATTTGGCCTTTTAGCTTTTTCGTCACCATTTGAAATTTGTCGTATTGAACTGCCTGTCACGGGCTGTTTTTCTGAGTGGACATTCAGTAATACGGACGTGATGGATTTGAGGTGTCTTATGAGACATTTAAATGGAGACGTTTTACAGGAAGTCATATATAGATTGAAAGGTGCAGAGAGTGGTCTTAGATGGAGACAGACTTGGCTGGTAATTGAAACTAGGGGAGAGGATGAGGTCCTTCAGGGAGATGGCATAGAGGATGAAGAGGAGAGAGCCTAACACAGAGCCCGAGACACACCGCAGGGAAGGTCAGCTCAGCAAGACACTGGGAGGGGCCGAGAGACAGAAAACTGCCAGGAGGGTTGGGTGGCGCAGAAGCCAAGGGAAGAGATTTCCAAGACAGAGACGTTGTTTAAGGTCTAACTCGGCTTGGCGGTCCCATAGATAAGGATTGAGAAGTAGTCCCCTGGACTTGTCAACGGAGAAATCATCGGGGGCTTCAAGGAGATGAGTTTCATGAGAGTAGTGGGGCAGAAACCAGACCGCAGTGCAGATGGGAGGGGAGCAATGGGGGGCAAGTCAAGAACTTGATGGCAAAGGGAAAGAAGGGAGGGGTGGATAGAAGGACAGGAGAATAGAATGGAGGAGGGCATTTCCTTGTGGCTCTTTAATCTGGCTGGGAGGGGCCAACAGAGAAGGAGAGCGTGAAGATGTAGGAAGAGAGGGTGGCATCCCGAACCCAAGGAGGACTGGCCCCTGTCTTCAGCTCCCACCAGCTGGATGTCCCCTTTCTCTAGCTTTCCACGTAGGCTGTGGAAGTTGCCCCTTGCCTCCTTGGATCAGCTGCCCTTGATTCGTTTGTCCTTTTCTTATTTCTCAGCACATCTGGGTCATACATTCTGTGAAGACAAACAAATCTCTACTGATGGTTAATTTTTTTGAAAAATCCCCCAGGCAGGTACCATTTTGGAGAACTACATATTGTTTCTCAAAAAGCCAAAGTAGCCCATTTTTCCTCTCTCATTGGGAGAGATTGCTGTTTCTTGGAGAACCCGATGAAGAGGGTGACTCGCACTTAGGAATAACGTTGCTTGAAGAGTGCAGAAGGTGAGGTAGTTTGGCTATGAGGGGCCTCTGAGGCCTGAGACTTCCTGAGAGATGGCAGACTCACAGCTCCCATTTCCCTCTGACCCTGGGCTATGAGCTCATCAAATGAGATGGTAAATAAAGTCACTGACATGGTTTAAAGGATAATTTTGTTCTCTCTTTTTCATTCAGAGCAAATTTAATGGAATTTGTCTACAACATATGGATGAAATATCCATATGATGGAGCTTGACTATATCCTCATGATTCCCCTTCCCTTTTGCATTTTCTACATCTGCCCCCTTTAGCTCTGCAGACTTAACCGCACACCATCAATGCACCCAGTCGGTCCGCTGAGCATCTCTTGCTCCTTCACATCTGGTCGTTGTCATCACCTTGCTCTCCACCACCGCCTCCTGCAGTAGCTGTTAGGTCCAGAGAGGTTGGTTCACTGTGAGCAAGTAACTGTTAACTCCATGGACAGGTGGAAGTGACTTGGCAGCCGGAATGCGCCCACCCTGAGTTAATTATACCAATGAGGGTCACGGAGAATGGGGATGCAGCTGGTCTGCAGAGCCCCGGCAGTTCTGAGACACACACTCTTGGATCCACATGTTGCTCCATATCTAACCTTGCCTTTCTTTGTTCTCTCTCTTGACGCCATCCAGGTTTCTGCTCTCCTTGTCCCTTTGGGGAGGGGGGTCAGTACCAGCCCAGGTGTAGTCCCCAAATGCTTCCTACTTCCAGGCCCTACGTAGGCTTGTATATCCACTTGCTTGGGTTGCCCTGGCATTCGTGATAACAAGTTGAGTGGTTTCTGCCCTAGGCTGTCTTTTCTGGCATCCTTCCTTGCTGAAATGTCAGAGGAGGCCATTGAGAGGGCGTGACCACCAGTTGACCTGAGAGCTGGACCCTGGCAATCAGAGACTCCTCACGCCCTCCCCTGACCTGGGAATGTGCATTCTGCCCACCATTCCCACAGTGGGAACCATTTGCAAGAATGCAGGCTTGAGAGAGTAATGTGTTATTGAGACCATGTGGACAGTATACGTGACTGAACCCTGTTAAGGTCTCTGTGTAAACTCAGGATACTGGTGGGTGGGTGCTGAGATCTATGCGTCCTTCAGCTGACCAAGGCAAGCCTTGTAAGCGGGTTCCCTTGCTTGTTAAAACTGCCACTGACTAGTCTGGAGCAGGCTGCCTCTTCAGTCTCTCGTTGCCCTCTGTGTATAGGGGCCAGTTTTCACACCAGCAGATAATCTTAATGCTTTGTTTTCTTCCAAGTATGTACAAATCAAATAATGCTTTTGTGATGAAAATTATACAAAATTATACAGAGAACCAAACATATACTTTCCATTACATCTTTGATGTACTAGTTTGTGTTAAATTGACATGTTTCTTCACCTATGTTCTTTGGACTGTTTTTTTCATTCATGTCTGTTTTTCTTCAGATGATTGTCTACTGATTTATACAAATATGTGAATTTGGATAATCGAATACATTTTACTCTCAATTTCAGTTTGCATCCTTTGCTCACCAACAATCATTGGAGTGCTGTTTTCAATATGTCCACGCAGGGATTCAAAATAACGAAAATGCTTTTGAAAAAGAATGTTGTAGGTTGACAGAGTGGTTTATAAATTATAGCATACGCTTATGCTCTTAATTCTTCCTCACAACCCTGCTTATCATGGCTGGAATTGCTCCTACACCTGTGGGATCAGCTGGGGGCTGGCTGTCAGCCGGGCCGGGGGCCTGTCTGGGCCACATGCCTCTTATGCCCCAGCTAGTAACTGGGGCTTGTGCTCATGGGGGTGGCAGGGCTCCGAGAGGGAGAGTAGAAGCATCTTGGGACCTAGCCCTGAACTGGCACACCATCGTTTCTGCTGCCTTCTATTGGCCATGGCAAGTCACCTAAGTTCAAGGGTGGGGAAATCAACTCTGCCTCTTGATGGGAAAAGTTGGAATGTCACATTGAAAGAGTGAGGACACAAGGAGTCAACCTGGAGTCATTTTTGCAATTTGGGATGACGCTTGTTGCCTTCCTCAAGAAGGTCATCCAAAACCATTTTTCAAACATCCCAGGTTCCTATAAATCTCTACCTCTGGTTCGGTGGCCCCTAAAAATTCCCAATCAGTTTTGGTGAGGGAGGGACAGTTGGTGACAGTGTTGTCTTTTGAAATAAGTAGTTCCATTATCGACGTTACTTTGCTCCTCATACATTATTTATAAGGTTTCCCTGTTTGTATGTGCAAAATGTTTCTGTGTATATTTTGAGAACTAAATTGTACAGACCTCTTTTTTTCTTTCACACACCCTAGAGATGTTACAAAGACAGTAAAAGTGCCCAAATTTTTGAGAAATTAGAATAATCAAGAGTTACCTGTATGGAATGCTGTTAACGATGGCAGTTCACCCTACAGTACCTTTCACCTGAGACACTTAGGGTCTGTTAACAGATTAAAAGAAGTAAAAGACACTGATCTAGAGAATTTTCATTATCTTGTGCTCTGAAAACTTGGATTTTCATTGGTTTGGATGGGCCTGAAAATGCATTTTTATTACTAGGGGCATAGAAGCCTCTAGCGGTATTCTTAATAAAGCAAGGTGAGTTATGAGTAATCATCTGATGGAGGGTAAATGTATCATACTCCATTTTAAGAAAAATACAATATAAAAGTCTTACCATGGAAGAAAATCTTTATATGATCTTTAAAAAAAAAAGACTTCAAGAAAAATAAAGACATGACACTATATTAAATTTAAAGTCAGTGACTTCTAAGCAAAGCAAAGCAAAGACAGTCTGATTAAGGCCGTTGCATTGTTCTGGCATTTTTTACGTCTCACCCATTTCTGTGGCCTTTTTAAAATGTAAGCTTTCAGGGCACAGAGAAGAACTTCATCTTGATGTAGGACTGAGCAAATGCACAGAGAGGTTCTCAATAAATAGGCATTAAATCCTAAGTCCAGAAGGGGCCTTGAGATGCCTTCTCTTTACTCCTTAGTAGAACTGTTTTTTTTTGCGGTACGTGGGCCTCTCTCACTGCTGTGGCCTCTCCCGCCGCGGAGCACAGGCTCCGGACGCGCAGGCCCAGCGGCCATGGCTCATGGGCCCAGCTGCTCCGCGGCATGTGGGATCCTCCCGGACCGGGGCACGAACCCATGTCCCCTGCATCGGCAGGCGGACTCCCAACCACTGCGCCACCAGGGAAGCCCAGTAGAACTGTTTTAACCAGCCCAGAAAAACAGATTTTTTTCTTTAAATCTCAAAATTCAGAGATTCCACAATAAGAACTTACTTCTCACATTTCCTTGTGGTCTGCTGTGGGCATCTGTCGAACGGTGTGAACTCTGCATGGGGACCCTGGCCTACCCTCCAGGCCCACGGTTTGGGCTGCTGTGGTGCCATACTGTGCTAAGGGGCCTTCTTCTTTGGCGGTCTGGGCTCCAGTGAGCCTTGGTCATGTTCTTTTTTCTTTTTTTAAAAATTTATTTATTTATTTATTCTTTTGGCTGTGTTGTGTCTTCGTTTCTGTGCGAGGGCTTTCTCTAGTTGCGGCGAGCGGGGCCCACTCTTCATCGCGGTGCGCGGGCCTCTCACTGTCGCGGCCTCTCTTGCTGTGGAGTACAGGCTCCAGACGCGCAGGCTCAGTAGCTGTGGCTCACGGGCCCAGTGGCTCCGCGGCATGTGAGATCTTCCCAGACTAGGGCTCAAACCTGTGTCCCCTGCATTGGCAGGCAGATTCTCAACCACTGCGCCACCAGGGAAGCCCCAGTCATGTTCTTCTATGGAAACTTGGGTGCTTGACCGCTCTGACCCTCAGTCTCATTTGCAGGTTCTGGGGAGGATTAATGAGTTCACGTGATATCCAAGTGACTGAGGCAGAGTAGGCTCGGGATGAATCTTTGCTTCCTTTTAATTAGCTGCGGAGAAGAACATGACCCTAGGGATGAGCTACTAGGACTCCAGCTTGGTGCCTCTCCAACTTTAATATGGGTATTCCTCTCTTGTGGATCTTGTTAAATGAAGGTTCTTATTCAGTAGTTCTGGGGTGGGGCCTGGATTCTGTACTTCTAACAAGCTCCTTGGTGATGGTGACCCTGATAGCAAGGGTCCAGCTCCTGCCTTTCTCCCTTCTTTCTAGTAGAGCAGGAAAAAACATCTGCAACCTGACTACTGTTAACCAGCTTCCCTCACAGGCAAGGGGCCTGTACCACTGCTACCCAACCATTTTGTCTGAGGCGCAGCAAGCCAAAACACTGAGATGCTGAGGTTTGCAGCAAAGAGGAGGTTTATTCACAAGGCAGCCAAGTGAGGAAGAGACAGGAGAATAACTCTCAAATCCGCCTCCCTGAAGGCAAGGGGCTTGGGGCTTCTATGGGTTAAAGAATAAAGAAGCAGGTCAGTATGAGGTGTGGCGAGCATGAGGAAAGGTGATTGGAAAAAGGTGTGCTCATCATTGTTCTGAGCTGGCATAACTAGGCTACAGGCCTCAGCACGTTCTCAGGCTGGAGTTTTCGTCCCGCTGATGGCAGAAGGTCAAAAGGCACTTGCCCAGTTGGAGGGTCGGTGGTCCTCTCCAGTTTTAAGTAGCTCAGCCTAACCAGACATAGCTGGCTCCAAGTTCCTGGACAATACTGGGGCAAACATCTTATTGCTTATGCTACATGCTACTTGGAGGACGTGCAAGTGTTCAAGGTACCTTGATGAGTAAAGACAGGATTTGACTAATCCTTACACATGGTTTCACCTCCAGACGAGCAGAAGAGGCCTGTAGGCTGAATCTGGCTCCTGGCACCTGGAATCGGAGGCAGATGGTTTAAAAACGGGCTCTCCCACCCTCTGTGTGATCTTAGGTAGATAGACTATTGAACCTTCCTGTGCCTGTTTCTCCACCAGCAGCATGGGGACACTCAAAGTCCCTCTCTTGGGGGCTGTTATGGGGGTTCAATGAGATATAGATGCATGCACAGGCACATGGGAGACGCCCAGTGTGTGTTACCTTCGAGCTTATTTTTATTAGGAGACCTGTATTGTTAGAAGATATGGTGCCAACAAGACTAAATAGTCTCTAAAACAAAAGCTCCTATAAAAATGTCAGCCTCCTTCCCTCCTGCATCTTGAACACACAGGAAAGAAATGGGTGGAGTAAAAAACCCCACACTAGGGGCCTCTTGCCTCTAGCAAACAGGGTCAAGGGACTGCCTTGAGGGCCAGTGTGTCAGTCTCTGTCACTCCAGTCTTTTCTTCGATTTCTCCCCCTTATCCTCTGTGGGCAGATTCACCTCTTATTGCATTAAAATGAACCTATGCAAACTTGGAAACTTCACTACTTTTTAAATTGAAAAAACTCCAGACCAAGAGGAGAGAGCCGATTCAGGATGGACTTTAATTGGCCATTAGTGCGCTTACCAGGCGGTGGAAATTGCTTGGCCTTTGGCTTCAGACCATGCCGGGCACCCACGGCAGGCATTAATAGCCCATTAATGCACACCCTGTCATTGCTTTATTTCCTAATTAATACCGCCTGCTTTAGGGATAGGAGAACACAGCTATAAAATTATCTATTGCTTCAGCAACGAGGGAGAAAAAAATGTTATCAGCACCTCGTGCTTGTCACATTAATGGCTGAACTACAAAATCAGAAGGGTCAGCACAGGTTTTATTTTCTTAATCCTTACCTCAGGGTGGAGAAAGGTCAATCCCGAACTGAACCCCAAGTTTAGGTCAGGAAGCCCTCGGGTTCCTTATATTATCTCAGAAATATGGGAAAGTAGAAAGGAATGATAAAGTATAGGGCAGATTAACCTCATCTTCCTGTGAAGCTTGAGGAGAGGGAGGGAGGAGGTGAATGACCATGGGCAGTTGGGCAGGTTGTGTACTGTACAACACCATAAATGTAGAACGTTTGCATGTATTATTAGGACAACTTTCCAACAGATGGAAATAGTGTCTTGAGGAAGTACCTTTTTCTGTTTCTCTTAGAGAAGTGCTTCTCAGTGGGAGTGATTTTGTCCCCTAGGGGATATTTGACAATATCTGGAGACACTTTTGGTTGTCACAAGTAGCTGATGTGTTACTGGCACCTAGTAGGTAAGGACAGGGATGCTGCTAAACATCCTACAGCGCACATGGCAGTCACACATAACAAAGAATTACCTAGCTCAAAATGTCACTAGAGCCGGGGCTGAGAAACCCGGGTCTAGAGGATGAAGGTGAACCTCCCTGTCTCTGGTATCTTTTCCCTGCTTGTTCTGGAGAAAGGACTGCTGGAGAGGGAGTGAACCATTTCTGACCCTACATCCAATATGCTCCAGCAGCCTGTAGTATACCATGTACTCACAGGGCCAACGTGCCTGGAGGAACCCAAGGCTACCTGATGGCAGAGCTGTGTCCTGCAGAGCTGTGGATCAGGGTGACAGCCATCATGGGAAAAGCCTTCCTGACTCCAGGCCTTCGGTTCACCAGAACCAGGTGTCTCTTCCTTTCGTGCATGGGCCTTTGAGATGAACCAGCTTTCCTTGTCTCTCCTAAGCTTCCCAGGTTGTGAGTCCTTGCTTCTCAAGAGTGGGGCACAGTATCCTCAAGTTTGCCTTCCACGCTGCCTCCTGGACCAATTTCGGAAGGTTTGTGGATGATCAATTGGGGGATAACAGGTAGAAAATTGAGACAAGACAGAGAACTCCGAGACTGGTGGCTGGGTTCAAATTCCAGCTTTTCCACATGTCTGATGTATGGCCTTAGGCAATTCACTGAACGTCTCTGTGCCTCAGTTTTCTTGTCTGTAAAATGGGGGTGAGAATAATAGGGCCCACTTCATAGGGCTATGGTGAAGATCGAGTTAGTATTTGGTATGTATTTGGCATGTAGCAAACAACATGTAAGTGGTAGGTGTTCCAGGCCTCATTCTGTGTTACTTTTTGGTATCTGTATTAGTTTGCTAGGGCTGTCATAACAAAACACCACAGTGTGGGTAGCTAAAACAACAGAAATTTATTTCTCACAGTTCTGGAGGCTGGAAGTCCAAGGTCAAGGTGTCAGCAGGGTTGGTTTCCTCTGAGGCCCATGAGGGAAGGACCTGTCCCAGGCCTATCTCCTTGGCTTGCAGAGGGCTGCCTTCTCCCTGTGTCCTCACATGGCTTTTACCCTCTGGGCAGGTCTGGTGTCTCTCTGTGTGTCTAATATCCATTCCTTATAAGGACACCAGGCAGATTGGACTGGGATCCACCCTAATGGCCTCATGTTAACTTAATTACCTCTTTAAAGGCCCGATCTCCCAATACAGTCACATGCTGTGGTAATGGGGGTTAGGGCTTCATCCTGTGAATTTTGGGGGTACACAACTCAGCCCATGACACCTGACAAGGACCTGGAAACAACACCAACATGGTCCTGAATGTTTAACTGTAATACCAGATGCAAAAAAAAGCCAGGACAGACCTTGAGGCCATTACTCTAAGTGAAATTAGAGAAAGACAAATACTGTATGATCTCACATATATGAAGAATCGAAGAAAACTAAGCTCACAGAAACAGAGAACAGATTAGTGGTTGCCAGAGGTGGGAGTTGGGGAGGGGGATGAGAAAGATGGTCAAAAGGTATAAACTTGCAGTTATAAGAGGAACAACTCCTGGGGATGTAATGTACAGCATGATGACTATAGTTAACAATACTTTTTTTTTTTTTTTTTTTTGGCAGTACGCGGGCCTCTCACTGTTGTGGCCTCTCCCATTGCGGAGTACAGGCTCCGGACGCGCAGGCTCAGCGGCCATGGCTCACGGGCCCAGCCGCTCCGCGGCATGCGGGATCCTCCCGGACCGGGGTACGAACCCGTGTCCCCTGCATCGGCAGGCGGACTCTCAACCACTGCGCCACCAGGGAAGCCCCTGTTTTTTTTGTTTTTTTTAACATCTTTATTGGGGTATAAGTGCTTTACAATGGTGTGTTAGTTTCTGCTTTATAACAAAGTGAATCAGCTATACATATACATATGTCCCCATATCTCCTCCCTCTTGCGTCTCCCTCCCTCCCACCCTGCCTATCCCACCCCTCTAGGTGGACACAAAGCACCGAACAATACTGTTTTTTAATTTGAAAGTTGCTAAGAGTGTAGATCTTAAAAGTTCTCATCACAAGAAAAAAATTGTAGCTATGTGAGGCGATAAATGTTAACTTATTGTGGTAATTAGTTTCAATTTATACACATATCAAATTACTATGTTGTACACCTGAAATTAATATAATATTATATGACAACTATATTTCAGTAAAATGGGGGGAAAAAAGGAATCCAATACCTCAGGTATAAAGCCTCCCTCCTCCTTCCCTCTCACATTCCCGGGAAGACCTCAGGCCCGGGCCTTACACCTGCCTTGATTATATTCCTATTAACTGTGTCAGTAAATGGTAGGTGCTTCCCTTCCACACCTTCCTTTGCTCGTCAAATATGCTAGAGCGACACTGTAAGAGTGATCACATGTCTCAGATTTTTCTGGACAATCGTGGTTTCAAAAATTCTGTCCTCTTGTCCACCTAAGAACGTTGGTATTTTTCATACTACAGGTTCCAAAATGTGGTTCAGAAATCATGGTCATGGTGCCTGCCATGCCAGGATGGCAACTTGGAGGGATGAGGAGGATGTGACCAGTGGCAGGTGGGGAAAGCCAGCAGCCAGAAGGAGGAGAGAACAAAGAAAAAGACCCAGGAAATTCATAACTCTAGAATAAATTCTCAAATAGTAATAGTTTGCTGTTAGCAGCAGGTCCTAGACCCCAGTTTACTGCTAAATCTAGTCCCCAAGTAGCACAGCCGTCAGAACATTTAATACAAAATTCCCTAGCTGTAAAACGAAAATATTAATACCTGCTTGTTGTGTTTGGAATTTATTTCAAAAAGTAATGCTAATATCAATAAAGCCCTTTATAAATGAGCTAAAGGAACTCGGTAAGTACTGAATTCCAGAAGCGTCTCTGTATCCTGGAAGTATTGCAAAGTTCATCTTCACACCTGCAAAATATTCCTGCACCATGTATACAAATGATTATGGCTCTGCTCTCTCTCGGGCCTCATCTAGGAGCTACTGCATGTGAGGATCAAATTGATACACATTAGGGCATCCTCAGCGGTCTTTGGCAAAGGCCTATAGATTACTTCGCTGTCCAATTTGTTAATTGGACAGCAGACCCTGAGTGGAAGGAACAATGCGCTCGTCAGTTGGGAAAAGCTCCTCCAAGTATCGACAGATACAAGCAAGGCAATCTCACTGTGAAGGTTGTTTAGAACCGGGTTTGTAGTTTGGACAATAAACTCTATTTATGATAGTCTCCCAGTCATTAAGTATCTCTGCTGTAAGAGAAAACTGGGGCTATTAACTTCTCCAGATAGAACCCGAGGGAAAAGCAATCATTTCTTTTATAAGCAGAAGGGAAAGTTCTGCTCAATAGAGATCAATTAAACATCTCTGTTAAAAGACTGTTTGGAGCTGGTGCCAAAGGAAATTCCGCTGTATTAACCCGTGCTCCCTCCAGCCCTCCCCACCTCTGTAGCTTGCACTGGGGAAAATTTTAGGAGGACACTGGCTATTGTAAGCTTTATAAGGTGACAGTAGCTCTCACATCCGTGGCTGAATGATCTTTGATGTTGAGCGACTTTTTATGCATTTAGCAGGGGTATTCTCAGAGGATGGCAGGCAAATCAAATGCTCCTCTGAATTCAGCTGAGCATCAGTTATCCTCATGAGGGAGTAAAAAAAAGAATATAACAATAGGTACCTGGAAAAATGATATGGTGGTCTGAGCTACTAATTCCCAGGATGCAGGAAGAGTTTTGGGGGCCCTCGAAGATCCATTGCATAAAGAAAACCCTCCACGATCTTCACCAACATCTTATACTTACCACCTCTTTCCTGTCCTTTAAAATGCACTGTGCTTCTACTCTCTGGCTTACACTGCATCCTCTCATGTAAATTCCATCTATTCTTGCTTTCTGAGCTCCCATATGGTTTTCTTACACTTCAATTATAATACCTGCCTGACAGTTAATTTTCCAAACGTCTGTCCCTCCTCCAAGATGTAAACTTGTCTATCTTTTCATCCCCTATCACCCATCCACCCCCAATATCTGGTTTGATGCTTTGTATATGACAGGCGTGTTGAAATAAGCCTGCAAGTTGGTTTTGGGTAAACATTATTGCAGTTGGTATCTTGATAATCACATTCCTGAAAGGTGGGCTGTGCACACTGGCCTGAGCCACATGAGAATTCAGGCAGAATGAATGAATATGGATCTAAAGGGACACATTCATCTATATTTAAACACAGAAGTTATTGGACTTAAAAGTCCCCAGCAGTTAGTTCCGACATCAACGTCCTGGGCATCTCTGTAATAGTTTTCTATTGCCTTGTAACAAATCAGTACAAACTTAGTAGTTTGCCGCATATAACTTTATTATCTCACAGTCTCCATAGGTCAGAAGTCCAGGCATGGCATGGCCTAATTCTCTGCTGAGCAGGGAGTCTCATCGGCTGATGTCAAGGCCTTGGCCTGGGCTCCAGTTCTAATCTGGGGCTCAGTGTCTGCTTCCAAGCTCACACTGGTTGGAAGAACTCAGTTCCTTATGGTTGTAAGACTGAGCACCCCTTTCCTTGCTGGCAGTCAGCAGGGGTGCTCTCAGCTCCTAGAGGTCACCCACTGTCCTTGCCACATGGCTCCTACATCTCTAACTCCAGCAATGGAGACTCTTCTTCCATGTTGAATACACCTCTCACTTTAATTCTCTTCGACTTCTCTACCTCTGAAGTCCAGACTCAGGTTTAAAGGGCTCCCTTGATTTGATCAGGTCCATCAGGGTGATTCCCCTATCTTAAGGTCAACTGATTTGGGACCTTAATTGCATCTGCAAAATCCCTGCAAAGTAGCACTTAAATTAGTGTGATTGGATCATTGGAGGAAGGTGTGTATTCAGCAGGGGATGGCGATCCTAGAGGCCATCTTAGAATTCCACCTACTGCACTCACCAATGGCAAAGTGAAAGCTTTGCTTATCTGCTGGTGCCTGACTTATGTCCTCCCCTATGTGACAGAGGATGTCACAAACCTGCATCTGACATTAAAAGTGCTGCTCCCTAAAGAGGGAGGGCAGACACAACCTTGAATTTATCCCTTGATGAGAGTGATGTTTCATGGTGTTGGGAAGATTTTCATTGGGTCAATTGTCTGATTGAGACATAGCCTTAGTGAGGTGAACAAATAGCAGGCATTAATGTCTCTTTTTTAATGGCATGATGAATGGTCTAAGAGAAGGGTCAGCAAACTGTAGCCAGCGGCCTGTTTTTGTAAATAAATTATTGGACCACAGCCAGGCCAGTTTATTCATGAATTTTCTCTGGCTCCTTTTGTGTTGAGTAGTTGCAACAGAGACCTAACAGCCCACAAAGCCAAAAATAACTCCCTGGCCCCGGCCACCCCTGATCTAAGACCATTCCCACAGTCCTCTGATGATAAGAATCACCTGGATCATTTGTTAAAAAGACAATTTCTGGATCCAGCTTGGAGCCCCTGAGTCAGAATCTCCAGGGTAGGGGCTTTGGGAAGGTAGAGTGAACAAGCTTCCCAGGTGATTCTTATCCCCAGGGAACTACTGGTCTCAGGTGTGCCTGCCTACCAGGTAAGGAGGAGGCTTTAAAAGAGGCAGTAGGGGCGGGGGAGTTTGCCTTGAAGGGCACAGGCCTCGCAATTTCACTGCTAGGACTGCATCCCAGCTCCGCTTCTCCCTGAACTTCGCCACCTCAGGTAAGTGACTTTTAATTCTGTTTCTTCCGCTGAGAAATGAGGGTAACGGTGCCTGGTTGGTAGTGTGTGTATATATGCTGAGAGCCTAATACAGTGCTCAGTTGTGGTCACCCTCACTAAAAGCAGCGCCGTGTAAACACAGAAGACCCCACTGTGGAGACATCTCCTAAACAAGACAGGCCCAGCAGGGCTTCTCAGTAGTCCACGGTGTGTAGCTCTTTTCCTCAGAAGGAAAAACTCCCTTAAAGGAATCTCCCGTTACGTTCAGGGCAGTATAGGGCCCTTTAGAAACTCAATTCTCTGCAGAATGCTGAGTATTGCAAGAGGTTATCATTGGCTGTTTTAGGATATAGTTGAGTTTGCAAAGGGATATTTAATTTTATGATTGAAAACTCTGGTACTTAGCAGGAGACATATATATATATTTATATATATTGTTTGTGAGGTTAATGTTTTTTAAAAATCTTTGCCTGACGAGATCAAGCAATTTCAGCCATTTGTGTAGCTGTTGAAAGACAGTTTTTAGATAAATTGCCCATAAATCCTTGCAAGATACAGGATGCAATAATACTTCAGGTTACCACGGAGTTTCATATTTTACTAAAAGGGGGGAAAAATCAATCTTGAATCTTCTAGTCCGATGACCAAAGAATTGCTCCATTGATTTTGTTCAGCTACTCAGGTGGGTGTGCAATTGATCCTGATTTGATCTTGTTTAAAGTTTACTTCTTCTGGGAAGTATTAATTCGAATGTGGTATGGGTAATACTGTAATACTAGAGCCTCTTTAAAGCTACTTTACACAGCTTGTGTAAACACCCTAGGGTAGTTTCCTTTTAACGTTTTCACAAATATAGAACTTGAGTTTGCTGTATGTTTTTCCTGTTTTTAACAGAAGAGGGAAGCAAAGGCTTGGCTAAACAATGTACCTAAAACCCAGGCTAGAGGGAAATGGATTCATATTCTTAGAGGAACAGGTAAATAAGAACAGGGTGAATTCGGCCAGGTATGAATTAGGTTTGTGAAGGAAGGAAAACAAGCACAATTGGCAAGTGAGTGTGCTTTGCTGATTTCTTTATTTTTAAACTTAGTTTTAAAAGAAAGTACCAGTGGGAACGGAGAAAAACGAACCTGCAGAGGGCAGGGGGGAGGGGTATTCTTCATTTTTATTAAATGCGGTGTTGGAATTGTGCTGTGTCCTAAAACACAGCTGGATGAACAGGGTAGTTCAGGGTCTGCCTGGATTAACTCCCTAAGCAAATTTCTAGGTTGCCAGGCCAGCTGGTTGAGCTCCAGGCTAGTGGCTAGTGATGCCGTGTTATTCCTTTCTGCTCACCTCAAGGTGAAAACCTGGAAGTGCTGACCACCAGTAGCTGCATGTACCCCTTTTGGGATGTCCAATGCTAAGAGATTCTCTTAGGCTCATGTCTCCTGTGCAGATGTCCCCCCCACCCCCCGCCAAGCTCCCAGAGTTCTCATGGCTCACACCTGGTGCCAACCAGCAGCCACGGACCTGCCTGTAGGCCCTCGTGAAGGCCTGATGCTCATCCTGAAAACCTGCTGCTAATAGAGAATTCAGAGGAGCTGCTCCTAATGGGGCGCCATCTTGGCTAGAGGCTGCCTATATCTTCTGTGGGCTCTGCCTCCGTGGTTTCCAAGGGGGCAAATAGGAGATGCCGGGCCTTATTTGATGGGAGACATGAATATCTGGGCTAGGTTCACTTCAGAGAGTCATTGCTTTCCTGATAGGTATGTGATAATTTTTGTTTTGTATGTGGGTGGTATCATGGAAATACTTGGGGATGGTAATTATTAGAGTCAGCTGAACTGAGTTTGCTGTCACTTAGCAGTGTGATCTTGGACAGGTCTTTTAACCTTTCTGGTCTCCATCTGTAGAATGGGAATTATAATACCAGTCTCATTTTCCTCTGAGATTGTCATGAAGAGCCAGTGAAAGTGCTTTCGGAATGTCAATGTACTCTGTATACAGTGTGTGTGGCAGATAGCATCCCAGTTTGAATTTCAATGAGATTCAGAGCTGTGATTAACAAGGCAAACAGAGCCAGGATGGGGTGAGGCAAGCAGGGTGGGTAGGGCGCTAAGTGAAGGAGGCGCTCCCTTACGGGGGTGTTTACATGTGGCTCCGAACCAGCAAGACGCTGAGAGTCAGGGTCTCCTTAAATTTTGCACTGTCGTCACCCTGCTTGCCTCACCCAAATCCCTGTCCTGAGTGAAAGTAAAATACATGCCCATGAAAATTATACATGCGATACACTTTTGTTGTAACAAAGTCCACCAGTACATAATTAACCTTGACAGATGTTACCGCTGGGACAATTTCTGGGGTGTCTTTCCTGGCATTTTTCATACATGTACAACCTTAAACTAGCTTTTGTTCTCACCTCATGGGCAGCACAGAAACATGGGAAAGAAACACCAGTCTGATCTCAAAACCTCATGCGTGTTCTAGGTCTTTGTCATGGGTGTATTTGTAGACTCTGTGGAGGGATCACACAGCACGTGACATGGCAAAACATACTGAACCTACATCACCCAGCTTTCCCTCCCGTACACCAAGTCTTCAGTAGCTGCTCCAGGACCTCCCCTCCCTGCTCTTTAAAAACTCCAGGTACTTCTTTTCTTCCATCTCCTGGTTGGCTGGCTGGCTGGCTGGCTGCCTGCCTCTCTCATCCACTACTTCCTCTTCCATCTCTTCTCAAGAAGACAAATCGGGCCATTTGAGGACTCTTAAGACCTGTATCTCTCTTACTGTCTCCCAGATCAGTTCCATAAAGGATATGAGTGGTAAAAAAAAAAAAAACGACTCCTCTTCAGGAATGGGTGTGAGGAAGAAATGTTGTCAATAGTTCCACAGGTTTTGTTCCTGACATATAATATCCATATGTACATCTCCCCGGCCCCTCCTCCACATTTTTGAAATGCGATCACACTGTCCCTAACGTCTTCTAACTCAGCTGTCCCCTACCTTTTCGGCACCAGGGACCGGTTTCGCAGAAGACAGTGGTTCCACGGGGGATGGGGGGTTGGGGGCTCAGGCGGTCATGCAAGCGATGGGGACCGGCAGATGAAGCTTCGCCGGCCTGTTCTAACTGGCATTGTGGACCCCTGTTCTAACTGGCATTGTGTCACTTAACGATGCATCGCAGAGATCTCCAGTGGTACTTACAAGATGACATCATTGTTTTTAACAGCTGCCTGTACTCTACCCTGTCAGTGTGTCATAATTTAACCCCTTCTGTACTAGGAGATGTGTGTTTCTTCTTTTTCACTCTTGCAAATAATCTGCATTGAAAATCCTCCTACACTTTTCACTTCCTTGTGCACTTAAAAGTTTAATTTGCTGGGTCAAACAGGATGTGCATTTTTTGCAGAGCACAGGCTCCGGACGCGCAGGCTCAGCAGCCGTGGCTCACGGGCCCAGTCGCTCCGCGGCATGTGGGATCTTCCCAGACCGGGGCATGAACCTGTGTCCCCTGCAGCGGCAGGCAGACTCTCAACCACTGTGCCACCAGGGAAGCCCGGATGTGCATTTTGAGAGCACATTATGGGAAGGTTGATTGTGAGCACAGCATGGGCTCTGTCCCTGGTATTTTTCTTCCTGCCCAACCTGCACTAGATTCACCTTCACATACAGTTTTCATTTACAGCTTAAGGGCTGTAAGTAAAAACTGTAAGGGCTGTTTTTCTAAAATACCCTCGGTAAGTTATCGTGTATGGCACCAGTGTGACTGCTTTGGGAATGGTAGCTCCCAGGAGGAATGAGATGTTTCCCCCCACTCCATATGGACCATCCTGCAGTTTGGCCTGCGGAGGCCTCGGGGTGCTTGAAGGCGCAGGAGAGGGAGATGTGTGGACCCAGCGCCGCCCAGTGGCCGCTGAGAGGACGACGGCGTTCTTCGCAGGCACAGACACCAAATCCCTGGCAACTCCTAGGAATGCTTAAGGGGCATTTTACTGGACGCTGAAGTGCTGCATGAACAGCAAGGAGATTGGAGCTAGTGACATTTGGGTTATTGTTAAAATGACTCCATGTGTAGCCCTGGCGCCTGGGGCAACTCAGGTGACTGTTGCTTTGGAGTGAATTTGCGTTTTATGTCTCATGCGGTATCTACAGATAGTAGAACGAGACAGTGGCAATATACCAGGAGCGAGTCGTTTCTAAGCAGTGCTTATCTGACTTCAGGGACCTCTGCCATAACTCTGTGATCCATAAGTTGGGAACCACTGAGAAGGGATATTGAAAAGCTGAGTGCAAATGAAATCATTAACTCAATGTCAAGGGGAGCGTGCTCTTTAAAGGAATCCTGGGGTGAGTTCTCACCATACGGAAGGAACACCCGGTTGCTCCTATTCAGGATCCTAAAGTGACTCCCTAATGTAACAAATCAACTTCTCTGGGCAGCTTGTTACCCCTTCATAACGAGTACCCACACTATAATGAGCCCTGCTTCCCGTGGCTCTGATCAGGGCAGGTGCTGTCACTGCTACCGGCAAACAGAAGGCTTACTTTTGCTTCTAAGTCATTGCTTCTGCTTTTTGTACCTCCGTGAAATGCCACCTCTGCCCCTTTAGTAATCTAAAGCCTACCATCTTTCCTGCCCTTCTTTTTTTTTTTTTTTTTTTTGCAGTACACGGGCCTCTCACTGTTGTGGCGTCTCCCGTTGCGGAGCACAGGCTCCGGACGCGCAGGCTCAGCGGCCGTGGCTCACAGGCCCAGCCGCTTTGCGGCATGTGGGATCCTCCCGGACCGGGGCACGAACCCACGTCCCCTGCATCGGCAGGCGGACTCTCAACCACTGCGCTACCAGGGAAGCCCCCTCCTGCCCTTCTTAATGCCCACTGCTCCAAGTCCTCTCAGCAACTTGGGCTTTTAGCGACTTTGGATTTTGTGAACTCCTGAAGCTTTTAGACTTGGTGTCAGACATTTGCTGTGGTCTCTGTTTCGGGTCTGTCACTTGTCTTCTCAGCTAGGCTGTGATTTCTGACATCAGTGATGCTTCATAGCTCCTTGAAGGGAGATACTGGACACAAAATAGTGTAATATTTCAGTGACCTGCGTGATGAAAAAATGAAAGCCTTTTTGTAAATGGAGATCTTCATATATTAGATCTGCTTTATGTAGAAAAACTTCATTCAATCCCGCATGCGCACGCACGTACGCACGCACGTACGCACGCTCCAAAACAGGTGGTCCCAGGTGTAGGCATAGCCTGTACCTCAGAACCGAGATGTGTTCCTGCGAAAAGCGTGCCCACCAATGTGGACAGTCAAGCCGATGGCTCATAAAAACGGAGCCAGGGCTTCCCTGGTGGCGCAGTGGTTGAGAGTCCGCCTGCCTATGCAGGGGACACGGGTACGTGCCCCGGTCTGGGAAGATCCCACATGCCGCGGAGCAGCTAGGCCCGTGAGCCGTGGCCGCTGAGCCTGCGCGTCCGGAGCGTGTGCTCCGCAACGGGAGACGTCACAACAGTGAGAGGCCCGTGTACCGAAAAAAAAAAAAAAAAAAAAAAAACACCCAAAACGGAGCCAGTCTGCTTGGATGGGGACTGGGAATCCAGACCACGTGGATCACGTGTCCACTTTCCCAGGCCTGGCGTGCTGCTCGGGAAACACCTGTTGGGTGAGTCGTGGTCATATATCTACTGGATTCAGCTCTGCTTCCTCTTGCTCTGCTTTGTGTTGACTTTATGTGAACAATGTATTGCTGGCCTCTGGGTTAAGAGGAGTTATTTAATGTACACAGGCCAATGGACAACCGCTAACTGTTGTGAGTTCAGGGGATTTATAGCAATTACTTAAACTGCCTGAATACCAGCCTTCCTATTAGCTTTATAATAAGATGTGCTTGGGTCTCACGTTTATCCCGAGAAGAAAGAGTTGTCCAAATCATCTGTATTTTAGCAGGCAGTACCAAACTGCAGGCCTCAGAAACACATTTTGTATAATTTTTTGCCATGCCATGTATTTTAAGTATCATTAAAAACCCATTTTCTTACTTTTAAAAATATGTGTGCAGTAGATTTTGTGAAGCCTATAACAAGTCTATGAAAAATTGATTATTTTCCCACAGGGATATGTTCAGATTTTCATTCTGCTTGCCAAATGAAAAATCTAGCATGCATGGGTCCTTTATTTTATTTATGCCCTCTGAGTATAATCACCATGTTCCCAAACAAACAGAAATGGGTTACTCGGTTTGAGTAGCCTAATCCCTTCCTGTGGTGGGCAAAGGAGTTCGTGCAGCTCTAAACTAGGAAGCATGGATTTCCCTTTCAAATGCCTCATTTTCTTATTCTTTGCCTTTCAGTCAGCTCCATGTAAACTGGGTCAGAATATAACATGGGTGCTGAGGTTAGTTTCGGCTGCTGGTGGAATGTATGTGTGATGGAAATAGGTCACTTTAGGGCCCAAGGATGATGCAGAGAGAGGTTTACAGTCAAAGATAATAATTGTTCTGTCCTTTAGTTAGCATTCCTTTTTTTTTTTTTTTTTAACTGAACAATATGTGCCAATGGCTCCCATGTACTTTCGTCTCAGTTCTCTGGCCCTCATTGCTACAAGCTGGTTATGGCGTTGGCTGCTTTCCCAGTGTTCATTCTCTCCCTGATCGTGAACCATGGCTCAGCACCCTGGTGGAGGGATAGGGAGGGATGGGGTATCATCATGCTCCCCTGTGCCTAAGTCTCTTCTGAACTACTCCCTCTCGACCCTTCCATCTGAGAGTCCTGGATACTTGTTAAGCCCTCAGAACAGACAAGGTGGGGGAACTGGGCACCTTGTGCAGGTGACAGTGGCATAGATTTAGCGCCTCACCCATAACTAAGGTGGGAGTAGAAACAGCCTTCTGAGCTGCGGTGGCGGGTGCGCACACAGCTCTCACTTCACAAACAAAGGATGAAATAGGCAACACACAGAGGCTCGAGAGACGGTCGTGATGAGTAACTCTGAGTACAGGGGGCCACGGCGGTGCTCTGTAAGCTTGGACACTTGCACTGGGTCTACATTGTGGACGATCTCAAGGACCATGGTGGTGAGTGTGAACCCATTCGGCCTTGAGGGGCCAGGAGGGTTTTTCAGCTGGAGACTTTTGAGAGTGTGATTTGACCCGAGGCTTTTGAAATTGTCTTAAAGAGAATTGAGAAGTTGTCCTGTCTAGTGGTTTTAAACCTTTGCTTTGATGATCTCCCCGAGGGGCTGTTCTGGTGGGAGGATCTGGGGAAAGAAGCCGAGAGGCTGGGACCTTGGGCTCCTTTTCCCACTGATTCAGCAGTTCTGCCTCTGTTTTACTTCTTGAGCTGCCACGTACGAATCCTTTTATCCGTCCATTTCCTCTATCCTTTCCTCCTTTCCTCCCTTCCTGTGGTTAAACACATAAGTTGGAAAACTTTGTTAACTGTTTTTAAGTGTACAGCTCAGTAGTGTTAAGTATACTCAGTGTTAAATAGATCTGCAGACTTTTTCCTCTGGCAAACTGCAACTCTATTCTCTTTACATAACAATTCCCCCTTTTCCCCTGCCTCCAGCCCTTGGTAACCACCATTCTACGTTGTTTCTAAGAATTTGACTAGCCAAGTAAGATTTCTCTTCAAAAAGCAATCAAGCAGCTGAGAAGGTTTGATAACCTCCTGATGTGTCCATCATTCCTCACTGTCCGCACCCGACCCCCCAGACAGTGAGGAAACTGAAATCCCGGAGGTCCTGGGAGGCCAAGGTGGCCGCACAATGGAGGTGTTATTCACACGGATACTTAAGCCGGATTGCTAGGTTCAAATTTTGGTTCTGATGCTCTGTATGTGACACTGGGCAGGTGATTTAACTCAGTGCCTCAGTTTGCTCATCCGTTAAAGGGACATGATGGTAACAGAATCTGCTTTATATCCTTGTTGTGAAGATTAAGTGAGGTAATCTATATAAAACACTGGGAATAGGGCCTGACACTTATATGTGTCTGCTATGATTGTTAAGTGACTTCCTAGCAGGACACAGTTCCTTTTAAGGAGAACTGTGACTTTGGGCCTACAACCAGCTCCCGTGGTGCATGTCTTTTGAGTTTCCACTTAAGACTGAATAGATAGATAGCTTTGACTGGCAAGATTTCCTCCTACACATCCCTGTCTCTCATCTAGGGCACGCCATTGATCTTGAAGGATGCCCCATCAATATCTTAATCCTCGGGGGAAAGTCATGCCGTTCAAATCATACAGCACAAGAAGGACAGTCATCTGATGGCATTAATTCAACAAATATTTATTGAATGCTTTGATGTGAGGAAACCTGGGGTAGATGCTGGGGACACTGAGCAAACCAGCCCCAAATCCCTGTTCTCGAGGAGCTTGTGTGTTCTCTTGGGGCAAACCTTTGTAATGCAGCCCTTTTAATAAATGAAATGTTTTTCCTGAACTCATCTAGCTAAGGAAGATGAATAGTTTGCTTAAAAATGTTCAGGTTTGGAAATGCTTAAAAATATTCAGGTTTGGAAATGAACGCTCTAGACCTGTTGCTGATGGTGCTTTTGAAAACTGGTTCGTAAAAATAGATACTAAAAATGGTGTAGAAATACTGGTGATTTCAGATTTGAGGCGATTTTTCAGATAAAAGTTTGCAAGTTGGTTTACCTCCAGTTTTTATTCTGGGGTTGTGTGTATAGTACAGTTCCTCATACTTAGAACTCGGTAAGGACAGCATAAGACTTACATTACCTGTGCTTCAATCAGATGTCAGGAGGAATGTGGGATTCCTCCTGCCTACGCCTCTGCTGGACTTCATCTTTTCCTCCTCAATGTGGGCAGATGACATTCAGACTCAGAGGAAGCAGAAGCAGGCGTAGTGTGGTTGGGACTGATCTTCTAGAGGGAAGAAAACAGGAATTGCCATCACAGGCTGGGGCTTTCCAGCTACAAGAAAAGATCTGCAGTACAGATATCATGCTGCTTGCTACCTCCTTGGCTATTCGGGTCATAGCCGGTGCTGTAAAGTACAGCTCTACTTTCCTGGGGTCCTACAAGTACTTCATTGGTAGGTACTTCCCAACACAGCGTTTCCAGGGTGCCACTGCTAGTCAGTCAAGGTTGTTGGGTGATAGGCATCCCATGTACTGTTAGAAAGTGCTGGGACTAATGTGGTGGCCTTAGAGCTAATAGACACAGTCACCAGCAGCCGTGGCCCATTGTTCATTGCCCACTATCCCCACTTCTTTCCCTTTAAGAGACTGCTCTTTTGTTCAGGTAGGGTGGAGAACCCTTGATCTTAGGGAACAGGGGCCCCTCTTTTAATCCTAAGGGATGAAGCATGGAGGTCTGGGCCAGTTATAATAAACCCATTCCCAAACCCATCCTCCTTTACAACTCCAAGTGGCAATGCGACACTGGCCAATGAGTCTGGTGGTTTCTAGGAAAAATTTTTTAAAAATTTCCCATATAGGACTTCCCTGGTGGCACAGTGGTTAAGAATCCACCTGCCAGTGCAGGGGACACAGGTTCGATCCCTGGTCCAGGAGGATCCCACATGCTGCAGAGCAACTAAGCCCATGCGCCACAACTACTGAGCCCGTGTGCCACATCTACTGAAGCCCGTGCGCCTAGAGCCCGTGCTCTGCAGCAAGAGAAGCCACTTCAATGAGAAGCCCTCACACCGCAATGAAGAGCAGCCCCTGCTCGCCGTAACTAGAGAAAGCCCGTGCGCAGCAATGAAGACCCAACGCAGCCAAAAAAAAAAAAAAAAAAAATTTCCATGTAAAGACAGAACGTAATGAAGTAGCCTTATGCCCCTCCTTCTTCCCAAGGTGGAATGCTGTTGTGATGATACAATATATGGAGCAGTAGCAGCCAGTTTACAACCCTAAGTTTAAAAAATATATGAAAATCAGAGAAACCAGGTGAAGCCTGACTGGCAGGCTGTCACCAAAACTGGACTACCCGCTCCCAGATGTCCTGTTACATGAGACGACTAGATGTCTTTATCACATGTGTTATTCTGGTTCTGTTACTGGAGACTGGAAGGATTCTACCTGATGCAGCATTTTAATACTCGTCTTTGAGATTAGATGCCCACATCACAGATGGGTTTCCATTATTGTGACTATTACGTAACCAAGAGAGCACATGGCCTAAACGTACTGAGTCACCTGACTTCTGACATAGGATCATTGGACTTTAGTGCTGGGGGAACAACTTTAGAGAACTTCGAATCCTGGGTTTCCTGCGTTAGGTTCCGTGAAACTTGTAGGCCTGTAAGTCACTTCCACCTAGAAGTGTTCCATGCCCAATTAAGTTTGGGAATCCCTCGTATGACATCCCCCTCTCAGAGGAACAGGTTGTGTGTCTATAGTTCCATTCCATCTGTCACTGCTTTTGTTCAGGACCCCTTTTCTCGCTTGTCTGGACCTCTGCAGTAGCCTTATTTCTGGTGTCCCCACATCCCCTTATTCCCCACCGTCTTTGATTCATCTTACATGTTACCTCCATCCACTTATGGCTGAGCACATGCTGGATGCCGGCACTGTTCTAGTTGCTGGGGATACAACAGTATCCTGCCCTCATGGAGCTTATATTCTAGTCAAGGGAGCGATGTAGTAGTAAAAAAAATACAGAGAAAAATATGCAGTATAGGAGAGAATTAGAGCTTTGGAGAAAAACCAATCAAGGAAGGGAGAAGAGGTACAACTTTGAATAGAGTTTCATGGCAGGCATTTCTGTGAACGTAACGTTTAGGTGGAGGCCCAAGGAAAAGCTCTCCAGGGAGAGAGAACAGCATGTATAAAGGTTCTGAAGTGGGAGAAGATTTGTGGAAGAATGAGAAGGAGAGAATCATGGAGTGGAGGGAGGAGAGGAAGTAGTGGGGCCTTTGGACAGCTGAGGAGTGGAGACCAGTCATGTGATGCCTGCTGGACCCCTGCAGGGACGTGGCTGTGCTGACGGAGGTGGGACATGTCAGGGAAGTTCTGAGCAGGGGAGCGATGTTAACGGACATATATTTTAAAATAATGTGTCTGCTTGCTGCGGTGAGAGTAGATTATGGAGATGGTGCTGGAAGGGAAGTAGAGGAGACCCAGTCGCGGTTCACTGCAGTAATCCAGGCAAGAGATGATGGCTTGGACCCTGGGTGGTTGCAGGGGGAGAAGTGACTGGACTCCAGATGTATTTTTTTTTAATATTTATTTATTTATTTATTGGCTGCATCGGGTCTTAGTTGTGGCACGCAGGCTCATTAGTTGTGGTGCACGGGCTTAGTTGCCCCATAGCATGTGGGATCTCAGTTCCCTGACCAGGGATCAAACCAATGTCCTCTGCATTGCGAGACAGATTCTTAACCACTGGCCCACCAGGGAAGTCCCTCCAGATGTTTTTTAATAGTGACAGGATATCATGACAAATTGGACATAGTTATGTGAAAATGTAGGATCAAGGGTGATTGTAAGCTTTTTTTAAACTATGCAACTAGAAGGTTGGACTTTCCTTTTATTATGATGGGGAAGACTCTGGGAAGAGCAGGTTGGGGGGGCAGACAGGAGCTCAGTCTTGGACAAGCTTGAGATGCTTGTTAGACATGTAAGTGGAGATGTTTAGTAGTCACTTACGTATAACCCCTCGTAATGCACATCTGGAGTTCTTGGTCGAGGTACAGGCTGAAGAGGCAGTCAGCAAATCCATGGTACTAAGTGCAGTGAGACTGGATGACAACACCTAGGAGTTTAGGGTAGTTGGAGAAGAGAAGAGGTACAGGGACTGAGTCCTGGAATGCTCCAGAGTTTACAGATCAGGGGTCAGTAAGAGCCTGAGAAGGAGCAGCTAGAGGGAACAGGAAGAATAAGACATGGTGGAAGCTGAAGACATTCCCAGGAGGATGGAGTGATCAGCTGGGTCACATGCCACTGAGGACTGAGAAGTGACCCGGGATTTAGCAAGGAGAGGTCACTTATGGGATTGACAGGGAAGTCTTGGTGGAATGATGAGGGTAAAAGTCAGTGATGCAGAGGAGAGGGACAGTGAGTCTAGACAAGTTCTGGAAGGAGTTTTGCTGTGAAAGGGAAGACAAATGGGGAGGTAGCTGAAGGGGAAAGTGGGTCCAAGAGAATATTTTGTCACAGCAAAAATTATACTGAGCAAAATTAAATGGGCAAGGAAGATTTTATTCAAGCTATTGCAATAGGGAAGAGAGGCCAGATCTCAGTCTGAGCCCAACTCAGCTGAAGCAGAGGGTGGTAGGGTTTTTAAGGGCTGTAGTGACAGGGAGCTGTAGGCCATCCATGTTTGCTAATTGGTTTTACCCCAAGGAAAAGTAAATTTCTCATATCTCAGTGATAGGAGGGAGTTTTACAACTTGGAGCAAGGTGCCCACTGAGGTTAGGCTCCTGCCCTTTCATAGAAACCGGGTGATGAAGGTGCTGTCCCCTTGAATTGTATATTTCAAGAGAAGTTTCCCAGGACCTGGAGAAAGACAGTCCTGGGCTGAAAACCAAGAGGCTTTTAAAAAGATATATGTACTTTTTAAAGGGGGCAGAGAGAATTTACAAGTGTTCTAAAGAAAATGCTTTAAGAAAAGGGAAGTCAGGGGCCTAGTGTCAGGGAGAATCCTATCTCAAGTTTAGTCAGCTTGAGGGGATTAAGGCCATCTTGGCCGGTTTCCAAACCAGATACATCATCTTCCTATGAAATTTCTGACATCTTCAGGATAATCAAGACCCTTTCCTAGTCTGCTACAGCCTCATCTGTATCCACCCTGCCTCTTCCTGAGGCCTACTGATACCCCCAGCACTGTTGGCTGTGTCTGGACCACTCTAGGAAGTGCTGTGCAGCCTTATCTCTTCCTACGTGTTCCTCCTCTCTGGTTACCTTTCAGGGCCCTCCCTGTGCAGGGCACAGCTCTTTTCTCATCTTCTCTGTGGGACTGTCCCTGACACTCACACCCAGGAGGATCCATGGTTTTCTCATCTATGGACTCCTAGAGTCTATGCTGCTTTTATGGCACTGCCTCAGTTTTAAGAGCCTCAGTTGATTTTGAGTTCCTCAAGGGCATAAGCATATTTTATTCATCTCACTGGTTCTGGCTAAAGAATTGGTTCTTGGTAATCATGTGAGTAAGATATGTATATACGGTTGTTAGAGACTTGTTCTTTCCTGCTAAAACATAGATCTCATCAACTAGGGAAAAGACATAGAGCATTTTATTTATAATACTTGGCATGCTATCCAGCTAGTGTTTATTTTGAGTACAGGTCTTCCAGCAGTTTCCACTGCCTAAGAAGTATGTGTGATACAAAGGAAGTAATTGCCTATGTTTCTGCTTAATGGCAAGAATTTGATTCTGAGTCTTTAAGCCCTCCTAGGAGTATATATAATAATTTGGCTACTATGAAATGTGCTGGTTGAGATCTCATGACTTTGAGGCTTCACCACCATATGGATTCTGAGTAAAGAAGTTCACAAATGATTCCTATTTTAGATTGTATGATGATACACAGAGAGCCGCACCAGAGCCAGTTTCTATTCCCCAGCTGTGTAAGTTGAGTGTGTGTAACTCCACGAATACAGACTGACAAGTTGGTTTAATATCACCTCGAGAGAGGGCTTTGGCTACAGAGTTGTTGGACTGATGACGTAATACAGCTTTGCGGGCCATAATAGGTTTGGCAGGAGGTTTCATGAGGTATGGGGCTTTAGGGTTCAAGTTTGGAGCCCCTGAGAAGGGCTGATGCTTTCACCTGTAACTGTGCTGGGGGCTCCCTAAGATTAGAGCTTCAGACCTTTGAATGGGGCTAGAGAGGGAAAACAAGGCTTCAGAGTTAGCAGGAGAAAATGAACATGAAGGAAAAAAAAACCAATAAGCGGTCACGGAGCTGGCAAGCGTGAAGGCAATAAGACGACAGAATTAGTTCTTACTGACAACTTGAAATTGCCTGGAACATTATAAAATCAATCAGCCCGTGAAAAGCAGACTCACAGTGACCACTGGCTGGTGTGATATTTGCAATTTGTCTGGACACAAATTTAGAGAAGCCAGCGGAGATTTAGCCTAATAAGCAGCTTTTGGCTGGTACAAAGCTTTTGAAAAGAGGGCTCAAAATTCGCTTCAACCAGGGTTCTCCTTCTCCAGCAATCTTGAAATCAGTAGAACTGAAGTTGGTCGATTACCCATTTTTCCAGTCAAACATCTGTGGCTGTTTTGCTGTCCTTACAATGAATTATAAAAAGTCGTAGTGTCTTTTCCTATTGAATATTCCTTTGTGGATTGTTTCTCTGCTTTTTATCCTCTCTAGTGGCATGTAACACTGTTGGAGTGGCCCTCAAATGTTTGATTAACTACAGGAAACTATTGTCCTACTCAAGTTACTCTTCTAACAGTTGCAGTGGTTGCTGAGCGTATAGGAACTCCTCAAGGAGTTTCAGTCTCTAGGAAGAGGCAGACGATCAGCCCTCAGCTGCAATAGGTTCAGAGAGGTGTTGGATTGTATTTGGTGGCTAAGACTCGGCAGAGCAGGGATCGTGTAGGGTTACTAACTTTATCCCCGGAACGTTTTGTAGATGGAGCTTTGATCAGTGGTTTAAAAAAAAAAGACTCCCAAGGAGGTGGATGTGTTGAGAAAGGGAATTTCAGACACAGGGGACAGCAAGTACAGAGTCGCAGGAGTATGAACAGATCTCCAGGTTTACGTGATGGCCGGGTGGTGGAGGGCTGCGGGTCGAAGTGCCAGTGGAGGAGGCTCCGGTCGGGAAGGGCGCCCTCTGAAGGCCACGTGGAGCAGCGCAAGTTCGTGCACACAGCAGGTACTCACAGTGTTTACCACGTGGCTGAAGGAACGAAAGGAAGGACTTCAAACCAGGGAGGCCCTGATTAGATTCGTTTTAAATTTCTCCTGCCTGCCACTGTGAGGAATGGTCTGGAAGGGGTGAGTCCGGAACAGAATCCTCACGGGGTGGGGGGATAGTGTCCCCCAAGGGACACTGGGTAACGTATGGAAGTGTTGTAGGTTGTTATAACTTGGGGCTTGTTACTGGCATCTAGGTACACACCTTTGAATGAAGAGGGCAGCTCCTACCCCAACCCCCCCAAATTATCCAACCCCAAGTGCAGATAGTGCTGAGGCTGAGAAAGCCAGGTCTAGAATGAGAGCATCCTTAGCACACAGGTTGTAAAGTTACTGAAACTACTACTGAAATGTATAGAGGAGATGTTTCTTAAATTTGCTTAGAGCTGGTCCGATATTCCTCAAGAGCCCCACTTACGAGGTTGAAGGAAAAAAATGAACGCTATGAAATCTAATGTGGTTTAGAACTTGGTAGGATCCAGTAATTGTAAAGTCCCTTTAGAGTGTGGTCAGTCTTTGGGAGATAATTGCACAGTCTCTTCTGTTGCCATACCCCCTCCTTCATTTTTCCTGATCTTCTCCAGTTTAGTATCAGAATTCATGAGGGGCGCTCATGAGATCTAATGGTACCTGGAAAATTCTTTGAGGAGCTCAGGGACCACTGCTGGGTAGAACTGCCATCCTATGATTTTCAGCCTAGACTGGCCCAGCAATATATTTTTTTGTTTACATATTTGGGTTCCATGTAAAATTTTGAGAAAAGGGCTGTTCTGCTTAAAAAAAAAAAAAAAAATTAAAAACTGCTGATCCAAAACACTTTGAGGCCGTCTGCACTGGAATGTGAATTAAAGGCTTAGATTGGTGTCCTGTGACACATCAAGGCATTTTAATGGGTATCATGACATTTGTTTCCAGGTTTTGTTCCTGAGAATTGGGCTCCCCAAACCTTTTAGTCATGTCCAATTTTGTCATCATCGTGTAGATGTGGATAAAATCTTTTCATCATGGTCAATATGTTCTTTACAAATGTAGCAATTTCTCATTGAAAACTGCCCTCCTAAGGGAACATAATAGATTTCATGGTCCCCCAATGAAGAGGGAAGGTGCTAACTAGACGTGTGGCTCCAAGTACATCATTATAGTAACTGCTTCCCTTTAAGGAATGAAGAGCTGGTATTACAGCCTTAAAATTCCCTTTTAATACCAATAAAAAAACATTTTCACACTTGTTCTGTGAATAAGGTTTCTTTAGTAACTCCTTCTGCATGGCTGAGTCTCTTCTGTTTCACCTGTGAGATTAGAGGACAGTTAGATGAGAGGAGGCTTTTGGAACAGGGCTGCAAAGGGTTTATGATGAGGCATTAATAAGTGTCAATTACCATGAATATAATAGCAGTCAATATTTGTTGCTTGCTTACTATGATCTAAGCATTGCTCTGAGCACATCTCATTTGTTAACTTGAATCCTCACCGCAGCCCTACAAGTAGGTGCTGAGACGGGGAACCGAGATGTGAGGAGGTCAAGGTCACACTTGACTGGACTCTGATTCAAACCCCTGTGGCCTCGTTCCAAGGTCCAAGTGCTGGGTTTTCTGTGTGTACTGATTGTTCTCTCTGCATTAGTGCTTTCTGAGTTAGGATCATCCATCTGCCTGCACTAGGAAAGCAACATCATGTCATCAGTGTCCTTAAGCAAAGATTAGGAACACTTACATCTCCCTGCCTTGCACTTTAAATATCTGTTGAGGGGGTTTGGTGAAAATTATTCTTCTAGATATCGAGCTGTAAGCGCCAGAACTCTTCCCATTTTATGACTGTCCCATTGTCATGGGTCATCTACCCTGGATTTGTGTGGCTCAGGGACGGGGGTCTAGCAGGGCATTGATGATTCATTCATCCATGCATTTAGCAAATACTTCTAGTCCATGATGGACACAGCATGTGCCAGCATTGTGGGGGTTAGAGAGAGACATGCCTGCTTCTTCCAGAAGGATTTGATGTCAATATATTTGGTAAAGAAAGAAGATGCATATTTATTAAGCACCAACTGTGTACCAAGTACTGTGCTAGGCATCTTGCGTTTGTTCTTATTTGATTCCTCTAACAACCTTGAGAGGTAGGTACTACCTCCATCTGATGGATGGAAAACAATCTCAGAGACTGAGGAAATTGTTTAAGGTCACACAGCCAAAATAAGGGCAAAGCCAGGAATCAAAACCCTGGAGCAGATTAAAAAAGAAAAAGCTTTAATGAGATCTGTTAGGTACAGATCTCGCCTCATCCAAAAAAAAGAAGAACCAGTTAGTTGTGGAGAACAGTGTTTTTTCAAACTACTTTCCATGGAATTCGTTCCAGAAGATGTTTCTTCCAGGGGTGGTGGAGGAGAACCAGATTGTTTGGTAGTCCAGTGTGAGGAGTGCTATTTTCTCCTCAGTGATCCACAGTGCTCATTAGCACGGCGAGGCCCCCAGAAGTACTGCAGAAGGAAGTTTTTTGACTTTGTTTAATCCATGCAGTGTTTCCAAACTTCAAGGTGATCAGCAGAAGACTGGCTTGGGAAATTGTGATTTGAAGGAAGGAAGCCTTAGGGGGAGAAGGAAGAAATATGGATAGACTACCACTGGATAGTTAAAGCCTCCTTGGGTCACATAGAGGCTGAGGGACAGGGGATCCAAACCACGCAGCACAAACTCTTCTCTGCCAGGAGTAATTTTATCTGTAAGGTCACATTTGCTGCCTTTTTTATATAAATATATATATATAAATTTTCAATTAATTTTTTTATTGGTTGAGGTACAATTCTGAAAGCATAAAACTCACCTTTTAAAGTATACACTTTGGTGGTGTCAGGATATTCATAAGGTTGATATAAGGATATATTCATAAGTACAACCATCACTCTGATTCCAGAACATTTTCATCACCCCCAAAAGCAACACTGTACCCATTATCGTCACTCCCCATCCCCCTCCACTCCACTGCCTGGCAACCGCCAATCTACTTCCTGACTCTGGATTTGCCTATTCTGGACACATCATATAAATGGAATCACGTGTGGTCTTCTGATGCCTGGCTTCTTTTGATTAGCCAAATGTTTCAGGGTTTAACTGTGTTAAAAATATGTATCAGTACTTCATTCCTTTTATGGCTGAATAACGTTGCATTGTTGGGTACACCATCTTGCATTTGCCATTTGGGAAAGAAAGATGGTAGCCGGAGAGGACCCTGTCTTCTCTGCGACTGGGGAAGGGTGTGAGGTGGAGGACAGCTATCGTTTCTGCCCCTCTGTTCCTTGCTCAGAGGCCGTATAAAAGCTGATCCTCAGGCCAGGGCAGGGGAACCAGGCCTGGTCCATCAGAAGCTTGGATCCAGTTCAGGTATGTGACCCAAGCTGCATCTGGATTGGTTGGAACAGAGGCCTGTCCCTTGGCTGGGGTCGCTGCAGGACAGTGTGCTAACCTTCGTCAGCACTTGCAGAGAATCTGCCTGAGCGTGGGTGTGACATAAAGGAAAGCAGGGGTCTTGTAACCCTACCTGAAACAAGTGGGTCCTGTGAAACCCTTAGGTGGTGTTTGACTGGTAATGTTAGCCATCAGAATGTTTAAGGTGGGTAGGGCTGACTGCTCTCTAACCTGCTTCCTGATGATAAGGAAAACTGGCCTCACGCAAATTCTATCACGTATACAGACAGCTAATAAGTACATTTAAGTGTGACCAGGAGCCACGTAGTTTGATTTATTCTATTAGCTTTATGAATTTAAAACTCCTTATTGTTTAGGTCTGCAGTAAAGAGTCTGACTTCCTTTTTTGATGTTTGCTGCCAACTTTTAAACCTCTTTCCTTCCTCTTCCCCTCCTGTCCCACGTGTGGGTAAGCAGGTCAGAAAGCCTGGGTGCTCCTTCCTTTGGTGAGGGGGTGGGATTCAAACCACGCACCCCTTTCCTTGTGCAAACTCTCTCCCTATCCCCACCTCCTAATCACAGTAAGAACGCGGGCCAGTCTCCTTTTTTTCAGTCTTGACCTCCGAACCCAGAATTCCACTCTGAATTTCTAAAGTGCTAGAAATTCAGCTGGTATGAATTGGGTTCCTGTCAGTTACCCCTAAAACACTTCTGAACAAAATAGAGTGCTAGAAATTCAGAGTGGAGGGTGGACAGGCCTATATTTGTCCCTCCTACCCTGTTTCTCAATTTTCTCCAACAATTTCTGAAAAGCACAGGAGTCCCTCCTGTGTCTGCACAGTGGCCACATCAAAGTCTTTGCGTGGAAGATTCGCTTGAGGCAGAGATGATGGTATCCCAGAGGCAAGATTCTTTTCCGTTAAGATCAGCATAAGTAACTAGAAATCTTCCAAACCCGTGGCTTGGCACATGCCTGGTTAGGGGTGAAGCCCTGGGAGGGGATCGCCAGGGGTAAAAGCCAGAGGTCTTGCAGAAATGATAAGCAAACATTATTCTTGCAAGGGGAAGAACGTCTCAAAGATTTGCCAGTCCACATATCTTGAATATCTTTAACTTGGCCGTTAAGAACTTAATCCTAACATTCATCATGTTAATTAGCCGCTATCTTCTTAGTCTCACTATTAATTGGCAAAGCCTCGGTGTTGATAGAGGTTTGGATAATAGAACTGTGTGTAGTTGTCTCTTGTAGGTTCCCTTTTTTTTGTATAATGTTTCTGTTAGGGCTACAGATTGTCCCTAGAGTTGAAGCTTAACCAACATAGACATGATTTCATATGTCTGTGCTGAAGCATTTGAAAATTACAGATCTTCTAACACCTGACCTTTGTCGAGATCCTGGGTCCAGTTAAGCCTGATGCTAGATATTTCTGTGAATTTGACAATTACATGAGCCAATCAATTCCTTCTATGTTTCAGCTTAAGCTGGTATGAATTGGGTTCCTGTCAGTTACTCCTAAAACACTTCTGAACAAAATAGAGTGCTAGAAATTCAGAGTGGAGGGTGGACAGGCCTATATTTGTCCCTCCTACCCTGTTTCTCAATTTTCTCCAACTAAACAATTTCTGAAATTTGTGTAGCTGAATTTTTAAGGAAAATAGTAAAACCTTCAGTGTTCTTACCCAGACCCAGTTCTTAGTGGCAGAAAATGCAAATCTCCTCGGCTGCAATGTTAAGTATTGTTCTCAATTTCAAAGCTGTCTTACTGAAATCATGTTCCAGCTTTATTCCCCTCCAGCCAAGCTTCGTGGGTGGGCTTTTTGTTCAACAGTTTTCCTTAGAAGATTGAAGCACTGGGAGGAAAATGGGAAGCTCTCCTCAGCCTCAGAGCACATGTTAACAGCACAGGAGGTACTAGGGTCCTCAGAAATAAAGATCATCACAAAAGAAGGGTACTTGTTTGCTTTTCATGCAAATCAGCATTTCCAGAGGACTTCAACATTTAAAAAACCAACTGAGGTTAAAAAAATGACAGAGTGCTCTCCAGATAAACCCCTGCTTCTGCTCCCGGGTGAAAACAGGGTGTCTTCCATGGGGGTCTCTGCCTTTTTGGCTCTTGGAGTCATTTCAGTGTTGATAACAGGAAGAAGAGCCCCAGTGGTTCGGGCAGCACTTCTGATGCCTAAATGCAAGGCACTGTGTTCTGCACTGATGAGGTGATAGAGCGAGAGACAGACATGCCTTCATGACCTTGCCCTCCAGCGGGAAGTGGTCAATGAGTAAGGGAAGAGATACGTGGATCTCTGGTTTTTTAAATTTAGTGCAGTAGTAGTGCTACAGAGAAAACGAAGTGTGCTGGACCTGTTGGGAGAGACAGGGCTGACGGATGTCGGGGAGCGAGGAGGGAGGACACCGCTGCCTCTAGAGGTGAGCCAGGGGAGCCTTCACATGAGAAGGGCTAATGATCCATTTGTCTGTGCACCTGAATTGTTTCTAGTGACAAGTAGCCTAAGTGACTGAGGTCTTACCGTGGGCTTATTATTAGAGAATTGGTAGGCAGACTTAGTCATTTAACAACTGGTCGGCGGAGGTAGTCATTCAAACCTTGTATTGTGTACTAAGTACTGGCAATATGACGTAGAGGCTGGGTTTGGGTTTGAAGGTCATTTAGGGCCTGGCTACAGGGAGCGTGGTCCACTGGCGGGCAGCTTCGGCATCCCAGGGAGCCTGTTAGAAATGCAGGCTCTCAGGCCCCACCCCAGACCTGCTGAATCAGTCTGATTTTTAAGCAAGATCCCTAAGACTCATGGTTTGGAGGATCCTTAACATTGGAGAAGCACTGGCTTAGGCAACAGAGTTAGGAATGAGCAGCGCTGGAACCTGCCTGCAACTAGATCTTGAGTTTGTTGATGGAGACAGACAGACATGCAAATACTTGACTTCATAGTGTGAAAGCTACAAGCAAGTAACAAGGGGCTGTGAGTGCCGAAGAGGGTGTGAGTTATGCTTACCTGGCACCGGTGGAGTGGGGAGGGGAGGAAGGTCAGGGAAGGCTCCCCAGAGTGATGACACCAAAGCTTGGCGGGGAAGGACTGGTCAGATGCATACATGACTTGTAAACGGGGAAAGGCCACACAGATGGGCGTTGGAGGCACTACTGGGGTTTGTGGGAAGACGGAGTGGGGGAGGGTGAGGCAGAGCTCAGGAGGTCAGTGTTCCAGATGAGGCAAGAAGGACCTGAATCCTGGTGGTCGGGTTCACCCCGGCTTGGGAGGCCTTGGGAGGAAGAACTGCTTAAAGTCTAGGAGAAGACAGCACGGAGCAGGCAGGCCTGAAAGCTTGGAAAGAGCACGGTGTGCCCTCTCGATGCTTGAGCTGACTGGACTCAGCCTTACCAGAAAACCTGGGAGGTTCCCGGGTTCCGGATTTCCCCCCAGCTGGCCGGCTCCCTCCCTCTGCAGATCTGCTGCCTTTGCATGTGGAGGTCAGGGGTGCGCTGACCCAGCTCAGAGCTAGTTGGCCTGATATGGGGGTTGGTGGAGACAGCAGGGGAGGGCAGCCCGCTTCAATGATTGACAGATCATCGCTCCTCCTCCTCTCTGAGTTTCTTGCTCGTAAACACACGCAGACTTCCTCAAAGTGTTGCAGAACTTTCGAGGGAAGGAGAAAAAACAGTGCCATTGACTGTTTCCAATTTAGTGATCCTGTATTTAGCAGACAGGGAGAACAGATCTGAGATGGAATGCCTGTTGGCAGGGACCAAGTCTAAATGTCTCCATGACTTCATTTTAGAACAGTGGTTTCCCAAACTCTTTTTTAAACAGAAAAACTTAAAAAAAAAAAAAAAAACAACCGTTTCACATACTGAGCTGCTGTGTTAAGCGGTGCTCCTGCTGCTTTTGGGGGTTGGCGAGGGTGGTGATCATGAAACTCCCCCGCAGTGGGCCTCCTACTTACCCAGAAGGACTGTAGAACCACAGGGTTCTTGAGACACCAGTTGGAAATCAGTGTTTTGGTATAAAAAGAAGATAGGCCGGGCTTCCCTGGTGGTGCAGTGGTTGAGAGTCCGCCTGCCGATGCAGGGGACGCGGGTTCGTGCCCCGGTCCGGGAGGATCCCACGTGCCGTGGAGCGGCTGGGCCCGTGAGCCATGGCCGCTGAGCCTGCGCGTCTGGAGCCTGTGCTCCGCGATGGGAGAGGCCACAGCGGTGGGAGGCCCGCGTACCGCAAAAAAAAAAAAAAAAAAAAAAAAAAAAAAGAAGATAGGTCAACTCAACTCCTATATAGAGTTCCATGTATGCATATAAGCATATATACATATTCCTACAAAGCCATCAATGTTATCCTCACACACTGAGTAAAACTAAAAAAAAAAAAAACACCCCAAACAGACAAGACAAAACAATTGACCGCTATGTGAATGCTTAACAACGTGGATTTTAAAAAAGACATAAGCTGTAAATTAAGTGTTAAATCATGAGGAAGCACAGTGAAAGTTCTTGAGAAGACGGTGGGATGTCTCCCAGCCCATTTCATTCACCCCTCACTGTGGGGAGGGGAGAGACCCCGGTTTAGTCTCTGCCCACCTTTTTTCCTGTATGATTAGGTGCTGGCGGGAGCAAGGCAGCCGCAGGAGAGCACAGGTAAGCTGGCGAGTTTTCCAGCAAACAGCCTTGCGGGGCGAGTCAGTCTGGCCTCCCAGGCGGCAATCTGGAGGCTGCGACGGAATATGCTAACACATACATATATGGACTCTAAAAAAAAAAAAAAAAATTCTGAAGAACCTAGGGGCAGGACAGGAATAAAGATGCAGACATAGAGAATGGATTTGAAGACACGGGGAGGGGGAAGGGTAAACTGTGATGAAGTGAGAGAGTGGCACTGACATATATACACTCCCAAATGTAAAATAGATAGCTAGTGGGAAGCAGCTGCATAGCACAGGGAAATCAGCTCGGTGCTTTGTGACCACCTAGAGGGGTGGGATAGGGAGGGTGGGAGGGAGACGCGAGAGGGAGGGGATATGGGGACATATGTATATGTATAGCTGATTCACCTTGTTATACAGCAGAAACTAACACACCATTGTAAAGCAATTATACTCCAATAAAGATGTTAAAAAAAAGTCTGTTTGCTTCTTCCTTCGTCCAAGCCCCAGCCTCCCCCCATAGACTGAGAATTCGTTAAAAAAAAAAAAAAAACAAACCAAAAACAAATCAGGGAAATTCCCAAAAGAGCCCTACCGGAGGAACAACAAAAACATCCATTGTAAACAGCAGGTTTGTCTTCTGACCGGTTTTGTTTGCAAATGATAACAATCACAGGTAATTTTTCATTTCAATTGGAGGAGCTGGTATTAAAAAGGGGGGGGGGGGGGTGAGGGAGGAGAGGGAGGACGAGAGCCAGCGCATCTCCCAAGTGCCTTATTCACTCCCAGGTCTACAACCGAACGCGAGCGCGGAGGGCTAGGCAGTGCCTCTCACTCCATCAAGGGAGATCTAATTGTGGCTGCTCGGCCTGTTGGCAGATGCAGTTTCTACATAACAACAGCCCAGAGACAGGGCTGCGTGATTAATGCCTCCAGCTGTCGTATGCCCCATTATCTGTGCATTTGCATAACTTAATGGTTCAGGACAGGCGAGAGAGGATGCTTAATTTAACGTTTAGCAGGCCCTTGATAGCTGAATAATTTGAGAACTGTCAAGGGGGGGTCAGTCCTACAGCGATTCCGCGAGACGGCTATGATTTCTGCATGTCGTTAAAATTCTTACTTAGGATAAAATTTTTTTTTAAGGAGAAAGAAAACAGTGCCTGAAAGCAAGAACTGATTCCCACCCCCGTAACCATTTCCTCCCCGAGGCAAATGGAAATGTTGTTTTTGACAGCAGTTAGATGTCTGAAGACAGCTGGGAGGGTGGGTTCACACTCACCTCCTTGCTTCATCTCTCCTCCCAGGACCCCCAGGAATCTCCTCTCTCCCACTCTGAGTTTGTCTCCTCTTGTTCTTTTTGTTCCCTCAACCGTCTCCCCCTCTGTGCTGTGTTTTATGACCCATTTGCAGCCCTTCCCCTTCAAGCCACCCTCCGCCCCCCACGCCTCTAGCTGAAAGGCGGGGGGGGGGGGAGGGGCGGGGGGGCGGGGGGAGGGGGAGGGGCGGGAGGAGGGGCGGGGGGCGGGGGGCGGGGGAGGGGCGGGGGGGCGGGGGGAGGGGGAGGGGCGGGGGGGAGGGGCGGGGGGAGGAGCAGATTGCTTGAAATCAACTAACAGCCCAAACTGCTTTCAGTAGGAAACACTGTCAGTTTCATTAGTTGCTAATGAATATTATTAAACTAATCTGTCATTTGTTTTCTAATTATGTGTCACCAGGCATCACAGTGGCAGCTGAGGTGACTGCTGGTGAACAATTTCCCTCCTTGAATCCTGTTTTTTAAAGTAAGAACTGCTAGGAATGATTAGCAATAATTTGAACCTGGTAAGCTTTTCCGCCTTTCCCCAGCCTGTCAGCAATTTTTCTCCCCCACGTTTATAATACTACCAGGATCTTATCACCACCTGGCCTCACCAAATCGCTCCCAGGGTGAGACCCCAGCCCACTCCAAACTTGGGACAGCCCTACTTCTGAAGTCTTCAGCTCCACTGAGACTACAGCTTCTCATCATTTCCCGTCATAGTTTTGTGAGTCTGGAATGTGGGCAGGACCCAGCGTGTTGCACGGACTGGGTCATTCAGTGCTCAGCTGGTCTGGAGGGTCCTGGTAGGTTTTGCTCGCATGCCTGGCCCCTTGACGGAAGGGGCTAATTGGATGCAGGGCTCAGCTGGCGCTCTGCTCTCTCTGTGTGGTCTCTGCCTCACCACGTGGTCCCTCGAGCAAGGTAGTTGAACTTCTTCTACTGTTGCCAAGGCTCCAAGAGAGTGTTCCACAGACCAGAAGTAGAAGCTGCCAGTGTCTAAAGGCCTGACCTACAAGTTCACATAGCATCATTTCTACCATATTCTGTTGGACAGTGCAGTCAGGGTCTACCCAAACTCGGTCTACTCCTCACTTGAGCTGTTGAGTGCATCCCAGAAAATTGCACATCCCTACAAAGTGGCGCCTCTGAAAGCAAGTGGGTTCAGATCTCAGTTGGGTCATCAAAGCTTCCTGGTCAGCCTTCTCTTGTGTTTGATTTCTCTCCCTTCCTGTGATAGTTAAAAGAAACGTTTACCGGCTCCTGGAATGCCCAGTGTAGCTCTTCCTCTTGAAGGACCTCATTTGATCTAATTCTTAGCAGGTGGCCTTGCCTTCTGTTTCTCAGAGGTATGAACATTCTCTGTCACTTGAACACGTCATCTTCAAACCCCTGTCTCAGAGATGTCCTGCCCTCCTTTCAGATTGGCCCTATACTATTTGCATCCTTCATTTCCACACTTTTCCTCAAGGTCTGACCAATATTAATCATTCCTTCTCTGGGTCCCTTCTCTCAGCCTAAAAACGTGCTCAATCTTGTCATTGAAATACTAGTGCTATCTTTTTTGAAAGAGTTGTCTGTATGTATAGAACTTGGCCTCACTTGCTATTTTTTTTCTCATCTGCTTCCTTGCTCATTGCAATGAAATCCTTGGATCTTCCTGACAGAGGTTACCAGGGGCTCCTGATCGCGGTATCCAATGGTGGAGCTAATTTTTAGTACTTACCTCCCTTGGTTTCTCTGCACAGCTCACCACTCCTTTCCTCTCAAACTTCATTTTTGGCCGCGCCATGCAGCTTGCGGAATCCTTAGGCACAAAAAGCAGATCACTGGTGGCCTGGGGTGGAGGGAGGGAGAGACTGCAAAGGAGCACAAGGAAATTTGGGGGCTGGGGTGGGAATATTGTGTGTTTTGATTGTGGTGGTGGTTTTTCATGAGTGTAGGTATCTGTCAAAACTCATCCCGTTGTCTGCTTTGATGGATGCCGTTTATTGTATGTAAATTATGCCTCGATAAGGTTGACGCTTCCCCCCACCCCAAATCAGTTGGGGGAGCGGGGCCAACAGGCCTAGACACATTGGTCTGTCACTAGTAGACAAAACTGAGTCATGACCCTGCCTGCCCACCGGACTGTCACTCTGAGCTTGAGCCCAAGTCCAGCCCGAGCCCTCCCTCCCAAGCCAGTCTCCTTGGGAAAGAGCAAGAGGGGTGTCCCAATAATAGGAGTGGGTGGGCAAGAGAGAAAGGGGGAGCGTGCAGGGTGCTGGGCTCCAGTCAGTGGCCATCCAGTGGCTTTTACTTCTGCTCTTACGTAACCTTCCTCAGCGGCCTCTGGGACAGGCATACCAGACCCATTGTCACCGGAGGGTTAGGTGCAGCATGCGGGATCTTAGTTCCCTGACCAGGGATCAAACCTGTGCCCCCTGCAGTGGAAGCACTGAGTCCGAACCACTGGACGGCCAGGGAACTCCCTCCTCTCAAACTTTTGCTGGTTTCAGACTCATCTTACGTTTTTTTTTTTTTCCTTGACTTCTCCCTTTCTCAAATGTTAATATTCCCCTGAAGTCTGTCCTCGGGTCTTTGCTCATGCTGCCTGCTTTCCCTCCATGGTGCAATTTGTGGTCCTGTCAATTGCTGTCTAGTCTGAAGACCCTCAAACAGATCTAGCCCAGATCCCTTTCCTGAGCAACAGGCTTACATATATAGAATTACCCACTAGACATCTTGGCCTGGATGTCCCACAGACAACTCAAACTTCACATATCCAAAGTAGGACCTGTCAACTAAAAACGCAACCTAAACGACAGACCAATTTCTTAGCCTGCTTCATTTTCCTGTTTTGTGCCTTCAACCTGCAATTCTTGTACTCCTTTTCCTTGCTTTTCGCATTCACTTAATCACTAAATTGTATTGATTCCCTCTCTCCTAAGTATCACTCATCTTGCCTTCATATCGATCCTTATTATCTGGTCAGGATGATGCCAAATAGGCAACTGGCTTCCTTTCTCTTCATCTCCTCTACCGTTATTCTGTTATCCACACAGCCACCAAAGACGTGCTTCCAGTCGCAAATTTGAATAAATCATTGCCCTGCTCCTGATCCTTCAATGGCTCCCCATTGTCTAGAAATTAAAGCTCAAACTTGTAGCCTGGCATAGTAAACACTTTCTGCCACGCAGCTTCATCCCTCCATTCCCTTCCTTATACTCTATGCTTCAGCCTCATTCCTGTTTTATGTTTTCTTCCTGTCTGAAATCCCTCCCTTCCTCTCTCATTAGGCAATTCCTACAGATAACTCTCATTCTCCACGTAAGTTTCTATAAGATATTTTAGATCTTGCTCCCTGAAAACATTTGGCAATGTCTAGAGAAATTCTTAATTGTCACAAGTTGGGCATGATATCAATCAGGGCTGCTGCTAAATGTTCTATAATATAAAAGACAGCTCCCCACAACAAAGAATTCCCTGGCCTAAAATGTCAGTAGTGCTGAGGTTGAGAAACTGTTTTAGGTCAGTTTTCATTGTGCTACTATTCCTGGATATTTCTAAGTTTTTCCTGCCTACTCTACTGGCTGTTCTTGAAACTCTTATCAGTCATTTACACTTTAGAGTGAATGAGGCTTGGTTGGTTTCTTGAATAGATTGATTGGTAAAGGAAAGTAGCTTAAGAAAGAGACAGGATGCAAAGGAAGCACTACAGTTCTTGCTTGTCTTGCAAGCTTATCCTCTTCCGTTCTCTAGATTTTCAGATTCTCACTTTTCTTCTTTATAGTCGCAAACAATTCTCAGAACATCTCCAGGCAACCTTTATTTGCCTTAGTTTACTAGGACTTCTAACAGTGAAACTCAAGAGGAGAAGTGGTACGTACCTGTTGTCTCTTGGCTTCAGGCTCCATTTCCACTCTTCCATGCTCTCCTGTGTATCGTGACGGGCTAGAAGTCTGACAACTGCATTTCTAAAATCCCCCTGCCCAATGGTTTCTAGCTACTTTCTGCAAATTGGAGGCACTGGTGGGAGATTGGGAGGCATGAGGAAGGAAACAATATTTTATGTGCTTCTCCAGTGCAGCAGAGATGGTAGTGGTGGTAGACAAGTCTAGACTCGAGGCATCCTGCCCAGGCAGTGGGTATTCCAGCAACAAAGCACCTGTGGACTCTGGTTCCAGTAGCAACCATGACTGCTGTGGACAATTTTAGACTCAACTTTCTGCAAAGAAACCCTGGCTGTTGTCCCAGCAACACCAGCATGGAATGTTCTGGCAATGGTGTAGGGCTCGTGGATGCTGAGTAACATTTTCCTTTTGTTCCTCCAGTCCTAGGATGGGAACAGCTTCTTGCAATTATTGGCCTGTGGCTAAGTTCACCTGTTCTCTTTTCTCTCTGTCAGCTCTTTCCAGATTTTTGCTTCCTGTACTAAATTTCCTGTCTGCAATAACTATAGTGGTTTCCGTTTTCCTGATGAGACATGGAATGGTACAGCACTAGTATGGCACAATCCCATTCCCAGGAATTTTTCATTTTTCTGGGTTATTGAGGTTTAGATTAATCACTATAAAATTTTACTTCCTGGAGATTAGGGTGTGAATCCTAGTAAATGGGGTGTTTGAACTCCAAAATACAGAGAAAAATGGTCTCTTGCAGAGGTAAGATTTTAAAAACTTTTCTGATTGAGAAGGGCTTCAAAGCAAGATTCCCCTACCTCACTTCCATAAATCTTTTTTTAACATCTTTATTGGAGTATAATTGCTTTACAATGTTGTATTAGTTTCTGCTGTATAAGAAAGTGAATCAGCTATACGTATACATATATCCCCATATGCGTCTCCCTCCCACCCTCCCTATCCCACCCCTCTAGGTGGTCACAAAGCACCGAGCTGATCTCCCCGTGCCTATAAATCTTTATAGCCTTCTGACATTGAATGAATTGATAGGTTTGATCTAATTGTCTCTTCTCTGAAGTTAAAAGCAAGTCCTGATTTGATTTTATTTTTCTGAGGAAATACATTCCTTGGATACAACAACTCTGAATACCAACCACAGCAGTACCTGCTTTGACAATCTTGCCTGCTGTATTAGCATGAAATAATTATGCAGGAACCAGAACAACGTCATTTGCTTCATCACATAATCATGTACCAAGCAGGCATCTTTTCTGAGAAAATACTGAAAACTTCTGATGCCTTCCTTCCTATCATAATTAGAAAACAGTTCAAACTACCCTCGCTGTCCGTAGTGAGGTCCTTGGCTCTGCTGTCCCCCACCCCACGCCAAACACTCACACGCTCACCATGCAGGCTGCTTTTCTGTTGTTCAAATACTAAAAGCTTGTACCTGACTTTGGGTTTTTATATTTGCTTCCCAGAAATCCTCTGCCTCTAGATCTTCTCGTGGTTAGCTCTTTACCATTCAGTTCTCAGAGTTAATACCACTTCTTCAAAGATGATTTCATTAATGTACCTGTACAGAGTTGTCCCCTGCTTCAAGTTATTCTCCACTCCATCATTCTCTTTAATGTTTCATAGTTCATACTGCTCTATCATCATCGGAAATTACATAATTTGTTTACTTGTTGATTATCTGCCTTCTACCACTATAATGTAAACTCTATGAAGACAGGGAGTTTTCCTGTTTGCCTTCACAGCTTTATCTCCAGAGTTTAAGGTGTTCTGTGGAAGACAGTAAGTGCCTAACAGACAGTTGTTCAATGACTTGATTACTGTCCTCACTGTGCTTTCTATTCGGTTCAGCAAGTGTTGATGGCGTCTGCACTCTGTGGATGGTACTGTGGTGAGGGTCAGAGGACACGGTGCCTCTCAGCTAGTGTTCAGTGTGGTGAGAATGGGGTCTCTCAATAACCATGACCCCTTCCCCAACAAAAAACCAGTTGCTACTGAGCACTCACAATATGCCGGGCACTTTGCTAAGTGTCTCCAGACTTCATCTCATTCAGTCCTCTCAACACTTCATGACGTAGGTATGAATCACCCCATTTTACAGGTGAGAGAACTGAAATCTAGAGGAGTTGTAATTACCCTAAATCATGCAGGTAGTACATGACAAAGCCCCAGACTGCACTTAAGTCAGCCTGAGTCTAAAGCTGTACTTGTTACCACTTTACAACACACATGTTTTCAAATATCTTACTTTGCTTTTCAGGATACTTGTTATATAACAGGATTTGATTCTTTAAATCACCTTCTCAATTTGAAAGAAGTAGATGAGGGAAAGAGAATTTCCTGTCGTAAGGCAAGGATGTGTGTTAGCTAAAGAATAAGGATTCCTCCAAATGCTGGGTTCTTGCCCTTGACTTTTTTGCTAACTCAGAGCTCTATCTTATTCTTGATCTACTAGGAAAAAGTAGTGAGGAAGAAAGAGATGAATGGGGTGCATGTAGGAGGTAGATGTAGTCTGATAAAGTTGAGAGTTCAGGCTAAAAGTGTGCCTCTTCCCCACAATGCTTAAGAAGATTCTCTCCCCTTTTGTCTCATATTCTGCATTTCTACCAGCTAGAAATTCATTCCTATTACCTACAGTTCACCTGGAAGCAGAGACTAACTCTAGCTAGACTAGCTCTAGGATGGCTATCAGCCACTCACGCCTCAGGTCAATTAGTTTAAGCTTCAGAATGCTTTCCACCTATTTGGTCTCTGTTGATTAGAGGAAATGGGAGATCTGATGAAAGAGGATTTGGGGGACCTGCATTGGGAGGGGAGGTGATGTTTTAGGCTGTTGTGGGACTGTCACATAACTCTAGGGTGCTGTCTGGTTTGGGTTCAGAAATGGGGGTGATGCCTAGTGGGAGAGAGGATTTAGAGACACCCAAGGTAAATGGTTTTCTAGCTCAGAGGACCAGAGGGGACTGGATCCTATGGGGCATATGGTGATAGCTCTGACATCTTGTTTGCACATCCCACAAGCAATAATACCCTCTCTCCGTGTGCCGGTATTGGAAACCCTGCTTTCATCTTCCTTTTCACCCACTTCGACTACACCATGTTTTTCAAGGGAGATGAAGGGAGCAAGCTGGCCTGTTGTCTCGAAAATTTCTATCTAATTATTTGACATCCTTGGGATTTCCCTGATTAGCCTTGTGAAGTCATTCACCACTGATCAGAGTCAACCCTCGGGGTGTGGAAAGAAGTAGAAAAAAACAGGGGAGGCCACACATAAGCATTAAGAGTATGGAGTGATGATTCTCTACAATATTCTTTGACTTTGTTCTTTCTCCATGATTCTAGAATGAGCTTTGAGGGGGGTTGGGGATGAGGATAAATCTGCTTTCATTTCAGGGGAAGAGGAAGAGAAGGAAATCCTAGCTTTCACCAACTTTTTGAAGGAAACAGATCTGCTTCACCCTCCTGGAAACTATCAACTTTAAACAAACAGACTCTAGGAAGCTTCTCAGTAGTGGCAGAAAAAATCTATCCTTATATTTCTCTTGAAACAACAAGGAGATGAAATACAAAGGCAAACCCTTGCGCTCACTAACGTAAATCTGTCCCGTTGTTGCGCTCAGCACATATGGTGTGATAACGTTGCCCACTGCTCGGAGACCCACTAACGGAAGGCCAGATGTGCCTCCAAGGAGTGAAACACAGCGGGCCTGCTTTAAGACTCCGTGGTGGCCTTGACGCTGAACTTCATTGTACTTGTTGCTTTGTGTCTCTGCTTTAGCACTGTTCTTACCACCATAGTCTCTCACCTTCCCTCACTTTTCCTTGCCTATCTTTCAGGACTTGAGAGGGCTGGGTAATTTAATAACTTGGGTCTGGACTTTGTAGAGTTCTTTGCGCGGGCAGTGGGCTTGAGGGACAGGTACCAGCGACTGATGGTGCCTCTAGGACAGAGCAAGCTTCCTGCTGGAAGATTTGCCTTCCCCCTTCCCCTAACTTTATTGAGGTAGAACTGACATATAACAATTGTATATATTGAAGATGTATACCATGGTAATTGGCTATATGTATATATTATGAAATGACTACCACAGTCAAGCTAATTAACATCTGTCACCTCACATAGTTACCTTTTTTGTGGTGAGAACACATAAGATCTACTCTTTTTACACATTTCAAATATATAACACAGTATTAACTATAGTCACCATGCTGTACCTTAGATCCCCGGAAAAAGACTAATTACAGGGAGTTACAGACTTAGATTTAAACAAGGATGGAAAAGAGGTTTTATTTATCCCCCTGGACCACACTTTCTATTTAAATGTAGACTTTGAAAAAAGTGGGAGGGTCCAGCGTTTACTTTCGTACATAAAGTGCATGCATGAATGAATGAAGCAGGCTACATAGCTGCTTGTGTTACTGCAGGTACGAGCACAAATGAAAACCAAAGAAGTTATCAACAGGACCAGATGCACAGCATATCTCTTTTCTTGGGACCTCAAAGAACCTTGTGCACAAAAATGCATTTACCTTTGGAATGACCCTTTGAGAGTGGTATCTGGTTAACATATTACCCTCTGGTTTGTTAGGGCCCACACTTAGCTTTTTTTTCTATTCACAGGAGATCCTAGATAGGTCTGAACAAGCCCATGATGAACGCCAGACCTCATGTACACAAAGATTCTAATAGGAGAGAAGTAAACAACAACAAAGAAAGCATACTTGTTATTGAAGTAAAACTCGGTTATTATCTTTTGAATAAAAAGCAATACTCTATTTGTCATATGAATGAAGACCTAATTCAGTTACATTGTTTTCTGAGTCCCTGCCCGTGGCATCCCCACTAGACCAAGGTATCTGCCAGGACCCTGCTGTGCAGACCACGTGGCACGTCATTGTCCAGCTGAGGGACAAAGGTTTTGTTATGAGGCCCTGCGTATCCACACAGAGGGCTTTCCTTGCTCGTTCATCCTATGCCATTTCAGGGCTATGGAATCCTATGGTTTCCAAGTTAACACTCACCCTTTAATCCTTGAAACCTTGGAAGTGGCAGCCACCCTGAAAATCATGTGCTATGTTTAGAGAACTTTTCCGAGGTGACTTGGGAGACCACTGACGTCCCAGCTCTAAAAGGGCTTGTGGCTCTGCCCGCAGCAGTCTGACGTGGTGGGATAAGTGCCGACTGTTTTAGGTGCATTAGATATGGAGGGCTGGTAGTGTTGAGGGCAGGAGACTTCCTCCCTGCTTCCACAGGCTGTGGGCTAAGTTAGCCGAGGCTTCCTCAGGGCTGCACTTGTTTCTGTTCCTCATGGTCACGGTGGCACGACTGAGAGATGAAAAAGGAGTGGCTCCCCATTTGTTTTATGAAACGCTCTTGTATTTTCCTCCTCTGTTCTCATCAGAGGCCCGGTGGAGTGTGATGTAAAGCTCCAAAGACAGGCGAATGTCGGGGCAAACCTGCACCTCCCAAAGCAAAGGGGCTGAACTGCAGGCGAGGGTACATGTTCTCACCATCTCACCAGGATGGGATTGGGGTGGGTGGCATAGCCAGAGACCCAGTCCCTGACCCAGTACAGAGTAAAACCTAAAACAGCATGCTGCTTGAAAAGTGAAGGAGTTCTCATAAATGTCTCTAGATGGAGAGAGACTATGGAACTGAAAGTGCAGTTGTCCTTAGAAGTCTTTCTATAATCTGGGGTAGGTACTCTTTGTTGATCAACGACAGTAAAGCTGATGCCACTTCTTATGATGAAGGAGATTGTCTTCCTCAGTCACAAGGGTTCAAGCATTTCGACTCCTCGTTAGAGTGAGCTGTACTGGTTGCTGGTGACAACCAGTGTCTTGTATCTCCCCGGAGAAGGGGAGGTCAGGAACTCCTTGTCTGAGTTTTCAGGCTTGGCCCACTTGGATGGTTCCAGAAGCCAGGATTTAACATAAGTCAGTAAGGCAGATGGTGGAAGGCCTGGTTTAAGGGCATGGCTGTTATTCAGCCCCAGTGATGGTGGCTTTTTGGGAATGTGAACCCAGCGTTGCCAGATATTTTGAATTTTTCCAACAGCAACTGGAGTTCCAGGTTTTCATGATGGCGGACAACTCAGATTATATATGTACACATACCTTAAGTGCTTTTGAGGGTACACTGCTGACCAGTCCTAGAGTAGCCCCCTTTCCATGTTTATTGCTCATGTGAAAGAATCTTGTGAGCTTTTGGATGATTGGAAGTAAGCTGAGGTTGCACACACGCAGAACGCCCCAAAGGTTCCGTCTGTTCTTCATGTTTATTGTGATGGAATCCAAATGATAGAAGCTTGAGGTTAAAAAGTAGGGCATGACATCTGGTCTAGCTAATCCCTCCAAGGTACCGTGTGGGAACTTGGGATCTGAGTGAGGTTCAGCAGGACTGCTGCTTATATGGCCTTTCTGTTGAGTAACACAGTATATGGTGTTCCTTGGAGTTGTGTGGTGGGAAGCACGCAACTGCACAACCATCCATGTTGGTTTAGTATCGCAGAGGTTCCTTCTGCCAGTGTTGGGTGTTCTATCATGGACATACTTCCTCTTTCCCATACGCTATGGCCCCTAACCTTGGGGCTAGGTCCTTTTAATGCTTTCCCTTCTCCTGAACTTCCTACCTCCCTTCTCTTCCTAAGCTGTGGCTTTCCCCAGATTCCTCCATACTTTGACCTACAAAGTTGGGTATAAATCACAGCTGTGACCTTCCTCCTACCTATTTTCACTTTTGGGTCGGGGTGAGACTTAGAATGCCAAGAATAGTAGAGGAAGGAAAGGAAGTCATGGTGGCCTTGACACCAGGTGGTGGCTTAAAATTTTTTTCCCCCTCTTTTAGTTTCTATGGAGATCTGAAAAAAATTTAGGTATCTCTAACTGTAATATTTAAAACTTGGCTACTGAGTCAACATATGAGACACATCTGCCACATCTGCATAACCTGTAGGTCTTATTTTGCTAAGAGAGCATCTGTATCCTTTGTGATTTCAAGTTGTATTACAAAGTTGCCTGGGCACTACGTATCAGTCAGGGTCCTGGAGAAATCAAATGTCATACCCTAATTGGATAATTTGTAGTGAGTTTGATAAAGGGATTATTTGTGTGGAGCAGAATCACAGGCAGTTGTGCCATATGCTGGGGCTAGAAACAGTGGGTTGTTTGTGGGGGTCTGTTAGCACTATCCTCAATGGAGATACCAACTTGTGGAGCCAGGTTGTATGGAAGTGGCTAATGACAGGAGACTGCCAGCCTGTGGTGGCCCTGCAGAAGGAAAGCCAGAGGGATAATTATTCCAGCCTCATTCTCCTGTCTACTATCTGTTTGCTCCATTGGCCAAACCCAACTGGAAGCTTGTCAATATAGATCATATGGGTCACAAGGTGGAAAGGGTGGAGAGGGTGTCTGGAGAGGTGTATGGAAGCTATCGAGCACAGCATTTTAAAATATCAAGGACTTCCAGATAAAGTAATGAGATGCCAGTTTGATGTGGATTCAGGTGAGTGTAATTCTTAGTTTTAGTTTGAACAGACTAGTATGGAAATGCTATCTCAACAGAAGCATTTGAATAAACACTATTAAAGGAATGAAATACATGACAGAGGGTTAACTGCATGGTTGTTTATAAAATTCAACAAATATTTATTGACTCCTTACCATGTCCCTAGTGTTGTGGTCATCTTGTCTATGAACCAAATTGGTATCACTGTAATAAAGGGCAGGATTAAATGATATTTATGTGAGGTTCAACTGGCGCTCTCTTTCCTTTGTAAACTTGTTTGGGTAAGAGATTGCCCATCTGCCCTTCGTGTATTATGTAAAGTGATTCTTCTGTATCAACCAACCTCTATACTGTTATTATTCTATAGGAGAATGGTTTCTAGGAGCACATAGAGTAATCTTTTAACAGTTCAGTTATTAATGTGCAAGTTTTAATTTATGGAACAAACATTAATATTTCACTTACAGTTACCTCCTTGTAAAATGGGGATTAAATGACATAATGCATATATCTGACCCTTTGTAAGCTCTTAACGAAGGTGAACTGATTTGGAATAAAAGAGAAACTGCCAACCTCCCTGCCCTGAAAATTCAATGTTTTCATGTTTCCTTATTCTCTTTTAAACCTTGTTCTTGTGCCTATATAATTTGTGCGTGTTAGGAGGCTTTTATTAGCAAGTGAAAGAAGCCCAAACTTCAGGTGACATTAGGAGTGATGTCATCAGGACATTGTTTGCATTTCTTTGTCTCAAGAGGTCTGTCCTTCTTCAGAAGGCTCCATCCTCAGGCTGGCTTTCTTCAGAGGATATAAAAGGCCCCTCCTGTTTCAGGCTTCACACCTACATACCGAGTGTCCTGGTCAGCTTTGGCTGCCAGAACCAAATACCACAACCACAGGAATTTACTTCTCACCATTCTAGAGACTGCAAGTCCAAGATCAAAGTGCCAGTAGAGTCAATATCTGGTGAGGGCTCTCTCCTTGGGTGCAGATTGCTGCCTTCTCTTTGTCCTCACATGGCCTTTTCTTGCTGCCTGTGGGTGGAGAGAGAGAGGAAGCAAGCTCTTTGGTGTCTGTTCTTATAAGGGCACTAATCCCATTAAGGGCACCCCCACCCTCATGAACTCCTGTAAACCTAATTACCAACTGAAGGCCATATCTTCCAATGTAATCCCATTGGAGGATAGGGCTTCATATGAATTTGGGGGTGGGGGATGCTGTTCAGTCCATAGCACTGGACTTGCCAGACAGATCTTTTCCCCCAGCTGTCAAACAAAAGCTCTGTCTTCACTTTGATAGGACTAGACGAAACCAGTCATTGTAGCCAGGGAATGCCACAAACTGATTACCTGGGCTTTTGCCCACAACTGATAGAATCATTGTAGCAAAGTGTGGGAGGATGAGATGATTTGCACTGGCTTGTATTGGGGGTGGGGGAAGTTCTGCCCAAGTAGCATGGCTGCCACTCAAGGTGGGAAGGGAGGCGTCAGCAGCATACCCTACATTTAACTCATCTGTTCCCCTATTTTTGGAGAGTCAGCTTGTTTTCAGTGATTCCTGTTCTATAACATAACTAAATTGAATTTCAAAATTTCACATGAAAGAGCATTAATGTTAGGTTCTCAGAAGTTTTGTCTGACATGCTCAGCAGTGGTTGCTGCTTAATGGACGAAAGCTAGTACTACTGAAACCAAGTTTTCCAAAAAATCAATATTACTACAACTGTGGAGCCCTTGCCTTCCATCTAGTCTCGCCATAATGAAATTCAGTTGCGGCATGATTTTTCAGCTGCCTTTCTCAAGTCACATTGTTCTACAGAATATGTTAGTGGGTTATTGTCAAAGCTCAAGGCTGTAACCTTTTGTTCCCTCCTAGAAACAAAGGATATTTAAAAATTAATTATTTATGGGTCCTTAAATGATGAATTAGGTCACTGGCGTTGGGTTTGCCACAATTAAGACTGATGTTTACTTATACTGAGGAAACTGGATTGTAATCCTTAAGTCTGACTTTTTGTTATCCCATTTTCAATATTTCATTATTATACGTAGTTATCTAAACAACACATTGAAACTCAGCCTCTGCTATATGATCAATGTCATGCTAGATACTCTGGGGAATAAAAGTGTGTGAACGCTATTGTCTAGGTGGGGGAACAAGACTAATCACTTGGAAATGTTGACAAAAACAACCGCATCCTGAGTGTGTGATAAAAGAAGATTGGAACAGTAGAAATTTAGAAAAGATCCCAGTGGGTTGAACTTCCATGGGGGCTTCATGGTGGAGTGGCACTTGAACTGGGCTCTGAAGGATGGATATGCAGGTTCTGGTAGGAAAAAGAATCTGGGAAGGGCATTTACCAAAGGGTGAGAATAAGTGCTGGAGTGCTGTGTGCTGGGATCCCTGAGAAGTCAAACTGGAGGGGCAATTGTGTGTGTGGGAGAGGTGGGACAGCAGGGTGATGGGTAGCTATTCTTTCCTGTATCTCTTAGTCCAGAGTCTAACTGAAAAAACATGAAGACAGGGCAGAAAAGGATGGAAGCTGAAACCAGGAACTGAATGCAAGAGTGCAGGGCAGGTGGATTCTGACAAGTTAAGAAATTAAAACAGTTCCATAGATTCTAAAGCAAACCTATAGTTATGGGTTAAATTTTGATATTTTCATTGTCAGTATTTAGGTGGAGTTAAACTTTGGGAATATTAAGACATGATACATTTACATTGATTCTTCCAGTTGGCTTTCCTTAAAGCATAATAAAATGTTATATGCATAAATGTGTATATATATATATATATAAGTAGATGTTTTCCAACATTGTTAGAAAATGAATTTTAATTTACTGAAGAATCATCTTTCATGCTTATTGCTTGAAATTTTGAATTTAGATTTTTTTTACTAACTTCTGGAGATGTCTATTTATAATCACAGCTTGAAAATTTTCTTAAAAGTGGCAATATATGTGTCTGCATCTAAGGCACGCCACAATGACTCTGGTTCAGTGTTATTGCTTTGGGTTCTTTGATTTACTGTCCAATGGAATGCCAAGTCTGGTTACATTCTAAACAAATGAATGGTCAATAGAATTTATTCTCCTAAAATATTTGTTGGGTTTATATGAAGACTGGCATCTGAGTAGTCATTGGAAGTAAAGTATTTTTGTGAGGAAAAATGGCTCAGTGTTCCACCTGATAGGAAAACAGGCAATTGTTCTCAGCATTTAAAATAGGTGAAACTTTTCTATACTCATCTTGATTGTGACATGTTCCATTTACACAAATGTAGTTCAGTTAACTGTTAGTTTATTTATATATTTGTAGTTTTTAACCTGTAATAATTCTGATGTAGTTAAATTGCCAAACATTATTTTGGGAGTTGATGCCTTAGGCCTTTTTCTAAGGTGCCTACTTTTCTCCTAATCCTCAAATTTTTCTCAATCCTAGCCATTAAGGCTCTCTTGCTCCCTGCTTCTCTCCTTCTTTTGACTCAGCTCATTATTATGAGCTCACCTTTGGCTCCTTTAGCAATGTGGTGGTTATGAATGTACATTCAGGAGTCTAATCCAGTTCCATCACTTAGTTGCTGTGTGATCTTGGATAAGTTACTTAACCTTTCTGTTTCTCCATCAGTGAAGTGGAATCATAATAGAATCAGTCTTACTTTTGAAGAGTAAGTGAGATAATGCATGTGGAGTGCCCAGCACTGTGATTGAGCCCATAGTAAGCATGTGTATTAGCCAAGGTAGGCTAGTTGTGTTATTGTAACAATCAACACAGGATTTAAGTATCTTTAAAACACACACATTTATTTTTCATTCCCATAAGGTTGGCTGTGGGTCTGGGAGACTCTTCCAAGGGTTGGCTCAATGGTAAAGGCTGCTTCAATCTCGTGGCCCCTCCATCTCAACACAGACTTCCGTGATCGATGATGTAGGTGGAGGCGAGTGGAGGGTCTCGCTGTCTGTCAAGTGCTTTGGCCTAGAAATGACACATATCACTGCCCCATAGAACCAATTGGCCAGAACTAGTCACAGGACCCAAAGGTAAAAGAAGCAAAGATGAAACCTTTCCATGTGCCCAGAAGGGGATGAGCCCCACACTCGATGTCTCCATAGATAAAGAAAATGTCGCAGTACACAATGCAGCCGTATACCAGGTGAATGTCCTCCGGGAAGCTGGCTGATGTTGGAACCACAGAAGTTTGAAGTTTTACATTAGGCCTTAAAGAGACCTTATGTTTTTCATTAGTCCTCATAATTGAGGGTTCCGTATGGCCTGGGTAGTATAAAATAAGGCCCAAATTTAGAATAAGGCTGATATTTCATAGAAAATACATGAAGGATAAAACGAGATGATTTGTAGTAGTTCTGAGAAATCTGGTGCTGGTAACGAGGGTGCGGGTGTGATGATTATTTATCTACATCCCACGTGGTGTGGTTCACTAAGGACATAGATCTGGTATTTTGATCTTTCCCTTAGCGTTACTTTCCCAAGGGAGGGCTTGGCACTGCTAGTGATGGAGAGGTTGGAAAGACAGCCCAATGCATCTTTGGGCCTGTGAACTGGGAGAAGTCCCTGCGCCCCGATGGTTGGATCAGTTCTCTGTCACACCAGCACTGACAGTTAAACAAAGTACAAAATAAGCCATGGACGTAGAGTCAGGTTTCCCATTCCAACCGGACTGGCTCCAGCAGTCAGCAGTTAGCCATGCGCCACTAATGGGGGCTGGCCGGAGAACCTCATTCACTGTGTGTCACTAATAATCCTGTTCATCAGGGCTGGGTCCACTAGACTGCTTTTGGGGTGACACGAAAAGAACTGGCATTTCTTGGAAATGTTGAACCTTTTTGGTGCTGAGTGGAGAAGTCCCTTTGTCAGCGCTGATTTTGTTTGGAGCAAAGGTGTCAAGAGTGTGAATATTCCTTATCAGCTCAGGGAAAGGAATCACTGAACATGGAGAACTGGAACAGAATTGCCATAGAAACCGAGATTCCTTGATTTTTAACATCAACTCCTATAATAACTTGCTCTGAGAACTTGGGGATGTCACGCAATTTTGTTGGACCTATTTCTTTTATTAAAAAAAGAATAATGCGGGCTTCCCTGGTGGCGCAGTGGTTGAGAGTCCGCCTGCCGATGCAGGGGACGCGGGTTCGTGCCCCGGTCCGGGAAGATCCCACATGCCGTGGAGCGGCTGGGCCCGTGAGCCATGGCTGCTGAGCCTGCGCATCCGGAGCCTGTGCTCCGCAACAGGAGAGGCCACAACAATGAGAGGCCCGCGTACCGCAAAAAAAAAAAAAAAAAAAAAGAATAATGCTACACTACCTACTTTAGAAGTTTAATGGGAAAAGCAGATGAGAAGAATGCAGCCCCTTAAAAAGCATGAAGGTAGTGGAATGGATATTTTTCTTATTACAAAGAAAAATATTCTATTATAAAATTTTGGAAAATATGAATACGGGTAAGTAAAAATTTAACATGAAAATCTTAAAACCAAACAAAATGACACCAGATAGAGATAATGGCTGTTAATGAATGAATGGGTGTATGTCTTTCCAAGAATTTTATAGTCTACTCTTTCTATATGAAGTACATTTTGAATATCTTTTTATTTCGTTACGTGTTTTAAGAGGATGTGTGGTATTCCACTGAATGAAGATAAATCGTAAAACCAGTGTCCGATTTACAGATATTTTAGGTTATCTTCAGTTTGCCTGGCTCTAGTGGCTATTTAGAACTTCCCCTTGTCCTCTGCCTGTCAGCTATGTGGTCAGGGTAGGATTTCCCTTCTCCCTCCCAGCCCCAAATCAGCCCTGCTTGGTGTAAACTAACCCAAGGTGGCCCCATGCCCTTTTGCCACAGGGACTGGCTCAGGAGCAAGCACAGAATCTCAGTTAATTCCACTGGAATGAAGCTCAGTACTATGTTCTATGTGTTCTGTGGCTAGGAAAAGGGGAGAAAATTCCTCTCCTCTAACAGCTGCAGCCCTTAAAAAAAAAAGAGGTACGTGGAAGCCAATTTGAGAACAAAGTCTGCACATGGAGGAAGGCAGAGCTGGGAGAACTGGCAGAGAAGCCCAGGTAGAACCATGGTGGAAACTCGAACTACTACTGAACCTTTCAGTGCGTGAACCGGCAGACTCCCTGTATTACTGAGCCCAGTTTGAGCTGAGGTTCCTGTTACTTGAAACCAAAAGCATCCTAGGTGACACATCCATTTAAAACAGCCCTGCAACAAACATACCCAGTTAAATCTTTGTGCCCATCCATGACTTTTTCCTTTGCCTATATTTTAGTAGAATTGTGAAATTAGGGTGTGTGTGTTTGGCCAGATGCCCTTGAATTCCTTTTTACAGTTTTTGTGTTCCTACTGGCTTTGATGTGCTTTCACTGCCACAGTGGGTACCTGGGACTCTTTTTGGGAAAACTGCACTTGGGCTACTGGAGTTTGTCAGAACACCTGGAGAAACCGAAGTGCCTGAAGGTTGACCGTGGTGCCTGGAAATCACTCTGGTGTAGCCGTTAGCCAGTGACGGGTAGATACGGGAGTAGGAAAGCCCAGCTCCTTGGGCCCAGCTCTGAGGCACAACTTGCACTTCAGAGTACCCTGAGGGACTTGGGTGTAACTACCCTCTGCAGGACCTGCTGGGCGTGTGTCTTTGCGTGGCTTCCTCTCGTCTGTCCCCTTGCCAGTCTCCCTGGGAACACGTGCACGAATCCTCATCTTAGGGTCTGCTTCTGGGGAATGCAATCAAAGCCAGCTTGTGAACGATATTCAGGTTTCTGACGGCACAAACGTTTAATGTAAATGATTAAGGGCTAGCACGACTGCTAGTCAGGTGGGACGTTACGATGGTCTGGCCGGTGACATTGGATCTCAGGTACGTTGGGAGTTAGATGAAAAAAGGAAGAGGCGTCACAGCTTCTGACAGTGGTTTGCCGAACACACTTGAATGCAATTTTGAAACTGGCTTTGGATCGCTGAATGAATGTGTCAGCTCTTCCTTTGGGAAACTGAATATTATCCTGTCTAACAGAGCTCAATATTATGGTCTTTTTTTTTTTTTTGGCTGAAGTCTAAATCCCCTTCATTTAATACCATCCCATTTTCCTTAGTTATAGTCTATTGTACCATCCTAAAAACTCTTCATACTTCGTCCCAACGATTCTCGTTTGATACAAGACAGGCTGCTCTTACATTGGAAAATGCATGAGTCACCCTGCAGGAGAGAGTGATGGGGAGGGGGATAGTGGCATATAAAGCCCTGCGAGGGGCTCTTCCGGAAGGCGTCTCCAGCCCCCATGTGCTTGGGTTGTAACATTAGTGCTGTCTTGATTCCTCTCTACCCTTCACAAGATCTTCTGTTCATCCTTCCAAAGTCCCTCTTGTCCTGTCCTTGCATTTCCACTGTGATCACGTGCTTTGGTCCAAGTTCACACCATTTATTGGGAACTGAATTGTATCCCCCTGCCCCCGCCAATTCCTGTGTTAAATCCCTCACCTCTAATGTGACTGTATTAGGAAATAGGGCCTTTAAGGAGGTAATTAAGGTTAAATAAGGTCATAATGGTGAGGCCCTAATCAGACTGGACTAGTGTCCTTATAAGAAGATAGAGACATCAGCGGCCTCTCTCTGTCCATGCACACACACGGGTAAGACCATGTGAGGACTCAGTGAGAAGACAGCTGTCTGCAAGCCAGGAAGAGAGGCCTCAGAAGAGAGCAACTCTGCTGGCACCTTGATTTTATTGTTTTTTTTTTTTATTATTAGCTTCTGCTTTATAACAAAGTGAATCAGTCATACATATACATCTGTTCCCACATCCCTTCCCTCTTGCGTCTCCCTCCCTCCCACCCTCCCTATCCCACCCCTCCAGGCGGTCACCAAGCACCGGCTGATCTCCCTGTGCTATGCGGCTGCTTCCCACTATCTATCTACCTTACGTTTGGTAGTGTATATATGTCCATGCCTCTCTCTCTCGCTTTGTCACAGCTTACCCTTCCCCCTCCCCATATCCTCAAGTCCATTCTCAAGTAGGTCTGTGTCTTTATTCCTGTTTTACCCCTAGGTTCTTCATGACATTTTTTTCCTTAAAGTCCATATATATGTGTTAGCGTACGGTATTTGTCTTTTCTCTTTCTGACTTACTTCACTCTGTATGACAGACTCTAGGTCTATCCACGTCATTACAAATAGCTCAGTTTCGTTTCTTTTTATGGCTGAGTAATATTCCATTGTATATATGTGCCACATCTTCTTTATCCATTCATCCGATGATGGACGCTTAGGTTGTTTCCATCTCTGGGCTATTGTGAATAGAGCTGCAATGAACACTTTGGTACGTGTCTCTTTTTGAATTATGGTTTTCTCAGGGTATATGCCTAGTAGTGGGATTGCTGGGTCATATGGTAGTTCTATTTTTAGTTTTTTAAGGAACCTCCATACTGTTCTCCATAGTGGCTGTACCAATTCACATTCCCACCAGCAGTGCAAGAGTGTTCCCTTTTCTCCACACCCTCTCCAGCATTTATTGTTTCTAGATTTCTTGATGATGGCCATTCTGACTGGTGTGAGATGATATCTCATTGTAATTTTGATTTGCATTTCTCTAATGATTAATGATGTTGAGCATTCTTTCATGTGTTTGTTGGCAGTCTGTATATCTTCTTTGGAGAAATGCCTATTTAAGTCTTCTGCCCATTTTTGGATTGGGTTGTTTGTTTTTTTGCTATTGAGCTGCATGAGCTGTTTATAAATTTTGGAGATTAATCCTTTGTCAGTTGCTTCATTTGCAAATATTTTCTCCCATTCTGAGGGTTGTCTTTTGGTCTTGTTTATGGTTTCCTTTGCTGTGCAAAAGCTTTGAAGTTTCATTAGGCCCCATTTGTTTATCTTTGTTTTTATTTCCATTTCTCTAGGAGGTGGGTCCAAAAGGATCTTGCTGTGATTTATGTCATAGAGTGTTCTGCCTATGTTTTCCTCTAAGAGTTTGATAGTTTCTGGCCTTACATTTAGGTCTTTAATCCATTTTGAGCTTATTTTTGTGTATGGTGTTAGGGAATTATCTAATCTCATACTTTTACATGTCCCTGTCAAGTTTTCCCAGCACCACTTATTGAAGAGGCTGTCCTTTCTCCACTGTATATTCCTGCCTCCTTTATCAAAGATAAGTTGACCATATGTGCGTGGGTTTATCTCTGGGCTTTCTATCCTGTTCCATTGATCTATCTTTCTGTTTTTGTGCCAGTAGCACACTGTCTTGATTACTGTAGCTTTGTAGTATAGTCTGAAGTCAGGGAGCCTGATTCCTCCAGCTCCGTTTTTCGTTCTCAAGATTGCTTTGGCTATTCGGGGTCTTTTGTTTTTCCAAACAAATTTTGAAATTTTTTGTTCTAGTTCTGTGAAAAATGCCGGTGGTAGTTTGATAGGGATTGCATTGAATCTGTAGATTGCTTTCGGTAGTAGAGTCATTTTCACAATATTGATTCTTCCAATCCAGGAGCATGGTATATCTCTCCATCTATTTGTATCATCTTTAATTTCTTTCATCAGTGTCTTATAATTTTCTGCATACAGGTCTTTTGTCTCCTTAGGTTGGTTTATTCCTAGATATTTTATTCTTTTTGTTGCAATGGTAAATGGGAGTGTTTTCTTAATTTCACTTTCAGATTTTTCATCACTAGTGTACAGGAATGCCAGAGATTTCTGTGCATTAATTTTGTATCCTGCTACTTTACCAAATTCATTGATTAGCTCTAGTAGTTTTCTGGTAGCATCTTTAGGATTCTCTATGTATAGTATCATGTCATCTGCAAACAGTGACAGTTTTACTTCTTCTTTTCCAATTTGGATTCCTTTTATTTCCTTTTCTTCTCTGATTGCTGTGGCTAAAACTTCCAAAACTAAGCTGAATAAGAGTGGTGAGAGTGGGCAGCCTTGTCTTGTTCCTGATCTTAGTGGAAATGGTTTCAGTTTTTCACCATTGAGGATGATGTTGGCTGTGGGTTTGTCATATATGGCCTTTATTATGTTGGGGAAAGTTCCCTCTATGCCTACTTTCTGCAGGGTTTTTATCATAAATGGGTGTTGAATTTTGTCGAAAGTTTTCTCTGCATCTATTGAGATGATCATATGGTTTTTCTTCTTCAATTTGTTAATATAGTGTATCACATTGATTGATTTGCGTATATTGAAGAATCCTTGCATTCCTGGAATAAACCCCACTTGATCATGGTGTATGATCCTTTTAATGTGCTGTTGGATTCTGTTTGCTAGTATTTTGTTGAGGATTTTTGCATCTATGTTCATCAGTGATATTGGCCTGTAGTTTTCTTTCTTTGTCACATCCTTGCCTGGTTTTGGTATCAAGGTGATGGTGGCCTCGTAGAATGAGTTAGGGACTGTTCCTCCCTCTGCTATATTTCGGAAGAGTTTGAGAAGGATAGGTGTTAGCTCTCCTCTAAATGTTTGATAGAATTCTCCTGTGAAGCCATCTGGTCCTGGGCTTTTGTTTGTTGGAAGATTTTTAATCACAGTTTCAATTTCAGTGCTTGTGATTGGTCTATTCATATTTTCTATTTCTTCCTGATTCAGTCTTGGCAGGTTGTGCATTTCTAAGAATTTGTCCATTTCTTCCAGGTTGTCCATTTTATTGGCATAGAGTTGCTTGTAGTAATCTCTCATGATCTTTTGTATTTCTGCAGTGTCAGTTGTTACTTCTCCTTTTCCATTTCTAATTCTATTGATTTGAGTCTTCTTCCTTTTTTTCTTGATGAGTCTGGCTAATGGTTATCAATTTTGTTTATCTTCTCAAAGAATCAGCTTTTAGTTTTATTGATCTTTGCTATCATTTCCTTCATTTCTTTTTCATTTATTTCTGATCTGATCTTTATGATTTCTTTCCTTCTGCTAACGTTGGGGGTTTTTTGTTCTTCTTTCTCTAATTGCTTTAGGTGCAGGGTCAGGTTGTTTACTCGAGATGTTTCCTGTTTCTTAAGGTGGGATTGTATTGCTATAAACTTCCCCATTAGAACTGCTTTTGCTGCGTCCCATAGGTTTTGGGTCGTCGTGTCTCCATTGTCATTTGTTTCTAGGTATTTTTTAATGTCCTCTTTGATTTTTTCAGTGATCACTTCGTTATTGAGTAGTGTATTGTTTAGCCTCCATGTGTTTGTATTTTTTACAGATCTTTTCCTGTAATTGATGTCTAGTCTCATAGCATTGTGGTCGGAAAAGATACTTGATACAATTTCAATTTTCTTAAATTTACCAAGGCTTGATTTGTGACCCAAGATATGATCTATCTTGGAGAATGTTCCATGAGCACTTGAGAAAAATGTGTATTCTGTTGTTTTTGGATGGAATGTCCTATAAATATCAATTAAGTCCATCTTGTTTAATGTATCATTTAAAGCTTGTGTTTCCTTATTTATTTTCATTTTGGATGATCTGTCCATTGGTGAAAGTGGGGTGTTAAAGGCCCCTACTATGAGTGTGTTACTGTCGATTTCCCCTTTTATGGCTGTTAGTATTTGCCTTATGTATTGAGGTGCTCCTATGTTGGGTGCATAAATATTTACAATTGTTCTATCTTCTTCTTGGATGGATCCCTTTATCATTATATAGTGTCCTTCTTTGTCTCTTGTAATAGTCTTTATTTTATTTATTTATTTTTTTTGCGGTACGCGGGCCTCTCACTGTTGTGGCCTCTCCCGTTGCGGAGCACAGGCTCCGGATGCGCAGGCTCAGCGGCCATGGCTCACGGGCCCAGCTGCTCCGCAGCATGTGGGATCTTCCCGGACTGGGGCACGAACCCGTGTCCCCTGCATCGGCAGGTGGACTCTCAACCACTGCGCCACCAGGGAAGCCCTAGTCTTTATTTTGAAGTCTATTTTGTCTGATATAAGAATTGCTACTCCAGCTTTCTTTTGATTTCCATTTGCACGGAATATCTTTTTCCATCCCCTTACTTTCAATCTGTATGTGTCTCTAGGTCTGAAGTGGGTCTCTTGTAGACAGCATATATATGGGTCTTGTTTTTGTATCTATTCAGCCAATCTGTGTCTTTTGGTGGGAGCATTTAGTCCATTTACATTTAAGGTAATTATTGATATGTATGTTCCTATTCCCATTTCCTTAATTGTTTTGGGTTCGTTATTGTAGGTCTTTTCCTTCTGTTGTGTTTCTTGCCTAGAGAAGTTCCTTTAGCATTTGTTGTAAAGCTGGTTTGGTGGTGCTGAACTCTCTCAGCTTTTGCTTGTCTGTAAAGGTTTTAATTTCTCCATCAAATCTGAATGAGATCCTTGCTGGGTAGAGTAGTCTTGGTTGCAGGTTTTTCTCCTTCATCACTTTAATTATGTCCTGCCACTCCCTTCTGGCTTGTAAAGTTTCTGCTGAGAGATCAGCTCTTAACCTGATGGGGATTCCCTTGTGTGTTATTTGTTGTTTTTCCCTTGCTGCTTTTAATATGATTTCTTTGTGTTTAATTTTTGACAGTTTGATTAATATGTGTGTTGGCGTATTTCTCCTTGGATTTATTCTGTATGGGACTCTTTTTGCCTCCTGGACTTGATTAACTATTTCCTTTCCTATATTAGGGAAGTTTTCAACTATAATCTCTTCATATATTTTCTCAGTCCCTTTCTTTTTCTCTTCTTCTTCTGGAACCCCTATAATTCGAATGTTGGTGCATTTAATGTTGTCCCAGAGGTCTCTGAGACTGTCCTCTGTTCTTTTCATTCTTTTTTCTTTATTTTGCTCTGCATCAGTTATTTCTACTATTTTATCTTCCACCTCACTTATCCGTTCTTCTGCCTCAGTTATTCTGCTATTGATCCCATGTAGAGTATTTTTCATTTCATTTATTGTGTTTTTAATCGATGCTTGATTCATCTTTAGTTCTTCTAGGTCCTTGTTAACTGTTTCTTGCATTTTGTCTATTCTATTTCCAAGATTTTGCATCTGGGAAATAGAATCTTGGATCATCTTTACCATCATTATTCTGAATTCTTTTTCAGGTAGACTGCCTATTTCCTCTTCATTTGTTAGGTCTGGTGGGTTTTTATCTTGCTCCTTCTCCTGCTGTGTGTTTTTCTGTCTTCTCATTTTGCTTATGTTACTGTGTTTGGGGTCTCCTTTTTGCAGGCTGCAGGTTTGTAGTTCCCGTTGTTTTTGGTGTCTCTCCCCAGTGGCTAAGGTTGGTTCAGTGGGTTGTGTAGGCTTCCTGGTGGAGGGGACTAGTGCCTGTGTTCTGGTGGATGAGGCTGGATCTTGTCTTTCTGGTGGACAGGTCCACGTCTGGTGGTGTATTTTGGGGTGTCTGTGGACTTTTTATGATTTTAGGCAGCCTCTCTGCTAATGGGTGGCGTTGTGTTCCTGTCTTGCTAGTTGTTTGGCATAGGGTGTCCAGCACTGTAGCTTGCTGGTCGTTGAGTGAAGCTGGGTGCTGGTGTTGAGATGGAGATCTCTGGAAGATTTTCGCCGTTTGATATTATGTGGAGCTGGGAGGTCTCTTGTGGACCAGTGTCCTGAAGTTGGCTCTCCGAACTCAGAGGCACAGCACTGACTCCTGGCTCCTCAATTTGGGATGATTCGTTGTCTATTCATGTATTCCACAGATGCAGGGTACATCAAGTTGATTGTGGAGCTTTAATCTGCTGCTTCTGAGGCTGCTGGGAGAGATTTCCCTTTCTCTTCTTTGTTCTCACAGCTCCCATGTCTCAGCTTTGGATTTGGCCCCACCTCTCCGTGTAGGTCGCCAGAGGGCGTCTGTTCTTCGCTCAGACAGGACAGGGTTAAAGGAGCAGCCGCTTCGGGGACTCTGGCTCACTCAGGCCGGGGGGCAGGGAGGGGCATGGAGTGCGGGTGAAGCCTGCAGCGGCAGAGGCCGGCGTGACGTTGCACCAGCCCGAGGCGCGCCGTGCGTTCTCCCAGGGAAGCCGTCCCTGGGTCCCGGGACCCCGGCAGTGACGGGCTGCACAGGCTCCCCGGAAGGGGGGCGTGGACAGTGACTTGCGCTCGCACACAGGCCTCGCGGCGGCGGCAACAGCCCCAGCGTCCCACGCCCGTCTCTGGGGTCCGTGCTTTCAGCCGCGGCTCGCGCCCGTCTCTGGAGCTCCTCCAAGCAGCGCTCTTAATCCCCTCTCCTCGCGCACCAGGAAACAGAGGGAAGAAAAAGTCTCTTGCCTCTTCGGCAGGTCCAAACTTTTTCCCGGACTCCCTCCCGGCTAGCTGTGGCTCATTAGCCCCTTCAGGCTGTGTTCACGCCGCCAACCCCAGTCCTCTCCCTGCGCTCCGACTGAAGCCCGAGCCTCAGCTCCCAGCGCCGCCCGCCCTGGCGGGCGAGCAGACCAGCCTCTCGGGCTGGTGAGTGCTGGTTGGCACCGATCCTCTGTGCGGGAATCTCTCCGCTTTGCCCTACCCAGGTACGTGGGGAGTTTCTTGCCTTTTGGGAGGTCTGAGGTCTTCTGCCAGCGTACAGTAGGTGCTCTGTAGGAGTTGTTGGCACCTTGATTTTAGACTGCAGAATTCCAGAACTGCTAGAAAGTAAATTTCTGTTGTTTAAGCCTCCAATCTCTAGTATTCTATTATGGCAGCCCAAGCAGACTAATGCACCATTTTATGTTAGTTTTTTTCCCCAGGAGAACAGTACCTATAATAGTAGACTAGCATCCTGGTCCCCAGGTCATTCTGGTTCAGTTAAATTCTTAAAGCAGCACTTACATCTTACCTCACACCGAAATAAATCCTTTTGTAACACGTGAGTGGCACAGAGTGGAGCTTAAAAATTGAGCGGGCCATCATGCTCTCTCTCACCATCCCTTGAACCTGCCTTATAGCATCTTCTCTCTCTGCTTCCCGGTCCAAACCAGTCTTTTCCCTGCCCCCCATTTATAGTGCCCACTCCTTCCTTGCCCAGTTGGAATTTTCTCTAGCTTCCATGGCGACTGTCCAAACCCCATCTGTTCTTTAGGGTCATCCTAAGGCTTACATCTTTGGGGCCTCTTCTCAATTTTCCAGCCAAACTCTGCATCACTCTGATACTTCCTGCCTTTGCAGAATTTAACAGAAAGAGAGGAGGGGATTGAGGGCACTGTGCCTAAGGTCTCAGGTAGATGAGAATCTTCCCTGCAGGCCAAGTGTCGGGCTGTAAACAATACCTTCAGGGCCTAAACTGAGAATAGAGGGATAGAATGTGACTTGACTTTGGTGTAAGTATGTGTTTATACCCATATATGTGAAGTCTGTGTTCTTGGAGTAGAGGCCCATTCGTTTGGAGAAAGAAGAGCCTGCTCCACATTCCCCATCTGGAACTAGAAATTCGTCCTTGATGAGGCACATGTATAACACAGGTTATAGATGAAGACAGACAAGAAGAGAGCACACTGACTTGCATCTAAGCACGTCACACGTCAGAGACAGCTAGAAGTGGATGAAACCAAGAAATCAAGTGTGGGATTGCCCAAACTGCAGTTAGTTACCACATTAATCCCTTTTTTAAACCTTATTCACATTGCATCGAAGGGATGCTTTGATGCACTGCTGAGGTCTTCTCAGCAAAGCTCATGGGAATTTGGTATATGAGGATCCACACTAGCTATCCATTTCATTGGTGTCAATACTTCTGGACAGTTAGGGTGGAAAGGACAATTCCTGAAGGTGTGATACCTTCACCGCATGTACTAGCACTGGGTCTTGCTTGTGTGTGTGTCACTGACTTTAGCCTTGCTGAAGCAATAATAGCTAAGATACTGTAGAGCTGAGAGGATATTTAAGGATTTATTTCCAGGCTTGGTAGATATATACATAAGGTAAAAGCACCTAACTTTTTTCTACCTATTGCTTAATTTCCCCAGTGGTGTGCACACCACACTTTAGGAAACAGTGATGTAGTCCAATTCGTCTTCTCATTTGAAGATGAGAAATGAAGGTCTGGGGACCTTTCATTGCTCAAGGTCATTTGAGTGTTTAAGGGCAGGATGCTGGGGTTCCTGACTTCCAGGGAATCTAGCTTTTCTCTTAAATTATACTGCCACTTAATCTCTTAGCAGTACATAAAACAAATATTGGTGACCTGGTGGCATGCCAGCCCTCGGGTGAAATGGAGATCTGTGATTGGCTCTACTCTCAAACTTTTAAGAAATGGGAGTCTAGAAAAAAACCCCTAAACAGTCATGCAAAGACTCACTGGGCTGGAAGGGAGCCCGTGGTCATCTAGCTCAGTGCTGGGCTGAACCCTGGATCGTCCAAGGAGGGTCTTGGGGACCTCTTTGCAGGCCAAGAAGTCAAGGCATAAGGGGGAATCAGGCAGGTTTGCTTCTGTGTCTTAATGTTATTTTCATCTAAGATCGCACTGAAAATTTCAAAACTAACACTGGAAACGTGCTGTGCTTGTCCATTTTCATCTTACAGATAATGACATGAAGGCTCAAAGGGGGATCGTGTTGTTCTAGTTAATAACAGACAACATTCCTCATCCAGCATTCCTATAGCTTAAAAAAGCAATAGAGGCAAGTGGGTCCATGAATGTGGGTTTTGTGGTCATGCAGATTTGAACTTGAATCCCAGCAGGGCTTGAATGGAGTTTTTCTCTCCCAGTTAGGTAAATTGTTTCTCCAAGACTCATGGGGCAGTCAGTGTTGTTATAGGGGAGTGAGGTAAAAGCATTTTCCTCACCATATCCTGCCCCAGACATGTTATCTGAAAGGAAGGAAGGAAGGAAGGAAAAATGGGAGGGATATATGGAAAAAGAAGGAGGAAACAAAGGTGGCAGAGAGCATTCCTAAACGTCCTCCATGTTACTTCCACTGTGCTTCCACACGTTCCTTGGGACCTTGCTTGCCAACAGAAATGTTGATTAAGCACTCTGGTTCTTATGTACTTTCTGCATTGGGAACACTTATAGTTAGGTTTCAGGGCTCTGAACTCCCCAAACTGGGGAACTTGTCATTAAAAAGTCCTTTTAAAAAACACAAGTGCCCCAAAGTTTAATGGCATTAGATTTTGGCAATGATTTCTTTTTAAAAAAAAAAAAAAATAATTAATTAATTATTTTTGGTTGCATTGGGTCTTGTGCTGTGTGCGGGCTTTCTCTAGTTGCGGCGAGCGGGGGCTACTCTTCATTGCGGTGCACGGGCTTCTCATTGCGGTGGCTTCTTGTTGTGGAGCACAGGCTCTAGGTGCGTGGGCTTCAGTAGTTGTGGCACACGGGCTCAGTAGTTGTGGCTTGTGGGCTCTAGAGTGCAGCCTCAGTAGTTGTGGCACACGGGCTTAGTTGCTCCGTGACATGTGGGATCTTCCTGGACCAGGGATCGAATCAGTGTCCCCTGCATTGGCAGGTGGATTCTTAACCACTGTGCCACCAGGGAAGCCCAGCAATGATTTCTTGAATATGACACTGAAGGCATAGGCAACAAAAGGAAAATAGAGAAATTGGATTTCATGAAAATTTTTTAAAATTTGTGCATCAGGACACTATCAACAGAGGAAAAGGGCAATCAGAGAAAGAAGATGTTTGGAAATCATATATCTGATCAGGGATTAATATCTGAAGTGTACAGAGAACTCCTAAAACTCAACCACAAAGCAAACAACCCGGTTAAAAAATGGGCAAAGGACTTGATTAGACATTTCTGCTAAGAGGATACATAAATGGCCCATCAACACATCAAAAGATGCTCAGTATCACTGATCATTAGGAAAATGCAAATGAAGACTACAGTGAGATACCATCTTACACACATTAGGGTGGCTACTATGACAACAAAAAATAACCAGGATTGATGAGGATGTAGGAAATTGGAACCCTGTGCACTACTGGTGAGAACGTAAAATGGTACAGCCATTGTGCAAAATATTATGGTGGTTCCTCAAAATTAAAAGTAGGATTACCATATGATCCAATTCCACTTCTGGGTATATACCCAACATAATTGAAAGCAGGTTTTCCAAGATATTTTGTATACCTATGTTCACAGCAGCATTGTTCACCATAACTAAAATGTGGAAGCAACCCAGCTGCCCATTGACAGATGAATAGATAAGCAAAATGGGGTGTATACACAACAGAATATTATTCAGCGTTAAAGAAGAAGTTCTGACACAGGCTACAACATGCGTGAACGTTGAGGCCATTATGCTAACTAACCAGTCACAAAAAGACAAATGCTGTCAATTCCACTTGTATGAGGCACCTAGAGTGGTCAAGTTCATACAGACAGAAAGTAGAATGGTGGGCGCCAGGGGCTGGGAGTAGGGGGCTGCTGAAAGGGCACAGTGTTCCAGTTTTTCCAGAAGAAAAGAGTTCTGGTGGTTGGTTGCCCAACAACGTGAATGTCCTTAACATTTCTAAACTCTACACTCATAAATGATACGATGATAAAATTTTATGTTATGTGCATTTCACTACAATTAAAACCCAAACATGGACTTCCCTGGTGGCACAGTGGTTAAGAATCCGCCTGCCAATGCAGGGGACACTGATTCAATCCCTGGTCTGGGAAGATCCCACATGTCGCGGAGCAACTAAGCCCATGCGCCACAACTATTGAGCCTGCACTCTAGAACCCACAAGCCACAACTACTGAGCCCATGTGCCACAACTACTTAAGTCCATGCACCTAGAGCCTGTGCTCCGCAACAAGAGAAGCCACCGCAATGAGAAGCCCACGCACCGCAACGAGGAGTAGCCCCTGCTCGCCGCAACTATAGAGAAAGCCCACTCGCAGCAACGAAGACCCAGTGCAGCCAAAAATAAATAAATAAATAAATTTAAAAATTAATTTAAAAAATTATTTTAAAAAACCCAAACACAACACAAGTGCCCCTGGGAGACACAGTAAATATTTTTGTCGTTCACAGTCTAGAGCTGCCTCATTGTCAGGGTGCTAATCTTCAGTCAACTAGCTGAGAATTGGTACGGAGGGGATGGGAACTTCCATGAAAGAGCTTCTGAAGCTAAGTAGCCTGGTTCATTTCCTAATTTCTTCACCGAATATCTGAGTGCTTGCTGAAGCCAGGCACTGTACTTGGTCCTCGAGATAGATAGCTGTGAAAAAATTATACAAAGATCCTTGCAATCTGGGAGTGAGAGGTGCAGGTAGGGAAGGACCCCCAAATAAAAGCATGGAAGTTTTTAGCATGTTACCAGATGATGAAGGTTATGGGAACAATAAAGCATCAAAGGGAAAGAGGGCTACCCTAATTAGAAGGGGACATGTGGACAGACCGGGGGGAGCAGCCCCTGTAGACATGGAGAGAAAGAATATTCTAGGCAGAGAGAATGGTAAGTGCGGGAGGCTGTGGGGAGGGAGCTGCCAGGAACAGCCAGGGACAGCGCGCCAGTGTGTCTGGAAGGGCTTGAGGGAAGGGGAGGGCCAGTGTGTGTGTGTGTGTGTGTGTGTGTGTGTGTGTGTGTGTGTGTGTGTAAGAGAGACACAGAGAGAGACAGAGAGACACAGAGAGAGGGAGGGGGAGGGGAAGGGGGAGAAGACTGCTTTTATTCGAATCCAGATGGGAGCCTCTGAAGGGTTTTGAGCTCTGAGTGACACGATCTGACTTGGGACTTACCAGGATCACTGTGACCGCTGTACCTAGAATGGATTGAATGGGAGGGGGCAAAGCAGAAAAACGCATTTGGAGAGGGTGCGCAGAAGGGGAGAGCAGGGCTGGTGGGACCTGAGGGGAGAGGTTTTCTGTCTCCTGCAGGGTGCCGGGTAGGGTTTAGTCTGGGTGTGGCCGCCCCGCTCCCCGTCTGCAGCACTCAGCCCTCCTCACCTCCTGTAAACGGAGGCTAAGTGCATCCTTGAGGCTCTCCCAGAGAGCTGATGGCCTGCCTGGGACAGTCCTGAGTCACAGCCCCTTGGCTGTCACCAGCTCCACGGATGCTCCTGTCCTGAGCATTAACCTCCCTCAGGGGGAGTCCTCATTCTCCGGGAGGAAATGGATATCTCGCTGCTGCGGGCTCTTAACTCCTGTAAAGCAGCAGGACAAATGACTTCGCTGACCATGCTCCATGCAGGGAGGAGTGGGTAATCTCAGAAAAGGGAATAAAACTTCTCAAAACTCCGAACCAGGGGATTGCAGAGAAGCTCGCTGTCTTCTCTCTTGGGTTGCGTGTGTGTGAATCGTGGAAGGAGAGGGCAGGCACCGACTTGGGTCTCGGTTCGCCCCCATGGACCATTCTCCCAGGGCAAGTTTTTCTTAGCGTCACTCGATTTCCTGAATTGGGAGAATGAATACCCAGTGTAGAAAAGGGGGGAAGAAAAGCGTGTTAGTTAGTTAGCATGAAATATGGTCATCTGATGACTTGTGCATTATGTATTTGAGGAAGCAGAGGTTCTGAAGACCTTCACCTACTCAAGGAGAGGAAATTGCCTCTGTCTAGACCAGGACCTCTTACCTTTGCCACTGGTGACATTTTGTGTCCGATAATTCTTCGCTGTGGGGCTGTCCTGGGCATTGTAGGATACTCCTACAGGATCCCTGGCCTCTGCCCAGTAGACGCCAGTAGTCCTTCCCCAGCTGTGACAAGCAGAAATTGTCAGTTGTCCCGGGGGCGGGGAGCTGAGGGGAGGGGTGCGGAGTTACTCTCAGTTGAGAGCCCTTGACCCAGGCTCAGCAGGCACATGGGTGAAGTCAGGACTGTGTATGTCATGTCCTCTCTGGCTAACGATAATCGAGGGAGTTAAAACTAATAGTGGCTTCTGCTTGGTCCCTGAGATAGCAGAGCATTCACTGTTCTGCCTTGAGAGAACAATTTTCCTGTGTTTTAACTAGTAAGGCCCTTGTGATGGCTGGACGCTGGGCACCCCAACTAATAAGCGTGCCTATAAGGCAGAGAAACCAAAGCCAACGTCCTCCCTGATTGCCAGGGTGGGGGCATGTTTTCTTTCCCCTCCCTCTCCTGGATCCATGCAATAATTAGCCAAAGTAAAATGAATATTAGCTCATGCTTAATTGCCTTTACAGAGTACTCGCCAGCACTGACCCAGTAGTGCTAAACCAATTATTTTTTGAACTTTATGGCTTTAAATAATCCTTTGCTCTGAAATTCCCTGTACCCCTGGGCTACTTAACCACAGGCCCCTCTGCCCTAAATCCTTTTCTTATACTTTGTAGCTTTTTAAGCAAGGCCCCTCTTTAAGAAGACATAATCCCTTCTCTGTAGAAAACATGAAAGACCTTGAACAAATCAAGATTTCTCCATGGAGAATTCAGCTAATCCTGTGCTTAGCTCCTAACAAGGAAATCCATCTCTCCACCAAGCACGCCATTACCCGGACTAATGCCTGACTTGAATAACAAGCAAATTATTGTGCTTTTAATTGTACCCTGCTCGGTCACAAAGCACATCTGAGAGAGGAATGTGCCCAGCTTCTCCAGGAGAAACAGGTCAGGCCTCTAATCCTCCTTTTCTGTCGCCTTCCCCTCCCCTTTTCCAATCCTTTCTCTTCCCAGCAGAGCAGAGGGGAAAAAAAGAGACAGCTAAATTATGTTTAAAATGAAAGAGTCTAAAAAGAAGAAAAACGGTGGTAAATACTGACTTGGGAGAGGATGAATTATCTATCCACAGCCTCTGCAGTGTGGCTCATTTGAGGACAATCAGTGTTCTCACCGGCTTCCTGGAGGGCGATATCTGTGAGCTTTCTCAGCCTCAGCACTCCTGCTGTTTGGGGCTGGATACTTCTTTGTTGTGAGGGCCTGTCCTGTGCATGGAAGGATTTTTAGCCTCCCCTAAGCTGTGACCATCCAAAGTGTCCCAAGACACTTTTAAATGTCTCCTGGGTGTAAAATGGCCCCAGGTTGAGAACCACGGCCCCAGACCCTTCCATGTTGGGATGTACTTGCTCTCTCTCCCATTCTCTCCCCCCTGTACACAAAACCCAAGAAAATCATGGTTCCTGTATTAAAACTGGGGAGATCAAGGTGCTCTTCATGTAGGTAGAATGAGCGGAAAGGAAAAAGACACTGACTTGTGTGTAGGCAGGAGACAGAGTGGGAACCCCCTCAACGCCAAGACTGAAAAGAGTCTTAGAATGTGGGTGTGTTTCTGGCTCCCGCTGGGAAGTGGCAATGCCCCTGGTTGAACAAGCCAACTTTCGAACGCCTCTACCCTGTGCACTTTGGAATCGGGCTTGCTGTGGGCGAGATGAGGAGTGATGGCGAGGCTTCAGAGATGAAGGCGCCTGTGCAGGTGCTGACTCTCTCCTCCCATGCTACTTGGGACAGGGGAGAACTACCCAGCTTCACAGAGATACCCATTGCTCAGACAATGACAATCCTGTCTTGGACCCAAACATCGGTATGAAAGAGGGCTACTGACAAGACAGACGTTGTGCAAGCATGGGGTTGCACTTCCATTACAGACATTGAGGCCAACATTTCACTCCTGGTGATATAAAGAGACCTCCCTATTTTTAGGAACTTACAAGAAACATTATTGCTTGTCCTTTCCGGCCAGAAGGAAAAGCGGGAGAACGAGCACACTGCAGTGAGCCCCCATCTCCACTAGATGGCGGTGTACATCTTCCTCAGAAGTCAGGCAGGCAGAGCTCACGGCAGCTCGTTGGCCTAAGCAAGGCAAGTGCCACTCTTCTTTCGGGAGACAGCCGTCTCCTCTCATTGTCGGCACAGACAGCCCCAAACAATTGCACTGACCACACAGCTCTAAGCCACATTCCAGGGCACTGCTGTCTGTTCAGGAGTGAATGCTGGGAAAATGAACCACGCTGCTAATTTGCTTGATTGGGGGGAAAAATAAGGTCTCACGTGACAATGGGTGTAATTTATTTTTCCAACAAGAATAGGGGCAAAGCCATTTCACCCCCCACACACAACTGCTATCATAAATGAAAGCAATCACCTAATTAGTCCTGAATCACTAACTGGCAGGGTAAAGATCTGCTGGAAATCAAGCTGAAGTGGGGAGTCTGGAGAAAGGGATGTGATTTCTGTAGGAGGAGGGGAGGGGTAGGGCGGGGTGGGAGAGGCGGGAGGGGAGGGGAAGGCCTGAAGCCCATTGTGAGGCCCTGGGCCCCTGTGGTCTGGAGGCCGGGCTGGGCCTGACCCTGGGAGAAAAAGAGGCTCAGTGATGTCTTCAGGCCGTTCATTTTGTGCAGGCGAATGACTTTCTAAACTGAAGGAAAAGGAAGGAAAAGGAATCTGTTGGAGAAAACCTATCTGTGAGTTTCTCTGAAAATGCTACAGATGGAGATGAACTGGCTTGGGAAGGAGAGCACAGCCCTGTGGCGCCGGCCACCCCGCTGCTGGGTGGACCCCCCAGGAAGGTTCTGGCATGGAAATGACAGGCAGATCTGAAACCAAGTTGGGCTTTACGTCATTAAGAAATCCCCCAAAGAAATGGAATAAAGGCCTCATTTCACATTTTGGGTTTCGCATGTGTCCTGAGGAAGCGCCTCTTCCCCAGCTGAGACAACGTGCTGTCCCCGTCACCCAGTGAGCGGCCCTCGTCCTGCGGGGAAAGCAAAACAGCAGCGGGGTGGGTGCGCGCCCTGAGCTGCCCCTCGAAGGCTCCGCAAATTCCAGTCGCGATTGATTTGTTCAGGGATGACTTCTTGCGTTCTAGTTAGATGTGACTTTAATCGAAGTGCTTTCCTAAGGAGCTTTATCACAACTGTGAACCGTCAGTTTGCACAGCTGCTGCTTTTTTAGGGAAACGCACAGGCTCGGGAGGCGGAGGGGCCGGCGCGGGCTCCTCTCTTTCCCACGGACCGGCCCGCGAGCCCCTCGCCCACCAGAAACATGTGCGCCGCGTCCTCAGAGGCTGCCGCTTCGGTGCTCGGGCTCCTCTGCTGTTTCTGGCTGCTGAACAGCCATCTCCTCTCTCCTGGGAGGGGCAGCTGGTTTCCTTTTGGGGCGCTCCTCTTCTCCCCGTCTCAGCTCCTGCAGTGGAGAGGAGGCTGCTCCTCTCTCCTTGCACGCTGTGGGCTGGGTGTGCAACCCGGCTCGGGCCACAGTCCCCCACCGTCCCCCACCGTCCCCCCCGACCCCGCTCGGCGCCCACGACTGGCTGTTAGGTTGCCAGAGTCAACAGAGCGACCACAGCCGGCAAAGCCCACACGGGGCGCCCAATTAAAGCTGAACCTCAAACGGAAAATAGATAGCTAGTGGGAAGCAGCCGCATAGCACAGGGAGATCAGCTCGGTGGTTTGTGACCACCTAGAGGGTGGGATAGGGAGGGTGGGAGGGAGACGCAAGAGGGAGGAGATATAGGGCTATATGTATATGTATAGCTGATTCACTTTGTTATACCGCAGAAACTAACACGCCATTGTAAAGCAATTATATTCCAATAAAGATGTTTAAAAAAAAAAAGCTGAACCTCAGATGAAAACCACGACTTTTTAGGGTGTCTTCAGTATTGCATGCAACATACTTCTACTAAAAAAAAATTGTTTATCTGAAGTTCACCTTTAACGAGGCAGGCATCCTGTATTTTGTCTGGCAGCCTTCTTGGTTCTAAAGAGAATGTTTGTCCAGAGCAGGTCAAATTGGAATCAGCCTAGGACTTCTAACTAGAGCTTTGGGGAAAAAATACTTAAAAGGTATCTGTTGGGACTGCTAGGCTGGTAGGATTCATGCTTGCGACTGCTGGGAGCCAGCTTTGCTATCATGTGCGGACAGCTGCTTGAATTAGAAGCCAACACCGCGGAGAGCAGACCTGTTTCATTTGAACAGGTGGATCCAGCTGTTCTTGAAGCTGGCCCGGTGGGTGGTGGAGGTCAGGGTGCTGATGGCCAGGAGGGATGATAATTTTCTACCCCTCAAATCTGGGAAGTGAAAACAGCAGGGCTGAATGTGCCCACGGGGCCTGGCTTCTGTTCAAGTGGAAGAGTGGTGAATGGCTATTGGGTGACAAAAACAGTCGGTCTACTATATTCTCACTCTGTTTGCTAATTGTTTTGCTGCATGTAAACTCTTTGTTCTGCTGCATTAGCTCTTGTTCATGACATCATGTCTGGAGACAAGGTCTGATAGACTTTCATGTGGAATTGGAGACTTCAATTTCAAATCTGCCTCTGCCTGGTTGAGTGGCTTTAGGGTCCTCGTAACCTCTACAAAGTTGAGTTTCTAGGTCTGAAAACTAAGGACAGAGGTTATCTTAATCCATTTGGGCTGCTGTAGCAAAATACCAGAGTCTGGGTAGCTTATGAACAACAGAAATTTATTTCTCATAGTTCTGGAGGCTGGAAATCTTAAGATCAGGGTGCCAGCAGATTCAGTGTCTGGTGAGTATCCTCTTCCTGGATCACAGTTGGCGTGTTTTCTCTGTAACCTCCCATGGCAGAAAAGTCGAGGGACCTCTGTGGGGTCTCTTTTATGAGGGGGCTAATTTTGTTCATGAGGGCTCTACCCTCATGACCTCATCACCTCCCAAATGCCCCACCTCCTGATACCATCACCTTGGGGATTAGGATTTCAACATATGAATTTTGGGGGAGGCAAACATTAAATCTATAGCAGAGGTACTTTGCCCATAGAGTGGGAGAGAGGGAAAGTATGTAAGCACCTGTCACAGGGCCTGGTGTAGAGCAGGTGCCCCACAGACATCTTCTCTCTTCTCTTTCCCCTTCTGAGAGAGAGAATATTTGGGTTAACGCCTCTCCTACATAACTTAAGAAAAATGATCATCACAGCCTGAGGACAAGTATTGCCAGCACTACAGCTGTTCCCATTATCACGGCGCATTAGGTGATCGTTTGTATACACTTGGTGGTTTTCAAGCATTTTCACAAACATCTCACTTCCTATTTGGCACAAAATCTCCCTTCTATTGGCTTACTGCATATTGTACTCTCAGGACAAGAGCTTTTGCTTTGTATTGTTATATATAGTGAAGCATTTGGTTGCTCTCGTTCCATATCTCAGTGACATTTTTTCAGTTTTAATTATTTTAATATTCGAGATCAACTGACAAACCATTTCTCTCTTGTGTTAAAGTTGGTCATTTTTTACTCTGTCAAATTTGGTCCATGTAACTGACATGGAAAAAGTGAGGGCATTGATAGTGACAGTGCTGGATTCCATTTGGGAATTTCCCAGAACTTAAAGAGGTATGTTTGGGACAGCTAATCAAGGAAGGGGTTAGATTTGGAACTTGCTGTTTAGAGTTGGAGGAACCGTTAGGTCATCTCCTCTTCTCCTGACAGGGCGTCTGAGCACAGTGAGGAGGGGACTCCTCAAGCTGGAGGTGGGGGGATTCTTGCCCCAGTGAGCCTGTGACAGTTAGGACCAGAATCCAGACCTCCTCCTGCTGGAGACTTGGTCGAGCCTGGCAGCACACACCTCCCCGGGGACATTTCACAAAGGTTCCAGTTGGTTGAGTTGCTTTCTTTTGAAACTCAAGGATGTCTGTTAAATCCAGAGGGGGTGTGTGTCTCTTGGGGGAGGAAGGTCGGAAGGGGCAGAAGATTCTTTGAGGGTCTCTGGGAATGTGTACCCAGTGGCTGGAGTGTGGAGAGGGCAGAGGTGGACTTGAGACAGATGTTCACAGGGTTATGCTTGTCCTTTCCTGGCTGTGAAATAATACAGCTACAGATCCTTGGGGAGTTAAGAGATGAGACAGTCACCTTTTTTTTTTTTTTTTTTTTTTTTGAGGTATGTGGGCCTCTCACTGTTGTGGCCTCTCGCATTGCGGAGCACAGGCTCCGGACGCGCAGGCTCAACGGCCATGGCTCACGGGCCCAGCCGCTCCGCGGCATGTGGGATCTTCCCGGACCGGAGCACGAACCCGTGTCCCCTGCATCGGCAGGCGGACTCTCAACCACTGCGCCACCAGGGAAGCCCGAGACAGTCACCTTTTTGAGGGCTTGAGATGGCACTGCTGCCCCACAGTCTGTTTTGGGGTGCCCTCCTCCCTGCTGTTTTACTTCTATAGAAGGGTTCATCAGTCAACAAGGTTCCTTCTCTCCCGCCCACACCCCTCCTCTTGCTCTGTTTGGCTCAGGGAGGGAAGGGAAGAAGCAGCACTTCACAGGCATTTCAGAGTTGCTTCAAAATCTCCTAGTTGTGGATTTGGACACGTTTCCTAACCCAAGCCTCAGTTTCGTCATCTGTAAGATGGGCACAAACGTGTGTAGGCTCTTGTGAACATGAAATGAAATGAAATTCATGAGTATGTGAGATTAAATATACTAATTTATTTGTATATAATAGTTGCTCAATAAAGAGTAATTCCATCATCTTCCTCGTCTCAGGCAGGCTAGAGAGAGGAGTGGCATGAGAATTGCGAATGTGAAGGAGTGTTTAGATGCAAATGATAGTGATGGCTAATGCTATAGCAGTTACTAGGTGTTAGACGCTCCCCTGAATGCCATGTGAGGCAAGGATTATTATTATCTCCTATCTCTGTGAATACTGAGGCATAGAAAGGTTGAGCAATTTTCTGAAAGCCACACAGCTTGTAGCATAGAAGTTGTATTCAGACCTTAGAGATTCTTAAGTGTAAGCCTCACCGCTCTGGGGGAAGCACGCCCCATGGTTGTTGGTGATGGCTCACCCTGGGAGGGCAGATGAGCTGTCAGAGTGAGCAAAGCAGCATTGCTGGGAAGAAAGGTGTGCTCCCAGCCTTGGCACTGAGTATGTGCTTCAGTCTGATTTGAATCTGTTAAGTGAGCTGGGGTCAGCTGCAGGTGGCTGCCAGGTGGAATACGAGGGTGTAAGTGTGGCTCTCATGGGCCAGAGAAGGAGGGCCTCCAGCTGCACAAGGAGTCACAGCCTGTTACCCTTGTTGGGAAGCTTTTGAGGTCTCTCTCTCCTCTTATTGTTTCCCAAAGCCTTTGTTCTATACGTTAGTACTTAAGCAGCAAAACTCATCTCCCAGCCAGCTGCATAACAGTTCATTAAATCCTCACTTAGGGGTGGGTGAAAGCCTGATAGCACAGATTCAGCAGAAGGGAGGAACTTCTTCAGGCTGGCTCACACCATGACACTGATGAGCAAACAAAAGAAAAAAGAGAATTAGACCTTCTTCCTTGTGTAACTGTAAGACCCTTTCCCCAGCCTCAGACTACGTAGTGAGGTCATGCTACCCGAGCCAATCTCACTTTTTTTTCTAGAAACACGTTTTTTTAATGTTTGGATTTTCACAGTTTACACTATTTAAAATTTTTTATTTATATATATTTTTTGGCTGCGGCATGCCGGAACTTAGTTCCCTGACCAGGGATCGAACCCTTGCAGTGGAAGCGCGGAGTCTTAACCACTGGACCGCCAGCCCCAAGTTCTAGGAGTTGACTCAGGCCAGATGAGTGGGTCATGCTTCCACATTCTAGACAGAGACAGTGGGGTTGAGAATCTGATGGTGCCGCCAGCAGACCCAGGGTCTTATCTCTGATGTCCTATCCCTTTTATGGAATGTTACTCTTGAATTGGGCCCACCCGGACAGCTCTGTTTGTCCACGAAGGTGGCACAGTGCAGATTCCTGTTGAGGTCTCAGGGCCATCAGGTTGCAGCTTTCTTTAGCTGATACATACATGTGGGGCTGAGCCTGGAGGGCCTTCTAGCCCCGCATTGTGTCAGAGCCAGCACTTTACCGTGAGCCTCTCAGTCCTGGAATGGAGCCCCAGCCAGCACCATCTGCCTTTCCTTTCTCCGTGGTGAGCCTCTCTTTGAGGCCTCCTGTGCCCTTCCCAGCTCAGTGTCTTCCCAGTTCAGCAGAGAGTTTCCAATGAAGTTACGCATCAGAAGCAGGTTAAGTCAGGGCCTTCATTCTCTCCACGAAGAAAACACCATGGTCCCTACGGTAGACACCACTGTTGTATACAAGTGAAGGATTTTACTTCCTTACCATTTTGAGGTTAGGCTTGGCCTTGTGAGTTGCTTTGGCCAATGAAATGTGAGTGGAAGTTCAATGTGCACCACTTTTAAGAGCTCGGGTGAAGTTCTGCACACTTACTTTTCCTTTACCTTCTTGATCATGGAAGCCTGCATCAGATTGTCTGTCAGGCTGGGCTCCTGAGTGCCTAAAATGAGCAAAGCCATCTTGCTGACCCAAGATAGAAATGCAGCACTGAACAAAAATAACCTTTGTTGCTTTTTAAGCCTTGGAGAAATTCTGGTTATTTGTTATTGCAGCATAGCCTTACTGGTGCTGATTGATTTGGTCCTTATGTCATGGTATGGGAGGCACTAGCCTTTCCAGTTCTTGCTGCACCTTAATAAGCAGTGCATACTTACTTATCTTATATTTGTGTTATTAGGAAAGGCTACTTAAGCATTCAGAAAAGGCCTGGCTGAGGGCAACTTTCTGTGTCTACCTGGAAGCTTCTCTTCTTAAACAATTTCGATACACTTTACCAGCCTCCCATGCCTTGTGACCATGTGAGAAACTACATAATGTATTTTGCAAGTTTGTAAAGGACTTCAAGAGAACACAGCTGTGCTAAATCTTAAAATATACAGTCATAAAAATTGACCAAATGGGTTAATAGGCAATGATACAGCTTTTTCATTTTATTAGGGTAAATATATTCATCAAATGACTCTGGGAAGATAATTATTGTGTTGTGGACTTTCTCATGTTGCCTTTTTAAAAAAATTTATTTATTTTATTTATTTTTATTTTTTGCTGCATTGGGTCTTTGTTGCTGCACACGGGCTTTCTCTAGTTGTGGCAAGCGGGGCTACTCTTCGTTGTGGTGTGCGGGATTCTCATTGCAGTGGCTTCTCTTGTTGTGGAGCACGGGCTCTAGGCATGCGGGCTTCAGTAGTTGTGGTGCGTGGGCTCAGTAGTTGTGGCTCATGGGGTCTAGAGCTCAGGCTCAGTAGTTGTGGCGCACGGGCTTAGTTGCTCCGTGACATGTGGGAATCTTCCCAGACCAGGGCTCGAACCCATGTCCCCTGCATTGGCAGGCAGATTCTTAACCACTGTGCCACCAGGGAAGCCCTCGTGTTGCCTTTTCCTCTCAGAGGTAGAAACACTGTTTTATTTGTGAACTAGTTTAATCTGTTCAGCAGTAAAAAGCGTTAGATCTGTTTTTCTGTTAGTACCCATTTTGTAGAAAGGGGGTCCAGAGCAGGGGCTGGCCAGATCTGGTCTGTGGGCCAAATATGGCTCACCAGCCTGTTTTTTAAAGTTTTATCTGGACATAGCCATGCCACTCATTTATGTATTGGCAGTGGCGGCTTTTGTGCTATAAGAGCAGAATTGAGTATTTGTTAACAGAGACAGTGTGGCCCTTGAAGTGTCAACTGTTTTCTAGCTGGTCCTTTAAGATAAAGCTTACTGACCCCTGATGGAGAGCAAAGAGGGGTGAATGACTTGCCTAAAGTCACAAAAAATTCCCAAGGGGCAATGCTTTATCTTATAATTCTCCACTTTTGGGGAATGGTTTGTTCATTTTTCCCACCATCACCTGCCTTATTTCAAATATTGTAAAGGAGACTGAGCCCCCTGTACCCCCAATCCCAGTGACAAGTAGACTTTGAGAAAAACTTCTGCACCATAAAAATACAGGTGAGCTACAGTATTGTCAAGGCGTGTGAAAGCTGGAAACTCCAGGGTAGGTGAGGAAATAATAATAATGTAAGTGAAGAATATACATCACATCCCCTAGGTATCTTAGCCACAAATGATAACTTTTGAGAGTTTACAGCACAGGTTGTTGTGGTTTTGTGATTTTGAATTGTGGGGTTTTTCTGTCTTTTACTCTGGGGTGCACTTAACCCTGTTTCATGAAAAAAAATTCTAGCTCTTTTGTAGAACTTCTCCTGTCCATTTCTCAAGAAGCTCAAGATCATCAGAAAATTGGAGATTTTAAGCTTTACAAATACCTACAGTGAAAGCACATGTATTTACAGTTGAAGGTTAAGAGATCAAACCTCAGGAGGTAGCCTGGGTTTTGAAAGTGACACGTATGCCTCTCAGATCTGCTTGGATTTCTTTCCAGAAGCATATTGAGGGACTTAATTCCAGTATATTTTATAGGTTCTTCCACAGCCAGAGATTGCTTTATTTCACTGCATAAATAACAAAGTTCTTCTGTACGTTCCTTTATTTCCCCCTTTGAATGGCAAGAATTGCAGCAGATCTGACACTTGCGGACATCTACTCAGTATAAACGTGTACCGAAGATGGGGAGTAATAAGGACTAACTTTTATAGACCTCTCTCATTAAAACTCACCTTCAAAAAGCACTCTCCCTCCTCCCTTACAACCACCTAACCATTTTTAATATTCCCCAGACTCCACTGAGCTGCGCCGGAGCTCAGACACCGTCTAGCTAGTCGGGAGAAAGAGTCTACCGTCGTATTTAAAAGCAGTTACCAGGACAGGTTTTACAGGCAGTGGGCTAGGACAATTCAGAAACAATTGCTTATGTGATAGTTGGAGGATTTGTCCCTGTCAAACAGTTAATATTGCTTTAATACATGAAGTAGGCTGTATAAGACGGCAATAATGAAAAATGTCAGGGAAGACAATATCAATTGTTATTCAACATCCACATCAAAGATTACTTTTTTGTCAGTAGCTTTCAGAAAATGTATTTTCCATCAGATCTGATTGCGTTCGTCTTTGAAGTGCTCCATCCTCCCGGTAGATTTAATGTGACATCTAGGCACTTTTGAGTCCCTCGGCCTCTGAGGCGATTCAGAGAGGCACAACAAGCCATCACAGGTTTATCCTCAAAGGCCGACACTGTCTGTCTGATTTATTGTAACTTTAAGAATCATCTCCAGCAAAGCATGAGCCTTGCTACCCATCCACGGCGTTAGACTTTTATCAATTCATTTGTATGCAGCCGGTACCTCTTGGAACCGAGAGCCCTATAGCCACTCATGGAAAATGCATTACCTGCGACTAATCCTTTTTATCTTTAAAGTCTGTATTTTTTATGTATAAGTCATTTTGGGTTATCATAAAATATACATAATTCGCCCCCCCTCCAAAAAAGAGAAAAAATGGAAAGGGAATATATGATAAGTTATGAACGTGTGGTGTTTTTATCAGCAAGGATTCTAAATAAACAGCTCTCTTAATGTAAACACCGAGGGATATAAAGCTGTGATTACTTTCAATGGGAAATGGGAATGCTTCCATTTCTTTCCCCCTTTTAGGTTTCAAAGTGAAACAGTGAGATTAATCATTGAAAATACGCCTGTGCGAGCTCTTCTTTTCCAGTGTGTTCGCTTGGGGGGTGGGGGGCAGACACTAATAACTGATGTTCCATTTCATAGGTTTCCGTTTCCCAAACTGCTTCAGTCCCTAAACATTTTCCAAGCCATTTGTGAATGGCCTTAATTAAGAGGACTGGAAGTGTGTCCCCGGAAGGATCGAGGTCAGTCTCCTTCACCAGCCCCGACGCAGTGAGGTTCCAGTGTCTGAACTTGAACGGGTATTGAAATCCCTGTGCCCAAGGTCATACCTGTGTTGTCTTGTGTTGTCTGTGATTATTTCAGATAATTAAACTCCGCTCACGTCTGGATCTTTACAAGCACGAGAACCTCTCTTCTACTTTAAAACAAAATGTAAGTGCCCACAGGGTTCGTGGTTTGGGTCACGGATGAGCAATCTGTGGGCCAGATCCTGCCGTGGCCTGTTTTTGTAAATAAAGCTCTGCTGGAACCACAGCCATGTTCCCTTGTTTATGAATTGTCCAAAGCTACTTTCATGCTGCAACAGCAGAGTCAATGGTTCCGACAGACTGTATGGCCCATAAAGCCAAAAATATATACTATCAGGCCCTTTCAGAGAAATGCATTGGTTCCCTGCCCTGGAACCGGACCTGCAGTTTTAAATTTATTAAGCCAGTCTAAGATTTGCTTCACTTAGGAGAAATGAGTTCTTGTGGGGATGGGGAAAATGGTCTTGAAGGAGACACTACAAGCTGTGGACAAAAACGGGTGGGGATTGGGACCAGTGACGAGGGTTGAAGGGGTACTTTTTTTTTTTTTTCGGTACGCGGGCCTCTCACTGTTGTGGCCTCTCCCGTTGCGGAGCATAGGCTCCGGATGTGCAGGCTCAGCGGCCATGGCTCACGGGCCCAGCCGCTCCGCGGCATGTGGAATCTTCCCGGACCGGGCCCAAACCCGTGTCCCCTGCATCGGCAGGCGGACTCTCAACCACTGTGCCACCAGGGAAGCCCAAAGGGATACTTCTTATTCTTTTAGTCTTTAGGTTTTTACGAGACAACGTGATAGACATTTTCAGAATCTGCCTGGGTTTTGAGGATGCTGTCTCTCTCTGGGCTACTTCCAGCTTAAATCTTCCTTCTGTGATGGGGCAGTAGTTTCCAGGACATCAAAAGTTCTTGTCCAATCACAGGGGATTTGTTGCTCTTTCATTTTTTAAGAAACTCAATGCCTAGCTGCACTGCTTTCAGTCCTTGGCCAAAGGTGGTGTTTCTTTATGTGTTCAAGTAGTCGTGGACTGCTAAGCTGGCATGATTTAAAGAACAGAGAGGCAGACCAAGGAGTGGGGAGCCCTCAAGCCACAGCCAACCTCTGTGAGTTTTTCAGGGAGATTGTTAAGGGGCAGGTGGTCAGGGAATTCCCCAGCTGTCCAGTGGTTAGGACTCCGCAAGTTCACTACTGAGGGCCCAGGTTCAACCCCCGGTCAGGGAACTAAGATCCCTGCAAGCCACTTGGTGCAGCACCTACCTCCGCCCCCCGCAAAAAGGAAAGATTTGAAAAAAGGGCAGGTGGTACCTGGGGCAGGAATCGTGAGCCTACCTCTCACCACTCTCAGGATGCTGGGAGCTCATTTCTTTCTTCTATAATAGAAACAGAAAGCAGAGAAGCGTGGTCTTTAGATGAGGAGGAATTTTACCCAGAAAGTTTGCAGTCATTACTTGTTCCCCATCATTATTTCCATAGGCAGCTTACTTTTTGGGAAAGGATCTTGGGCATCTTGTTGGAACTTGCTTAAAAACCATGGGCCTAGTCTATTAGCTTCCTGTTTCCCACAAGAAAGGAAGAAATATCATGTTGAAGTAAGGTCAGATGTTAAGATTTTATGAGTTTCCCCTTACACTCCCATGCAGCACTTTGGTGATGAGAAAAACCAGACTTAGTCTCATAGGTGTTGCTGACACATTAGCAATTTTATAAACTCATGTCACATACAAAGTCTAAACTCTTCAGTATGATGCAGCCTTCACGTATGCCATTATTCTCTCCCTAGCTGTGCCATGCTATCTGACATTCCCTAACCTTGGCCTTTGTGTATGAAGTTTCTTTTACCCTGGAACGTCCTCCGTCCCCTGCCCCCCACAGGCCTTGTTCACCTGGAAACTCCAACTCATCTTTCATGACCAATACCATCGTCCCCTCTTCCATGAAGGCTTCCAAGTTCTCTCCCCCATCCTCACCCACAACCTCACTGCCATTGCCCAGAGCACTTGGATATGGTTCTATCATCGTATTTTTCAAATCATGTGGCCACTTGATACGAGACCCTTGAGGGCAGGGACTGAGGCTTAACTGACCTCGGTATCTCCAGCATTTTGGACAGTGATTTTCATAAGTAGGTGCTCAATAAATACTAGCTGAAAAAAAATGCAGGACTATAATTTTAGAGCAGAAAGAAACCTTTGAGAACATCTAATCTAAGCCCTGTATTATGCAGATGGAGTCTGAGGCAAATAGAATTAAGAGTTGTTGAAGTGGTGTACTCCTTTTGGACCCATCCAGGGCTTCAGCCAATGCATGCTGTTGTCTCCAGGGCTGGGGCTGGCTTCTGCAGAGCTGGCTGCAAGACATGAGAACAGGAGGGGAAAGCTCTGGAAGGGTTTATTATTTGCCTTCACCCCTTCTACTCACAGAAAGGAAAAGCTAAAGCAAAACAAAGAAATAAAGGACAACAATGTACTGGTGGTAAGCCTTCCTGCCCGACGCCAGCCCAGGAGGGGTTGAATTTCCCTAGTTGATGGACAGTTAGCACAGCACCACTCAGAGGTGAGGCTGTGAGAGGTCAAAATCCTGTCTACTCCCTTTCCTCATTCTCAAATACTGGGTAGGGCAAGGCTTTCCATGGCAAGAAGACACCAGGGCCCCTAGTGTTCTCCCTTTCAGAGAAACTTCATTGACTAGTGCCTGCCTTTGGTTTATCATTTGGCTCAGATGAGGAGATGGAAGAGAATCAGATCTGGGGCCGGGGAGGGGAAAAGAACGCAGAGGCATGGACAAAGGAGCAAAGGGAGAGGGAGTGGCAGGCATAAATGGAGATGATTCACCGTGGGCGCCATCATTTCCCGAGGTTAATAGGAGAGAGATCTTTGTCTCCGTCTAGAATGGTTGTACGGATATTCAGAGGAAGTGCACGCCCTCTCTCCTTCTCTCTCCCCGCATGTGCACGTGTGTGTAACATAGCTCTGTCCCTTTGGCAGGTAAAAACCTCTGGACTCAGGGCTCTATAGAAGAAAACACATAGCCCTGAGCTGGGTGTGCCTTTTAATTGCGGGGATCACATAACCCTTCAATCTGGGAGTGGGTTCTCCAGGAACGAGACATAGGGTAAGAGCTTGATGGTGAGAGTGGAAGCACAGCAAGGCAAAGATGGTGGTTCAATGTGAGGGAGATGAAGGAGGCACCAAAGAAAGACTGCATCCCTGTCTCATGGCATCCGGCCCCCAACTCTACTGCTGGGGCTGCTTTTCACAGGCTGTTCTTGAGGATGCCCAATGACAGGCAGGGTCCAAACCTGTTCGTGTAAGAAAACAGGGGACATGGTGAAACACAAGGCGAAACACGAGGCTCAGTGATGAACCCACTTTCTATTCCCAGCTTTTTCCCAACTAGCTGCAGGGTCCTGGGCAGGTCACTTCACCTCTCTGGGCCTCAATTTCCTTATCTGTAGGAAGAAAAAGTTGGGCTAGATGATTTCTAAAGTTCTTTCCAGTTCTTTTTTTGGACTGATGGTGGGATTATACATTATTTTTTTTGAATTTTTGAATTTTATTTTATTTATTTTTTATACAGCAGGTTTTTATTAGTTATCCATTTTATACGTATTAGTGTATACATGTCAATCCCAATCTCCCAATTCATCCCCCCACCCCACCCCACCACTTTCTCCCCTTGGTGTCCATATGTTTGTTCTCTACATCTGTGTCTCTATTTCTGCCCTGCAAACTGGTTCATCTGTACCATTTTTCTAGGTTCCACATATATATGTTAATATACGATATTTGTTTTTCTGACTTCACTCTGTATGACAGTCTCTAGATCCATCCACATCTCTACGAATGACCCAATTACGTTCCTTTTTATGGCTGAGTAATGTTCCATTGTATATATGTACCACATCTTCTTAATCCATTCGTCTGTCGATGGGCATGTAGGTTGCTTCCATGACCTGGCTATTGTAAATAGTGCTGCAGTGAACACTGGGGTCCATGTGTCTTTTTGAATTATGGTTTTCTCTGGGTATATGCCCAGTAGTGGGATTGCTGGGTCATATGGTAATTCTATTTTTAGTTTTTTTTTTTTTTTTTTTTTTTTGCAGTACGCGGGCCTCTCACTGTTGTGGCCTCTCCCGCTGTGGAGCACAGGCTCCGGACGCGCAGGCTCAGCGGCCATGGCTCACGGGCCCAGCCGCTCCGCGGCGTGTGGGATCTTCCCAGAGCAGGGCACGTACCCGTGTCCCCTGCATCGGCAGGCGGACTCTCAACCACTGCGCCACCAGGGAAGCCCCTATTTTTAGTTTTTTAAGGGACCTTCATACTGTTCTCCATAGTGGCTGTATCAATTTACATTCCCACCAACAGTGCAAGAGGATTCCCTTTTCTCCACACACCCTCTCTAGCATTTGTTGTTTGCAGATTTTCTGATGAAGCCCGTTCTAACTGGTGTGAGGTGATACCCCAATGTAGTTTTGATTTGTATTTCTCTAATAATTAGTGATGTTGAGCAGCTTTTCATGTACTTCTTGGCCATCTGTATGTCTTCTTCGGAGAAATGTCTATTTAGGTCTTCTGCCCATTTTTGGATTGGGTTGTTTGTTTTTTTAATATTGAGCTGCATGAGCTGTTTATATATTTTGGAGATTAATCCTTTGTCCATTAATTCATTTGCAAATATTTTTGCCCATTCTGAGGGTTGTCTTTTCATCTTCTTGGTGGTTTCATTTGCTGTGCAAAAGCTTTTAAGTTTCATTAGGTCCCCTTTGTTTATTTTTGTTTTTATTTCCATTACTCTAGGAGGTGGATCAAAAAGATCTTGCTGTGATTTATGTCAAAGAGTGTTCTTCCTATGTTTTCCTCTAAGAGTTTTAGAGTGTCCAGTCTTACATTTAGGTCTCTAATCCATTTTGAGTTTATTTTTGTGTATGGTGTTAGGGAGTGTTCTAATTTCATTCTTTTACATGTAGCTGTCCAGTTTTCCCAGCACCACTTACTGAAGAGACTGTCTTTTCTCCATTGTATATCCTTGCCTCCTTTGTCATAGATTAGTTGACCATAGGTGCATGGGTTTATCTCGGGGCTTTCTACCTTGTTCCATTGATCTGTATTTCTGTTTTTGTGCCAGTACCAAATTGTCTTGATTACTGTAGCTTTGTAGTATAGTCTGAAGTCTGGGAGCCTGATTCCTTCAGCTCCGTTTTTTTTCCCCTCAAGACTGCTTTGGCTATTGGGGGGCTTTTGTGTCTCCATACAAATTTTAAGATTTTTTGTTCTAGTTCTGTAAAAAAAAAAAAAAATGCTATTGGTAATTTGATAGGGATTGCACTGAATCTGTAGATTGCTTTGGGTAGTATAGTCATTTTCACAATATTGAGTCTTCCAATCCAAGAACATGGTATGTCTCTCCATCTGTTGGTATCATCTTTAATTTCTTTCATCAGTGTCATAGTTTTCTGCATACAAGTCTTTTGTCTCCTTAGGTAGGTTTATTCCTAGATATTTTATTCTTTTTGTTGCAGTGGTAAATGGGAGTGTTTTCTTAATTTCTCTTTCAGATTCTTCATCATTAGTTTATAGGAATGCAAGAGATTTCTATGCATTAATTTTGTATCCTGCTACTTTACCACATTCATTGATTAGCTCTAATAGTTTTCTGGTGCCATCTTTAGGATTCTTTATGTATAGTATCATGTCATCTGCAAACAGTGACAGTTTTATTTCTTCTTTTCCAGTTTGTATTCTTTTATTTCTTTTTCTTCTCTGATTGCCATGGCTAGGACTTCCAAAACTATGTTGAATAATAGTGGTGAGAGTGGACATCCTTGTCTTTTTCCTGATCTTAGAGGAAGTGCTTTTAGTTTTTCACATTGAGAATGATGTTTGCTGTGAGTTTGTTGTATATGGCCTTTATTATGTTGAGGTAGTTTCCCTCTATGCCCACTTTCTGGAGAGTTTTTATCACAAATGGGTTTTGAATTTTGTTGAAAGCTTTTTCTGCATCTATTGAGATGATCGTATGGTTTTTGTTCTACAGTTTGTTAATATGGTGTATCTTGATCATGGTGTATGATCCTTTTAACGTGTTGTTGGATTCTGTTTGCTAGTATTTTGTTGAGGGTTTTTGCATCTATATTCATCAGTGATATTGCTCTATAATTTTCTTTTTTTGTAGTATCTCTGTCTGGTTTAGGTATCAGGGTGATGGTGGCCTCATAGAATGAGTTTGGGAGTGTTCCTTCCTCTGCAATTTTTTGAAAAAGTTTGAGAAGGATGGGTGTTAGCTCTTCTTTAAATGTTTGATAGAATTTGCCTGTGAAGCCATCTGGTCCTGGACTTTTGTGTCTTGGAAGATTTTTAATCACAGTTTCAATTGCAGTGCTTGTGATTGGTCTGTTCATATTTTCTATTTCTTCGTGGTTCAGTCTTGGAAGGTTATACCTTTCTAAGAATTTGTCCATTTCTTCCAGGTTGTCCATTTTATTGGCATAGAGTTGCTTGTAGTCGTCTCTTAGAATGCTTTGTATTTCTGCGCTGTCTGTTGTAACTTCTTTTTCATTTCTAATTTTATTGATTTGAGCCCTCTCCCTCTTGATGAGTCTGGCTAATGGTTTATCAATTTTGTTTATCTTCTCAAAGAACCAGCATTTAGTTTTATTGATCTTTGCTATTGTTTTCTTTGTTTCTATTGCATTTATTTCTGCTCTGATCTTTATGATCTCTTTCCTTCTGCTAACTTTGGGTTTTCTTTGTTCTTCTTTCTCTCGGTTCTTTGGGTATAAGTTTAGATTGAGATTTTTCTTGTTTCCTGAGATAAGATTGTATAGCTATAAACTTCCCTCTTAGAACTGCTTTTGCTGCATCCCGTAGGTTATGAATCATCGTGTTTTCGTTGTAATTTGTCTCTAGGTATTTTTTGATTTCCTCAGTGATCTCTTGGTTATTTAGTAACGTATTTTTTAGCCTCCATGTGTTTGTGTTTTTTATGTTTTTTTCCCTGTAATTGATTTCTAATCTCATAGTGTTGCAGTCAGAAAAGGTGCTTGATATGGTTTCAGTTTTCTTAAATTTACTGAGGCTTGATTTGTGACTCAAGATGTGATCTGTCCTGGAGAGTGTTCCATGTGCACTTGAGAAGAAAGTGTAATCTGCTGTTTTGGTTGGAATGTCCTATAAATATCAATTAAATCTATCTGGTCTATTGTGTCATTTAAAGCTTCTGTTTCCTTATTAATTTTTTGTTTGGATGACCTGTCCATTGGTGTAAGTGAGGTGTTAAAGTCCCCCACTATTATTGTGTTACTGTCAATTTCCTCTTTTAGAGCTGTTAGCAGTTGCCTTATGTATTGAGGTGCTCCTATGTTGGGTGCATATATATTTATAATTATTATATCTTCTTCTTGGATTGATCCATTGATCATTATGGAGTGTCCTTCCTTGTCTCTTGTAACATTCTTTATTTTAAAGTCTATTTTCTCTAATATGAGTATTGCTACTCCAGCTTTCTTTTGATTTCCATTTGCATGGAATATCTTTTTCCATACCCTGACTTCCAGTCTGTATGTGTCCCTAGGTCTGAAGTGGGTCTCTTGTAGACAGCATATATATGGACCTTGTTTTTGTAGCCATTCAGCGAGCCTGTGTCTTTTGGTTGGAGCATTTAATCCATTCATGTTTAAGGTAATTATCGATATGTATGTTCCTGTTACCATTTTTTAAATTGTTACAGGTTTGCTTTTGTAGGTCCTTTTCTTCTCTTGTGTTTCCCACTTAGAGAAGTTCCTTTAGCATTTGTTGTAGAGCTGGTTTGTTGGTGCTAAATTCTCTTAGCTTTTGCTTGTCTGTAAAGCTTTTGATTTCTCCATCGAATCTGAATGAGATCTTTGCCAGATAGAGTAATCTTGGTTGTAGGTTCTTCCCTTTCATCACTTTAAATATATCATACCACTCCCTTCTGGCTTGTAGAGTTTCTGCTGAAAAATCAGCTGTTAATCTTATGGGAGTTCCCTTGTATGTTATTTGTCATTTTCCCCTTGTTGCTTTCAATAATTTTTCTTTGTCTTTAATTTTTGTCAGTTTGATTACTATGTGTCTTGGCATGTTCCTCCTTGGGTTTATCCTGCCTGGGACTCTCTGTGCCTCCTGGACTTGGGTGGCCATTTCCTTTCCCAAGTTAGGTAAGTTTTCGACCATAATCTCTTCAAATATTTTCTTGGGTCCTTTCTCTCTCTCTCTTCTCCTTGTGGGACCCCTATAATGTGAATGTTGTTGTGTTTAATGTTGTCCCAGAGGTCTCTTAGTGTGTCTTCATTTCTTGTCATTCTTTTTTCTTTATTCTGTTCCGCAGCAGTGAATTCCACCATTCTGTCTTCCAGGTCACTTATCCGTGACCTGGAATAACTTCTGCCTCAGTTATTCTGCTATTGATTCCTTCTAGTGTATTTTTCATTTCACTTATTGTATTGTTCATCTCTGTTTGTTCTTTAATTCTTCTAGGTGTTTGTTCTTTAATTCTTCTAGGTCTTTGTTAAACATTTCTTGCATATTCTCAATCTTTGCCTCCATTCTTTTTCCAAGGTCCTGGATCATCTTCACTATCATTATTCTGAATTCTTTTTCTGAAGGTTGACTATCTCTGCTATATTTAGTTGTTTTTCTGGGGTTTTATCTTGTTCCTTCATCTGGTACATAGCCGTCTGCCTTTTCATCTTGTCTGTCTTTCTGTGAATGTGGTTTTTGTTTCACAGGCTGCAGGATTGTAGTTCTTCTTGCTTCTGCTGTCTGCCTTCTGGTGGATGAGGCTATCTAAGAGGCTTGTGCAAGTTTCCTGATGGGAGGGCCTGGTGGTGGGTAGAGCTGGGTGTTGTTCTGGTGGGCAGAGCTCAGTAAAGCTTTAATCCACTTGTCTGCTGATGGATGGGGCTGGGTTCCCTCCCTGTTGTTTGTTTGGCCTGAGGCGACCCAACACTGGAGGCTACAGGCTCTTTGGTGGGGCTGATGGCGGACTCTGGGAGGGCTCAGGCCAAGGAGTACTTCCTCGAACTTCTGCTGCCAGTGTCCTTGTCCTCATGGTGAGACAGAGCCACCTCCTGCCTCTGCAGGTGACCCTCCAACACTAGCAGGTAGTTCTGGTTCAGTCTCCTATGGGGTCAGTGCTCCTTCCCCTGGGTCCCGATGCGTACACTACTTTGTGCACTAGAAGAGTAGAGTCTCTGTTTCCCCCAGTCCTGTCGAAGTCCTGCAATCAAATCCTGCTAGCCTTCAAAATCTGATTCTCTAGGAATTCCTTCTCCCATTGCCAGACCCCCAGGTTGGGAAGCTTGACATGGGGCTCAGAACCTTCACTCCAGTGGGTGGACTTCTGTGGTATAAGTGTTCTCCATTTCATGAGTCACCCACCCAGCAGTTATGGGATTTGATTTTATTGTGATTGCACCCCTACTACCGTCTCATTGTGGCTTCTTCTTTGGATGTGGGTATCTTTTTTGGTGAGTTCCAGTGTCTTCCTGTAGATGGTTGTTTAGCAGTTAGTTGTGATTCTGGTGCTCTCGCAAGAGGGAGTGAGCCTCCAGTTCTAATAAGTTTAGGATTCTATGACTTTTCAGTGGTTTTAAAGAAATTAGACCTACTGGTATTATTTGAGGGATGTTTGCGCAATGCTTAGCATGGGCCTGTGAAGTAAATTACTTACTCCAGTTTTTGTGCCTGGATGGATGGGTGCCATTATTTATCTTCAAAAAGGCAGTCAAACTCTTGAGCACATTTCTGAAGAGCAGATTTTCTTTCCCTTGGTATGGCCCTTAAATGCTACACTTGTTACATCTGAGTGCTAATTATTAGAGATTAATTAGTCAGCATGAAGGTACTTCGGCAGCAGCCCCCTGTTTACTAAACTGTACTTGATATGTTCTACCTGGAGGCTCTCCACAGTGATCCCAGGAGGTGACACGCTTTGGAGGCCACAGGCAAGCGTTTTGACAGTTCTCTAGTCACCACCTCAGAAGAACAGCTGTCAAAGGCGGATGTCCTGAGGATAATTAAATGAAAAACATAGCTAACTCCAAAAATGGGGGTCAGCTGGCCAAAAATCATAAGGAGACAGGCTATTTCCCGGTGATGATAAGTGGTGATGGGGGAGATGATTCTCTTGGTTTTTTTCTGACTCTGTTAGAGCCCCGTGGCCTGACCCTGGGTGATCCGATCCACTCCACTTCTCTCTGCTTCTATCTTGGCCCATCATAAGATACCTTCAGTAGGGATGTTGTGAAATTTAATCAATTATTATTTAAGGGCAGAAAGATCCTTAGATGAAAGGCATGAAGATAAAAGCAAAGTCCGGCCTGATTATTATCACTTTCGTATATTCTTCTTTCTTCTGTTAGTGACATGGGAATATGGCTGAAGTGTGCTTTGGTACATTTTGTAAAACAGAGAAAAAATAAGTAGGGAAATTATATTTTCAAAACCAAGTGCCTATGCTTCTTTGTAACTTATGTGCGGTAGATCGGATGGCATTGCTATCTCATTTATCTCTCTCTGTTGGGTTGTCCTCTGTGTCTAATTTGCCCTTATTAATGGATCTCCCCTTTTGTGCCACACAAATCTAGGAGGGTGACATTTATACAAGGTAGTCATTTCTGGGCATTACCACAAGGATTATTTATTGGTGGTTATGCAATGAAAGTAAGCACATCTGTCACCTAAATCTGACCTAGAATGGGCTGCTGTTTTCTTAGCGGAATTATTTGCTGGTCAGCCTTTCCTGCTTTTCAGATTTGTGGTTTAGGGGGAGAGACCCACAAATCTCTGAATTTTGCAAAGAAGAGCCCTCTTGGCAAGGTGCTGGACTGCTCTGATGTACATCCTCCCAGTAAAGAGAGGCTAACCAGACCGTGTTTTCAGATGTAGGTATTTTGAAAGGAAAGCAACTGGGTGCCTGTGCAGGTTGAACATGGAGGCATCTAGGGAGGCCAGCTCTGAAATGACTTTGCTGGAATTAAGGCCTTAATTCCAGCAAAGGAGTAGCTAGAATCTTAGGGCTGGATCAGTACTTGAATGGCTATGAATCTCAGTGCATACTCAAGTGTAAGAAACATACAGTTCTTCATTTTTCTGAAGTTCAATGTAATTGGTATTACTCTGGCATGGCAAAAAACTTATCTCAGTCAATTCCCAGTGTCCTCCCAGCCCCCCACCACTTTTGCCCAGAATTGTGGCAAAGCCCCAGAGGTTGGTTGTGGTTAAGACTTTGCAGGGCCCATCTTGGTCTTCCATTAGCCATTCATACAGGCTGTTGCTTTAGAGCCCGTGGTCCACTTGCTACTTCTGTGCCTCTGCACGCCATGGGGATCTCAACAAGGCTGCTGCATGTCTCAGTTTAGCAGGACGTTTTTGCGATTTTCCTCTTTCCTTAGGGTTCTGAGATAGAGTGCAGATCCTCTCTGTTCTTGGGCCTCTCAAACGTTTTTGGAGATGTGGAGGTCTCTCTGTATGGAAAACAGAACTCAGAATATTTCTCTCTAGCACCCAAATCTCTTTCTCCTCTATTTTCCTCAAAGCTGGGGAAAGACTTCTCTTTTCAAATTCTATTTCTTCCCAATATTTTTACTACACCCAGAATCCTCCGCATTTGTCTGAGAACTCAAGCTTTTGGAAGGTATGGCCAGGAGTGTACTGTTATGCTCTTTCTGCTTTATATCTGCCACATCTTCTCCTAAAGTAATAAACATTGATTTGACTCACGGGAGAGAGGGAGAGAGGAAACATCTCAAAGCTAACATCTCAAAGCTAACATCTCAAAACTACCATCCTTCCGGTTTTTAATAATAATGGGCTTTGAAGGCCAGATGGTGAGATTTGTAGTCAGATCCATAGGTTGTGGGAAGTTTTTGAATGGAGCGTGACATGCTAGAAGCTCTGAACTAGGAAGGTAAGCCCCAAAGTTGTATGGAGTTAAGTTTGGAGCAGTATGAGATTAAAGCTTTAGAAGACTATTACAAAAGCCCAGCAAGAGATAGAAAATTTGATTCTAAAATGCCATTGATTACACAATATATCACTTTAATAGAAAATTTTAGAGTTAAAAATCACAATATGCCTCCATTAGAAGTTGTATCTGTATTTACAAAGTAAAGTATGCATTACAGGGAAGCCAGTGAATCTTAATGTTCAGGGTCCTTCATTGTATAGGCTCCTTCCAAGGTCCTGCTGTATCTAAATTTGTACCCATAATATTAAAAGAATTTTCTTTCAATTTTGTAAGCATCAAGACCCTGAACTTGGGTCCATACCTGACAATAAGTGAAAAAGTGTATTGTAGAATTGAATTTAAATGATGGATGTTAATCATCCGCAGTGTTTTATGTCTTGAGACAAACACAAAGATGACATGATATTATCACTGCTGTTAAGAAGACATCAATGAATGACAGCAGCAAGGAAGTAAAGACAAACATTTCTTGGGGGTGAGTCTGTAGGACCTGGAAACATACTGGATGTGACAGGGCACAAGGAGCTGAAGTGAAGCCAGTCATCTGAACTCCTGAGAAGGAGAGAATACTGGGGCTGTGAGAGATAGAAGGTGGGAAAGAACTGTGCTGGGGTGTTTGTTGAGGAAGGATGATGAACTAACTTGCACATAGCAAGTCATCTACCAACATACCTGTCCAACAGATGGAAATGTGTATCTAGGGCTCTGGGGACTATCTGAGGGTAAAGGTAGAGATTTGGGTATCTTTAGTTGTAATAAGCGAAGCCATGGAAATGAATGAGTTCCTAGGAGGAGATTACAGAGAGAAGAAGAAGAAAGGCAGGATGGTCAAGGGTCAAGGGTAAGTGTGGCTACTATGGAGTGACAAAGTAGCTTGAACTTAGATGATGAATTTGATCATGATGATGGCAGGAGATGGAGTGAGACACAAACCAAACTCTGATCCAGATGCTGATGTGGGGAAGGAAGGATGGCCAGGAAGCAGGAAGCAACTAACTGTAAAAAGGAAGGGGGTGGTAGAATGGGTGGATGCCATGAATTTTCAAAAAGGAGAGGTTGTTGAGTCAAGTTGGAGGTAACAGGATAGTCGGGAGGATGCTGAGGCTTAGGAATGGACAGAGGGAGAGTTGAGGAGGGAAGCTCTATGGGAGTCAGACTGAGAGGTTTTGTCTGTAGTCGGGGAGTGGCTCTGTTGGTTAGATAGAGTTAGCTGTGATGTCAAAATATAACCACCCATGGTGTTCCGATTTGCGTGTCGGTGCCAAGTAGTTTAGTGTAGCTAACTCAACTGTCCTAGTAGCTGACTCAGCCTAATTATAAAGGGAGATGGTGGGAGGCTTATATTCTGCATTTGTTCAGTGGTTTATAAGCTCCATAATGCCTAACCCAGGGCTAGGAATGTAATAGTTTTCAGCAAATATCTATTTCTCATGTTTTTCAGAGACCTGATTCTACAGTCTTTATAGACTAATCAAAAGCCTATTTTTAATTACAAATCATGGCCCAAATGCAAACTAAAAATATAGCGATTAACATATTATCTGTTAGACCTAGATATATAATTATTAAAACGATGCAGGGTCCTTCAGGGTAGAGACTACATTTTGTTTGCCTTTATATTTCTCAATATCTCTCATGATGCTCAATGCATTATCAGCATTCCATAAACTTGTGGTGAATGAACTATTGTATGGTGCAAGGTATAACATGAATTTTAAATGAATTAAAATATCTGACAATTTTTTTAATTGAAAATATTTCTCTGGGGTCAATAATACAGCTTTTACAGTAGAAATATCTCTTGTGTCCATATCCAGCTTTCTTTGATGGCTTACTGTATTATCACCATAAAGATGGCCCCCCACATCTGTGTCTGCTGGGGACACTGACGTATTTCTGTAGCAGGGTCCAGGCTTCTTTGTTAAATAATAATTTAAGGGTATTTGTTCCCATTTCATTCATCTGAATTCGTGGCTATGGCAGTAAACCAGATAAACCTTTGAGGCTTCAACTTGGGTTGCTCTAAGAATTATCCCCGTGGAACCTCTGTTTCTGGTGATCTGTAAAATGCAGATAATGATTCATCTACATTGGCATTGGGGGGAGGATTATATGAGATAACGTTTATATAGGGATGATGGTTGTACTGGGAACCGTAGACATAAATGTTTCTTTACTTTTCTTCCTTCTCACAGAGACTCACAAAATACTTGGAGAAAAACCCAAATATCACAGTAGTAGAGGCTGACAGATTGTATAACTGAGAAATCGAGAATCTACTGTGTTGAGGGTCAACTTACTGTCTCTCAGAGGCCCCCTTGTTAGGGCTGTTGTGTGCAGCGTCTCCCCAGATTTGGTGCTCTTCATTTTAGGGTTGACCTTTACGTTCTCTTTGCCCTAAATTCTTTAACTCACAAATGACTTTTTGGGGGGAGAGCATTGTGTTTCTTTTGTCAATTGCCTTGAGTGAGGTAGAGGATAAGTAGCGTTGGTATTCAGTGCCCAAGTCACACCAGATGCTAAATATTTTGAGCATCACAGCTGGAGATAGGTAAACAAATGTGTTCCTTTCATCCTTACAGTGAGCACTAGATACTGGTAGCAGGAGATAACACTCCTGTTTTAGATGAAAATTGAGACACACAGGAAGTGTCTTGACCAAACTCATATGGCCACTGAAGCCCACTGGCATGAAGGACAGGACATTTGTAATAATGCCCTTTGAAGAAACTTCTGGAATACTGAACACTTCTCTAGAGGATTTGTTTATGGCCTATTCAGTCAAGAATCCATTTATCTTTGGAGAATGATGTAGATTACATAGGAAGTCCAGAACTCTTGATTAAGAAGAATCTCTTTTTCAGATTTTGCTGGAGAACACAGGGGTTATTGCAATTGCTATAATTTAAAAAAAAAAATGGTTTTGTCTGCCAGTTTTTCATTTCCTCCCTACAAAGCATTTATGTCCTAAGGCATGCATCTTCTGAAAAGAAAACTTTTATTTATTTATTTTTCCACAGCTACGTTCCATGCCAACATCCATTCTGAGGTGGTAAATTTCAATGTCAAGGATTAACTTGAGTTACATAGTGAATGCAAGTTCACTGTATAGTTTTTGGAAAGGTCTGGTGATAGCAATGATGTCTTCACATGATAAATAAAATGTTTTTCTGTCTATCTATCATGTGTCTATTAATATCTTTGACGTTATAGGTGAATTCTGACTCTGAAAAGGCCAGTCTCTGTAGGTTCTCTCCATGTTGCTGTATTTTTGAGTGGTAAGTAATATTTTCAGTATCACATTCCATTGAGATAAGTTTAAACTAACTTAGTAGATTTATCTTGATTTGATATTACCTTATAATTTAGAGGAAAATGCAGGTTTCACTTTTGCAAGGCATATACATACCCTACATTTTAAAACAAATCATTTATTTAGATGTTTTTCGGATTGTATTAGCGCTGGGAGAAAATGAATGATGATTTGACTATTTGCCAGTGATAACTGAAACATATCCTGTGTACTCCAGTGCAGATAAAATGTTATAGGGACTTTTTTTTTTTTTGCTTTACTGTATTAAGAGGAAAACCACCTTCTCTTAAAATAAGAGGTACTTAAGTGGATTGATGGATGTCTGCCTAAAGTGTTTAAATTACCAAAAACATACCTGAATAAATAAATGAGAAGACTCATTTAGAGGCAAACAACAGTTTCAGGACTGAATTCAAGTTTGTCTTTGTTTAAGAGGAAGAACCTGGGTGCGGAGTTAAACCTGTGTTGATTCCTGCGGGTCCTGTGCTGGTTGTTCATAAATGGCATCTCTTCTGACTGGTTGCTGCATCTGCTCTGATTCACCCACATCCATGCCATACTGACTGGTAAATATTGTGCATATCAACACTGGTTATACTGACCTAGGCTAAAATCCTTGCTTGGCCACCTCTTAGCTGTGTAACCACATGTTTGTTAGGTAACCTCTCTGAGCCTTGTTTTACTCATCAGTAAAATGGGCATAATAGGAATGTTGGAAAGATGCAATTAGTTATTGTGTGTAAATGCTTACCATCTTCTCTGATAAATAGTAGGTGCTTAATGAATATTAGTCCCTGTCTACCATTCCCTCTGTTTTCCTGACCTTGCCAAGAATCCCTGTCCTTCCTTATCCCAGTAGTCAGAGAATCACAGGACCTCAGAGATTGGAGGGAATGCTAGGGTCATTATGTCCAATAGTCCTTTAAGCTCAGGGATCTGTTTCATTGGTAAAAGTTTTGACTGTAAGTCAGACCATTGTTGCTTGCTTCCTTTTCTGCCTGTGTGCATTTCTAATTCAAGATGTGTACTTGTTTTGTGTATACTTTGTCCTGTATTTGTTTGGACATTCATTGCATCATTAATCCAGTCAATCGACTTCCAAATCTTTGCCGCCATTAGACCCAAGAAAAATGGGAATGAAAGGTGGTGGAAGCATCAAATGAATTTATTCCTGTTACTGAGGAGAACCCTCCACATGGATCTTCTATGGGAAGAGGGTCCGTAGCATTATTTCAGATGACAGTGCAAAGTTTTTAAAACAATCCTTTTGGCTATACCTCCTTCTAAGAAGGACCTTTCTGTTCTATAGCTAAGTTTTATGATGGGGAAAGTGTTTCTTTCTTGAGTTTCAGCTGCCAGATAGATAACGTGGCAACTCCTTGGCAACACATATTGTAAGCTTCAAGTTACTCTTTTTCTGTTCTTACCTAGTACCTCATGAAACAATGCTAAACAAATGAAGCTAGGGACCTTAAATTTATATCTACATCTCTATAAATCCTACCTTTGCACTTTAATAAAGCTTAATTTTAGCATTTGTCTTAGAGTAAGTAGTATAAAAATTTCATCATGAAATCTGAAGCCATCAAAAATAGAGATGACTGTAGATCCAAGCCAGGATTAGGTTTGTTTATGTAAACCCAAAATATGTCAGTATTTAGAATTAGTGGTACTAAAGGTACAGGTTCAATGAAAATGTGTGATAAATACTTGGATTTTAGTAATTTCATTTGTCCATGCATCTATTTGTGTTTCAGTTTTAAAATATGATTCTGCCTAATTTAGGTGGAAATATGTTATGCTTTGCTGCTCCCGTGCACATGTCTCTCTACGCTATAGCTCACTCACTACGTCTCCCACAAAGCCTCTCCCTCACAGTCCGTTTTGAGTCCATCTTGCTCTCTAAAGACCCCTGCAAGGACCAGCCAGTTGTATACCCAGCCATTGCACAAGGATTGCAGTAGTTGAGATTTTATATTGCTTATTTTTTCCTGGTCATTCAAGTTAGTAAATATGTTTTTCATTTTCTTCAACAAAGTAAAACAGAACTATAAACTGTCTGAGGGAAGGAGCTATATGGCCTATTGTCTATATTTCCCATTCTGCCCAGCATGAGTGTACTCAGTACCTGTTGTTTGGTGCATCTTGTCCACACCCTGGGTGGGAACTAAATAACCATGGAGGTGTTTAGGGAATCATCTTCCTATTACTTTGCAGTTCATGTTTAGCTGCTTTATTGATGGGATTTATTTATTTCACCTATTTATTTGCCTCATCTAATCCAGAGCCTCAGGGTTTGTTCTCCATGCCGTGTGTCCCACCTCTGTCTTGGGTCTGCTGTAAGAGGGTGGATTAGAGTACTGAGGGTGGATGTAGCGGCAGCGTTGTCAGAAATAAACAGGAAGTCTGTGCCTCGTCCTAATCCAGACACACATCACCAAACACAGACTCAGCAGGAAGCCAAGCTTTTCAAATAAAGCCAGTAAACCACTGAATGGGGAGGAGGCATCAGAAATACACCCCAAATTGACTTGGCGCTTGCCACCTGGGACTGCCTTGGCTGTGAATGGAAAACTCTTGTAGATGAAAGCAGGGGGGTGTAGGCAGCAGATGTATTTCATCCTCACCGTCCTTTACAGAATCCTTGTGAAATGGTTGACCTTAGAGAGGACTCTTGATGATTATGCCTAAGTGTTTTCAACCTGTTGCTCCTATTCACACTCATGCTTTATGGATTCCTTCGGGGAGAGGCGTTTTAAAGAAATACAAAAAGCTTTGCACCCCGGAGACCCTCCAAAGGTGGCAGCTTAGGCAGATAGCTTTCATGCCTCTGTTTGTTATTTTCTTTCCAGGATAAAATATTTCTTCTCCCCCCCGCCCCACCACCGCCCGCCACCCCGCGAGTGTCTGGATTTTGTGATCTGGGACATGCTCGGATTTCACAGTTTGAACGTTTAAAAATAATTGTTTCGGGATATTCTGCTTTTTTATCTGTGGGAAGGCTGGGGAATCTGGAGTTACTTCTGTAGCTTCTTAAAAGCCCAGCTTTGCCGAAGTGCTGTTTTTTAAACTACCATAAGTCAAATTTATCATGGGGATAATGTAATAAAGACAAATATTCAACCAATAATGAAAAGCTAAGTAAACGGGTATGTTTAAGCTCTATTATATGCAGGGGAGTACATTAAGGCAGATCTAAGAGACACTTTAATGGATTTAACATTAGCAATCAGACCTGGACTCGGTATAAATCAAACACCATTGCATTTCAGTCTGATGCACACCCACTCATTCATTAGCACCATTCATCGCAGATTATAAATATTAGCCGAGAAACCTTCAGTTCTTGAGATTCTTTCCACAGACACAGCAATAATTGAACAATAATGATGACAATTTTATTTTTATGAATCGCTATGGCTTACTTTTATTGATTTGCTCTTGGGCCTGGAGAAAGCGTCCTCAGCCAGGATACAACAGGAAATGGTTATAGCATTATCAGATAGGCCGTAAAGAAATAAATAAAATAAAGGGGGGTAGGAATGATGGTGGGACTCAGCAAGCTGCTGACAGAAGCAAGAATTACTCCCCTCCCTCCCTCCCAGCAAAAGAGCAACTTAAATCACCTCCTTCCTCTCTCCCCACTCCTCATTCCCAATTCAGTGCAAGGAAGATACTCCCTGGCTGTAAATGTGTATTAACTTGGGAGCCGAACATTTTGGGGTCCTTGGTATCAGCTAGAGGGAAATGAAGAAGATGGGAATAAACGAGCCTGTTGAGGCATTGCATAGAAAGGAGGGTGAGACCCTGCGGGAATACAGCCTTTCACTGCCTCCTTTGATGGTCTACAGCTTCTTAATAACAAAGGCAACACAGCCTTCTGAAATATTCCATCCGTGCCTCTGAAAAGGCGCTGAAATCGCACTGCCTGTGTCTTCTCCCGGGCACAAGATGTACTGGTGTTTTCAGCCAGTTCGCCTTGCCCTTTAGTTCACAATGGTAATGAATTGAACATCCTGGGGTATCAGTAAGAAGAAAACATGGATCTGGATCGGCACATGTGTTCTACAGCTGCCATTGTTTTTTTTTTCCTCATCTCAGTGACAGATTCCAGAGCTTTTATCTCACACTCATGCCCTCCCATCCCCCGTGACAAACTGGATTTGTACTTCTGTTTATTTGCTGGATTGAGACCTCACCATGACTTCTAGTGAACGGAACAAGAGCAAACATGTCTTTGAGAGTCTGTGAGTCCTCGGCAGTTCCGTGAAATGAAGCAGACTGCCAGGTCCAGCCGTGACAGGGGCAGTGACAAGAGAAATCTGTCTTTTTGCGGTTACTTCCCCTTCCAAGGGCATTTTCCTCCCTGGCCAAAAAATTTCAGGCCAGTTTATAGTGGAGGTGTGGACAAGCTAATGTCTTAGGGCTTGTACATTTGCGGGTACTATGAGTCGTTGTGTCCCCATCTGTTTGTCACTCTTGATTGGAAGAACGGGATGCCAAGCTGCCCCACACTTAGAGGAGCAACTCGGACTGTAATGACAGCTGCTACCACCCCTCACTCTAGTTCATTCTTTATGTCGCCTTTTTGACCCCATCTTTCAGGCAAGCCTACCTGGGAAATTTAACTCTGCTCTTTCCCCAGAAAATAAGTTCTTTTGACTTTAAAGTTAATTAAACCATAGTTACAAGTTAATCCTTAAGGAATTCATAGATGAAAAGAATGCATTAAAGAATTCTTAGTTATTGGTCACACATTGAGCTATTAGGTAAGAACTGGGAAAGACCTCAGATCTGGTGACATTAAAAAAAATCCATAAAAGTTCAGTTCTGTATTTTGTGGTTATTGGAGAAAAGGAAGGTGGAGGTGTTTTCTTGGCTTGTATTTAGATGGAGGATCTTGTGTCTTGAAAGGAAAAAAAACCCCACACAGTAAACCAGATATATTGCAGCAGCCATAACTTGGGTCGAACCTGGCCACACTTTTGTGGTGATTCACAAAGCTCTTTGATGCACACGAGTTCGATGAGCACGTTGGTTTCTAAAAGGACATACAGGGATAATGATGGCCATGACCAGTTCCAGGAGGGTGACCAAGAAAGTGGTTATTGGGGCCTCGCCAATGGAAAGAACAGGAATCCCTGAAATGGAGGATGCTGTCTCCCTCCCCCAAGTGTGTGGATAAAACATGAAGGAGAGCCAGGCATCTGTTCTTTAATAAAGTAACTCATAAAGAGTACTTACTGAGTGCCTACCGTGAGCCTGGCGCTCTGCTAGGCATTAAACAAATGACAATGAGGCAGACGTGCTCACTGCCCTCAAGGAGCTTGCCCATCCTAAGGGGAGCCAATTACACAAATTAATAAAGTCACTTCAGATAGTGATAGTGGTAGAAAACTATGTGATAGAGATGTGGATGAGACTAAATAGGAGAGGTAGTTTTCGAGAGGGTAAAGGCTTTATCATTCCACGTAAGAAATATGGATTTTTTCTAAGAGAGAGGGACCAGTGACATGATCTTGTAATTTACACTTTACACAGATCCCCAGGGCTGCTGTGTGGGAAATCTGCCAAGGTTTAAGCAGCCTTTGGAATGGCTCAGTCCCGATTAATGGGAGAATGAAAGATACTCCCATTCTGGATGCAAATGGATCTCTTGTTGCTGAAGTTCAAGGAAGAACACTGACCAGCTTGGGGGCAGAAATGGTGTTTTCATTTCTGATTGTCAGTTGTGTCTTTGGGAGAAAAAGGAGGTTCTAGGAAGTGAATGGCTGGATATAGAAATGTGATTTAACAGCTCAATTCAATTTTCTCTGTAGTGCTTGCAGAAAATTAAAAACTAGGCTTCAGGACAGAGTTTCAGAAATTTTCTTTATGTATTTAAGCCTTTGTTGTTGACCGTGGCAGGGTGGAGCGGGCAGCTGTGCTAGTGCGGCTGTCGCTAATTGCAGGGTCCAATGAAGAATATATAATAACTGGCATATGACTTATACGTAGTAGGAGTTCAGTGCACATTTGCTAGATGGGTGAAATCTGGATATTTAACCAAGAACAGAAGTTTATGGAAAGGCAAAGAAGACTTAGAAACAAGTTCAGAGCCTTCAAAAAGGGCTGGTAGAGTCCCCAAATGGGACAGATCCTGGTCAGATAATTATGGCCCCCTTTGATACACTGAAAACGTGTGTGTGCATTAATGATAGAAAAGTTTCTGGTACTCAGAAGACCTGGACAGAAAACATGAGGCATGCTGGCCTCCCCACAAAGGGAGCAAGCCTGGATTTGGGAAACCATGAGCAGTAATTGCCTCCTAAACAAGGGAGGGATTATGTGACTTGATGGGGCTTCGCCCTGCCAGCGTACTATCCTTGTCTGGTGGTGTCGCATCTCCTGATTACCTTCTCAGTCTTCAGTCTTTCAGACTGTGAAAGTGGCCATCAAGATCAGAGAATATAAGTGAGACAGGCACCACGAATGCCTTGGCCACTGAGTTATGGAATGAAAACATTTAGTGTTCTCTGACAGGAGGCGTGAACAGTCAGGGAGGGGAAGTCCAGGAGTCTTTCTTTTCCTTTTCCAGGCCAAACCTAGTGGCAAAACCAATTTGTTTTCCCAGTGGTAAGAGCTTCCCAGTGACAAAGGATGTTATAATTTTACTGTATTTCCCAAATTTTCTTGGCTGAATGAGTGCATCTCTTATGTCATTGTAAGGTGGAGAGCTGAAGTTTGCTTTCACAAATTGCGTAGTGGGGCTTTTGAAAACAAAATTGTCATGCAGTGTATTTCCTTCAGTAAGTATATTCCCCCCTCCCCTGCCATTCTATCTCAGATTCTAAGGCTTGGGGGAACACCAGCAAGAACATCTGTCCCTCCAGACCAGATTTTTTGTGTAGGCCATCAGGGGGAGTGGCAGAGGCCAGGTGCCTTCAGAGAGCTGTGGACAGAGGATTTCCAGAAGGAGGGTGGAGTGGAAAAAGTGCAGACAGGCCTGGTCCTGACCACATGGTGCAGCGATTCGAGAAGACCATTCTGTACTGCAGGGAGTGTCAGTGGGAGGGCAGTGCTGAGTGTGAAGAGGGAACACAGAGAAGTCAGCAATGGGAGGATGAGTAAGGAAGCCAAAAACCTGTGGAGATGGCGTGGAAATTCAGGCAGAGTGGCTTGGTGCAAGCCCAACTGTACTGAGGTCTTGGGGCCTGAGAGGCCCATGGAGGCCTGAATTTATGGGAGGTTGCTGAGTGTTACACTGAGGCTTTAAGGGCACATCAGGGCAAGAAACCCACGAGAGACTCAGTTATAGTGGTTTTAGAGCTGATAGGAACCCTAGTTAAAAGGAACCTCATTTAATAGATGAGGAAAGTAGAATACAGAGGTTCAGTGATGAGCCGAGGCCCATCCCTTCTGTCACCCCACACGTTCATCAGATGCCTTAGTTCTAAGGGACAATTGCCCTGTGAAAAACCTTACTACATAAAGGAGCTTGGTCTCCCAGATGCTCATGAACACATAATCCAGAACCTTCTTCAAAAATATAACAATTGCTTCACAGGAAACAAATATTAGGAATCAGACTGACTGACATCAGTAGGCCCCAAAACAACTCTCTTAGAGGATAGAATTCTAAGGTATTAGGTAATGGCTGTGTCCTGTTCTTGCCAGCAGTGTATATTTTTACTTTCTTTGCATTGTGTAACTGTTTTTTCTTTTTAAACAAAACAAAAATATCAGAAGATTCCTGCAGTAAATAGAAAACTGTCTTAAACTGGCCTAAACATTGAGAACATTAAAAAAAAATTTGTAACAGAGGGAGGGCAAGCAACAGGCCTTCCATCATCAGTGGGCTCATTGTCATCAATAATACTGAGGACAGGGCCTCCTTACTGTCAGGCTGGCTTCCTCATGGTTGCAAGATGGCTGCAGCAGGTCCACGTGTCACATCCAAAATTCTCTTCTGGTATCCCTCTTTTTAGGAGTTAGAAAACTCTTTCCCAGACACTTTGCCTAACTATTTGTGTAAGTCAGCTATTGCCACAATAATGCTGAGTAACAAAGTATCCCAACATTTGTAGTAAAGAAAAAGTATATATATTCATACATAGTGCAACTGTGGTTTGGCTCTTGTAGGCTGGGCAGATCTGCTTTAATCTGCAGGGCCTTCTGGGAATAGCTCTAGGCTGTGGGTTGGCTTCAGGTCTGCTTCACAGGTGTTTGTCTTGGGGCATGGACTGAAGGACAGCTACTACTAAAGACACATCTCTTCTGATGGTGGATGATCTTGAGAGCAAGAGCCACGTCGCACTGTGTATGCACATTTAAGTCCTGTGGCTCACCATCTACTAAATCCCACTGGCCAAAGCAAGTTCCATAGGCAAGGCCCACACAAATGGGATGGAGACGTAAACTCCACTCACAGTGGGAAGAGTTGGGTAGTGATTATTAACTGAGCAATAATCCATATTATTGCACTCCCTCCTCCCAAAGCTGATTTTGTCTCATGGGACTAAGCCAGAATTTCAACTTTCTTTTTTTTTTTCTTTATAAATTTATTTATTTATTTACATTTTAGTTTTGGCTGCATTGGGTCTTCGTTGCTGCATGTGGGCTTTCTCTAGTTGCGGTGAGCGGGGGCTACTCTTCATTGGCGGTGTGCAGGCTTCTCATTGTGGTGGCTTCTCTTGTTGTGGAGCACAGGCTCTAGGCGTGTGGGCTTCAGTAGTTGTGCCATGTGGGCTCAGTAGTTGTGGCTCGTGGGCTCTGGAGCACAGGCTCAATAGTTGTGGCACATGGGCTTAGTAGCTCCGTGGCATGTGGGATCTTCCTGGACCAGGGCTCTAACCCATGTCCCTTGCATTGGCAGGCAGATTCTTAACCACTGCGCCACCAGGGAAGTCACTCTACTTTCTAAACTAATTGCTGAAGAGGGGAATGAATATTACCAATCATGCTTAAACTAATCACCCTGGGTTGTTGGGAGTCAACCCTTATGACCACTAGGGGAATCTAGTGGTAATGTGCTAGGCAGAAGCAGTCCATCAATACAATTCATCCATCATATAGAGACTCACAGTAAATAGAAACACAGGCACAGAGACTTAGTGGTAGCTGGCATTCATTGTGTGTCCTGTGGAAGGATTGAAAGTGTTCAGACATGGAAATCCTCAGGGTCTGCTTGAACCACCCCCATCTCTGGCTCCAGTCCCAAGTTCCTTGCTTTACCTCTGTATCTTCTCTGGCCTTCCCTTCTCTTGTTCTCCATTATTCTATCACTTCCCACCTTCCTTTTGGGTCCATAATGTGCTTTTGACCATGGAACCAAAGGAGTGATCCTGAGAGGCGAGATTCTATAATAACTGTAGTTAATGATAATTAACATTTTCACTGTTTTTTAAGTGCCAAGAACTGTACGGATATTTTTATCTGTATGGCCTTTACTTTTCACAATGACCTAATGAGATGGCCGCTATTATTACTGTCATTTTACGTATGGGGACATTGATGCTTCAAGAGGTCAAAGAAAGTGTCCAAGGTTACAAAATGAATAAAGGGTTGAGTTGGGATTCTAATGCAGGCGTGCCTTTCTCCAAAGTTATTCTCTTAACTTCTAAGCAAGTTTTCTATTAAGAATTTATAAATAAAAAGCACGTTAGAATAGTTTGAAGGTAGGAGAAATAATGTTCTTATTCAGAGTGAAGATCGTAAAGTTTAGTGGTCTTTTTTTTGACAGCATGGATATAGCAGAAGGCTTTAATTGAAAAAAAAATGTCAAAGTATTATTTTATGGAGTTGTTAATTGTTTTATGGAGTAAGCTCATAAAAGTCACAGACCACAAAACATAATTACAGAATGCACTTGACATCAATTACAGGAAGTATCGATTTCATTAACTCACATCTTGTCCAGAAGCTATAAATTATGGGAAATAGGGAATGTCTGCATCTTTCCCTTATGAATGGCTAATCATATATCACTCACTACTGCCTGTAAGGGGATGGTGCTGAGCTGTCATATACCATGTCACATGTCGCTCCCTTTAAGATTCAAGGAAACGTTTTTCTCTCAGAGCTCACTCTTTGAAAGACCACAAAACTCTTGAACAATTTTGCTTTTGTCTTAAGAGGACCTGTTTTTCATATAACTTTGTGATTCTCAAAATGTCTTTCAGGGATCCGTGGCGGTCCCTGAGATCTATTCAAGGAGTCCTGGAGATAAAAACTATGTCCTTCATGATACAAAGATGTCATTTGACTTTTGAACTCCCACTCTCTCATGAGTGTATGGTGGAGTTTTCCAGGGGCTGCACACATTAGGGTATCACGACAGATTGGATGTAGAAGCACATATGAGAAACCAGCTGTCTTCTATTAAGCCAGACATTAACAAGATTGGTAAAAATGTAAAGAGACATTAACAAGATTGGTAAAAATGTAAAGCCCAGTACCAGATTTACAGTCCACCTTCAGCATTTCACTGAGATCACAAGACATAAATTTTGTCGATTAATATTTCCCCGTGCCTTATCTTATGTTTTGCTTATTTCTCTTGTAAATGATTTCATTACTTATTTATTTCCCACACTGCTCCACTGAAAAATGTGGAGTCACAGCTTCAGATAGGTTACTTGGGGCTGTTGGAAATGAAACTGTTGGTGGAAAGGATGGGTTAGTCTTAGAGCATGGTATGGGGATGCAGTATTGAATATTTTCGTATAAACGTGCCCTCAAATTCAAATGCTGCATCTTCGAGACTGCAGCAAGGCTCCTCCTGGTTATTGTGGAAACCATTGCCACTCTATCTAAATGGAGGGTACTTCCGTCCTGGAGTCTCTTCACTCTCTTTTCTCTAAATTTTGCGTATCCTTTTAAGGTACAGCCTCTCTCCTTCTCTCCAGCTCTCCTTTCCCAGTCCAGTAAAGTGCTTTTCCCCTTTCCTTTCTTCTACTTTCCATTTATGTTCTCTATGACCTATTCTTAAAACATATTTTCTAATGCATTTCTTGAGTTCAGAATAAAAGGCTAGTACTCTCAGCATTACCTCATCTTCATCATTAGCCTCTTGTAACTCTCTCTGATGTAAGGGTATTGTACAATACTTGAGCTCTCTGCTAATGTGCATTACATTGGCGCTGCAATCAGTGCACATTTCAAGGGCTTCAGTCAACAACAGTACCCAAAGCTTTGAATTAGAAAAAAGTATAATTACTTTTGCAAATTGATGTCTAAATAGAGAGGGGGATACAATGGGTCTGAAGCATGCAATAAGGCACACCCTTTAACTTTAGTATTGTGTATGATGTACAGATGACTAATATTGAGCATTAGTTCATCAATTGTTACAGTTTTAATTAATGAACTAACATTTTCTTTTTGACCGAACTTGAGAATAACTTATCATCTGTCTCTCTCCTAGTTGAACTGAATTGTAAACCTTCAAAGGGGAAACTAAAACTCTGGTAATGTTCGACTCCTGTGGCATTATCTCCAGTGTAATGGGTAGTTCATTTTGGGAAAGCTTTCTGCACTCTTTGTAGTGGGGTGGAGGTTAGTTAGAGTTGAATTCAGAGGGACTGACAGCCAATTAGCCTTGAGGATACGCCACTAAAGTATGGATGAGTTGCTTGCTTTCCAAATGATGAGTTTCTCTCACTTATCTAAACTTATTTTGATAGTATATAGATGATATGAATGCTAACTTTTTTGACCACAGAATTCAGTGACATAGACCAACCACAATGAATTCATGTGAGCACAGGCCTCTCTTGAGGTCATTTTTGTAAAGATGCAACAAGTCATAATGTGATGAAAAAGAGTAAGCTCTCTAACAGACAACAGAATAACTGTATTGTTTTAAGTTTCCTAACTGTAGTTATTAAGTATTTCTTAGAAAATGATCCCTTGACTTAATACTTACAAAACCTACCACAGAAGAGCTTTCAGACAGAGTGTACTTATGGCATGGAGGAAAAAGTCCCAAAATGTGAGCTTGGTCTTTCAGGTCCTCCGTCTCCAACTTTCTAATCACATGGTACCACTTCATGCACTCTCTTCTATGACTTGCCTGTCTTTTTGTGTGAAATACCTCAGTTCTCTTCTCATTCTCCCTGTTAATATAGAGTAGTGTAGTGGCTAAGAGCTCAAGTCCCAGAGCTTGGCATCTTTGGGTCTGAATCCACTTACTGGATACTTATGAGCCATGTGGGCTTGTTGCATGACCTCTTAAGACTAAGTTCATCATTAATAATATAGGAAAGCAACAGGACAGACCTCTCAGGATTTTTAGCAGGATCAAATGACATGCTGTACATAAGTACTTAGCACCATGCCTGACATGTAATAAGCATTAAATAAGTGGGAAATATTATTATTTCTCCTTTAATATCTTAATTGAATTCAAACCTCTTCAGTGGGAAGATCTCCAGATCTCCTAAGTTGGAATTGATTTTTCATCCCCACTTCTCACGGGACACTTTTCTTGTTTTCCCAGTTTTCTTTGGATCGTGATGGCTTGTGTGCCTGCCTCATTCATTGGAGGGTGTGTGCTTTCAGGACTGAATCTGTGCCTCACTTGCCTGAGAATTTCTCACTCACCTCAGAACACTCAGCAAGGTGCCTTGCCCAGGGGATGAACTAAAACACATTCCCTGTGTGCCCTTAGCACTGTCATTTGTGCATAAAATACAATCACTGCCCTCAAGAAACTTGCCATCTGTTAGGGGAGATAAAGCTAAAACACATTTACCACTGGAGAGAGGAGAGAACTCCATGAAAGCCTGCACTGTCAAGAAATGCTTTCTGGAGGAGGGGGAGCATCTGGAGGGTCTGGATGGACTAATCCAAAAGGGGATATAGAGAGGGATATTTCTGGAAGATGGACCATGTTGATTAGAGTCTCTTAGTGCTGATAAAATTTACATACAGTGAACTGCATGGGTCTTAAAGAGTACAGTTGGATGTTTTCATAAATGTACTTGCCTGACTACCCTCATAGAGATAAAAAAATATTTCCGTGTCTCAGAAAGTTTCCCTCCTGCTCGGTTCCAGTCATTTGCCCTCCCATAGCACTCAGTTTTCTGATTTCCATTTCCATAAACCAGTTTTTCTTGTTCTAGAAATAATATAAGTGGGATCATACACTATGTATTCTTTTGAATCTAGCTTCTTTACTCATCATGTTTTTGAGATTTATCCATGTTGTTTGTCAGTAATTCATTCTTTTTTTTTTTTTTTTTTTTTTTTTTTTTGCTGTTGAACAGTATTCCATTGTTGGAATATACCACGATTTTGTTTATTTTTTTTCTGTTGGTGGATGTTTGGATCACTTTTAGTTTTTAACTATTATGAGTTATGAATAATAAACATTCTTTTCAAGTGTTTTTATGTATATTTTCATTATTTTTAGGGAAATACTGGATATGCACATTTATAGGTGAGATGTGCATTTAACTTTGAGAGACTGTCAACGTTTTAAGTGGTTGCACAATTAAACACCTCTACTAGGAAATGAAGAGAAGAAAAAAAACATTCATAATTATTCCCATATTTATCACTCTTGGTACTCTTTATTCATTCCTATAGATCTGAGTTTCCATTTGCTTTCATTTCTCTCCAAATAATTTTTTAAAACCATTTCTTAGAATTTATTATTTCTGGTGATGAATGTCTTTATCATGTTTTCAGTATCATGAAATATCATACAGAATATTTTCACTTGATATTAAATTCTAGGTTGATAGATTTCCCTCTCCTGTCCTTATTCAGTAGCTAAAAAAAATTCTATCGTTTTCTGGCCTCCACTGTTACCACTGAGAACTCAATATTCATTTTTATTATTGTTTTCCTGTATGTAACATGGCTTCTTTTCCCCTCTGAATGCTGTTATGATTCTTTTTACCTTTCGTTTTCAACTGCTTAACTATGATGTTTCCAGATGTGGTTTAAAATTTTTTTTTTTAATTCTGCTTCGAAGTCCATGAAGTCTTGGAAGAGTAAGTTAATGTTCTTCCAGGCAGTTAAGTTACTGGCTGATCCCCTTGAACTTAGAGAGGCTTGGTTTTATTAAGGTGGGTACATTTAATTTTGCTCTTAGTATTGATAGGGTGAATCCTTTAATTCAGAGATATGTACTTTAATCCTAAGATGTGTCCTTCTTGGGTTTCAATGGAAAGCCCAGGGTGTTTACCAAAACTCTCTAACTTGGAAACTCTCAAACTTCAAACTCTTCCTGCTCTACAGTGGGCAGCATCAAATATTTCTGCTCATCTCTCTCAGCCTTGCAGCTGTTGCTGTCTTCTGGGTTTCTGAAGTCTCCCTGTACAAATGTAGAAAAATCAGCCAACGATTTGAGGGGAGTGTATATATCAGATTTGGTGGGTCCTTCCTTGAATGCTTTCATTTTCTGGATTTCCTTTCTTAATCTCCAGCTACTATGGAGGCCCTGGACTCTGTTCTTAGACACTTCAAGCCAGTAAGACTGCAGTTCTGCTTGAGTTGTACCTGTCAGCATCCCTTGGGCTGAGGAGCTCATTTAAGAGAAAAGCTGTAAAAGTGATGCTCTCACCTAGTTCACGTCCTCCCTTTCAAAGGTTTACTACCCTTCAGTTTATGTATACTTCTAGTTATGCTCCAGGGCCTTCAGATCGTTTTCTATTTTTAATAATTTTTCCAGAGATTTTAATTCTTAGCTGTTGGAGACTGATTCTGATACAGTCTACTGCTCCATGACTGAAACTGCAGCCTCCTGTGTTTGTCTCCCAGTAAGGCTCTCTGATTAGAGATGAGTTTTGTGTGGAGAAAAATCAGTTTGGCTATGTGGGCTGGAGTATATAAGGCCTTAAAGGCTGGGCGATGGATATTTTATATGATGGAGTAGACAATAGGGAAAGGGTCGTGTCTGAATTATAGATAGCTTTTGTTTTTAAATATTAGAATGATGCTGACATTTATTATAATTCATGGAGAGAATTGACATGTATTCAAATGAATTGGTATGGTATTTTCATCATTTACATGACGCAAATGTCAGAACAGAAGTAAGACCCTCAATTTATCCTTGTAATTCTAAGTCCTTCCCTCCCCTTTCTCCCTGCTCTGTCTTTTCCCTCTCCCTTCCCCTCCTCCTCTGCTTCCTTGTCTCATCTTTTCTCTTTTCCCATTTTCTTTATTTTCTTCAACTTTGTGACTAATACATGAAAAAGGTACCAGAGCTATTTGAATATATTTCAGTAGTTCACATTTGGTCTTCAGAAAGAGTCCAAAATATTTTACTTAGTAAAAGCATTTGGTTTTATTTTTTTAATTTTACTATTCCCAGGGAATATTAAAATATTAAAACCAGGGAAATATTAAATTATATTAATAATATATCATTTCAAAAAAACATTGCAAAGCGCCTGCAATTACAATTGATAACTCTGTGTAAGAACTTGGAAAAGTGTTTTTTTTAATATTAATTTATTTTTGGCTGCATTGGGTCTTCGTGGCTGCTCACGGGCTTTCTCTAGTTGCGTCGAGCGGGGGCTACTCTTTGTTGCGGTACGTGGGCTTCTCATTGCTGTGGCTTCTCTTGTCGCAGAGCATGGGCTCTAGGCGCATAGGCTTCAGTAGTTGTGGCACACGGGTTTCAGTAGTTGTGGCTTGCGGGCTCTAGAGCGCTGGCTCAGTAGTTGTAGCGCATGGGCTTAGTTGCTCGGCTGCGTGTGGGATCTTCCCTGAACGACCCCTGCATTGGCAGGTGGATTCTTAACCACTGTGCCACCAGGGAAGTCCTGGAAAAGTGGTTTTGATCAAAACATGATACAAAATTTTATGTATAGTATAATGCAGACTGTGAAAACGTTATACACATGACAAAGACTGGAAGGGAAAACACAAAATGTTAATAGCTGTATGATGATAGGGTTATGAATATTTATTTCCAAACTATTTTCAAAACAGAATTTGACTCTCTTAAAATTCTTTTCTTGTTAGAGGAACTTCAGTAGGAATACATGGGGCAGTATTCTGGGTCCTTCATTTAAACATCAGGATTTGGAGTTTAAATATTCTAGGATTCAGCAAGGTTACACCTTACGACCTACAATTTAAAAAATATCTATCAACCAGGGTCTCCTGGTGACGACTTCCTTTCCCTATGCTTGGAAAGCTTGAACATGTCCCCTGGCTGATACAGGGTGCTGGTGTAATTCTGGTCATTTGTTGCCAACCTAGTGATGCTGAATAGGCAGGAGGTGGTGGCATCAGGATGTCTAGTAGAGCCTGAATCCTTTGATGTTTTTGGATGGAGAATCACAAGGTGCTGAGGGCACAAAGAGAAAAGAGGGGATGCAACCTCAGGATAGAGGGTGAAGTTTGCAACACGTGGCTGATTGATCCTGCCCATCCTCATGCTTTTCCTCCACACTCTGACACTTATGATGTGGTGCTGGGTGGAGGATGAGATCAGAGGACTGTGATGCGCTGTACTGACAGGTTCCTTGTGACGTCTATAAGTTTTGGTATTTATAAAATAAATATAAAAAAATATTTATGTTGGTGGAGGGCATGTGGCATCATAATGCTCACACCTAGGGTTATCGTGACATTTCTAAATATATCTAAACTAGAACCTGTTTTAGGCTGGTGGGGATGCTATTAGCTGGGGTAACAGGCACAAACTGGGATGTACCAGGCAAACTGAACCATAAGGTCAACCTACCTGTAACCCAGGTGGCTTTTGGACTGCACTAGGATAGTAATGTCTTCCAAGTTGGTTTTTGTCTTCCTTTGACCCGAGATCTTGGACCATCACTCTAGGCCATCAATGAAGGAATAGGTTCCTGTCCCAGATGGCACTTCCTAACTCTGGCTTTCCTCTGAGTCACTGAGGATTTTGAGCAGGGGCTGGAATGAGTAATGTGATGTTTCATGCAGAAATGTCTGCCCAAAGAATATAGGATGGACTAGAAGGGCAAGAATTGTGAGTCAGGGAACCCAAGGAAGAGGTGGCTGCAGTGACTCAGCTATTCTGTATAAACAGATAAAAAGCCCAGTTATCAGCACATCCTTTGTGGAGGGAGGGATGATAGTATCCATGCTCTTCCATAGCCTGACACCCCCTAATTTGTAACCCAGTGTGCCTTTTTTTTTTTTTTTTTTTTTTGTGGTACGCGGGCCTCTCACTGTTGTGGCCTCTCCTGTTGCGGAGCACAGGCTCCGGACACGCAGCCTCAGCGGCCATGGCTTATGGGCCTAGCTGCTCTGTGGCATGTGGGATCTTCCCGGACCGGGGCACGAACCCGTGTCCCCTGCATCGGCAGGCGGACTCTCAACCACTGCGCCACCAGGGAAGCCCCCAGTGTGCCTTTTAAACAATGCTTTTCTTTAATGGTACAGATTCATGGAGGACAAATTATTGTTTGCCTTCTTCATCATTTAGAACAACTGTTCTCCCCATGTGGTCTGCTGGCCTCTAGCAACTTGATAAGGCTCTGAGTTGACCTAAGAGCTTAGGTTTATTGTGTCCATTTATTGCTAAGAGCCTGACAATGTCACTGCTGTCACTTCCGGGGTGAAATGATAGTTGGCTTTTAAGCACTGATAAAATGTAGACCAGGTATTTGTGTTTTGTTCAAGGTGTTCCTTTTATTATATAAGCCCTGGTAAATGTTTTCGTGGTTGTTTTTTGCAGGTAGGTGTTCAGGGCAATCTTTTTCATGACGATATAGGCCGGTCAGTACTACTCTACTGAGGAAACTAGAGCCTGCAGCCTCTCAACTAGGAGAAAAATGAAAGTCTTCATCATTACCATTGTTTTGTATGAATATATTTGTTTGTAATGCTTCTTCTGAGGTTCTTGCAACATTTAGACCCATCATAATGCTGAACTGACAAGTATGTTAAAACAGTTTCTTTATACTTTTATAACATTTGTTGGAGGCATGTGTTACGTTCTGACTTCATCTCTTGCTAACTGTGTGATTTTGGTCTCGATTTGGCCTCTTGGAGACTCACTTTCACCATTATCAGTAAAATGAAGTAATTGACTAAATGACCCATCAGGCTACTTCTTGTTCTAAAATTCTATGAGTTTCTTACTTGATTTGGGAATCATCCATACAGATGTGACAATAGAAGCCACAGGCTTGAATGAGTAACCATGGGAGGATGAGAACCAAAAAATGTCTAGCTATTAGTTAGAAAAAGTGTGGTTTAATAATGGTGGTGACCATATTGTCTGACCCAAATTTTAGGGCCCAGAGACTAACAGGTACAAGTACTCTTAGAGCAATGATGGGACCAAACATCTTCAAAATCAAAGTTCTCCTGAAAAATCTACACATATGAAAACTATAGATATGGAAAGTCCACTTAACTGGGCATTGGAAGAAATAGGTTATGGTTCCCAATCTGTCACATTAACTCCCAGAGCTTCAGGGTTGTCGTTTGAAATAAAGGGAGTTGAAACAGATGGCTATCAAGATCCTTTCCTGGCCCTAAACAGTGATTCTGAACTTCCCTGAAAGAAGAGCTTTATTTAGAGTTGTTTAAATCCCTGTGCTGTCCAAGAGAGAATGTGTTCAGGGTAGGAGATGACAGCAAAGAAGAGATGATGTCCAGATAGAGACACACTGAATCTTTTCATCCTTCTTGCCCGACTGAGCTGAGAGGCTGACTAACGGAAAAAACCCTGATGTTTTTGATATATCATCAGATTCTGGTTTTGGAAATTCATCCCAGATTTAGTACGTCACCTGCTATCTTGCTAATTGTAGACAAATGCCATACAAGTGCTTAAGCTCACTGGGAGAGATTTGAGGGAAAGAAGAATACATATAATCTATCCAGTCACCCCAAATGATGTATGAAAAATACTGAGCCCCCTGCTGGTAGTATAAATGTCCCACAAAGTCCCAGTACTCATCAGGTGAAGCCTCTTACTTTGCAATGAACAGATCCTGTCTATTCCCACTGCCTGTCTACCTCCCCTCTCTCCCAAGATCCTTTGTGCTCTAAGACCCTTCAATACTCAGATCAAGGTTGTGCCTTTTCTTTAATGCATTTAGTGGCCCTTCTAATTACCCCTTTGCCTCAAAGGATGGGTGTGGAAATTAAATCAGGAAAGGATATATATTGATTCTCATTGTTCTTAGCAGTTATTTCCTATAAAGTGATTTCAAACACTGAATTAGCAAATCCTGAACTACTGCTCCTAAAGGAAATACAGAGTTAGGTTCCTGTGAGCCCCCGGTTCACATTTTTGTCAACCAGTCAATTCATGTGTTTTGTGTGGGTTTCTGTTTAAAGACACCTTATTTAATACATAGTGTTTGTTCACTGACATTGAACTCATGACCAATGGCACCATAACTCATGCTTGAATGGAGCCTCTCTAAAAAATGTATCTCTCTGTAAGGCATATCACAGCCTTCCTGCCCTTAGGAACACTAGAAAGCACTTCAGCATCATGCTTGGGGGCCATTTTAAGCAGTGAAATCACCAAAAAAAAGTGCACAAAAATGCAAAAGATGTGACACTAAATAAACTGTGAAAAAGATAGCTGTTCACAGTCTGAGAGCTGAAAGGAGGCAAAGCCTCGCCTTGTTCAGCCTCAGCTGGGAAACTGTGCACTGGGTGACTCAAATTTTCCTCCACTCTATGTATGTCTGTGAATGACCACAAAAGTGCCATGAGTATTTATTTTGGGGTTACAAGTAAATTTTAGTGAGTAGGTGAATTCATAATATGGAATCCGTGAATAATGAAAATTGCCTGTATTAATTAAGGACTTTAGAGACTGTACAGACAAATTTACACTTAATTAGGTATTCAGTGCCATTATTGGAGGATTAAAACCAACCAGCTTTTATTAATTACCTAGCAGCTACCAGAGGTAGTGCTAGGCAATTCCATGTAATCTCTCTCTTTTTAACATCAATCCTTGCAAGTAAGTAAAATGGAAACTCAGAGATTAAATTGACTAAGTTCACCCAGTTAATAAATACTTACAACCCCAAAGGCCATCTCTTTAGTTTGGGTAGCCATGGGATGGATTCTCGGATTATTCCTATCACTTAACTCGCATGAGTTTGGATTGGGTAGGGCTGGGAGGAGACAGAAGGATAAACTTGGGGCTTAGTAGAGTTATCAGGATCCCGGGGTCTGAGCACTGCCAGGAGAGAGTGCGTTGTTAAGTAGCACAGCGCTGTGATGGTGTGAGAAGCAAGTCAGCTGACCCTTAGCCTGGAGCCCGGGGGGGTCTTCCCTCCGGCGCAGCCAGAAACAGAGGAAAGAACAGCGGGAGTCCTGACCCTTGGCAGCCCAGCCAGGGGATGAGGGGCTTTGCAGTGACTTCTCTGTGATTTCTCCCTGCTGGGCCTCCCTCTTTTTTAGCCTGTCTCTCTCTGTGCTTGATTTAGATCTTCAAATTCTCATAGAGCACAGAGACCTAGGGAAAGAGGATTATGTTTAGTGCATTCTATGTGTTTTATCTCAACAGCTGAATTGTAAGGGTGCCAAAGTTCAGGGTCATGTGCTATCGTGCTGTGTTTTTGTAGCCTTTATAATACCTGGCATGCTGTCAGGCATACAGTAGATACTGTACTTAGTAAAACCAAGGTTGATTGCCTTCGTTTCTTGCTGGAGGTTTATGGCTGTGAAGTAGGTGTGATTTGGGAGTTTACATCATTGATTTTCAAAAGTGAGGACACCATCTTCTTTGGTCACCTCCTAGCAGCCCGTCTCCTTCAGCACTCTCACATTTGTCCCCGTGTGTTTCTCTCTTTCTGCCTCTCTGCCTCCGTCCCCGTGCTGGCGTTGACAGTGTCTTTCCAAAGCATCAGGTCCCTTTGTCCCCTGATCCTGTTCTTAAACTGAACAAACCCCTCACAAGAGGGCCCCGAGCCGAGTCACTTACCTCTGTCTGCAGAGGAGTCGATTTCCCCTGACAAGATTTTGTCTGGTTTTCGTGGCACAGTTAGTGACAGCCCACGCATGTAGCAGCGTGTGACCAGGCTTCTTGCCTCAAACTGTGTAGTCGTCAGAACTGTCACAGTGTCAGAACAAGTTAATTCCACGCCAGCAGAAGGGCAGGCTGTAATAATACTGAGCCCCTGGAGAGGGGGCTGCCAGGAGGTGTGTGAGCTGCAGCCGCCCAGCTGCTTTGCTCCGTGGGCAGAGATGCATGCTGCCAGGAGGGCTTCTATTCCCAGGGAGCCGGATGGGAGCAGGCTTGGTGATTTCCTGTCGATCCTGTGCTGCTCCGGGTCCTGCCAGCTGTAATCTGGGAATGACAGTTTCAACAGGGACCTTTTGAAGCTTTAAAGGACCTGTCTTTTCCTGGCAGAGGCTGAAAAGTGCTGTTGACCCTTCTAAGTTCTTCTTTTTGCCATTGTGGCTAATGAGAATGATGATGGGGTAGGTGCATATTTGTGAGTTTCCCTGGAGACGGTCGCTGAGGAGCTGTTGGCATTAAGGAGGGTTTTCTCCCGTATTCTTTAAGAAATCCTTGGTTCCGATGCTGGGTGGGGGGCAGGGGCGCGAGTCTGTGTTTCTTAGAGATGCGAGAGCTAAGAGCTCACCCAGTGTATGAAGGGAGAACAAGTACTGCTGTGTGGGGTATTTCTCCACAGCGGAAGTTTGGGGTTGTGAAGGAGAAATGCTGACGAGTATACAGACTGGGGGCTGTAGAAATTCATGGCTGCTCAGACACAAAGCACAGGCACTCAGTTAGCTGAAGTCAGAAGGCCTGGATTCCTGCTCAAGCCAGGAAGTCATAGTTACTTCTTAGATTAGGGCTTAACGATAAATGGGTTTTTTTTTTATTTTAGAAAGGGGAAGAGTAAGGAGAAACACGGAGGACTTTGCTTTCAATTAAAGAGAAGTGAAAACCAAAGATCACTTTTTTTTTCTAATGGTATATATGACACTTGGGGATGTGTGATTCCTGTTAGAACATTTGCTTCTTTAGAGCTGCTGTAGTTTCTCCTGAAGTGATTTTAGGAACTGGTGAGTAAAGAACAGTCTTTCTTCAGAAATGAAGAGTTGTCTTGTCGAAGACCTGGTGCCAGATTTACTGACTCAACCCAGCACCTACATAGACCAGCTCAGTTCAGAGACATATGGGAAAGCCTACAGATTGAGGTAGTGAAACAAGCACGGGATACATTATACCCTGTAGTTTCTACTAGTTCTTCTCTAAAAGGGAAAGCTACTCCAGAGAGAGAGATTCTAAAAGAATCTAAAAGAAATTCACAGTGTAATCCTAAATGGTACCGAGGAGGAAGAAAAGTGAGAAGTGGCTAAGGAAACCAATATGACTGCTTGAGTTATTTTCCTAAAAAGCAAATCTGATCGCGTAATATTATTGTAACAGCTCATGAATTTACATGGGATGTTCTCTTACTTCTGTGCCTTTGACATGTTCTTTGTATGTCAAACTTCACTCATTCTTTATGATTCAGATCAAAACTCCCCTTGTACAGAAAACAGTCCCCACCAACCCGCAGGAGAGTCTTGGGGCTTCTAAAGCATGTGTTTATATATCATTAGTATAGTATTGGACATCATTTGAATGTGCCTTTTTATATTTCTACCTTTTTCACTAGGCTATGTCTCACTGAGTTTAGGAACCATATAGTATTGGTCATTTTATCTGCAGTGACTAGAAAATGTCCAGCACAAAACAGATGCTAAATCTGTGGTTCAAGACTGAAGGAAGGATGCTCTCTGCGCTCTGGTGTGAGAAAGTCATGTCAACAGATGAAAGGTGGAATTTAATCAGGGTTATTTAATCAGGGTGAATTTAAAAGGGTTGATATTTGCAGTAAAATGTATACATGTAATGGTATGAACTCTTAAGAATACTATTAGAATGATTTCATGCCTTCAGTAATATTTCTTACCATAATGTAAAAAAAAAAACGTCCAGACATTTGAAGAATGCTATAGACAGTTAAAAAAATAGGGCTTACTATCAACAAAGGAATGGATAAAAAATATGTGAGATATATATATATAAAATGGAATATTACTCAGCCATAAAAAAAGAATGAAATAATGCCCTTTGTAGCAACATGGGTGGACCTAGAGATTATCATACTAAGCAAAGTAAGAAAGAGAAAGACAGATACCATATGATATCACTTACCTGTGGAATCTAAAACATAACACAAATGAACTTATCTATGAAACAGAAAGAGACTCACAGACATAGAGAACAGACTTACGGTTGCCAGGGGGTTGGGGGAGGGATAGACTGAGAGTTTGGGACCAGCAGATGCAAACTATTATATATAGAATGGATAAACAACAAGATCCTATTGTATAGCATAGGGAACTGTATTCAATACCCTGTGAGAAACCAAAATGGAAAAGAATATGAAAAAGAATATATATACATATAACTGAATCACTTTGGTGTATGCCAGAAACTAAGACAACATTGTAAATCAACTATACTTAAATTAAAAAAAAAATGGGGACTTAAAAAAGCTATGATGAACACATTGATTAGGACCAATGGCATAATGTTAGCCCATGGCAGGGAGCTAGCAGAACTGCCAGAACCTTGCTTCTGTGTACTGTATCAGGGAGCATGGTCTACGAAGACCCACAGAGTCAAGAGGATATACAAGATTATAAGAGAGATGGGGCTTCCCTGGTGGCACAGTGGTTGAGAGTCCGCCTGCTAATGCAGGGGACACGGGTTCGTGCCCCGGTCCGGGAAGATCCCACATGACGCGGAGCGGCTGGGCCCATGAGCCATGGCCACTGAGCCTGCGCATCCGGAGCCTGTGCTCCGCAACGGGAGAGGCCACAGCAGTGAGAGGCCCGCGTACCGCAAAACAAAAAAGATTGTAAGAGAGGGTCTGCCTGCTTTCAATCAGTTCAAGTCTCTGGGGCCAGAACAAAGTCCAGGATTATGAAATTAGTAGGTGATTGTGGCATCATATGGAAGACAAGGGGCCATAGTCTTATTGAGTTCTCCTCATTTTGCAGATCAGTGCAATTTTCTCCAGTCTTCCTGTCGCTACTGTTAGTGTCTGTTTCCCAGTCGGCCATTCACCTCCCAGATTACTGAAGAGCTGAAGCCCTCTCTCTGTCTCTAGAGATGGTTGCTTTTCCCGGGTAGTCTTTGCAGGGACACCAGAGTGATACAGATTTGATCCTGTCACTCCTTTGTCAAGACTGCTGCTGGGACTTTCCATTTCACCATTTCTTGTGGCTGTTTGCCCCTCATCAGTCTTTCCAGGGTTGACTCTCTCCATCCTCTCCCTCTGCCATCCCCTCCCTCCTCTGGAGGTTCCAGCCTTACTCCCCAGCTTCTCAAGTATGTGTAATTTTCTCTGAGTCTTTGCATGTGTTATATTAACTTATTCAAAAATATATTTGCTGAGCCTGGCCCTGTGTTAGGTGTTGGGGGATATAAAGGAGAATAAAAACAGAAAGGGTTGTGGTCTTTATGAGGGGCGATGGTAATTACTCAAATAACTATTAAATAATCAAACTATAACATTATCACAGGGTCAAGGAGAGAGATGGTGTCAGCCAGGTCAAAGGCTTCCCTGGCAAAGGGATGAGGGTGAATAGGCATTAAACAGGGGAAGAAGAGGAAGGAAGCGATCCCCAGCATAGGAAGGAACAAGATTTACAAAGCCCTGTTCAGCAAGGGAATCCCGTAGTGATGATGAACAGACAGGAAGTCAGCCTGTCTGGAAAGGGCAGGGCTGGGTCAGATTGTGCTCAGCTTTGTAGGCTTTGAAAAGGAATATTTGTCTTTGTGCTAAAGGTAGTTGAGAGTCACTGAAGCATTTCAAGCAGGGGCAGCAGGATAAAACATCTGGACAGGATGCTTTTGTCTGTAGAGTGAATTGGGAGAGGGAGGCTAACAGGATGTGGGGAATGCATGTGCGGGGGGTGGGCAGTTGGAGTGCTTCAGGCAGCTGATGCCCTGGTGTGGATTAGGGTGGCTGTGGAGGATGTGGAGAGTAGGGGCCTGTTTTGAGATTTCGGAGGTAAAGTTGGTAGGACTCCGTGGTGGATGAAACAGGAGGTGTGAGAAAGAAGGGCCTGTCACAGAACACTCCCAGGTATCAGGCTGGGTCACCGAATGGCAGTGGAGACAGTCCTGTAGAGGAGGAGGTGGAAGAAGACCAGATTGGTTCACGAGTTTGGTGGACAGTGTCTGAGGCGTCTCCGAGCTGGGCAAGTGGAGAGGTCAAACGAGGTCAGAGGACAGTAAGGGTCAGTGTTCTGGAGCTCAGAGGGGAGGTCAAGGCTAGAGATGAACGCTTGGAGGACAGCGTGCAGAATTAATACATGAAGCCGTGAACTTTGATGCAGTTACTTTGGGAGAGAACATGGAGTGTGAAGAAGAGAGGGCACAGGGCCAAGCCTTAAGGAAAGTCAAGATTTAATGGAGAAGGAGAGAGTGAAATGACAAAAAGCGCTAAAAGTCAGAGTAATAAGGGGACAAGTAGTGTATTGTGACGTCACAGAAGCTAAGGGACACCAGGGTTTCAAGAAAGAGGGTTTGCCAAATACACACTAGTGGCCAAGAAAAATAGAGACTAAAAAATGTCTCTTGGATTTTTTTTCAGAGGGGGATGAAATCTTTAGGTCACAGTGGGAGGGAGAGAAGATGTTAATAGCTGTGCCCTTTGCCTAAAAGACTGTTCCCCTTTCTCTTCATCTGGCTGATCCCCACTCATCCTTTAGGTCTTGGCTGACAGTCTTCTTCCAGGAAGTCCCCTGTGATGACTCTACACTTCATCTTTCTATAGTATCCACTGAATGCTTTTAAAATGTACTTCTAGAGCGTGGAGCTTGCCTGTATAAGCATATATTGTTACACTTTATAATATTTCCTTGCTGCTGCAAGGAAATTTTTTTTTCCTTTTCTATTTTCCCTGCCAGACTATCAGACCTGAGAGCATAAGAACCATGTTCATTTTACCTTGCCTAGCAAAGGGCCACACACTGAGGATGTGCTTAATACACATTTATCAACTGAATATATTAAATACTGTTGATTTTTCAAATTAGATAAGAAGCATGGGCTGCTGAGTTTTGTGGAGATATTTCTCAGATGATAAAAACACATTTTATATAGATGATCTGTGATTACTTAGAGAAACTGATTATTACTGTGAGCCAATTTGGGGTCCTAGAGAACTGGTCGTTTCAAGCTAATGGAAGAATGCTTCTTTTTTTTTTTTTAATTTTTTTTTTTGCGGTACGCGGGGCTCTCACTGCTGTGGCCTCTCCCATTGCGGAGCACAGGCTCCAGACGCGCAGGCTCAGCGGCCATGGCTCACGGGACCAGCCGCTCCGCGGCATGTGGGATCTTCCCGGACTGGGGCACGAACCCGTGTCCCCTGCATCGGCAGGTGGACTCCCAACCACTGCGCCACCAGGGAAGCCCCAAGAATGCTTCTTTTAATAGAGGTTAGGAAGTTTCTAGATCATGGGAATGTCCAGCAGTCACTCATGAGATCCCTGTAGACCCTATAGTTAGGTAGATTCTAAGCTGGCTGTGCAGGCTGGTCCATGGTTCAGTACCAATTTGGGGGGAAAAGTGTTCGGGTCTGCTCTTGGTCTCATTATGATTTGAACTAAGATAAATGGTCCGCAATCTCTATCCGAAAGGCTTGGAGGCAGCTTTGTTTTAGAATTTATAGTTTTTGTGTTTTATAATGGTAGCACAACAAACAGTGTAATATTTCTGCTCCCGTCTCTCAATCACATCAATTTGCTGAAATTCTTAAAAAGAATAATGGTAATAACATAGATAATAACAGTTATAGTTGTATCTCACTTTAAAGTTTCAAAAATGCTACATTTGATCTTCACATCAACTCTGGGAAGTAGGTACTAGCCCCATTTTATGGACTGGAGAAACTAAGGCTCTGAAATACAAAAACTGAACTATATCTTGAAAACAGATTTTTAGTCTCAAGTTAAATGTTCTTTATCTAATTTCATCTAGCCTCTCAGTTCTGAGGTATGTCCCAGGCATTTATATGTCCCTCTCTCTGATTGCATGTCTGTACATAAAAATTGGCACACGAGCTTGGGCAAGTCATTTAATGGTAAAAACCATGTTATATTTGTTTTGTATCCCCAGAGGTTCTAAAACGTAGGTACTCAGTATTTGCTGAATTAATAACCTGTGTATGTTAAGATTTCCTCACTGTGATATTAACCATATTAGAAATTAAAACTGAGAAATTGAAAAGAAATTTTAGTTCATTAAAAAAAGAATAATTTACTCATCACATTTTAATATAAAATATACTTCATGCAGTATAAATATATCTTCCAAAATAAACATAGAGAAGAATGGCATCATTTTATACCTTTGGAAATGTCTTTCATGTCTGGCTTAATAGAAGATGGCTGGATTCTCATATCTGCTTCTACATTGAATGTGTGGCTCTATGTTGTTTTTGTTGAAATATATGAAAAAAAGTAGGCACCACACAGATATGTAGTTGGAAAAGGGGGAGATATTTTAAAGCATTTTCAGGAAACTATGGATATTAATTTTGGATGCTATATTGAAACTTGAAAAATGGTAGTTTCTTTAAGGTTAGTTGTGTGGAATCTGACTGAAATCGTATTAATGAAATTTTATTATTCATTTACATTAAAATCCATTAGTCTGGGGCTTCCCTGGTGGCGCAGTGGTTGAGAGTCCGCCTGCCGATGCAGGGGACACGGGTTCGTGCCCTGGTCCAGGAAGATCCCACATGCCGCGGAGCGGCTGGGCCCGTGAGCCATGACAGCTGAGCTTGCGCGTCCGGAGCCCGTGCTCCGCAATGGGAGAGACCACAACAGTGAGAGGCCCGTGTACCGCAAAAAAAAATCCATTAGTCTGTCTTTCACTTGGAATGAAATTTTTCCCTGTGCATGATTTTGGAACATTATGCATTGTTCATTTGGTTTACTGAGTTATACAGATCTTCCAAATGTTGACACAGTTCATCATACATAAAGGAAAAAAATCACATTCATTAATATCATCACTGATTTTATCAGAAGTCTTTAAGTATTGGGAAGCTATTAATAAGCTCATGGTGGTATATACATATTCTCCAAAGTTCTGTTTTTCATTTGAAAGCTCAAATTTTATCATTGGCTAGTGATTTTAAAAAATTTTCTAAGTAAAAATATTGTTTCATGAGGAAAAGTGGTTGGTGCAATTCAAACACTTGCACATGTGCTCTTCTTTGAGCTAATCATCACACTTGGGCATGTAGCAGAAGTACTTGTATACTTCCCATTTTGTCACACAGACTATTAAAGATGTGTACTCAAGAGTTGAGATTTAATAAAAATAATTTTTTACTGCTTCATCAAGGATTCTTAAGTGAACCTATGTACTCCCCCTACCTCCCTGCCTCCCTTTTGACTGAGTACATGCCTTGATTTATGCTGAAATGCCAGCCACTTTTGCACCATCTGTGCAAATGTCAACATTCTGAACAAGGCAAATAGCATTTTAGTATGCTTATAAAAATGTTCTTGACCTCTTCAATGCCCCTGAAAGGGTGTCAGGGACCCCTTGATGTCCGTAGGCCATAATTTGAGAACTGTTGGACTAACAGTTAAACAGTCCATATGTATTGTATGGTGTTACCTACCTTCTAGTGCTATATCGTGGGAGAGGAAATGGTAAATGATCAAAGTTGGTCAGACCTGACCTCATCCTGTGGCACTGATGCTGTGGCTAGAATATACCAAGCAAATGAACAGCCATGCCTGATTCATTCATATCTCTGTCTCTTTCATCTGTTTTCTCAAATGTCTCTGGTGTTTGTACATCAACCTGAAGCTGGTTGTGACAGAGATGCTAGATATTCCTTACTTACATCCATTGTCTCTTTTTCCTAGACAACCTTTCTTGCATTAGATACAACCATCAGGCTGAGCTTTAACAATAATATTAGTGGAGGGGCTGTGTGTTACTTCCAGGCCTGACTCCGACCCATGCTACTTCATGCTCTTTTCCTCCCACTGGCTGAATGTGGATCAAGATAAAGGCCAATGAGTTGTGGGGAGGGACATTGGAATGATCATGTAAAGGAGAGCTGACTGCGTTCTGAAAACGCCTGAACCACCATTCAGGACTGTTAAGTGAGAAAGAAATAAATTTGTTTTGAACATCACATGGTTAGGTCTATTTGTTACAGCAATTAGCTTACCTTGAACACTGGCTTGAATAATAACCTTTTAATTGGAATTCACGGTGATTCATATTCCTCGATGACATGTAAATTGAAACTGTACTAAAGGGTAACATCATTAATGACTTCTTTTCACAGAGGTAGTCTAGAAAAGGACATACTTTTCTAAATTTATGGCAAACTCTGCTTTTATCCTCTCAGCAAAGATCTATTTCCAAATTAATGGGTAATGCAAGGTGTAACGAGGAACAAATATTTGTCCTTTAATTATTTGGAGGAATACAGTAGGGCATTATTACTTTACATATGCTCCAACCGAAAGTGCCAAGCCTTGGATACCCATGGGTTGTAGACAGGGAATTAAGCAGGAAATTGGAAATGTATTCCATGAAAGATACAATGAGAAAAGTAATTGCAGATAAAGTATTATGAATAGGATGACTCAGGAACTTGAGAACTGCTTTCAAAAAATGGATATAGTTTTTCAAGGGGAAGTAATTGAGTAAATTCCAAATTTAAAACCCTTGGGGAATGGGTTCTTCCATCCTAATTACTGATCCTTTCTCCTTGGTTTGTGAATATTAAGCTAATTCCCCCTAGTGTCAGTTCAATAGAGATGCAATTACAAAAATAATGGATGTGACTCAGGACATTATTAAACTTTTTTCACTTTGCTCTTATTTGTATTCAGTGCAAGTCAGCATTTTAAGCAAATAACTGTGCTATTTACATAAACGTTATTGTAGATCGTGGCACGTGCTATATGGTCTATGTCACATCGAGTCATGTTGCTTCTGTTGATTTTACAATGATCATTTCCTATCTCAGCTGCCGGCATTGATCAGTTTTCTGATTATTTCATCATTTTTAAAAACAACACCTAAATTGGGCTTTCATTAAGTTGATTTAAAAAAAAAGAAAACCTGTAAGTATATGTAATCATTAGTTTAATAAACATTGGAGACACAAAAATAGATAAGCAACTCTTGTGTTTAAGGAGCTCACAGTCCAGTGGGAGTTAACATATTATAATAGCCAACGATGCTAGGTTATGGAACAGTAACAAACAACCCTTCAAATCTCAGTGGTTTAACACAAATCAACATTTATTTTGTGCTTGCACTTCACAACCACGTAAAATTCAGCAGGAGGCAAGGTTTGGAGGAGGTCATCGACGGGTCGTGGCCACTGGTTGACCCTGGCACTTGGAGACTCCTCACCCTCTCCCCTGTCCTTGGAACATACGTTTCACCTACTGTTCCCATGCTAAGCCATTTGAAGGACATGGTCTTGAGAGAGTGAAGTGTTGAGACCATTTGGACCGAATATGTGACTGAACCCTGTTAAGGCTTCTGTATAAACTTTTCAGGTCCTGGCAGGTGGAGATTTACTTGCCTAGCAGCCACCCAAGACAAGCCTCGTAAGTTCCCTTGCTTGTGAAAACCGCCACCTACCAGTCTGGAGTGGGCTGCCTCTTTCTTCCGTCTCTCCGTGCCCTCCGTGTACGGGAGTGCCCAGTTTCAGATTTCACCAGGAGAAGCTCCCGAGGTTGCGAACCAAAGGCTCCCAGGCCCTGAGTGGCTTCATCTTGTCACGTGACCTCCACAGGGTCTCTGCGGTGGCAGAAAGGACCATGGTCAATTGCACCCTGGCTTTTAAAAGCTTCTGCCCAGAGGGGACACATGCCATTTGTACTCATATTTTGTTGGCTGAAGCAAGTCAAAAGACCGTTCCTAAGGGAGGGTGGAAAGTCCAATCCTAACATGTGCCCTGGAAGGAAAGAGAAATGGGACGTTTGTGGACAGCCGTGTGACAGCCACACGTGGAGACAGTTACAAGGTGGAAGGGCCTAGACAGTCACAGCCCCGGGAGATGGGACACCACATTAAGTGTTATGAGGGAGGTCTGCACAGCCTACTGATCTACACTGAGGTGGGTTGAACCTCAGGTTAGGGAGTGGGGCTGAGTGAAGCATCTGCTTAAAAACCCCCTCCCTAAACAAGCTCCCTTGGGCCCCTGGACTCAGGTCTCCCCCTCTCAGCGCATCCTTTCTCCTTTACGGTGCTTTTTGGTTAAGCCTCCACCTCCCCTGACAGACGATCATCTCCATGAGGGCAGGAACTGTGTCACTCTTCTTCACAGCCATGTCCAAGAAGTGTTTGTCGGGTGATAGCACTAGAGGAGCGGAATTTCAGTTAGCAAGGTCCAGTTGGCCCAAGGGTCCAGGAAGGGGAGAGCATTACAGACTGAGGGTCATCCTGCACAGAGGCACAGACACGGCAGAGGCAGGGCCGTTTGCGGAAAGGCAGGTGCTGAGTTTGTGGTCAGCTCGCTGCCCAGAAGAGACCCCTTCCACAGGCGCAGCTTCCATGCCGTTTGAAGAGAGAGGCAGCCGGTGTTCTGCTTTGAAGCCCTCTGGGTGCCTAACCCCACTTTTTCTCTTGTCTCACTGCTTTGATGAGCTCAGACCTCCAGCCGGGCGAGGCTTCTACACTGTGGATAAATGTCCACAAGGGGCTACAACCAGGCCACCAACCTCATTTTCATTTGTGAGTCAAGCCCAAACTTTAACCTTTCTGCAGAGGAGTAGATAATACATTAACACCTCACAGCCCGCCACCAGCTCCCAGGGCGCAGTAGGGTCTGCTGTCTCCTGGGTCTGAGTGGACCTCCCACTTGCTTTGGATGATCACTGCCTGGGAAATTATTTCAAACGGGAAGAAGGGGCTGTGGAGAGACTGATAGGGAAGCATCTCTAATGGAATCGGAACTGTGTTCTCCAGACACACCTTACTTAGGGATGTCTTCCTTTACAGGAAGGAAGGGAGGGCGAATTCCCCCCACCCCTCCTGAGCTATTGTGGCTGGAGTAATAAAAAACTGACCCAAGACAGACGAACTGGAGAAAAAGAAATTTTAATCATGTGCGTGGAAGTCTCATAGAAATGGGACCTAAGAAGTGGCCAAAGCAGGCAGCTTTTACACTTTCTAGACAAACAGTAAATTTATGAGGAATTGACGGGACAAAGAAACTTAGGTTTGGGATACTCAATTAGAGAAGAATCTAAACAGAGTTTGGGCTTGAGGGAGTAAATTAAAGAAGTAACAAGGTTTGTTTATACAGGCTTCTCGGCCTGGAGAATTCCCTGTCTCTGGCGGTAAGGGAGTCCTTCTAGCTCCAGATGCAGGGAGTGCACCTTTCACGTGAGAGATTTATTTCCTGCTTTCAGGGAGACAGAAAGGAGGGCCAGCGTGTCCCACTTGCATTGGCCATTTCTTAAGTAGCTTCAAAATAATCAATATGCCATTGAGGCACATCTTGGGGTGGCCTACCCTGGGCCCCAGCGCAGTCATCAGGCAATTTGATTTGGATTCCAGAGGGGTGGCAGGGGGTCTCCCCTCGCTTCCAGATACGCTCCCAGCAGTCCACCAGTTTATCGCATGGTTGCTGATGAGCAAACTCCCGACAGCTTTGTTGCGGGTTGGCAGCAACATTTTTCTAAGGTGGGAGCTGCTGATTCTTTGTCAGAAGTCTTAAATGGAGGCTTAGCGTCCATGGGAAGAAAATTGACTGTTTGATCGGGGGATGTTCACTTACATCGGAACTGAACCAATCAAACAGAAGCAGATGGTAGGCTTTATCTCTGCCCCTTGAGCACAATGCCCTGGCTAACTCTCCATGACGGTTGATGTCTGCAGCTCAAAGGAGCAGTCTGGGGATGCTACTGAATGTTTCATCTGACAAGAGGATGAAGTGATTTTTTTTTTTTTTTTTTTTTTACAACTTATGGTGATTAAATTAAATTAAATGGTTGCCTGCATATACATTTTATTCATTGCAGCACACTTACTTACTCCTCTTTTCATTTTGAGAAAGTAATAATAACTCTGGACCCTTTCAGTCTGCCCAGCTGGTATACAGAGGGCTTATACCTGCCCTGGTTGCTCCTAGTCACATGTGGCTATTTAAATTTAAATCAATTATACTTAAATAATTTAAGTTGACTTCCTCGGTTGTACTAATCACATTCAAGTGCTCCATAGCCACGTGTGGCTGGTGGCTGCCATAGTGGGCATTTTCCTCTTTCCAGAACATTCGCTGGGTAGCACTGACTGAGACCATTGTTCACTCAAATGGTAAGGCAGCCCGCTGTGATAGGAGAAGAAAATATCAGGACTTCTATTGTATTTATGCCACCTAGTTCCTGGAAGCAGACTTTGAGATGGGGAGTGTGTTAGGATGTGGCTCTCAGGGTTAACTCCTGCAGAGAGAGTGAAGGAAGGAGGGCTGGGGAGGAGAAGAGGGAGAAGCCTGGCTGTGGCACGGGCCCAGCAAAGCCCTCAGCTCACCCACAGGGAGCTGTGAGTCGGGCAAGCCTTTTAGAGACGTCTCGAATTGCTGAGATGGTTCAGCCCTTTGTACTCCTGTAAGTGACCGGTCCTGGATGCAGGCTGCCCCTGGGAAGGGGTGTGACCTTGAGCAAGAGGCTCTCTCTAGCAGCTGGGGAGTTTTTCAGGTCTGAAGCGGAATATGAGTGGTGTTTCAGTGTCTGTGCCATTTGGTTCCCTTGTATTTGTTTTGAACGTTCAAAACTCATCAGTGCAGGGGTAAGTGAATCTAACGTATAAAGGAATACATCAACATCGAAGGGGGTTCATGTTACATATAATTTACCTATCAGGATGCACACATCAAAAAGCTTGGAAATCAACTTGTCTAGACTGGGGATTGGAACCCAGATTTTATGTTTGAATGTTTAAAAAACTCTTTGCAAACTGGTGGCTAGCTGTTCTAATTCAGCAGCAGACTACTTGCTTTGTTCAGAATAGCCTTCCTCTCTCCCTTCCTCCCTCCCTCCCTCTTTCCCTCTTTCCCTTTCTTTTTTTCTTTCTTTCTTTGACATGTGAATGACTTTAGGCTGTGGACTGCTTCAGTTGGCTATAGGGCTGATATCTTACTGTTGTCTTACACTTGGTGCTTTCACACATTTATGTGGCCTATTGGGCCTCTGTAGGCCTTTGAGTTTGCAATCCCTGGTTTGCACAATAGCAGAGGGGGACAGAGTTTCCTGTGCAGAAAGCAGTAGAGGAAAAAGGGAAGGAAGTATAGTTAGGGAGGGGAAGGAACTCAGGGGCGAGGAATGGGAACAAATGAGAATAAAACGTGGAGTGGAGTTGGCTATTGTTTTTAGAAATTAATTCATACACATCACTCTCCCTGCTGGGTGAAGAGGCAAGCTGAAAAAAGTCCTAGGATATTAGAGACCAAGGCCTGTTTCCTAGGAAGAAGGAGGGAACATCATTGGCGTCTATTTCTATTAAACGAGGGGCACTTGAGTGGGTAGGTTACATGTATGTCATTTATTTTCCTTTAGTACCCACTGAGCTAGGTCTGAGTATTATGGGATAAGAAAGATGGCTCCTCCGATGCCAAGGAGATGGTTGGTGGTGAAGCTTTTAGCAGAGAAGCCCTGCAATTGTTTTTTTTCACCTTCGGAAACCTGTATTTTGATCTTGGCTCTCAAAGCTTTTGCCGCAGAGGTATTGCTATGCCAGGGACCACAAACTCCAATGTCCGCTGGAGGCTGGTGGGCAGTGAGAATGTGTGGCTCGGTGTGAGACAATAAGGAGAGATGGAGACTGTGGTGATAGGGAGAGGCCATGTTCCCTCTGCATCAGGTGGCGTCTGTGGCCACAGAGAACAATAGGACGAGTGTTACCAAATCTCTCAGTTTTCAAAGGATGCTGGGCATGTCACTGAATGCAGGAGATGTAGTGAAATGTGATATTAACATATTAGTACTCAATTCAAGAGGACTGTGGGTCAAAAAACCACATCTGGGCTACAAGTCAATTTCTGAGACTCCTGATGGCTGGGACCACTGCCCAACTTTAAGAAGGCAGAGGGGGGGCTTCCCTGGTGGCACGGTGGTTGAGAGTCCGCCTGCCGATGCAGGGGACACGGGTTCGTGCCCCGGTCTGGGAAGATCCCACATCGCGGAGCGGCTGGGCCCATGAGCCATGACCGCTGAGCCTGCGCGTCCGGAGCCTGTGCTCTGCAACGGGAGAGGCCACAGCGGTGAGAGGCCTGTGTACCAGAAAAAAAAAAAAAAAGAAGGCAGAGGGTCGGGTTTGAAAAGTTGGGGAGCCATTCACCTCCTCCTGTCTTTCAGAGGATGCTGACACTGGCGATGTCTGTTCAGAGAGTGGCAAGGACTTGTTAAATACTGGAGAGCTGGCTAGCAGGGCAACTCTGAGCAGGGGAGGCTTGAACCCCTCACTTCCAGAATCAGTAGAAGTTTGCACAGAAGCTGTTGGAGCCCTATTACCGTGATATTTCCTGACTGCTCCTTCAGCTAGTTTCAGAAAACTAAGCTATCTTCAGCCTTCAAATGCAGCCCTTGATGTACTTCTGTAGACTCCTTGGCTGTCACTGAATATAACTGCAGACTTGCAGACTGAGTGATGACTGAAAGGGCACCATCGTCACCACCTGTTAGCATAGTACATTTAGTCATTAGCAATTGATGAGGGGTTTGATCTTTGGCTTGGGAGGGGAGAGAAGCAAGAAGAGGGAAATGGTGAGGTGAGCACACCCACTTCAGGTCCCGCTTTATGATGGTGGCTTTTTTTTTTTTTTTGCATTACGTGGGCTTCTCACTGCTGTGGCCTCTCCCGTTGCGGAGCACAGGCTCTGGACGCGCAGGCCCAGCAGCCATGGCTCACGGGCCTAGCCGCTCCGCGGCATGTGGGATCTTCCCAGACCGGGGCACGAACCCGTGTCCCCTGCATCGGCAGGCGGACTCTCAACCACTGCGCCACCAGGGAAGCCCCTATGATTGTGGCTTTGCACCAGCCTTACCCTGGCCAGAAAGTTCTTATTCAGCTTGAGTTCTCCCCACAGAGGAGGACATGAAAGAGCTGAACAGTTAATTCTCCCTGAAGCAAAACCCCACAGCCCTGGGGACATTCCCTAGAGCAACACAGATCGTAACTATTGGGGAGTTAGTTTGGGGTGGTTATTATTTTGTCCTTTTGAGGAATGGGTGACGGGTGGGGACAAGATTCCAGAGTGGCAGTCTGGGATGTGTCCTCTTGTAACAGCAGCCTGGGAGAATTCCAGAACCCTCTTTCCATTACCATTGTTTGGTGCTGAAAAGAGGGCTTTTTGTGGCAATCCTTTTGTTTGAGGGTTTACTACGTAATACAAGATCCTCATAGTAGTTTCCTCTGTACAATGTTTGTAGTTTCTTAACTGTTTAACAAACTGTTTAGAGTTCCTTCTTTAGTTGTAATTTAGTTCTTCTTGACAGATCCTTTGACCTATCTTTAGAAGCTCAAAAGAGTCTCGCTGGTGTACTTAAAGATAGTTATCTTGGACCGGGTGGACCCAGATGGTAAGGGGAGCTGCCCTACAGCCCGAATGAGTAAAACCCCATCCACAGAACGTTGCCTGAACCATGCCTCTTCCTTTTTGCTGTGTCCCCTGTTACATGTGGCCACTGTACTTGGCAAATTATGCACATGTGGCCACTTCCCTGTTATATCTGACAAGCAGAGGCAAACTCATACACATCGATTCAAATAAGTCAGTAAATATGACCCTTCTACTTTGTGTGGGACAGGGAGTGGGGAACCTCAGGCCGGGATGTTCAGAGTTTGGCAATAAACACCTTTCTTAATAGGCTTTAAGCAAATTGGCTCCTTGGAGGAGAGGAGATGGAATTTCAGAAGCTCCTAAAAAAATGAGAGATGGAAATGGAAGGCTGTTCCATACTACCTTATGACATTTATCTATCCATCCATCCGTCTGTCCATCCTTCTATCCAACCGATATTTGCTAAGTTCCTGCAATAATTACTGATAAACTATAAACGTATCAAGATGATACTAGCATAACCCTGAATTGCAACTTGACTAACCACTTCTGTACCCCACTTACTTTTAGGGCTATCACCCCTCTTTTTGACACCGCTCCTTACCCCATCCTGTCTCTGTTCTGTGTCTCGGCCAGTCGTGTATCCACTGCCCTGCTGCTTCTTTGAGTGCCCCTCTAGTGTCACCTGGGTCGCCTCAAGAGGGCTCTGATATTAGCTGGCTGTGCCTTGTCAGTTCAAATCAAGTCGTGGCAGCTCAAGCCCACCCCGTGGGCAAGTGCTTGACAGCTCTCCTTGTCAGCCCACCGCTGAAAGGCAGGCAGCAGCAGTGAGCGGGAACCAGTTAATTAGCAGTGAAGACTACCAGGTTGGGATTTTTTGTTTAATGCTTAGTTAATTTCACGGTAATTGAATTTAGACTCGGCTTACAGACACGGGGTGAAAAGTTCTAATCGGAGCCCCAGCATCCTCCAGTAGGAGAATGAGAAAGCCTATTGATCTGAGGCCTGTCCGGCCTCTTCTCAGGAACTCTCTGAACGTTTGCAGGCCTGGAATTTCCCACAGGAGGAGCTTCGGGTGCAGGCCAGGCAACGGAGAATGCTGGAGCTCCTTCCTGTGTGAGGGGTAGGCACCTGCATATTTGTGCAAGGAGGAAGCAGCTCATCTTGGATGATTCCTAGGTGCTGGTCACAGGGGTGGGCTCTTCATACTCACATTCTCTCATTTCTGCCCACATCATCCTTGGGAGGTAGGTGGTGTTATTCTCGCTGTTTAGGTGATGAGGGTGAGGTTCAGAGATCCTGGGTAACTTACAGGAACCACAGTTAACTCCTGTGTTAAATCCTGGAGTAGGTCCAGGATTAGAACTTGAATGCTTCTTACTCTGAAACCCAAACTCCTTCCATTGATGCTTCAGAAGAGGAAGGAGAAGCTAGAGAAGTTGTTTGTCCATCTCTTACAGGGAAAAAAAATGGTGTTCAGAGTTTTAACTTCAAGTGGGACCTCTCCCCAGTGTGAGGAAGGATCTTGAGTGATGCTTCTCCTGGACACTCCACTCTTCCTTGTAATGAATGGTATTCATGACAAGTGCTGCAAGATGGTATTCATTCAGTGAAGCCAGCATGCTCGTAGTCTGTGTTTGGAGATTCTACATTCTGATTGTCAAAATGTCCAATGTATTAATCACGATATTTTAGTTGCCACCAGCAGAAACCCAACCAAATACAGCTTGGGTTTACAATGAATGATACCACTAATATGGCTGGGAAAAACACCAGGGTAGCGCACAGACAGGAGAGATCAGCTGGGAAGTTGGGCCTTGGGGCCTGGAGCCATGGGCGCAAAGCCTGGCCATTCAACTTTCTCATCTCTGCTAGGATCTGGTTCTATGTGGTGTCAGGACTGAATGTGTCTGTGTCCCTGAACTTCATATACTGAAGCCCTAAATCCCAGTGTGGCTGTATTTGGAGATAAGGCCTCTAAGGAAGTAATTAAGGCTAAGTGAGGTCATTAGGATAGGGCCTTGAGGTGATAGGATAGTGTCCTTATAAGAAGAGACATTAGAGCTTTCTCCCTCCCTCCCTCCCTCCTTCTTTTTCTCTCTCTGCTCATGCACAAAGAAGTCATGTGAGCACCCAGCAAAATGGCGGCTGCCTACAAGCCAAGAAAAAAGCCTCTATCGTGATTTTTGACCTCCCAGCCTCCAGAACTTTGAGAAATAAATATCTGTTGTTTGAGCCACCCAGTCTGTGGCATTCTGTGTAGCAGCCTGAGCAGACTAATACATGAGTGTTGGCTTATGTTCCTTGTCTACACACTACCTTTCCCCAAGTGGCTGTCTTTCCTGGCCGCTGGAGCTCGAGGCTGCAATGGTCATTTAACAACTTAAATGGAAAGAGATTGGCATCTGGAGATTATCTATACCAGTCAGAATCACTCTGGTATCGCACGCCCATATCCTGGGCCAGTCACTGACTGGGAGGGATGAAATGGAGGATAGATTATGATTGGCCAGGCCTGTTACCACCAAAAAGGGATGAGAACACTGCCATTGTTGACCAAGAGGTAAAAACCATAATGACAGTGCACCGCACCCAGGGAGAAACACCATTTTGTGCCATTACAGAGGAGTGAGTGTTGACTTTGGAAATTACTCAGAGTGATCCCAGTACTGGCTATAGTGACTGATAATTGTGATGACTGCCTGTCACGTCGATGGCCTGAAGGAAGGCACAAGACCAATCCTTTTCATGTTGCTGGCATTGTATTGCACAGCCTCTTCAGAGGGTAACGGTTTCACTTTTTCTATGTTGTTTGAATGGATTTTGGTGGAACCCCACATGTAAGAACAGGGTTGTGATTTTCTAACAGATGTGGAACCAGAAAGAATTCTATAAGCAATTCCAGCATGGACACATTGAGGGGGCAAGTTTGTTGAACTTGCCCAAGAAAAATTCTCCCTTCTCCCCCAAGGTGCAGTGTACATCCTAGGATATCATTATGCTAAGAATCCCTTTTCAGAATGGTCCTGCCCCTGAGGGAGGGTGAGCAGGCCCTCTCTGATAGAATGAAAATACCTGATAAAAGGCTTTCAAATTTTTCTCTTCTGTGTCTCCACAGAGCAAAGTCTAAATGGAACAAAATCCCAATTCCAAAATTGTCCCTGCCACATTTAAATAGGATTATAAACATCTAATTAATGAATTTAATTGACAAACACTGCCGTATATCCTCCTGTTTGCAGCATGTCATTCATGTTTAAAGAAAGATGTTAGCTAATATTTTAATCATAATTGCCATATGGAGAAACTGATTACACCAAGTTCTGTTGATTTGCCTAAGGACCCCTAAGTCAATAAAGCCAGTAGCATCACTGGGAGGGACTTTGAATAGTCTTGCCAGTGACTTAACAGTAGCTAGGTCTTTCAATTTCTCATTTTTGTTTTTTAACTTATGAAAGTGGTTGCAGGTTATAGTTGGAATGCAGTATCTAGAATCAGAATTGGTGATGGGTTTTAGCTTTCTAGAATATTAGTTGTGTAATTTTGGGAAAATCATCAAGTCTTTGAATCTCAGCTTTCCCATCTGTAAATGGAACAATAATAAATTCTTCTTTGTCTACTGACCAGGGTTATTTTGATCAGGGATTCAAAGTAGGTTCTTCTAAGAAAATGAGTGAGAACTGCAAAACTTTTCTGAAATCTACTCCCCCTTACCTTTCCCCTTCCTGTCCTCTTTTTTTCTTCATTATTGGATCAAGGAAGACAATTTGGACAGAGGATGTTTCTATGACATCTTGGCCTTGATTGTGGGCACATGGTTTGCAGTGTGCAGTGACAGAGAGTACATGGCTTCCATCTGTGTATAGTACAAAGTCAAGCTGTGGTATTTGTTCTTCAGAGGTTAATATTAGTTCTTTTTTGTTTTTTGTTTTAAATAAATTTATTTATTTATTTTTGGCTGCATTGGGTCTTCCTTGCTGCGCGTGGACTTTCTCTAGTTGTGGCGAGCAGGGGCTACTCTTTTTTTTGTTTTTTTTGCGGTACGCGGGCCTCTCACTGTTGTGGCCTCTCCCGTTGTGGAGCACAGGCTCCAGACGCGCAGGCTCAGCGGCCATGGCTCACGGGCCCAGCCGCTCCACGGCATGTGGGATCTTCCCGGACTGGGGCACGAACCCGTGTCCCCTGCATCGGCAGGAGGATTCTCAACCACTGCGCCACCAGGGAAGCCCAGGGGGGCTACTCTTCATTGTGGTGCGTGGGCTTCTCATCACGGTGGCTCCTCATGTTGTGGAGCACGGGCTTCAGTAGTTGTGGCTCATGGGGTCTAGAGCTCAGGCTCAGTAGTTGTGGCGCACGGGCTTAGTTGCTCCGTGGTGTGTGGGATCCTCCTGGACCAGGGCTTGAACCCATGTCCCCTGAATTGGCAGGTGGATTCTTAACCACTGAGCCACCAGGGAAGCCCAATATTAGTTCTTTGGAGACAACATGTTTTGAGTTTGTGAATCTGTCTTGAGGTTTTTATAATTTGAGACTTATTTTCATTGTTTAGTTAATAATATAAAGGACACCATTATGAGAATAAAATCCTGTGATAAAAAAGTCAGTGTCTATCAAGAGAAAGAGAGCTTCAATCCTCACTGAAGGGACAGTGGCTGAGTTTTTGGGTGGACCTTGTGGTGATCCTCCCAGTTAGCACTGGGGTGCCCATCAGTAGGGCATTCAGTACAATCTCTTGGGAAATTGGAAATTGGAAATCTTAAGGCAAATTAGGACCTGTGGCTATTCTCCCATCTTTCTGATCTTCCACAGATTTCACATCTATAGAGTGGAGGCGAGTCTCTTTGAGTTTTAAAAATCTGTAAGATTAAAAAATTATTCAAGGAAGAAGTTACAGCCAAAGGCTAGTCTGCTTATTAACTCTTGCTCTCCAGTATATGAGGTTTTGCAGAATTCTTCTGCGAGCTCTTTTGATTTCTTATTATAGTATCCTTTCCTTTCATGGATTCAGTAGGTTCTGTTATCTCTTTGAAGATATTAGCGATAGCTTTAAAATGTTACATTTAGGGGCCTCCCTGGTGGCGCAGTGGTTGAGAGTCCGCCTGCCGATGCAGGGGATACGGGTTCGTGCCCCGGTCTGGGAGGATCCCATATGCCGCGGAGCGGCTGGGCCCGTGAGCCATGGCTGCTGAGCCTGCGCATCCGGAGCCTGTGCTCCGCAACGGGAGAGGCCACAACAGTGAGAGGCCTGCGTACCACAAAAAAAAAAAAAAAAAAAAAAAAAAAAAAAAATGTTACATTTATTTTCCCTGCAAAGTCTACATTTCTTCTAAGTTATTTTTGTTTGTTTATTGTGTTCTCTTTCTCCATTTTAAAGTCTTCCTTTGCTCTCTGGTAATCCTTGGTTGCTTGCTCATGATTTATAGTGAGGGACTGAAAAATATAATGGAAGCTTTGAGCCTGTGGGAACTGGGAAACTTGACTTTGAACTTCACTCCAGAGTGATGTGGGTGAATTGTTTGCTTTGGAACCCCTGATGTCATTTCCTTTAGGTGTTTCCTCTGGGTAGGTCAGGTTCCCAAAGAAATACCTGTGGATCTTTTACCTGTTAGATAAGAGCCTGGCTACTGATGCTCCTGTGGGGTGGTGCTGGGAGCTGGTGGGAGTAGGCTGAAGGTCTCACTTTTACATGCATGTGATAACTAATCTGTGTACATTTGGTACAGTCTCCAGGCCTTCAACTGTGCCTGGCATCCCCCAGTTCAGAGACCCTTTGTTTCACACAGAGAACAAACTTGGAGACCTTTGTCAGGGATGGGGAGGAGTGATTACCTACTGGCATCGGGGAGGAGGTGGAGATCTAGGATCTAACTGATTTTCAAACAAGGGTCACCCAATCCTTCTCCTTATAGCATCCCCTCCCTTCCCAACTCTCAGCCTCCCATTCCAGAAGTAAGTGGTGCTGCTTGTTCCTTAGATTTTTGATTCTGCAACATAATTTGGGTTTTGGAAGGAAACAAAATTAGATGATAATTAAATCAACCATCTTAACACAGAGTGCTGTATCATGAGTTTTAATTCTTTGTTTTTTTAAATGTATTAAACATTAAGTATATTAAACATTCTATATATTTTATATTTGAGAATTCTAATATCTGAAGTCTTTTTGGGCCTGCTTGTGTTGATGGTTGTTTCTGTTGATTCTTGTCCATGGTGCCTTCTTCCCTTGTGAGTTTTGTGAACTTACTTGTGAGTTCATGTTAATTGGAGCTTGGAGGGAATTCCTTGAGGCTGGTTTGACAGATGCTTCTGCCAGGGCCCTAGGAGCACTCTCAGCTTGGGTCCACTTAAGTTCTCACTTTGATTCTTCTGCCCATACAGCGAGTGTAAGGGCTGGCCTGTGGGCACAGAGGCTCAGCTGCATGTCTCTGCAAAACAGGCTTTTTCCATCAGTTAGCTCTTGTCCAATGAGTGTGGCCCTTTGGGAGTCCAGCTTCATAAGGGGGCGCCAGTTCAGTTCTTTGTCTGGGGTAGGCCCCAGGTTTCACTTTCTGCTTCTAAAATGTGAAGTTCCTGAACACAGAGTTCTGATCCCCAAGATTGATGTCTGGTATGCAGGGCTGGCTTATCTTGCTGGCTGCCTCTCTGGCTTTATCTTTGGCCTCAGAATTTCCCCTGCACACATGTTCAGATATGTACTTCGGAGTGCGTTTACAAGGACTGGGTACCTGTCTTCTTTTCTACACTTTTGCACTGTCGAATGGATTGAGCAGAGGAAGTTGTCTTTGTCTGATGGCTCTACCCATTGCTGCCGAGGCTCCCTGGCCCAGGTTCAAGGTCAGCATCAGGCAGCCTCTTCAGCCCGTCCCCAGCCCCTGCACCCTGCTGCAGACCCCATATTTCTGTCCCACTCAGAAACCTGTGGGGCTCCCCACTGTCATTCACGCTCCTCTTCTCCATCCTGGCTGTTCCCCTAACAGGTCTAGTTCTTTGTTCTTTTATTCTTGCATTGCCCTCTCCTGGGAACACGATTGCTTGCCCACTTTCAAACCCCTCTGTCCCTGCTAATTATTGCTACCATGGCAATCATATTACTATGTATCAATGTATCAAATCAGCATGTACACCTTAAGTTTATACAATATGTCAAATAGATTTAAATAAAAAAATAAAGTTAAAAATGGTGATATCACCCATAAAAAGCATAAAGATGTGAGAACTGTGGCACTAGAGTGCAAAAAGGACTCCTGTCTACAGTATGAGAGCTGAAACAAGAGGGCAGAGCATTGGCTTGTCTGGCCTTAGCTGGGAATGGATGTGAGTGATGGAAATTGCACTCCCTTCACATGCATGTCCACAGATGAATGTGAAAGTGCTGCAAGTATTTTCTCTTTTTTGAAGTATAGTTGATTTATAATGTTGTGTTAGTTTCTGGTGTACAGCAAAGTGATTCAGTTATATATATTCTTTTCCATTATGGTTTATTTCAGGATACTGAATCTAGTTCCCTGTGCTATACAGTAGGACCTTGTTTTTGATCAATTTTATATATAATAATTTTCATTTGATAATCCCTAACCCCCAATCCATCCCTCCCCCACCTCTCCTCCCCCATGGCAACCACAAGTCTGTTCTGTATGTCTGTGAGTCTGTTTCTGTTTGGTAGATAAATTTATTTGTGTCATATTTTAGATTCCACATATAAGTGGTATCATATGGTATTTGTCTTTCTCTGACTTACTTCACTTAGTATGATAATCTCTAGGTCCATCCATGTTGCTGCAAATGGCGTTATTTCATTCTTTTTTTATGACCGAGTAATAATCCATTGTATATATGTACCCCCAGCTTCTTTATCCATTCATCTGTCAATGATCACTTAGTTGCTTCCATGTCTTGGCAGTTGTAAACAGTGCTGCAGTGAACATTGGGGTGCACGTATTGTTTCGAGCCATGGTTTTCTCCAGATGTATGCCCAGGAGTGGGATTGCTAGATCACATGGTAGTTCTATTTTTAGTTTTTTAAGGAACCTTCATACTGCTTTCCATAGTGGCGGTACCAATTTACATTCCCACCAACAGCATAGGAGGGTTCCCTTTTCTCCACACCCTCTCCAGCATTTATTGTTTGTAGACTTTTAATGATGGCCATTCTGACTGGTGTGAAATGGTACCTCATTGTAGTTTTGATTCGCATTTCTCTAATAATTATAAGTGCCACAACTATTGATTTTGTAGTTGCAGATAAATCAATAAATACATGTAGGTATATTTGCAAATATGGAATCCACAAATCGTGAGGATCGATTGTAACCTACTTGAGAACAGGCTCTATGTGCTACTGTTTCCTATTTTTAGTGCTTAGCATATGGCGAGTAATAGATAACAGTCGGGGCTTCCCTGGTGGCGCGATGGTTGAGAATCTGCCTGCCAATGCAGGGGACACGGGTTCGAGCCCTGGTCTGGGAAGATCCCACATGCCGCGGAGCAGCTGGGCCCGTGAGCCACAACTACTGAGCCTGCGCGTCTGGAGCCTGTGCTCTGCAACAGGAGAGGCCGCGACAGTGAGAGGCCTGCGCACCGTGATGAAGAGTGGCCCCCGCTCGCCGCAACTAGAGAAAGCCCTCGCACAGAAACCCCAACACAGCCATAATAAATAAATAAATTTAAATTAAAAAAAAAAAAGATAACAGTGGAATAAATAAATGAAAGAAAGAAAGCTTAAAAAAAAAAACCAAGCCCCCAAACCCTTGGTTCTAATCTTTCCTTAACATTCCCTCTTCACGTGTGCTCACATGGGATCCTCCACTTGGCATGTTTTCACTTTACCTGCCCTATTCAGCTGTTCTATATCTCAGCCTTCATGGCTTGATTCTAAAACCACCTCCTCCGAGGCTCCTCCCAGGAGCCTGCCTTGATCCTCCCACCAAAAACAAGCTCTCCTCTGATACTTTCTAAATTCCACTTACTGCTTTGTACCAATTCAGAGTAGTACATACGTGTTTGCATATATGCCTTCAAATTCTGGATGCTGGGAGGTGGAAATACTGTACAAGGGAGATTCAGAAAAATGTATTATCTTAAATACTTAAAGAATCAGCTAAGTTGAAATTAATCTAAAGAAGTCTGCTAAGTATTTTATTTATTTATTTTATTTTTAGCTGTGTTGGGTCTTCGTTGCTGTGCGTGGGCTTTCTCTAGTTGCGGCGAGCGGGGGCTACTCTTCACTGCGGTGCTCAGGCTTCTCATTTTTGTGGCTTCTCCTGTTGTGGAACACAGGCTGTAGGCATGTGGGCTTCAGTAGTTGTGGCTCACGGGCTCTAGAGCGTAGGCTCAGTAGTTGTGCAGCACGGGCTTAGTTGCTCCGCAGCCAGGCCAGGGCTCGAACCTGTGTCCCCTGCATTGGCAGGCGGATTCCCACCCACTGCGCCACCAGGGAGATCCCTGTTCAGTATTATTTAACTTTCTCTCTATATATGTATTTAACAGTCACATTGTTTTAAAATTTACATATAGGAAAACGTATACATTTTAAGCATAAAGCTCCCTGAATTTTTATGTATATACCTATGTAGCCCCCACTCAGATGAAGATAGGAAATTTCCGTCATTTCAAAAAGTTTCCATTCATGTCAATAGCCTCCTCCCTCCCATCTCAAGGTAATCACTTCAGTGGAAAATAACAATTAAAAATCTAATCTCAGCATCTGTTTCTTTGGACTGTAGAGTTTATTCTATTTACTTTTGTAGCAGTTAAAAAACATTTGGATTTATTCTACCATGTAATAATAATTTTGTGTTCTCTATTTACAATGCTTCTTCTATTTTGAAGTCCTTTTCTCCCTTATATTAGTCTAATTTATTTGCTATTTGAGAATTAAATATGCTATTTCTATTCTTTTGATGAAACAACTGCCACTCGCATACTTTACTTAAAGCCTAGAATTAATCAATATTTCTGTTCTCTTCAAAACTATAAGATCTTAGAATGCTTTAATTCCAGTATCTTCCCTGCATTCTTTCATATTATTTATATCTAGTTTAGTTTCACTTTAATAAAAACTTCTTGAATTAGTAAATATTCTTAATTTTTACCAATCTATTCCTGCTTAGTTTCTAACTTTTTTTTAAACCAATTTTTTTGTTCATTGATGCTTCTCACATCCTCCTCCATATGTTTAGGATCAGTTTTCTTCTTGCTCATGTACATCGTTTCATATTTCTCTCAGGAAACACCTGTGAGTAGGAAATTCTCTCATACTTTTGAATGAAAATGTATTTGTTTTACTTTCACTCTTGAAGGAGAGTTGAGACATCTAAATTGACAGTTCTTCTTCCTCAGTGCCAAGCCAGCAGGATTTTTGTTTGTTTGTTTCTGTTTTAATTTCAATTTCACAGATGGAGCAGCCTTTCAAGGCTCATAGCATTTTCAAAGTGATTGTTTCTGGCTCTGGTCAAAATGCATCCAAAGCCATGTTCTTGTCCCTGGGGTGGCCCACATCTTTTCTGATAGCTTCTGGACCACCGTAGCACCACCTTATTGTTCTGGCATTAAATAACTTTACAGATTGTGCAAAGAGAGTGGGTGCTGTGTCCTTTCATGTCAGCCCTGCCCATCATGTTGCTGGAAGTGTCTGTCATGCCCTCATCCTGCAGCCTTACATTTGCTTTACCTGCCTAGCCCCTGAAGGTGTCTGAGTTTATCTTGAGTAGCCTTGGAGTATATCTTACGGTACTAGATCTACAGTCATTCTGTGTATGTGTTTGTTCATTCATTCCAATATCTTTTAGGCACCTACTCTGTGCAAGATGTTGGGGATAAAGCAGTGAATGAAAGAGATGTAAATCCCTGATCTTGTATGGCTTACATTCTAGTTGTGGAAAGCATACAGTAAACAAATAAGATCCATTGTGTTTCAGTCAGTGGTGACTGCTAAGGAAAATAGTACATCAGGGGAGTGGGGTACAAAGTGCTGAGGATGGGGTAGTTTAAATAGGTAGTCAGGGGAGGAATTCCTGATAGAGTAACACTGGAGCAGAGACCCAGGGCGGGGAGTGAGCGCGCCTTGTAGGAACTTGAGGGAGGAGCCTTCAAGTCAAAAGGAACACTAAGTGCACAGGCCCTGAGGCAGGAGCATGAAGGCCAGTATAACCGGTGTCAGAGTCAGGGTGAATGGTTGCATGTGAGGTCAGAGAGGAAGCCAGGCTAGCAGAAGCTTTTAGAAGGTAAAATGGAAGAAGTCTTGGTGCTTCAGTATAGGAAAATACACTCTCATGAAATATTTGACAGTTCAGGGTAAAAGTAAGTTTTACCTGAACCATCAATCAAACTAGGAAAATAAAACCTTGAAGGATGTTGGAAGATCACTGATGCCCTATTTCATCTCAATCACTTGAGCTGTAGCTTTCCAAAGCACGTGGATGTTTTTAAAAATCTAATAAAAAGGAACTTGAGAGAAGTGGTCTTGCTACCTCTTAGGAAGAACAACTTGAATAAGTTTATTATAAAACACTGTTTTCTTTCATGAGGCTGTTAATATGTGGCCTTAAGTGTCCATTATTTTTTATTTCTCTTTTGCTCACCATGAGAGCCTATTTTCGTGGGTGCACTGACAGCCAAGATTTAATTACTTACTATTTGTACAATGTACAGAGATGTCTTAGTCCATTTGGGCTGCTATAGCAAAATACCAGAGACTGGCTTATAAACACAGAAATTTATTTCTCACAGTTGGCTGGGAAGTCCAAGATCAAGGTGCCAGCAGATTCGATGTTTGGTGATTACCTATTTCCAGGTTCACAGACAAGTCATTTTTTTGCTGTGTCCTCACATGGCAGAAGGGGCAAGGAATCTCTCTGGGATCTCTTTTATAAGGGTACCAATGCCATTCATGAGGGTTCTATCCTCATGACCTAGTCTCCCCTCAAAGACCCCACCTCCAGATACTCTCATTGGGGGTTAATTTCAAAATACGAATTTTGGGGTGACACAAATGTTTGGTCTACAGAAATAGAATTATCTGCTTATAATCATTTAATATGTGTAGTATTCTGCTGCTGTTAGTTAATATACCATAGCTCACTCTACTGTTGCCTCATAATAACTGTTCTCTTTTCCATGTTAAACATCTTGGGATTTGAATGTGACAAACTCAGGGAATCTCAGTGCTGAGAATTTCTTTTCATTGCTATTACTGATGATATTGATAATGATTATCCATTATCTTTTAAAAATATTTATTTTAGTTTTGGCTGTGTCGGGTCTTAGTCGCGGCGCACGGGCTCTTCATTGCGGCACGTGGGCTCTCTAGTTGTGGCACATGGGCTCTTCATTGCAGCGTGTGGGCTCTTTAGTTGTGGCTTGTGTGCTCAGTAGTTGCAGTGCACAGGCTTAGTTGCCCTGCAGCATATGGGATCTTAGTTCCCCGACCAGGGATCAAACTTGCATCCCCTGCATCGGAAGGCAGATTCTCAACCACTGGACCACCCTCTCCATTGTCTTTTATTTAACTACCATCACCTAGGTGCTCCACAGAGTGTTAGATACACACACACACACACACACACACACACACACACACACACTACTTACTATTGAAATGGATAAGTAAGCAAATTGGTTTGAATTTACTGTGTCATTAGTAAATCCCTGGACACACATAATAAAATTAAGAAGAAAAAAGTATCAACTAGATTAAATAAGACATAGGCCAGGTTGGTAAAATCAGCCTAAAAAAATGCGTGTCCGTTTCCCACATTTATCTGCTTGAAAAATTGAGGGGGATTCATGCTTATTTGTATATTTTTAAGTTTCTTTCTAATGTTACTGAAGCTCCTCATAGAAAAGAGCCAGTTGATGCAGTTCTCCTTAAAAGTCTTCCCTTCTCCTGTTACAGAGAAGGAATGCCAATGCATTTAATTTGTTCCCAGAAGAAAAATTGCCTTTACGAAAGTACAGGTAGCAGAATGAAGGTGTGAAGGTAGCTGTGAACCAGTTTCAAAGGAACCTAGTCTACCTCTGTGATTCAGTTCAGTTAAAATCTTTTGAACACCTGCTGTGGAGTAATCATAATTTAATTATGGAATTGTAAGATGGATTCATTCTCACGTAGTTTAAAGGCTTGTTTATTAGATACAATATGATTCATGAAGAAAGAGCCATGCACCAGAAAATAAAGTCAGCTGATACAGTGAATGTAAGAGACTTAGGTTCCATCAGAAGGGAGGAGGAGGAGCCCTGTGTGGATTAGAGTGCACAGGGAAACTGAGGGCAGGCGTTAGTAGGACTCAGTGGATGGATGGGGTTTTGATGGCCGGAGGAGAGGGGAAGGGACAGTGCAAGTGAGGAAAACATATAAAAAAGGCCTCAGGCAGGAATGAACATCACATATTTAGGCAACAGGAAGGAAATCAACTTGGCTGGAATGGAGAGTTCTGGTTATTGGAGGAGGATGAGGAGGAGAAAATAAATTTGATTAGAATATAATTTGGGGAGAGAGAGAATCAAATTAAGGAATTTGGATTTTTGGAATGACTTCAATGAAAATGATAGAATAAAGACCTCCATAATTCTCTTCTATCATTTTTCCATGAGAAAACTGGAAAAAAAAAAATCGCCAGAATCACCTTTTCAGAACTCTGGAAATTAACCAAAAACTTGTAGCAATCTGAGGAGCATTTATTCAGGAAAGTCGGCTGACTCTCACTAAGAACAGTGATCATTGTGGTGTTTAATTTGCCTATTCCCATTTTCCTCACTTGAGTTTTATGGTGGAGTTTATTTTTCTTTTTAACTTTTTATTTTATATTGGAATACAATTGATTAACAATGTTGTGTTAGTTTCAGGTATACAACAAAGTGATTCAGTTATACGTATACGTGTATCTATTCTTTTTCAAATTCTTTTCCCAATTAGATTGTTACAGAATATTGAACAGAGTTTAAAGGCAGCAGCCCATGATCGCAGTGAAAACCTGTACCCAGGAAGCCACCAGAGGGCACAGAAGGGAGTTTGAGTTCTTTCAAAGCCTCATTCCTAGAGAATTGTTATTTGACTTGTCTGGCGGTTCCCTGGAGGACCCCAGTTGCAAGGCTGCCTTTATTCTGACTCAGAGCTCATTTAGCAATAAAAGTCATTTTCCAAAGGCACTTTTCAAAAATATTTATAGTTTAGCTTTGAGGCTGCCTGAAGCGGGGGTAATAGGGCAAAAAATTGGGTAGCCAAATGCTTAAACGAAAAGTTGAGGAATGAGATCTCCATTAGGGCTTTGAAAAACTCTGACATATTCTTGAGGATCTATAAGGCCACACACAGGTGTAGGCTGTGTGCATGCTGAGGGCTCTGTACATGGTTAGTAAAAACCTAAGAAGACCCTAAACTCTCACTCTGGCTGACCTCGAGGCTCTGGAAGTGAAGGCTAAGGCAGAGTTGTCAATTGCCTGGCTGAGGGGAGAAGTCATGCCCCTTGGACACTGAAAACTATAAAACATTGTTGGAAAAAATTAAAGAAAATGTCATAAATGGAAAGACATTCTGTGTCACAATGAGGTACCATTTAATACCCACTAGGTTGTGGGAAAAGATGTGGAGAATTTAGAACTCTCATGCATTGTTGGTGGGAATCTAAAATGGTGCAATCACTTTGACAAACAGTTTGGCAGTTCCTTAAATGGTTAAAAATATTTACCCTGTGACCCAGCAATTCCACTCCATGGTAATATCCAAGAAAAATGAAAACATACACCCACACAAAAATTTGTTCACAAATATTAATAGTTTTGTTCAAAGTAGCCAAAACGTGGATACAACCCAAGTTTCCATCAAGTGATGAATGGGTGAATAAAATGTGGTGTAGCCATAACATGAAATATTATTTGGTCATTAAAATGAAGTACTTATACATGGTACAACATGAATGAACGCTGAAAACATTATGCTAAGTGAAAGAAGCCAACCAGAAAAGGCCACATATGATACAATTCCATTTATACAAAATGCCTAGAATACGCAAATTCTGAGAGACATAAAGTAGATTAGTAATTTTGAGGGGAGGGGGAATGGTATTGACTGCTAGTTGGTGCGGGGTTTCTTTGCCAGGTTAAAAAAAGTCTGTAATTAGACAGTGGTGATGGTTACACAACTTTGTGAGTATAATGAGAACCATGGAATTCTCTCCTTTGTAAATGTAAAATATTACATATTTTATGTAATATGAGGTGTGTGAATTATACTGCATTTAAAAATACAGGAATCTTTGAAGACTTTTCAACATCAAAATATCATATACTTGCCTAAATAAATAGCTAAACAGTGATAGATAAGGTCAGAGCCCAAAGAGTTTAGAATCAGGAGAACCCCAGTTAGAAAAGAAGATTACATCTAGGCAAAAGAGCACACGACCAGTAGTCCAGACAGTTTCAATGGTTATTTTATGAGATTTTCTGCTCACAGGCTTCCAGTACCTAACAGTGCTCGGCCATGAAACACGTCAAATGCATTTTTATTGAAGTTTAAGTCGAAAGGCCTGTGTTGTAATCTCTAGGATTGTGTGTGTGTGTGTGTGTGTGTGTGTGTGTGAGAGAGAGAGAGAGAGAGAGACTTCGTATACCGCAACACAGTAAGTTTCCTCCTCTGTAAAACAGAGAGTCTTTGTGGTAAGAGGCAAATTATATCCATGTATAAGAATATGATTTTTTAAAAAGCCCGATTCATTTATACGAAGTACTCTCAATAATAAGCATAACAATAGCAAAAATGACAGTCAAATAATAAAGGAGACTGTACATTGATAACTCCAGTTCTAGCAGATTGGCTTGCCATTGAAGATTTTTTTTTTTTTTAGAGGTGAAAGCCTTTGCTCTTTTTCCAGCTTCAATTTTATCTAGTTGACTTTACATATATTATATATTGGATATTGTATATAATGGGTATTATAAATATTTTAGTTATTATAATATATACTATCCAATATATGTTGCATGTTTTTTTTAAAGATTTTTTTTTGATGTGGACTTTTTTAAAAGTCTTTATTGAATTTGTTACAATATTGCTTCTGTTTTATGTTTTTCGGTTTTTTGGCCCCAAGACATGTGGGACCTTAGCTCCCCAACCAGGAATCGAACCTGCACCCCCTGTATTGGAAAGCGAAGTCTTAACCACTGCACTGCCAGGGAAGTCCCGCATATTGGCTGTAATATATATATATATATATATATATATATATATATATTATTTATTTATTTATTTATTTATTATATAATTATATGTATATACATGGATATGCTATGAAACTTGGAGAACTAACATTTTGCTTAAATTTGGTAAGAGTCTTATCTTACCCAGTACTATTTAAAGATGCCCACCTATTGAATATGTTCCTGATTTCTTTATGTGAAAATATAAAAACCCCTCTATGAATAGGAAGCTAGTTCAGGAATGAAACTTCCTCTCTTGCTTAAAGGGCTGTGTTTCCCTATGCAAATGCAGCAAAGCCCAGAAATTAGCAATGACTGCTAAATTAACACACTTGAAGAGCTTGGCTTGTTCTAATAGGCAGTCAGATGGTCTTGTTACATTGTAATGGTGCCAAGCTAATTGAAGTGATTACTGTTGCTCACGAGCAGCCTTTTTGAAGTAGAAGTCTTTTAAATTATCCATAGACGTTAAATGTCAGACACTATTGTGTAATTATACTTTGTAAATGCTGAATGTCATAAGGCATCAGAGGTAATTGAGGTTTACAGAGAAGAGCTTTTTCTAAACCTAATTGGGCATCAACTCTTTGTCACTTTTTCGAAATCTAATTGGGCATCAACTTTTTGTGCCAGGGGACACTCCACTGCCTCACAGCCTCCCTTTCCCCGCCCCCCCACCTTCTCCTGCTAGACTTACTTGTGGGGCCCCGCATGTCATGATGGTTCCAAATCACTGAGCTTAAACACCTCTCTGTCTGTATCCTCTGTGCTCTCTGGGGACTGTTACACTGGTTTGGGATATCATGGGCTGCAGCTTTCTGGGGAGCCAGGTGTGGCTATCTGACGGCAGAAGGGGACCATCTGAATGGACTATCAAGTCCTTTGAAATCTCCAAGTGAGCCCAGAATATTCTGTGTGTTCTGGGATTTTCATTTGTTGTTGTGTGCGAGTGATTTTGAAAAATATCTTTTCATGATATTAGAAATGGAGGTTTTCATGGTCCTCCATGGAAATTTCATGGTGGAAGTACCCAACCATATCTTGTCCTGTTTTTGTTGCTTAGGTCATATTAGAACACATGTTAGGATTCCAATTTTAAAACAATTCATAGAAAGCCATTTTCTTCTTGCCTTTTGTGACAGTAATGTTTATTATTAACCAAACTTTGGGAACCTCAGATGTCTTGCCTGTGTCAGCTATACACTGAGAGTGACCAAACAGCCAAATAGGACTTTTGAATACAGACATCAAGATGGCCTGCTGTTGGCTGTGAATCTTCCAGCTGGGTTCACTGTGAATACGGTCTCGATTTCTGACATAGTGGCTGGCAAGAAATATACAAAAAGGCATTCTTATTGCATAATTCTTAATATGTGTGTTCAGTTGGTCACCGGGTTTTATTAAATAAAACTGTGATTTTATGACAGGGCCCTTATTGTGTGCTTTCAGCAGGTAGCAATTTATGAAAGTCCTGGCTTATTTGTGAAGCTGTCTTTATCTGCTCTTTTTAAAAACATTCATTATTCTCTATGATAAATTGAGTTCTGATTAAAGTGTTTTCTGCCCCACATAAGGAGACTATGGGAGAAATGTCAATGCGTGTAATAAAAAGAGTGTGTGGATGTTTTCAAGACTGTGAATACAGAGGACTCAAGTCAAGTCGTGTTGAGTATGTTCTGCAGAGTCTGCTGATTTCTGAAGATGGATGCAGAGATGTTCGCAAATGGTCAGGCCTTATTACAGGCTTCAAAGATGCATTCCTATTCTTTGATGATGAGTTTTTTTCGTTGTGTTATTGAAAAGGCAAATTAAATGAGTACTTTTTATACATTACAAGTAGTGTACTGATACTTGTCAGAAGTAACACTAAGCCGTAAGTGTAGTTTTTCTAGCATCACTTTTGAAGATGGCTTTTATGATGTGCCTGTCGGAGAAGAATCAGGTTCAAGGATATTATTAAAGTTGTTTAACAGTTTAAAGCAATAATGTGCAAGGTGCCACAGAAAATGTTGAATTAGACGTGGTTTTCGCACAAGGAGCTTATGCATGTCCTCTCATTTTGCTTCCCTTCTGAACATATTCCATCCCTCATCATAAAGTTCTTACCCCTATGGCTTGGTAGTCTTGCTATTGCTCCAGGTATAACAGGGTGACTTAAACTGGAGGCCAGAGCATCATTCTTACTGATGTGCTATTGATGGCTTAGGTGTGCAGGCACTCAGGATTAGCCACTGTTTTGAAGAGGTATTCAGTTCTCATATACTTTTCTAGCAATGCTCAAATACAGTCAACAAAGTGGAGCTCTTCTTTGTGCATTGGCTTTGAATAGAAGCTCTGCTGGGCCCTATCCATTCAGTCGAGGATCCAGGCAGCACATCAGGAAAGTAGCCACCACTGTCTGCTCCCATGCTCCAAGGGCAGGTTTAGCATTCTCAAGGTCAGGTGCTGCTGGCTTCATGGGGGTGGTCATCAATGCTGTTCATCACTTACTTTCAGCTCTTTGCCCTCAGGCACAAGGTGGGCTTGTGTTTCCTTGTGGTTGGGTTGGGGTCATATGACTAATTTTGGCCGATGAGTTGTGAGTAGAAGGGATATGTGGCATTTTCACGCTGGAGCATTTAGTTGCCAGTGGGAGACCTCTTTAGAGTCCTTGTTCTTCTTGTAATTGTGACTGGCATATTTGAGATGGTGGTTGTTCTATCAGCCAGAGCTAAGAAACCTGGAGCAGAGTCCTCAGCTGACCCTTAATGGACATGTAGGATGAACAAGAAATAATATTTGTTGTTATTGGGCTTTTCCTTACTGCAAAATAACTTAGCCTACCTGACTGATACATTATCATTAGGTCATACATTTACTTAGGGCCTATATCAAGGATCACAAATGGGATCGCCCATGAGACCCAATATGAGTGAATGAGGAGAGTGGGACATAAGAAAAGACATGGGTATGCTTCGTTTGCATGTTGAACATACAGGCATAGTCCTTGCTTTTTCAAAGGCGTATTTTCTCTATCCAGTTTTTTTGAAACAAGTAGCCTTTTTAGTCTATCTCTTAATTTCTCTCCTTTGAAAGATTGAAAGACCCAGAAGCCATTTCTCTATTAGATGTAAAGCAGCAGTCTAGTATGACAGTAAATGACTCCTGACACCTATCCTAAGTGTTGGGGACACCATAGGACACCTAAGTGTTGGTGACTATAGCAGATTGGACCACACAAACCCTGTCTGATGGAGGCAGCTGGTTTTATTTCTCCCAAGGCAATTTCTGCAGGAATGTGAGCCCAGCATTCCTGGGCTTCTAAGAGAGATTTGGAATTCATATTTTATGTGAAGTGTCCTAATTTTGAAATAATGTTCAATTAAAAAAGTAATTCTGGGGCTTGCCTGGTGGCGCAGTGGTTGAGAGTCCTCCTGCCGATGCAGGGGACACGGGTTCGTGCCCCGGTCCGGGAAGATCCCACATGCCGCGGAGTAGCTGGGCCCGTGAGCCATGGCCGCTGAGCCTGCGCGTCCGGAGCCTGTGCTCCGCAACGGGAGAGGCCACAACAGTGAGATGCCCGCGAACCGCAAAAAAAAAAAAAAAAAAAAAAGTAATTCTGGAGGATAAAAAACCTTGGCCTATATTCCCCACAGCCCGTGATTTTCAAGCTAATTAAAAAAAATCTTCATTTGAAGAGGTTACATCTTAAACACAGGGCAAGCATATATCAATTGGCAGTGTAATGAGGACAGCGTAATAACAAGTAATCAGGAAATAACTGTTGATTTCCTCCTATATGTTCAATACTGTGTTAGGTGCTGTGAGAGATACTGAAAGAACATAAAGGATTGGTCATGACTTTGGGAAATTCACAATCTAATTGGGGAAAAAATTAAAGGAAATAATATAAATATTATAAAAAGAAACAAAAGAAACTGTTAGGGATCTCCAGAGAAACAGCCAATCAGAGCTATCTCTACATCTATATGGATGTATATATAGGTATACACACATGTATGTGTATATGTGTATGTATCTAAGGACACTTATGTGTGTGTGTGTATATATATATAATACCTATCTATCTAGAATATATATTTATCTAGAACATACACATACATATATCTAGAAAGGGATTTGCTACAGGAATTGGCTCCAACGTTATGGAAGCTGAGATGTCCCACTGTCTGCTGTCTGCAAGTTGGAGACCCAGGAAAGGTACTGGTGTACCTAAAAGCCAGGGACCCAATGGTAGAGTTTTCAGTCTTAATCTGAGGCCTTTGAGGACCCCTAGCACCGTGGGCAGAAGATCAGTGTTCCAGCCCATGCAGTCAGGCAGAGAGTGAATTCAGCCTTCCCCAGCTTTTTCATCTGTTCAGGCCTTCAGTTGATTGGATGATGGTTACCCACAATGGGGAGGGCCATCTGCTTAGTTCACCAATTCAAATGCTGGTCTCTTCTGGAAACATCCTCACTGACACACCCAGAAATAATGTTTAACTAGCTATTGGGGTATCCCATGGCCCAGCGAAGTTGACACATAAAATTAACCATGACAGACACTGTCTAAGAATGGATAGTTAATGGCCACCCTGTGCAATAAGGACTAAAGTGTCATTAGAGGAGAGAAGGGGGCGTTGGGAGTGAAATAGTCCTAGGAGGCTTGGAGAGAGAAGTGGGGATTGAGCAGAAAGTTGAAGAATGGGTGGGGTAACTGGTGCGGTAGGGAACAGAGGATATTGCATGTGGAGGTGACGACACCTGAGGGAAATGCAAGGAGGGCTGCTCAACTGAAGTAGAGGGTGCCCAGCGGAAGTGGGAGAGGCGTGACTGGAGAGAACTGGGTTGCAAGGTACCATATTAAGAAGGACCTCAGAAGTCAGGCAAAGGCATGGACCACGGATGCTGTCAGAAGCAGAGGCTCATTACTGCAACCAGGACATCAGGAGGAGACTGGAGACTAGAGTTGAGGCCAGAACATAGACTCAAGGCCAGCTCTGTATCTGATTAACATTAGTTGTGTGGCCTGGGACAAGCTGTTTGACATCTGTTGTCACTGGTTTTCCTGTATGTAAGATGAACCGCATAAGTGTTGGACTTATATATGAAGCTTATTAAAAAGAAAGCTGATTGGGAACCCAGCGCTCCAACCTTCTGAGGATGGGGATTTTGAGTTCTACAGAGGGTATTGACGCATGCTAACACTGAGGAGTGCTGTGCTGAGAGATCCAGGGATTGGCTGAAAAGAGGGTGCTGAGCCCATTGAGCTGATGAGTAAGACGAAATCAGGGCCCGGGGACGCTTTGTCTGGCCTTGTCATGCAGGTCAAATTAGAGCAAGAAACAACCAGGGTCTGATTTCTGACATGCCCCCTCCCCCGATCCAAGCCAGGGTAATCTACTAACTTTCTCCTCCATGTGGCTTCACCTGATCTGTCTCAAAGATCTTAATTTGGGGCCACTCTGAGGTGTGTTCTTGTGTAAAACATGTCTTTTGTCTGTGTGAGAGAGAAGTTAGTTTGACTTGCCGATCACACTGTCATCTCTACTTGCCTCTAGTGCTGTCTTGGTTTCTGGTCCTAGATGTCCAGGTTGCAGTAAATATGGGAACAGAACCTCAAGCAATGATTGGTAGAAGATGAACCACATCCCAGGTTTAGGCCTAAATTTCGAGTTGATTCTCTCCCTCATTCTTCCACGGATGCCTTCGTTCTCAGTATTCTTCATCTTAGAGGCAACTGTGTTTGTGTCCTTGACTGGAATGCGTTCCAGCGTGTTGTCAGAGAGAGATTTCTGTCTCCCATGCATGATTGCTAAAATAGCAAGAATCAAAATTACATCTGATAGCGGCGCAGTCCCTAAAGGGCAGGAAGAAAGACTTTGCTCAAGGCAGAATGCACTAATCCATTGTACTAGCAGGTTGCCAGAGCTGTCCTAGCCAGTGTTTACTTTTGTCAGAAGCAGGAATAAGGTAAAACACATGGGAGAAGTTTCCAGCATGGAGAAATTAGTGCTAAATTAAGATGCAAACAACATGTCCTGAGGCTAGAAAACAATTTAGGGAAATGAAGCAATAGGTAAATATTGTTTGTTACATTGATAAATAGGATTTGGCAGCCATCCAAAATTTGCATTTAATTTGAAGCCAAAAAATACCTTTTGATTTGACAGAGCAATTTCATGTGTGCTAGTGGACATATCCTCCCAGGCAGGCAGCTGGTGATGCATGTGGGTAGAAAGATTTTGAGGAATATCAGTATGTTGATGTAGTGACCCCCTCAGGAAACCAATGTGTGTGGTGTATGTGTAGTCTATCAACCCTTATATTTAAAAAGGAATATGACAGGAGTTCTGAAATAAAAAGGAATTTGAAATTTTTATTCTGAGCTATTTTTTTCATGATCTTTTCCATTTGCGCATAAGTCAAATCATGCTAATGGTGAGGAGGGGATGAGAGTAGATATATTATTGCAAATCAAACTAAGTCGGCATTTTCAAGCAACATTTTTTTTCCAGGACCTACTGTGTGGGGCAAAGCGCTAGGTTTTCTGGAAGAAATGGGAAAAAGTTAAGACGTGGTCTGGTCTTCAAGAACCTTGTGTTTTGGTTTTCTAGATCACTTTTCTATCTAGCCAGGCATAGGTTGGTTTTTAGAAGTCTGCAGTGAAGACTTACAGAGTGGCTGGGTCGTGGCCAGAGCTGGGTATGTAATGAGAATAACCCTGCCCGTGCTCAGCCGGTCTATCCCCACTCCAGTCCCATGCCTGACATGTAGACCTTTATAAGAAATCCAGCCAGAGCATCACCTGAGTTTGTCTCTTCATCAGAAAATATGTGAAATGGGCAATACTATTCTTAAGATTCCTCCCTGTTCTAGAATATATGTTGCCTAAGGGGTTGATGAATCTTCTGCCCTCATTGGAGCACTGAATGTGAGAGCCAGGAAAGGCCAGACCAGACCACGGCCCTTACCACTAGAATTTATGCCTCCTATGTTTAAGTCAGATGTTGACACACCTGGAAAAATCTTAACCCGTGGCAAAATCTGACTTAAGAAAGACTGAAGACTTTTTAAAGTAACAATAACAACAGTTAATATTTATTCAGACCTTATTATTTGCCAGGCTCAGTCCTATGTCATTTGCATTATTTAGCTATTTTCAATCCACAGAACAATGCTATGAAGTAGGTGTTCATATTATCCTGATTTTCCAAGAGACAGCTGAGGCACAGAGAGGTTAAGAAGTGTGTGCAAGTTTGCACAGCTAGTAAGTGGCAGAGCCAGCCTTGGAACCAGCTGGTTTGACCTCAGAGCTCACATCCTATTGGATTCACCCTCACATCCATTCTATCCAAGAACAGGAGAAATAATTTATTTTGTTGCTTTCCATCAAAACACTGCTGTTTCCCACCCGCTCCCCGCTCCCCTTCCTCTCTCTCTCTCACCTTTTCCTAACTCCACTTCATTCCTCGTAATATAATCTATAGCATCTGAAGTGGGAGGACACTGGAGGCTATTTAACTCTCCATAATTCTGACTATCTTTCTTTTTGTGGATTTGTAATAATGATACAGGAATGTTATAGGAAGGGTTCCAAATAGGAAAGCAGCTATGTAAACTGTGAAACACACACCACAGTTCTATTGCAACTAAAATCATACTTTTCATCATGATATTGAGCAAAACTAGAAAAAATCTACCAGCCCTATCTCAAGGAGAGGCCACCTATTACAATGCTCTGGGTGAAGTGATAGGGACTTGAAATGAAGGGGTTTGTAGAGAGAGATCAGGATGAGGTCATAAAGACTCAAGGACGTATTTTTCTTAGAGTGAAAACTCCCAGTTTGTAATCTCCACTTCTCGTTGTTTGATCCTTCCTACCTCCAGCTAGATTTCCTTAGTATTTCTCAGAAAACTTCCCAGCATTCAAGCATTTGAAGAAGAATTAGGATTCCAGCAACCAGTGCCACTTACTATAATGTAAAAGCGATGCAAAGCTCAGTCCGCCATGAAATAAAATTTCAGAGTAAGTGTGAACCCATGGTGTGTTGATTAGAGGATGGAGTTGTTATCAGGTACAAATTTCAGTTACATTAAAGGCCTTCTCTAACTAGGAAACGGAAGATCATTGGCCAAGAACCCTATACCACATGTGATGGCTCCTGGAAGGAATACTGATGAATGTTTTTTCTGAATGCATTCTAAAAGTATTGATGTGCTATAATTACAAAAAGATATTGGCAAAAATGTTGGGAAATTCTCGTAAACTCGACATAATGGGCAAGCCGATAGATATTTCTGGTTTTATCTTTCAGAACTGGTGTCTTTGTTTAATATTTTGGTTTTTAATTAAAAGCAACTGCATTCCTGAAACTTTAATTCAAGTAATACTTACTGACTATCTACTGTGGGTTGGAACAGAGAATAACTTTGCAAAAGAAGATAATCAGCATTATATCTGTTCAACAGACTGAAGAAACACAGGGGCTGAAGTTATTATTTCTCCAAGATCAGCAAAGTCAATACCGACTGAAAATGACACTCTCTGCTTTTTGGTCATTTGTGATTTTCCTGTACAGTCGGCCTTTCACATCCAGAATTTGTGGATGCAGAAGGGCCGACTCTACTACCCCATTTTATAGAAGGGACTTGAGCATCCTCGGGTTTTGCTATCTGCTGGGGTCCTGGAACGAGTCTGCTGTTCTCGAGGGACGACTGAGTTTTGTTTTCTGGAGAAAGGGCTTACCATGAGAAGAAACTTTTCATTTTTCAGGGCTGAAAGAGAAATCAGAGCTTCTGAATGTCTCAATTTAGAGTTGAGGAAGTTGCGGCAGGGAAAGGTGAAGCAGCTTCCCCATGGCTCCCCAGCAGGTCCGTGGGAAAGCTGAGGGTGGATCTAGAGACCACTGATCATTGATCACTGCGTGGACCTCATTAATCACTACATTTCCCTCTAAAGTTCCAGGCAGGATGTTGAATTTTAGTAGAATGTTTCAAATATAAAGTCTTCTTTAGAAAAGTTCATTGAGAAACTTCTCTAGGAATTTATTGAAAAAGCAAAGGAGGAAAAAGGGGAACCACGGTTTGTTAAATTTTAGTTTTAGACATGAATAAAAAAAGGCCGTGTGCTCCAAAAGCAGCCAGATGGCCTGCATTCCATTCAGTTTGTGGCCAATCTAGAAGCCGATCTGGGGGAGGATCCAGGAGGCAAACCCTAACCCCGGGAGCCAGATCCCTGGCAAAGCTCAAGCAGCCTTGTCTGCATCCTTGGTTTATCCTTCCTGTTTCCACACTTATTAAATATTTATTGTCAACAACGGGCAGTTCTGTTTGCACACAGTGTGATGGGGTAATGAGATAGTTAGGTTTCCTCCTGTTATTGATGGGGAGTGCTGATGGCATGAATAATTTCCTCTTTTCATAAATGGGAATTTAATTATTGATGTCTTGTTAAGGCAGCGACAAAGGTGTTACCAACACACACTGCAGTTGGAAGCCTTGGCAGGCATGAGGATCTAGGGTTCGTGGGGGGTCTTGAAATAAACTTGATTAATTGTTTAGGAGAGCAAGTATCTTTATCCATATTTATCAATCTATCTACATCTACATATATATATAAATATATGTAATTATATATATTCTATATATGCTCTTTGAAGAAATTTTTATCTAAAACACATCAGGGAAAACAAACCTCCAAAACCTTATCCTAACAAAGTGCAAGCAAATCAAATCAGTGAGAAACTAGTCCTCTCACACTTGCAAAGAACGTTAATTGAATTCTTAGCCTCACTGGTGGAATGTTTATTCATAAAAGCAAGGGTTTTTGTGGACTGACAACTCACATTAGCTCTTAAGACAAGATAAAAAGAACATGAGGTCTCGAATGTAGTGTGCTAATTTTATGACTTTCTTCGAAGGGATTCAAGGCTGTCTGAGTATCTGCCTCCACCCCACACCAAAAAGAAAAGAAAGGCAAAACACTGCAACATATTTCTCAGGGAAGAGAAGTTTTCATTACTGCCTTTTTTTTCCCCCTCAAAATCCAATTAATGTTTCTGTTTCATTCTTTTTAGCTTCTTGGGGAAATTGAGTGAGGAGTTGGAGCTGGTGTCTCTTTCTATGGTAGAGAGAGAGATGAGGAGGATTTCAGAGGAAGCAAATCTCAGAGTCAGGGAATCCTTTGCTGATGTGGGAAGTAAGAAAATCCTGCGATTCAGATAGGTAGGAATGTGGAAACGCCGGCATCTCAGATGTAATGTGCCCATGAATCACCTGGGATTTTGCTAAAGTGCAAATTTTTGTACCGAAGGTCTGGTGTGGGGTCTGAGACTCTGCGTTTCTGACATGCTCCCAGGTGAAGCCAGCACTGCTGGTCTATGGACCACACTTTGAGTAGCAAGGATTATTGGACCAGACAGCAAATTTTAGAGGTACTGAATATTTAAGATAGGTTAACAGTAGCTATGCTTTTATAATTTTTTTTAACATCTTTATTGGGGCATAATTGCTTTACAATGGTGTGTTAGTTTCTGCTTTATATCAAAGTGAATCAGCTATATATACATATATCCCCATATCTCTTCCCTCTTTTGTCTCCCTCCCTCCCACCCTCCCTAGCTTTTATAATTTTTGATCCTTTACACTGTTTTTTTTTTTTGTTATTAGAATGAGTACATTTTTACCACTGCCTGAAACAGCTTTTTGCTGCAAAAACTTCATTTCTTTTTAATTTTTCTGAGTTTTCTGATGATACTGGATACTGATTTAAAGTAGCTGGGACAGGTGGGCCTCAGATAATTAAAACAATCTTTTTAAGATTGGAAGCCACCTTAGAAAGAGTTGACAGCTCAGTTATAGGCAAGGGTATTAAGTGCCCTCTCAGCCTCCTTGGCATATTAGGTTATCACACCCTCCCCAGTTTGACTCCTTCATTTGAAGCCTCCTCTTGCCCCTCTTAACTCTTCAGCCAACCTATTAACCATCACGGTTTCAGGAAAAATGTATTTTTTTCTCCAAGTGATGGTTCATCTCGTCTTCCTCAGTGTTGTCCGTTCTCTAGAACAGACCCTATTAGCTGTGGCCAACAAGCTCTTCCTGTGTCCCCCAACTTTGTTTATTCTTCTTCCAGTATTAAATATTATGCAGTTTTAAATATATTAAATTGCTAAGTGCTTCTTCTGTAAGGCAGCTGGGTCAGTTATTCCAGTAAATGAGAAGAAACAATGAAAGCTGAGAGAAGGAAAAAAAATCTCAATATTGGCTATTCTAGTAGTGTCAAGATTGAAAACTGCTGGAGATTGAACTGGGCATGGTGTACGTATGTAAATGATGAATAAACCATACAGAGAAACCAATGCCACCACCCCCACCTAATTGTTCCCTGCACCGTGCACAACCCAGGAGGATGACAAAACTTTCTGAAAAGGTCAGCTCTCCCTCTACCCAGCTCCCCTGGGCTCCCCTGAAATAAAACAGAACGAAAAACAATGTAAGGATGCTTTGGAAGAGCCCTAATAGAAAGCTCATTCTCACTTCCCCTATGATAGTGTAATGCAGGTCTGAACTGGCAAAGGATGAGCCACAGTTACCTTCCTCCTGGGTGCAGTCGACAGTCCTGACACCTTCTAGAAGGTTCACAGGGAGTGGGAGGTGAATGATCTTCCTGATCACGGGCTGAAAGATCAATAATTATTTAGGAAAAAAACAGGGAGTGAGAGATGGGAATGTTAGAGAGGGAGGAAGGGATCTCAGACCAATTATTTTTCTACAAAATACTTTGTGTGACAACAGCGGCAGCCCCCAAAGGGCAACATGCAACAACAGAGCCTAATTAGAATGATGTCAGTGTAATCATTAACTCGCATCTAACACCTACGAGAGTATTTCTGTTTAAACTAAAACATGACCTGCATGGTGGAGAGGCCTTGTAAACTGTCTTTGAAATAAAATATGTGACAGGAAAGGTCAGAGCTGCTCTCATTTGAATTTCAAGTAGGGAGCTGGCTCTGCGGTGGCCAGTGTAGCAAGCCTGGCGACTTCCCTTTCCCAGGCCTTCCTGCCAGGAGTAGCAGTTGGAGAAATCCTCTAGGACTAATTACTGGGATTGCAAAACAAGGATTTTTCTTCTCTTGCTTCTGCCCACTTTCCCTTCCCCTCTCCCAACCAGGGCAGGAAGAAAGGGTCTTTACTGATGTTTGGAGAAAGAGGTGATTTCCTTTGTTGTTGCTATGAGACTGAAGGTCACCCCTGAGTGGCCTGATCTGCCTGATCCAGACACCTGCCGGCTGGCCCCTGGGCCAGGCCTAGCCTAGTCTGGCCTTCCTAGCATGTCCTCCTGCCAGCCAAGGAGAGGAGGGCTTGCTAATAAAGTCTCTTCCCAGCAAGAGTGATGCCAAGGCATTGCCTTCCGCTGGGCTGCGTAAAAGTAGCTATCAAATCAGCAAGATGCAACTTGATTTGCAGGTCTCCGGTGAAATTTAAGAAGGCGAACTGTAAAACGTTCAGGGAAAAGGAAGCATGAAAACATTTTTAAGGAGAGCATTTAAAAAGTCAGAGACAGACATAATAATAAAAAAAAATTGGCAGGGAAGGTTTTATTTATTCATTTTGAAACGTTGCAAAGAGCTCTGTTAGCAGCGTTTATCTGCCTTTTTTTTTTTTTTTTTTAAAGGCAGCACCAAAAGCAAGCGAGTTGATTTCATTTCCTTTTTCCTTCTGTGACTTTTAAAAGCATTATATATACTGAGATCTTTTCTGCACTCCTGGGAATTGATAAAGCTGTAACATTTAGTCCATAAGCCTTACTTGTCCAAACCTTCCTTTCTCTTCTCCCTCTCCAGTCCCTGCTCTCCGCTTCCTCACTAGCCTTTAATGCAGGGTCTCTCTTTGTCATGTATTCTAATTTGTCCTTTCCCCTCTGCTTCTTTGTAATATTTCCTTCATCTTTAAAATTTTGTTTTTCAAGTCTTTGTCTTCTCTTTAATACAAAGAACTGAAAAGGATGAGGAAATCCAGAATGTACTTGGCAACAGTGAAAGAAAACAGGCTTGGGAAAACCACAGACACACAGCATAGAGGCAGCTGTTCTCTTTACCATTCAGCATTGTTTAAGTCAGAGCGGTTATTGGGGTTGTTACCATTTCAGAGAAATTATTCACTGGACCCTTGTGATGGCAAGACAGATTTTATGCAGGACTATTGCGATAGGAATGAGAGAGAGAGAGACAGAGACAGAGAGACAGAGAGAGACAGACAGAGACAGAGACTGAACTTAACTTCAAATACAAAGACAGAGGGAGATTTATAGCCAGATTGAGGGCGTCCGTAGATGGAAAATAAGAAGAGATGCCAAAGGTAGGGGGTTTCTTGCTAAACTGGACCAACAGGACTCTTGCTAAAGTCAGGTCAAGGATTAAATATCAAGGGCGGGGGATGAGGAATTTGGTTTGATGAGGGTGGGGGATTCTCCCTAAACTGATGTGGCAGGATTCTTGCTAAAAGCAGCCCAAGGTCGTGACCTCATCCAGAGGGCTCAGAGGAGCCTAAGTTAAGTTTGGTTAAGGAGGGAGTCTTAGTACAGTTGACCCTTGAACAATATGGGTTTAAACTGCATGAGTCCACTTATATGTGGACTTTTTTTCACTGAATACCTACTATACGACTACACTATCTGTGGTTGGTTGAATCCGAGGATGTGAAACCTTGGCTACGGAGGGCTGACGATAAAGTTATACATGGCTTTTCAACTACACAGAAGGGGTGGGTTGGCGTCTCTAACCCCCCTGCACTGTTGAATAGTCACCTGTACTTCTCCAGCCAAGGTGTGCTCAACCCACCAACTTTGACCCAATAGTGGAAAAAATTACATAGAAATGGACAGATTTGCACTACAGAGACCTGTGTATTATAATTCCATAGGCAGATCTTAATTCCTGAAGCAGACTTAACGCTGCTGCTGCTAACCCTGGGAAAAAGTGATTCCAGAACATCTGATTCACTGTAGGTTTAACTACCTCAACCGTTCTTGACTTCTGTCCGCACGGGACTAGAAAGCTCTCTGCCATTGGAGTTGGAAAATAAAGTTCAAATTCTGACTTTGCAAACCTCTGTGACCTTCACTCTAACCCACCTATTGGCTGGGCTGACTCTGACAGGGTCCAAGTTGGAAAACACTGTTTTCCTGTTTTTCTCACACAACGTTTCATCAAGTTATGTGGCACCCCACTTTCTCACCCCAGGATCCTACAGCTTTTCAATGCCTTTCAATTGTCAGAACTCATTTTGACAATTAAAGCTCATTTTCAGGCATTTAAACATTCCAGGCCAGTTCCTTTTAAAATCTGAAGCTCATGTGTAACCAGATGCTTTTCTCTTCTTCCTCATCCCTACTAGCCCCCAGCTCAGGCCAGACCTGCAGTGGGGAAGTGGGTGTGGTTTCCTATATTCCCCTGCTTGCTTTGTTCCTTATCCCTCCCTGTCATGTGGAGCCTCCAGAGTTGGGACAGGGGGAGCAAGGTAGAAAAAAGAGACCAAAGTCTCTACCTGGCCAGTACTATTTGCAGTTTTCCCTTGGCTGCCATGGCACCTATCATGTCCTCCACGCCATCTGAGGTAAGCTCCAGACACCAGGAAACAAATGGCCAGGGCTCCCTAGCATTCTCGAACTGCACCCCACTGGTGTGGCTGCACCAGGATGGGCCGATGAGTTTCTTTGGCTCGGCCAAGGACCAGACCCTCCAGCTCCCCATCCTGCAGACCTCCCGGTTGGGCTGACGACTCTCTGACCTGTTCTGCTTCTCAACCAGCTTCCAGCTCTGGTACACAAGCTGAAAGGTATGGTGGGTTCCACCACTGAGCACGAGCTATGGGAATGGGCCCAGCCACTTCTCTTGAGGATGTGGGGTTGACCACAGCCTATTGTCATTAGCTTTAGCTGCCCTTTTGAGAAAATAAGGAAAGTATAAAATAATCTCACCCCAGAGACAAACCAAGTGATCTCTCTGAATCTGTTTTGTTTGTTTGTTTTTTGTGTTGTTTTCATCTGTCAAAGGAGAGGAAATAAGCCTCTCTTGTTAGGGTTGTTACAAGGCTGAAATGAGGTGATCTGTATGGAGGTGAGTCATGTTCAGTGTCTTTGTCATCTTCCCTCCCTTTCTTCTTTGCCGCCTCTCTTGTTTAGTTTTCCCCACTGTTATTCCTCTTCCCCTAGATTGATAGGCTGGGGAAGGAACATGATAGAAGTATTGGGGCCTCAATTCCGAATTTCTTAAAAAAGCCCATTTCATGGATGGAAGAAGTAGAAGCTGTGTAGGAAGATTCGGGACTGGGACCTTTCTAGGGCCACTCAGATGTGAGAGTGACGTACAGAGGAAGGCAAGACTTTACTTAGTAGAAATCTGCTGAGGGCTTGCCCTGCGCCCCCAGATTTGTGTGTGTGGTGCAAATGAATTCCCAGACAAACTGGGAGATAGTGCCCGTCCACGCCACACACCCCCGCCCCAACCAGGCAGGCAGGTGCCACTAAATGCCTGCTGCCTTAGCCCGTTGTTCCTGAACAAGCTCCCGATTTGTAGCTTGCAGGGGGTTGGGGGAGGCACCTCAGTGAATGGAGGCTGCGAGTCCCTTCGGTGCTGGGTCCCTGCCTGCCTATGGTGCTTCTGATGATGGATGGTAGTTGGGATGTAATATTTGCTATGATGGATCACAGAGGAGTATGAAAATTCATAAGGCAGCGTTAGGTTGTATTTCACAGGACTGTGTGTGTGTTTTCTTTTTGTAGCCCCATTAGCACTCTCATTGATTACATAGAGTTAGGTCATTTTCACAATGTGCTGTTTTCTGTCTGCTCCATTCTTCAATGCATGCATCAGAGGGAGACAGCTGCTTGCCCGTTTGATGCACAGCTGGTTGGCCAACACCCCTCTTCTTGCCCTGGAATCTTTGCCTCTCACTTTTCTGGATGCAGCCTCAGCTGCCTGAGGGAGTGTGTGTGTGTGTGTGTGTGTGTGTGTGTGTGTGTGTGTGTGTGTGCGCGCGTGCGTGTGTGTGTGCGTGCATGTGTGTGTGTGTTTGTGTGTGTTTGGCTCGAGGGCTCTGCCATCATCCATCACTGCCCTTGCCACTCTGGGAAGTTCTCAGACTCCCAGGATGCTGGATGCAGCTGCCGTCGAGTGGTGCTATTCCCTGAACCTTTCAGAATAGGTAAGAGGGCAGGGGCAGGGTACAGATAATTTTGGAGAGTTTGTTTAAGAGAGCAGACTATCAATGGATTATGGAAACATGCAAAGTTTTAATCCTGTCAAAGGTGAATGACACCAAATACTTATAAGCAGCACCCCTATTGTACTATATTATACTGGCCTGAGCATGTTCTGGTGGTGGCAGCTGGGGCTACTGCTACTCCTGCTTCTTTCTTTTCTTCTCCCCCCTATCTTCCTCTCTTCCTTCCCTTCCTCCTCCTCCTCTTTCTCCTTCCCCTTCCTCTTCTTTAATTCGAATGGGCTTCCTGGTATGGTGGGGAAAAGCCACAGAATAAGAAGATGTAGTTTGTGTTCCAGGTCTGTTCCATTTCATCAGATGACCATGGCTGAAAAACTCATTCTTTCCCAACAAAAAGTGAAGTGATTTGATAGGAAGGCCGCTGCCCCAGTACGAAAAGGCTCAGTGGTTGGAGCCAGTGGGACAGGGCCTTCCCTGTTGGGAGAGGCCGTGGTGGTGGGGAGTTAAGATCCCTGGAATTCTGGGTGCATGTGTGTCAGCCACTGGTCCTAGGATTCATGCTTTTGGGGAACAGAATGATTTGACCTGGAAGTGCTTGTCACCAGCTTTATGGGAACCAGAGAAACTCCTCACTTCCAGATCCCTGATGACTTGTGGCTTGGCTGGATCTCCAAAAGCTCTTTCTTCATCTTCAGCTGCATCTTGCACCTGGCTAGTTCCTGGGACCAACTCCCTTGAATTTCTGGCAGGCCTGGTCGGAGTGATATAAAGGATCCAGTGAATTGGTGGGCATCTGGCAGAACTTCAGCGATGCTTAGCTCCAACAAAGGGAGCTCGCTCAGGTGGTTGGGATGATTATTAGGCAATAGCTGAGGGCCACTTCCCTGTAATACTGCAAGGAGGAAGGTGCAACTCTCTTATTTTCCTTCTCTACGATTTAGAACTTTCCACCTTTCCAACATAAGATACTGCCATTTACCCTGGCAGGTCACGGAGGGGTGCTGGACCTGCTGATGGGTGAAGGGGCTCCTGCTGGGGACATCCCTTTGCTTCATGTGACAAGGGAAGCCAAATCACTTAAGACACCACTTTAAGTTCTTTTCCATTTTCTCAGCTCCCCTTGACTCCACACGGGGTTCTGTATAGAAAGCAAAGGTGGAAAAAGCCCCTTGGCTTAAGTGGAAAACCACGTTTGCCGATTCCTGCCAGGCCCACGCCCAGATGCGGGAGCATGCAGATGTCCTTATGCTGAAGGCGGCTTGCCAGAAACATTGAAGAGCTTGATGTGATGAAAAAGGAGGAAAAAAGCTTAAAATAGAGCTTTCCACGTATACTATTTTTTTTTTTTTTTTTTTGTGGTACGCAGGCCTCTCACTGTTGTGGCCTCTCCCGCTGTGGAGCACAGGCTCCGGACGCGCAGGCTCAGCGGCCATGGCTCATGGGCCCAGCCGCTCTGCGGCATGTGGGATCTTCCCAGACCGGGACACAAACCCGTGTCCCCTGCATCGGCACGCAGACTCTCAACCACTGCGCCACTAGGGAAGCCCACATATACTATTAAATGACTACTTGGCTCATTAGGAAAGGGTTTATAGACATTGCTACCTTCTTTGTAGCCATGAGTTCATTAAGAGCTAATAATGGTAATGGTAGGCACTAGTTACTGAGAGCCCGCTCTTACTGAGGCATTACAGATGCATTGTCATTGAATTTTGGCAGATACCCTATGAGGCAGTTTTGTTTATTCCCATTTTATAGATGAGGAAACTGAGGGTTAGCAGCTAAGCTGCCAAAGTCCCACAGCACCTGTGGTAGGCAGAATAATGTCCCCTCTCGACCCACCCACCCAAAGATGTCTGTGTCCTACGCCCTAGACCCTGTGGATTTGGTAGGTAACATGGCAAAGGGGAATTAGGTTTGCAGGTGGAAGGAAGGCTTCTAATAGGCTGACCTCAGGAGGGGGAGATTATCCTGGATTGTCTGGGTGAGCCCAGTATAGTCACAAGGGCCCTTAAAAGGGGGCGAGGGAGGCAGAAGCAGAATCAGGGTCAAAGTGATGTGATATGAAAAAGACACCACTGGCATTGCTGGCTTTATTGATGAAAGGGGGCCATGGATCAAGGAATGTGGAGGACCCTAAGCAGCTGGAAAAGGCGAGGAAATGGATTCTTTCCTAGGGCCTCCAGAGGGAACGCAGCTCTGCTGAGACTTGATTTTAGGCCCCTGAGACCTGCGTCAGACTCTACACCCACAGGGCTGTAAGCTAGTACATTTGTGTTGTTTTAAGCTTTTAAATTTGTGTTAATTTGTTACAGCAGCAGCAGGAAACTTAATACAGCACCTAAGGGGCAGAGCCATGACTAAAAACAGAATCCAAGGTTTACCCTCTTTGCACTATGCAAAATAACCTCAAATTGCTTGATATATCAAAACAGAACGAGAAAAACCCTACCCGACTTCCTAAGCTATTTTCTCTCTCCACTTTTTCCTCCTTTTCTCTTATGCTCAGTCCATGTGCTTCCTGCCTCCCTCTCTCTTTCCCTAAATTAACAGATTCTTGCTGTAAAAGAAATGGATTCTTCACTCCAAAGTAGGTCATTATAACAAAGGTTTTAAATCACTTGGTCCTCCCATTTGTGAAATATAGACTTCACTTTAATCTTCTGTGCATTACTAGCAGTAAAAGAAAGGGCCCATAATTTGTGAAAAATGGGATTTTTTCCCCCACCATCAATCATCCAAGCAGAGATGTAAGTTTTTCACTCCTTTTTCACCCTCTGACTCACACCTGGAAGTCAGAAGGACCAGCGTTCAGTCACACAGACAGAATACCCTCATTCTGCTTATACTTCCAGGACCAAATTTAGAAACAGAATGAAATATTTGCTCCCAATAGCCAAGTTGGTAGGACTCCCTGTTTCCTCTCCTCCCATTATTTCTTTCACTCTCTAATGCTGTCTTTGAGCTCTTTGTATTTAAGTAACTCTTCTAATCTCTCAAAACTACTGAGTTTATTTTGAAAAACTCAAGCTAAGCTTGTTTTGTCAGAAAAGTGTTGGAATAGAATTTGTGTTCTGTTCCTTTTTGTCCCCAGATGTGTCAAAGATTGCCTGGGATTGCTTCTACACTTTAGAAGATCACCTGAATAAACATGGTAGATCTACTCTAATCCAGGACATGTATTGAATGGGACAGTTATAAAGATGAATAAGATACTAGTGTTAAACTCTGAGTTCTAAGTCAAGTGGCTACAAAATAGGGGCCCTTTGCAATGATCACACTGTACTGTAACATCTTTCCTTATCGCTCTTCCTCTCTAGATAAGGTGTAATCTTTGGGCATGCAGGGACCATGTCTTATGTTTTCCATGAATTCCTAGCTCCCAGTACAGGGTACTTGACATAAAACTTCATATAAACTTTGGAATCTGTCAGGCCTGGGTTCAAATCCTGGTTCTGCCGCTTGCCCTTTGTTTAATTACTTCGTTTTTCTGATCTGTATTTGTCTCATCTCTAAATTGGGGGTGTGGAAATCTACAGTGCTATGAGGATTAAATGAGATGATAAATTTAAAGCACCTAGCAAAGTCTTAGCATTGCACATAATGGGAACACAATTTTAAAATGTAGTGTTTAAAAATGTGCAGCCACATATCCCAGGTTTGCCTTCTAGCTCCTCCTTCAGTAGGAAAATTAATGTCTCTATTCCTCAGTTTCCTCTTCTATAAAATGGGTATAATAATAGCATTTGCTTCAGAAGGAAAAGTGCCCAGATCAGGGACTTGCATACAGTAAGTACGCACTACATGTTATTTATTAGCAGCAATAAATAATAACATCTTATACCCTTCTTCTGATATCCATCCCATTTTATTTTATTTGCTCCCCTTTTTGGTCCTTATATAGAAGGGAAAAGTGAGTTGATTCTAAGGATTATTCCAGAATCCTTCCCTGCTCTCTAAAATGTTGTAATTTTTGTGAGCAAAAGATCCAGAGCCAGTTCCCCATCCTCATATTGCCTTGGGGTCCAAAGGGAGAGAGACTGTAATTTTGAAAAAAGGCAAGTTCCAGAGCTCATGGAAGTAAGACTTCCTATAGCAGAAAAAGTAATTTTTCCCCCCACCCAATGTTTGTAACAAATAGAACTGCTGTGGGCTTTGCACTTAAAACAACAGCAACAACAACATCTTTGTTTGAAAAATTATATATACATATGTTTAGTTTTCTAAATGACAGCATCACAATATGGTGTGTCAAATTACAGCCAGCTCTCAATTTTTATCCATTGCAAAGAAAAATTTTGCATAACCTAAAACTGTACTTGTGTTGGAAACCAGGATTGTCACATAGAATTTGAATTGTTGATTCTGTCCTTTTTATGTCCCAGATGAAGCACCATATTTTTTGTGTGTGATGCTTTGAGCTGCAGCCTCTCATTAGGGGCCATATCCGTGTTGGTAAATGAACAACCTTCTCAGTCTTCCCTGTTCTTTCATGTAAGAGCCAAAGTGAGGGTAACATCTCCCGTTCCTGTCAAGTTCCTTTTCCCGTCAATATCACGGCATGTTGGAAGGTTTAAAACAAAGCTGTGTTTGAGTTATCCAATTACAAAAAGCATCTGAAGAATGTCTGAGCAGGTGAAAAACACTGCCTACCCCTTTACATGCTCTGCTAACTCTGAAACGTCTGAGTGCAATTTGAGCTGAGAACCAGCATGCAGAATCATAGAACAAGTGGTAATTGTTTTCAGCAGGTCAGAAGCACCTAGAGTCCCTGTACCCTTGACCAGCACTGTGCCCTCCTGCTCAGTACCCAGAGAACTAGTTTTCGGAAGCGATTTTCCACTTGACTCAGAGTTCCACATCTGAAAGCTCCCCACATGGTTGCTTGAAGTTCTTCATGGAACATGAGTGGAGGACAGTGAAGGTACTTCTTGAAAGGGAGTGAGGTGTAAACTTAGATGGATGAAGTTCAGTGACTCAGCTTGTGGAGGCTTCTCTAAGGACTAAGGTTATGGCCATATGGCTTTTATACTTTTTTTTTTTTTGGTTACCTTTTTTTTTTTTTTTGTGGTACGCGGGCCTCTCCCTGTTGTGGCCTCTCCCGGTACGGAGCACAGGCTCCGGACGCGCAGGCTCAGCGGCCATGGCTCACGGGCCCAGCCGCTCCACAGCATGTGGGATCTTCCCGGACCGGGGCATGAACCCATGTCCCCTGCATCGGCAGGCGGACTCTCAACCACTGAGCCACCAGGGAAGCCCGGTTACCTTTTTTTTTTTAACATCTTTATTGGAGTATAATTGCTTTACAATGGTGTGTTAGTTTCTGCTTTATAACAAAATGAATCAGCTATATATACACATATATCCCCATATCTCCTCCCTCTTGCATCTCCCTCCCATGTATACAATGGAATATTACTCAGCCATAAAAAGAAACAAAATTGAGTTATTTGTAGTGAAGTGGATGGACCTAGAGTCTGTCATACAGAGTGAAGTAAGTCAGAAAGAAAAAACCAGTACTGTATGCTAACACATATATATGGAATCTAAAAAAAAAAATGGTTCTGAAGAACCTAGGGGCAGGACAGGAATAAAGACACAGACATAGAGAATGGACTTGAGGACACGGGGGAGGGGGAAGGGTAAGGTGGGACGAAGTGAGAGAGTGGCATGGACATATATACACTACCAAACGTAAAATAGATAGCTTGTGGGAAGCAGCCGCATAGCACAGGGAGATCAGCTCAGTGCTTTGTGACCACCTAGAGGGGTGGGATAGGGAGGGTGGGAGGGAATGAATGGCTTTTATACTTGAACAGACGTTTGCCATGGCACCTGACCTCGTGGCCTTAGAGCTTAGAGAGCGTTAGAGCGAGAAGGAACTTAACCACTAGTCTGGTCCTCACTTTACACATAAGGAAGCCTGAAGGCCACAGAGATGTAAAGGTCACTCCTGCTGCGTTTATTGTCTACAGTTGGCCTCTGGCAGGAGCTGAAGATTCCTGTCTCTGACCCCTCCCACCCTGCTTTCCTCCTCTCTAGGGTGGGTCAGGGTCCAGGCAGTCACTTCATTTACAGGGAGAAGAGGCAGTGATGACCAAGTACCGAGCCGTTGAAGTGTCCACAGCTCTAGGGGAGGGACTGCCTTGGCATTTTCCTTAGACGTTTTCTCTGGTCTAGAAGCCTGGGGACATGAGAGGGCCTTACATCCGTCCTCTCCCTTCCCTTCTCCCCAAAACTTCCAGAAATTGCTATCCATCCAGAAGAGACCGGATACAGTTGCTTATACCAGTTCCCTTCTGTGCAATGGAAACCAGAGAACTCTTGTTTATCTGTGGCCTCTAAAAGTGTGTGGGTGTGCGTGGGTGTGTAGGGGGATGGGCTTTGAGCCCCACCTCTCTCCAGCCAAGTCTGCACCAGAAGTTTAAGTTTTGGTTTGGGGGAAAAGGAGGCACAGCTGCCTTTGATATAGTTTGGTTCTAGACCGCTTGTAGCTAGAGGCTGGGCCACAGGGGTCCTCTGTGGACTCCAGCCTAGTTCTCTAGAGTTCCACACTGGGGCCTGAGCCCCAGGTCAGACCCACCTCAGCCTCGGTGTCCTGCTAACTGCAGCCCAGCCAGTAATACAGTGCTACCTTGCTTGGTCCTTTGTGTGTTTCCTTCTGTGACCTTGTGGGGAGGTGTGACTGATGGAGGGAGGGTGATAGTAGGATTTGATCAGGAAGCGCAGCGCCTTTGTTCTATCTTCTAATTCTTCATCTCTGTTCATCAGCATCCCATTTTGGTAATACCTATACTAATCATGCCACTAAGTTTTTTTTGTTTTTAATTAATTTATTTTTGGCTGCATTGGGTCTTCGTTGCTGCACGCGGGCTTTCTCTAGTTGCGGCGAGTGGGGGCTACTCTTCGGTGTGGTGCGCGGGCTTCTCATTGTGGTGGCTTCTCTTGTTGCGGAGCACGGGCTCTAGGTGCATGGGCTTCAGTAGTTGTGGCTCACAGACTCTAGAGCGCAGGCTCAGTAGTTGTGGCTCACGGGCTTAGTTGCTCCGCGGCATGTGGGATCTTCCGGGACCAGGGCTCGAACCCATGTCCCCTGCATTGGCAGGTGGACTCTTAACCACTGAGCCACGAGGGAAGTCCCGCCACTACATTCTTCTGAATTATAACACTGGCAAACCCAAATAACACATGTTTTGTGGCAGGCACCATTTCGAAGGGTCTATATATAATAACTCATTTAATTCTTACAACCCACCTTTGATGTAGGTATGGTTATAATTACCTTCTGACAGTCTGGGCCACTGAGGCACAGAGAAGTTGAGTGATTTGTTCAAAGTCACACAGCTAGTAAATGGAGGAATTGGGATTCAAATCCAAGTAGTCTGACCCAGATGAAATGCTGGTAATCACTTATAACACTACCTACATGGAGAAGTAAACTGGATTGTAGGATATATGTATATGGCAGTTAGCTTGGTAAAAGGTACCTAGTAAAAGTTTGCTTATGATACTGATGATTATGTGTTTGGATTTGGTGGCTATGGGAGCTTAAGTGACAGCCCGAAAGAGGTGTAGTAAATCTTTTGGGGACCAGGCACTTCTACCAACAAACTGAATTGGACAACTTTCAAATCAGGGGAGGGAAGAGAGTGTATGGATGTACTTGAGCTGCTCAGGTGACAACTGAAGACCGATAAGTGAGGTGCACGGAGGGGAGAAGGTACATCACAGGACTGGCAGTAGCTGCCTTGACTTTACAGAGGTTATGAGGGCCTAACCTTAGTTTAGTGGATGGAACTCCTTGTATTGAGAACAAAGAGATCTGACCCAATGACAGACCAAGAAAATTCAGGATGAAGGAGAACTTTGGATGATCCAAATTTCTGGCCCATGGGCCACATGAAATAGCTCCCAGCTCAATTTTGACCAATAAAAATGTTTTATTAGTTGCCATATTAAAAACCCCAGTGAATACACATCAGCTCTGTATTTCCAGATTATCTGGAAAGATGGGGAAATCTGGCAATATGGGACATCCGTTCTCCCTCGTCAACAGTTGTCTTCACTGGATAGTGGCTCCTCTCTCTTTTTTTTTTTTTTTTTGCGGTACGCGGGCCTCTCACTGTCATGGCCTCTCCCGTTGCGGAGCACAGGCTCCAGACACGCAGGCTCAGCGGCCATGGCTCACGGGCCCAGCCGCTCTGCAGCATGGGCATGTGGGATCTTCCCAGACTGGGGCACGAACCCGCGTCCCCTGCATCGGCAGGCGGACTCTCAACCACTGTGCCACCAGGGAAGCCCCAGTGGCTCCTCTCTTTAGATGAGGCATTTAATACTCATTTTCTAAAGTTCCTACCATTTCCTACTGCCACTCACTCACGTGAGCTGCCTGTCCCTGTAAGCATTTGAGTGGACATCCCCCTTATTTTATAAATGGAGAAGTAGAGGGTTTGAGTGGTGATTGTGAGATTTAATCGCTCCTTTTTGAGTTGCTGTGTGAGCATCTCCCCAGACACTTAGTCTGTTTTGATGCCCAATTTCCTTATGTCATAACGTAGATGTATGTGGCTATGACTTGGACCATCTGGGCTTTGAGTGGTATGGCTAGTTGATGTTACAATGGTGCCTTGAGACTGGTTTAAAAGCAAAAGCACCAGACATCAAAGATTTCAACCCTCTTAACTCTTATGAAGCCACTTGTAGCTGTGGCTGATGCCTTGAACCTTGAAGCATCAAGATGGGCAGTGATGCAGGAGAGCCTCCAGTGGGAAAGAGAAGACTTGCCCTTAAGAAAAGTGTAGCCACAGCTACTGTCACTGCTCCCAGCGCCCTTCCCAGGAACATCCACCTTGGTAAAGGGGCTGGACCCTTACCAGATAATTCCCAGGAAATCCTTCTATTCTTTTGCTGAAATCCATCTGCCATTATTCCTCAAGCCCTTGCGACCTTATATTCCATTCTGATTTTCCATGCTTTTCCCCATGTCTAAACCTAAGTCGTTTTCTTTGTACCTGATGACTTCTGCTACCACCACTTAGAGCACGTGCTGTAAGTGCAGTGGTCCACAGTGTAGTCTGAATTTCTTAATCCCCACTCAGAATTTTCATAGAGGGATGTGTAGTTTTCTCTGGCCCAACTGCAAAGAATTAATTTGTTTTCTATGGAAGCTTTTCCAAATCAGCCAGCTCTGAGTTTGCTCTCTCCTCTGCCACTTTTACAGCCCTCAGGCGAGTTACTTAACCTTTCTGATCCTGACTCATAAGCGCTGTAAGATGGGAACATTTGCTGTCTTGCACAGTAACTCTTGAGGAATAAATGATATATGGAATGTGAAGTATCTACAACAGTTCCTGGCACATCATTGGGTTCACAGATTTTAATTCACTACCTCTTTTATGACCTTTTTTTGATCTGATGGGGTATAGCTGATTATGGATTGGACAATTTATAGGTGCTGTAAAGTGTTCTCTGGGAAACCAAGAGAATGGGTGCCTGAGAGGGACACAACATTGCAAATGTTGCTTCAGTGGTTAGAGGAAGGTGCTGGGGTAGAGGAATTCCGAGTAGAGGGCAATGGAGAACAAGATGGAACTTTGACTAGTTAAAAAAAAAAAAAAAAAAAAGGCAAAAAAAAAATGCCCTTTTCTTCCTTTGTCTGTCCTCAGGAGGGCGCCAACTAACTTTTCAGAGTGGACACTCAATAAGTGTTGTTGACTGACAGGCCAGGGAATGTTATAAAAGGTTTGCAGGGCAGGGAATATAATATTAATATCCATGTAATGTTTTTATGTTTTAATTTTGGTGGAGGAAGCCTGAAGCCTGGGGCAAAAGCTACTATTTTCGTTTGCTTCACCTGAAGTTATATTGGCAGAGACCCTCAGGGTAAAGAAGAAAAGGATTAGGTTGGGGAATGGGAAAGGGTATGAAGAAGTTGTAATAAAGTATATAAATGCAAGAGCTTGTGGAATAAACACAGACGAATTTCAGCCCCAGAATAGAAGGATGTGGCATAAGGACATTTCAAGGCGGAAAAAATACACCCATAGGGTAGGCTCTGCTGAACGGAGGAGAGAATACGAGAAGAGTAATGAACATCTTTTAATATCGTGGAGCTCCCTAAGAGGTGTGCAGATATTGTTGTTTTACGTTGATTGAGGGCCCACCATGTACGAGGCCAGTATCTGCTTGAAAACTTAATGTATGAAAATGTGGTCGAGGGGAAGGATAAACCTAACATTTGTGGAGGGATAGGTGAATTTTGCTCTGGCTTGTGCAGGAAATGAGTAAATGAATGATTATTTGATTGGTAGGGTCTTAATAAAAATTGTCCCTAAATCAGCTTAAGCAACTGGCAAAGTCTGTTTACACCGTCATGATCTCACCGCCCTCCGAAGCAAACAAGAGGGCAGAGTTGTCACGAAAGGGATTTGCAGTTTCTCCTATGATAGGAGAAAAGACTAATTGGTACTATTAACATACGCTGAAGAAACCCACATCTTTTGTTTATTAGAAATTTGTCAGGAAGATTCCCACTGAAGTTATAAATGTACTTTTAAAAATGAATATATTTGGGGATCTTTGCCACCACTGAACCCTATTAATCTTCGCTCTCTAATATGATGTAACAGTTAAGTCTGCACTCTGACAACTGCCTAAAATGAGACAACCACAATACTTTCTTTCTTTTTCGGTAACAAATGACACCTGACAATGACAGCCATGAGTTAAACAGGCTACCAAAATGAAAACAGACCCACCAGCCATGGCACCATGGGCTGAATGTTGGTGGGTTTTAACCACACCAGTCTCAAAGCCAGGAGATACTAGGCCACGAGGAACTGCTAAGGAGGATGGGCTAGTCCGACAGTTCTGAATCTTACAGTAAAGCAGGGATTTCCTCTCAAGTCATGGTGCTGGCATCCATTCTGCTGCATCTCTGGCAGAGAGTGTATTTCCTCACATGAGTATTGGGCTGGTCTGACTGTTACACAGTGCTTTTGTTTTTGTTGTTCTTTCTTTGTTTTGTTTTGCATTGATTTGAAATCTACCTTTCAGGTCTATATCTGTATTCAAGGATATTTCAGTTTAAGTTTACTTCATATGTTTACAGAGAGTTGAAGGTCAGTTCATTTTTTTTTTTTTAACTTGGGAAAGAAACTCTATTTTCTTCAACTATTCCTACAGTAACATGCACAATTCTTGTCTCTGTCTGTACCCTTGGATCAGTATCAGTCAGGCTGAGCTTTGCTGTGGTAACAAACAACCCCACTATCAAGATTACTCAGAAACTTTGTTTCTTTTTGTAATTTGGATACTTGTGTTTCATTTTTGAAGACTAAGATATATATGCAGAGTGAGCAAAGAAACAATGTCATGTGTTTAGTGGATGTTAAAGTATTTTCTTTTTCTATTTTCTCTGAATTGAAAGATTTTGCTGAGTAGAGATTTTCTTTTTACCTCACTCTCTAATAACACTGTTAGTTTGCATTTGCATAATGTGTTACACTTTTCACATCCACCAGAGCTTTTTGCCTTTATTGTTCCCTCAGCCTGAAACCTTCTCCCCCTAGATATCTTTGTGGCTTCTTCCCTCACAATTTCCAGTTCATTACTCAAATGTCAACTTCTCCAGCACTCCATCTAAAACTCTAAAATGTACAAACAAAACTTTTCAAAATAATATCTGTTAAACATCCCATTCCTCTCCCTTGTTTTAAGCACTTATCATTAACACATTCTGTTTTTATTCATATATCTTGCTTATTCTCTGTCTCTCCCCCTTAGAATAATAAGTTCTATGAGGAGCAGGAGTTTTGTTTTTATTCATTGCTGTATTCTCAGTCCCTAGGACCATGCCTGGCACATACAGGTCCTACAAAATATTCAGTGAGTTTATGTGACTGATATTCATGTGGTCAAGCAAGTTGACAAGTGGCTGAAGGGCCCTTTTTTCTAGTGGGTTCTTGTTTATTGGGGGTATATGAGAGGAGAGGGTTGATTAGAGGGTAGGATTGACTTCACTGGGATGTTTGGTCCCAGATCAGAAGACTTAGGTCAGCTGTTCAGCCTGTGGCTGGAATACTGATGTAGGCCAGATCTGGAAATCGATCCACCTCAACTGCCCAGTCTCCTTGTGTCTCCACTCTGTAGGTAGATTCCATCTGTTGCCCTTCTTTTCAAAGGGACATTTATCTTAGACTCTTGTTCTTCAGGAGGTGCCCGGGTTTGGATGCTTTATAAACTACACTTTCCTGAAGGATTCTTATTTATTCAAGTTGGGAAACAGTAAAATAACACTGCCTCTGTAGACGGAGAGGTGCTAGTGCTTGTGTGGAGGATGCCCACCTGATTATAAACTTGGCACACACATGGTAGAGCTTGAAGCAGGAGTGAACTTGGTGAATATTCTTGTGTCTCTGAAGAAGCTCATGGGAAATACAACATGGCGGACACTTTGCCCCACTTGGGAGAATGGAGCTTGATTTTGTTATGGCCTAAGGTATCCAGGCTGACACTCTAAAGCACTATTCCTTATATCCCTGGGGCCATTTAACTGAGAGGTGTGGGGGTGGGGGAGGATAAGGGAAGAGAGTTAGGCAAAGAGCAAGAGGTAGCACAGTGTATTAGTTTCCTGAGGCTGCTGTAACAAAGTGCCACGAATTGGGTGGCTTAAAGCAACAGAAATTGGTTTTCTTACTGTTCTGGAGGCTAGAACTCTGAGATCAAGGTGTTGTCAGGGTCGGCTTCTCTCTAGGGCTTTGAGGGAGACTGTTCCACACACCTTTCACCTAGCTTCTTGGGGTTGCTGGAAGTCTTTGGCGTTCCTTGGCTTCTGGTGCGTAGCCCTGATCTCCGCTTTCCTCTTCCATGGTGTTCTCCCAGTGTATGCGTCTATGTCCAAATTTCCACATTTTTATAAGGACACCAATCTTAATGGATTAGGGGCTCATACTATTCCAGTATGATCTCATTTTAACCAATTATATCTGCAATGGTCCTGTGTCCAAATATGGTTACATCTTGAAATACTAGGGGATTCAACATATGAAGACTTAAGCATATAAAATTTGGGGGGCATACTTCAAGCCATTACACACAATTCGGGCATAAACACATTGGGAGTATTTTATATGTGGGTGAAAGAATTCTTAGTTTATTCTTTAGCTCTCACACAAAGCACACTCAATATACTGGTTTGTGCAATGCTGAATCACGTAGTCTGCAACATCCTAAAATATAGTGTATAGAAATTTGTTATTTATCCCTCTGTATACATTTGTATAATAACAATTTGTTCTCAAATTATGAAATTACCTTTCTCATTACAGAGCTGCATGGCCACAACCCCTGACCAAGCTCATATGTCCTTATTGCAGGGAGTCCTGCAAACTTTACATGTGGTCATTGGCATATTTTGAAGATTAAATTAGTGAACACTTTTTTCCCCCACTAGTTATCAGAAGCCAGAGACATTCATTTTTTTTTCATTTATTTATTTGTCATTTATATATTCACTCAACAAACTTTTGATGAATCCCTACCAAGGGAAGACAAATCAGACTCTGCTCCCTTAGAGCATCAGGTTGGTGGAGTGAGATACACATGTAAACATTTCATTCAAGTGCTGGATATTAAGGGAAAAATCTGGACAGTGTTCCAGAAGAAGAGCTTCTCTGAATTTCTCTGAAATCATCCTTTATCCTGAGTTGGGGGACTCAGATGCTTTCATAGGAAGGTGTGGGTTCTACTGCTATCAACAGTCTCCTCCCCTTTGCTCCAGCAAACCGCAGAGTGAGAATTGGGACTCTTGGTCCTAGACACTGATGTGGAGCGCTCTCTCCATAAGCCTTTGAGCTCTCCTGGGCAATTCTGACCCCTTGACTGGAGACACTGATTTTATCCATATGAAAAATTCCTAAATAGAAGATACCACGACAGCTGAATTAAAAAAAATCATGATTCTAAACAATTAATATTTAAAAGATCTAGCCATAATGCGTCACGAGGCAACATGGGGCCACATTCATTTAGGGCATAGGATAGCATTGTTCAGAGGTGGAATGCCAGGCCTTTACTCATCCCAATCCTTATGAGGGGGGATGAAAGGAGGGGTGGTAACTGCTCATAGGACAGCCCCCTGAGAGGCGTTAACAAGAGGGAGGCCGTTCTCTTTTTAAGTCATTTTTTAAAATGCTAATGCTCCCAGGTGCGTTCATGTGACTTCATTACTATCAGTTGACACCTTAATTAGCAGTTAATATTTTAGCAGGAGGAACAGATGAAGTGTGAAGGGGGAACGAGGAACAAGGTGGGGATTGAAGGTGGCAGTGATGCTGGGAAAGGTGTCTAAAGGAGAGGAGGGTACAGGCTGGGGAGAAGGGGTCTTGATAGGGTATGTGGAAGGCACTGTTTTGTGTGCTTTTTTTTTTGCTCTGCAAAGTTTTGTCATGTCGTGGGTTGCTAAATTGATCTCATGTCTCTTTCAAGAAGTAGAAAAGAAAGATTTAGATTTGAAGGTGATAGTATAACCTTCCCAATTAATGCTGGAGCCCCCTCCTCTTTTACCAACAACAGAAGTTCAGCCTCTCCCTCTCCTGTGAATTTGTAAAGGGGCCACAGGGGCTAGCTCAGTTCAAGGTGAGGGAGTGGGAGATGTGGTCTTGGCTGTTCCTCATCTGACACCCACCATCCCAACCCCATGATATGGAAGGAACTGGAGTCTGTCCTGCCAGTCTGCTATTGCCATTTCTCTTGTTGCCACATGGTGTCGCTGCTGGGGTTGAATCCAGCACAATCCCGGGTTTGCTGGTCCATCCTGCCCTGGAGATGGTCTTTGAGGTTATGTCTGGTTCCTGTGTCTAGAAACTATTGTGAAGGACATGGTTGGCCTATGGATCACGGGGTTACATTTCTTTTTGAGTAAAAGGAAAAAAAGATTGAGCTGAGGGGGTTAGACAAGAATGTGTGGTTTCATGGCTAGTACATTTGATAAGGAGGTGGCTTTAGGAATAAATATTAACAGCGGAAATGAACCATAAATGATCTGTGGGGTCAGGTTGGGTGTGTCTTTCAATTATTCACCAGGATCACATAGGCAGTTTGCATATCTGTCTATGTATCTATATCCATCTATGTATCTCTAAGCTCCTGTTGTCCTATGCAGTTGGAATCCTCTCCCTATCTGTGGTGCTAACGTATGATCAGTACAGGAGCACAGAGGGAGGTTATCTGGGATATAAGGCCATGGGAGCTGGGAAAGTTGGTCATCCTGTCTAGCATCCTTTCACCTGCCCTCTTGGTTTTGTTGTATTGAATGATCACTAAAATATGACCTAAGTCCTTCTAAAATGTCTCAGTCTCTATGTTAATACAGTATCCTCAGGAAAAACATGGTGCCCTTGGAGGGGCAGCCTTTTCACTCTGACATATGAGCCCTTGTCCTCATCCCCAGGAAGCCACTGACCACACATATTCTTTTTCCTACTAGTACTTATTCCTAGAAAAGGGCCTAATAAACAAATTCTTAGAAAGGTGTAGCTGACTGATGAAACTCTGTACCTCATCTATTTTAGGGACATCAACTTTAAGGGTAGCTGGCCCTTTAAGCAAAACAAATAATCTGATTAATTTTGGAATTTCGAGCAGACAGGAGGTCATCACAGTGTGTTAGCCTCTTCAAGGGAGCTTGACTCAAGAACTGGGCCTTTCTGTAACAATGCCCTTCAGTTGCCCTCTGCTGAGAACCCACAACCAAACTGCAGCCCACTTCTTCAGAACGGTTAATGTGAAGACTGACTAGTCTTTTTTTTTTTTTTACTTTATTTATTTATTTTTGGCTGAGTTGGGTCTTCATTGCTGAGCATGGGCTTTCTCTAGTTGCTGTGAGCGGGGGCTACTCTTCGTTGCGGTGTGCGGGCTTCTCATTGCTGTGGCTTCTCTTGTTGCGGAGCACAGGCTCTAGGCGTGTGGGCTTCGGTAGTTGTGGCTCATGGGCTCAGTAGTTGTGGCTCACGGGCTTAGTTGCTCCGCAACTTTCCCAGCTCCCATGGCCTTATATCCCAGATAACCTCCCTCTGTGCTCCGCATGTGGGATCTTCCTGGACCAGGGCTTGAACCCCTGTCCCCTGCATTGGCAGGCGGATTCTTAGCCACTGCGCCACCAGGGAAGTCCCCTGACTAGTCTTTAAAACAGTTTAAAAGTCTGGCATTCAGCACTCATGTTCTTATTATTTAAATCTTGCTATCGCTCAATTTCCATTCTTTCCCAAGTAGGATTCTCAGCATTTGAGACTGTAAATGAGTGAGTAGAAATGGTTTGGTGCACAAGTTCAGTCTATGTAGAGCCTTTGAACCCTGTCCTTGGGATAGAGACATTAGTTTTAGGTATAAACGAGCAAATAAGTGGTCAAACTTGTGTCACATAAGGTTTTGACCTCCTTTACACAAAACCTGAGGCTATTTTTAGGAGAAACTATGCCTTCCAAAGTCTCTGCTTATGTAAGTTTCCCCCCCTTACAACAGTTACTTATTTTTGATCTATCTTTTGCATATTAGTTCTCAGTCTTTCTGGTTTTATTTTCTCCTAATTTTTCTCCTCTATCCTATTTTTAAAATTTGTTTGTTTGCCAGCATTCTTTTTTATTTTCTTTTTTAAAAAATTGAAGTATAGTTGATTTGCATTCTTTTTTAAATGCCTTAACTTGTAGGCATTGACCCAGAGGGAACCTCCTGATAGGTTCTCATCCCTCCTATTGCCACCCAGCTAGGAGTCCACAAAAGAGCATAAAGTGTGCTTCCCATGATGCACTGGTGACCATCCAGTTTCCAGTAGCTAGAAAATATCACTAAATAGACTATGCTTCAGCCATCTCCCAGTGGAATTTTAAAGGAAGTATTATGACAATAGTATGGTGAATGGAGCTTTGTATCATTGCAAGGTAAGTGCCAGCCGTAGAGAGCGAGGGCTGCAGTTCGGGCTGCAGGCTGGGTGCTGCAGGTGCTGGAGGAAAGCATCCTCCAGGTTGTGGCCATGTGTTGCAGGGCTCCAGATTCATCGCTGCGATCCGCTGTGCTTTGTGTTCAATCACTTAGGCCCGCCCTAAGGAGGCAGCTATTGTAAATTATGAGTGCAGATCCAGGGGATAATTCTTGGCTTTCGTCATGCCGTGAAGGCTCCAGCAATTAATTTCTTCTGTTCTCGCAGCCAAGGATTCTCCACATTATTCATCTCTTTGGGCAAAAGCTATTGGTGGCGTCGGAGCGATTTTCTCACTAGGTGTATGACGGGAATTACCTGATTGTGGATGGCTTGCACTTGTAGTTCATTTTGCAGGTGAATTCTGCCCAGGTACAACCTCAGCAGTAGCTTAATCTGTCTTCAGATCCCAAGGCATAGAGTTCAGTGTGGTGTTTCCATTAGACACGAAGGTACCAGCTTGGCATTTTTGAATCCTGAGGCACAACTTGCTGATGCTTTCACCTCTCGAAGTGGCTGGTTTCCCTGTGTGCACATGATAGGACCCAAATAGTTTCCCTAGCAGGCCAAACCTGGGCTACGTTTCTGTTACTTTATAGGAAAACAAAACCAAAAACAAAAAGGCCCCCAAATATATCAACCTTTCCCGTTGGGAGATGTAACCCTGGAACAGAACACTTTGAAAAGAGCCCTGGGTCTAGCAAGCCATAGGGGCGGGACTGTGGAGGGGCAGAGGATGGAATTTAGTCCCCAGGGGTCTGTCTCAAGTCTCAGGAGCTCACAGAGAATTCAGAGGGTGAAGATGGGGTGCCTGCAGGACCATTTAGCGTGGTCCTCCAGATTGTTTGTTTTTGTTTTGGGGGAGAACCGATAAATGCACTTTACGGCACATGTAGTGATTTAGCCCTTGTATTTTTCATGATTACTAGTGTCCCCTCTTCAGGGTCTTTGCCAGGCCCACACTACTGCCACATCAACAGGCAAAGGACACAAACACTGCTTAATGAAAGGGATGTTCTGCGTCTTCACAGTCTCATGGAAGTAGCTCGACTGGGAGGTGGGAGGAGAGAGGAGCTGTGTTCAGATGGTCAGAGTTTTCCCTGCTTCTCAGGAGGCCAGCTTGGGTATCTTGCAACCCGCAGGCGTGGAAGCCAGGGCTTCCCTCCTCCCAGAGAGGTAAAATTAAGGACTGCTGGCTTGAGAGGGACACCGTGGCCGAGTTTGTTTTGTGTGATCTTAGCCTTGTCTGGGATTAGAAACTCATTTCACAGTGTATCACCCACTCTTAGCCCAGTCCATGGAAGAGCAGGCACTTAATAACTGTTTGATGAATGAATGAATGGGTAACTGACCAGTGCCAGGAACCTATCATTTTGGTGCCTTTGTGTTGCCATGCAACTCGCCCCGCTTTTCTTACTTCTTCTGCCTCCGTAGCACAGTTGCCCTGCTTGCTGTTCCACCGCTGCTGAAGTAGCCATCTCATTGGAATGTAATCGGAACAGCTCATTCTCTCTGAGGTGTAATAGCAGACAATGAATAATTTAATGTGCTACCATCGGAGGGTTATGCACATTTGAACAGGTGACAGGTAACTGGAGACAGAGTAAATAGTAAGAATAAATTCGTAGTAAAGGTGGCATTTCAAATCCATGACAGGGCACTGTCTTCAGGCAGGAGGGGGCCTTTCTGTGATTTCCCTCACAGCACATGGCTCTGTGAACTCCCGATCCTTATGTGGCATCATTTTCTTCCTGGATAGAATCACAGATGATCTGACAAAGATTACTGGTCCCTGAAGTGCCCGAGTCACTCTGGGGGAGTGTCTTTCTGTCTCAGCTCAGGACAAGAACCTAGATCTTCCTAATGCCAGCCTGGTGTCGGGCAGCATTGGGGGCCAGAGGGAACAGGACGGGACCTAAGGAAATAGGAACAGGTTCACTGCCTATTTTTCAGATTTCCAATCAAAGACAACGCATGTTGAAAATAATTTGCAGCTCTGACAGCCTCTTTTAATGGAAGGCGTGTGTCGAGCATGAAGTTATAACCATCAGTTCTTCTTCAGTGGGAGGGCACGAAAGGAAGGGGCTGGTTGCCTTTTGGTGGCGGTGGGGAAGCTGAACTGCTGGCTGATAGGACAGCGCGGCCAAGGTCATTCAGCAAGTAGCCGAACTGCCTGGCTGTTCCTGGCCCAGCTCACCATTGTCCTGCAGGCCTCATTATCCCTATAGGAAAGCAGAGCTGTGTCTGAGTCAGTCTCCTTGGTGGGGCTGTAGGGAGTGTGGGTGTCAGCAGTCTGGGCTTGCAGAGGCTCTGAAACAATACCAGGTATTTTGTAGCAGGTATGTGCTGAGTGTTCTCCTCTCACTCTCTGCATTTGGGGCATTCAGCATATAATCCTACAATTAGTTCATTAAAAAAATAAAAAACGACTTGCAGGTCACCTTTAAAACAAAGGGAGAAGCAATTTTGAATTTAGCAATTTTTCATTTTTGACATCTGGTACCACCTCAAGCTCTGCAGTTACAAATAATGCTGGTGGGGAACGGATCCTTTTATGCACATTTGAAGAAAGAAGGGTTATACATTATGAATAGAACAAGGATAAAGGAATTGGCTGTGCACTGCAAGATATTTGGAGTACATTAATCAGCCCATCTCTTTTAGAGTGAGAATCATTTTTAAGAATGGGTATTAAACAGAACGCAAACAATTTGTGCAATTTAAGTCTGCTTGATATACGATAGACATACGAGGGCAAAGGGAAGGTGAGAAAACACAGGGAGCAAGGCATTTAAGAGAGTGTTCCTCAGGGTAAAACGAAGCAAGGGAATGAACCAGAGCTCGGAAGAAGAACCAAGATGGCATCTAGTCCTACTTACATTCCCACAGCACTTGACGCATTGATTCATTTATCACTTCACAAGCAGCAATTAGCTGCCTACCACGTGTCAGCCTTGACCCCATGGAACTCACATTCTAGGGGAGAAGACAGACGCCTACTCAGAGAGTCCCTGTAGGACTTGCTATAAGGGAGGCAAACACAAGGAAGCCATATCAGTTAGGAATGCTTTCCTTTACAAGTAATGAAAACACTGTTACCAGTGGCTTAAATAAATAGAATCTTAGATTTCTCTCATCACAAAAAGTCAGGAAGGAGGCAGCTGTGGGTTTAACATCTCAGTGTCATGAGGGCTGGTATCTCTGATTTTCTTGAACCACTGCACCACCGTATTTCAAGATGGCAGCCATACATCCACTTTCAGAGCAAAGGAGAGGAGATGCCAGTGGTAACTCACTAGCTTGTTCATCATGGCAGGAAAACTGTTTTTCTAAGCTCCAAGGCAGATTTCCACCAACATCTCAGAAGCCCCAACTATGTCAGATGCCACCACTTCTTCCCACCAGCTGCAACGCGAACAGAGAAAGTGAGAACTTAGCTTTTCTAGGTCTCCCTTCTAAGCCTTGGTCTCTGCCTCAGGAGGCTGACAGATGAGACACCAGCGGGCACCCTTGCCCTTGGGTTTGGTCAGTGTGCAGCGCTGGACAGATGGAGGGAAGGAGGAGAGAAAGGATAGGGTCTTGGGGGGGGGTATCTTTTCCCTTGACTCCACCTTGTGTGGCTGCAGCAGGCAGGCAGCGGTTTGAAGCTTCTGTCAGGTGGTGGTCTCCCTTGGCAGGGTCGCCTCTCCTTTCCTTTCAGGCCTAGGGATGCCCGCCTGCCACTCATGCCCTCCGCCTCCCTCCTCCGGTCAGCAGCCCAGGCATCTGGAGTTTGATCCTGAGGGCGACAGAGTGCCCTTAAATAATTTTAAGAAAGATGTGGCTTCAATTGTATTTTACAAAGATGATTCTGATGGCACCATGGAGGATTATTAGAATGGGTTGAGAAAACACCTGAGAGAGGTTTAGGAAGTTTCTACAATTTTTCTCCATGAGATAATAAAATCCTGAATGAAGGCTAGCTTTCCCTGATGACCTTCCCCGGCAAAATTAAACCTTCCCCACCCAAAGCAGTTACTATTGATGCATAGCCCTATTACAGCCTGCATCACAGAGTATTATGGTGTTCTTATATTATTATAATAGACTATTGTAATTCACTGTGTTATTGACTTTTCCACTTATCTGTACAACTCCATGGGGATGGAGACCATGTCTCAAATTATCTTTGTGTTCCAGCACACAGTGCGGGGCCTGGCGCATGATTCACATTCCATAATTGTCTTGAATTGAACGTAGGAACTGGGATTGTCATCTACTGGGCACAGACTTACTTTACATGCAAAGTGATTACCTGTGGTGACTATAGTATAGCTTGATCTCACATCCTATAGCCATTCTCTCTCTGATTAAAAGACAGAAGGGAAAAAGGGAGGAAAGGAGGGAGAGAGGAAGAATGGCAGGAAGGAAGCAGTGAAGTGAGCAAGTGGTGTAAGCCTGGACTTCTGTATGATGTGGATGAGAAGGGCAGGGATGAGGGCATTGGAACAGCTAGTGCATAGACATTTACTGTACATGACACCAAAAAGTTCCCAAACCGGAAGAAATAGAAGCCAATTCTACTTTGTTCAGTGGAACGCAAGAGGGGAAAATAGATTGGGTAGCCAACAGTGCGTGCCTTAATTGTTTGCACACAGGCTGGGTCGTTCCTGCATGGCCAGGGTTTGCTGCCCAGAAGTCCTTTCTGAAACCACAGGGAAGGAACCAGGCTGCACCAGATCCCGAGTCATGCGCAGAAGTCACCTGTAAGAGTTGCTTCTCTTCAGTGATTTGGCAGGGGACGAAAGGCCCTCTAACCCATTTTCTTGATGGTGTTAAAAAATGCAATCTGACCAGATGCATCCCTCGGAAAAAGTTGGGTAGCAAGAGGAAAGAAAACAATACATTTTGGAGGGTGACTTGAAAATAGTTTTTGACAGTTAAGAAAAATACAGCCACAGATTAGAAAACTTAGATGTCTATAAAAACTTGACTAACTTGAATATTCTAGAAAAAGTGTCAGAGAACTCTTAAACGTGTCTTTCAACGATGTGTTTAAAACCTAGAAAGTTGTGTCGACTGGAATAGGGTCTTATGACTTCAGAAGAAAGTTTTCCAGTGGTTTTAAGCATCTGTTCTAAGCCAGGCACTTGCCATATTATCTCATTTAAATCTTAGAAAACATAGAAGTTGATGTTATTATATTCATCTTACTGATGAGGAAAACTGAGGCTTATGAAGCTTAACTAACCTGCCCAAAGTCACTCAAAGGTGATGGAGCTGGGATTTGGATCCAGTGTCTGATTTCAATGACTGTAAACTTTGCCCAACATGCAGCTCTCATGACATTTGTATCAGTCTGTATTTCCCCCCAGGTACCCATATTCTGTTATTCAGTATCATTCCAGATGTTTGATTCTGTGAGGCGGGTTAATTCTCACTCCCAGTGAGTTTCAGCTGTGAAATTGCATCTTGGATCTTAATCTTTCCTTGCAGAAGAAAAATAGAGATCATTAGGACTCTTGAATTTATCTTTGTAATAACACAGTTTTTCTTTCTCTCAGGCTTTGTGTAAAGTTTTGATGATCTACTGTGTATTGGTCCTACCGAGTATCTATTTCAGGAATAGTGAGTGACCCTCATTACTGGGCCTCTGGTTTCATTCATCTTTTTTTGCTCTTCACTGAAGGCAGGTGACGGATGCATCTCGGGTGTGTTTAGCTCAGAAGGTGAACAAACCCCCCACTAGGTAAGAGCAACTTCTCTTTGCTCTTTATCAGCAGTGAACTTGGAGCCTGTTCATGGGATGATCAGCAATCAGATATGAATCTCTTATTTCTTTTGGGTGCTGAAACGTGGGATTTCTTGCTGATGTTAAGCAATCTGGAGTGCCCCATCTCAGGGAGCCAGCCACCATGGCCTGCAGTGCTGGGCCCTTTTGTGTGTGACCAAAAGCTCCCTGGGAGAATGGGATCCTCTGGCCGTAGGGAAGTGATGACTTACGTGTTCTCCTTGGAAAGTTCTTTCTCCCTGTGCCATGGTTGTGGACAGTTTCCCGTCCACTGGTGGAGGTCATACCTTACATACCCTGACCCTTGGCCTGTCCTGTGGCACCAGCTCTTTTGTCCTCAAGGCACCTTTGCTGTTGTCATCAACCTGAGATCTGGGCTCTGAGGAGGAGTCCCTGTTGTCAGGAACCCTAAACCCGAAGCTTGGAGAACGTCTTCAGAGGCTGGGAGTCGTCTTTACAATATTCATTTTCTTAGTGATTCATTTCTTAGTACTTGGTACCGTCTTTGGTTATGGGGGCTCATTTTCTTACTTCCTTACATTACTTGTGTCAGACCCTGAGTCCAGCATGGTGATAACTTGACTGTAGCAGGAGGATGATACGTGTTTGCTGAACGAGTGGCCCTCTGGCCCAAGTCATCCTCCTTTCCTTCCTTTGCTTCCTTATCTGTTAATGTCGTGAAGGGGATATTGGCTGTCATCCCTACAGCCGGCTTAGGCATGAATTGCCTTGAAGACACACATACGTGTACAGCACAGCTGATGATGGTTTCTGAGCCCTCATGTAGCTGATTTTTCAGCTACGGCTTTTAACCCTTTCAGTAGTCTCATGAATGAGATTATATTATCCTCTTCTGCTGCTCCCTGAATTCAGAGAAGGTTTGCTGTATATGGTTTTGTGTTAGCAAGACTGTGGGCACAAGTACCAGCTGGGCAAAGGGGTGGCAGGAATAGTTGGCTCTATGCAGAATGGGGCTGAGAATTCAGCAAAAGGGGAAGCCGAGACCTGCCTGGGATAAATGGAAGCCTTCCCTCACCTCTGTGCCCTAACTCCCAGAAGCTTCAGGAGATGGTGCCTTTCCCATATTATATAAAATGGGGAGTTAAGCCAGTCTTGCTAAAATCTTAAACAATAAGGTGACTCCTGAAAGCTCAAGCAAATTTAGGCAGCTGATATTTGCATTACCACTAATAGAGAGAATGAAGCATTACTTTGACTCCAAAGGTATTTTCTTTCACGGGTGGACAGAGAAACTTAGCAACCAGGCACGCACAGCTGTGACCATAACGCTCGCTGCACTGTTTTCTTCTATGGACAATGGATTCCAGGACAATCTTTTCTGACGCACTCTTGTCCCTTGTCACATCTGATAAAACTGTTATCTTTGGCAAGCCCTGCTGTCTTTTTCTTCTTTCTTCTTCTTTGCTATTTGGTTTCTTTTGGTTTGGTGGAGAGGAAAAAAATTCAGAGAAGGGTTAAGATAGTGTGTGGCTTCCCGAACTAAAAAGAAACCAAGCACCATATGTAAGTGGATGGTGGCTTAAATAATCGGAAAACTGTAAGCTAAATAAATAGAAGGAATGCCCCCTCTTATCGAGCTTCAGTTTAGCAAAACAGTTGCCTTAGGGGAAAAACATCACCTCCCTAATTATCCTAAGTCTTTATGAGTGAAACGTGCTATTCACATCAGGGGGCCTGTTACTTAACCTTCATTCATTCTCCTTTTTTGCCCGGTTTCCTGGTCCTGGATTAAATTCAAATTGGTAAAATGCTTTTGCTAGCCACATTAGTGCCATAAACACAGAGCTGTCTGCCATCAGGACACACTTTTATTCTTTTAGAAAAACAAGCAGGAAGTGATGATGAAAACCATTTGGAAACTGAAGGGGAAAAAAAAGAAATAAATACAAATAATAAAAATGTATTACTGCAGGCGATCCATGAACAAGAGGGGGAAAAAACCCAAAAGATCCCTGGCTTTGATTCATACCTTCAGAGTGGTTTCCTTAATGACTGCTCTTTTGGGTCGCCAAAGCAGTGCTCATTTATCAGTCTGTGGTTTAATCCAAACCTATCAGGATGAAAATTCAAGGGGGATGAAGGTTAAATGACAGACATCCTGACCTGGAAACTCCAGAGTTGATAAATGTGTACAAACCTTGACTGAAAAGGCCGAGAGGGAAAAACATCTCTCTTTGGAGCCACTGAAAGGGAAGCTTTGGGTGAGAGGATAGGGAGGTGGGGGAATCACATTCAAATATATGAGCACATTTTATTTATTTAAATTTAGTTTTTATTTTATATTGAGGTATAGTGGATTTACAATGTATTACTTTCAGGTGTACAGCAAAGGGATTCAGTTGTTTCTATATCTATATCTCTATATCTCCATTCTTTTTCAGACCCTTTTCCCATATACGTTATTACAGAGGGAACTCTACTCAATATTATTTTATTTTAATTATTTTTTTATTATTTATGTCAACTATTGAAGTATGGTTGATTTACAATGGTGTGTTAGTTTCTGGCTTACAGCAAAGTGATTCAGCTACATATGTGTGTGTATGTGTGTTTGTGTGTCTCTGTGTATGCTTTTTCATATTCTTTTCCAATATCGTTTATCACTGAATATTGAATATAGTTCCCTGCGCTATACAGTAGGACCTTGTTGTTTATCCATTCTATACATAATTGTTTGCATCTGCTAATCCCAAACTCCCAATCCGACCCTTCCTGGCCCCCACTCCCTCTTGGCAACCACAAGTCTGTTCTCTGTCTGTGAGTCTGTTTCTGTTTTGTATTTAAGTTCATTTGTGTCATATTTAAGATTTCACATGTAAGTGATATCATATGGCATGTGTCTATCTTTTTCTAACTTATTTTGCTTAGTATGATAATGTCTTGGTCCATTCATGTAGCTGCAAATGGGATTATTCCTTTTTATGGCTGAGTCATATTCCATTGTATATATGTACCACATCTTCTTTATCCATTCATCTATCGATGGACATTTAGGTTATTGCTGCGTCTTGACTGTTGTAAATACTGCTGCTATGAACATAGGGGTGCATGTATCTTTTCAAATTATAATTTTGTCCAGATATATGCCCAAGAGTGGGATTCCTGGATCATACGGCAACTATATTTTTAGTTTTTTGAGGAATCTCCATACTGGTTTCCACAGTGGCTGCACCAATTTACATTCCCACCAACAGTGCAGGAGGGTTCCCATTTCTCCACACCCTCTCCAGCATCTGTTATTTATAGACTTTTTTTTTTTTTTTTTTGCGGTACGCGGGCCTCTCACTGTTGTGGCCTCTCCCATTGCGGAGCACAGGCTCCAGACGTGCAGGCTCAGCGGCCATGGCTCACGGGCCCAGCTGCTCCACGGCATGTGGGATCTTCCTGGACTGGGGCACGAGCCCGTGTCCCCTGCTTCAGCAGGTGGACTCTCAACCACTGCGCCACCAAGGAAGCCCTATAGACTTTTTGATGATGGCCATTCTGACCAGTGTGAGGTTGTACCTCACTGTAGTTTTGATTTGCATTTTTCTAATAATTAGCTATGTTGAGCATCTTTTCATGTGCCTGTTGGCGATCTGTATGTCTTCTTTGGAGAAATGTCTATTTAGGTCTTCTGCCCATGTTTTGATTGGGTTGTTTGTTTGTTTTTTTGTTACTGAGTTGTATGAGCTATTTGTTTTGGAACTTAAGCGCCTGTTGGTTGCATCATTTGCAAATATTTTCTCCCAGTCCGTAGGTTGTCTTTTCATTTTGTTTATGGTTTCCTTTGCTGTGCAAAAGCTTTTAAGTTTGATTAGGTCCCATTTATTTATTTTTGCTTTTATTTCTGTTACTTTGGGAGACTGATATAAGAAAACATTGGTATGATTTATGTCAGAGAATGTTTTGCCTACGTTCTCTTCTAGGAGTTTTATGATGTCATGTCTTTATCTTCATCTTTAAGCCATTTTGAGTTTACTTTTGTGCTTGGTGTGAGGGTGTGTTCTAACTTCATTGATTTACATATGGTTGTCCAACTTGCCCAACACCACTTGCTGAAGAGACCGTCTTTTCCCCATTGTATATTCTTGCCTTCTTTGGCGATAATTAATTGACCATAGGTGTCTGGGTTTATTTCTGGGCTGTCTATTCTGTTCCACTGACCCATATGTCTGTTTTTGGAGCACATTTTATTTTTAACAGTGCGTTTAATTGTTTGTGAGTCAGATGGAAATTCTGAACTGTGTCTCTCTTATATATCAATGCTGATAAACTTGTGTTGATGAGTGTATTGTAGCCCAAAGCAAAGGGATTAATCATGGAAAAATAGGTTTTAACAAAATAGTAAGATGGCTCTAGTTCTCCTTTGCACCTCTTCCTTTCTGATCCCCAGGATGCTTGATGGATCCCACCATCTCCTCCTTTTCTCAAATGTATTTAGTCTCTCCTCCCTAAAATACCCCTTGTCTAATAAATCTGTTTGTCCTGACACATAGCACAATGTCTGGTATGTAATAGGTGCTCAATAAATATTTGTTTAATTGAATCAAATTGTATTTGGAGCTGCTTTTATATATTGGTTGCCTCTGTTATATTGCATGTTGATGAAACCTCCTTCTGATAGACACAGCCCTTCCCTGACTACTGAAATTGGTGTACTAGTTAAGAGTTTGACTCTAAATTCAAACTCAGAGTGCTCTCAGGTAAGTTACTTAACCCTTCTGGCTCTGTTTTCTCCATTTATAATAGTGCCTGTCTCATGGGGTTGTTATGAAGTCTAACTGAGTTCCTATTTATAAAAATGCTTAGAAAGAAGAAAAAAAGATTATTCTCGGAGAAGTAACGTGTGGATAAAGCTTTCAGTACTGTAAAAGAATTAAAATCTGTAAATTCTTTAAAAGGTGAAAGTCACAAGTCTTATAGAAATGAGAAAAATGAAGAATTTACCATGAGTGACAGCCTTCTTCTCTGCCCTCCATGTTCTCTCCTTTTACAAGAAAATCAGTCTCAGAAAATACTGAAACCATACTAAAAACTAATTAGTATTTAATATTCAAACATTATGTCAAAAAGGACTTCTGTAGGGTCTAATATATCACCTACGCATTGTGACTGCTCCCCCAGCAAGGCACATATGAAGAGGATGACCTTCTGCTTGTAAATGAATGAATGGTAATAATGATAAATCAGGAGGAGGTTTCCATGACCAGTTCCTTTTTAGAGCCAATACTAATGTGTTTGTCTGATTCATGGGTTGATTTCTGTGTTGGCTCACATTATGCCAATGGATTCTCTCATTTTCCTTTTCTCCATATTAAAGAGTATCTTGCCCGAGGAAAAGACTAGATCTTGAATCAGGATGGTACTTCTTTGGCATTCAATGCATGAAAAACAAGCTTTTCATTGCTAATGGTCCATTGCTATTGTTCCATTTTTTATTGAATAGGTAATTGTTTGGGTCTGTCATTACTTCCGTCTACAGTGGGAACTTGGATGACAAATCCTATGGGAGAGGACCACAGGTGCACGGGGTTGAGCAGGATGCTGTGGTGATAGTTTGGTGGAAGTGGTCACTGGGGAGAAAGAGTTGGAGAACTGACTGGCATGCATCTCTCTCCAGATCCTTAGGGCTAAGGCTCCATCATGCTTTGGGCTATGTCCATGGCGTGGTCCTGTCACCCAAGGGAGGTGTTGTGGAATCTCATTGGTCCTGAGCACTGGATTGTTGTAAGAGAAGCCAAGGCCTCCCCACTTGGTCCTTTCTCATGCTGTCCACTAAGGCCAGGGTCCCCCTACAGACCATGGGCAGGAAGGGAACCGGGCTCAGCATCCTGTCACCTGACCTTCAGTGTCTTCCCTAACTCTCACCTGCCATTTTCCAGTCAAGAGAGTGCCACATTTCAACGCCTTCTTTTTCTTCAACTCTGTCATGAGAATCTATTCCTGTAAGTAGTTTTCAGGAACAAAATTTCCTATGATGATTTTCCAATATTTTCATTTCCTTCAGATGGTTTATATTACTATATTGTATATTACTGCATTTCAGAATCTTGGTACTTAGCTTATTTAGAGAGACAAACAAATATTATAAGGAGAGCCACCAATGAACAAGTGGTAATAACAGCAGAGACTGAAATAAAAAAAATAATTAACATGAAACAGGCAACAGTCCCAGCTGTCTTGAGCAATTTTGAAGGCATAACTTGAAACATGGAAGATGTTCAAAGGAAGACTTAAGTGGGGGGGAAAAACAACACGTGCCATTAACATATAAACTGCATATGTGAGCTTTGTCAGCAGCATTTCTCTCTTACCATAAATCTCAGGTTGGTATTACAACATCACATCAATTATGTCAAATTAAAAAGAGCCAGTGACCCAAGAGAGCTAGAGGGAGAAATTTCACTGGTAAAGGCATTGGGGATAATTTTATTTAGCTTAATCTCAGTGTCATGTTCTGCATTGTTCTGCTGTCCAGTTGTGAGGCTAAACTTATTTATGCTTTTGTGTAACATGTGGTATTATATTGAAGCTTTTTCTATTTACAGAGAAACTCCCTTTGCCTTTCAAATAAGAAGTAACAAAGCATGTATAATTCAGCAGAAACCCTTTATGAGTAATATGACCATGTAATTGTCCAAACTGGGTCACTTTGGAGAATGAAAGAGATTGCTATTAATAATTATGCTGGGACACTAGGCAGGAAGCAAAACTGTCTCAGGTAAATCAGGATGTGTGCTTATCCGAATTATACTGGCAGAGCACAGAGGCTAGATTTATATCAGTCTTAGGAAGATAACAAAAAGGTTATCAGATTTCTACTTTATATATTACTGTATTTTGGGAGAGATGAGTTGATTTATAGTAGAGCCAATTTACTATATTTCACTGTATTTAGTCACTTAATTATGAGTAGCTAATGGTGTATTTCTCTCCACTGAGAACCTTTCCTTGGTTCTTAACCAATTTTTTAACATTCTGGTGCTTGCACACTTGATTTTACTTCCATTCGACAATTTGTCCTCCCAGTGGAGAGTACTGGGGTATTAGAGTAATTTCCCCCACGATTCTCTAGCATAACTGATGGTGTCTGAGGGTCTCACTGCCATAGGCACAGGCCTTGCACATAGATATTCTATTATTATAGAATATCTATAATAATATTTGTAGTCTTCCAAGAATGACAGTAGCTGATTTCTGTGGATGTGAAAACCTACAGGGCTCTGCTCTGTTTGACCATCCATCCAGCTGTTCACTGATGAATGGGGTCACAAAATCTCTGTCTCAGGCACCTGAGAGCAATGCATTTTTGGTCACAAGGATTTGGCTTCTCTCTCACCTCACTGTGAATGCTGAATCCCCACCATTAGCACATGGCGACCTTCAGGAGAACGTCACTGGGTTAGGCTGAGACCCAATCTGTGCAATCCATTTAATAAAGAAGTAGAAATCTTCCCGAGATGCTGAATGGGGTCAGTTTGACCCTTCTCTCTTGAACCTTGGTCTCTTTCATTATTTCAAATGGAGAGAGTGTGGTTGACTGCACACAATTGCTGACCATCTTACAAATTGAGAGACATCTGGCCTCTGAAAAATCATGGAAGGACTGCTGAGGATGACAGATAATTTTCTGTTGGCTACTGTTGTCCCAGAGCAATTTGATAGTGCTGACATTTTGCCCACCTGGAAATACTTCTCATCTAAACTTCCACCTCACCTAACCCTGAGCTCTGCGCCATACCTTGGAGACTTCTGGGGCTTCATCTCCGAGGGCCACTTTTTCAGAGAGGCATTCCTCCTGGCTGGAGGGAGGAAATTTTATAACTTTCTTTTTAGACTTCCTGACAGCTAAAACCAGCAAGGGAACATTTAAACTTAGACATAAATAATTCAGCCCTGATTTTCCTTGAGTAGTTTCATAACCAATATTAGTTTCTTTTTCTTTCTTGTCATTACTTCCATGTCCTTTACTAGGAGGAATAACCTTCCCCTTGTACCCACCATGGAGTTGGACCCGTGGTATATTTGGGGCAGTGGCAAGGAGAAATTGTTGATTTCTGGCTACAACCTTTTTTGCCCCCCAGAAGTGCTTATAAGATTCTTTTTCCATTTTTAAGCTACATGTCAAAGGGTTTGATTTTTTTCTATTTAAAAGAAATTCAATGTTTTATTATAGTGTGTTGCTGGGGCCATTTTCCCCCCAAAGAGAAAGTGTGTTTGGAATAAAGAAGTTCTGACATGCTTTTTTTTTTTTAAGATACGAAGTGATTTATTAGAATAGGACGCTTGTGAGGCTTACAAGTGGGCGGGGGAGAGGGTGCTGCCCAAGAACTTAGTGGGCTACAGTGTTATAATCAAAGGAAAAGTGCAGAGGGGGAAACAACCACCTTCTTCCTCATTCTTTTTTTTTTTTTTTAGTAGATCTTTATTGGAGTATAATTGCTTCACAATACTGTGTTAGTATCTGTTGTACAACAAAGTGAATCAGCCATATGCATACACATGTCCCCATATCCCCTCCCTCTTGAGCCTCCCTCCCACCCTCCCTATCCCACCCCCCTACGTCATCGCAAAGCTGAGCTGATCTCCCTGTGCTATGCTGCTGCTTCCCGCTAGCTATCTATTTTACATTCGGTAGTGTGTATATGTTGTGCTACTCTCACTTTGCCCCAGCTTCCCCCTCCTCGCCCCCATGTCCTCAAGTCCATTCTCTATGTCTATGTCTTTATTCCTGCCCTGACCCTAGGTTCATCAGTACCATTTTTTTCTTTAGATTCTGTATATATGTGTTAGTATATGGTATTTGTTTTTCTCTTTCTGACTTACTTCACTCTGTATGACAGACTCCAGGTCCATCCACCTCACTACAAATAACTCAAGTTTCGTTTCTTTTTATGGCTGAGTAATACTCCATTGTATATATGTGCCACATCTTCTTTATCCATTCATCTGTTGATTCCATGTCCTGGCTATTGTAAATACACCTGCAATGAACATTTTGGTACATGACTCTTTTTGCATTATGGTTTTCTCAGGGCATATGCCCAGCAGTGGGATTGCTGGGTCATATGGTAGTTCTGTTTTTAGTTTTTTAAGGAACCTCCATACTGTTCTCCATAGTGGCTGTATCAATTTACATTCCCACCAACAGTGCAGGAGGGTTCCCTTTTCTCCACACCCTCTCCAGCATTTATTGTTTCTAGATGTTTTGATATTTATGAAAGCTCTTCTCCACTAGGGCTGGGCCTCAGCTATTTGATGTCTGCCAATTCCTTCTTTGGTGGCGTTAGTAATGTGGGTAACCAAATATGTTCTTTTTCACCTCTTGAATTGCCTTTTATAGTTAACTGATAGATGAAATATAAATAATTATGAAAATGTGGGCATGAGAGCTGAGAGGAAGAAAAGACGCTGCCTCCTTTTCATCAACCTGCAATGAACGCTTTCCTTTTATAGATTGCCTGTCAACTCAAAAAATCATTTAAACATTTCTGCATGACTCAGTGAGAAAGATTATTGAGCTAATGCTTTAAAAGGAAGCTATGCTTTTCTTAGAAGGGGAAACTGTAGTTCCAGGTTATTTTCTACTTGATAGAAGTCAGAGCTGCCTAATTTTTCCTTTTTCTTTCTCCTTCTTTCCTTTCTCCCTCCTTTTTTCTTCCTCCTCGTTCTTTTCCTCCTTGCTTCTTATGGTTATTGATGGCCTTCTATATGCCAGGAATTCTACAAGCATAGAGGCAGCCTAGGATCAGGGGTGTGGAGGTGAGGACGAGAAGGCCACAGCCCAGCCATTAATGAGCTTTCAAGGGAATGAGTGAAAACCACAGTGGAGTTGCAGCAGATGTGAATATTGAAGCCATGGGGTTGAGGGAGGAGGGTGAAGTTTGCTTCAGATGGGGGAAATTTTCATTGAGAAGGTGACATTTGAGTTGGATTTTGATTGATGAGTAGAAGCTACCGAGGGTTGAAAGACAGAGTACAGAAGATGGAGACATTATGGTCAACTAATACAGCAAGAAAAGGTGTTGCTGAGTAAGAAGGACTTCCATTTAAGAAAGGCAACGTGGCACGCTAGTGAATCTCAGGGGAGAGGAGGATCAGGGGCAAAGGCGCTGTGCCTGGAGAGCACGTGGTATATTTTTAGGCATGAGAAAGATGCTCCCAGAGGTTATAAATTATTGCTAACGCTTGGGACAATCAGGAAAAGTTGCTCTAATTATGCACATTTCAAACAAGAGGAAATTGAGGCTTAAGGAAGCCAAGTGATACATCCAGAGTCACGTAGCTGCTCTACGGCAGAGTCAGGACCCAAGTTCAGATCTACCTGAGTCCAGAGCTAACCCTCCCTCCATATACCAGTACAAAGGAAACAGGGACCTGGAAGAGGCAGAATAGGCCATTAAAAGTCACTATTGCGTCAGGTGACAGGCCAGCTCCACATCACAGTGGCACAGAGCTCCGAGAACTCACTGTTTCTACAGAAACTCAGAGCTAATGGAATATCCCCTCTGCAGCCCTGTCTTCCTGGCTTGCATAATGTATTTCTAGCTTTATTTGGCAAACTTCAGGCAAGGAGGGCAAGGAAGGGTTTTTGAGGCCATTGAAATGCTCTATTAGGGGATTGTGTCGGGGCTAAGTTATGCTGGGGTGAGAAAATAACCACCAAACATCAGTTCTTTAAGACAAAAGAATTCACAAATTCCTCATGTCACATGTCCAGTCGGGGTTGGAGAAGAGCCTTCCTCCGTACAGTTGTCAGTCAGGGGCTCAGGTGGAGACGGGTACCTCCATTATTTGCCCGCGCTGGGCAAGGGTGTGCTGGAGGGTTGAGCACTGGCATGTACGAGCTTTGGACCAGAAGTGATGCACGTCATTTCTGCTCACATCTTATTTTCCAGGACCATTCAGGTGGCTACACTTAACTTCCAAGGGCTGAGGGATCATAATCGTTCCTGTGCAGGGAAGGAGACAAGAACTAGGATTGAAGTGTATGAGTCACGTCTACCACAGGGGTAGAGAAATGCCAACACACTCCAATATACCTCCTCCAAGACTGAGGTATAATGAAAAATTAGTTCTAGGTGGCTCAAGAGCAGGCATTTTTCCTATTTCTATTTATTCTTGCATTCTCTACAGCAGTAGCCACTAGCCACAGGTGGCTGTTAAAATAAAAATTAAATATTTAGCTCCTCAGTTGTCCTAGCTACATTTCACGTTCTTAGTAGCCAAGACGTGGCTAGTAGCTCCCATAATAGAAAGTGCAGATATAGAACATTTACCTCATTTCAGAAAGTTCTATTGGACATTGCTGTCTAGACCAAAGATCAACAGACTTACTCGGCACAAGGCCAAATAGCAAGTATTTTGGGCTTTGCAGGACATATGGTCTCTGTAGCAAGTACTCAAATTTGCTGTTGTAGTGTGAAAGCAGCCACAGGCAATATGTAAGTGAATAGGCAGAGTTGTGTTGTAATGAAACTTTATTTAAAAAGCAAGTAGCTGGCAAGATTGGTTCATGGGCCATTTGTTTTCCAACCCTGGCCTAGACCAATGGTGTCCAATGGGAGGGGCAGCAGTTTTTACGTGACCATCCAACAGTTTATATTAAAAATCAAATTCATTCATCTTTACTTATATCCATTATCCAGATTGGCATTGGCTCCTTCTTTCTTGGCCCATTCGTTGGATGGTCACATGTTATGTACGTCAGGTGGGAGTTTCCTACCCAGTGGTGTACGCTGTGCTGCTCACAGGCGTTTTTCTTCTAATGCATCGTGACGTAATGCAGACTATGTAGCCTCGTTGTGTGATGCTGTGAATTATATTGCCTCATTTTAAATAAACTAACCCTCACAAAATGAGCAAATGGTTTAAAAATATTTCTGCAGAGACACCACTGGCTATTATGCTATTGTTTCCTGCCTCACAGTACACTCTGCTTTGGGACATGGGGGTTGGGAGGATGTAAACCACGTTTCTGCTTTGTTAGTGTACTGCTCCCTGCTGGGTTCTGCCAACCGGAAAGGCAGGAGGAGGGAGCAAGAACTTGCTCCTTCCAGTTTGTCTGCTGATTTTGCTGTTGTCACCCCAGTGGGTTCCAAGAGCAACCGGTTCCAGTTCCCAGCTTCCTTCCACACTCCCAAACCAGCAGCATCATGCCCCTCAGCATCATGCTGGCGGCAGCAGCAGCCAGGCAGCGCCCCTCCTCGGAGGTGTGAGTCCTGCCCCATGGACTCTTCCCTCAGGTGCCTGAGGGACCAGCAGGCCATCCCCTCAGAGGTCTGGGTCCTGGGTCTCCAGACACCTAGGTCTGGTAAGCTCATCCTCTTCCCTTGGATTCCTGGCCCCAGGAGTGGAAGCTGCTTCCTGAGTTGCTCTCTCTGTGACCACAGTGCCTCTTTTTCCCTTTTCAGTCTTTCACCCCTTGAACCAATTTCCTCTATTAAATTCTCTGCTAAAATAACTAGAATGGTTTATTTATTGCTTGGGCCCTAATTTATAGAGACACCATGAACTAACTTCATCCTAATAATGCAAAACATATGTTAAGAAAATGGTAGTGTTGACAAAACAATGACGATCTAATCAGATGAGTAATAAACTGAAAAAAGGACTATTGAAAATGGATTTTCATCCACTACGGTTAATGATGAATCTCACCCCAAGGTTATATTGTGCCCTGAGATATGAATTAATGATAATAAGAATTCAAAGCGCTTAACAAGACAATTAAAAATAAAGCAACCAAACCATGAAGAAAAACCTGTAGAAGTTTCAGTGATATTTAAAATCAGGAGCTATTTGATCTTTTACTAAAATTTACTTCATGTTAAATGTTTAGAAACATCTTTTGAGGTTTAAAGAATAGCTTTCTGAATGCAGGCATTATTATTATTCTACTTGGTTCACTGCTGCACCCTCAGATCCTAGAACAGCATGTGGTATGTAGTAGACAGTCCGTAGACTTATTAAGTTAATAGTAAAAAAACAAAGATTCCACATATTGGGAAATTCCTTATTCTTGCAGGTGTGGTAAAAATGGTTAACGTTATATAGGGCAAACAATATGGCAATAAACTAATATGCATTCCTTTGCCAGCAAATACTATTTGAAAACCCAGAGAAAACATTGCTGATCATTTGAAGAAACAAGTATTAGAACGAACATGGGATGTTTGCTATATATAGCTGTTTCAATGTGCAGTTGGCTTTATCATGTCTCAGTTTATGGTATATATTAGGTTCTCTTTCAATTAAAAAGAATGACTTTGTGATCTATAAAAAAGAATATATCAAATAAGATATTTTGTATAGATTAACTGACTTCTTTAAAACAATTATTTTCTGGAAAAAGTGTTGCTGCTTTAACTAGAATTTTAGAAAAATAAATGATTCTGAGGGTAAAATTCACAGAAGGAACCACAGGTGAAATGTCATTGATGTGGTTAACTTTTTCTTTTTTTAAGGAAGACTTTTAAATGTTGCATCTTCGTGGTATTTCTAATGAGATAGAGAGTGACTGTGAACATAATTTTAGCCACATGAAAGTTTATTCTTGATCCTGTGGCAAATTGCCTAAAGGAAATGTAAGGCTAGAAGATGAGCTTTGCTTATTCTTTTACAAACACACAAATGCTCCAGATTTGCTGACCTTTCATATGATTACAAGTAACTCTCCTCAGTGCATTACTTGAAAGATATTTTAAAAATACACACTCTTAACTGGTCCCTCAATCAGAAAGGTGATATTTTAATAGTGAATGAGGAAGTAAATGCTTTTCAAAACATACTCATGTTATGGAAAGAGCACTTGGAAAAATGGCATTTGGATAGGTTATAATTGTTATGTGATTTTGTTACTGAAAATGGTCTAAACAGTCGGTATACTTAAAATTGGAAAGAACGTTTTCTGACTTGTTGAATAATATCACACATGTTCCAAACAATTTTTAAAAAATAAGAATGCAACACTTTTCAATGAGTTTATAAAAACAAATGATTGAATTCAGGGAGGATAAAAATGTACTAGCTAAATGTTCACACAAATCTTTGCCTAATTGAAGGATGAGGTTGAAAAACATGTCAGATTGTAGTAAGTGTGAGGAGCTTTTCCATTTGGATCTACATACCATCCTGAGATATGTTTTTTAAGAAAGACAGCCAAATATTGAAATAAACTTGAGTTTAAAATCAGATATTTTAAATGTTGTATCTCAAAGTGTTAAACGTGGATTTTCATAGATAATGAAGTACTTTAATCACATGGCTCTCACTAAAAATATCATCTCTGTTATATTTTAGTGAGATGAAATATGGCTTTATATCATTAAAAATAAAATATTAAAATACTAAAGCACTAATTTATATGACTTCAATAATTGAAGATATATGTTATAACTTCTAGGGGGAACCCGCATCTATTAGAATAAGAATATATGCTGAACAAGCTAATTGAGAGGAAAAATATAGAATAATATACCATATATGATCAACTTGAAATAAGGCAAGAAGGAGAGAAAGAGGATCATAAAGAAAGAGAAACAAATAGAAAGCAAATAGTAAGATGGTAGATGTAAACCCAAATATATCAGTGCTTTTATTAAATGTAAATAGGTGAAATACTCTTGTGTTGACTGGCTGGATAAAAAGAAAAATAGATATATGCTACTCTATAAGAGATAGACTTAAAATATAAGCACACAGGGGCTTCCCTGGTGGCGCAGTGGTTGAGAGTCTGCCTGCTAATGCAGGGGACACGGGTTCGAGCCCTGGTCTGGGAGGATCCCACATGCCGCGGAGCAACTAGGCCCGTGAGCCACAACTACTGAGCCTGCGCGTCTGGAGCTTGTGCTCTGCAACAAGAGAGGCCGCGATAGTGAGAGGCCCGCGCGCCGTGATGAAGAGTGACCCCCGCTTGCCACAAGTAGAGAAAGCCCTCACACAGAAACGAAGACCCAACACAGCAAAAATAAAGAAATTAATTAATAAACTCCTACCCCCAACATCTTGTTTAAAAATATATATATATAAGCACACAAAGAATGTTGCAAAAATAAGACAATTCTAACTTTGTATGCAAATTTTGTATGCAGCGTGTCATCTCTGTCTTTGGTCTCTGTCTATTTATATATCTGTCTATATAAATATCTGTCTACCTACCTACCCACTTACCTATCTACCAAAGACAAATCCTCAAACCTAGGAAATTTTAGCACACCTCTCTCAGTAACTGAAAGAGCAAAAAGCCAAAAATCAATAAGGATATAAAAGATTTGAATAACATGTGTAATAAATATGACCTGATATACATATGTAGAATCCTATACCTACAAATGACAGGATATAAGCTAAATTCAAGTGCACATGGATCATTTTGCAAGGTTATAAACCAATTCTCAACAAACTTTGAAGAATTTAAACATTTAAATTCCACAGAAAAATTAAATTAGAAATCAGAAAAGATAACTAGAGAAATCCCTATATGTTGAACACTTTTAATTATCCATGGATCAAAGAGGAAACCACAATTTTAAAGTGAATGATAATAAAAATGACATATCAGGACTTGAGGACTATAGCTGTAGCCATATGTGGAAAATGTATAGTCTTAAATGCCTATATTAGAAAAGAACAATGGCTGAAGATAAATTATCTAAGAATGTTCTCTCAAGAAGTCAGCAAAAGAGTAGCAAATTAAAAGTTACTGAGTATTGGTGTATGAATTTATGGCAAACAATGTAGTATGTGTCTTTTCCATTTCTTCTTTATAGAAATACTTAGAAAATGTAATTTAATGTTAGAAATCCTATACTTGAAAGAAGCCTCAATTATCAGTGGTTCTATGAAACAAAGTTAAAAACAAACATGGAAAGTGTAAAAAAAAAAGTTACTGAGTAGAGAAAATAATAAAGTTAAACTCAGAAATACAATAAAAATTAATAGAGAAGAATCACAAAGCCAAACAGTTTTTTGAGGAGACTAATAAAATTCATAAGTCCCCACCAAACTTTCCAACTGTCAAAAGACAGAAGAACAATTGCAGGAATGAAAAATGGTGCATCACTCTACAATTCAATGCAGTAAATTTGAAGATAGGGATATGATAGAAATATTTATTGAAAAACACAACTTATAAAACTGACCTAGAGGAAGTAGAAAGTTTTGCACAGTCCTTTTTTTTTTTTAAATAAAACATTGAAAATATATGGAAGACCTAAATAAGTGAAGGAATATGTTGTTCTCATGAATTGGAAGACTCGTGAGATGTCAGTCTCTCCAAGCTGATCTATAGATTCAAGTCTATATTTGTCAAAACCCAGAATGTTTTTCTTTTTAATGTGTGCTTGTGTGGAAATTAAGAACCTGATTCTAAAATCTTTATGGAAAGGCAAAGGACCAAGAACAGGGAAAATCATGAGTAGTTTGGGATGATTTTACTTCAGATGGAGACTTATAAAAGTATGGTAATCAAGACAGTGTGGTATTGGTTCACAGATATATAAATATGTTAATGAATCAGAATACAGTCCAGAATCAGATCCACAAATAAATGTAGACCTAATTTATTACAAAGTTTGCAGTTAAGGTCTGTGGGGAAAGGACAGTTTCGTTTTCAATAAATGGTGCTGTGTCAATTACATATCCATATGAAAAATAGAAAACCTAACTTCTACCTCATACCAATGCAAAAATCAATCCAGGCAGATAGTAGACATAAATGGTACAACAATAGAAGGTAACTGAGGAGAATAACTTCATGACCTGGGAGTAGGCAAAGATTTTAAAATAGGATACAAAAAGCACTGACTCTAAAGGGAAAGATTATTAAATTGGTTCATGTCATATCAATATTAAGAATTTCTGTGTATAAAAAGTTCCAGTTTAGAGACCGAAAAACACAAGCCACATTTGGGAGGAGATACTTGAAACAGATAACCAAACAAGGGTTTATATAATCAATTCCTATAAATCAATAAGAAAAAGACAACCTAGTAGAAAAATGGGCGGGAGACCTGTAACAGCCCTTCGCAAAAGATGATATTCAGATGGGCAGTAAAGATAAAGGTTTTGAATTTCATTAGTAATTGGGAAAATGTAATTTAAAATCACAGTATTTAAAATATTGTGAATATTTGAAAATTATAATTCATGCAGGAAGGCCAGATTTAGAGAATAACACTAATGAGTTGGAGAGGATGTAGAGTAGCCAGAGCTCTTGTAAGTGCTGGTAGGAGTAGAAGTTAGTCAACCACGCTGGAAATTATTTGTCAGTATCTACCTATATATACCTAACCGCTGACTCAGCAATTTCACTCCTAGGAATTTAGCCAACAAAAATGCATACTTAATGTTAGTGATGAGATACATAAAATGTTCATAGCAATATTTTTAGGTAATAGAAACTGGGAAGGACTCAAATGTTCATCAATGGTAGAATAAATAAATACATTGTGATATATTTATTTAGTGGAATTCTATACAGTAATGAAAATGGACAAAGTACTGCTACATGTGACATGGATTAATCATGCAGACTTAAGGTTTGGCAAAAGGAACTAGACTCAGAGTATGTGTTATATGTTCAAAAACAGCTCAAACTAGTCTATGGCATCAGATGTCAGAATTTTCGTTACTTTTGATAAAGAAAGAAGATGCAGAGGTTTCAAAGGGACACAAGCAAGGCTTCTAGGGGGCAGATATTAGTCTATTTCTTGACCAGGGCAGTAGGTATGTGGATGTATCCAATTTCTGATAATCAAATGATGCACTTATGATTTGGACATTCTTCTCTATATTCTTTAAAATACTGATTTCAAAAGGAGAGAAATGATGAAACATTAGGCATTGAATGGGCATATGATTCTTTTCCATCCTTGTCCTTATCTCTAAACAGTCCTCCCTTGGTTTGTTCTGGTTGTTCAATGTGGATTTGGGTTCTTGGAAAAATGGTATGCGGTGGTATTGGTTGTGGTGGTGTCCTCTGTGGCCTGATTAAGCCATGACTTCTGTAGGGAGATCTGTTAAGAGTGCTGCTAGGAGACACCAGATCTGCAGAAGGAAGTAAAACTTTACTTGGGGCTGGTCTTTGAGAGGCTGCAGGTGGTTCTGGGTAGAGTTGCCTAAAGACTTGATACTGGGTTCTGGGAGGTTGTGGTAGGTACAGCAGTCCTTGCGTTTTTTATAGTTCTCTTGTTTTTGTTCAGAAGTTTTTGATCAGTTAAACGTAGGGTGTCATGTAAGAAGGAGAAAACAGCTTGCTATAAAACTTGCTGAACAAATCGAAGAAAGATGTAAAATTCTTGACAAGCTTAGTCTTATTAAAAAATGAGTATGAAGAACTAGAATTATCTTTAAATGATCCCAGCTTTGAGAGAGTATCATCAAAACTCCAAGTCTGGAGGAAACTTATGAAAACCTGGATACAATAAACTTTGTACTTAAGCATGAAGCTTCCTTGAAAAAGAGTTGAAAGAAGAGACATCCAAATTCTCGAAAAAAGATGAGTTGATGGATGCCATTATAAGCATGAAGAGGATATAAAAGTCATCATTCAATGAGTGACTTTCAAACTGAGCATTTGGCAGCAAGCATTTTGCCTATGGTCCCTCCCCAGTGAATGAGTTGATCTTCTGAAAGGTGGACGTCTCTGTCTCCTGTTCAGGCTCTCACCTTTGCTTTCAGGGTATGTTCACTTGCCTCCCACTCGAATATGAGGTCCAGTGGTGCCATTATACCTAAGGAAACTGTTCAGGGGGAGGTGACTTGCTTTTGAATCCCCTCCTCCAGGAATATATATGAATCCTGAGTTTCCCACCATTTAAGGTCACTTTCGACTAACAGGTTTCCTGGCTCACCTTATCTAGACTTAGCAATGAGAGACGACTATCCAGCAAGTTTTTCACAGCAATCTCCCCCATTGGCTGGATTTCTCTATACCACTATAATCTAAATTTAGAAATGTTTTATCATCAGCGTTGACCTAACCTTCAAGCAAACCAATTACAGAACATCGGAGCCCCAGCAAGAAACTTAGGACTTTTTTTTTTTGTTTTTGCCTTGTTTCAAAGGGAATTTTAAATGGTTCCCTTTCATTATCAGTTTATGCAACTGCTGTTACTTAAGTGATTTTCACTTTTGTCTAAACTGAAACCCGTTACAGTTATGATTTTCAGGGTAGACATGCTTGTAAATATGCTTTATAAATCTGATGAGTACGTTTTTGTGTACTCTATATTGCATAAATAAAAATACTTGATTTTAATTTAACCAGTTTATTCTACCATGAATATTAAATGAGCAAAACATGCAGAACTCAACAGATTTTTTTTTTTTTTGCGGTACGCCGGCCTCTCACTGTTGTGGCCTCTCCCGTTGTGGAGCACAGGCTCCAGATGCGCAGGCTCAGCGGCCATGGCTCACAGGCCCAGCCGCTCTGCGGCATGTGGGATCTTCCCGGATCGGGGCACGGACCCGCGTCCCCTGCATTGGCAGGCGGACTCTCAACCACTGAGCCACCAGGGAAGCCCTCAACAGAAATTTTAAACTTTAAAGACTATTTTTGTATGTCAAGAGTTATATTTAACAAGTTCTAATATGGCTATGAAAAGAAATTATTTAAAGAAATTGTGTATATATAAATTGGAGGTACATGTGTAAGAACTTTTTTTTTTTTTTAATGCTAGGTGGGGAAAGTACACACATTTGGAGAACATAGTCTACATACCTTGTGAGGGCTCCTTTAAAGCAATATTTCTTAAAGTGAGTTTCAGAGGATACTGGGCCCAAATGATGTTCAGAGAGATTAAAAAAGGTTTTTCTGGTCCAATGAGTGGTATGCTAGAGCTCATATTAGGTGAGTTGATCGTTAAATGTTCATGAATTTATTTTTATTTTTTATTATTACACATAAATTTAATTTTATTTTTTTCAGTTTATTGAGATATATAACTAAGTTCTTAGGTATACAATATGATTTATGCATATATTGTGAAATGATTGCTACAATAAGGTTATTTAAATCATCCATCACTTCACTTAATTATCAGGTTTTTATTTGTGTAGTGAAAACTTTAAGATCTATTCTCTTAGAAACTTTCAAGTATATAGTAAGTTGTTGATTTTTGTATATTGATTTTGTATCCTTTAACTTTGTAAATTCACTTATTAGGAATAGCAGGTTTTTAGTGGTGTCTTTAGGGTTTTCTATGTATAAGGTATGTCACCTTCAAACATACACAGTTTTCCTTTCTCTTTTCTGATCTGGATACCTTTTATTTCTTTTTCTTGACTGATTGCTCTGTGAGGACTTCCAGTACTATATTGAATAGGAGTAGTGAGAATGGGCACCCTTGTCTTATTCTTTGTCAGCCTTTCACCATTGAGTTATGATGTGAGTTGTGGGTTTGTCCTATATTTGCCCTTTATTATGTTGCAGTACATTTTTCCTATACACAATTGTTTGAGAGGTTTTATCATGAAAGGATGTTGAGTTTTGTTAACTGTTTTTTCTGTATCTGTTGAGATGATCATATGATTTTTATCTTTCATTCTATTAATGTGAAATATCACACTTACTGACTTGGTATGTTGAACCATTCTTGCATCTCAGGGATGAATCCCACCTGTTTATGGTGGATGTTCCTTATAATGGACTGTTGAGTTCAATTTGCTTGTATTTTGTTGAGAATTTTTGTGTCTATGTTCATCAGGGGTCTTGGCCTGTAGTCTTTTTTTTTCTTGTAGTGTCCTTATCTGAATTTGATATCAGGGTAATGCTGGCCTCATAAAATGAATTTGAGGATATTCCCTCTTCTTCAATTTTTTGAAAGAGTTTGAGAAAGATTGGCGTTAATTATTCTGAAAATATTTGGTAGAATTCACTAGTGAAGTCATCTTGTCCTGGCTTTTCTTTGTTGGGAATTTTTTGATTATTGACTCAATCTCCTTACTAATTATTGGTCTGTTAAGATTTTCTATTTCTTCTTAATTCAGTCTTTGTAGAGTGTATGTTTCTAGGAATTTATCCATTTCTTCTAGGTTGTCCCATTTGTTGGTGTAAAATTGTTCACTGTAGTCTGTTTGTATTTCTGTGGTATCTGTTGTAATGTCTCCTCTTTTACTTTGGAGTTATTTATTTGAGTCCTCTTTTTTTTTTTCTTGGTTAGCCTAGCTAAAGTTTTGCCAATTTTAACTTTTCAAGCAACTCTTAGTTTTGTTCATCTTTTCTATTGCTATCTTATTCGCTACTTCATTTATTTCTGCTCTAATGTTTTTAAAAAAAATTTTTATTGGAGTATAGTTGCTTTACAATGTTTTGTTAGTTTCTTCTGTACAGCAAAGTGAAGCAGCTATACATATACATATATCCCCTCTTTTTTGGATTTCCTTCCCATTTAGGTCACCACAGAGCATTGAGTAGAGTTCCCTGTGCTATACAGTATGTTCTCATTAGTTATCTTTTTTTTTTTTTTGCGGTACACGGGCCTCTCACTGTTGTGGCCTCTCCCGTTGTGGAGCAGCTCCGGACGTGCAGGCTCAGTGGCCATGGCTCACGGGCCCAGCCGCTCCACAAAATGTGGGATCTTCCCAGACTGGGGCATGAACCTGTGTCCCCTGCATCGGCAGGCAGACTCTCAGCCCCTGTGCCACCAGGGAAGCCCTAGTTATCTATTTTATACATAGTATCAGTAGTGTATACGTGTCAATCCCAATTCATCCCAGACCTGCTTTCCGCCTTGGTATCCATATGTTTGTTCTCTATGTCTGGGTATCAATTCCTGCCCTGCAGATAGGTTCATCTGTACTATTTTTCTAGATTCCACATACATGTGTTAATATACAATATTTGTTTTTCTCTTTCTGACTTACTTCACTCTGTATGACAGTCTCTAGGTCCATCCACGTCTCTACAAATGACCCAATTACGTTCCTTTTTATGGCTGAGTAATATTCCATTGTATATATGTGCCACATCTTCTTTATCCGTTCATCTGTTGATGGACATTTAGGTTGCTTCCATGTCCTGGCTACTGTAAATAGTGCTGCAGTAAACATTGGGGTGCATGTGTCTTTTTGAATTATGGTTTTTTCTGGATATATGCCCAGGAGTGGGATTGCTGGGTTATATGGTAGTTCTATTTTTAGTTTTTTAAGGAACCTCCATACTGTTCTCCATAGTGGCTGTATCAATTTACATTCCCACCAACAGTGTAAGAGGGTTCCCTTTTCTCCACACCCTCTCCAGCATTTGTTGTTTGTAGATTTTTTGATGAAGCCCATTCTAACTGGTGTGAGGTGATACATCATTGTAGTTTTGATTTGCATTTCTCTAATAATTAGCGATGTTGAGCATCTTTTCATGTGCCTCTTGGCCATCTGTATGTCTTCTTTGGAGAAATGTCTATTTAGGTCTTCTGCCCATTTTTTGATTGGGTCGTTTTTTTTTTTTTTTTTTTTTATTTCTGCTCTAATCTTCCCTCTGCTAACTAGATCCACATCCAAGCAGGGTAGCTGAGTGGGTTCCCTGGTTGTACAAAGTTGCTGCTTGTTTTCCCTGGCAGCAGGTACCAGTGGTTGGATTCTCTGAAAGGGCAGGGCTGCAGCCTATGCGCCAAAGTTGAGCAGGCCTTCAGACTGGGCTTTGTGATCAGGTAGGCCATTGGCTGTGCTCTGCTGCTGGGTGAGGTCACTGGGAAGGCTGTCTGTTGGGTGGGGTAGCAGGCTATTCTCTGTGATTGAACAGGGTCATGGGTGGGCTCCCTGCCTGAGTGAGGCCACATGCTGTGTTCAGCAGTTAGGTAGGGCCGTATGCTAGGCTCCAGTGATGGTTGGTGTTTTAGGCTGTGATCCACAGCTGGGCGATACCATAAACAGGGCTTCAAGGCTGCTGAGTGTCACTCTTCATGCTCCCTGTTTTTATGGGGCCAGAGGATATGCTCAATATTTGGGCAGGACTGGTGACTTGGATCCTTGCCTGGGTGGCCCAAGGATGTGCTACACAGCTCATGGTCATCTGTAGCCATACTTCCCACAGGAGTGGGACTAGAAGCTATGGTTAGAAGTTGAGTGGGACTGGGAATTTGCTTTCTTGCCCAGGTGGGGCTTTAGAATGGGCTTGATGCTGGTGTGGTCTGTTGGCTGGCAGAATCAGACAGAACTGCCAACTGAGCTTCTGGCTAGATGGGGCCACTGCATTGGCTCTGCAGAAAGGCAGAGCCTTTGTCTGGAATCTCTACTTGAGTGCTGCTGTGAGCAAGAATTCAGTCCACTAAGATCTGAGTGCTGGTTACTGTAAGCTTTGTCTCCCTTCTTAGCTCTGCAGATTCCCCAGTGATCCTTGTGAGGTGATATTTGAGTGGGTCTCCCAGGAAGTGTCCTGCAGTGCTAGGGAAGCTGAATGTGCACCTTGGGTTTTCTTTTTCCCATGGAAGAAACCATAGACACAGGGGGCCCTGTCCATATGGTGCTGTGCCGGTGTGGGGAAAGGGTGATCCGGTCAAAGTGTAGCTGTCTTTCTTACCCTTATTATGTGGTCCTCCTAGGTCTCTGTTGTCCAAGGTGAGTACTTCAGCCTTACCCCATGGTTCTGGAATTTTCACAGTGGTGTCTTGTCTGTGGATAATTACTAGTTGGTCTTCTTGTAGAGAGGACTGAAGTTGGGAATGATCGATGTTGCCATCGGGACTACAGGAGTTTATTGAGCTGGTTGTGCAATATAGTCATTATTAAATATTAAATTATATAAACACAATTAAATTATATTAAACAAAAGTAGTAAGTTTTCAAAACTCATTTCTTCCTAATTATTTTACTATATTTTGTAGTTATTTATACCCTGGAGGTTATTTACATCTATTGTATCTTTGTGGTGAAAATACTTTATAATTGCACACTGCTCTGTATCTCTTCCCAACTCTGCATTCAGTGACAGCATGTTCAGAGCCTGAAACTGAGCAGGGTAAGAATATTTACACCATAGACCTCAGAAGACACTATAAATCAGGGCTTCAGTTTATTGTTTTGTTGATTGTCTAGACTTAAGAAGGTGGGGGAGAAAATGTTAGAGCAAATTAAACTTAAAAATGTATTGTTTATATAGCCATCATATTGTGCAAAGCAGAAAAAATTGAAGAATTAGTTTTCCAGCATTCAAAACTATTATCTGATTGAATAAAAATTTGCTCAGCATGTTCTGACATACCGCTTCATTGTTGCTCTTATGTCTTGCTCATGAAAACAAACTAAGATATCAACCAGCATTTATTTTGGAGCTATGCTTGTTCAGTATTTGCAACCATAGGTTGGCTATAGATCTAACAGTTTGCCAAAAATCAAGAAAGTATTTTGTGAGAATTAATTGGCCATATGAAATTTATAATAGAATGTTTTAAATTTTATTATTATTTCTTGTGTATTTAAAATAAATTTATGTTTGTACATACATGCATGTATTTTTCGCTTCTCAGGGAGCTGGTTGTTGAAAGTTTACCAGCACATTACTTGTTATACATGATTTATGATTATTTACACACTGTAATTGGAATCGCACTCCATTCTCTACCTTTTTTTAAAAAATTAATTTATTTATTTATGGCTGTGTTGGGTCTTCGCCTCTGTGCGAGGGCTCTCTCCAGCTGCAGCAAGCGGGGGCCACTCCTCATCGCGGTGCGCGGGCCTCTCACTATCGCATCCTCTCCTGTTGCGGAGCACAGGCTCCAGACGTGCAGGCTCAGTAATTGTGGCTCACGGGGCCAGCTGCTCCGTGGCATGTGGGATCCTCCCAGACCAGGGCCCGAACCCGTGTGTCCCGCATTGGCAGGCGGACTCTCAACCACTGCACCACCAGGGAAGCCCCCCATTCTCTACCTTTTGAGACTGTTTCCTAAAAGGGTATACTGTAGTGTCTTGAGGTGCCTTATTCTAAACATTGGATATATTTGGTACATTGCATAGACTATCTTGGAAACTTCAGAGGAAACAGAGCTCTGAGAAGTCCTTCAGTGAGGAAGGCAGTGTAGCTTTATATTAGTACAGTGCTCCCAAAACATTCTGACCACTGATTCTTTTCTCTTTCTTTGTAAATACTGATTTTACCGTTTGGAAAATGCTGCTTTAGAGGTTGATTAACGAGCCTCATTTGAATGCTAGATCTTTTATGACCAGGTCCCATGGCTCCAAATATGGTCTGCTATTCACCTTGATCTTATGATTAGTGGTTAAAATGTATGTGTTTTAAAAAATAAATTTATTTGTTTATTTATTTATGGCTGTGTTGGGTCTTCATTGCTGCACGTGGGTGGGCTTTCTCTAGTTGCAGCGAGCAGGGGCTACTCTTCGTTGCGGTGCACGGGCTTCTCATTGTGGTGGCTTCTCGTTGTGGAGCACAGGCTCTAGGCACGCGGGCTTCAGTAGTTGCAGCACGCAGGCTCTAGAGTGCAGGTTCAGTAGTTGTAGCGCACAGGCTTAGCTGCTCTGCAGCATGTGGGATCTTCCCGGACCAGGGATCGAACCATGTCCCCTGCATTGGCAGGCAGATTCTTAACCACTGCGCCACCAGGGAAGCCCCTAAAATGTGTATTTTTGAGTAAGTGCTCAAACTCTTATTTTCTCACATAGAAGAAAATGTATGATAATGGGTTACAAGTAAGTCAGTTCAGTGACTTTATTCATTGGAATGGCTTAGACTCCCCTTGGGAATTCTGTTGCCAACATCCTAAACTTGGCTTGTTCTAGTGGTTCCAGTGCTTTGGATCCTGAATCTTCTTGGTGTTAATCAGTTGCCTTCCAGGAAGTTTTAGGCTTTTGATGAGGAGTGGAGCATCTCTATGAAGGAGCAATACTCATGCTCATTGCTTGGTTTTTAGTAACATCACCCATGTGACTTTTATTGTTGTGGAGACATTTAAACAATTTCTCAAAGGATATGTGGGGAAATATTAATGGAAGGTATGTTCACTGATTATTTTTGTAACATAACTGGAATTGTCTTTCAATATCTACCTTCTGCCATAAATAAATATTTAGCAAATACTGTAGTATCTTGAACTTTTTCTTAACATGTATCACTATCATGTTAGTTACAAAGCTCTAACAGTATATGTAAAACCTCAAGATGGAAAAGGATCATAAACAACAGCTGATCTAATCCTAACCCAGACAATAGCCTCAGTCCGGGTGTCTGATCTGAGCTTGAATGATTCATGTGACAGGGGACTACCTATGGATTGAGGAAGCCAGTCTATTTTATAATGCATCTCATTGTTGGAAAGTATTTATTTTGATTCATAATTCATCTTGTAACTTCCACCCATTGGTTGAGGTGCTGCCATCTGGGGCTGCATAAAAAGACATTTTATCCCTCTTCTCCTTGGAAGTTCTGTAGTATTTGCAAAGGCCACTATCCAGTTCTCCTTAGTTTCTTCTTTTTTTCCAGCCCAATGACCTCAAATGTCTTTGTATTTCCTCACATGATTTCTTGCCAAACTATAAATCTTGTCTGCATGCATTTCAGTTTGCAATTATCACTCTTTATTTGGTCCTGAGGACAAAATTAAATACTCTAAGGAAGATCCATCCACTCAGTGCATTGTGGAAAGAGATCATGGGCTTCCTTATGTGCGACTCTGAAATACTTATGCTAAATTTATGTAAGATTATATTGAATCACTGGGCTTACAGCTAAGATCTCTAGTATTTAACTTTGTACAATGGCTGTTAATTGAGACACATTTCCCCATCCTATCCTTTTTTTTTTTTGTGGTACGCAGGCCTCTCACTGTTGTGGCCTCTCCCATTGCAGAGCACAGGCTCCGGACGCACAGGCTCAGCGACCATGACTCACGGGCCTAGCCGCTCCGCGGCATATGGGATCCTCCCAGACTGGGGCCCGAACCCGTGTCCCCTGCATCGGCAGGCGGACTCTCAACCACTGAGCCACCAGGGAAGCCCCATCCTATCCTTCTAATGGTCTTATTTCCATCTGATAGGATTTGACCTGTCATCCCTGTACATTGCTCTGTTTTGAGAATTTGCTTCTTCCATCCAACTCAGTATTTGTTTTTTCAGTTTTGTTTCATCTGCATATTAGATCAGCCTAGCAACAGTGTCTTTGTTCAAGTGATAAATCAAAACATTAAACTTGAAAAACTGTCATGATATCCTTTTCTTTCTCCTTTTATATTAATTTAAAGTATAAGAATATAGTCATGTGGAGCTTTTGCGGCCAATAGCTTTTATTCTATTTTATGAGATTATATAGGAATTATATGAATAATTTTAATGGCTTATATATTTTGGACCCTTAATAACTATTCAATGTAATGCCTCAAAATGCTAATAATTCATTAGGTTTTAGAATTTAAATACTGAACTTCTAAAAACCAAATGAAAATGAGTAAGTCTAATATTTACTAACCAGGATCTAAAGAAGCATAATAGTTTGGAATCTAAATTTTTAAAATAAAAAAGAATACTGAGTGAAATTTATAGTATCTTTATCAGGTTGTTGGTCTTTCTTGGTAAAATTTGAATTTGAAAACCATCTTGATGGCCCTCTTGATTATGAATGGAAAATGTGATAAGTTTTCCATTCATAATTCCTTACGTTTTTCAAATAATTCAGGTGGAGAGGGCTTGGCAAAAGACCTAATGACGATTGTCTTTATAGTTTGGATTGAAGGGATGGTGGGAAACACAGCATGCTATTGGTCATGGTTTTCACTTTTATTTTCCTCAAAATAAAATGAAAATTCTTAGCATATGAGGCACAAGAAGCAGACTGATAGTAAACTCTGTAATATGTTTTAGTTCACTTTTTTAAAACACAAGATCTGCTCGAGTTTTAGGATGGAGGTTAAGTTTACTGTGTACTAGTAAGAAGTGAATCAGATCACATTGCTGCCTTACTTAAACCCTCCAGTGACTGCACACTTTGACAAGCAAGAAATATAAACTCTTTATCTTGACTTTCAAGAGCTACTAGGATCTGCCTTACCTTCCTCTGTAGCTTAATTTTCTCCCCTCTGCCTCAGCCACACTGCTCCTTCTGAACCTCAAACAAAATGAGTTCATTTTTCCCAGAGACTTTGCATCAACTGCCAGAGAGGATGTCCTTGTAGACTCTAGAGTCTAGAGCTTTGAGTGGCCCCTTTTCACATTTCAGGTCTCAGCTCAAAAGCCACCTCTTCAGAGCAGGCTTCCCTGACCATTCTATCAAAATAACTCTTAGTTCCTCCTCAGTTGCTCTTTGGCATACTACTTGTTATTTTCTTCCTGTCTCTTATCACTACTGGAAACCATCTTGTTTTATTTATTTATCTGCTAACCATAGAATACAAATTCCATGAGGGCAGAGCCTTTGCCTTATTTATTGCCATTGTCCTTATGCCTAGAACAGTGCCTGGCACATAGTAGGCACACACAGATCTTGGTTAAATAAATAAATAAATAAATTCTCATAGTTGTGTAGAATCAATGTCTACTCCTTGCTATAATTCTGATTTGTTTTAATGAGAAGCCTGTGTAGGGTGACAACAAATTGTTAGAAAAGTCAGAAAAAATACAAATGTGGACATAATCATTAAGTCTACAGAAACAAATCCTAACTCACAGAAGATGACCTTCTTGCTCATTTTAAGAGAAACTCAAAGACTTCCCTGGTAGCTCAGTGGTTAAGAATCCACCTGCCTAAACCTACCTAAGGAGACAGAAGACCTGTATGCAGAAAATTATGACACTGATGAAAGAAAGATGATACAAATAGATGGAGAGATATACCATGTTCTTGCATTGGAAGAATCAACATCGTGAAAATGATTACCCAAAGCAATCTAGAGATTCAATGTAATCCCTATCAAACTACCATTGGCATTTTTCACAGAACTAGAACAAAAAATTTCACAATTTGTATGGAAACACAAAAGATCCTGAATAGCCAAAGCAATATTGAGAAAGAAAAACGGAGCTGGAGGAATCAGGCTCCCCGACTTCAGACTATACTACAAAGCTACAGTAATCAAGACAGTGTGGTACTGGCACAAAAACAGAAATATACATCAATGGAAGAGGATAGAAAGCCCAGAGGTAAACCCACGCACATATGGTCACCTTATCTTTGATAAAGGAGGCAAGAATATACAGTGGAGAAAAGACAGCCTCTTTAGTAAGTGGTGCTGGGAAAACTGGACAGCTACATGTAAAAGAATAAAATTAGAACACTCCCTAACACCATAAACAAAAGTAAACTCAAAATGGATTAAAGACCTAAATGCAAGACCAGACACTATCAAACTCTTAGAGGAAAACATAGGCAGAACACTCTATGACATAAATCACAGCAAGATCCTTTTTGACCCACCTCCTAGAGAAATGGAAATAAAAACAAAAATAAACAAATGGGACCTAATGAAATTTAAAAGTTTTTGTACAGCTAAGGAAACCATAAACAAGATGAGAAGACAGCCCTCAGAATGGGAGAAAATATTTGCAAATGAAGCAACTGACAAAGGATTAATCTCCAAAATTTATAAGCAGCTAATGCAGCTCAATATCAAAAAATCAAACAACCCAATCCAAAAATGGGCAGAAGACCTAAATAGACATTTCTCCAAAGAAGATATACAGATTGCCAACAAACACATGAAAGAATGCTCAACATCACTAATCGTTAGAGAAATGCAAATCAAAACTACAATGAGATATCATCTCACACTGGTCAGAGTGGCCGTCATCCAAAAATCTACAGACAATAAATGCTGGAGAGGGTGTGGAGAAAAGGGAACCCTCCTGCACTGTTGGTGGGAATATAAATTGATACAACCACTATGGAGAACAGTATGGAGGTTCCTTAAAAAACTAAAAATAGAACTACCATATGACCCAGCAATCCCACTACTAGACATATACCCTGAGAAAACCATAATTCAAAAAGAGTCATGTACCACAATGTTCATTGCAGCTCTATTTACAATAGCCAGGACATGGAAGCAACCTAAGTGTCCATCGACAGATGAATGGATAAAGAAGATGTGGCACATATATACAATGGAATATTACTCAGCCATAAAAAGAAACGAAATTGAGTTTTTTTGTAGTGAGGTGGATGGACCTAGAGTCTGTCATACAGAGTGAAGTCAGTCAGAAAGAGAAAAATACTGTATGAAAACACATATATATGGAATCTAAAAAAAAAAAAAAGGTCATGAAGAACCTAGGGGCAAGATGGGAATAAAGACACAGACCTACTAGAGAATGGACTTGAGGATATGGGGAAGGGGAAGGGTAAGCTGGGACAAAGTGAGAGAGTGGCTCGGACATATATACACTACCAAACGTAAAATAGCTAGCTAGTGGGAAGCAGCCGCATAGCACAGGGAGATCAGCTTGGTGCTTTGTGACCACCTAGAGGGGTGGGATAGGGAGGGTGGGAGGGAGGGAGACGCAAGAGGGAAGAGATATGGGGACATATATATGTGTATAAGTGATTCACTTTGTTATAAAGCAGAAACTAACATGCCATTGTAAAGCAATTATACTCCAATAAAGATGTTTAAAAGAAAAAAAAATCCACCTGCCAATGCAGGGGACACGGATTCGAGCCCTGGTCTGGGAAGATCCCACATGCTGTGGAGCAACTAAGCCTGTAACCCTCAACTACTGAGCCTGTGCTCTAGAACCCAAGTACTGAAGCCCATGCGCCTAGAGCCCGTGCTCCCCAACAAGAGAAGCCCATGCACCACAACCAAGAATAGCCCCCGCTTGCTACAACTAGAGAAAGCCCGCACGGAGCAACAAAGACCCAACACAGCCAAAAATAAGTAAATAAATTTTTTAAAAAAAGAGAGAAACTAGAGCCATCAGACAGGAGTTTCCTCAATATTACATCTTCTAAGCTTCCTCATCTTCTAACTTTCCTTTCTTCTTTCTTTCCTTTTGAAAAAAAAAGTGCTGCTACTTCTGCTTGAGGGTAATCCTTCCATCTGAGTTCTGGACTCCATCCTACCCAACCTTTTCTGGAATCTTGGTCCATTGATTAACCCTCCTCTCTCCTCTATCTGCAACCATTTCCTCTCTATGTGCTCTTTTCCACCAGCATTTCAACATCTGTCTTTTAGAGCATAGTCTTTTAAATGCCTCCCTACCACCCTCCACCCTGACCCTCCCATCTGAGGCAGCTCTGTCTTTTTACTTTTTGGAAGTGTTGTCTAAACTTCTGTCTCTGCTTCATGTCTTCACTTCCCAATCTGCTGCAGTCCAGTTGCTGTTTCATTGCTCTGACCAAGGCCACTACTAGCTTCCTTGCTAAGTCCAATGATGCTTATCAGTCTTTATCTTTCTTGATCTCTGACAGCATTATCTATATCTGTCTTCTGGAACTATTCTCTTATATTCATCTCTGTACGATTACAGTCTGTTAGTTTTCCTGTGACTTCTATGGCTACTCTGGGTCTGTTTTACTTTTATCCCTAAAACATTGGTATATCATGGAGAATCTGTTTTGCCCTATAATCTTATTCTTTGTACACTCCCTTGGTGTTCTCATTCATGCTCATAGCTTTAGTTCCAGCTATATACTGGTGATTCCCAAATCCAAACTTACATCTTCTACTCAGGTATCTCCTGACTATCAACTTTATGTATCCATCTACCTACTAGATATGTTTGTTTGGATGTTTCACAGGCAACTCAACATGTGAAAACAGTGGATTGGTCATCTTCCTCAGCAATCAGAATCCCATTTTATGTTCTCTTAGTGAGTGGAACCACTACTTACTAAATAGGCCGAACTCAAGCCTGGAAGTTATTTTTGATTTCTTCCTATCTCTTGCTCCCAACAGCCTCTCAATCTCCATGTTCTGTTGAGTCTAACTTCCTAAGTTCTCAGAAGTCCATCTGCTATCTCTATTTATGTTCCCATCATCCCACGTCAAGCTATTATCTTTTCAGGGATGGACTACTGGAACAGTTGCCCTACTGATCTCCCTATCTCTAGTCTAAAGCCTCCAGTCTATTCTCCACATCAGTACCAGAGTGATCTTTCTAAAACATTTTACTTTAAAAAGACTTTCAGTGGTTTCCCTTTGGTCTCAGCATGTTTATAAAGCCCTGCATGGTCTTACTCTTCACTGTCTCCTCTCATGAAATTCCATCTTGTACTTTAACTTCCAGCAGCCAGAGTTTTTTTTTGACTTCTGGAATGTACCATGCACTACCCTATCTTCCCCCACTCCCTTTACTAGGGCAGCAATATCTCCTGGGCTTGGCTTAGTGCTTCTACTGGGAATCGGTATCTATTAGAGTATGTAGGTTGCAAGCAAGAGAAACTCTGGCTTATATACTAAGAAAGAATTGTTTGGAAGGGCACAGGGTAGTGCAAAGAAACAAATGAAGAGCTGTAATCTGAGAACCTGGGAGGGACAGGAATGAAGGCATTGCCAGGAGCTTAAGTGATGGGAGCCAATATATTGTCTCTTTAAGGTTCTGCCATTGGAAAAACTCCAACTATTTTTGATTTTGTATCATTCTACTCAGAATTAATATTTCTGGGACAAAACATCTGATGGCTGGTCTAACTTGGGTCACAGATCCAACTCTATGAGCAGAGGGCTGCCCTCAGTAATTACTGAGAGAGTACCCCAACTGCAGGGAAATAGAGTTCTCCAAAGGGAAATTAGGTGCTACTGCTCAAATAGAGGGAAAGGATGCTACACAGGTAAACATAGCAGAGGACCCACTGTAGCAGCGATTTCTGACCCCTCAAATTTGAATTCAGTGGCCTTTCCACCCACTCACAAAATTGTCACTTGTTTTTTTTTCCCCTTTTTGTAATGATCAATGGACTTCTTATTTGTTCTCCCACTGGATGGTTGGCTTTGTTAATACAGTGAGTGGCACTTAGCAGTTAATCCATAAACATTCATTTTATATAGGAGGGAATGAATAACTAGATTTAAGTAGGTGGATGCAACATCCTCTGAAATGGCTTTTGTGGCTGGCTGGTTTGTGTTACATAATTAAAAACAATGAAATTGGAAGTTTTGGAAAGGTCATCAATGCCAAGTAAATACACATCCCTATGAACACAGTACTGTGTAGAAGCTAAACTTCTTGAGGGCACAGGAAGTATTTTTTATATTTTTATATTTTTATATCTCATAATGCTTAATATAGAATTTATACAAAGAATTCTCATAATAGGCATTTATTGACTTAAAGCTTTTTATGGTCATTTCTTTTGTATTCCTGTAGTAATATGTTAATCTCAATCATATTCTAATGCTTTCTTTCTTCTTTTTCCTTTGTGTGTGTGTGCTATTTCAGTTTTTAATACCGCTAATGACTTTGAAATGGGACATTGACTCAGAATTAGTGACAGTGACTCAGTGACAGCCAAGTGTTAATGGTCCTTGCCTCTGTGGCCTATCAGCAACTCAGCTGATCATTAGTTCCCAGAAAATAAGCTGGATCAGGCTTTCCCAAGATGTGGCCATTTGGAAAAGATTCCTGATTGTCATGGAGACCTCTCATCTTTCATTGCTTTTTCTATTTTTACATCTTCTTGGCTTGGGCTTTTGATTGAAGGGGGAGCAATATATGCCAGTTACAATGGGTAGTTAATGAGGGGATAAGTAAAATGAAGAGAAATAGAATAAAATATTCAAACTGAATTCACATATACCATAATAAAATTATGGAACTTAATTGCCAGAAATGACCGTAGAGTTTATCTAATTAAACCCCCTCATTTCTCATTTTATAAATGAGGAAACAGACCCAGGGAGGCTAAGTGCTTTCCCAAGGTCTGTATAACAAAACAAAACAAAACAAAACAAAAAAAACCCCCATATGCAAATACAATTCACTTCTCTAAGCATTTCTGAATCCTTTCTGTTATTGGACCTCGCACCATAGACTCACTTTTTAAAAAAATTTATTCAAGTATAGTTGATTTACAATGTGTTAATTTCTGCTACACAGCAAACTGATTCAGATATATATATATGTGTGTGTGTATATATATATATATTCTTTTCATATTCTTTTCCATTATAGTTTATCACAGGATATTGAATATAGTTCCTTGTGCTATACACTAGGACCTTGTTGTTTATACATAGACGCATCTTGATGAATCAATTTGTGAAAAAATGTGATGGTGAGTGAAAGTGATCAAAATGTCATTAGTGCAGAAATTACTGGTTCACTTTGTACTTCTTGATCTGTGATGTTCTGAAGATTGTCATCTTCAAAAGACAATAGAAAAGAAAAAATAAACAAAAAATTGGAAATGACACATTGGGATCAGCCAATATGCGCTTTATCCCGGAAAGTATTCTGTGAACCTAATTATGATTTATCTAACCAGGGCTTAGCAAGGGAGTCAGCTATAGAGATGCTAAATTCCTTCTTGTTGGAGAGATTTAAGTAATCCTTAATCTGTTTGCCTTGCATTGATTTATAATGTACTATTTCTGGATCTGTTTGCCCTCAGCTTCATTCCTTGTTCTTCCCCGGCTCTGTTCTGTATCATAGTCAGTGGACCACTTTTGGGTTGCTTTTGCCAGCCTTTGTTGTTAACTAGACCAGGTTTCTTGGACCTGGCTCTTATCAGTGTGTGAGTACCTATTTCAAATGTTCAGGATCCTGTGAACTGGTTGTTAACGCCAGTTAACATCATCCTTAAACGTTAAATTATCAAACTTCACTTACAGCTAAATTATATTTAAGAGAGGTAATATATATCCCACAAACTCATTTCCTAATTATTTTACTACTTCTTTTTGACTGTCTCTGCTCTTGAGGTTGCTTATGATTTTATATCTACATGGGGAAAACACTGTAATGGTGTGTGATTCACATTCAGTGACTGCACAAGTCACTAAAAATTAGCCAGGTGAGAGTGTATACACTGTAGAAACTGGCAAATGCCACAAATCAGTTTTTTTTTGTTTTTGAGAATCAATTGTTAACTTACTGTTTTCTATCTGCATTTGGCTAATGGGAGGCACCTGTGGGAGTTTGGAGGCTGGATGAAAGGGAGAAGTCAGGGCTTTTCATCTTTCCTTCTGTGGCCCAGGGACATCTCCTTTGACTTCTCAAGTTGTATCTCTCTTGGAGGATGCTGGTGGCTTCCTGCTGTTGTTAGTCTTTGAGTTGCTTCACTGCCTGCCATTTGTCATTGAGTTTCTTAGCTCTTCTCTCCTCAGTGTAACCAATTCCCTGCACTAGACTCTTCCTGCTTGAAATACTTGAATGGCTTCATTTTTCATTATGAGACCTTGTTTGATACACACAGCAAATTTATTTAAACACGTGTCTTTTGTTTTCAGTAGCATTTTAATGTCAGAGCTTACACAGTTAAAAATAATATGCAGCATTAGACATGGAAGTCCTCTCTTTATTCAGGTGAAAAACTAAAGACCCAGAAAGGCTAAGCAATTCCTAGGCATAAGCATTCATTCAAGGACCATGGACCATAGTAAACTGGCAAAAGGCAACATTTGCTTCCTCAGCACATGCTAAGATTTTTGAGCCACACATTAATGTTTTGAACTAGAGCTGATTTAAAATATATTAGAATTTCTGAATTCTTCCAGTACTTTTTTTTTTTTTTTTTTTTTTTTGCGGTACGCAGGCCTCTCACTGTTATGGCCTCTCCCGTTGCTGAGCACAGGCTCCGGACGCGCAGGCCCAGCGGCCAGCTCCGCGGCATGTGGGATCCTCCCAGACCGGGGCACGAACCCGTGTCTCCTGCACCGGCAGGCGGACTCTCAACCACTGCGCCACGAGGGAAGCCCCAGTACTTTTTTGAGACATGATTTTTCCCCCACTAAAATAAGTGCAAATAAGCCATTATCAATTTTTGACTTGGTAGCTCATATGCTGCCTTTCTGAACTTTTTTTGTTTTATTTGTTTATGGTTCCTAAATGATGCCCAGAATGGGAAATTTGGTAAGATCTGCATGATTTTATTTATTTATTATTATTTTTTTTAACACCTAAATGTTTTACTTTTATTTAAAAAAATTTTAAACATCTTTATTGGAGTATTATTGCTTTACAATGGTGTGTTAGGTTCTGCTTTATAACAAAGTGAATCAGCTATACATACACATATATCCCCATATCTCCTCCCTCTTGCAGCTTCCTCCTTCCCTCACTCCCTCCCTATCCCACCCCTCTAGGTGGTCACAAAGCACTGAGCTGATCTCCCTGTGCTATGTGGCTGCTTCCCACTAGCTATCTATTTTATATTTGGTAGTGTATATATATCCATGCCACTCTCTTCATCCCAGCTTACCCTTCCCACTCCCCGTGTCCTCAAGTCCATTCTCTATGTCTGCATCTTTGTTCCTGTCCTGCCCCTAGGTTCTTCATAACTTTTTTTTTCTTAGATTCCATATATATGTGTGTTAGCGTACGGTATTTGTTTTTCTCTTTCTGACTTACTTCACTCTGTATAACAGACTCTAGGTCCATCCACCTCACTACCAATAACTCAATTTCATTTCTTTTTATGGCTGAGTAATATTCCATTGTATATATGTACCACATCTTCTTTATCCATTCATCTGTCGATGGACACTTAGGTTGCTTCCATGTCCTGGCTATTGTAAATAGAGCTGCAATGAACCGTGCCATACATGACTCTTTTTGATTTATGGTTTTCTCAGGGTATATGCCCAGTAGTGGGATTGCTGGGTCATATAGTAGTTCTATTTTTAGTTTTTTAAGGAACCTCCATACTGTTCTCCATAGTGGCTGTATCAATTTACATTCCCACCAACACTGCAAGAGGGTTCCCTTTTCTCCACACCCTCTCCAGCATTTATTGTTTGTAGATTTTTTGATGATGGCCATTCTGACTGGTGTGAGGTGATACCTCATTGTAGTTTTGATTTGCATTTCTCTAATGATTAATGATGTTGAGCATCCTTTCATGTGTTTGTTGACAATCTGTATATCTTCTTTGGAGAAATGCATGATTTTAAAATGTTGAATTACGTTTTGAAAATTGAATTCACAGTCAGCTAGCTGTTTTGCTGTCTTACAGAAATAGTCTCTTGGCTGTATAGCAGCTGTGTCCGGGCTATTTATGAACGTCCATTCACTTATCATCTCATATACTGACCAAATCCATATATGAGACAGAGAAGGAGGCAGGTGCCAGGGAAGGACAGTTTCTTCCTTTCCATATGGATTTGAATAATAAAGAGAAAAAGGATTTCATTTAGGGAATGACTGAATGGTTTCTTATTTCATCTCACAAGGAAGCACTAATTTTCAATTTCTGCTGAACTGGCTTAGATTATAAACACTTCTCATGTAACTTTATATCTTGTAGGTCTCTCTTAGTGCTCTGTTATTAAAATATTATGAAAGAGAAAGAACACGGATTAAATTTGCCTATATGGGTAATTTACATTAATTCATGATGATTAATTATAAATTAATGCACTCATTCACAAAAATATTTTAAGGTGGCATGATGATAAGGCTGCATTGATAACCTCGTACAGCCCCTTATTAGCATGATCAAAAGCAGGTGTGAAGCCATGTAACATTTTGGAGTGGCACGCTGGCAAGCCAAGGCTCTTTCTACAAATGTCATACTCGTCTTTGACCGCAAGATGCCGCTCAATAATCCATTATGACTTAGCTCTTTTGTTACGAGCCAAATGACATTTCCATTTACATGCTCTCCAATTACATATTAAAACTCGTAGTGGGTGGGTTGGGGGAGGTTACGCCCAGCCTGAAGGCACTTTTTAACTCGTGTGTGGGAAATCTATGAATAATTTCTTTAAGATAGACAAATTCAGGTGGAGAGTTCAGACACCATAGAATTGTTGCATCCTCAGTTTCTGTGCTTGTGTGTGTACATGTCTACACCTGCCCTGTGACCCACCCAGTCTTTTCTGTTTAGTCACCAGCATTATCTGCCCCAAATGAAATAATTTCCTGCTGGCCCCTACTAGCAACACACAAAACAACCTATTTATGTAACTATTCAAAATGTCAAAGGATTACCTTAAAACGAAAACGGAAAGTCAGTTTTCTGCATTTCAGGCAGCAATTAAGTAGTCACAACATGGCAGTCCTTGGATGAAAGCTCCAGAAATTATAGTTTGCAAAGGCAGTCACTGGAAGAAGATAATTTTACTTCCCAAGTTCTTGTCTTAAGCTGGGGGGAAAAAATCATGGTGTGAAGATTCTCTTTAATGGACATGGTCGTGGTCTTTCACGTTCATATCAAACTTGCCCAAGATTTAAACTTATACTTTTTAGTTTTTGAAATAAGAGCTTTTCCACAAATACTTTTTAGTAATGACCAGTGTCTAAAACAAAGACCTATGACCATAAGACAAGGGTGGCCACATGATCAGAAAACATTCTCTGGAAAGTGGAAGGGATCAGACTTAGACAAGCAGCACCTACATAGGGAAATCTCCATGAATATCTTGTTACTTAGCACTCTTCTGGTATTAATTTGGCAATGGCAGAGCTGATCTGACCCCTAAAACTGACCTCCTCAGTGGTACGATTTTGGTGATGTCAAGAAATAACCCTCAAAATATTAAGGCCTTAGCAGTTACTCTTATTTTAGTATGAGTTGGTTTTCAGATTCTGTGGTGTCTCTTGGCTGGGTACAGGGTTTTAAGAGATGAAAATTGATGATTGATGGATGATGGGGAGAGGAGAGAGAATAAATAGCAGAAATGGGACAAGGATGGAATGGGCTAAACTTCGAAACAAGAGGATGCTCTAGGAAAAGCCTGCCTGCTGCGTTGTTTTTCCTGAGATCCATCCTCAGGACTAGATCAACTTGGTGGTGAGAGCATCTTGTTAAGGTAATGAAAAATGAATGGAGGGCCTTATTCCCTGGTGAGTCCTATGAATCAGCTTTCCCAGTTTTTTTTAATCATTTTATGTCAAGAATACCTGGTTTGTTATATCACTGACAGACACATCACATTTCTGTGTTTATTTTCATTCACTTGTTCATTCTTGTAAATCATTCATTCAACAACTATGCATCTTGTGCTTACCATATACAAGGTACTGGGTGAGATACTGCAGATGTGAAGACGGGAGACTTTCAATTGTTGGATCTACAAGGAGAAAAAATCACTGGAACTGTTATGCAAAAAAAGTCATTTTTTTTTCTTAAAAATATTCTAACCCATATACTGGAAATGTTAACTTTGGCTTTATTTGGTATAAAGCTTTATTTGTTATGAAAATGTGACAGTGAAAAAAATAGCTTCTTAAAACCAGTGGTTTTCAAACATTTATGTGCATAGGAATCACCTGTGAATTTGGTTAAAATGCAGATTCTGATTCAGTAGGTCTAGGGTGACCCTTGAAACAGCATTTCTACAAAGCTCTGGGGTGATGCTGGTTTGGGGACCACACTTGGAGTAACACAAGGCTTTAGCTGAACCAACTGTGGGGGTGATTAGATACCCAGAAAGAGAGAGGTTTCTTACAGTGAAATAAGTCTCTTTTACATCAAAGAGGGAGGGGGGAGGGGAAAAGTGTTAAGACAAATCTATCTAAGAGTAGGACAGGGAGGATCTATACGTGATGAACCATTATCTGCCACCCGACTCTGCACTGGTTTTCAGGTTCAGACATAATGTCCTGCACACCAGGATACAGGTTTTCTCCTAGGAGGGTTCCACATCATTGCCTGCATCACTGTTTTGAAACATGACAACCGAAATGGCTTTTATGTTCTGAAAAGAAGAAGAAGAAGAAAAAGGCACTGCTTTTGAAGGGAAAAAATTAGTTTTCCGATAACCCCCATTAACTACAGGGGTCATTGTGGGCAAAGTGAATGGGATTAGAAATCTGCTAAAAGCTGCAGTATATGGTACACAGTGACTGACAAGCCTTTCGCTGAGTAGTTACAAATGGGACTAATGGTTTAAACTTGTTAGTCATTGTCAGAGGCTCTGATCCTTGAGTCAGCCATGGAAACTATGGCAGAAATCGATAAGGCACCACTTTCTGCAGTGAACTGCTAGACCATATAGATTGCCTGGAGGGAAATGCTGTGTTCCCTCCCAGGCTGCCAGATGAAAGCAGGCAGCTAAATCTCCAGCAAGATTGACCACACTGCTCGGGGCAATTAGGCCTTTCACCACTTTGAACGATGATTATAAATGGCGGAGAGGCTTGGGAGAGTGAGGGAAGACGGCTCTGCGTGACAAACTGAAAGCCGGAAGCCATTTTGGGGGAACTGTGTCAGTTTCACGGTCACCAAGGGCATTCCCACCCCCACCCCGCCTTTCCCTTGTTCAGATTGTTATACAATGAATGTTCTGGGGCTGCCGCTTTTCTTTCCTTCTTGCTTTTCCTTTATTTTTCTTTAGAAGCTGGAGAGGGGAGGGCAGGCAGCAAGAGCAACACTTGGTTGATGATAAACTGTAAACTACAGCTGAGCTCCATTAATCCGGCCAAGCCCTGAAGCTCGGGGCCTGAGAGCTGTTGGAGGAGAACTTCCTGTTGGGCACATTTTAAAACAATCACATCCCATTGTTCAGTGCCTTTTTGGGTAGAGCCCCATTAGGGTGCCAAAATCATCAGCGAAAGAAAGTGCATGTTCGCGCAGCAATTACAGACAAGCTGCAGACTATCAGCAGGCTGCAAGGGGCGAGGTGCTGGGGCCCATTTGGCAGGGGCTCTGCTTTGGAGAGCAGCCCTGAGTCTGATGCACGCAAAGCTGCACCCAGCGTTAGTACTACGCATGGGCCAAGCGCTCCGTGGCTGCCTGGGCTGCGGGAAGCCCAGATGGACAAGAGGAAAGGAGCTATAGGAAATGTATAAGGCTTGTCCTGGTGCTGAGGCCCAAAGGCAGGACAGCTCAGCCTCCTACTGAAGAGTTTCTGGCCTCTTTCTGCTTCACCAGTTTGGCATTTCTGTTCACATTTCAACGGGGCATGCATCGCCTTTCTGTTGCTCTGGTTGTTGAATTCCATTCCCTTTCTATTACTGGCTTCATGACTGATTTGTTTAGTTTTTTGGTTTTTTTCTTTTCTTAACAGGCTCTGGCTCCTGTTTAACTGTTGACCTTAAGTGGTACTGTAAACCATGTTCTGCTAAGTATTGTTTAAATCTCCAGTGGTTGAGGAGGCAAGATGCTCTGGGAATGATCCCAAATTGCTACCCTGTGGGGGAGCTGTCAATCAGAGGTTCTGGACCATTTCCTCACCCTAGTGAATCTAGCCTTTGGTGGGGAGTGTTGAAAAGTCTACTTTTCGAAATTTGCTTGGCAGCTGGTAACTGGGAAAATGTTTGCATTTTAAAGATGTGTTGACCAAGAATTAAAATGCTGATTTTCATGAGAAGACAAGAGAATGCTTGGCGGGCATGAGAGCTGTGAGTCCTTAAAGGAGGTGGTCTCTTCTGTTGGAGAGAGATTCAGGAGAATTTTTTGTTGCTGTTTTCTGTTGCCTGGAAAGTGGGGCTCAGGCTCTAAAGGGGTAGATAATCGGGCATTTCTTTTCTCACCCTCAATACATTAAACATCTATGGAACATCATCCACTGTTAGAAACTTCAGCCCAGGTGGCTCCTAGGCAGACAGGAAACTTCACGTTACCTACTTGCGATTCCACAAGGATGGATCAGCCACTTATGAAAACAAAGGGGAATTATAAGTGCTACCTGAATCTTAATCACAATCATAAGTGAAATAAAATGAAGCAATTTATTTGATTTGGAGAATTCTTTTGTAAAGTAAGTGAATAGGACCTTTTTCAACCTCTTTTATTGTGTGAAATGAGAATTCTTTCTACAGATCAAGTACATTGAAAAGGAGATATTAACTCTTTTAGGCAAGCAGGGAATTACTGGTTGCTTCAAAAAAAAAAAAAAAAATCAGAGAATGGTTAGGTCCTGGAAGAATTTGTAGAATTCAGAAAATTCAGCCTTTGGAAGACAGTTGCTTTAGTAATACTACTTTTAGCTGTGGTTCTTCTTATATGGTAATTCTACAGATAACAGGGTGGTATTCTACATCACTGGTATGGAAGCTGGGAGACATGAGTTCTAGTTTTGATTGTATCCTGGGGCATTGGAGTGAGCTAGTCCCTGCATCTCCTTGCCCCTCTTTTTTACCCATAAAAGGGAGGACTTTGCTAATCAACCGTAAGGTCCTCTGGTCAGCAGAATGATGGATTTCCCCCACACCAAAAGGGTCCACATCCTGATCCCAGGAACCTATAAGTAGGTTATTCTGTGGGGTGAAAGAGACTTTGCAGATACAATTAAGTTATGGATCTTAACATTGGGAGATTATCCTGGATAATTTGGGTGAGTCCAGTGTAATCACAAGGGTCCTTCAATGAAGGAAGAGAGAGGAAGAAGACTCAGGGAGAGGAGACCACGGAAGCAACGTTGGAATGATGCAGTATGAGAAGGACTCAACCTGCCATTGGTGGCTTTGAGGACAGACAGAGGCCATAAGGCAACAAATGTGGGCGGCCTCTGGAAGCTAGAACAAGCAAAGAAATGACTTCTCTTTTAGAGCTTCCAGAAGGAAGGCAGCCCTGCTGATGCCTTGATTTTAGCTCAGGGAGACCCGTTTTGGACTTCTGACCTCCAGAGCTGTAAGATAATGAATTTGTGTTGCTTTAAAGCTACTAAATGTTTGGTAATTTGTTACAGTAGCAATAGTAAACTAATATAGATCCCTTTCAGCAATAACTTTCCATGAGACTATGAACATGCAGTGTATGGAGGGTCAGTGGAAAATTTCAAGATAGTGTGTGCTAAAAGATGGCTACTAACAACAATTTGAGTGTGAAATCTAGGGCCTACTGGAGAGAAGGCCTGTAAGAGCAGAACCAGTAAGGAAGGGAGCCCATGAAGGAAGAGGACCATAGAAAAGATATTTGTGGCAGAAGAAGCATACTTTAGCATTTGCTTAAGCTTGAGGTATTTGAAACAGCCCTAAGTATTTTTTTTTCTTTGATTGGCAGGGTGGAGAATGTTGACAGATACGGCTTTAGAAGGAACAGCATCTTAGAAAGGGCCATTGAGATTGATCTCCTTGTAATGAATGTCAGAAGGCACTCTACAGCATGCCTGAAATTGTTAGAATATAACTAGAGAAAAGGCCCTCGCCACTCCCTGGAACAGCCCTTCTATTATTGGGCAGGCTTACTTCTTAAATAATTTTCCTGTATAAAACCAATTCTGTCTTCTTATAGTGTCCACTCTTTGATCTTGGTTTCCTTTGTACATGAATTTTTGTTGCTCAGAAGACCTTAAGACCAACATCTGTTAATGAAGGGGATGTGGGCATGGGCTTTGGGGAAAAGTTCAGAACTAGAGAGAGATGTATTAAAAAACCCAAATCATTTGCATATAGACAGAGGCATTCAGATTGGGGGGGGGATTTAAAAGTACTGAAAAGACTAAAATAGCTCTGAAATATTCTACTAGCATTTATACTGCTCTATTCCCAGTGCTACCAACCGTACTATATCATAGTAGGCACTTAACAAATGTTTGCTGATTCAATGAATATATTTTGTTAATGACAGTGGAGGACACCAGTAGTAAGTAAATTAGAAATGATGAAAAAACAACCTGAATAATCAGTTCAGATTCATTAAACTGGGAACAAGGCATACCTGGAATATAATAATAGCTTTTGCTTTTTTTTTTTTTCTGATTTGAAAGTCTGCAAGCTGTACCCCTTTAGTATCTTTAAACAGACTTGCTGTTTTCCACTAGACTGTACATGGTATGCAGAAGTCCTTGTATACTTTTCTTTAAGAAACTTGTGAGGTCACCAGGAAACCAGGAGATCATTGCCTCTTATCGAAGAGTATCCAGCACTTTTTCCTCCCAGGCAAATCTAATGAAGTCATGTGGGTAGCTGTAACCTCCCAGTAACACAGGATGTGGAGGTTACATTGGGCAGTGAACAATTAATCAGCGTTACAGCATAACAGCCCGAATATGGAAATTCTAAAGGTCCTACGTGTTGATAAATGGCCAATTTATGCTAAGTTACACCAAGTGTATTGGGGCATTCGGAGCTGTCACTGCACAATCATGACATGGTCATTATCAGACCGCAAGCCCTCCAAAGAAATGACATGCCTCAGGAAGCAAGATTTGCGGGTAGAGTCTGCCTCTTTCTAGGCTCAGTGTGAGGCCGGCTTGCTGTAAATGAGGCCGTGCAGCATGGAGATGAGCTCACGTGCAGCAGCTGTATGGAGGAAAGCAGTTATAACACAGAGGCAACTCCACATGCAGGAACTAGCACCTCCTGAAATATGATCACCTCCGCTTCATGACAGAGGGAGATGCCAAGCTGAAATACACACACACAGCCATAATGGAAGAGATGGGAATATAGTAGAGCAGGGAAGGGAGGAGCTGGGCTGGAAGCTAAGGACTTGGCAGAGGCCGTGGTTGGACACTCTTTTAGCCCCTCTGACTCTGAAGTAGGATTCTTCTAGTAATAGCACAGTGTACACTTTCCTTTGTTTCACGTGGAGGATATTCAAGTGAGGGCACTAGGGTTTTTTCCTTCTGTTGATTGCACTAGACGTGACCATTTCTTCCTTCCCATTGTCATACCCTCTTCCTAGAGGACCCCTTTCTCAGAAAATGAGTGGGCATTGGGCCAGGAGGGCAGGCCCGGTGGATTGGTTGATGGACTGATACCGGACTAACCCAACTCTGCTACCCCTCCACACAGTTCAAAGCCTTGTTTGGTATTCGAAGGCGTGGTGATGTAAAGTTGGGCCTGGGCTGCTCATTTCTGCCACGTGCTCAGTGAAGCAGGAGAGGCCAGTCTGCAGAGTGAGGAGGAGCCCAGTAGATATACAGACACACGGACTGGAAATGACATGGTCTGAAAGAGATCACTCAGTCGTCTTCTGACCTTCCTAGTTAGTAGTCTCTTGTGAAGTCCTTTGCCTAGTTCCTGTGAGGTACTCGTATACCCCTCCATCAATTGTCCCTTTCTTGATTCTACTTTGAGTGGCTTTCTGTTTCTGAGACTGATTAAACGAAGAACTCCCGTCCCCTGCCTCCCTTAGCTGAGGGCTTAGCATGTGCCCAGATTTGCTTTGGTGACTTAGGAGTAGCATCTTATTAAATGCTTTCCCTAACACTCAAAGGCAGATCTGGTTATTTCATTTTTTGCGCGAGGAAATAGACTCTGAAAGGTTAGGTAATATCTCCGAAGTCACACAGTTGATAAGTGAGGGAAGTGGTGATTTCTATTGAAGTTACATTTGCATCGAAATTGATTTTGCATTTTCTGTGAAATCATTAAACCACCTACTATATAGTAAATGACTTATGCTATAATTTGAGAACAGAGTCTATGCTGAATTACTGAATCAACTTGGGAATATGACTAGAAACCAAATCATCTTTATTTAAAAAGCTAACACTACCTATGTTTACTTGAGGGTTGAAAACTTTCATAAGCCTTAAAGAAAATAGGCTACGCATAAGGATCTCGCTGGGGTAGAGAGAAGGGGAAGCAGATTTAGAAGTGTTATCTAGGTTCTTTATAGCCTATTCTTGTTTATGGCTTGCTGACGTATCAACTCTGATTCCAAAAAGGGTGAAAGAGGCCATTGGATATTTAGTGAATTGCTCATCTTAGCCTCTTTTATGGAATGGATAATCAGAGATAATTAGATGAGTATTATATTACCTAAATCAGACACTCTGATACTCTGCTTTCCTGGCTACATGTTTCTTTTGGGCATAAGGAAATAAACATATCCTTTAATTTGTAACATTTAGGATCTTTGTCCTCTTAAATTTTTATTTTGCCTTCCCCCCACCCCCTTGGTTTTAGCTTTCCTTACCATCATCTGGGGGCAATCAGGGTCTTCTTTGTGGCCATTACTGCCCCCCACATATTCAGTGTTCTAGCCAAGCTAAACTAACTGCAGTTCCTCATACATCCATGTGCTCGGGCCTCTCTGTCTGGTGCTTCCTGCCCCTCAACCCACATCACTCCTCAGTCTAAACAAGTAAATATTACCCATCCTTCAAGACTCAGATAAAATATTACTCCTTCCTAATGAGTTTTTCCTTGATTACCAGAAAAAACTGCAAGCAACATCATTCTGATCTGAATGCTCAAGACATTCAAGCTGCACCACTCTTATCCCTAATACTGAAAACCTGGGTATTGGGCTTCTCTGGTGGTGCAGTGGTTGAGAGTCCGCCTGCCGATACAGGGGACACGGGTTCGTGCCCCGGTCCGGGAAGATCCCACATGCCGCGGAGCGGCTGGGCCCGTGAGCCATGGCCGCTGAGCCTGCGCGTCCGGAGCCTGTGCTCCGCAACGGGAGAGGCCACAGCAGTGAGAGGCCTGCGTACCACAAAAAAAAAACAAACCTGGGTGTTACTGTGATTTCTGCACATGCCTTTTCATTACTGCACTATAAGTAACTTAAAGGCAGGATGACTTTTTTTTTTTTTTTTTGCGGTACGCAGGCTTCTCACTGCTGTGGCCTCTCCCGTTGCAGAGCACAGGCTCCGGACGCGCAGGCTCAGCGGTCATGGCTCACGGGCCCAGAGCGGCATGTGGGATCTTCCCGGACCGGGGCACGAACCCGTGTCCCCTGTATCGGCAGGCGGACTCTCAACCACTGCACCACCAGGGAAGCCCTAGGCAGGATGACTTTTGATCGAATATGTCCATCCTCCCTAACACTCACAGAGGACCTTTCATGAAATAAGTATTCGATAAGTATATATGCTTGCTAAATTAACAAATACTTTTCTGTAATCTTAATGTAGTTCTCATCTGATATTTACATTTCTTATCTCCTGGAATACTAAGAGAGTGTACACATTTGTCAAATGTAGCACACTTTTGTTTTATTATACAGGTTTAGTAAATGAGGGAGAAGAGAAACAGTCATTGAAAAATGTTTTTTAATATGATTCATTGAGGAAGAAGAAACCCTGAGTTGGCTGTTTTCCAGTGTCACCTGTTCTTTGGGATTGTGTGGAAGCAGTCTTGTTCAAACAGGCCCTATCGGCTGGAGTTGGCAGCCACTTTATTGATGTGATAACGTGGACTCTCCTAGACAGGATGCTTGGCTCTAATTAATATGAAACCCCGACTGAATTGGCTTAAACAAAAGGGCAGATTATTAGTACACTTTACAAGAGGTCTGGAGGTAGGGTAGCTCTAGGATCAGTTAAATTCATGTCTCAACTATATCAGAGACCTAGGTGCTTTCCTCTTAGCTTGTTGCCTTTGTTCCCATGCTAGCTAAAATCTTCATGATTTTAGTGGGTCTAACAGTCACGTGCAGGCACAATGATATCCAGTGGAAAAAGAGGACAGGTCTTTCTGGGAGTGTTTTCGACAGCATAAAACGCATGACAGAAGCCCTGCAGCAGTCTCCTCCTTATTTCTTAGCCAGAGTTGAGTCACAGGACTGTCCCCAAACCACTTTTGGTAAAGGCATTGGGATTTCCACTGTTGGATTAAACTTTGAGGATTTACCTCTGATTTTGGAATAGGGTCATCATCATGTCTAGAAGGTGTGTGGCTCAGTGGAATCAGGCTTCTGTCTTTTGGAAGGCAATACCAGTATTTGCCAAAACAGAATGAAAATATGCCGTTATATAGATCAGTGATTCTCAACGCTGGGGCATGGAGAGATGCAGACAATTTTGCCCCCCTGTCACCAGGGGACATTTTTGGTGGTCATTAGTCAGGGGCAGGGGAGAGGCTGCTACTGGCTTCTTGTGACCAGAGGTCAGGGAAGCATCTGACAACGCACAGGACAGACCCCTACAAAAAAGAATTATTTGGCCCCAAATGTCAGTAGTGCTGAGGTTGAGAATCTTTGACATGGTTATAACTGCCCTCTGGGGCTGACACATTGCCTAAAAATCTTACTGTCTATTCATCACATTGACTTGAGACATTAAGGACCACTGTTCATATATAATATTTTACTTTGGAGGAATAATATGCCAATGAATTATCATCCATTTGAACAGTAGCAAATATATTTAATCGAATTACCAGGCTAGCCATTTAGCAAGACCCTAGGGAAGTGAATGTGATATGTAGCAGGGTAGGTTCTGACAATGAGACTGAAGCCAAGAAAGAATGAGTCCAGGAGACCAACCTGTTGCAGGTACAGTCACATTCAGCATTCTACTGAATGCAGTAAAGAATGACCAAGGGTCAAGAAAAAGGGAGAAATACTGTTTAGTTGAGTGCCTACTACTGTAGCAGGAACCACCCGGGAAAATTTATTATATGTATTCTAATAATTTTCCAGGTGAGAAAATGGAGTTTCAGTGACGTGAAGAGAATGGTTGAAAAAATACTATGTTTAAGAGAAAAAGAAAGTTGCCTTCTGATTTTATTATAAGAGAATCATTTTCTCTCTTTAGATGTTTTTTCCATTTCTGAGTGAGAATTAGTTGACCTCGTTACTTAGGAGGAATTTGAAATGCACCAGTTGGAATTTTGAGAGTGGCTAGTTCAGTAAAAAATACTTGTCATGCTTCCCCTCCATTGTTTTTCTTCCATGTATTATCCCTGAAATGATAGCTGATTCTGTACATCAGTCTCTCAGACCATTAGAATATCATTTTCTTTCAAAATTGCAGTTATGCGTTACTTATTTTGTATTCTATACAGCTTCTAGAACAAAGGGCTGTACATGGTACATATAATGAACATTTCTTAATATTTTTGGCTGTCCAGCTTCCACTCCCCCTTTCTTTGCGGGGAGAATCCACCATCATGTTGAGATGCAGAACTCTGTCTCCCACCAAGAAAGCTGAAAGGTTCATACTCTCCCTTTTTCTGCTCTCTGGTCACTAGGGCAAAGGGCATGTGACCTAAGCATCACCAATGTGATGCTCTCCCCTTGGATGTTGTACCACAGAGATCTTGGAAGCCAAGGATTCTAGATGGTGTAGTTACAAGGTGGAAGCTTTATGGGTCCTTAAGTCCCTGCTGGGAGAAGAGCTTTTTGGGATAAACGTGTGACCCACACTGGACTCTGTGACATGTCAGGCCAGTAAAATTTCAGTCCATTTTGACCAATGCATCAGTGAAAAAGTATTTGTTAGTCAAAGTGCTTAAAAACAATTATCCAGTGGGGTAGAGTGTGAAAAGTAAAAACAAGTTTTATAGTCTGACAGGGCTGTTTGGAACTCCAATTCTACCACCTACTAATTGAGTGACTTTAGGCATTATTTGAAGGGAACCTAGAGATAAGTACTAGGCAGTGTTTTGGTTTTTTTAATGCTAGAAAGAGGATATATGGGTCCAGGTAAACAAGTGAAAAAAATCCTATTAAAGCCTCCCCATCTTCAAGACTACATATTCACCAAGAAACTTCATCTCACTTTGGTTTCCCAAAATTGCTTCTCTGTTTTTCTCTGCAAAGTGTTCTATTGTATTTCTCACATAAACTAATCTCTTGTGAATTTGGATGACACAAGCTATTTTTAAAAATAGGTCTTGTTCATGCCTTGATGAGCTGAAATGTGCTTTAGATCTGGCAGCCGAAAGTTAAAATTCCACAGTCCATAGGTGACTTAGAGCCTTCCGCTTGCCTCTCCCCTAAACTTGCTGTGGAACGCTCAGGTGCTGCCCGGTTGGTTATCCAGATTCAGGCATTACTGTTGCCCCTCATTTTGCCTCTTCAAAGGAACATGACGGAAATTCAGCATCAGATGACTTGAAACTAGCATTTCACAGAAATTATTCTTCTGTGCCAAAGAGCTCACTCTAACATAATGTCCAATCTTCCCACAATTATCACCGTTCCTTTCCCTGCTGAGCACTCTGAAGCATTTTTGCTAAGTAGTTACAGAACCGCAGTGGAAATAGCCCTGATCTCTCGTGGTCAGATTTGCAAATTTATCCCAAACCATTGCAGACCCCGTACACGTGCTTCACATTTGCAGAAAGCCTACTGTTATGCCAGACAGGTAAGTGGGTTATTCTGGGGCGCCCTCTTGGCCATTAGCCTTACTGCAGTGGGATTTTGGTGCACCGGGCTAGAGCTCCCAACAGCTCCGACTGCTGCCTCAATGAATTTTATATTAGCAGGCAAATGAAACACTCAGCCAAGTGAAAGGAATTCATAACGCCGAGGCTTCCTCGGATTGGAATGTGCTGTGCATTTTGCAAAAAAGGATCGTGGCTATCAGTGTGTGATGACTAATCTAGATAAATTGCCCCTTTACAATACATCTGGCCTCAAGTTGTTTAAATGAGTGAGTTCAGCCTTAGAACAAGAGCTGAACTAGAGCCTACAAATTCATATGCTTCCTACACGTGCATAAATGCTAAATGATGAACTTGGTGATGATTGGGAACCCCTCATTTCTGAGGGAATGGGAAGTCTGTACCGTGTTTCTTTGCTGGCCATTAATTAGGATAGTATAATAAAGCATAAGAAGTAGTCTTCCAAGAAAGGTAGTTTGAATTCATGTTTACGCAAGCTCTTTATTAACCTGAAAATGCACTTCACAGGTGATAAAGGAAAAGCTTTTTTCTTCTTAATTGGCATTTTAGTAAATATCAGATATCTTTCCATTTTATACCTATTCTCGTTATATCCGTGGCCAAAGACTTTGGCCATCTAGCTTCCAATCCCCATTTGTATTGGGGGAGAATCGACCATTGTGTTGAGATGCAGAACTCTGTCTCCCACCAAGAAAGGTGAAAGATTCATACTTTCCCTTTCCCTGCCCTCTGGTGACCAGGGCAAAGGGCATGTGACCTAAGCATCACCAACATGATGCTCTCCCCTTGGATGTTGTACCACAGAGATCACAACGACAACCTACCCAATGTGTTTGACATTATCTTCTTCCGGCTGGAATATGTTGATGAGCTTATCACCTTCAGGAGATCCTTTGTAGCAGACTCAGAGTTTAGAGTTGGAAGAACCTTAAAGGTCCTCTATTCCAACCCTCTTAGTTTACAAAACAGAAAAGTGAGTCTCCATTTAATACAAGTCCAACTAGCACTGCGATGTGGTTGCCAAGGAGCTCATGTAATATCAGGCTGTATTAAATCAGAACACGAGTGCACTAAGTGGTGATGATTTCACCATACTCTGAACTTCCCAGGTCACTCCAGTAGCATTGTTTACTTCAGAGTGCAACCCATTAAGAGAAACATGGGAAAGATGAGCTGATTCATAGAAACAGGCCCATGATAGTAAGAGATCTTAAAATCAGGCCCCCCAAAACAGTTGATGGAATTCTGCACAAAGGAGGGCTCAGGAGGAACTTGACAGCTGTCTTTGAATAAAGGAGGAGAGGTCTTGTGGAGGCAGAAGCTCCTGAGGTTATGTGTAGAGTTTATATTGTAGGGGAACACTTATACTTTGGGGTGAAGTAGGTCCATAGAATTAGCCAGACTCTCAAAGACTAAAGACCAATGTGCTATGCTTACTCTGTTTGGCTAAAGGGGGCAAAACAATGACCAATAACGCTCAGTTGCAAGGAGATAAGATCTGGCTATATCAGGAATATTATTATTATTATTATTATTATTTTTTTTTTTTGCGGTACGCGGGCCTCTCACTGTTGTGGCCACTCCCGTTGCAGAGCACAGGCTCCGGACGCGCAGGCTCAGCGGCCATGGCTCACGGGCCCAGCCGCTCCGCGGCATGTGGGATCTTCCCAGACCGGGGCATGAACCCGTATCCCCTGCATCGGCAGGCGGACTCTCAACCACTGCGCCACCAGGGAAGCCCAGGAATATTATTTTTTAAATTTGAAATGTTTCTATGTGGACCGGTATGCTTCCAGGTGGAGTTAGTTTCTCATCACTTGATATTTCTAAGTTCCAGACTTAGCAGGAATGGTCTAGAGAAGACTGGTGCTTCAGAGCAGAGTTGGGTTAAACTGCTTCTGTGGTTCATACCCGTTCTGAATTTCAGGGTTCCTGTAACTCACAGAAATTACGCTTACAGGTCATGAACTTAATCTGTGGTGTGGATCCCAATATCCCCAATATCTGTATTTCTTTCTCATTGTCTTCCTGTCACTGATTTCTCCTGGCTTAAAATAGGTGTACTTAGGCAAAGATCCTCAACAAAAAACACTCAAGTACTCAAGGGATTCCCTAACCACATCTTAATGAAGGATATTTAAAAAATTTAATCAGCATATTTTATATGATAACTCTGAATGTATGGGGATGCTGAATTCGGAGACCTCATAGGTAGTTGTTCTTCATGAAGTATAAGAACTCAGGCTGAGAAAATGCATCTTCAATTGATCTGGTTATTGTATGATTTATTGCAAAATCAGAAAGTATTAATAAAGGCTATCATTAGCTTTATTGCTGTATATTTATGATTATATATGTGTTACTTTATATTACAGACAAATATTACTGAATATTATGTGCTAGACATGGAAACTAGTGCTTTAGAAGTGTATCTCACTTAATCTTTACTGTGCTTAATGAAGATTGCTTTATTATTACCCCTGTTTTGTATATGGAAATTAAAGTCTCTAGAAGTCTCATGGTAAGTGACTGGGATTAGGATTTGAACTCAGATCTGTTTGGCTCCAGTGTCCATGTTGTAACCCTCTTCTTTTCTGCCTCTCACAGTTGCTGAGTGGCAAAGCTGGTTAGATAGACCGCGGTGGGCACCGTTTCAGTTAGGTCGCGCGGTGGCTTTGTAATATGTCAGGTTCTCAAGGCTGAACCACATTTCCCAGAACTCCCTTCCTGTATACGTCCAGATACGGTACGCCACGTGAGATGTCTTTGTGGGAGATTTGGAGGGCGGAAGTGAAGCAGCAGCCGTGTCACGGCTCACATGCAGCGTCGCTGTCTGCTGGCTCACCTGTGGCAGGAGGCAGTGGCCGGGCTTGCCTCTGCTCCCCTTCCCCGAGACCCTCCTTCAGCTCTTCCAGCTCCGGGGCCAAGTATGTGTGCTTAGCTTTACAACGTGGCCTCCCCCATCTTTCCACCTTCTGCGGACACTCAGCCCATCAAGGTCAGAGCCAGTAAGAACTCTCAGGGGCTTTCTAACATCTTTCTGGGGTTCTGGCTTCCCCTTGACCCCCCACCCCCACCTTATCTCTTCCCTTCCCAACAGCCTTTCCTGCTCACCTCACTCCTCAGTGCTACTTCCAAAGACAGTGGCCTTGCAGACGGCGCTTAACCAGCCCCCACGATTACGTAAGTCAAGTCCCTGTAACAAAGATACGCTCTCCCGGGCTTCCCTGGTGGCGCAGTGGTTGGGAGTCTGCCTGCCGATGCAGGGAACAGGGGTTCGTGCCCCGGTGCGGGAAGATCCCACGTGCCGCGGAGCGGCTGGGCCCGTGAGCCACGGCCGCTGAGCCTGCGCGTCCGGAGCCTGTGCTCCACAGCGGGAGAGGCCACAACAGGGAGAGGCCCGCGTACCGCAAAAAAAAAAAAAAAAAAAAAAAGATACGCTCTCCCCAACCTACTTCTGTCAGTCAGTCAGGGTTCAGTCTTACTTACACTTTCTAGTGCTTCTCTGATTGAGCCCTGAGCCACTGATACAGGTACATCGGGGAGTGACCTTGATTTGCTGATTGAAGCTGGCATGTTTCCTATCTTCCACTATTGCAGACCTTATTTCTGGACCCTGGAAACATTCAATGCAATCTGTGAAAAAGCAAATCTCTCTCCATATTTCAACCCCAAGACAGAAGAAATATGGGGTGTAACAGAGAGTAGGAGGACAGTACAGGCAGAAATGAACACTTCCAACTTATGGAGGCAGCCTAGACAGAGGCTGCCAGGTTCAAGTCCTGGTTTTTCTGCAATTTACATGCTGTGTGATGCTGGGCAAATTACTGACCTTCTCTGGGCCTATCTCATCTGCTAAAAAGAACAGTATTAGTATCTACATCATAGGGTGTGTGGAGACTGAGCGAGCAAACATATGTGAAGTGCTTAGAACAGTGAAAGCTTTATGTTAGTGTTTGTTGTTACTATTGTTGTTATTATAGGAGAGGGAAGTGGTCTCTATGTCCTTTTCTAGGGATGTTTTAATTTCATCCAACTTCTTAGGGAGGCCCTCCATGCTAGAGGGCCTCCGCAGACTTTCTTCAGGCCTTCTGGTATCCTATCTTACCACCCACTTCCCTTCCCTTTGACTCTATCTTGCCTTTCTCTTTCAGGTTTTTTTATTTTTATTTTTGAGGGTCAAGAAAAGGAAACAGGTGCATGAGGAAGACAGCAGGGGGTATGGCGGTAAGAAACAAGGAAGAAATTAATGAAAAGAGTTTCACTTAACTTATTTCCTTGTATCAAGGCTTGTTATAGTCTAAAGAGAATAGGGTGCATGACATACAAGGGAAACAGAATGATCTCAATTGAACGGGGCTCATCCTGGTGGCAGGCGCCTTAAAACAGCCATGGTCTGGGTAGCAATTATAGACTCTGTGTGTACTCTGCACTCACACATACCGAAGAGGAGGTGGGCTGGTGGTGGAGAGAAAGTACCGTCCTCATCCTACAGTTGAGCTCTATCATGCACCTATGAGAAATGTGTTTCATTCCCACACACATTCTAGTACGATTTTTGTTTTTTTCTGGCCTTCCTTGGAACAGCTCACCTTTCCTGGCTCTACAAGATAGGAGAAACCTCTTGAATACAGCTGCTTATTTGGGCTGATAGAGAGCCCTGAGCAGACGTTTATTCATTCCTTTTAGAAGACAACCTCTTCCTTCCCTCTGGAGTTATCTCTTGCCATAGTGGCCGCTGTCTGGCAACCAGGCGGTCCAGGATGGTCAAGTTTCCAATGTCACCACGCAAATGGCAGTTCCAAGGACTGAAGTCAAGGATGGAAATGCCAAACCTTAAATGTCCCTCAAATACATGTTTTCCCAAGTAGTGATTTGCCACAGAAATAAACAGCAATTAATGCCACAAGTCCCCCCTCTCCGCACCTCCATTTCCCTCCCCGTGTTCCAAAACCATTACACGGAGTACTTTGTGATAAAAAGATGTCTTGGTGTGGTCCACTTAGTATTTTGAAGCATAGAAATGGAAGATTGTAGGGCACATATGCCACAGAACCACTAAATGACAGAATCATCACTGGCCTAGTTTTCTGAGTCACTGTGACAGACACAAGGATTGCTTTTAAAGCTGCTGATGACACATCAAGAAGAGGGAAGAGGATATTCCTGCTTTAGAAAAGAGACTTAAAGAATCTTCTTTCTGACTTGGAAATAAGTTTTGAATTCAGATTTTTTTTTTTTAAGACAATGCACAGAAAATAAAAGGCAAATGACAAGGAACTTACCTGGAAACCCCGATAGAGGTACCTTACCCAATAGCCTGTGAATATACCAGCGGAGAGAATGGGGCACTGTTTTGGCTATTTAGGGTGCTGGGGATGGCATCAGTTTCTGCAGGGGAAATTTCGCCACAGAGCAATGAGCCAAGGAAAACATTACTATTTAACTATTATAGGCTGCTGTAATTCAGTGTCCTTGCCACGAACAGCAAATGAGTCCAGCTAACGAATGCAGAAGGTTGGACTGGTTTTTTTTTTTTGAGGAGCCCCAGGAGAATTTCCAGTGTCTTTTTGCTCACATAACCCAGTTCTTCTTTTCTTGCTTGTGCGGTTACTACTCCATCTCTGGGTCTGGATGGGATCAGGAGAAATGAGAGGATGAACTCTCAAGAAGAGCTGGGCCAGCTTTTGATGATTCTGAGAGAGACGAGCGAGCTTCTGGGGGACCGCTGATGTCTTTAATATTTGCCCCTTGGAGAAAGCTGGTAGCTCAAGTTGTCTGACCCTTACACACAAATCCCAGATGAAAGAAAAAAAACCCCAACTTACCATCATTCAGGTTCTTTCATCGAAGCAAACAAGTCAACAGACAGAAAATAAATCCACACTATGTGCCTTGATTGAATCATTGTACTGGTAAAGATCCCTGGGATAATCCCCTTTTGAGATTGTTGCTTTATATCAAAACTTTTTTCTTTAGTCACTAGATTGTCTACTAAATTAGTTGAAGCTTGTAGACTTTAAATGAAAAGGCAACAGTTGGAATTTTGATGCCGTACCGAGTTGGCAGCTTTAGGAACTAAAAATTTAGGACTCCCTATTAAATATGAATTCCAGGTAAATTGAATAATATTTTAGTATAAGTATGTCTCAAATATTATATGGGTCATACTTTTCCTAAAAATGTTCACTATTCAACTGAAATACTAAAAATATTTGTTCACCTGAAATTCAATTTCAGGTTTTAACTCCCAGTTAAAACTGGGAGTTCAATATTTTATCTGGCAAACCTAGCGCCGTACTAAGTTAACACAGTAAGATTGTAATGGACTGTTAGGTGAATATTTTTAAGGGATTGGATGGGGGTGTGTGTGGGATGCATTTACTTGTGCCTGGGCACCCTGACTCCTGATCACCAGGCTGTTCTTGTTAAGAAGGCCTTCTCTTGTTGTCCTGGTAACAGAACCACCAGCGGCCATCCCTCCAGGGCAGCCCAAGCCCTGGGGGCTTCTGTTACCCTCAGGGAGGTCTGCTGGAGAGGATCTGTTTCTCCCCAGGCCCCATGGAGACCTGAAGACAGCTGAAACAATGCCACCTCTCCTTCTATCAGGGTGTAGCATGTTCTGCCAGGAGTGAAGAGAACGACCCCTTTTTGATTAGGAATCTTCTCCTCTTTTCCAGCTGGGACTAGAAAAAAAGAAAGCTGTATCAGGACTTACTTTTGGATGTACTCACACTCTGTGTTTTCTATGTAATGGTGGCCAACCCCCAAACCTAAAAGATCACCTTTAATGAGATTCATGCAGACATTCACGCAGAGTGATGTAAATTCTGTACAATAGTGAAGGGTAAATTTGGGCTGCAGAAGAGTTGTTGGATATAACTTTTTTTGGCTTTGGGGATATTATTTTGTGGAATTCGAATGAACGAATTTTTTAAAATAACGTAACTTGGGAAAGAAGACATTTTTGACAGGTCTTAAAGTGAGAAAATAAAGTCGAAAGTGGGATGTTTCTGACTGTTCAATATTTTCTTCATTTGCTATTTCATTGATTCATTTTAGAAGAGTTTACTGAGCACCTACTGTGTACTAAGCACAGCTCTGGGTATTCGGGGTGGGGGGAATGTGACACGGTTCTTGACTGCCGTTGGCTACTTGCAGTTGGTTGAAAGCCTGGCAGAAGAGACATAAAATTAGTTGCAGATAATGTAGTATAACAAGTGCTATGAGAGAGGTAATTTGGGCTCTTTTTTCAGTGATAGAGGAGGGACTGGTCACAGACTGGGCGGCAGCGGGGGAGAATAGAAGGTTTCTTGGAGGAGGTGGTGGCTGAAATGGGCTTTGAAGGGGAAGATGAAGAATTGGAGGAGGGTTGTTCCAGGTGTAGAGCGTAGCATATGTGAAGGCCCCAAAGGGGAGGGCTCATTGTGTGAGAGGTTTCCAGAAGCCTTGTTGTAGTATGTGGGGAGGAATAGGGTGGAGAAAAGTGAGGCTGGAAAGATGATACAGGTCAGATCTCCAAGGGCTGCTCATCATAATTGGGGATTTGGATGTTAACCCGAGAGCAGTGGGGGGCCAGCAAGGGCTTCCAATCTTGGGAGCAGGGTGGCCAGATCTGCATTTTTGAGACATCACTTTGGCTGCAGATTGGAGAAGAGAGAGGCCTGAGGCAAGACCTGAGTCAAGTGACTGGTTTGAAGATAGTGTCAGTCATCCAAAATGGTCATGAGGGTGGCCAGAGCAAGGTGTTAGAAGTAGAGAGGAAGAGAAGTGGGGCTACCTTGATTTGGGGTCTTTGGAATGATTAGCCTTGAGTGGCCCTGTGGATTGAAAGTTTGGGGCAGAGGGAGGTGTCAGTGACTTGGGCAACTGGGAGACAGGAGGGATGACACAGAGATGGAAAGGAAGACAGGTTGGGACAACATGTAAAGAAGCTGAGAAGTCATTACATTACTTTAGAACTTCCTCACAGTAAGTGGGATGACCGTCTGCCTCAGTTCAATTACACCCAGCAGCCATTTTTTGACAACTTAATATGGGCCAGAGACTGGGGTCACAGGGATGATGTCAGGGTTTTCCCCTGCACTGTGGAAGCTCTTGGGCAACCATGGACCTCAGGGTCTGTTGAGGGAGAGGGGCGACACACACACATGCACATACATATATTCACCATCATAGGGTGTGGCTTAGGTATTTGTATCCATTAAAGTGGTTTTCTTCTAAGAGAAAACCCAACTCCACTGGACTTGAGCAATCAGATAACTTTTTTTCTCTTACATAATATGTCCATCTTGCTTGATCAGGTTCATGTTTGGTTTGATTTAGTGCATCAAGATGTCATTAAGGGGCTTCCCTGGTGGTGCAGTGGTTGAGAGTCCGCCTGCCAATGCAGGGGACACGGGTTCGTGCCCTGGTCCGGGAAGATCCCACATGCCGCAGAGCGGCTAGGTCCGTGAGCCGTGGCCGCTGAGCCTGCGCGTCCGGAGCCTGTGCTCCGCAACGGGAGAAGCCACAACAGTAAGAGGCCCGCGTAACGCAAAAAACAAAAAAAACGAAAAAAAAAGAAAAGATGTCATTAAGGGCCCTGTCTCAGCCATGTTTCTCTTTTTTTTTTTTTTTTTTTTTTTTTTTTTTTTTGCGGTACGCAGGCCCCCCACCGCTGCGGCCCCTCCCGCTGCGGAGCACAGGCTCCGGACGCGCAGGCCCAGCGGCCATGGCTCACGGGCCCAGCCGCTCCGCGGCACGTGGGATCCTCCCGGACCGGGGCACGAACCCGCGTCCCCTGCATTGGCAGGCGGACTCTCAACCACTGCACCACCAGGGAAGCCCCATGTTTCTCTTTTACAGCGTCGATGTCATTCTAAAACTGTCATCTTCTCATGTTTGCAAGAAGTTTCATTTTTCTTTTTCCTTCTCTAGCAGCTCTCTTAAGAAAAGCAGGGTAGCTGCTTTCTCCAAAGCGAGCAGTGCACTTCTCCTCTTGTATCGTTGGCTTGATTTGAGAGTGTGTCCATATCTGAGTCATTAATTGCCTCCAGGGATTAGGATGACTGGTTTAAGCCTGAGTCTTGCACTGCACCCTCAACAATGTGGGCTGCACAGAGGGTGTGTGGGTGTCCAAATAAGAATTTGGGAAGTGATCGAGAGAAAGGAAATGCTTAGTGGAGAGGTGAGCATAAAGGCTATAAGAGAGCTTGTCTCAGATTTGCCTGGTGGCGCAGTGGTCAACAATCCACCTGCCAATGCAGGGAACATGGGTTCGAGCACTGGTCCGGGAAGATCCTACATGCCGTGGAGCAACTAAGACCGTGCACCACAACTACTGAGCCTGCACTCTAGAGCTTGCGAGCCACAGCTACCGAGCCCACGTGCCACAACTACGGAAGCCTGTGCTCTGCAACAAGAGAAGCCACCACAGTGAGAAGCCCATGCACCACAATGAAGAGTAGGCCCCACTCGCCGCAACTAGAGAACGCCTGTGTGGAGAAATGAAGACTCAATGCAGCCATAAATGAATGAATGAATGAATGAATAAATACATACATACATACATACATACATACATACATACATAACTGAATGAATGAATGAATGAATGAATACATTTGTTTAAAAAAAGAGCTTTTGTCTCTGTTGGCACCGACATTGCAGTACGCTAAGGAGCAGAGTAGGGAATGATGGAGTGTTCCTGGTAAAATCATGGAAGAATTTATAGAGGCAGGTGGAATTCATTGAAGCTGAACCCTGAAACATGGGAAGGAGTTTTCCAGGTGGAGAATAGGAGTGTGGAGAAGGGTGGAGGCTACTACACGTGGGGTGAAGACAGGATGTGCTGGTTCAGAGATGGTGGCTAAACTGCAGATAGGTGGGTGTGTATGTGGAGATGGTGGGAGATGGAGGTGAAACTATCATAAGTCTGTATTCGAATACCAAGGAGCTTGAATTGCATTCTTTTTTATGGCTGAGTAATATTCCATGGTATATATATACCACATCTTCTTTATCTATTCATCTGTCGATGGACATTTAGGTTGCTTCCATGACCTGGCTATTGTAAATAGTGCTGCATTGAACATTGGGGTGCATGTATCTTTTCGAATTATGCTTTTCTCTGGATATATGCCCAGGAGTGGGATTGAAGGATCATATGGTAGCTCTATTTTTAGTTTTTTAAGGAACCTCCATACTGTTCTCCATAATGGCTGACCAATTTATATTCTAACCAACAGTGTAGGAGGGTTTCCTTTTCTCCACACCCTCTCCAGCATTTATTGTTTGTAGATTTTTTGATGATGGTCATTCTGACTGGTGTGAGGTGATACCTCATTGTAGAATGAAATAATGCCATTTGAACAAAATGGATGGACCTAGAGATTGTCATACTGAGTGAAGTAAGTCAGAGAAAGACAAATATATGATATTGTTTATATGTGGACTCTAAAATAATGGTACAAATGAACCTATTTACAAAACAGAAATAGAGTCTCATATGTAGAAAATAAACTACAGTTACCAAGGGGGAAATGTAGATAAATTGGGAGATTGGGATTAACATATACACACTACTATATATAAAATAGTTGACTAATAAGAACCTACTGTATAGCACAGGGAACTCTATACTCTGTAATGACCTATATGGGAAAAAAATCTAAAAAAGAGTGGGTATATGTATATGTATAACAGATTTACTTTGCTGTACAGCAGAAACTAACATAACATTGTAAATCAACTACACTCCAATAAAAATTAATTTAAAAAATCACAACACAGGAAAAACAGAAACAAAAAACAACAAAAAGCCCCAAGGAGCTTGAACACTTTGCTAAGAAAATTAAACCTCATCTAGTATGGAATAAGGAACACACCACAGGACTTCTATCTCCATGTAGAAAAAGTCACAAATCCATACCATCAGATCAGTCTGCTTATGTGGCCAGAAAGCACAACTTAAATGAGACTTTGCATAGTATTTGCATTCAGTCAGCCATTTTCTCTCCCATTGGCTTGCACTAATTGAGCACCCCAAGCAAGGAAGGGCAAACCCATCCTGAGCAAAGGAAAAAGTCCCTCCCCTCACAAAAAACCCTAATTGTAGGTTTCTTCAGCTGTATCTTTACTTACTCCTGGGGCACTTCTAGATTGATTTGTATAGCCTTATAGGGAAGTCCTGTTGGAAATTTCCTCTGGAATTCAGTGAAAGAGAGCTTTGTCTTCAACTTTGTAACCTTTATAGGTGTCTGGGATCTTTGAGAATAACGGGAGGGTTGGTGGAATGGAGTACTTGAAGTGTTTATTTCATTCATTCATTCATTCGGTGTGCATGTATATATATCAGGGTTTCTGGTTGGGGGTGGGAAGAATCTTTAAAGCTGTCAAATGGAGCAGAGTGGTGCAGTGGGAGCATGCTGGGCCCATACAGCTGTCAGATGGAAGGAACCAGACAACTCCAAGGTACTTCCACTCTTTGGTTTTAGAACATTAACCAGTTTGGAGTTCTGGGAAAGCCATACTTCACCAAGTTACTTAGAATGGTGGGTGTTCCAATTACCATCCAAGTATATAATAAATGAGAAGAACCAGATATTGGAAAGGCAATTCTCTAAGTTATAGTGTTAGTTTGGAGGGTGGGATGAAGGGTGATGGGGCAACAGTGGCCATCAATAAGACTCATGCTTGCTTCAGAGTCTCTCCTGGAGCCTGAATGTCTATGTTCCTCTGGAGGCTAATCATCTCTGGGAAACTGAGGCACTTGGTTGTCATTCCCCTGAACTTTGTCCTTCAAATCTTGATGGACATTTGCTAGCCTTATGCTTGATGCTTTCTTGTAAGCTGTTCTGTCTGGCTCTCAACTTGTTCAGGCTCTCAGAGCCCATTTGGAGTCCATAGTCCTTCCCTCATCGGTTCTTTGTAATAGATTCTTTCCGAAATTTTTTCATTTGTTCTACTCTGAAAATAATACCCTGGCTTCTCTCTAACTCTTGAGCTTCTTGCTGCACACTTCTCATCCTCCCACCTTACCCTCACGACTCTTTTGCCAACATGTTGTGTGTCTTGTTTCCTTGTTCTTTTTCCTTTCCCATTTGCACCACTCACTCCTAGTAGAGCAGAGACCCACATTCCCTTCAGGGACTCACATGACTTATTTTTGTATTAATGACAACCGTTTTCTTTCTTGGGTTGGCTCGTTATCCTCCCTTATGGACTTTACAGTACAGTGAACCTCCACCTTTTAGTTTTGCAGGTTGGTTTCTGGGGGGAGTCTTTTATTTTCAGTCTTTTCAGGGAGGTTGCAGGAGTAGCCTTCCTAATGTCTCCTCTGTCACTGAGGTGTAGAGCGCTGACCTGGGGGTCCAGAACCAGCTCCAGCATTCACTGCTGGAGCTGCCTAAGCCTTCATAGTGTAAGCGTGTGTTTATTTCTCTTCTGTCTTCCAGACTCATACCTGCCCTTCCACACGGCTGTGCCTTCTTGGGGCTGGGAGTCTGTAAGCTACATTCCCCACGCTTCCTTCCTGTTGGCATCTGCCAGTAGGAGGCTCTGGTGAGAGATCAACAGATGCGAGGAAGTAAGAGGCTAGGGCTTCAGGTTCATTTAGCGTGGTGATTTCTGGGGTGTGGTGATTCTCAACTCCAGGCACGACAACACTGTTGAAGTGTTTCCAGCCTTAGCTGAGGAGATGCCTCTTCCATGGATCCAACAGTGGTGTCCCCAAGAGTAGTAACAGTTCAGGCTTACAGGCTTCATTCAACTCAGCACCATTAACACCATCTGGACTTCACTCCTCCTATTTGCAAATCCAGCTCCCTCCTCTCTCTGCTCTTGTAGCCTTTTTGCACCTTTTAAACCATTTCCCTAAATTAAATTCCCTCTGTTTGAAATACCTAGAATGGTTTCTATTTTCCTGACTGGGCATACGAAAATAAACCATGCCAAATCAAGGCAAAAACCATGCAGTTTTTTTTTTTTTTAATCATAGGTTTCATTATCAACAGAAGGAAACTTTTATTATAACCCTTCTCTCAAAGTCCATATGTTGGAACAGCTTTGTAGGTGTCATAACCATAAAATTAGTGCCACCTTGGGTATAGGACAACAAAATGCCTTGAATGGAGGTCAGGGACAAATTATCTTACAACAATAATCTAAGAGGAAAAACAGCGATACAAAGGGAAGAACACTACACTTACAGTCAAAATTCCTGGGTTCAAAGCCTGCCTTCTTTATATACTAACCATGTAATGATGGGCAAATTCTTTTTTTTTTTCAAATTTTTAAAATGTTTTATTGAAGTATAGTTGATTTACAATGTTGTATTAGTTTCTGGTGTACATCAAAGTGATTCAGATATATATATATATACACACACATATATAATATATAATATATATTTAAAATCTCCTTTTTCATATTCTTTTCCATTATGGTTTATTACAGGATATTGAATCTAGTTCCCTGTGCTATACAGTAGGACTTTGTTGTTTATCTGTTTTGTAGATAGTAGTTTCTGTCTGTGAATCCCAAACTCCTCATTTATCCCTCCCCCACCCTCTTTCCTCTTTGGTAACCATAAGTTGGTTTTGTATGTCTATGAGTCTGTTTCTGTTTTATAAATAAGTTCATTTGTATCATATTTTAGATTCCACATATGAGCAATATCATATGGTATTTGTCTTTCTCTTTCTGACTTACTTCACTTAGTATGATAATCTCTAGGTCCATCTATGTTGCTGCAAATGACATTATTTCGTTCTTTTTTTTTTTTTTTTTTTTGCGGTATGCGGGCCTCTCACTGTTGTGGCCTCTCCCGTTGCGGAGCACAGGCTCCGGACGCGCAAGCTCAGTGGCCATGGCTCACGGGCCCAGCCGCTCCGCGGCATGTGGGATCCTCCCGGACCGGGGCACAAACCCCTATCCCCTGCATCGGCAGGCGGACTCTCAACCACTGCGCCACCAGGGAAGCCCCTATTTCATTCTTTTTTATGGGCGAATAGTATTCCATTATATATACATACCACATCTTCTTTATCCATTCATCTGTCTGTGGACATTTAGGTTGCTTCCTTGTCTTGCTATTGTAAATAGTGATGTTATGAACATTGGGGTGTGTGTACCTTTTCAAATTAGAATTTTCTCTAGACATATACCCAGGAGTGGAATTATTGGATCATATGGCAACTCTATTTTTAGTTTTTTAAGAAACCTCAATACTATTTTCCATAGTGCCTGCACCAACTTACATTCCCACCAACAGTGTAGGAGGGTTCCCTTTTCTCCACACCCTCTCCAGCATTTGTTATTTGTAGACTTTTTAATGATGGCCATTCTGACCTGTGTGAGGTGTTACCTCACTGTAGTTTTGATTTGCATTTCTCTAACAATGAGCAATGCTGAGCATCTTTTCATATGGATGGCGCATCTTATAATCTCTTTGAACCTCCATTCTGTCACTTGTGAAATGGTGACAGCAGCATCCGGTCTGACTTATTTGGTTGTAATGAAGGTTGTGTGAAAATACTGTGTGAACTTCATATTGTTATGGAAACATATATTATGGGGATCATTAAAAAAGGGGTTTCTGCCTTCAGGTTGATGCCCATCTAGTTGATCATTTTATAAACAGTAATATAATTATAGGTACTTAAATGTTTGAGAGCTCAGTGCATGAAAAGTGATTCTTAACTAAGATCAAAGCATTCTGATACTGCTCTCATTTGGATAAATTGGCTAAGAAATGCCTCATCCTTTTGGGATCACATTTTCTTTATCTGTAACTGGGGACCAGATTGCTGACCTCCCTTCTGAATGTGTTGTATGCATTAATTAAGTGCGTGTGATTGAGTAGGGTCCTCAAGACGAGCATGTAAATGCCAAGTGTTCTCACTGATAATAAAGCAGATACTTTCCTGATGGGGTTGTCATGAGGATTAATGATTTAATTGCGACAGAGTGCTCTGATATTCTTAGATGAAAAGTGCCATATAACTTTGATGAGGAATTTTATCAAACAGCTTCTGCTTTGGTTCCTGAAAGCGCAACTCAAATTAAGGCAATGCTGATCTGTACATGCCTGTCTAAATTTTTCCACCCCCTTTTAGAACAGCAGGAATTTAGAAATGGGGTTCAGAAATGGGGTACCTGTAACACAGTAATTAGGAATTCCTGATTTTTTTGTTCTTCAGTAGGCTCATGGGGTCACTTCAACATGACTTCTTCAAAGTTGTCAACAATTGTTATCACTGGGAAATAAACAGTGTAAACATTTTTCTATTGATGAGGACACAATTGAGTCTTTATAATTTTGTGATGCTAACCATCCACGTGACTGTCATTTCCTAAGTTCCAACCACACGGGCCTCCTTGCTTCTCCTTCTCATCTCTAAACTCTTCTATTTTGCTTTGTGACTTTTGCATTGTTATTCCTAGCTTTTCAAAGGGTTGGGCATGGTCATTTTTGTCCTTCCAAAGCCAGATCATGCCCCCTCCTTAAAGAGGCCACTCTCTCAGGGCTCCCCCTTGTCCCTAGACCCATTCCTTTCTGTCACACTAACTCTTTGAATTGTCTTTCGTACGTACTGGTAAATCAATTTATCTTTTTATTGACATGTTTAAGGATATACCGTCTATTTCCCTCCACTAAAACATAAATGTGTGGAGGTGGATTTTATGTGTCCTCTGCTTTTCACTGGTGTCTAGATCATCCGGTTGTTAGTGGAGTTTGTTGAGTGAATGAATGATTTATGCTATTTTTGTCTTGAAGAAAATTGTCCAATTGGTCATCAGCAAGTTAGGTTAACTTTGCACTATGTATAATAGAGGCTTGGGGTGAAAAACGAAAACTTCCTCTTTGCAAATTTCTATAAAATCGTCAATATCAAAACAGTTAAAACAGATAAAAGAATAGTAGGTGATACAGTACCCAATAATTTGAGACTTAATCCCTTCCTTAATCTAAAGGGTCGTATTGTTGGCATTTCCTTTTCTCTGCACTTGATTTTTTTTTTTTTTTTTTTTTTGCGGTACGCGGGCCTCTCACTGTTGTGGCCTCTCCTGTTGCGGAGCACAGGCTCCGGACGCGCAGGCTCAGTGGCCATGGCTCACGGGCCCAGCCGCTCTGCGGCATGTGGGATCTTCCCGGGCCGGGGCACGAACCCGCCTCCCCTGCATCGGCAGGCAGACTCTCAACCACTGCGCCACCAGGGAAGCCCTGCACTTGATTTTATGAATCTGTTCATTGGAACTTTTGGTCCTCGAGAAATGCAAACATTATTATATTAACGTTATAGATCAGAGGTTAGTCTGCAAATTAAGGCCTGCAGTCAACTGCCTGTTTTTATGAATAAAGTTTTATTAGAACACAGTCATGCTCATTCATTCCATATTATATACTATTAAAGATCATTCGATATTATATATCTATATCTGTTTTTATACAGACAATGGTAAAATTGAGCCAACAAAGCCAAAAACATTTACCTTTTTAGAAAAGTTTGCTCACCCCTTTCCTGGAGTATTGTTTTTCCCAACTGAAATTTATTTGATATGTAACATTGTGTAAATTTAAGGTATGCATGTTAATTTGATACATTTATATATTATAATATGATTGCCATTTTAGTGATAATTTTCCCAACTCTTTGCGAGCTAGAAAAGGTACAAGAATTTTCAAGTAGGTAAATTGATCCAGGAATCGTAGTGGCAGGTTCTGCTCAAAGGAGTTGTGTGCTATAATTTTCTACTCTTTTAAGAACAAGGAGGTAAATAAACATAGGGGAAAAAAACTAAGCCAGCAAGCTATCAAAACCTCTTTAAAATAGCCTCAGACAAAACTTGGAGAGTTTCACTCCAAAAGGATCTTTATTGGAATAAATGAAATACTGTAATTGTCGGTGCTTTAATGTCAACTTTTATTTATAGGAAGGAAGCTGTTTATCAGCATGCAGATTGGAGTCTCCTGTTTTAGAGTGAAGAATTTAAGGAGAGAGAAGGGAAAAGATCTGCCCGCTTTTAACTACAAAGTAAGTTGTTAAATGTAACAAAAATGATTGTCACTGTGTGTCTGCTATGTAAGCCATGGATTGTGTTAGGTGCCTACATGTATGATGTCTTACTTATTCTTGCAGTGACCTCCAGGGCAGAAACTAGTAGCTCCGTTTTACAGATAAACGCTCTGAGGCTTGGAGGGCTACAGTAACTTCTCAGGGTCCAGTAGGTGATCAGCAGTGGCCTAGAATTAGAATCCGTGTCTACTTCCTCTTCCCTAGGAGAGCAGCAGTTAGAGAAATAGTGGCTGCAGTTTAAATGCAGGAAAGGCACATTGTACACTTTATTGCACTTTAAACACACAGATTTATTTATCAATTATGCTTTAAGAAAGCTGGGGGAAACATACATATGTACATACAGACATACATACAGGAAAGGCAGAGCTTCTACAAAGAATATGTTAATTCTCACATCCTTCCCTGGTGAGTAAGCCCAGAGTAGGGGCTCCCAGTGGGGTGCAGAGGCCAGTAGGCCACTGACTGAGCTGCTCTGACTTGAAGCGAGGAAGGCAAAGCACCTTTCGTATGTTGACTCCTAGGTCTTTCCTTTGGAGGAGTAAGGTGCTGCTTTGGTAGAAGGGGAGAAAGAACCAGAAGAAAGCACTCTGTCTCACACTTACCTGTTAATTTGAAATGCCTTCAGCAAAGTTGGCTACCTGCAAGTTTTTCAGGTGAATCACTTTCCTTTGCATTTTCTTTGCAAAGACAGCTTTTGAGAAAAAGTCTCCTTTTCAACATTTCATGACTTTGGTCAAAGAGCTGGGCAGCTGGTATTAAAGGTTTCAGGGCTGTCAGAAGCTTCCACCAATGAGAGGGCTCCTGCCATTCACACTGGGGCTTGCTCAATATTTCTCGTGTTCTCTGCTTTCACCCTGACAGCTCCTAAGCCTCCGGGGACTCAGGGATTTTTCTTTATCTTTTTATTTCCTCTCCAAAGTGTGTATATTTATGGGGAGACTACTCAGAGAGGGGGTGGGGAGCAGGGAGAAGGTTGGGGAGGATAGATAAGGGAAAAAGAACAAGGGTTGAACCATTTTTCTGCCTTTTTTGTTACCCTTGACGAAATTTTAAATAAAAATACTGGCAATTTGTTCAGCCTTTTCCCCCTAGCTAATATTTAAAAGCATTCAATTAAGATTTTCTACTGTGTCCAATGAGTTAAACTGTCCTACAGTGTTAGAAAAATATTGCACATATAAATAAAATACGTCAAAGCATTAAAAAGCCATTACACACACTGAACATAAAATGGCAGAATAATGATGGATCCCGCCACGCAGGAAACATATTCAAAAATATTATCTTCCTGGTAATGAAATGCCATCCGTTTCATTTTGACCTAAATACGTTAGACATATCAGTGGAGTCTGTGCTGACACAGCAGTGAGTTGAAATTGAAAGTCTGAAATTATATATGTGATTGGACACAGTGTTAAAGTAATTTATAGGAAAAACCACGAATGCGCTGGGTCTGCACCTTCTGGTGAACTCATTTTATAGAATCAGATAGAGGAAGCCTCTACCATTTCTAATGTGCAGTTAGAATGGCAGCCCGCCAGGGCCCCGGTGTAGTCAGTATGAAAAGGGAGAAGAAAGACAGAGACAGAGGGTGGGAGGAGCTGGGGAGGGGAAGCAGCCAAGCAGGTGTGGAGGGGGTCACAGGGGGTGGGGAATGGAGACAGGAGAAGAAGCAGGGCCAGGGAGGCTTGCTTCAAATTACAGCATTTCTGCATAAGCCATCAAGAAAATGGCATTCGTTGTCATTGCTCTGACCTAATGGGGTATAGGGACGGTGGGGGCTGTATTAGTTATCAAGACAAGTGGGAGATAACGGGAAGACCCATGCAGTGGCAGGTTTCAGCCAGCCTGTGGCCAGGTGCTCTGTGACACCACTCACTGAGGTGATAGTCAAGCCCTTGGTAGGGATCATCTGACCCCCAAAGTTCAGGGGCGATCCCTAGTGCTGACGGGGAGGGAGGCGATGGATGGTGCTGGAAGCCCCACTCAGCTCGCCTGTCTGTCTGGCTGGCAGCTGTCTCTCTCTCTCTGCCCCACTTTTTAAAATCTTTCCCAGGGTTGTGTATGTTTGGCCACAAAGTGCAGTGGGAAGTGGGGTAAGCTGGGGATAAGGAGAAAAACAAGGTTGCGCTTTTGTGTGGAGGTGTGTGACGAATTGGTACCCTGATGTGCTTTTCATCTTTCATTTATAGCCATAATCCTGCTTGAAATGTGGATTATTTATTCATACCGGGCTGGTCTCCTCCTGCAACTCCAGGGAGCCGCCGTGGTGAATTTTCATTCGGTGGCTGCACTGGCTGAGGCAGAGGTGGTCTAGTTTTTCTAGAAGGGTCCTTTCCCACCTTCTCTGATTTGTAAAGAGAAGAAAGAAAGGGTTGAACATGAAAGCAGGAAGGAAGGATGTTTCTCATCCTACAGCAGACAGCTACCTCTAAGGAAGGAAAGAGAGTAAGAAGTGCGGGTGCCCTCAGGTGAGATTCAGTGCCGCCAAGCCTCTGGCTGTCTTATCTGTGCTCGCCACCCCCCAACCAAATAGCCTGGGGATCTTGGAAGCCTGAGGCAACTAGAAAAGTAAAAAGAACAGATCTAGGATGTATGTGGAATTTTTTTCCTGAGCACTCAGGGTGTTTCCTGTTTATTTTAATAACACTAGTTGTCAGTTCTGGAGGAGTCACTCCAAGGCAGACACTGGGTTCCCAAGCATGATCTCACAGCATCAGGATGTAGGGGCTATTGTGCGTCCCATTTTGGAGATGAGGAAACTGAGGTTTACAGAGGTCAGATGACCTTCTCCAAGGATACAGAGACAATGAGTCCCCCAGGTTACATACTCTAAGTTCCTCAAAGTCATGGTATGGCAAGAATCTTCTGCCCTACTTAACAGGAGTCATTGTGGGTGAATAGAAGGGTTAAATGACTTGCATCAAGGCAGCCCTTTTCTGAGCCCTGTAACTAGCTCAGCTGGTTCTTGTAGCATCCCATGCCTTTCCTCATAGCTCTCCCCGTGGGTTGTAATTTCTCTGTATGTGTGCTTACTACTGTCTGCCTAGACACTACATTCATGAACACAGCAACTGTGTCTGTTTTGCTCCCTGCTATATCTCTAGGACTCAGGACAGTGCCTGGCACTCAGAAAGTACTCTAGGACTCAGGACAGTGCCTGGCACTCAGCAAGTACTCATTAAATGTTAGTTGGTTGGATAAATGAATGGATAGATGTATTTTCAGTGATAACATGTAGTAGAGCTGGGGCTGGACACTTTCAGATCACCCCCTGGAATACTTGTCATTTTTCAGTTGTGCCTGTGGTTATAGTGGTTTCCTCTCTGGAAAAGGAATCAATGTTGGTAGAATCGGAGAATTTTAAAACCGCAGGAAGCCCAATAGACATCTAGTCTACCATTCTATCCAGGGCTGAATAACTCTTAGTCATTAAGGTTCTGCTGTGATATGCCTGTGATTGGATGCTCACAGTATCACAAGACAACATGTTCCATTGCTTTATAGCGGCGGTTTGTAAAGGCATTTTGTATAGAGAATCAAACCTACTTCTGGCACTGTCATCAGACTGGTCTTCTCTGGAACTTCACACATTAGGCCTTTTTGCATCTACACAGATAAGTCCTTCAGATGTGTGAAGGCAGCTATCATGTTTTACACTTGCTTCTCTTTTCAAGGCTATATCTACTCAATTCTTTCTGCCTTGCTTTATGTGTTTGGGCCTAATACCATCCTGGTCATCCTGGATGGGCAACATCCCCTTTAAAATATTTAGCACAATTAAAATATTAAATGCTGTAATCCAAATGTAACTGAATCTTTCTGTGATTATTGCCTTCTGTCATCTGAACATCCTAGTGGAATGCAGTGCTATATTATGTAAGTTTTCATAGCAGCCAGACTGGAGTGTCAAATCATATTAAATTTCTGGCCAACTAAAACTTATTTGTTCAGTTCATTCATTCACTTCACAAATATTTCTTGAGCCAATACTATATACCAGCCACTGGGCAAACATCGGTAATAGGATAAATGAGACATGATTCCTGCTGCTGGCTGAGGACTTGCCAATCTGGTGGGATAAGGCATACAAGTTAACAGTTATTGTATTCTTTGATCATGGGATGCCTATTTTTAAGTATCTTGTTTAGAATCATCGCATGTTTTACAACTAATATGCAGGGTTAATACAGCATTTGATTTTATAGCCTATTTAAAAATCATTGGTGTTTTTTTTTTTTTTTGCGGTACGCGGGCCTCTCACCGCTGTGGCCTCTCCCGTTGCGGAGCACAGGCTCCGGACGCGCAGGCTCAGCGGCCATGGCTCACGGGCCCAGCCGCTCCGCGGCATGTGGGATCTTCCCGGACCAGGACACGAACCCGTGTCCCCTGCATCGGCAGGCGGACTCTCAACCACTGTGCCACCAGGGAAGCCCCATTGGTGTTTTTAAGAGCAGAATTTTTTCACTGAGCGAGTATGGCAGTTGCAATATTTTAACCTTGTCTAATAGCAGGATGTGCCAGGTGAAGGTGTTGGAGTGATGGTCATCTTTGTTTGGGATGGACAGAAAAAGCTTCACAGAGGAGAAAATAAATGTGTTTTTAGGTCTTGATGGATGTGCTGTGATTTGCCACTCTTATGGCAAGAAACTCACAGGGTGTGAAGGGAATGTGACTGCCAGGCTAGCCAGAGAATCTGGGCGTTTGCCTCATTTATTTTTTTGGCTGTGCCTCACGGCATGCGGGATCCTAGTTCCCCAACCAGGGATTGAACCCTTCCTTGCACCCTGCAGTGGAAACATGGAGTCTCAACCACTGGACCACCAGGGGAGTCCCTGGGCACTCACTTCTTGTGTGAGCAGCTGCAGAAAAGTGGACCTCACTCTTTAGGAAAGCTTCTCCTACAAGACAGATTAGAATGATTGCCATGAAGAAGTGTACATAAGTGCTATACAGTTTCACAAGTGAAAAAGAAAAGGGGACATCTATTTGCAGTTGTAAGAAGAGAAATCAGGAAAGAGACCATGAATTTGTTTCCAAGGGCAGCATTTGTAATGTGTCTTGAAGGGAGTAGGTTTTCAGAGAATATGGGAGAAGGGCAATCCAGGAGAGGAATCAGGAGCAAAGGAGGTGAGGGAGATGAGGAAAATTCGAGCAATTGCAAGCGATCCTGTTTGAATGGAGCTTGGCCTTCAAGCAAAGAAGTGAGAAGGGATAACTTGGGAAATACGGAAAAGAGCTAAATGTCCATGACCCCTTCCAAGTCTAAGGGCATTACAATCCAGCATGTTTGGGCTCAGAAACCTTGAGTTTTACTCTGGAATATAATGTGAGGGACAGGTTGACCCTCTCTTTAATCTTGGTGTTAGTTTGCTATAAATAGAACGAACGGGATCACTGATGTTCCCCTTTACCAAAAGCTAAAGAGCTGGTGGTGGGGGATAAATGAGGGAAATACATCATCATGCTGGGGATTTTGATTCTAGCTCCAATAAATTCATGCCTTGCACCATTTTCTTGTCTGAGGATTTCCATTTAGGGCCCTGCTTTTGGCATGTCCTTCTTCCCAGGATTCCCAGTTTCACCAGATTTCGCCCGCTGCTGTTACGTAGGATTTGCTCGCCTCTCTCCCTGCACAGGATCCGTCCTCCAGTTTGGAACCTCTCAGTGAGCATAGGCACATTTAATTGTGTCAGCTTTGTTTGCACATTTCATCCTATCAGGATCTCTTGAGATCTTGAACTTTCCATTCAGCATATCACTTATCTCTCCCAATGCTTTGATTTTGAAAAGTTTATAAGTATGTTCAGTATCGTTATCCAAATCAGCGATACCAAGTTGCAAAACAGACAGAAGCAAGGAAAGAACTCTGTAGCACTCACCTGGAGACGTGGCTGGAGCTTGAAGGTGTCAGTGAGGATGAGTGTTTGAGTGTTCTCATGGTAACCACGAAGTTATCACCGTGGAGTCCTTCTAGAATGTTTTGCTGACATCAAGACAAATGATATTCAGGATAAGCTTCTACCCAAATTCAAAATTCTATCAAGAAGGAAACAGGGTTAGTGTGGCTTGGAGATACGACTGAAAGTTGTTCTGCAACATAAAGCCTTTGCTTCCAGAAAAACTCTTTTCTCTGATCTAGCTCCTTATGGAGCTATACCACCCATACCAGTTCCCTTCTGTGAAGTCTCAAGAGCCTCAGTTCCCCATCCTCCCTATGGCTGAACTTTGATGAACTGTGCACAATGGCCCTTGGCTTTCCAGGAAGTCACCCAACATTCAAGAAGAAGTTTCTTCCTGGGGAGGCAGAATCCAGTTTCCATTTTAACTCTGCTTTTCTTTACTACTCAAGTAACCAGTTATGGACTATGTGGTGTTCTGTCCCTCTCTCACCAAGTTCATATGTTGAAGCCCTAATCCCCAGCATAACATATTTGGAGATAGGACTTTTAATGAGGAAACTGAGGTTAAATGGGGTCATATGGGTAGGCCCCTAATCTAACGGGAATGATGTCCTTAAAAAAAGAGGAAGAGACACCAGAGACCTCTCTCTCCATATGCACGCAGAGGAAAGGGCACATTAGGACACAGCAAGAAGGTGGCTGTCTGCAAGCCAGGGAGAAACTAAACTTGAGGCCTCAGGAGAAACCAAACCTGCTTACACCTTGATCTTGGACTTTTAGCCTCCAGAACTGTGAGAAAATGAATTTCTATTGTTTAAGTTACCCAGTCTGTGGTATTTTATTGTATCCCTAGCAGACTAAGACACACCATATTAGTATTTAAATGCTAAATACTGCATTGCCTCCATCTGTGAAACTAATCTTGCTTTAAAAACAGCTTTTTTAGAAAGAAAAGTCACCACATTTTGAGTATACACTATTTTTAAGACAATTCTTAAATGCAAATATATAAAAATCTGAAAAGACCACTTAAAAATTATTGATAGGCAATGCCTCTGCATTTGTGCACACTCACATGCATTCTTCATATTTGGGGATAGCTTGATTCAGAGAAATGGAGTGTTAAACGGCCTCTCATTTTTTTTTTAACATCTGATATTTAGTGTGGCATTATCGCGAGTCTCTTCCTAGTTAGCAATCACCAACCAGGCCGGAAGATCATTAAAAGTTGTTGAGTGTCTTAGTAGATTTGCATCTTGTAAATCATCTCAGGATGATTACCTCATTCTACCCTAAATAACAAAGTCTAGAGACTTCCCTGGTGGCACAGTGGTTAAGAATCTGCCTGCCAATGCAGGGAACACAGGTTTGATCCCTGGTCCGGGAAGATCCCACATGCTGCGGAGCAAGTAAGCCTGTGAGCTACAGCTACCGAGCCTGCCCTCTAGACCCCATGAGCCACAACTACTGAAGCCCGTGCGCCTAGAGCCCGTGCTCCGCAACAAGAGAAGCCACCGCAATGAGAAGCCCGCACACCACAACGAAGAGTAGCCCCCCCTCGTCACAACTAGAGAACAGCCATGCGCAGCAATGAAGACCCAATGCAGCCATAAATAAATAAGTAAATTTATTAAAAAAAAGAAAAAAACCCAAAACAACAAAGTCTATGAGAAGACACTTAAGTAAAAGGAAATAGTATTAATTCCTGGTTTCCAAAACCATGTTTTTGTCTAGAGTTCGAGGATGTTAGCGAACACTGTAGCTTTACTTCAAGGGTTCCCTTGAATCTCTGCTGTTACTGTCCAGTCATGGGCCTCTAGTTCTCTGTCTTCAGACATATCTCACCAAGCAAGAGTTTTAGGGTTATCTAGTATAGTTTTCCATCACTGCTATAACATTTTCACAAACTTAGCAGCTTCAAACAACACCCATTTATTACCCCGCAGCTCAGCTAATGCACAGTGTGGCCTGCCTGGATCCTTTAGAGACTCATAAGGACAAGATTCCTTTCTGGAAACAGAACAAGTCTTCTTCCAGCTCATTCAGATTGTTGGCTGAATTCTTTTCTGTGTGGCTGTGGGATAGAGGCCTTTGTTTTCTTACTGGCTGTTAGCCTGGGGCTGGTCTCTGCACCTAGAAGCTGCTTGCTCTCCACGTGGCTTCTCTTCAGCAAAGGTGGATGAAGTCCTTCTCGTGCTTCAATCTCTCTGACTTCCTCTTCTGTAACTGGAGAACATTTCTTGGTTTTTAATGTCTCCCTTGGTTAGATTGGGCTCACCTGGGTAATCCAGGCTTCTCTCTCTATTTTAAGGTCTGTTACTTAATTGCATCTGCCATACCCCTTTTGCCATGTAAACTAACATATCCACAGGTTCTAGAATTTAGGGCATGAACATTTTTGGGTGCCATTATTCTGACTACCAAGTTTCTAACTTCCAATGTTCCCCAATGTTTTCTTTACTTAGAGTTTTAAAGAAGCTACAGTATTTTTTGAAAATCCTTTAAGGCTACATAGCTGGGTGGGAGACATTCATTCATTCAACAAATATATACTGGGCCTCTGTGATGTGCCAGACTGTGTGTTACACCAGTAAGTTGGGGTGAACAAGTCAGCACCCGTCCTTTGGGCCTTTCGCTCTAGCGGGAGGAGACAGATAAAAATAAGTGAACATGATTACAATTTTGAGTACTAGGAAAGAAAACAGCGATAGAATGTGAGAGAGATGCATAGAGAGGTGTTTAGGTAATATAAAGGCTTCTTGGAGAAGGTGGTGTTTAAGCTGAGATGGAAAGGAGGAGCTAGCCCTGCTCAGCTATGGGCTCCAGTGTGCTAGAAAGAGGGCAGGGCATGTGCCAATGACACATGCTTCACAGTATTAACTCATTTAATCCTTTCAACATTCATATGTGATAGGCACTATCATTATTCCCATTTTTCAAAGCAGACATTAAAATAAAGATTTAGGTCCAGATAATTTATTTGGGAGGTAATACCAGGAGGCAGCATGAGGGAATGAGGAAATGAGGTACAGAAGGGAAGACAGCAAATCAAGGGCATATTAGTGAGCAGATGATTGCTGTGGGCAACACCCCCCCACACCCAGGAGATGCTAATTCAGTTGGTTTAGGTGGAACCCAAGCATTAAAAAAAATTTGTGTGAGTATGATAAAAACCTTTATTTAAGTCACAAAAAATCAGGTGATTTTGCTGCTCAAAGCTGAGTACATTTGTAGTTGATATAATTTAGTGTATATATGAGCACATAAATAGGCAGTTAGTAATGTTGAATAAATACAGCCGTACAGAGATGTGCCCACTTTTTGTCAAAACCATCCTATCATAGCCCTCTGCTCTCCAGGCCTGCAGTCTTTCTCCTTCCAGTTTTTGCTCTATGCAGGCCCCAGAGGGGTCATTTTTTAACATATAGACCTGACTCTGTCCCTGCCCTGTTTGCAGGGAGCTCATCTGATATTGTCATTAACTGGGATACTCACCCTCTTTACTTGGTCAACTCCTACTCATTGTCAAAATCTATCTCCAGCAGCACTTTCTCTCTTCTAAGACTCTCTCTACATTGGAGGGCAGATGTGTGTGGTAGGCTCCTTCTGCTGGGCCCCAGAACCTGGAGCATCAGCCAGTTGTAAAAGCTGGCCAAGCAATTCTAATATGTAGCCACAACTAAGAACCAATGCATTAAAAGGACAACGGGAGATGATTAAAAGAGCAAAAGGAAGGAGGAGCCTAGGCAGCCTCAGATCCTATTATAGAATAAGAAAAAGGAGGCGACCAAGGAGAGGTGAGGTAGAACCCCATTAAGGACAGTATCCTGACCAGAAGTGGAAAAGCAAAGGGCAGGAGGGTTTATTCTATGAGTTCGTTCTGACTGTGATGCTCCTAAAAAGATTCTGGAAGATGAAGACCACTGGAGCACCAATGAAGACAAACGATGTTCCTGAAAAGAAAAGGAAGAATGAACGAGGCAAGTTCATTACCAAGGTGAGACATGAAGTATAAAAAAGAAAACAGATTAAAACAGGTTGTTTCTGGGTGAAAGTTTGCATAATTGAGGGTTGAGGGTTGAATAACATCAACTAGTACTTTGGAATTAAAAAAATTTAGGACCACTTTGGGAATAATTACAAAGGGAAATGGCTGAGTAATATTCCATTGTATATATGTACCACATCTTCTTTATCCATTCCTCTGTCAGTGGACATTTAGGTTGCTTCCATATCTTGGCTACGATAATTAGTGCTGCAATGAACATTGGGGCGTATGTATCTTTTCAAATTATGGTTTTCTCTGGATATATGCCCAGGAGTGGGATTGCTAGACCATATGGTAGTTCTATATTTAGTTTTCTAAGGAACCTCCATACTGTTTTCCATAGTGGTTGTACCAACTTACATTCCCACCAGCAGTGTAGGAGGGTTCCCTTTTCTCCACACCCTCTCCAGCATTATCATTTGTAGACTTTTTGATGATTGTCATTCTGACTGGTGGGAGGTGATACCTCATTGTAGAGTTGATTTGCATTTTTCTAATAATTAGTGATGTTGAGCATCTTTTTATGTGTTTTTGGCCATCTGTATGTCTTCTTTGGAGAAATGTCTATTTAGATCTTCCGCCCTTGTTTTGATTGGGTCGTGTTATTTTATTTTTTGATATTGAGCTGCATGAGCTATTTGTATATTTTGGAGATTAATCCCTTGTTGGTTGCTTTGTTTGCAAGTATTTTCTCCCATTCTGTGGGTTGTCTTTTAATTTTGTTTATGGTTTCCTTTGCTAGGCAGATGCTTTTAAGTTTAATTAGATCCCATTTATTTATTTATTTTATTTTCATTACTCTAGGAGGTGGATCAAAAAAGATCTTGCTTCGATTTATGTCAGAGAGTGTTCTGCCTATGTTTTCCTCTAAGAGTTTTATAGTATCTGGCCTTACATTTAGGTCTTTAATCCATTTTGATTTTATTTTTGTGTATGGTGTTAGGAAATGTTCTAATTTCATTCTTTTACATGTAGCTGTCCAGTTTTCCCAGCACCACTTATTGAAGAGACTGTCTTTTCTCCATTGTATATTCTTGCCTCCTTTGTCATAGATTAGTTGATGATAGGTGCATGGGTTTATATCTGGACTTTCTATCCTGTTCCATTGATCTGTATTTCTATTTTTGTGTCAGTAAACTACTGTTTTGATTACTGTAGCTTTGTAGTATAGTCTGAAATAATGCCATTTGCAGCAACATGGATGGACCTCGAGATTGTCATACTGAGTGAAGTAAGTCAGACAGAGAAAGACAAATGTTATATGATATTGCTTATGTGTGGAATCTAAAAAATGGTACAAATAAACCTATTTACAGAACAGAAATAGAGTCACAGATGTAAAAAACAAACGTAACAAACCTGTGGTTACCAGGAGAGAAAGGAGGGGGAAGGGATAAATTGGGGGGTTGGGATTGAAATATACACACTACTATATATAAAATAAATAACCAGTAAGGACCTACTGTATAGCACAGGGAACTCTACTCAATACTCTGTGAAGACCTATATGGGAAAATAATCTAAAAAAGAGTGGATATATGTACATGTATAACTCATTCACTTTGCTGTACACTTGAAACCAGCACAACATTGTAAATCAACTATATTCCAATTAAAAAAAAAAAGGGAAATGGCACATACTGTGGCCAAGATTCTATAGTGAAGCTGCCAGACAGAGACAGTTACTGCTCACTGACTCTCCATATGCTCCTCATTTCCCAGTCCCTTTGTGTTGGGTGGGGCTATGAGCAAGTGTCGGCCATTAGCTTTGAGTGCAAGAGGCTGTTCATTTCTAGGCTGAAGCATTAACGATGTGGCATGAGATCCTCTGGCTCTCTCTTTCCTTGCATAGTGTTGAGCTCATGACCCTCCATTCATCTAGACCCCTGAGCCACACTGCAGTGCAGAGCCTTTTCCCCCACCCATGAAGATGTAGCATGAGTGAGAAATAAACATTTGTTGCCTCAAACCACTGAGGTTTAGGGGTTAGCTTGTTAATACAGACAACTCAGCTTATCCTGAACAACCCAGCTTGGTGTAAGAGAAAAAAAAAAATCATGTTGGAAAAGGAAAATATGGTTTGACGAAATGGGATTGAACTTTACAGCTTCTCCAAAAAATAAGATCTTAGCAACAATCAAATAATTTTAGAACTGGAACACGGTTGTTAAGAGGAATTGTGATAAAGGAGACTGAGCACTTTGCTGGCTTTTTGAGCACCCATTTTGATCTCCCTGCAAAGAGGAAGGAGATATTAAATTCTATCAGGCAATAATTCACATGTGTGCTACAAACTCAAGCATTTGTAGGATCCTTGAAACAATCACTAAATACATTCATTAAGTGCCAACTGTGTGCAGATCAATAAAGAAGGTACTATGGGAAGATGTAAAAACATTATGAGGCATAATACTACCGCTAACCTTGAGTGCTTTTCAGTTCAGAAAGGCAGAACTGACACTTGGAAGTGGGGTTAGGTGAAGGGGGAATGTTACTGGGAAGACTTATTAGAAGATGTGAGTTTTGAAGTCAGATTTTGAATGTCTAAAGGACATAAAAGCTAAGTGGAAAAATAGTGTATGTGAAGAAAGGCTGGAATTATGAATAAATAACATCGGGGACTTTTAAAAAGCTTTACAAGGCAAGGTCTATAGTCTATAAATTTTACATAAAGAAGTGTTTTCCATGATCAAATTTTGCCACAAAATTGGTCACCAGGTTTTTAAGGTGGAAAAAATATATATATATAACTTCTATATTAAGTTAATACAAACTTAATACTAAGGAACATACACTAATCTCTAATTAAATGTGTGAAAGTGGAATTCTTACGTTGAAACAATGCCTTCTCAGGTGTTATAGTGGAATTATAAATTACTTGGTATATTTATTTCCCCCTTTTTTGTTTGTATTTTTGATTGACACAAATGTAATTCGTATAATTAAACATTTAATTTGTAGTATAGCTGATTCCTTCTCCATACGATCGTAAAGCACTAAACATTGTTGTGTTTTAATCCTTTCCCCAAAATGCGACTCTGCATTGGGAAGATGTTAATGCAGTGATTCCAAATTAAACCTTCTTATCCTGCTGATGGCCATGAAGCAAAGCACCCCTTAATTCCTTATAGCCCTTGTTTTGCAAGATTACTTTTACTAGGTGGATAGGACAAGGACTAGATTCCTTTAAATGTGTATTTTTAGTGGTAGTAATATATTACTTATTATTGTTATATTTAATTTTATTACTCTAAGAGCCTATTGTTCAAGATTCTGCTGTTGTTTTTAAGGGACTTCAAATGCATTGTTGGTCAAAAGAGTATCCTTTTTTAAAAAAATTAATTTATTTTTTGTTGAAATGTAGTTGATTTACAATGTTGTGTTACTTTCAGGTGTACAGCAAAGTAATTCAGTTATATATATTCTTTTTCAGATTCTTTTCCCATGTAGGTTATTACAAAATATTGAGCATAGTTGCCTGTGCTGTAGAGTAGGTCCTCGTTTTTTTAAATCTATTTTTATATATAGTAGTGTGTATATGTTAATTCCAAACTCTTAATTTATCCCTCCCACCCATCTTTCCCCTTTGGTAACCATAAGTTTGTTTTCTATGTCTGTGCGAGAGAGTATTCTTTTTTTTTTTTTGCGCGGTACGCGGGCCTCTCACTGTTGTGGCCTTTCCCGTTGCGGAGCACAGGCTCCGGACGCGCAGGCTCAGCGGCCATGGCTCACGGGCCTAGCCGCTCCGTGGCATGTGGGATTTTCCCGGACCGGGGCATGAACCCGTGTCCCCTGCATCGGCAGGCGGACTCTCAACCACTGCGCCACCAGGGAAGCCCGAGAGAGTATTCTTTAAATTTACAGTTGGAGCATATGTCTATTAATGTCAGGCTAATTAAACCTCCAAAGTAAATATAAAGACTAGCCGTATAAATATTAGTACCCTCATTTTAACTGCTGTATTATATATTTTTAATGAACCTACCATCATTTACTAACTATAAAAACCAGTGTAGTAAAGAACATACTGCCACCATCTCTTCTGAAAGATACATATGTTTGTGTATATGTGTATTTATTTTTACATATTATACACACACTAACAAGCACATAAGTACATATGGAAATAGGAAAACACCAAAATGCTAACAGTGGTTGTTTTGAGTTGGGAAGGGGATTGTCATTGGTAAATGTTACTAAATTGTCCTCCAAGGAGGCTGTGCCATTTTATACTCTCACAAAAAGTGTGTGAGGGATTCAGTTTCCCCCATAGTCGTAAAACTGTGTTATCAAACAGATTGTCAATTTTGAGAGGTTAAAGGTTATATCTACTTTTTATGTGCATTTTTGTGATTGTATGTTTTCATGTGCATTTATATTATTATGAATGAAGTTTAGCATCTTGTCATATTTTTAAAAGACATTTCCTTTTCTGTGAGAACTATCTATTATCACATTTCCTCATTTTTCTATTGAGTTGTCTTTATATTATTTTAGGAACTTTAAAAATTATACATATACATCCCCTTTTACCATTTTAAGAATAATTTCTTTCACTTTGTAGAAATGTTCTATTTTATATTTTCGAATGTATCAGTACTGTCTTTTATGGCTTCTAGGTTTTGTATCAGACTGAAAAATGTTTCTTCTAATTCTAGATTAAAGAATATTTAATGTATTTTTATTTAATGTTACTGTAATGTTGATAATTCTGGAATTTATTTTGGCTTAGGCATGAGGAATGGCTATAACTTACAGTCAGCCCTCGGTACCTGTGTGTTCTGCATCCACAGGTTCAACGAACCGTGGATAGAAAGTATTCGGGGAAAAAAATCCAGAAAGTTCCAAAGAGCAAAACTTGAATTTGCCACATGCCTGGCAGCTATTTACATAGCCTTTACATTATCTTCACAACTATTTACATAGCATTTACACTGTTTTAGGTATTGTAAGTAATCTAGACATGATTTAAGGTATATGGGAGGATGTGTGTAGGCAAATACTATGCCATTTTATATAAAGAACTTGAGCATCTGCAGATTTTGGAAATCTGAGGGCGGGGGGGGGTGGGCAGCTGGAGTCAATTTCCTGCAGATACTGAGGGACTTCTGTACTGTCTTTCCAGATAGCTAATTATCATGTGCTATTAAGTAATATCTTTTCCTAATTGGTTTATAATTCTACCTTAATCGTCATGTGAATTATTTACAGTAAGAAAAAAAGAGATACAATTTTTGAGAATATATGAAAGTAAACATTTTTTAATCCCTGGAAGAATAACTTTAATAATTATAAGTTAATTTTTTAAACAATGGGGGCCATTGTCAGTTTTAAGATGAAGAGAACTGATAAAAACATTTTAAGTTGAATACAAATTATAATCAAGGAACATTTTATTTGCATTTTCCAAGTGCTGGTCTGCTGACGCATGTTGCATTAGCTACCCAAGAGTCACTTGGGGCAACTTAAAAAGAGGGCAATGGGGCTTCCCTGGTGGCGCAGTGGTTGAGAGTCTGCCTGCCGATGCAGGGGACACGGGTTCGTGCCCTGGTCTGGGAAGATCCCACATGCCTCAGAGCAGCTGGGCCCGTGAGCCATGGCCACTGAGCCTGCGTGTCCAGAGCCTGTGCTCCACAACGGGAGAGGCCACAACAGTGAGAGGCCCGCATACCGCAAAAAAAAAAAAAAAAAAAGAGGGCAATGAAATTCTAGTCGCAAGGATGGGCTCCAGGCATTTGCAATTTTTCAAACTCTCCCTAGATGATTTTGATAGTATAGCCAGACTTAGAAACCCTTGGCTTGCATAGTCACAGAATCTTGTTTATTCTATTTCTGTTCTAATATATATAAAATTCAGGATTTTCTTGAAAAAGGTGTCAGATTCATATAATTTACAACTTCAACATGTGTACATGTCTAGCATCCATTCCTCAAAAGCACAGAATTCCCCAATTCTGTCCTCTGAAAAACATAGTTGGCAATATGGTTTAGCAGGTGTTTTTACTCCCTCCTGTCCTATGCTCTGTGTCCATGTTGACTCAGCTGGGCTTATGTACAGCCCTCTCTAACAATCCCTATTCCTCCTCTTCAGCCCCTTTCTCGGGCAGTGGCCAAGAGAAAAATCTTGCTCACCTGCTGCCTTTTTATCCCCAAGAAACTAAAGAAGAACAAGTGTTAAACCAGAAATGACCAATTTTTACCACAAAAACCTATTAATTATTATATGTCCTTCATGTTTGAAATGATTAAGTCAATCAGAAGGCAGCATTTAATATGTAATTATTTCATATTTCTGTGATATGACTCAAATTTTTACATAAAAACAAGATATATAATTTTCTAATCAGAACTTCTTCCCCTCTGTGTTGATAGGAGGCTCTCATAAGATCACTGCAGCCGGTCTGTTCACCTCTATCCACATCACATCATTTGTCTTCCAATTGTCTTTCACTCTTCTCTGTTTCCAGAAGATGCCTGACTTGCATTCATTTATGCTTGCTTTTGAACTTGCTCTTCTCCCTGCCTAATATTTTAGCCCTAGCCCCCACTTTGATCATGATGAAATCAATGTTTGAAAATGAATACTTCTGTAGTAAAATTGACTGTTTTATGCTGTACTTATTTATGTCATCATTCACTAGAGTATGAGCGTGCTTTGCTCTGGCAATTGGCAAAGGACTGCAACTCAGTGAAACACGCAGTGAAAATTGGAGCTCTAGGGTAGGGCTTGTCTACAGCCAGAACTAAAGTGCATTTCATTTAATGGCAAAGGAAAAGCCTGTTAGACCCCAAATTTAACCACACTTGGGTTAAACCTATGTTATTCCATACTACTGAATTGGTAAATTAACATAAAAGTGGTCCCCAAGCTGGTGCTATCCCTAGAATGCCAGCAAGGAATAAATGCAAATATGTTTGGAGGGTATTTTCCATAATCCAGGCCACAGGAAAAAATATTTCCACCCAAGGTGAATTTAAGTTCTGTCATGAGTTAGTGTCAGCAGACAAAACAACTTTAGCATGCCAAATCCTGAGATAAAATAATAATCTGAAGCTATACAATTAGTATCTTTTAAATGGCTAACAAGAAAAAAGAAGGACCAGGAAACATAAGAAAAAAAACAACAAAATGATGCTTAGGCAGATTTGAGGAAAAAAATAAAATTGAACTTCTAAAAATGAAAACACTTGGGGATTTGAAATTAAAACCCAATGGAGAGGTTAAATATCCAGTTAGAAACAACTGAAGAGAAAACTCATAAAATAGAACACAGATATATGTAAAATACCTATGCTTTAGCATAGTGAAATAGAGGTGAAAGATATGAGGATAGAATTATATATTCCATATACTCTTAATAAATGAGTTTGGAAAGACAGTAGGTTAAATGGGGAAAAAACTGGTTAGATATATTTTTACCTGTTGGGTTACCTAAACCTCCATTTCTAAAGAATCTGATTCCTCATTGGTACTGATTTCTTTTTTTTAGTTGCTGTAGATAGTCATTAACTTTTACTACTGAACATGGAAGCATTAAAGAGGCTTCCTAGAGGGCCCTTGAGTTACTATTTTCCCCTTGTGTAGAGGCAAACCAATTTCCCCTTAATTATTAGAATTAGTCATCCCAGGCAGTACAGAAACTTCATTCTTTGAAGGGCTGCTTTCTAAGATTATTCCTGATACCAAGTATTTCACTTAGCAGTGGTAGCGGAAGGAAAAAGGACAAATAAATAAAACTTGATTATTCAATGACAAAGCATGGAAGGACAAAACATGTGAAAAAGTATAAGTTGAAAGTACAAAATAATCTAAATATATCTAAAGTAACAAAAATATAAATGTATAATTTTTTTTTTTTTTTTTACCAGTTTAAAGTGGAGAGTTTCAGACTGGGAAAAAACAAACTCTACCTACGTGTTGTTTCAAAGAGGGATACCTAAAACATAATGAAACAGATTGTGAGTTAAGGAAAGGAAGTGATATGTGAGACTAATTTTGACTAGAAGAAAACTGGTGTACCTATATTTATAATACTTACTAAGTAGAGAATCATTACATAATGATAAAGGGAACAATTCATCCAGAAGCTATAACAATTTGGAACCTCTAAGTGCCTAAATACATAGCCACAGGATATAAAGTAAAAACTTAGAATTTCATGAAGGTATGTCAAATATTAAGTCATAGAGATTTCATATGCTGCTCTTAGTAATTGGTAGATTAGCACACAGAAATTAATAAAGAGGGATAGAACAAAAAAATTAATCAAATGGGCATATAGAGAATTTTGTTCTTAAAATTAGCTAAACAGATAATATTAAATTTCTCAGAATAAAGAACAAAAGATGAATATGAAAAAATAAATAGAAGAGAGACAAAGTCAGAAGACCAGTACAGCATCCAAATAACAGGGGTTCTGAAAGGGGTAGAATGTGGATTAACATTATCAAAAAGATTAAACAAGGTTCCATAAAGAAAATAAATATGTTTATGTGCAAAACATCAGAAATAAAAATGAATTCTTATTTCACAACATCAACACTAGAAGTTGGAAAACAATGGAGTAATTTTACAAAATTCTGAAGAAAAATAATTTCCTTCTCAGAATTCTATGCTCAGCCATACTGTTTTTTCCCCACACATTCTTCCTCTGGAATCTACTGGAGGATACATTTCATAAAATGAGGAATAAACCAAAGAACGAAGACATAGGATATTGGATATTGGAGATCCATCACAGGACAAATGCAGATTGGAGCAGGTGAGAATCTGGGAGAAACTTCTTCAGGAAAATAAAGTTGATAGAATACCTGATGTATCTGATCATCTTAAAAGGAGTTATAGACAGTTGGAAAAGAGTTTGGTGTTATTTGTAAACTCATAGAAAACTTAGCAAATAACAACAAGACAGTGCATGCTGAGAAAATGAAGTTGTCAGCAAAGGAAAAATAATCATAGTGTAATGCATGGTTCAGCTGTGAATAGTGTTTGAATAGCTATAGTAATTAAACACAGAATAATTTTCAGAGTAAAATAAGTACCTCTCTTAGGATGAGAGAGGGAAGAGAGAGGATCTGTGTGGTAGGAGCTGAGAGTAAAAGATGATTATATAGTGAAAAGTTAATAGGGGATTAAAACTCTGAAAAATCAAGAAGTAACAATGCAGGCATTTTATTTAGAGATATGGAAACGAGCACTGAAAGAATCAGTCAGAAGACACAAAAGTCATTGCCTTTGTGGGTAAGGAAATGGTGAGGGAGAGAGTCTGCTGTTTCACAACAGATAAGTAGAATCATTTGACTCTTTAAAATATATTCATCAATAACTTTGATAAAAATTTCAGCTGTCTTAAGAAGTAAATCAGTATAATTTACCTCATATATAATCCACCAATAAACACAAGATACACATTTCATTAAGTTCAATATTTGCCCAAGACAACATCTCTCAGCAAACTTTCTTAGCCTGGTGAGTGATGATTTAAAAAGCTATAGCAAATATTATACTTAATGGTGATATGGCAGAAGCAACATTTTCAAAGCCAGGAATAAGACAAGGATTCCCACTTTCAGCAGCTCTCATCAGTGTAGAATTGGAGATCCTAGTTGGCATGATAAGACCACGAAGCATGAGAAAGGGAAAGGAAGAAACATGTATCATTATTTGCAGATAATAATGTTGCCTATTTAGAAAGGCCCACAGAAAATCTACAAACTATTTGAAGGAGGCTGCAAGGCTGCTGGATACAGTATCCATGTACAAACATTATTAGCATTTCTATACAAAAGGAACAATTAGAAAATGCAAATAAAACATCATTAAGAATAGCAGAATATTTTAAGGACCTAGGAACAAATGTGCAAAAAGATACTGAAGATATTTAAGAACAAGATTTTAAAACTTTATTAAAGAACATAAAAGACCTAAATAAGTGGACAAATGTATCATGTTACTGGATGGAAGACCTGTTGTTATAATGATAGTAGCTGACCTTTATAACTTCTGTGCAAAAACTATAAAAATTCCATAGATTTTTTTTCCCATAGAACTTGAGCCGATGTTAAATTTTACTTGACAGGATAAAGAGAAGAGCCATGGCATTTGAACAAGAATAAAGGAATATTTAACCTAAAATATATTAAGACCTGTTATAAACCTATGGTAGTTAAAACTGTATGGTGTTGGTACAAAAATATTCAGTGGAAAAGAATAGAAAGCTGAAAAACAGAATCATGCACATATGGGGACCTATGGCAAAGGAGACATTACAAACCATGAATCCAGCTACCCAATAAATAAGGCTGAGTCAACCAGCTATACCTGCTGGATGAATTAAAATAGATCCCAGCCTCACATCATGCACAAAAATAAATTCCAGTTGAACTAAGCATGAAGCTGTGAAAGATGAATTTTTAAAAAGTTAAGAGAAATGTCTCTTTGACCTTAGGGCAGAGAAGGATTTCTTAAGATTAAAAATAAATAAATAAAGGTGGATAAATTTGACTACGTTAAAATGAATGTCTTTTTATCAAAAGAAGCAAAGAGGCAAATTCTAAAGACAAGAAACATACCAGGAAAAGATACTTGAGACGTGTACAACTAACAGAAATTCAGTGTCTGAAGTTTGAAAGAATTCCTGCAATTAACTCTGTAGAAAACCAGGCAAAAAATAAGAACAGGCAACACACAGAATAGGAACCCCAAATGGCTAATAACTGTATGATAATATGTGTGACTTCTTTGGTAATGTGGGAAATATAAAGTAGTAGACTATGTTAGCTACTTTAATCCCTTTACTTTTGCAAAAAACCATAGCCTCTCTGCACCAATTATTAGTCAGGTTGTAGGGAAACATGAATTTATTCCTTGAGAGTGGGAGTGAAATTGTTATAACCAGTGTGGTGGCAATTTGACAATACCTGGCAAATCATACTTGACATCATACTTCTAAGTATATATCCTAGAGCGGTGGTTCTCAAAGAGTGGTCCCTAGACTAGCAGCTTCAGCATCACCTGGGAACTTGTGAAAATTTTAGTATTTTAGGTCCTACTGAATCAGAAACTCTGGGCCTGTTCCCCAGCAATCTGTGTTTCAAGGAGTTCTCCAGGTGTTTCTGATCAAGTCAAAGAGTGAGAACCATTGCTTTAGCATAAAGAAACACTTTGCTCATGCTTATGAGACATGTTCAGATTATTTATGAAGCATTGTTTGTAATAGAAGAAAAAATTGAGGGAAAAAAGCTTTTATTCATTCAACAGAATATTATGAAGCACTTAAAATTAATGAACTAGGTGTTAATGTTTTGACATTGATAATTCTCAAATGCAATGTAGAATTAAAAAATACCAAGTGACGAACTATTCTCAACTGCTATGATTTTGCCCCCCAGGAGACATCTGGCAATGTCTGGAGGCATTTTTGGTTGTCAAAACTTGAGTGTTACTGGCATGTAGTGGAAAGAGACCAGGGATTCTAAACCTTTGGCAATGTCCGGGACAGCCCCCTTCAGAACATAGAATTATCTGGCCTGTAGTAGGCTCAGTAATGGTTCCCAAACATGTCCATATCCTAATCCCTGAAACCTGTGAATCCTGTGTTCTATGGCAAAAGGGACTTTGCACATGTGGTTAAATTAAAGGTCTTAAAATGGGGAGATTATCCTGGATTATCCTGATGGACCCTGGGTAAGTATAATTCTAAGTGTCCTTATAAGAGGGCAATAAGAAGGCAAAGAAGGAAGAAGGCAATGTGATGATGAAAGCAGGTGGAAAAAAGGCTATGTGATACAAGGCCACAAGCCAAGGAATGAGGACACCCTTTAGAATTTGATAGAAGCAAGGAAATGAATTCTCTCCAAGAGCCTCCAGAAGGAACCAGCCCTACTGACACCTTGAGTTTAGACCTGTAAGACTCATTTCACACTTCTGACCTCCAGACCTGTGAGAGGATAAATTGGTGGTGTTTCAAGCCACTGAGTTTTGGGTGATTTGTTACAGCAGCAATAGGAAACTAATACATGACCCAAAATATCAGTAGAGCCAAGGTTGAGAAATTCTGGTACAGAATGTCATTTCTATAAGTTAAAAATTATGCAAAACAATACTATGTATTTTTAATGAATTCCTACATATTAACTTAATATTGAAAATCATGCATGGGAGTAAGATATACGAACTTACAGACTGCAGTACCCTTTAGAGGGGTAGAAGGAAAGGAGGGTAGAGGAAATATGATTGGGCTTTAGCTGCGTCTGAAAAGAAAGAAAAAAACTACAGCAAATGTAGCAAGATGTTAAAATGCATTAACTTTGGTGGGTATGTATTTTTGTAATATTTTTATAATTTTTCAAAAATATTTCTAAATTAGACAAAAATAATTTTTCTAAATGTTGAATTGCTATCATCTTAGCTTTCTGTAATCTCTAGTAGCTAAGACTGATGATAAAATTTGGCTAGAGTGGAGGCTGCACCCCAGGGAAAGATCATAGTATTTCAGTAGTCTGTTCAGAAGTCTATTCCTGTGATACTGTGATTTATAAAAAGAAATATGTATTTTGTTTTTGTCCTCATTTCTGGCACAAAGAGTTCCTAAAACCCTTGGAATTTTCTTTGTAACAAGAACAATAAAGATGTCTTTCATGGTGTTGATGATGTGACTTTTGGAAAGCACCCAAGGATGGGGGATGGTCACCAGAGGAATCAACCATGTAATTATAGGGTTGGAACTTTCAGTCCCACCCCTGTGACCTCTGGGGAGGGGAGAGGGACTTGAGATGGAGTTCAGTCACCGATGGCCAATGGTTTAATCAATCATGCTTAGGTAATGAAGCCTCCATAACAACCCAAAGGGACAGAGTTGAGAGAGCTTCCCAGTGGGTGAACATTGGGAGATTTGGGGAGAGTGGTGCATTCTGAAGAGGCCATGGAAACTCTGTGCCCTGACCCCATATCTTGCCTTATGTATTTCTTCATCTGGGTGTTGATTTGTATTCTTTAATATCCTTTGTAATAAACCAGTAATATAGTGAGTGAACCAGCATCCTGTGTTCTGTGAGCTGCTCAAGCAAATTAATTGAGCCCAAGGAAGGGGTTATGGGAACCTCTAATTTATAGCCAGTTGATCAGAAACACAGGTGATAAGCTGGGCTTGTGATTGACATTTGAAGTGGCAGATGATTTTGTGAGACTGATCCTTTAACCTGTGAAATCTATTGCTATTTCTGGATAGATAGTGTCAGAATTGAGTTGAATTGAAGGACACCCAGCTGGTATCCTAGAATTGCTTGGTGGTGTGGGGGGAAAAATCATGTTGGAATTGGGTGCTTAATTATTAATCCCCCAGGACAGTCAAACAGGTTTTATAATTGACTCCTGGCAACCTCAAGTCTTCCATTTTTTTATAACTATCTGTCAAAGGAAACAAATTTATATGCTATTTCAATCCTATAAGGATTAATTCCCAGTTAGATTAAAGAAATTCTAGTGGGATGTTCTAAAATTTTAGTGGTTGTGTCTTCCAAACTTATAGACACAAATTCATTCCAATTGCACTATGGTCTCCATAAGGTAGAAATGAATGGACATAGTCTCACAGGGACCTCTGATCTTTTGGGGTTTGTTTGTAATCTAAATTCCTCAGGAGAATTTTTACTTTTGTAAACCCTTCCACTGTTGTAAGAAATTGATCATTATTTAAAAAATCATAGATTTGAGTTACCAGTTAATAACTTCATCTCTCTTAAAATGATGACTTGTATTTTTGCTGTTTATTTTCACTGGAGGATATAAGAGAATTGATTATTTTTCTGGACACATTTTCATGTATTTATTTACTAGCAGATGAAGCATGGTCTGATTTTCAACCAGCTGGGTTTTCAAACTATTTTTCCAGATAAAATTCTAACGTCAAATTGGTGCAAATTACTAGAATCCCATAGGGATATTTAGTGGTTCTCTAAGATTTTGGAAAGATCCCAAGAAGAAATCTGTAGCTTCAAGTTCCAAAATTCCCATGGTTTAATTCTTCAGGAGTAATAAAGGAAAAGGAGGTAATCTTAATCAGCAAGCTACGATTCATCCCATACAAATGATTCCCATTTCTCTTCAGTCTCGTCTTAGAAAATAAATACTTTCCTCTAGAAAATGAGAATGAATCAGAATGACTTACTGATTCTTGCAGAAGCCCACTACAGATAAATTCATTCAAATGTCGCTCCAGGTTGAAACTTGCTGGAAACTATTAGCAGAATTATTGTAAGGGATTTTCCTAATAGTACCTCCAGCTGAAGTGTAATTGAGTGTAAGTCCAGAGACTTGAATTACACCAGAAAGGGCTCTTACATCACAGGAATAATGAAATAGAATTATTTCTCTTAGGCCAAAGGACACCAGAGAGATAGTTACACACCATAAACAAATCTAAAGTTCTAAACCTGGCTCAGAGGATGCTCCATGCTATGTCCCAGATCCCCGCATTACTGTGTATTGAAGGTGAACCTCAGTTTGCTCATGTTTGGAGTGTGGTGTGGCAGAAGGCCACAGAGTTTAGGCAGAAACTCCTCATCAAGAGACTTTGCTTAACTTGCACAATCTCTTCTCTGAGATTTATTTTCTTTTATATATAATTGGGCTCAATGATTTTTAAATCTCTTTCCATCTCAAAAATTCTGTTCCCTGATCAATTGCATTTTCTCAGTTTTGAGCCCAAAACTTCTTCTGAGCTAAATCCCTGATGAAAAGAGCACTTAGTAAACGTCTAAACCTTACAGAACCACGCCAAGGAGCATAACTAAAGATGGCAGTATAACATTTAAACTTTTGTACTCTCTTTATCATGTTCCCAGGGTTTGAGTTCCAGCTGCATCACTCATTTAGGAGTGTGATGCAGGGAGGGTCACTTGGTCTTGGTGAGCCTAGTTTCTTCATCTGTAATGGGGATAATAGTAGTACACATTTCATGGTTGCTGTGAGGATTAAATGAGATAATCTTAGAAAACCTGTAGCCGTATGCACTTTCCATAGAGAATATGCACATGTGTATAGGAAGCACGTGGGTTTGACCAAAGAAATAGAACTTTAGAAATGATAAGAATATGGCTTTATCAAAGGGGACTGACTTAATATAATTTCTGAATGGCTGCTGCTCCTGTATATGTTGGCCTTGAAGTCGTCAGGGAAAAAAAATCAGGAAAGAAAGATGGATGTGAAATGGGGGAGATTGGGACAAAGGAGAACACTCAAGGATGAGCTGGAATCCGTGTTGCTATCTCTCTACCTCCAGTCCTCCCACTGCAATGATGTGGGTGTCCTGTGGGAGCTGAAGAAGCAGCAGGCTAGACAATTGCCCCACAAAGTGAGGCAGCAGATCAGCAACAGCATGTGTGAGCTGCCACAGTGTTCTGTGTCCTGCACTGCCCTTCTGAGCACAAAGAATATGTCTCCTTCAGTCCCACCTTCCAAATCTCTGTAAAATGTCTCTTGTGTCCCGTGTTAACCTGGAACTATGCAAGGAAGAGAATTCTGGGAAATGTAGTTTCAAGCTCAGTTAAGGTGACACAGTATGAGTACATTGCACTAAGTTAGCTATTCCCATTGTTTTTCATCTTCAGAAAAACTTCTACAAAATTCCTATCGAAAATGGCTTTTCCTACCCCCAAGCCATTCTCTATCACAATCTATCTGAAAGCATCATGTCTATATGTACAGTATTGACATAATTATTTTGTGCCTTACCAGACTAGAATAAAATCTCTGTGAAGGTAGGAATGTGGTTGTCCTGGTGACCACTATATAGCCAGAACCCAGAGTTTTGGCAAGAATATAATAGGTTCTCAGGAAATGCTTAATGAAGATGCTTGAACCAAAAGGTGAATCAAAGCTGGAGTCATTTTGGAAATTTTTACATCCTAAGTCTGATCCTAGTGTTTAGATTGTTGTGAAAGGTATACAAAAATTCTGGAGCATATTATGTGCCATACTCTATACTAAGCTCTTTGCAAGTTAAATTAGTTAGGATAATGTTGGCAGCTATAACAAATAAAGCCCAAAATTTCAGTGGCTTCTCACAATACAAGTTACTAAAGAATTTTAGCTCAATGATTCTTTTAGAGAAGAGGTTGAATATGTAATGTATGTCAAACGGCTGTTTGAAAATCTGTATGTAATATATAGGTTCATAACATATGCTTGAGAAGCTGCAAATCAGGACCTCTGGGTTCAAGACCATGTGGATTTCTAGAAATTATTCTATGCTTCCTTCTTTAGAAATCAAAAGAAAAATAACGTGAAATCTAAGGAAACCTCAGAATAAATATTTATAGTTTGGAAATATGCACATTTATTTGTCACTCACCATGAATTCAAACTGCTGTAAATAGCAAATACCCAAGAACTTTACGTTGCTTTGTGTTATGGGCTTGGTTTATCAGGCGCAGCTTTTGTGACCTCAGAAATGAGCAAACTCAAGATGGAAAGTGAAACCCAGAGTCAAAATTTTTCATTCTGTAAAGAGAGAATATGACACTTTGTCTAGCAAATGCGAGTGAAATAGAAGAGAATAAACAAGTTAGAAGAAGAAAAGGCTATACTAATGAGTCATAAAAATCATCCAGGAGAAGTCAAATGTGAGATACTTGTTATTATGCAAGGATCTTTAATCCTGTGGAGTTTATTGTTGGACTAATAATAATATTAATTTAGCAGAAAACTTGATTTTTATAATGCAGTTGTGTGGCAAAGTGGTAGAGAGCATGGGATTAATGGTGAGCCTAGATCATGGTTCAGATTCTAGCTCTGCCTATGACTACCTATCCATCTTTGAAGAAGTGGTGTAGTCTCTGTAAGCATTAAGTTACTTATCAGGAAGTGGCTAACGTGTGTGTGTGGGGTGTGTGTGTGTGATGGATTGATTAAATCAAATAATCATTTAAACTCAGTACAGTGCTTAGCATGTATTAAATGCTCAATAAATGATCATTGTGAATTTAATTCCTTTCTTTTAGTCAAGTGTTACATGAAATTATGTGTGTATGTTTTAAATAAAGTAAAACCAGACTCCACAAAACTCCCTGCTTTCTAGAACCTTTACAACTGTCTCAATACTAAGTTCTTGATACAGCTTGTCCCCCTTGATTTTAATCCTGTACTCAGGACTCTGAATCTCCTTTGTCAGGTTCTCTTCACATCTGGGCGTTCTCCTCTATTTCTTTGAAATGACACTAGAAACCTCTCTAATGGAGGTGGGGTTGGGGTCAGGGAGGGTGCCTCTGAAAGACTTGCCTCGTGTATAGGAAGAGCTGAGTATCCACTGCAAATGTCTTCGGTCAGAACCTTGAGGTGATTTGGAGGCTAAGAGGATGTGAGATATAGGAGGTTATAAGAAATAAAATTCCACTGCTTTTATTCTGGCCTCATTGTCCAGATGAATCTTGCATGCTGTGAGCCAGGAGAGTTTCTTACTGTGAAGCTTCTCCTCTCGTAAATTTATTCACAGGAGAGGTTTGCAAAAGCAGAGCCAAGAGTGTGATCAACGAGGATCATAATAATTATCAAAGGTGTTAGCCTTCCTGAATCTCTCTCATTTTTGCATGTCTAAACCGTCAGGCTCCCATTCCTTTACTTTAAAACTAACAACATATCACCACCGAATTAAAATGCAGCAATTACTTATGACCTTTCAGTGCATTCATTTGTTTCTTTAAAGCCTTGTCTATGCCTGATATTATACCTTTTGATAGCTAGGCAGTTAAATGAGAAAGACAATCTTCTGTATCAAGATTTAGACTGGGCTTCCCTGGTGGCGCAGTGGTTGAGAGTCCGCCTGCCGATGCAGGCGACACGGGTTCGTGCCCTGGTCCAGGAAGATCCCACATGCCGCGGAGTGGCTGGGCCTGTGAGCCATGGCCGCTGAGCCTGCGCATCTGGAGCCTGTGCTCTGCAGCGGGAGAGGCCAGCGTTCCGCAAAAAAAAAAAAAAAAAAAAAAGATTTAGACTGAGGCAACTTATATTCCTAATGGTGAAAGCACTTTTGTCTGGTGCTGGTAGAATGGATACATAGGAGGGCTGTTAATTTAGCTTTAATGTGGGCTGCATGGGAAAAGCTATAGGAGTTCTCTTTAGCTGGTATAAACAACTTTGGAATCAATGTGTTTTTCTTTACTGAAGACTTGCTTAGTGCCTCAGAAAAAAAGTCTATTTGTTTGCCTCATTCAGTAGTCACCACGCAGCCCCATGTGCAAGCCTGTGGCACCCATTAAGGCCTGCAGGACGGTTTGTTGCAAATGAACCAGGCCATCTGAATTCAACCCCAGTTTCGTCCTTCAAGCAAGCCAGACAGAGCCACGATTTAGGATTTTCCCGACATTTTATGGCAGTTTGTTTCATTTGCCACAGGCCTGCAATGATGCAAATTGCCATGAACTGGGTTAATCAGGCAGTAGAAATGTCATAAAGCTGCAGGAGAAACAAATTTCCATCTTGGAACTTGGCATGCCAATGAACGTGGGGAAGAATAAACGTGGACCTGGCTTTGCTGGTGTTATCTGTTTGCCAAGGTCGGTGCCAAGCAGACATGATTCGATTTTGTCAATTTGTACTCATTTTGAAGCCAAAGAATGGGAGTGAAAGAGGACCCGAAACTATAAGGAAGCACCAGGCCAAACTCTTTCCTCGGGTACCTGGGCTGTGATCCTGGGAGGGTGGTCCAGGGCAGTGGAGGCCAAATGTGTGCCATTAGATAGATGGAGGATAAATTAAAGGGCTGTTAGGGATTGGAGTGCTTTGGCCCTCTAATGTCATGGTACTTCTCCTGATATGCTTTTGGGATCCCTGCCCTGCCTTGAACAGCCCTGCCTCTCTTCTGCCATGAACAGCCTGTACCACGGTGGGAACCAATAGGCTGGAAATGGCACTGTTAGACCAAAGCTCTTTGGGCCCTGCTGAGAACTGGGACACGGTTGAGATGAAAGAGTCCATTCTCATATATTCATTGCTTGTCCTTGGACGCAAAAATGGAATTTTGTTTTTAATGCCTGAGAAACAGACTCCTTTTGTCTCTCTGCTGTTTTATTTTTATTTTTTCTTCTCCTGGCCTCATTTACATGTTTCAGGTATCATGAGTCACCCCTTGAAGGATCACACAGCCTGAAATTTCTGGGTCTCACTCTACAGCTGATAATGGGTTTGTTTTGCCTATACCCTTTATTTGTGTATTGTCCATTTTGTTTCCTATTTTGTAATATTACATTAATGGCATCGGTTTGAAAGTCCCCTAAGGACACATTCCATAGCTTCACTCCTGCTAACTGAGCTGTTTTTGACAGATGTCTTAATAACATTCTAGCTCATTGCCAAGCTGCTAGGGGTAAGAGCTACAATCATTTCTTCCTTTTTAAAGAATGAAATGTATCCCAGGAAAAGCTTCCCTAGAATTCTTCTGATTTTATTTTATACACTGAATTTATCATAGGCTCCCCCAGGGAGCAAATCTTTTTCTCAATTTTGATGCTAAAAGTCAGGTAATTCAGCATCCTAAAAGTCAGGTAGTAAGGAAGATGATGAAAAAATGGTCTCCTTCTAGCTCTCACAATGGTGATATTTCTAGCTTTCACATGTAGTCATTTTCATGTTCTTATGTTTTCTCTGTAATTTAGTCTATGTTCTGTGTTTAGTATATGTTTACATTTAATATATTTAGAATACGAAAGGTATTTTTTTTTAAACTGTGATTCCTGGTCTCTGTTAACAATAGCTGATGTTGATCACAAACATTTATTCACAGTGTATTAGATATACCTCACATTGTTGTAGCCCTTTACATGTGTTAAACAACAACAGTTGGTAAACAACTGTTACTTCACCTGAGTAAATTTGAAGATCTAATTGACTTTATTAAATGATTCATGAATATGGCAGCATCTCATCTGCCAGGCAAAGAGATACTTCAAGGAGTTATATAATGGAAGGCTTTTATAGAAAGGAGGGTGAGACAAGGAAGTCATCAGCAAGGGAAAAATGAAAATTCACTGGAGGAAAATAAGAGTTCAAGGTGACAACAGCTCCTCATTGGCTGAGTTGCAACATTTTCCATTGGCTGGACTGGTTGCTGGGCAAGAAGAAAATCTTCCTTCCTCCTGCGTGGGTAGTAGTGTCCCTTCCTTCCTGACGTGCAAGGTATGTTTCTTCTTGCTGGGTTCTGTAATTGACAATGAGTGGTAGGGCATGCGAACTCCATCTACAGGCCTTCCCAAATCCAATTTTAGTTGAGGTTTCCTTTATTCATTTTCATACGTGCATTATCTCAGTTAATTCAGAAACCTATGAGGTGTTTTATTCTGAAAATATTTCCTTTTTTGGTGCTTTCTTTTTCAATTTTGAGCAACAAAATGTGCATAGGTTTACATGGAATATTGATTCCCTTTCCAGCAGAGGGCCAGCTCTGTTGGGTTCTGCTTTCTAAAGGTGGTATCTTGCAGGATACATTGTCACAGTTGATGATTGTACATTTAAGTGCAAAGTAGAAATTGATATTTAGAAATTGGAAAAGGCCTGAGCAAATGAAAATTATATGGTATTTGGGGTACCTGAAAAAATCAATTAATTCGAAATGCATTTGGTATTGGTGAAATGACTGAATTTGATATTTGGTAGTACTTGGATGCAGGATTTTTCTTGAATGACCTGGTCCATGGTCTTCCCTAAGTTAAAATGCGAAGAGTCAACATTTGTCTTTGGTGCTTCTTGATACTTCCTGTAAAGTCCTCTTTTTCCATGATGCCCTTCTCCTCTCAAAGTTTCTGCTATTCTCTTGGTCCCTAATGCTTTTATTTCTCCAGGGCTTGTTCCAGGTCTAGCAGGACCTCCCTCACACTTTTCTGCCCATAAAAACTTACTCAAGCCATGGTCCTGCTAAATGTCAGCTGACTAGATAAACACAAGGGTCTTAAATGGCACATGGAACTGTAGGAGGAAAACATCTTGATGAAACTCTAAAAATAAATGTGGAGGATGGCTTCAGATATAGAAATAAAAATATCATGAGACATTCCTGTTATGTACAAGAGAAAACAACTTGAAAATGGGTTTAAGATATTAACTTGTAATTCAATTATCTATCAATAGGCAGATGATTTTGAGATTTTTTTAACATCAAGAGGTAAATATAACTTTGCAGGCATCAAGAGATCAGTGGGGTGGGTTGTAGATGGGGTGCCAATCAGTGGGGTGCCAATGTGATGGAAAGGTATCTAACAGAAAGCTGTGGGAAGAGCATTCTATGTCAAGAAGATTAATATTTAAATGTAAATTTGGGGCAATTCATCAATTCAAGAATTAAATCTCATTATAGAGTATCTGAGTGAAGATAAAAGGAGGGAGGAAAGGAAGCGCTACTTCTGTTGGATATACTACAGGTTCTTTAGGCAAACATTCCAGATTTAACCGGAGAACGATCCAGAGACTATAATAGTGGTGGGAGGCTATAATGATTGGCATTGTTAAAAAACAAAACTCAACCAAGTAAATTTTAAAGATCTTATTCTTTTTAACAATTTTCCCCTTTTGACCAGACTTTCAGCTTAACCAAGAGATGTGATCAAAATTTAAGGCATTAGTGCCACTTTCAGCTACTCCTCTGAAGTTCTCCCAGTTTTTGTTGCTCCTTTGTATGGCATCCATATGTTACGGCATTTTTGCTTGACCACTGTGATATTCACAAACCACAGCTTCAGGTTCACAGTCTTTAAGTCAGTCATTCTCTTCATTCCTTTTCTGACATGCCAGTCTTAGGGAGATCATTTGCTTGGTGGTTAATGGCTGCAAACACATATTTATAGCTTTTGAAAAAAATACAACATACCAGGGAGAGTATCATAATTATTATAAGCAGGATAATTCCCAATGTTGGGAGTGCACTTTGGAGCCATAGTCCCCAAGACCCAAACCAATCAAAATCAAATAAGTCAAAGAAATACCCTGCTGAATGAGTCACCTTTTAAAGCCAAGTGGCTTGCTCAGTAATCTTACATAATTGAGTTTCAGTTTTCTCAGAAGTATTACTCCAGGTGTAACAGGTTGTCTTGGCTCCAGCACAGACACCTCCTTGCTCAGCTAAAAGATAATCAAGGGCTATCCTATTATCAAAAACAACTTTGGCCGGAGAGTAGAAAGATCTTTGTTTGGGTAGCTATTGTCTTAGCAATAGGATCTGCAATATCTTCAAGAGAAAAGGAAACGTTCATCATTTGCATTTACTCCAAACCAGGGAAGTAGGGAACCTGTCAAAGGGAGCTAATTTTGAATCATGAATGCTTTCTGGTATTATGGGTCCATAGACCACACAGGCAGTTTTATTCTGGTTACTCTTGTCTTATGTCCCTTTCTTTGTGTAGAGCCCATACTCAAAGTTCCCCAAGTTTGGAGTGTTAACCAGAGACAGCGAAGTGAACTAGGGGGTTTCCAGCATCATGGACAGATCAAAGTTTTTGATGACATCCAGCAGTCCGTGAAAGGTTACCCCTCTTATCAATCGCCTGGAAGATACGGATGATGGCATTATCTTTCCAGGCCAATGCCAGAGTAAAGGAAAGAAAGAGAAAAAGAAAGAGTTTCATGTTTAGTTACAGTATGAAGTCTTGATTTGGCATCTTGGGAGGAAACAGTCAACGTTGATGTCAGCTACTTTACTTCCTAGTCAATTTGATTTGGAAGTCTCTAGTGTTTGTATGGGGCCAGATGTCAGGTGGAGTCTTCTTTAGCTCTGAAATATGTGCCCAAGGCTCAAATCTCTGAAGTATGGCTGCCATCTGGGTAGTGAGGGGGACCTGGTATAGTCTTTTCCAAGGTGATTCAAGGGCAGCCTTTGTTCTTACCAGTTGAGTTTTATATCTCAAAGTTATCAAAAACTGGCACTTGTCAAAAAGTCCTTTTCAAATTTTTTTCTGAAGTTGAAACACTTTTGCAGGAACATCTTTGCAGAGTATCAAAGTAAAACAGTAACTCTCTGTAAATGAAAAAAGACTTAAAAATGCCCATTATTAAAATCTGATAGAATTGACAAGGAAATTTTTGTGACACAACATTTTAAGACAATAACTGGAATTATGACTGATAACATTATACCAAGACATATCAGATTTCTAGGAATTTCACACAATTTCTGTAATACATCTAATATATATATATTTATATAGACACAACATAAAGAAGGCTTTGTATTACTTCTTATTTGACAATGCTTCCCATGTAATTTAACATATGAAATAAACCTAATTAGTTTAATATCTACATTGTTATAAGAAGAGAGAGCAAATCTTTTGAAATGTTCCAGAGGCCCTCTGGAAAATTTCAAAGTTAATTCAAGGTCAAAAAGACTTCATTTAGAATTTGATTTTTAGGGAATTTGTAAAAAAAAAAAAAAAAACTAAAGGTTTTAAAACACTTGATCAAATAGGATCATAAGTCGCTGTGAAACAATTCTTAGTTATCTACTTAAGCAAAATAACAAAGACTTCATAGGCAAATTTGGAAGCTTACATAGTTCTGAGCAAAACTTAGGTCTTTTAATTTTGAGTGGACTAGGTTTACTTAAGTAATCATAGACTCAATAAAGACAACATAGAAGATAGGTGATTATTTTGATAAGACACAAGATCTTTGTTTTTTATCTAAGCAGATTACTTAAAGATAAAGAAACACCTTTAATAATCGTTTATTATCAGAAGCAGACCCGTAGAAAAAAATCTGTACTTATAATAGAGACAAAACCAGTTTCCAGTTTTGTACCAGCTAACTTTTGATATTAAAACTCATTTACTTAATTAAATTCATTCTATTCTTATCCAATCCTGACCATGTAAAATGCCTTTTTCTTATTATTCTAGTAGTTTTAATTACATATGTTAGAATTTTTAACCCTTCGAAACTTTAATTCTAGTGAAAACTAAGAAGTAAGCAAGTATGGACTTCTACATTAGTATTCTGTGGATTGGCAGACTTATAAATACTTTTTATAATATCTAGAAACATGCTTCTCAGCATGGCACAAAACATGTTTGCTAACAGACCCAAATATCTTTAATTCCTCTGTAAAGGGAATCAAAAGTAGATAAGCCTGTGTTCAGTAATTAATGTTTCAGTATTTTATCTTATTTGGAAATCATCTGGATATCCATCATTTAATTTAACTTAGCAAAACTTTAAACTTTCAAAAATTATTTGGGGCAACTATATGAAAAGTTTACCTAGAAACTTTTATCTTACTTTTATCCATTTAATTTACTTGTTTTCAGTAGTTGTGTTTAGACCACCCCCATAAGCTTCATGAAACATTAGACAAAGTCAGTCATCAGTCTAGGTTATTTTTCTGGTCAAAAAATTTCATAAGAAATAACATGAACGTATTTCACTAATAACATGAACCTATTTCACTAATAAACCCAGGTAGAATAAAGAGTTGTATGTCTGAATTATATTCAATGCTGAAAACACAACCGTCTTTTAATTAAACCAACAAAACTTAAACTAGCCTTTATTTACCAAAGTGTATCCAAGATCACATGAAATGGAAAAGCATTTGAGTTAGTTTGAATACCAAATTTATAAAAGCACTTGTCTGTTTAAGCCAATTAAGTAGAGCTGTTTTACAAATTAATTTTAGCAATACCATCTGAAGGTATAAAAATACCACACATCTACAGCATAAACAACCAGACAGATGTAAACAGAAACCTTATAGTTCTCATTTAAAATTTTTTCTTGAACTAGATTTTTGAGCAAGGATACTTCTATAGCAGTTTGTATCTTTAAAAAGTGCCCCCTCTTTTTTTTTTTCCTGAAGTCCTCTAGAGCTGCATTTATAGTTCTGCAAATACTTGTAAGATAAGAACAGTTGTTCTCAGTTCCTCAAGGAATTGGATTGTAGCCTGGATGCTAAAGGACTGACACACCCTCCACCTATGTTGGAATGTTTCCCTCTGGTTACATTTAGCTTAGAGGACATGACCTAAATTTTTTTTTTTCTATCAGACTCTGAATATCAGCTTCCAATTTGGCCAAACTTCTGGTGATACAGTTATTAAATCCTTCCAAATGTCTTGTCAGGTTTCAGCCAGGCCAAGCAGTGTATGTTTCTGGCAATGTTGAACAACTACTTGGACTTATGAGGTGTCCTCAAAACGGGTGCAAAAGATATTACCTTCATAAGATCTTGAGTCACTCCCAAAGGTGGCCAAAAGAAAGAACCGACAGCTTGCATGTCCCAGGCAGGCAGAATGCCAAGCCAGGTAACGAGACAAGCAAGAAGGCAGTAGATATCCCTGGGAGAGAAAGGATCAATAACCGATGTGTTTGAATTTGGAAAGGAAGGGACAATGTGAAATTTTATTTTCGTCTCTTGACTGGGCACTACAGATCGAGAAATGGGAGAACTGGCTCTGGTAAGAATTCTCATGTTTCGCTGGCTTCTGACAATTTTCTCAGGCTCCAGTTTTTTTAAATTAATTTTAGCTTCCCTTGGCTGTTTAAGGGAATGATGCAGCAGTTTACCAGAAAATTCCTCAGAGTCCTGGGAATTCTGGGAGGGGTCCATATAGGGGGCCTCCTTCAAAGGTAGATATGGGGGTGTCTGTAAGACAATTAACTTTGAGGATTTTTGTTTATGGTCTTGTAACCTCTTCAGTGTAGAAAGACAACTCAGAGGATTACTAGAATACTCAAATAAAGGAAGAGAGAGGGGAGCAGTAGGGATTGTGTTCATCTCATAGTCTTTTGTTTTTGGTACCTCTTATATCTTTAATTTTTTATTAGCTTTTTGCAATGAAACTTTCAATGAAGCTATTTTGAAATTTTGAAGCCTTTTGGAGGCTTTTGCCTACCAATGAAAATCTCTTGCTTTTATGTGCACTTCTTAAATGATCTTATCTACTTGGGATATTCCTCATAATGACTATTGTATTTTCCCTGAGGATTAGCAGCAGCTTGGTAGGACCCTAGGCACAAATGGGGTACAATCCACATTTCAGTCCAGCTATATCTAACTGCAGTTGGGATGCAACTCACATTTCTGTCTGGCCATATTTTGGGACTCCCAACCTGATTGTTACCAGGCCAAGCTCTCAGATACAGTAAGATTTTGACATTTTCATAGACATCTATATCTTCTGGAATCATAGTTCTTAGATATAAAATAAGCAGTTGTGCCAGAAGGTGGCATGCTTGACTCTTTAGAAATTAAAGATCCCACCTCTTTTAGCAAGCCTTTATCTACACAAAACAAGACAAACAATCATGTGTACCTTAATACACCAGTGGTAACCAAGGAAATACTACTACAGACTGGCCAATAGAAGACCATGTGCACTACCAGTAATTCCCAGCATGGACCAAACAAGCAGACTCCAGTAAATGGGGACTATGGACTAGAACTGGGGAAAGGATTAAACCAGAAAATCCCAGTAAGTGGGGATTGTGCACTGGAGCTGGGTCAAAGGATTTCAAACAACTGGGGAATTATGGACTGAACCAAGGGCTAGGGACTCAGGTTCCAGATAGAAGTGTCTGCCAGCTCAAGCTGACCAGCCTGGAAAGCCAATTTAGATTGATGCCTGTGTTTCTTTTTGTCCCTGAAGCCATCAGACGTTTGCTTTGGATCCCACCACTGCCACCAAATTTGTTAAAAAAAAAAAAACAAAACACCAAAATTCAACAGAGTAAATTTTAAAGATCTAATTGACTTTATTGAACAATTCATGAATTGGGTAGCATCCTATCTAGCAAGTAGAGAGGAGCTCCAAAGGACTACATAAAGGAAAAGTTTTTTAAAAGCAAGACCAGGATGTCATAAGTAAAAACAATTATTTCGGGCTTAGATAACCTACCTATGGGGGACAGAAAGAGTCCATGTGGTATATTATTTCGTCTTCTTTTGTCGCATGGAGGGGGCCCGTGTGACAAATTACCTCATTGTTGCTAACCAGAAAATTCCTGACTGACTGGTGAAAACTGCATTTCTGGGGGCGGTTGACGCTTCCATTAGGTTAGGTATTAAGCCCTGGTTTGGTGGTGTGCCCTAGCATAAATACCTTCATTTTGGACCTATGGTTTTCTTTTTTAACAGGATATTGTTTGGAAGGCTCATTCAGCCCAAAACAGAGCATATAATTATTTTTGACTTAACCTTACTCAGTAAAATTATCTCTTCAAAAATAAAGAACTGAAAATAAGATCACTGCTATAGACCTAATCGTGATCAAATTAGAGGAACAGTTTGACAGTATAATTTATTTATTAAGTTCCTGCCTGCTGTGTACCAGAAATTGTGTGTGGTGGGCATATTGTCAAGATACAAACATGTTTCTAAGGGACATAGCAGGAAGAGGATCCTAGACTTAGGAAAGGTGGGTTTTAAAAATCAGGGATAAACCACAAGCAAGATGAAGGTCTTAAAACTGGATTCTTACCATCGCATGAAGGAATTTCACGACACATAATGTATATTTTGATCATTTCAACTTTGAAAAAGAAGTAAGATAAATAACGTATTTTGATATAAAATATTTATTTCAGGTAAATGGATTCCCAAGGTAACTTTGTGCTGACCAACACTGTGTGGGCATAAAAATTCCTAGTATTTGATTGACTTTATCTCACTAAATAAGCAAAAGCAGATGCACCAGCCATTAGTGAGCTGCTACTGTTCTGAGTTCATCTGAGGGGTAAATGGGCCAATATAAGGCTCTCCTTCCACTTCTGATGCAATAGTCTTGGGGACAATTTTCTGGTAGGATATGGCCCTGGTCTTATGCACAGGATCAGGATTTGGAGAGGGAACATTGAAAGAAGCATACAACCCAGCCATGAGCAGGGCTGTATTCAGATTCTAGATTCATCATGTTTGAATAATGCATCGACATTCAAAGTGATTTCTCTCACTTGCTCCAAACTGGAACTAGCAACTCTCTGGAGGGAGAAAATGCTCATTCTGTGAGAATTTTTTCATTTGGAACTAGAGGTGGAGAAATAGGAGGGCAGGGTTCAGTGCTACATGCTTCATTGCCCAATACATCAATAAATTTCTCCTTCCTCCTGTTTTTATAAGAGCCCGTTATTAAGCGGGCTCAAATTGGTTGATTCCTATTGGTTAAATGGGCTTAAATGAGGAAAAGTGTGACGTAGGAGATGGAAGGAATGCCACTTCTTATCCAGGAATCAGGCCCTGCTAATGGTACATGAAATATTAATTAACAATGAAAGAGTTAAAAATATCTAGATCTGGAATGATGGGATGAATCTAACAAGACCAAACTTAACGGGCAAAATGTTAAGCTGTGACGTTTGGGCCATTACTTTAACTGCCCAAATATGAGCGATTTCAGATGATTATAAACTTAATATAAATCCTCAGTCCTCTGGAAGTTATACTCCCAGTTTCCATTATTCAAGGGAGGGGGCCCTCCCCTCCACCTCTTCCCCTTCCTACTGGCTGCAACATGAGTTGCCTTGGACCATGTTGTATCAGTGCTTGAGGGATGGTGGAGCAATAAGACAGAAGGATCCTGGGCTGCTCTTGACTTTGTGGAGCAACACAGTCATGACAGCTAGGACTTTTATGTAACAGCAAGAATCACTATCTTATTTAATCTGCTATTATATCATGTGTCTGCCATGACTGTCAAAGGTATATTTTAACAAGATGACTGCTTTTGATTATTCATGGTAGCCAAGATACAGAAACAACCTAAGTGTCCAACAATGGATAAATGGATAAAGATGTGATATATGTATTCAATGGAATAGTATTCATTCATGAGAAAGAAAGAAATCTTGCCATTTGCAACAACATGGATGGTCCTTGAGGGCATATGCTCAGTGAAGTAAGCCATACAGAGAAAGATAAATACTGCATGGTATCATTTATATGTGGAATATATTTTTTAAAAAGTCAAACTCATAGAAATATAGAGTGGAAAAGTAGTTTCCAGGGGCCGGGGGTGGGGGTGGGGGAAATAGGGAGAGATTGGTAAAAGGGTGTAAGTGTTCAGCTGTAAGATGGATAAGGTCTGAGATCTTATGTAAAACATGGTGACTATTGTTGATAACACTATATTGTATAATTGAAATTTGCTAAGACAGTAGAATTTAAATTTTCGCAGCAAAAAAAAGGTCAACATGTGAGGCAATGGATATATTAATTAAACAGATGATGGTAATCCTTTCACAATGTATACATGTATCAAATCACCATGACATACACTTGAAACATCTTACAGTTTTGTCAGTTATACTTTAATAAAGCTGAAAAGAAAATGACTGCTTTTGATCTTAGTACCAGAAGCTAAGGCATTTTCCACTCCTAATTTTCATCTTGACAGATAAGGAAGAAAGAAGAAATAGAAGATAAAGGGGAAAAAACAATGGCAAGGAATAGTTTCTTAGGGAGCTCAGTGGTCAGTGACAGCAAAGCACAGTGGTATGTGGTAGATGTTTATCATTGTAACCTCTGCCAGTTTCCTTGGGGTGAATACTTCCGAGGGAGCTACCACCAGGACGTCAGAGTTGGGGAAGAGATGCTAACTTGAATTTCCTAGAACTGGTACATGCCGAGTCTAGCATACCCCTTTGCACTAACTAGCAAAGTAAGAAGTCCAGTTGACATGGCCTTGAGGCAAGTTGACAATGGCTGGCAAGATACTTTGGAAAGATAAAGGGCCTATACTATTTGTTCTGGAGGAAAGAAGTTTTACTCAAATCACAAAGGCATTTTTAAAAGTGATGTAGTTAGTGAAAATTGTCAAAACCTGTGAGAACAGTGTAGGCCTCTGTGGTTGAATTTCTTTAAAAAGCCTTCAGTATTTTAGAGGATAAAATTAATTTTATAAATGTTGAAGATTCTTGAGCAGGTGATATTTATATTTTTAGTTTAACAAAAGGTTATATTTTCATGGAAAACAATAAAGCGCTAAGAAAATATCAAGTCTGCAATAGAGTCACAGCTTGCAGTAGATGTTGTTGTTAATAAATGAAATAAAAAGGTTCACAGCAGCCCAATGCCAATTTTCTTTCCATTTCTATCAAATAGAATGAACTTTATACCTAAAGGGGCTAAACAAATGTTTGTGAGAGGGCACTGGTGTCTAAGTTAGGTGCAGCCTGTCCTTTGCCCATGTATATATCAAGGCCAAGATAAATACATGCACATCAGTTATGTGGAGGACATAAAATGTTAATTAACAATGAAAGAGTTTAAAAATTTCTAGATCTGGAATGATGGGATGAATCTAACAAGACCAAACTTAACGGGCAAAAAAGTTAAGCTGTGAAGTTGGGGCCAGTACTTTGCCCAAATATGAGCGATTTCAGGTGATTATAAACTTAATATACATCCTCAGTCTTCTGTATCATGTGGGTACTTCAAAGCAAATATAACCCAAGGGTGTATTAATTGGAGTGTATTGTACTATCTAGAGGAAAGGAAATAATTGTTTAAATCTACTTTTCATCCACCCATTTATCTTATTCATCACATTCAACTATTCACTCTCCTTCATTAACTCAATTAATACTGATTGATGATCTACAAAGTCAGCTAAGTGATGGATACATAGACATAAGATAGGCACTGCGCGTGCCCACATGGAGCTTGTATTCATTTATTGTCATAACTCCCTATGACTTTAAGGGAATTAACAAGAAAGTGAAATCTTCCCACAGACCCGTAATAAAATTGGTCTTGAGTAAACTCAGTCATGTAAGGAAGGGTTCGTCGAAGTAATTGGAGGAGTTTAAGAGCATGTCATAGCTTTCTGCAAATAGCCAAACAGTTATCGTAGAGCTCTTCTCACACAGTATATATGGGAAATGAAAAAGAAGCGAATACAGTAAGTCCCCTACATATGAACAAGTTCCGTTCTGAGAGTGTGGCATCTGTAAGTCCAGTTTGTAAGTCCAACAAAGTTAGCCTAGGTACCCAACTAACACAATCAGCTATATAGTACTGTACTGTAATAGGTTTATAATACTTTTCACACAAATAATACATAAAAAACCACAAAAAAACATTTTTAATCTTACAGTACAGTACCTTGAGAAGTACAGTAGTACAGTACAACAGCTGGCATACAGGGGCTGACATTGAGTGAACAGGCAAGAAGAGTTACTGACTGGAGGAGGGAGAGGAGGTGGGAGATGGTAGAGCTGAAGGATCGTCAGCAATAGGAGATGGAGGGCCAGCTGCAATTTCACTCACACCTGATGTTGATGGCACAGGTTCTGGTTCCTTGCCGGATTCAATTCTATCTTCCCTCTTGAAAAAACCATCCAGTGATGTCTGGGTAGTAGCTCTTTCTTTCTCATAGATGACACGGTAGCACTGGATTACGTTCTGAATGGCTGCTGCAACATTTGTGTACCATTCTACGTTTCAGGTCCTGTGCTTCAAAAACTAGCAGTGCCTCCTCAAATAAAGAGAACCACCTTGCCATTTCGTGCTTCCGGAATCTCTTCAGTTCTTCAGTTACTTCTTCTTCCTCTTGTCTCTCTTTTTCCTTTCTCTGGGCCTCCAGTTCCATCAGGTCTTCATTAGTAAGCTCCACGTTCACGTCTTTGAAAGTTCGCAACTTGAAGGTTTGTATGTAGGGGAATTACTGTAGTCAAATCTAGTAGACTTGGGAGAGAAAGAGGAAATTTAGGAAGGTTTAGCTAGGGATATGATTCTTAAGCTGAGTCTTGAAGGATAAATGGGAATTCATCAGAAGAAAAGAAATAAAGGGCATTTCACTAAGTGGAGGGAACAGTGTATACAAATTCTCAGAGCAACACAGTGGAAGTGTCCTTGGTAACAGCAGGCATTTTTGAGTGTTTGTAGTATAGAGAATAAGAGTCTGGAGGGAAGAGGTGAAGGGGACTAGCTAAAGATGAATCTGGTGAGAAAATCTGGGATCAGATCATGGGAGTGTTTTATACCAGGGAGTTTAAATTCTATTTGAAGGCTCTGAGGGAGTGGGTGGGCATCAAAGTGTTATAGGCAGGGGAATAACTTGCTCAGATTTACATTTCAGAAAGATCCCGCTCATGGCAGTGTGGAGGAAGGATTTGAGGGAGGGCAAGCTTCCTGACAGGAAGGGAAGGAGGAGTTTCTGACATGCACTGACACTGGGACTGTATTTTTGAGGTTGAGTTCATTTTAGAGAGTCTGAAATACATAGATTGTTTATGTGACTGTGGTTCTTTTGCACTGAGCTGGGTTGAAGGTCAATAAAAGGTAGCTCTTCATTCAGGCTACTTTTGTACTCAGAGTGCAGAGTATGTTGTTTTCTCTTGGTGTGTCTGGTACATTTCAGCATCTTCATTCATGCATTCATTCATTCATCTAATATGTATTAAATACCTGGCAGGTGACAGCCATGTTCTTGGTCATGGAGATACAGCTGATACACAAGTAAGTTCTCAAGGAGGGGAGGGGAAGAATACAGAGAAAATAAACAAGAAAACACACAAAAGGTAATTCCAGTTGCTTTTAAGTGCTGAGAAGTGACTAAAACAGAGTAACATGATTGGCAGTAACTTGGGTGAAGGTAGGTTTGTCTGGTGGCATGGCCGGAGAAGCCTCTCTGAGGAGTGGATGTTTTATTTGAGACCTGAATAATGAGAAAGAGGCAGTCATCTTTAGATTAGAGGCAGGATCTCCAAAGCAGAATGAGCCACAGGCTCAAAGAACATCAGAAATTATTTTGTCATGTTCAAGGAAACTTTTATGTCAGTGTGGCACAAATACAGTTAGTGAGGGGGAGGGTTGTACTACACGAGGTCAGAAAGGGTGGAAACTGACAAACATAATACAATCTTACAGGGCTTGGTATGAGGTGGGGGTTTCATCTCATTTGTATTGTAAGGAAATCACTCTGGTTGCTTCTAGTGGGAGGTGGATTGGAGTGAGACAAAAAAAGGAGCAGGGAGACCAAATGAAGATTATTGCAGATGTCCAGATGAAAACAAATGTGACTGCTACTGCTACTATGGTGGTGGCAATGACAATGGAGAAAAGTTGGTGTTTTCTGGAGGTCAAGCCAAGAGAACTTGCTGTTGGATTGGATATGGGGGCAGTGAGGGAAAAGAGAAACCAAGAACAAGGCCTGCCTTTTGTGCGTCGCCAAATGTGCTGTTTTGGGGGATGTGAAAGGCCAAGATAGGAAAATAATTGGATGGGAAAATTAGAGTTCTGTTTTATCCGTGTTAGTTTTGAGATGCTTGTTAAGCTTTGAAGTGAAGATGTCAAGGACGTGGTTGGGTACATGAATCTGAAACTCGGTCGTGAGGTCAAAGCCGGAGATAAGAAATCAAGAGTTATTGGTATTAAATTCATGATGGTATGAGTAGTTGTTCACAAGATGTCCACTTGGTCAAATGATGATGGTCTCTACTAGCTCACTTTACCAGCATGATGCCTGACATTTGGTGGAATCTGAATAACTGTTTGCTTATTGCTCTGAACAATACTAGAATGCTCCAGAGGACTAAAGACAAGCATGTGAGTTCCAAGCATTTTGGCTGCTTTCTACCAGTAAAGTATCTTTGTCTCTAGGGTAAAATTCTGGGAGGGCATATAGTTAAGAAATAAGAAGAATCTTCTCCATTTGTGTTTGGTGATCATGCCCTCTTGGACAACTGGAGAGAAGTTTAGAAGAGTGTCACTCCCACCTTCATCCCTCCCCCTCCCCCCAGCTCTGTGTTTAGAACTCACTGGCTTCTAAAGAGAATTCAAGTACTGAGTTTGTCAATGCTTTAAAGGTGTTTCACATTCTGAAATTTTAAGCCATATAAGAATTGCTCTTCTTTATAACAAAATATTCTCAGTATTCCTACCTAAATCTACATCATAACGGGAGATAGTATCACGGAACTGCAGTGAACTTGGGCTTGTAACCAAATGTCAGTGTTCTTTTCCTTCTGACTATCTTGTCTTAGAAATTTTGATTTCTATCTTAATCAAGTAATATCTATAGTTTTAAATATCATTTAGTAATTATTCAGTAATCCAAATTTTTGTTTCCAATCTCAGAAATAAAATCACAGATAGTTTAAATAAGGCATGAGAAATTAATACTTCCCTTTCCTTTTTTAAAATACTAACTCAAGCCATCTATTAATTCCTTGATGGATTCTGGGAGCCAACTTTTACTCATTTTTCTTATTGTTGGCACTCTCTAAAGACAGACTAATCATATGCTCCTTAGTTCTCTTTCTCCTTTTATTTTCAAATCTTTATTCCCTTGCGTGGTTGCTTTTGAAATCCAAGTAATTGAAGAGCTTCATAAGATTTGGAAGGAATGAGTCTGGTCATGAGTATGTGGCTGGTCCCAAGAGAAGGTGAAAAACACTGTTTTCAGTTGCCCTAATTTTATTTCTATTATGGAATCTTTTCTCATGGCTCTGCAGACAAAATTCCAGCTGAAGTTTGCACTGAAGGCAGCATTATATAGACTCTCACTGACTGTGCTGAGAAACATTTTTAAAAAATGCATTTTGTTCATTACCCAGGAAACTAAGGCATCTTTTCAAATTATCTAATTATGAACGTTAAGATAAAAATTACTGATTCTGGGTAAAGAAGATGTGGCACATATATACAATGGAATATTACTCAGCCATAAAAAGAAATGAAATTGAACTATTTGTAATGAGGTGGATGGACCTAGAGTCTGTCATACAGAGTGAAGTAAGTCAGAAAGAGAAAGACAAATACTGTATGCTGACACATATATATGGAATTTAAGAAAAAAAAAATGTCATGAAGAACATAGGGGTAAGACAGGAATAAAGACACAGACCTACTAGAGAATGGACTTGAGGATATGGGGAGGGGGAAGGGTAAGCTGTGACAAAGTGAAAGAGTGGCATGGACATGTATACACTACCAAACGTAAGGTAGATAGCTAGTGGGAAGCAGCCGCATAGCACAGGGAGATCAGCTTGGTGCTTTGTGACCTCCTGGAGGGGTGGGATAGGGAGGGTGGGAGGGAGACGCAAAAGGGAGGGGATATGGGAACATATGTATATGTATAACTGATTAAATTTGTTATAAAGCAAAAAAAAAAAGAATTTAGGTTGATGGACTGTAGCATACAATGAGAAGAATAAAGTGTGTAGAGCTAGAGAGAAAAAAAAAATTACTGATTCTGTGAAACTTTATAATAACAATCTAGGTTCCATTTAAAATTAATGTCACAGATACATTAGACAAAAATGTTTAGCCATTTGTTTATATGTTAATTACATCTATTTAACTATGTGTAACACGCACCTTTTACATCATGTATAATGCATTTTAATCTATTCAGTGTTGCAATTGAGTTATCTCTATGGATTTCATAATTTATGTTATAAAAAAGCCTTATAAGAAGATGACTTCTTTGTTCCTACTCATCTTTAAAACTGATTTATGGCTTTCAAATAGTAGCCTCAGAAATTAAAATTTTAACATCATTTTAATATATTCTCTAAACACTGCTTCAACATTAAATCTTGCTTTTAACCCTTGTATTGTCCTATTTTCCATCATACTTTATCAGTGTTTGGTAGTAACCAGCATGTGCATCCAATACCCCCTACTCTCTCTTCAGAGTGATCTTATATTAAGGTTAGAAGTACTTTGAATTTCATTTCATAACTGGAAAAGTTGAGGCTGAAGAGAGCTCCCATCTGTATCCGAATAGTTCTGTCACATGCTCTCATCCTTATAGACAGTGACATTTTCAACATCACCTGCCTCAGAAGTGACAGACAGAATCAAAACAAACTGGTTGAGTTTGCAAGCATGTGTATGCAACCCCAAATCGCTGGAAATGAGCATTCACCCAAAATGGACATCTGAAGTGAGTAAGAAATTACCTAAAGGGACATGGCCCCATGGAGGTAGAGCTGAGGATGTTACTTGAATTTGAATTTAAGCTGTGATTTCCTTCATGAATGCATTAGTCTTTTCTTGTGCCAACCAAGATTTCCGTACATCTCCTGTTCTTTTCTGTTCGTTTCTAGTAGTGTGGCCTTCATAACGAGGGCATGGCTAAAAATGTGTTTAAATACAGAATACAGGAAAGACAATGGGCAGAAAAGTTGGTTTCAATAATATGACTCAGAGTATGACAGATTTTATGACTTCTAAGCATTGGGAAAAATTTTTTTATCATTGTTCTCAGCCTTCACTACTCTCCTCAAATTAAGAAGCCAAGAACAGTCACACAATAAAGAGACTCATAATAGTGAGAATGGGCAGTAGACGTGCTCTCCCCTCCCCCCAGATCAGGAGAGGCATCTCCATAGCAATGTTTTGCAAGTGTACGTATAAATTTCTAGCAGGTGCACAATTCTGTGTGGTGTTACAGAAACTTGGATGGCTGCAATGGTAGAAATGTAGTTGTCGTTATTACTTTTTTTTTAAGATTTTCTTGGCTGTGCCATACAGCATGCGGGATCTTGGTTCCCCAACCAGGGACTGAACCCACGCCCCCTGAAGTGGGAGTGCAGAATCTAAACCACTGGACCACAAGGGGAGTCCCAGAAATGTAGCTGTCTTTAAAGTCTTTGAGAAATTGCAGAATGCAAGAGGTTTTTTGCCACTACTATTGAAAGCTTTGATTTAGGAAAATGACATTACAGCTCAGATTGCTTAGAGGAGGACAGGTAGACAGGTGTATCTCACCTGCCAATTGTAGCTAGGATTTTGATACTTAGAGGGGGCATAGCTTGTAAATAACCCCTCATTATTATAAGGTCTTGCCAAGATGTGTTTCTTTCTGGTGATGACATGTGTCATACTGGCTCTAGGAAAAAGTGTGAAGCAGATGATACTTGTTATTGAAGACCCAGCCATTTATTAAGAAGCCTCTTTTCCTTCTGCTTCAAGTTCGCTTTCCAAACCTGTTCTCAACAAAGGGATTGTACCCTCATGGCAGCTTAAAGTGTAAAAATCTGACAACAGCTAAAACTCTTAGCCTTCTTAAGATATTTGCATTTTATCAGAAATTGAAATCTTGAACCAAGGGAATGAAATGCCAGAGATGCAATTTTTGAGCAATTAATAAGCTAATGAGAAATTTTTTGAGGAGCAAGAGGACTTTGTTGTTCCCTTAAAATTATGTCACACTAAACAATAAAACAGACAAATAAAATGATTCATGAGCATTTGATTTATGTAAAATTTATATTTATTTTTATTTTTTTTCAATAATTTTTGTTTCAACATTAGTTCCACTTCCAGAAATGATATCTATGTGAGCCTCAGAAGTTTAAAGATACAGTTTTTGTGTTATAAATTTGTGTTTTTCTCTTCAGTTTACTTGAAATCTGTTATATTTGTGTTTCCTCTAAATCCTGACCGTGGAAGTGAATGCAATTGCCTTTACATGTTGTATTATTTGAATTATCTTTGTAATTCTAGTATCAGGACTGGAAGATCATTGGGTAACCTTAAACCTAGGTCTAATGCTGTCACTGATTGAATGTCTTTGTTTTTGGAAATTATTAACCTTGTGCCTCAGTTGCATCCTTTACAAAACAGTTTATTTTGTGAGGATATCCCAAATAGGAGATACCCATGAGGGAACCTTGAGGGGGAAGAAACCAACTGTTGTTACAAGGGTTCATCTATGAGCTAGGGCCAAGTAGAGGTGAAGCACTGGTGGCTGTGAGCAATGGTAAAGTAGAGAGAGACTTTGGACTCTGATTGGCATACGTTTAAAGTATAGTTCTCCCACTTATTAGCTATGAGAATTTGGACAAGATGTTTATCCTCTCTGAAGAGTAGTATTTTTGGCATATCGTGATTCCCAATATATACATTATGTTATTTTACCTATTTATGTAATATGTATGCCAATCAGAGTCCAAAGTCTCTCTGTGCTTTACCATTGCTTAAGCAAGCAAAACATCAAGTTCAGTATCTAAGATGATGCAGAAATGAAATAGGAAAGAGAGGTGGAACTTGAGAGTTCAGATTGTCAGCCTGGATTAAGGATAATTTTTTATTGCTTTAGAACTGTGACTATAGTTTAAGGTTTATTGAATTAAAACCCAAATATACTATGAGTAAAGCAGCAATGATAATACCTGCCATATAGGACTACATAAAGCACCTAACATGGTGGCTAATTTCAGACATGCCTTATAGGCCTCCCACAATTCCCTAGGTGCTGTTACCTCTCAGATCTTCAATACCATGGCCGGGGACACTGCTTGTGTCTACACTGTTCAGCTGACTGGGGCCTAGGAGTTGTCACTGAGCAGCCAGATGGAGCAGCTACATGCTCCGTGTTTCTGACTTCTTTTGTCACTTCTGGACTTGGATGATACCACACAACAGAGGGCGTGGGCAGTGAGCTGATGCCATCCAGAAGTATGGGGTAGGCTACTCCTATAGCACATATTTTGACCATCGAACATCAGGGGATGGGGGAGAGTATGGAAGATAAATGCCTCTCCTCCAGCCTTTTCCCCCTATAGACTGCTCCTTGTCTAAGTTTCCCCATATATCCTATCTGAAGAAGTCTCATAGGGCTGACCTGAGCTCACTGGCAGAGCAGGCTGTGTTGTTCATGGCTTATTATGTTACCACAAGCAGCATGATAATCACCTTGCCTCTCTTTCTGTTCTTCTCTCTCTTTTAAAACTTTCCCCCTCATTTTCCATACCCTAGAGTTGCACCTCTCAAAAGCATCAGTGCTCAATTCTTGTTTCGATTCTTTTGTCTAGGGAAGCCAGGCTAAGATATTGCTTAGCACATAGAAGTTGCTCATTAAGTATCAATTTTTATTTTTTTCCTTCTCTGTTAATATTTTTATTTGACCTTGCCCAGTTCCAGGATAAACTTGAAGTTTAGTGTCTTAATTACCTCCATCCCCTGTCTTTTCTTCCTGAGATAATATTCTATCTCAGTACTGATTTCTCATGTTTCTCATTTGATCCTGAGAAACAATCAGTCCCTTTGTCTGATGATTGGTTTCTAGGACTCTTGACTTGGTCTAAATCCAGACTGATAGAATGCTCCCATGAAGACTCTTAACTCAAAATTGTTCATGCACAGGAAGTTTATGGTTCATTTTTACTTGTATGGGATTTACTTTCTTCTGGGAATTTCTAGAATAGCCACCTGGGTTTGAGAACAGCATATAAATCAATATGCAAACTTTAGTGAAACTTCTTATGGTTTGTCAATGATATATTCATTGTTCTAGAAAATAGTAGAATTTTGAGTCATGCAAACTCTAGGTTATTTTTGTGGAAGAAAGTGTCAATATGAGGAATGAGAGGATTTCTGTAGACTATAATTCCATTTCCTATGGTCAGAGATTTATAGCAACCCCTTTTAGTAGATCCTATGTCTCGTTGTCAGTAGAAAAATGTAGATTTTGGATTTCCAGCGTCAGGCTCCATCTTGAAAGTCATAATTACTTCCAGTTCCAGACCTGGCAGGTGACTAAAGTTGTTTTTCCACTCTGTTAGATCTGTGAAGATTGGGGTAGTTAGCACAGGCTTCATGGAGAAGTTAAAGCTTGAATTTCACGGTAAATATTGGTAGATTTTATATAAACCCATGTTTCTGGGTTTTCTTACAACATACACATTTTTGTTCCTTCATCTCAACTAATCAAAATTCTAGTGGTTAAAGATACATTTCCAGCGTCACCTTCTCCATGATACCTTTCCTCGTCATCTTGTCTGGAAGTGGTCTCAACCTCATTTGATTTTCCACGTGCTTTATTTATGTCTCCTTACATACAGTGTTTTTGGCAAACTTGTTTTTGTACTTGAACAACTGTGAGCATTTTGAGAGCAGGGGAGAAATCTCCTGTATCTTTGTATCACTCCATAGCACAGTGTTTAGTGTATGAGGTGCTTAAAAATGCTTGTCGTATTGAAGATTTTCTGTCCTTCAACTTATATATCTTGAATATTTACTGTGTGCCAAGAACTATGCTAAGCATTATGTAATTCAAATCGATTCTCCCTCTTTGGGCCTAGAAAAGATCAATAAAAGAAAATTTTCTAAATTATAGTCCTTAAAGGAGAGCAATATTCATAACTTGGAATTTCACAAAGAATGCTTCAATTATAGATCAGTGATTGGTTTGAAGAGATTTATGTGGTTCTTTTATTTAACCTCTGTGCCAGAAACACTTCTGCCCCAAGTCAGTTTTCTCCACTTCTCACCTTTGAGCCTTTCTTTGCTGCTGTCCTTGGAGGTTTCTCTGATTTCAGACCTTCCCAACTTTCTTTAATTTTCCAAGCTACTTAGATTTTATCTCCATAAGTGCTGTAATTTGTGTGAATTTCAGATGGGTATGGATATCAGCTCTATTTCCCATTTCATTTTTTGTGGAGGGAAATTTTGTTTTGAGAATGAGTATATGTTTTACAACAATTAGTTGAGAGGTAAAAAGCTGCATTTCAAATTCAATCCAAAATGTCACCTATTATTTAGATCAGTGTGGCCCAATAAAAATTTCTGCAGTGGTGAAAATGTTTTATAGCTGTACTGTTCAGTATAGTTGCCACTAGCCATTTGTGACTAATTGAGCACTTGCCTTACAGCTTGTGTGACTGAGGAACTGAGTTTTTATTTAATTTTAATGAATTCAAATTTAAGTAGCTATATGTGGTTAATGGCTGCTCTACTGGACAGTGCAGATACAGACCATTGGCAGATATTATCTCACATATTTCTATAAATAAAATGCCCTTGGATAAATTCTTTTGGGAAACACTACCTGTATTATATTATCTCCCTTTTGGAGATTCACAATGCACACAACATGGTAAAGGCTCTAAGAAGTCTCACTGCAAAAATAAAACAATCTGTTGATATTGCTTTAACCCAGAAATTTCTGATTTCATTTGACCATGGAATTTGCACTTCCCCTCCTTCACCAGTAATGTCTGTGAACAACTTGTGACCTCATTCTGTAGAACCCTCTCAGAAAAAGTCTCCTTCAGACCATCTGTCCCATCCAAAGCCTATGCTGCATCTTTAGCCAGATGTATTTCCTCCTCTATTTTAGTGGAAGCATAAGGATGACTTAAGGAGAGCCTTCTCTAAGCTTTGTAAAATCTGTCCCTAGGATATGGGGCATGACGTTTGCCTCATAGGCATGAAGCTGTTGAGACTCCGAAATCACCTTTTACAGAGGGGTGGTATGTTTTCTAGCTATAGCTGTGGCTGAGCCTGGATCACATTTGGTCCATTTGGTCTGTGGAACCAAGACATGTCCTCAGTTTGACCTGAGCCACAGGTAGGTCTCCCTTTTCAGGGCTGATTAGAAGCAATCCCTTATCTCCCACTGGAGTCACCGTTGTCATGTCTACCCCCTAACAATAATATGGGAAGGAATATGATAATGTTCAGTTGTCTTTTCCCCTTCCTCTTAATAGACCAGCTAGTGATGCTTCAGATGAAATTGGTCTGAAGGCTGAGAGCAGATCCATTATTGGGAGCATTTGCTTTAAATTATGAAATTCAGGAAGGCTTGTGGCAGACAGGCGGCCAGTTCTGCCGCAAAAGGCACTCACTTGTCTGTTTCTTGCATTCTGTTAAATATTTCTTATTTCCTCAGAATACACCACAAGGACCATTTGACTGTCCCCTCTGGCTTCTGCGTCTTGCTTCCAGCATGAGCAGACAGGTAATAACCATTCAGCAGGGCCATTACCTCTTCTAAAGACTATTATCAAAATGGTCATTATACATAATGGAGATTATTACAGGCAGCCTGAGAGATTTTTTAGATACATCTCTCAAGTAATAGGTGGCCTTTTTTAGCCGTATATATCTGTGGGGATAATACCAGGGCACAGAATACATGATAAATGGTGCTTTTTTTAGCAAAAAATCTGTCAGCTTTTAATGCATTAATTGGATTACAGATTTAAATTGTATTTATGTAGAAACTTAAGTTTTAACTCTTGACAGATACACAGCATGGCAAGAACATTCCAAGAACAGGAGTTGAAATATATAGAATGCATTGTTCATGTCTATACTATGCAATCACATATGCAAGGATACCAACATTAATGAATTCTTTGAGAACAAACTCTTTTATAATGAAGTAACTGGTCTGTAGGCAGCCAATCAATAAGTATTTATAGAACTTGGGCTGCATGCCAGGCGCTGGAAATATGGCAGTTAGAAAACACAGAGGGAAGCTTAGCAGCTTAGAGTCTAGTGGCCTGTAAATGAAAAAAGTCAAATGTTAACATTTTCTATCTCCAAGACAATAAGACCTCCTTGTATAGTTTCCATTTTTCCCCAATTATCTGATGGTAAATAGCTGCTGTCCTAGGTAAAATGTGAATTCTGCTGTGAGATACACAGTTGGTTGCCTACTAGACAGCTTTTCTCCCTTAAAGCCATAACTCCATTATTGTTTGGTTGGTAAGATATCATTCCCAGGGAATAAATCATTACCAGGCTAAGCCAGTCAAATGTAATAGGATGTTAATATGGGATTCTTGGCATCTCAGTGCTGAGTAAAGACCCAAGAACAAAAGTAATAGATGGCTAACAATGTATCACTCCAAAGCGGGGTGAGGGTTACTGCTAAGTCGCTACAGTCCAATTTGCAAAGGAGGTATCAAAAAGTTTTGTAAACTCTCACCCAACATTTCTTTTTGAGCAAAAAAGGGTTGAGATTAAAGTGGAAAGAGAGAGAGAGTATTTTTTGGAAAAACTTTTGGAGGATCTGTGGCATTTTGTTTACTCACAGTGGGGGGAACTTGCCCCTCACCTTACACCAAGGGAGAGGGACTTGAAAGGAGCACAGATATCTTGTTATTGGTACCCCTGAGGTTGAAAGAGCAGAAGGGACTGGGACTTGACCCTTGTCTGAGAAATTGAAAGGCCAAGGACTTTGCCTAGCAAGCTACTTTGACAGCCAAGCAGGGAAAGATGGCATGGTGGCAATGTGTGGCACTAACGGATTTTCTGGTGCCAGTGATGCATGAGTGTTTTGCCTGAGCTAGATGGAATCATTCAGGAGAAGGGGCTGAACTACTCTGGAATGAACATATAGGGGCTTTGCCCAAGAGGGCCACCTGGAAAGGCAGTGGAACCCTAAGAGAGAGTCTCTGTAGAGAAAACCCTGAAAACCAGGTGATGAGGGGCAGTTTTTATGGCCAGATGGAGGAGACATTGCATTCGTGGGTGCCTCAAAGATGTCAGTATTAGGAATTTCCTTTGCACACATTTTATTCAGCTCTCTGTGTCTTTTTAGTTGAAAGCTTCCTATTTGATACATTTGCTAAAATAATTTCCTGTTCCCAGTCTTCTCTCTCTGGGCCTTCCTTCTCTGAGAGGTTAATCTCTACTTGGATGTCCTGTACAGTCAAGTCTCTGCACTCCTCAAACCCCCATTAAAGAGGGAAGAATCTGCAGTTGGTCATTATTTTGCCCATATGTTATTTTTTAAATGTCTACCCCCACCAATCTTTCTGGTGATAATAAACAGATTTACCAGATTTTCCTTCTGTTAAGCTGTGAGCAACCACCCTTAATCACTTTCAGTCAGTAGAGTTGACCCTACCCACAATTCTAAGGGTAGGCACACGTCTCAAAACTTGCCGATCGGTGTATTCAACATTTTAACACAATGATTAGTTTGGAGATGTGATGTGAGCTCATCTGAGGGATTTTGCTGGGATTTGGAAGAGGCACCTTCTTTTTGCCAAGATTGCTAAGCAGGTAGCAATAAATGAGAAGTTACTGGTGGTTTCCATGCTCCTTGTAAACTTACCTCAGTAGAAACAGAGCCAAGAGATGAGCCAGAAAGATTTGTAGTGACACCATTTGAGCATCTGTATCCAAACATGTCCGAAATTATACTTACTCTACTTATGAGAATAAATAAATGCCTCCCCCACCCGAAACCATTTTGTATTGGATTTTGCCATTTGTTTCAAATAAAACTAACCAATAGATATTTATACTATGGTTAAGTTCCTCTAACAGAAGCTAAAAAATTTTTCCCCACCCCACTTTTTAACTAGGGAAAGTTTCAAACATACAGAAAAGGAAAAGAATAGCAAAATGGATTTCAATATATTCTCCACCTAGATTTCAGCAATTAGCTCTGTCTTTCCTGTACCACTGGGAAGTATATATCAGACATCATGACACAATATCCTAAATATTTCTACATATATATCCTAACAATAAAGAATTCTGCTACATAAACACAATGATATCATCACACATAAGAAAATTAAAAATAATTAAACATATTCTAATATTCAATCCATATTTAAACTTCTCCAATTTTCCCAAGTATACCTTTTGTAGATTTTTTTTTTTTTTTTTACAAAATGAGGTCTCAATCAAGTTTCATACATTGACTTTGATTATTAAATCTCTTTAGTCTAGAACCGTTTCCCATAAAAAAAAAAAAGACGTGGACTTTTGAAGAGTCCAGGCCAGTAGTAGTAAGGTTGCCCTTTATTCTGAATTTGCCTGATTTTTTAAAAATATGATCTCATTTAACTTGTTCCTCTGACTTGTGAAATTCTAGTGCATTGAAGTTATGTCTAGTGGCTTTATTTTATTCAGTAATTTTTTTTTTTGCAAGGATACTTCATAGGGATGTTATAGGTGACATTGTAGTATAGTGAGAGACACATAAGGTCAGGTTGCTTAATATTAGTGATGCTAAGCCTGACCATTTGCTTGAGATGGTGATTGCCAGGTCTCTTATTATATAGGTACTGTTTTCCCTTTATTCTTAGTAAGTAATCTGTGTGGTAGTAAGGTGATACTTTAGCACCTTGAGAATTCTAAAGTACTTTCACTTTTGTTGGCCTTCTTCTGTAGAGTTTTCTTTTCTCCCTCCCTCCCTTCCTTTCTTTTCCCTTTCACCCATTTTAGAGTAGGTATGATGTTAATAAATTTGCTTAGTTTTTTGTTTTTCTTAGAATGTCCTTATTTTTACCTCACGTTTGAAGGATATTTTCAATGTTTTTAAATTTCAAGGTTGGCAGTTCTTTTCTTTCAGAACTTTAAAGATGCCACCATTTCATTATCTTCTGGCTTGTATTATTTCTGTTGAGAAGTCAGCTGTCAGTCTTATTGTTGCTGCTTAGAAGGTAAAGTGTCTTTTATCTTTGACTGCTTTTAAGATCCTTTTTTTTGTTTGGTTGTTCTTTATTTTTAAATTGTTTTAGTATGATATTCATATATCTAGTTCTAGTTGTATTATAAGGCATGGCAAGAATTGTGGATGTCTCAACCTGGATTTGTTGAAAGCCCACCATGCCACTCTTCCTTTTGACTCATCTTGCTACCAGTTTCTATATTCTGGCATTCTCTGATTGAAAATAACAAAAGCTCATCAAATATCTTAAATAAAAGATGGAAACTATTTTAAAGATCATCTTGTAATACAGGTTGCATCTGGTCCTCAGGAACAAACTGGAATCAGAAATGTGAATGCTAGATAAGACTTTGTCTGATCTTTCCATGCATCTACCACTTTTCCTTCTTATTTTCAAATTTTCTCTTTCTTATTTTACTAAAAACTTGCAACTACCCAATATACATAGCAAAAAATAATTTCTCATGGCTCCTAAATTTATATCTTGTTCATTTAAGAAAACAGCCAAACCATGTTTATTATATTGTATGCTTAATTCCAATTTCCCTGGGAAGAAATTCATTGTCCTAGAGGGATAAAGGACCCAACTCAGGTACAATCAAACTGTCTCAACCCGGGCCAGCCAGGCAATGTTACATTTTAAGGCCATGCCTTCTGAGGTGCCAATGCTGTAAACATATTACTGAGGCGGAGAATTTGGAGAGACAAGTCAGTAAGTGTTGGCTACACCTTCCCATTCTCTATGGAAGGTAGTTGCTATATTGCTTTACTTTTAGAAGATGAGATTTCTAGAATATAAAAACCTCCTGTATGTAGGCTAGCTAGAAGTTGTCTTAAATACTACCAAATTGTAGAACTTTGGATACTTTTTTGCCATACTGTAGAATCCTAGAATCTAGAGAAATATCCTTTTGGAAAGCCAACCTTAATCTGCATTTCCGCATACCCAAACATTTGCCCTAGGCTACATGTTTCAGCATTTTGTTTTTTAAACTATGCCATGCTGTTCCCTAGCCTCAAGATCCCTGAGTGTATATTTGTTGAGTACTGTCCCATTTGACAGTATTTTATGTAACAGTAAATAATACCTTTATACCATTTTCCTGTTACCTGATATTGCAGAAGGCAACCCTCTGGTTCTTTCATTGTTTTGCTTTTGGTTAGCAGAGTTACTGACAAAAAAGCATATCACAGAAATGAATCCTCTTCATTAAGAAAAGAATGATTCTACATAGATTTGATATCTCTGAGCAATTTATTTGGCATCAGTTATATAAAAACTAAGTATATGCTTAAAATGCAACAATTTCTTAGATGGTATTAAAGCTGAAAGTTTTTTTTCCTTTTTTAAAAAATTTATTCAAGTATAGTTGATTTACAATGTTGTGTTAATTTCTGCTGTATGGCACAGTGATTCAGTTATACACATATATACACATTCTTTTCCATTATGGTTTATCACAGGATATTGAATAAAGTTCCCTGAGCTAGACAGGACCTTGTTGTTTACCCATTCTATAGATAATAGTTTCCATCTACTAATCCTAAACTCCCAACCCATCCCTCCCCCACCCCTCCTCCCCCTTGGCAACCACAGATCTGTTCTTTATGTCTGTGAGGCTGTTTCTGTTTTGTAAATAAGTTCATTTGTGTCAAATTTTATATTCCACATATCAGTGATATCATATGGTATTTGTCTTTCTCTTTCTGACTTACTTCTCTTGGTATGTTAATTTCTAGGTCCATCCATATTGCTGTAAATGGCATTATTTTGTTCTTTTTATGGCTGAGTAGTATTCCATTGTATATAAACACATATCTTCTTTTTCCATTCATCTGTCAATGGACATTTAAGTTGTTTCCATGTCTTGGCTATTGCGAATAGTGCTACTATGAACATAGGGGAGCATGTATCTTTTTGAACAATAGTTTTGTCTGGATATATGCCCAGGAGTGGGATTGCTGGATCATATGGCAACTCTATTTTTAGTTTTTTGAGGAAACTCCCTATTGTTTTCCATAGTGGCTGCACCAATTTACATTCCCACCAACAGTGTAGGAGGGTCTCCTTTTCTCCACACCCTCTCCAGCATTTGTTATTTGTAGACTTTAATAATGGCCATTCTGACCCGTGTGAGGTGGTACCTCATTGTAGTTTTGATTTGCATTTCTCTAATAATTGAAGCTGGAAGTTTTAATTTACTTCAGGATACAGAAATATAAAAATAAACCTGATTTTAAAAATGTATTTCACCTTTTTTTCTTTTGTTTACTTTTTTTCCCTGTATACCCTTAAGCTCTTTATATGTATCTTTTTAGAAAGTCTGACATGTAAAGAAATTTCCCTTCACTGAAATTTAAGGGAATATGCAGTTTTCTTCCCAGATAACTTAAGTAGCCAACAATAGCAATAAACAGCATCAAATAATTCCCTTAAAGAATTTTGTATCCCTATTCCTAACACTGGGGAATTCCTTATGAAGTTATAGTTAGTTTTTGCTAAGAGAAGTACTTTGGTTTTTGAGACTAGGCTTTTGACAAACTTGTGAATTCATCACATTTCAAGAAAAATTGCATACAAAGATGTGATTGTTATAATTGGAAAAGAGGGTCATCATAGTTCAGCTTTGTCCAAGAATTGTGATATAGTCAACAACATCTGTGAGAAGCTATGTTACTGAACAGCCTGGTGATAATAACCTATTCCCTAAAGAGTCTTTTCTGGCTTATGATTTTCAGTTATAATAATGTGTGTTGGCATGTCCTAATGAACTTCGTGAGGCATGTTCAGATGGCCCAATCTTGTTGGCTTCCCAACAGCTGCTCAAAGATGCTGAGGGGCTGGCCTGGTTTTGTTTTCCAGGCTCCCTGAATACCACTCATCAAGGCCACATTCACCAAGCATTATGAATGGTGCATTGCTCATCTGATAAGGTTAGAAAACAAGATGGCTGGACCCAGTCTCCCCCTCTATGGGCTCCTGGGCTGATAGGCTTCAAGCTCACTGCAGCATAGGGCATCTGTGGTGGGTGTGGCCTCATTTCAAATAAGAGTTACTGATGTTGTTGTGACATTCTCCAGTCTGCATGGATTCTGTTTCAGGGTAACCCTTTATAAAGATTAGATTTTGTTATTTGTTAAGCACTTTGTAGCAGCATTCAAAGATCAAAAGGAATGCGGTTGGTGTATTAGTTTCCTAGGGCTGCCATAACAAATTACCACGAATACTTGGTGGCTTAAAACAACAGAAATGTATTCTTTCACAGTTCTGGAGGTTAGAAGTCCAAAAATCAAGGTGTTGGCAATGTTGGTTCCTTCTGGAGGCTTTGAGAGAGAATCTGTTCCATGTCTTTTTCCTAGCTTCTGGTAGTTGCTGGCAATGCTTAGTATCCTTTGGCTTGTAACTGCATCACTCCACTCTCTTCCTCCATCATCCCATGACCTCTGTTTGTCTCTGTCCCTCTGTGTGTCTATCCAATATAACTTCATCTTAACCTCGTAATTATATCTGCAAAAACCCTGTTTCAATTAAGGTCACTTTCACATGTGCTGGGGGTTAGGATTTGAACATATCTTTTGGGGGGAAGCGATTCAACCTGTTACAGTTGGTTTCTGCTCTACAGCCCTGTTTAACTCACATGACTTCTTTCTTCCCCTGTTTCTTCACTAAAATCCCAGTTCTGCTTTCTCAAGAGATTTCTTCAGTAGAGTTGATTATTGAATGGAACTTTAAAAGATGTTATCACCAATCAACAAGAACTATCTTGGTTAATAAAAACCAATGATATCAGTTTATTCCAACACTTGCACAAGGTAGCTAGATTAAGATATTGGGGAAAAATCATCTAAGACAATCTTGACTGGGTAACCTTTGATATTTCCATTGGACAATGTTCTCAGCTATTTGATATGTTGAAATTTGATTTAAGAAACAGGTCTTTGATCCCTACTAAAAGCAAAAAACAGTGTTAAGATCTGAGGATAATTAAACAGGTAAGATATACATCCTGATTTCAACCTATTGGTGGTACAGAACCATAGGTAACTCTTTTTGAATTATTTAAAAATTGATTTATAAAATCATGACCCAGATTAACCATACTATTTTCTGAGCTAGTCCCGCTAAGAGAAAATTAGCTTGGCCTCTGTTTAAATAGTTAAGCCTCTGAGACATCTCTGTTCTAAGCTTAGTTTGTAAGCATCCAGTGTGGATCAGAGTTTCCATTACCCCTCTTTCTTTTGCAACTTAATCTTTGTCTTTCAGCATGATCTTCCCTTAGTTAGTTTCATAATTCCTTTATTTTTAGTTGGGGCACCAAATTCTCAGTCTCATCAGTCTTACCTTCCCATAGAAAAATGCCAGTCCAATTAAAAAAAAAGAGACCCCATAGAAAAATGCCAGTCCAGTTAAAAAAAAAAAAGAGATCCCCTCTGTACCCTTACATGTGTACTTGACTTTTAGCTCCTTTGCTGACACATTTATTTACTCTTTTTACTAGCAATACGGCTAGTGTCCTTAAACCTGACCAACATGGAACTGTTACTATGGGAGTGAAGTGTGTGTGTGTGTGTGTGTGTGTAAAGAACAGAAATTCCTTACTTTAAAATCCACATTAAAACAAAACAAAACTAAGACAAAGTGAAAACAGATTATAGATCCAGAGAACAAAGTGGGTGGTCACCAGGGTGGAGGTAGGTGGAGGGCGCAAAATAGATGAAGGAAATTAAGAAGTACAAACCTCTAGTTATAAAATAAAGTAAACCATGGGGGGATGTAATATACAGCATAAGGAATATGTTCAGTAATATTGTGATAACTTTGTATGGGGACAGATGATTACTAGTCTTACTGTGGTGATCATTTCATAATATGTGCAAATGTCAAATCACTCACTATGTAGTACACTTGAAACAAACATAATATTATGTTGAGAATATTATGGTCTCTCAGTTTTTGGTGATCTGAGAATATACCCCAGTTAGATGCGATTTCTTCAGCTTGTATCCTTGAATGAGACATGTGAAGTAGCCTACTTGCTCCAGGGAGCCACTGGATCATTTATTATCACACAGATTCTGTGGGTCCGGAATCTGGGCATCATTTAGTGGGATTCTCTGGTTCAAGATCTCTTGCAAAGTTGTATTCCAGGTGTTGGCCAGGCCTGCAGATATCTCAAGGCTCAAGTGGGGAAAAATCTACTTCCAAACTGAGTTTCATGGTTGTTAGCAAGATTCAGTTCCTTAAGGGCTGTTAGATTGAGGGTCTCAGTTCCTCAGCTGGCTGTTGGCTGGTGGCCTCCCTCAGTTCTCTGCTACGTGGACCTCTCTGTTGGGCAGGTTGCAAGATGACAGCTTGCTTCATCAGAGTGAGAAAGTGCGAAAAGGCAGAGAGAGAGAGAGTGTGTGGGAGAAAGAAGGAAGTCATAGTCTTACATAACATAATCCAGAAAGTGATACCCCATTGCTTTTGCCATTTCTCCTCATTAGAAGCAAGTCCCTTGGTTTAGCCCATACGTGAGGGGAAGGAATTACACAGGGACATTAATATGAGAAGGCAGAGCTCACTGAGAGCCATTTTGGAAGCTTCCTACTACATATGGTTCACAGACTTGATTAGAAGGCTGGAAACCAATTTGGACATTGACTGGAACCACAGGAGTCAGGAGGAAGGATATTCAGATACTACCGATGACTATTAGGCATATTTTTACAGAATTCGAAAATCCATCTAGTTCCTATTTCTAAGAAATATTGAATGAATGGGTTGTTCCACCTAAGAGATATTGAATGAATGGGTTGTTCCACCTAAGATTCATGTAGGACAGATTTATGAGTAATTTCACTGGGTTGTTTTCTGAATTGGGTCATACTTATTGTTTGCCTTGGACTTCATCAGGATAATTATTGTACATAAAGAACAGTCCTAAAATATGTTTTCAATAGTGTACTAAAGTTCTTTTAATTACCTAATGCTTTCTTTTTTTAAAAGTAACTCCCAAATATTCTACTTAATGAATCAGTGGAAAAATTGGTCAAAGGGATTATTTGATAATAGATAGACTTACCAAATTGTTATCTTTCCAAGTCTTGAACATTATATTACGGACTTCCTTAGTATGTGTGAAACTAATCATTCACTTTGGTGGGTGGGAATCGATATTGCTGGGCCCTTTCATAACCTCCATTACTGCTGCCATGGCCACTTTGATCATGAGCCCATTGGGAGTGACAGGAGTAGCTAGTGAAAGAAGCCGATGGTAATTCACAGAACAGGTCATTCTGTCAACCCGATTATTAAAATCCTTTTCTGCTGAGGTCATCCTTTGGTAAGCATTCATATGGGACACAAATATCTTCTTACTTTGTGTCTATTTGGAGAGGTCTATCCATATACCTTGTGTGTGCTATAGTTTTCCATAGTAACTGTAACAAATTACCACAAACTTAATGGCTTAAATGGTACAAATTTATTATCTTACAGTTTTGGAGGTCAAAAGTCTGAAATGGGTCTCAGTGGGCTAACATCAAAGTGTTCGCAGGGCTGAGTTCCTTTCTGGGGGCCTGAGAGGAGCATCCATTTCCTTGCCTTTTCCAGCTTCTAGGGGCTGCTCATATTCTTTGTACTTTTAACCCCATCGTGGTTTCTGCTTCTTGGAGGACCTGGACTCACACAGCTTATCTTCCTTACTGTCTGGTCGAATGTCCACTCCTACATGGTCTTCTCTGACAAATTTCACTACTGTAGCCCCCCTTCCTGGTTGTCTGTTAGCAATTCATTTTTTATTTCCTTTATAGCAATGATCACAATGCTTACATACTTGTTTGTTTATTTGGTTAATTACTTATTGCCTGTTTTCTCTCCTGGAATGTAATCCTCCTTTGGTCAGGGACATGATCAGCCCCAGCACTTAGCTGCATTCCTGGCACATCATATGTGCTTAATAGATATTGTTCAATGAATCAGTGGATTCAGATTTTCTAACACAGGGCTGGGAGATGTAGAGGAGGGCAAGACTAAACTAGATATTACTGAGCAGCTGAAGGTAGTATATGGATCCCAGTCTCTTGGGACAACCAGGTAAGAGATATGTCCCTACCTGTTGACCGTTTGTCCACATTTCTCTGGAGCAGCTCCATTTCTGTCAACTAAGTGCAATCACCCTTCCCCAGATGTTTGTTCTGAAAAATGATGGCCAAAGTGACTTACAAAAGGGGATCAGAGAGAAAGATAAATACTGTATGATCTCTCTTATATGTGGAATGTAAAAATAAATAATTAAAAAATCAAGCTCATAGATGCAGAGAACAGATTGGTGGTTCCCAGAGTCGAGGGGTGGGGGATGGGAGAAATGGGTGAACTGTTTTCGTTTTTTAGTTTAAATAAATTGCATTAAAAATTATATAGACTCGGGCTTCCCTGGTGGCGCAGTGGTTGAGAGTCCGCCTGCCAATGCAGGGGACGCGGGTTCGTGCCCCGGTCCGGGAAGATCCCACATGCCGCGGAGCGGCTGGGCCCGTGAGCCATGGCCGCTGAGCCTGTGCGTCCGGAGCCTGTGCTCCGCAACAGGAGAGGCCACAACAGTGAGAGGCCCGCGTACCGCAAAAAAAAAAAAAAAATTATATAGACTCATAATTATTGACAAAGAAAGGTATTCCCCAATGAATTATTAAGAGAAATATGATGAAAGTATTTTTCATAGTATAATTATTTTTAAAAGACTGTTTTATATATATATATAAATTCAAAACGATATACACTAAAATATCAACAGGCGAATGAACACAGGATAATCGTTTTTTCTATTTTTTAAAGTTTTTGAAGTCTTATTATGTACATATAGTACTTTATATACCAAAAAATTAATTTTTGTCATTGCTTACATCCACTGGGATCCATACAGAATTTAGAATTTCTGTATTTGAAACCCTATTCTTAGAAGGTAATTAGAGAAATTTATTATTTTCTTTTCACAAATGTTTAAGTAGTAGCTATTTCACCCTAAGGAATATTTATTTTATTATGATTCAACTCCCAAAATAAGTTAAGGAGAGGAGGTAATATGGAAAGCTTAGATTCACAACTTTATGAAACCTAAAAGCTGCACTATTCTCTTCTACCCTGAAAAAAAAAAAGCCATCAGAGAGTCAAAGGCAAGCTTTGTTTTGTGTGTGTGTGTGTGTGTGTGTGTGTGTGTGTGTTTTAAATTTATTTTATTTATTTATTTTTGGCTGCTTTGGGCCTTTGTTGCTGCAAGCGGGTTTTTCTCTAGTTGTGGCGAGTGGGGGCTACTCTTGGTTGCGCACGGGCTTCTCATTGCGGTGGCTTCTCTTGTTGCGGAGCACGGGCTCTAGGGGCGTGGGCTTCAGTAGTTGTGGCATGAAGGCTCAGTAGTTGTGGCTCGTGGGCTCTAGAGCACAGGTTCAGTAGTTGTGGCGCTCGGGCTTAGTTGCTCCACGACGTGTGGGATCCTCCCGGACCAGGGCTCGAATCTGTGTTCCCTGCATTGACAGGTGGATTCTTAACCACTGCGCCACCAAGGAAGTCCCGCAAGCTTTGTTTTAATATACCATGGTGCTACAGTCTGTCCCAGCCCTTTTCCCTCCCTCACGATGTGGGGGAAAAGTCTGGGGGCTTAATTTCCTCCATTGACAAGGGCAGATACAGAATTAGGTTTAGGGAGCAGTTTGTTGCTACGTGTTCTTCAGTGACGATTTTAGTGGTAGTGGGGTGCACCATGTTTAAAAAGTCTCTAGCAAAATTTTAACCAGAGGACTTATAAAAAAAAAAAAAGTTCCTTCTCACCGTAAATGGTGAAGCACAACACAACAAGAGGATTCGGCCTTTGGCCTCAGAAAATGTGGGATTTAGGGGTGAGGGTGTTGGCTAATTAGTCCTGGAATTTAATTCTCATGTCTGGTCATATTGGAAGTTATATGACAACTGGCTGAAGAATGAAAAACTACTCCTGAGTGCTCCAAAATTGTGCCAGTCTTGAGGAAAGTCGACCGAATTTAATCAAAAGTTTTCCCCATGTTGGGATCTGAGGCTACAAATCACCTCAATTTGTGGCTCTCAGATAGATGAATTTGTGTGCTGTGATTAACCAATAATGGATCCCACTTTTGTCTTAGATTCTGCTAGTGTGATATTTTTCCCTCAGGCAGATTCTCAAAGGCAATAAGCCTATTAGCTACCCATTCTTTGGGTCAAAAATTACCACTTTAATGTGGGGGGTGTGTGTGTGTGTATGTGTGCATGCATGTGCACACATGTGGGTACAAGTGTACACAGAAATGATTACATTTGCTCTTATTTGATATGTCTGTTTAACCCAAGCCTATAAAATTTAATAAAAAGTCAACAGAGGTCCGCATATACAAATCAAGACCAAGCTCTACAAAGCAGAGAACTGACAGAGAAATGCACTCTTAGCTGAGTAATACAATAGAAAAGAAACTATCCCTCTGCAAGGGGTCCAGATTAGAATGGTAAAAATTTAAGAAAAGGCAGTATTACCCTGCCCTAACTATAAGGGTGGGGAAAGAAAGAAAGAAAACCTGCCAGGTATTTGTGAAAGTAAAAGCTCCCCTTTCTTTTAAGACACAATAGCTTGTGTAAGTTTGTCACATGGATCTGTTGCTCTCACCTCTTACTTTGTGCTGAAGTGCTCACCAGAGCATTCAGGGAGCAATTCTCCCTCCCACCCCTGACACCTGCCACAGAGAATGCTGCATTATTCATCAGGAGCTAATGGCAGGTGATGAGATCTTTTCACGCTACATCCCTCGCAGTAGGTGTTTATCACTCTCTTCACCCGCAGCCCTGCTATTACTGAAGGGCCCAAAGAACCCTACACACTCGTTTGAAAGGTAATGGGAAACGTGCTCAGCTTTCTGGGCTCACAAGTGCAGATGAAGGTTATCACCAGGGCAGCTGTGAAGCCCAGGGCGAGAGGAAGGTGGTCACTCTAAAGTGAACAGCTTAATTTTGGAAATCCATACAAATCGTGTCAGAGCCATGATAATCCATCTTCTTTAGCTTCCAGCATTTCAGCAGTCATTGCACCGTAATAATTTCCCCCGATTCACCTGTGATCTCTATAAATAACTGGAGTGAGGGAGGAAAGGAGAGGAGGGAAGAGATGGGTCTGGCTTAGCGTCTGATGAGCATGGCAGCAAGGAATTTATCTCTGTCTAGTAAGCAAGATGTGGTCTCCTCCAAGGGTGGGCAGGGGTGTGGCCACGCGCTAGAAGCTAGCTGGGGGGGCAGTTCTGTGACCCCAGCTCAGTGCTCTGGTGTCATTTGAAACCAACTTGACAAGGGAGGTAGTGGTTCCTTCCAGTGATTTATCTGAAGGCTTGTGACAAAAAAATTATGGAGCAGTGCCATAGCAGCATGTGGGAGGAATCATAGAAGGGGGACTGTTTTATTCTCAAGTACTTAATTCTTTCCGGGAGCACGAGTTAGCAGAGATTTCTTGGCCTACTATATGTGCCACCAATAACCACCACTTGATTCTAACATTTTTATTCATTTTTTTTTTCTGGTTAAGTTTTTTTGGTTTGTGTTTTTTGTCTTTTTGAGGACTTTGGGTGTATAGTCTGGGTTACAGGGAGGTTAAGCAAAAGAATCTGGGTACAAAAAAGCCAAAGTGGTCAAGATAACCTGGCAGGGAGGCAATTGAATTTTTGTTCTCCTAGATCACTTGTGTTGACTTCACTGCTCCTCCAGGATGGGTGCTATTTCTTAATCTAGGGTGTCCTCTTGGTTTCTTCCTTTCACATCGTAGTCAGTGTGGTGTAATGGAGGCCAGATGGAATGGATTTAAGGTGGGAAAGACTTAGGTTTGTCATAGATCAACTATTTAGTAGTGGTGGGAATTTATTTAAACTTTGTGAGCCTTGCTTTTATTAATAGTATAATGGGTATAACATCAAGTCTAGGGTTACTTTGAAAGCTAAATGACAAGCATTCAATAAATGCTTAACAACTGCTAACTCCTTCCATTCTTTTGAACTTAAGGTGACTTTATCTTTTCTTTTACCTGGCCAAAGTAAATGTCTTTAGATAGGTTGACAAATCTTTTTCCATGAAGTGGGCAAGTTCAAAGTCTCTAGTAAGTGTTTCATATTGGCTCTTAGTCAACGGGTTAGTGGCTAAATACACTGATTTATAGCCGTATCATGGAATATTATTCAGGAGTAAGGGGCAAACAATTGATGCAACAACTTGGATGGATCTCTGTGGGGATTATGCTGAGTGAAAAAAGCCAATCTCAAGAGGTAACATACTACATGATTCTGTTTATATAACATTTTTGACATGACCATATGATAGAAATAGAGAACAAATTAGTGGTTACCAGAAGTTAGGTATAAGGGAGGAGAGAGGCAGGGAGGTGAGTGTAATTATATAAAGGGTAACACGGGGGATCCTTGCGGTGGTGGTATGTTCTGTGTCTTGACAGTGGTGGCAGATCCATGAACCTATATCTGTGATAAAATTGCATAGAACTAAATACACACACACACACACACATGCAGGAGTGCAACTAAAACTGAATATTGGTAAATTGTATCAGTGTTAATAGTTTGGTTGTGATATTGTACTATAGTTTTGTAGTATGTTACCATTGGGGGAAACTGGGTAAAGTATGTGGGAAATCTATTATTTCCTACAACTGCATGTGCGTCTGCAGATATCTCAAAAAAGTTTGGGGCTTCCCTGGTGGCACAGTGGTTAAGAATCTGCCTGCCAATGCAGGGGACATGGGTTTGCGCCCTGGTCCAGGAAGATCCCACATTCTGTGGAGCAGCAAAGCCTGTGCACCACAACTACTGAGCCTGTGCTCTAGAGCTCGCGAGCCACAACTACTGAGCCCGTGTGCCACAACTACTGAACCTGCACTCTAGAGCCCGTGTGCCACAACTGCTGAAGCCTGCATGCAGCAACGAAGACCCAACGCAGCCAAAAATAAATAAATAAAAATTTTTAAAAGTTTAAAAAATATATAAAAATGGCCTTTGGTCTTTCAGTAGTAACCATATCCAGGTATAAATAGAATTATCACTCAATTGGTAATATGACCATAAGGGTCATATTCCTTTGGTCTGATAATTTCTAAAATAATTTCCTGAAGAAATAATAAAAAAATGATACGTATACTTATGTCCAAAGATTTTCATTACAGCATTGTTTAGAGCTGTGACATGCTAACAGCAACGTAAATTTCTAACTTAGTAATGCTTATTGAGTATTTCTAAGATGGGATAAAAACCTTATGTTAAAATAATGTTTTAATGCACTAACCATTGACTGCATGCCACAGATGAGGGATTTTTCTTACTTACACCATCTCCTCCTATATTTTCACTCTTCTTCCAATTTTTGATGCTGTTCTTCATTATGTTTTTCAATTTATATATTGTTTTGTTTTGTTAATTATATTTTATATCCTTTTATTGGGCACTATTGTAAAGTAATTTGTTTCATTTCTTAATCCACCACATTTAGAATTCCTTTGAATCCTCCACTTTTTTCAGCTTTACTGAGCTATGATTGACAAATAAAATAATCCCCCATTTTTTAAGATCAAAATATTTCAGCCCCTCCATTCTCCACCCCATATCTCTAATGCTGTCAGTTAAGCCATTGCTTTTCCATTGTCAAGGTTTACAATGTGTGTCTATAATTAAGTCTTCTATAATTTCTCTCTAGGTTAATTCTGCACATTGAAAAACCACTAAATAGGATTTCTAATATTATGATTATGGAAATATTTTGTAGTTCAGAACCAGTTAGCATAATTCCATTCATAGAGAAAGAGATGACACCCTATGCCACTAAAACAGTGTTGCTTGAAGGAGAAAATTCCTCACAAGGTCAAATGAATTTTCATCTTTTCCTACTATCAATTGCTCAAAATCTTACCATTTGTTTTTGATTGTAGCATATGTAGACCATACCTTTCTTAAGAATATTCTGTTTTACCTAGAATTTCTAATTGCCTTGATATGCTCATGCTTTCTTTACTATGTTACCAAGCTTATCCAATTTCTTAATCATATTATTTTTTGAATACTGAATTTTAAATAGATTGCTTTCTAAGCCTGCTTCAAAGCAGTTACCATGAGCTTTGTTTTAATTGTTAGCTTTTTTTTTCTCTTGTACTTCTTATTCATTATGCCACAACTTCACTCCACTGTATCTCCCCCTCTTCCAAGAAGGTGAATGGGAGGTAAGCTTTTTTTCATTCTTGCAGGAATAACTGATTAATTGAAAAGTCTCAGTTTAGTGGGTAGATACATACAATGGATTTGTGTTTTGCGCATTAATGCTTTGTCAAAATTCCTTTTTCCACCCCTGGATGGAGTGTTGGAGAGCTTCCATAGCTCTCTGGTGACTTATGGTTGAAAACTGTCTAGTGCCTTCTCAGATCTTCCATCTCATCTTCTCCCCCTTATCCAGCAAGGCTTAGGTTTTGTAGTCCTCACTTGTGCCCTATCTGATCCAGCCCTTTATGCTGGACTTCCTCTTCGGTTTTATGGGCCCAACCCTCTGATCTTCCCCCAACTTCTGTCTTGTTTCAGAAAAATTACAGATGCTAAATGGCTACAGCAGAGGCTCTTGCTGATGATGGGGAAGGGATAACAGTACCCTAGCCACCTCAAAAAGCCCATCATTTGAGCAGAGTGACAACCATCCATTCATTTCCTGGTGTATCTGGGTTTTGAGGTTCTAAACCAGATAGTCTATGGGGAAGAAATAAAATCTCCTCCAATTCCTGCCTGGCATTTCTAGGACTGGCAAGTCTACTTTACTTCTGTGAGTCTAGGTCAGCCCCCAGTGGAGATTTTCAATTCATTGCTATTAATAAGTGAGATTTCTTCTAAGATCCTGGCAATAGTCTGAGGCTCCATTTTAATTTTGATGTGATCATGAGATCTTTATATTTTTCTACTTTAAAAAGATATTTTAGTGGTAAATTGTGAGAAAAAACTTTGACTGCTAACCAGATTCCATTATAAAATCAGAACACATACACATTTGTGTATGGATATAAATAAACAGAATGTCTCAGGTAACTATACTTTGGACAAAACTATTAGTTCCTGCTTACATAGCTAATTTGAAGTATAATATTTTAATCTTTCTTCCAATGCCTTCACTCTAGATGTAATAGAACAATGATACCAACATTTTATAATTAATAGTTTGTCACGCCTTGTTTTTTAGAGCAAAGGTTGGCTAAACCGTATTTCTTCATTAAATTTCTCAGTCTGACCTCCTGGCATGTTTGGTTGTGGTGAATCATAGCTCTGTTTTGCAGATTAAAAAGAAATATGACAAGACATTTTGAAAAGATTAGGTAAAGAAGGATATGAACATAAGTGATTAAGAAATAGAAGTGTTTAAAATGTTTAATATGCAGAAACATCCCATTTTATCAAGTGATCAAATTTTTAGCAATCTCTACTTCTAGAAAACAGTCCCAAACCTGGAACTAAACAGAAAACTGTTATTCAAACCTTTAAACCTATTACCACAGTTGTTGAATTATGTTCAAGAGCAGTTGCTTCAAAGGACAGAAATTTGAGAGCGGTTTAAAAAAATTTCAAACTTGGTTTAAAATTTTTGGCTTTGAAGGAGATGCTAATTAAGTAGCAGGGAAGGTACTAAGGGTGTGGGCTCTGGCATGAGGCAGAGATGATTTGGAATCCTGGATTCTGCCTCTTCCTAGTTATCTGTTAAGATACTTCTCACTTCTAGACCTTAGTTTCATGTGCATGTTGGACATAACAACACCCATCTCATAAGGGCTGCTTTGGGTGATAAAATGAGAAAATCTATGTAAAGATTATTATGAACTGATTGGCTATATAAGAATAATCATGAACACCTAATTTATGTCAAATATTAATCATGAACACTTAATTTATACCAAATGTTTTATTCCTTAAAGATATTGAATAAGAGAGGCTTACACACTAACTTCCTGAGTTTTATTTGTCTGAAATAGTACTCGTCACAGAATTGGCCATGATCTCAACATCCATACTTGGAAGAAACTTCAATAAAATTTCAAAATGCCTCATCAATGAGTTATGAAAACAGCTATTAATTGCTCTCTATATTATGTTCAAATGAATATCCAGCCCTAGGGACATGAATAAATCTTTAGTATTGTGTGTCATCAATTACCCAGTGAGCTGTAACAATTTTAGGACCCCCTGTGTATTTACATGCTTGAGCAAGTACTTACAAATGAAACAGAAGAGTAAATATTATAGACTCTGGTCATTCATACACAATTTCTGATGGTGAATTATCCTCCTTCCATTTCCCATTGGTCTAGGTAGCTACGCTCTTTTCTGCCTCCTGTGCTGGAAGGTAATTATGGGGGTGCAAGCTCCAAATCCTAGTTCTATCAAATTTATATTTTAGCATTATAAAGTATAGCATTTATAGTATTTAAAAATGTGCCACTATTTTCAAAGCTACCGTGGCTACAGGAGAACCTGTACTTTCAGAGATGTGGAGAGAAGAGTAATAAAAGCTAGTGAAGTAAGGACAAACGTATGGCTGGATCAACTCTGACTGCAGGGCATCTAGCACATGTGAGCACATGTGAGTGACCAGCCAGGTAGAGCAGGATACACAGACTAGTGTGGATCTGATTTTATTCTGGACACTTTCATTAACCATCTGCGTGTCTTTGGGGAAGTCAAAAGATTTCTGTGAGCCTCTGACTTCTCAGCTGTAAAATGTCGAGGGGTTATAATTCTGGGAGTCACAGAAACTGGGTTTAAATCCTGGCTCTTCTACTTAACAAATTGTGTAGACAAGGTATTTAAGATTTGAGCCTCAGTTGCCTCCAATGTAAAATGGGGATAATAATAGGATTTAATTGCATATAATTTTCTGAGGATTAAATGAGGTAATGCATTTAAATACAAGTAAAGTACCGCACATGTAGTAATGCACATTAAATGTGAGTTGTGGGACTTCCCTGGTGGTGCAGTGGTTAAGAATCTGCCTGCCAATGCAGGGGACACGGGTGTGAGCCCTGGTCCGGGAAGATCCCATGTGCCACGGAGCAACTAAGCCCGTGCGCCCCAAGTACTGAGCCTGTGCTCTAGAGCCTGCGAGCTACAACTACTGAGCCTGTGAGCCACAACTACTAAAGCCTGCACACCTAGAGCCTGTGCTCTGCAACAGAGAGAAGCCACGGCAATGAGAAGCCCGCGCACTGCAATGAAGAGTAGCCCCCGCTTGCCGCAAATAGAGAAAGTCCGCGTGCAGCAACAAAAACCCAACACAGCCATAAATAAATAAATAAATACATAAATATGAGTTAATATTTTTTTTGTTTGTTTTTTGAACTATTGTTTATTTTCTGGTTTGAATGCAGAATGTTTTTATTTTAAAAAATGGGCAAATGCTAAGCAGACAGAACCCCATAGCATGAAATACATTAGTACATTTAAAGATTGCATTAAATACCTCCTTAGAAGGAGAATTAGCCCGGAATGTGTGCACTATATATTTCCACAAAGCAAATTTTTAAAAAAATTTCATTTATTTTTTTATAAAGCAGGTTCTTATTAGTCATCCATTTTATACACATCAGTGTATACACGTCAATCCCAATCTCCCAGTTCATCCCAACACCACACCCATAGCCCCCGCTGCTTTCCCTGCTTGGTGTCCATAAGTTTGTTCTCTACATCTGTGTCTCTATTTCTGCTCTGCAAACTGGTTCATCTGTACCGTTTTTCTAGATTCATCATGTATGCGTTAATATACGATATTTGTTTTTCACTTTCTGACTTACTTCACTCTGTATGACAGTCTCTAGATTCATCCACGTCTCTACAAATGACCCAATTTCGTTCCTTTTTATGGCTGAGTAATATTCCATTGCATATACGTACCACATCTTCTTTATCCATTCATCTGTCAATGGGCATTTAGGTTGCTTCCATGACCTGGCTATTGTAAATAATGCAGCAATGAACATTGGGGTGCATGTGTCTTTTTGAATTATGGTTTTCTCTGGGTATATGCCCAGTAGTGGGATTGCTGGGTCATATGGTAATTCGATTTTTAGTTGTTTAAGGAACCTCCATACTGTTATCCATAGTGGCTGTATCAATTTACATTCCCACCAGCAGTGTAAGAGAGTTTCCTTTTCTCCACACCCTCTCCAGCATTTGTTGTTTGTAGATGTTCTGATGAAGCCCATTCTAACTGGTGTGAGGTGATACCTCATTGTAGTTTTGATTTGCATTTCTCTAATAATTAGTGATGTTGAGCAGCTTTTCATGTGCTTCTTGGTCTTCTGTATGTCCTCTTTGGAGAAATGTCTATTTAGGTCATCTGCCTATTTTTTGATTGGGTTGTTTGTTTTTTTAATATTGAGCTGCATGAGCTGTTTATATATTTTGGAGATTAATCCTTTGTCTGTTGATTCATTTGCAAATATTTTTTCCCATTCTGAGGGTTGTCTTTTTGTCTTGTGTGTAGTTTCCTTTGCTGTGCAAAAGCTTTTAAGTTTCATTAGGTTCCATTTGTTTACTTTTATTTTTATTTCCATTACTGTAGGAGGTGGATCAAAAAAGATCTTGCTGTGATTTATGTCAAAGAGTGTTCTTCCTATGTTTTCCTCTAAGAGTTTGATAGTATCCGGTCTTACATTTAGGTCTCTAATCCATTTTGAGTTTATTTTTGTGTATGGTATTAGGGAGTGTTCTAATTTCATTCCGTTACATGTAGCAGTCCAGTTTTCCCAGCACCACTTATTGAAGAGACTGTCTTTTCTCCATTGTATATCCTTGCCTCCTTTGTCATAGATTAGTTGAACATAGGTGTGTGGGTTTATCTGTGGGCTTTCTATCCTGTTCCACTGATCTATATTTCTGTTTTTGTGCCAGTACCGTACTGTCTTGATTACTGTAGCTTTGTAGTATAGTCTGAAGTCAGAGAGTCTGATTCATCCAGCTCCATTTTTTCCCCTCAAGATTGCTTTGGCTATTCAGGGTCTTTTGTGTCTCCATACAAATTTTAATATTTTTTGTTCTAGTTCTGTAAAAAATGCCATTGGTAATTTGATAGGGATTGCACTGAATCTGTAGATTGCTTTGGGTACTATAGTCATTTTCACAATATTGATTGTTCCAATCCAAGAAAATGGAATATCTCTCCATCTGTTGGTATCATCTTTCATTTCTTTCAACAGTGTCTTATAGTTTTCTGAATACAGGTCTTTTTTCTCCCTAGGTAGGTTTATTCCTAGGGATTTTATTCTTTTTGTTACAATGGTAAATGGGAGTGTTTCCTTAATTTCTCTTTCAGATTTTTCATTATTAGTCTGTAGGAAGGCAAGAGATTTCTGTGCATTAATTTTGTATCCTGCAACTTTACCAAATTCATAGATTACCTCTAGTAGTTTTCTGGTGGCATCTTTAGGATTCTCTCTCTATAGTATTGTCATTTGCAAACAGTGACAGTTTAACTTCTTCTTTTCCAATTTGTATTCCTTTTATTTCTTTTTCTTCTCTGATTGCCATGACTAGGACATCCAAATGTTGAATGATAATGGTGAGAGTGGACACCCTTGTCTTGTTCCTGATCTTAGAGGAAATGCTTTCAGTTTTTCACCATTGAGAATAATGTTTGCTGTGGGTTTGTCATATATGGCCTTTATTATGTTGAGGTAGATTCCCTCTATGCCCACTTTCTGGAGAGCTTTTTATCATGAATCAGTGTTGAATTTTGTCAAAAGCCTTTTCTGCATCTATTGAGATGATCATATGGTTTTTCTTTTTCAGTTTGTTAATATGGTGTATCACATTGATTGATTTGCATATATTGAAGAATTCTTGCATCTCTGGTATAAATCCCACTTGATCATGGTGTATGATCCTTTTAACATGTTGCTGGATTCTGTTTGCTAGTATTTTGTTGAGGATTTTTGCATCTATATTCATCAGTGATATTGGTCTGTAATTTTCTGTTTTTGTAGTATCTCTGTCTGGTTTCAGTAGTAGGGTGATGGTGGCCTCATAGAATGAGTTTGGGAGTGTTCTTTCCTCTGCAATTTTTTGGAAGAGTTTGAGAAGGATGGGTGTTAGCTCTTCTCTAAATGTTTGATAGAATTCACCTGTGAAGCCATCTGGTCCTGGACTTGTGTTTGTTGGAAGATTTTTAATCACAGTTTCAATTTCATTACTTGTGATTGGTCTGTTCATATTTTCTATTTCTTGCTGGTTCAGTCCAGGTAGGTTATACCTTTCTAAGAATTTGTCCATTTCTTCCAGGTTGTTCATTTTATTGGCATAGAGTTGTTTGTAGTAATCTCTTGTAATCCTTTATATTTCTGCAGTGTCAGTTGTGATTTCTCCTTTTTCATTTCTAATTCTATTGATTTGAGTCCTCTCCCTCTTTTTCTTGATGAGTCTGGCTAATGGTTTATCAGTTTTGTTTATCTTCTCAAAGAACCAACTTTTAGTTTTATTGATCTTTGCTATTGTTTTCTTTGTTACTATTTTATTTATTTCTGCTCTGATCTTTTTGATTTCTTTCCTTTTGTGAACTTTGGGTTTTGTTTGTTCTTCTTTCTCTAGTTCCTTTAGGTGTAACATTAGATTGTTTGAGATTTTTCTTGTTTCTTGAGGTAGGCTTGTATAGCTATAAACTTCCCTCTTAAAACTGCTTTTGCTGCACCCCATAGGTTTTGGATTGTCGTGTTTTCATTGTCATTTGTCTCTAGGTATTTTTTGATTTCCTCTTTGATTTCTTCAGTGATCTCTTGGTTATTTAGTAATGTATTGTTTAGACTCCATGTGTTTGTGCTTTTTACGTTTTTTTCCCTGTAATTGATTTCTAATCTCATAGTGTTGTGGTCAGAAAAGATGCTTGATATGGTTTCAATTTTCTTAAATTTACTGATGCTTGATTTGTGACCCAAGATGTGATCTATCCTAGAGAATGTTCCTTGTGCACTTGGGAAGAAAGTGTAATCTGCTGTTTTTGGATGGAATGTCCTATAAATATCAATGAAATCTCTCTGGTCTATTGTGTCATTTAAAGCTTGTGCTTCCTTATTAATTTTCTGTTTGGATAATCTGTCCTTTGGTGTAAGTGAGGTGTTAAAGTCCCTGACTATTACTGTGTTACTGTCGATTTCCTCTTTTAGAGCTGTTAGCGGTTGCCTTATGTATTGAGGTGCTCCTATGTTGGGTGCATATATATTTATAATTGTTATATCTTCTTCTTGGATTGATCCCTTGATCATTATGTAATGTCCTTCCTTGTCTCTTGTAACATTCTTTATTTTAAAGTCTAGGGGCTTCCCTGGTGGCGCAGTGGTTGAGAGTCTGCCTGCCGATGCAGAGGACACGGGTTCGTGCCCCGGCCCAGGAAGATCCCACATGCCGCGGAGTGGCTGGGCCCGTGAGCCATGGCCACTGAGCCTGCGTATCCGGAGCCTGTGCTCTGCAACGGGAGAGGCCACAACAGTGAAAGGCCCGCGTACTGCAAAAAAAAAAAAAAAAAAAAAAAAGATTGGGCTTCCCTGGTGGCGCAGTGGTTGAGAGTCGATATGTATGTTCCTATGACCATTTTCTGAATTGATTTGGGTTTGTTTTTGTAGATCCTTTTCTTCTCTTGTGTTTCCCACGTAGAGAAGTTCCTTTAGCATTTGTTGTGGAACTGGTTTGCTGCTGCTGAATTCTCTCGCTTTTGCTTGTCCCTAAAGGTTTTAATTTCTCCATCGAATCTGAATGAGATCCTTGCTGGGTAGAGTAATCTTGGTTGTAGGTTTTTCTCTTTCATCACTTTAAGTATATCATGCCACTCCCTTCTGGCTTGTAGAGTTTCTGCTGAAAAATCAGCTGTTAATCTTATGGGAGTTCCCTTGTATGTTATTTCTCATTTTTCCCTTGCTACTTTCAGTAGTTTTTCTTTGTCTTTAATTTTTGCTAATTTGATTACTATGTGTCTTGGCGTGTTTCCCCTTGGGTTTATCCTGTATGGGACTCTCTGCACTTACTGGACTTGGGTGGCTATTTCCTTTCTCATGTTAGGGAAGTTTTCGACCATAATCTCTTCAAATATTTTCTCAGGTCCTTTCTGGCTCTCTTCTCCTTCTGGGACTCCTATAATGCAAATGTTGTTGCATTTAATGCTGTCCCAGAGGTCTCTTAGGCTGTCTTCATTTCTTTTCATTCTTTTTTCTTTATTCTGTTCTGCAACAGTGAATTCTACCATTCTGTCTTCCAGGTCCCTTATCCGTTCTCCTGCCTCAGTTATTCTGCTATTGATTCCTTCTAGTGTATTTTTCATTTCAGTTATTGTATTGTTCATCTCTGTTTGTTCTTTAATTCTTCTAGGTGTTTGTTCTTTAATTCTTCTAGGTGTTTGTTAAACATTTCTTGCATCTTCTCGGTATTTGCCTCCATTCTTCTTCTGAGGTCCTGGATCATCTTCACTATCATTATTCTGAATTCTTTTTCTGGAAGGTTGACTATCTGCACTTCATTTAGTTGTTTTTCTGGGGTTTTATCTCGTTCCTTCATCTGGGACATAGCACTCCGCCTTTTCATCTTGTCTGTCTTTCTGTGAATGTGGTTTTTGTTTCACAGGCTGCAGGATTGTAGTTCTTCTTGCTTCTGCTGTCTGCCTTCTGGTGGATGAGGCTATCTAAGAGGCTTGTGCAAGTTTCCTGATGGGAGGGACTGGTGGTGGGTAGAGCTGGGTGTTGTTCTGGTGGGCAGAGCTCAGTAAAGCTTTAATCCACTTGTCTGCTGATGGGTGGGGCTGGGTTCCCTCCCTGTTGGTTGTTTGGCCTGAGGCAACCCAACACTGGAGGCTACAAGCTCTTTGGTGGGGCTAATGGAGGACTCTGGGAGGGCTCAGGCCAAGGAGTACTTCCTAGAACTTCTGCTGCCAGTGTCCTTGTCCTCATGGTGAGACAGAGACACCTTCTGCCTCTGCAGGAGACCCTCCAACACTAGCAGGTAGGTCTGGTTCAGTCTCCTATGGTGTCACTGTTCCTTCCCCTGGGTCCCGATGCACACACTATTTTGTGTGTGCCCTCCAGGAGTGGAGTCTCTGTTTCCCCGAGTCCTGTTGAAGTCCTGCAATCAATTCCTGCTCGGCCTCAAAGTCTGATTCTCTAGGAATTCCTCCTCCCGTTGCCAGTCCCCCAGGTTGGGAAGCCTGACGTGGGGCTCAGAACCTCCACTTCAGTGGGTGGACTTCTGTGGTATAAGTGTTCGCCAGTCTGTGAGTCACCCACCCACCAGTTATGGGATTTGATTTTACTGTGATTGCGCCCCTCCTACCATCTCATTGTGGCTTCTCCTTTTTCTTTGCATGTGGGGTATCTTTTTTGTTGAGTTCCAGTGTCTTCCTGTAGATGATTGTTCACCAGTTAGCTGTGATTCTGGTGTTCTTGTAAGAGGGGCTGAGAGCATGTCCTTCTACTCCACTATCTTGAACCAATATCGTGAGTTACTATTTTAAGTGTATAGTTGAATTAGAGAAAAGAAAAACCCCTGGGCAGATCTGTACTATGGAGAAAGTTGTTTCTGTGCCTCCAATCCCTTTTTCCCTATTACCATGTAAGGAGAATCATAGCCCTCCAGATGTCCATGCCTTAATTCCTAGAAGCTATGTGTTAAGTCATAAGGAAAGAGAAACTTTGCAGGTGTAGCTAAGAGTGTGAACTAGGCAACATCTTGATTTTGGCCTTGTGAAACCTTGGTCAGAGAAAGCAGTTGAGCCAGCTCAAACTTCTGACCTGCACAACTGTGAGATAATAAATCTGTGTTGTTTTTAGTGACTGTGTTTGTGGCAATTGGTTATGGCAGTGGCAGAAAACTAACAGACTCCCTGACCCCCTTGCAGACCCTGTGAAAGTTAGTGTAACTTCAAGGATGTTTCACAAGGATTATCCAGAGTGGAAAAGTCTTTGTAAGGTCTTTGTAGAGACTTGGGTAATATAAATAAAAGAAGTTTATCAGAAGTGTGTAGGCAAAATTAGATGAGCAGAAAAGGGTGAGATTTGAGGAATTTTAAAACTTAAAGCAACATTTATGACTCTACTTTTATCCCTTTGTTTTAAGATGAAGAAACTGAAAATCAAAATCAAAAGTGACCAGTGGATTTGCCTAAGGTAAAATATCCAGTTAAGTTTGTTCTAGGCTAAGACTGATCAACCAAATTTTTGTGATGTCCTCTTTTTACTTTATGGACTATTCAGACCTAGTTGATCCCAGTCACATGCTGAAGCATAGTCCAGCAAAATGCTGAGGGAGGTGACCAGGAATGTACACAGTGTTTTCCTATTCAACTAGGAATCTTGAAGAACAACAGCTTCTTTAAAAACAGGGTTTTAGGTGTGAATATGCATAAGGCTTCATCCACCCTCCAGATAGGACTATCACATAGAATCCTAGCATAATTATATTTCTCAAGCATTCTGCTTTGTGTGTAACCTAACATGGTCATAGGTAGAAAGAAGTCATTGAAACATCAGATGAGGGATTAAATTAGGTGATTGCCAAGATCATTTTCTGTCCTAGGATTGTTTGGAGGACTCAAGGTAGTCATTTATGTTCGCTTAGAAGGGTGTCATCCAGACCTTGACCAGTGTTTGAAAACAGTTTCCCAGCCAGCAATGCAAAGAGATAATTCCGCATGTCAGCCATGTTTCTGGTATATTGTCCATGAAATTACCAAGCAGACATGTCACTGCATCATAGAAACTTCACCCAGGTTCACATAGGCAAGGTGCTATTGCTGTAAGAGATGTGTGACAGCAGTGGACAACAGAGGAGCTATTTTTCTCTTTGCAGTATTGAAAGGCTGGTTTTCTTTTTGGGTGCTATTAAAATCCAAGTAGATGCATGTGTAACATGCCAGTGAGTGGGATTTTTTTCTATTGCTCCAGAACTGGTGATAAGGGCTCAGTGTTGAATAGGGTCCAAGTAGCCCTCATTTAAATGGGGACACCAAAAACTGGGCTAGAAAACTCTCTAGGACTTAATAAGAAGAGGTACAACCGGCCCTTCTCATTTCACCATGTCCTCAGCCCAAGTTGATAAGAATAAGACTGGTGTATATTAGTTCCCTAGAGCTGTCATAACAAAGTACCACAGATTGGGTGGCTTACACAACAGAAATTTATTTTCTCATGGTTCTAGAGGCTGGAAGTTAAGACTAAGTGTTGGCAGGGTGTGATTCTTCTGAGGCCTCTCTCATTGACCTGTAGATGGCTGTCTACTTCCTGTGTCTTCACATGGCCTTTTCTCTGTACCTGTTTCTAAATTTCCTCTTCTTATAAGGACACCAGGCTTATAAGGCCCACCCTAATGACCTCATTTTAACTTAATTATTTCTTTAAATACGCCATATGTAAATACTATCATATTGTGAGGTACTGGGTATTGAAGCTTTAGCGTACATATTCTGGGGGAACACAGCCCATAACAACGGGGAAAGGGAGAGAATCACTGAGGTCTGTAGTCTTGTAAGAAGTGTTATATTCAAGGTGAAAAGTGGTTGTTTTCTTGCCCCATCGTCCAGAGCAAAGAAGTGATTTTTGTCTCCTCAAGCCAAGAGAAGGGCCATTCATAAGAATTAGGATATATATATATATATTTTTTTTCTTTTATAAATTTATTTTTGTCTGTGTTGGGTCTTTGTTGCTTCACGGGCTTTTCTCTAGTTGTGGCAAGCGGGGGCTACTCTTTATTGTGGTGCATGGGCTTCTCATTGCGGTGGCTTCTCTTGTTGCGGAGCATGGGCTCTCGGCACTTGGGCTTCAGTAGTTGTGGCTCGTGAGCTCTAGAGCACAGGCTCAGTAGTTGTGGCACATGGGCTCAGTTGCTTTGCGGCATGTGGGATCTTCCTGGACCAGGGCTTGAACACATGTCCCCTGCATTGGCAGGCGGATTCCCAACCACTGCAACACCAGGGAAGCCCAAAATTAGGATATATTTTAAAAGAAGTTGGCGGGGGGATGTGGAACCTTATTTCCTCTCTGAAGACTTGGAGAGCTGCATAATGCATGGAGAAGTGCATGGAAGGGAGTTCTTGCAAGAGCTTGAAATGTAGACTCAAGTTTTGGGGGTGACTATGAATATAGAGGATGGTTCCTTCTTGTTTGGAATTTCTACCCAGAGTTTCTAAAGGCTGAATCTTTACTGAAATATCTTACAGCAGCAGTACAGAAGGGATACTGATGTAATGTCTCAAATGAAATAGATGGGGATCACCCCCATTATAACTTTCACCTGTTTTGGAGCACTCAAAAGAGATCCACAACTGTTAGCATGGCTACACCTAAAGGACTATAGAGGTTAAAGGTGCATCAGATATCCTTGGACTGCCCAGGTGACTTCTAGGCTAAGCAAGTGGATATCCCACCCAGGGAAGGATTTGAAGGTAAACATCACTGGCAAGGCTGCTTAGGATTTATATACATGCTGTCTTTGTTAGTGGTTCTCAACCAGAATGAATTGGCCCTCCAGGGTACAATTACAAATTTTGGTTGTAACAATTATGAGGAAGTGCTACTGCATCTAATGGGTAGAGGCCAAGGATGCTGCTAAACATCCAACAATGCACAGGGCAGGCCATACGACAAAGAAGTATCCAAGTCAAAATGTCAGTAGTGCTGCTGTTGAGAACCCTGATTTATGTGGAGGGCAGTACGTTGACAGGGGCCCCACACTGGCAAGGGCCATCACCATTACATAGAACCAGACTGCAGCAGAGGGACCAGCGATGCCTCCTCGTTACTGACAGGTGGCCAGTTACATAAGAATATCTCTGCCTCCCTTATTTCTCCTTCTAGGACTCAATCATAAGGATTGAGATCAAGGGGAAGGAAGGGAAAGAGGAACCTGGAAGTACATTGTTTTTTCCCATTCTGCAGTTCAAGGACATGGTGGAGAAGGAAGAATGTAAAAGCAGATCATGCCCTCCTTTCCATATTAGGCTTCTTGAACCACTGATCCAGTCTGTGGTATAAGAAGTGGTTAGCTTTGAATTAAATATGAGATGGAAATAGTAACTAGACTGGGGTTTTATAAAGTGCCTAGAAGACTGTGGCATCTGCCTCAATGTCCTTAAGCAATGGTGAGGGGAAACTCAACAATGTTGAATTTGGAAATATTGATGAAAAGAATTAAAACCATTCCTTGGTTGTATCCCAATGACTTGAAACTAAATGTATAATATAAACATGGCCTATACCTGTAAGCAGGCTTACACTCATGCCAGTCAAGAACTTGCCTTGTGATGCCACCCACAGATGATGCAATCCAAAGAAGGACAACCAAGTATTTGCTCAACTCAGTATTCTAAGCTATGTGAAGCCTAAGTGGGGTGATACTTTTTAGTAGAAGTGCAATATCATACTTATTCATCTGGCCATGTAGCATAGAGAGAAGAGTATCTCTTTTGGAGTGAGACCAATCTAGGTCCAAACCACAATTTAGCTACTTACTGAGCTGAGGATGTGATCTTGTTAACATAATTTCTCGGAGTCTTGATTCTCCATCTTCAAGGTGGATGAATCTGAGTTCAATCATTATTCATAAAGTTTGTTTAGAGCTTACTTGGGGTGAGGGGTACAACTCCTTATTTCTTCCTGATTTAGCAAAATGTTTTCATCCTAGTGATGCCATGGTAGCTACTGTTTACAGAGTACCTTTCTATATGATTTTATTTACAAAAATTTCAAAACCAAGCAAAACTGATCTATAGTGATAAAATTTCAGCGTGGTATGTACCTTTGGCTGGGAGGGGTCATAAAGAAGTGGCTTCTGGAATGCTGGTAGTGTTTTCTTTCCTTATCTGGGTGGTGGTCATAGTGGTTTTCAGTTTGTGAAAATTCATTGAGCTGTATATGGTAGTTTGTGCATTTTTCTCACAGTTTGTATTACTTCAGTAAAATGTTTACTTAAAAACGTTTCGACCACCTTCATAATTATCATTGCCTAAATGCAGTTCTTGAAACCACGGTAAAAATAAGCTGTTTTTGTTTTATAATTTTTTTAAATGTGCCGTATTCTTTTCTGAGTACTTTTGAGTACTAGAGATAGGAAATTTTGTCCTAATTTAACTTATAACCAAAGACCTATGAAGTGTTTTTGGGAAAAAAAAAAAGTTTAAGTGATTTTAATAGGAAAGTTGGTACAACTAGTTTTGGAGTCATTTGACAGATTATTAGTAGAAGAAACTGCAAAGTCTGAAATTATTTCTCCCCTACCTCCTTTTGCTTCCTGTCTCCTTTGAACTCTTTACTTCTCTTGATGTAATTGTCACCCATGGGAGCCTAGTGCAGTGCCTGTCTGCTCTGGTGCTGTCAGGAGGGTAGGCATTTGAGGAGTGAGGACTCACTAAAACTGGTGCCTAATCTGTTATCTCATTGTGGAAATGAGGAACATTATAGAATGAATCTCAAACAGTGGAGATCTGTCAGCAGAAGGGAAGGGGATCTCTTCTTGGAAAGAGACTTTCTACAATCTCAGAGATCTTTGTTGGGAACGGCTGCACCCTCTTCTGGAGGCTCGTCAGAATGCCCACAAAAGCCCTCCTGCTGGACAGTTACCTTTTGGGAGAGGTTACTTTTGCTCAGGTGGAATGATCAAGCAGGAAAGAAAAGCCCTCCTAACTGTTCAGATGATCAGGAAGGGAAGATGGAGCAACATCAGGGACTTGTGTTGCTACGTAGCCACCCTGCTTCTTTTGTTGTGTGCATGAACACAGTATTTGTGAAGGGGAATATTTGGTAACTGCACACAGGGGGAAAGTACATCGAACTTTTTCTGAAATTGATCAAGATTCACATTACATGCCTTTGATGTGCAAGGAATTGGGGATACAGGATTATTAAAACATGGTTCTTGGCTTCAGGATCTTCTCCTTTGGGGAAAGCAGGCATGTTGGACAAACGGACATTCTGGCTAGTTTGTGTAATAGGTGATATATGAAGGTATGAACGTGTTTTAAATAAATGCATGGTGAATAGCTTGAAACAAATTATGGTATAATCTGTATAATCCCATTTATGTAAAATGTTAATATATATAGTCATGATTCCACTTAAATAATATATTAAAATATTAAAAATATTTAAAAATACTAAAAAATCTAGAAGTAGTATGTTGGTATTTTAGAATTGGCTAATTGTAGGATTAAGAACAGTTTTAAAATTTAATTTTCAAGAGTAAATTTTTTTTCTGTTTTTTAGATATATACTAATTGTAAAAAAAGAATCAAGTAATCTGTAAAGATGTAAAGAAGAGAGTGACAAATCACCAGTAATCCATTTTCTAGATGTACAGACATGAATGAGCTGGCATATATCTTTTGGGGCTTTTTCCTAAGCACATGTACACCCAACATAAACATATATTTGAGGTCATGCTGTGCTTTTTCATTTAAGATCTCCTTTTGTCCATATTAATATGTTTTATTTATATCATTGATTTAAAGGAAATACACAATGGATGTCTGTTCATTTTTTTCCAGCTTTATTGAGGTATAATTGACAAATAAAAATTGTACATATTTCAGGTGTCCAACATAATTATTTGATATATGTATTGTTTACTTTTTGTAAGCAGAGACAGGTTTTAAATGAAAAGCATAATTTTTTTCTGCTTATTCTTTCTCAACCTCAGTTTCACTCCCCCAAAGCAACCGCTTTTATACATTGCTATTTTTACTCCCTCCTGTGATTAATTTCATAAGTCTAAATATTATGCTTATATTCCTGCTCTTCCTTCTATTACCACTTTTGCCCTTTCACTTCCCAGTTTCTGGCAGCTCTTCTTTTAATTTTACATAGTCATGGTGAAACATTTACCTTTCTTTCTGAAGCCATAATCATTATGAGCTTTGTCTTTAGCTTTTGCTGAAGGCTGAAAAACAATAAATATTATTTGTTTTTATGGTTATGTAGATATTATTCACCGCAAATTCAAATAAAGGTGTTGGATTCCATTTCCTTCCTTTTACATCCAACATTATAACATTATTGCCATCTGCGGAAGAATGTTTCTAGTGTCAAAGTCAAATGCATTTGCTTTTATTACAGTTTTGCTTCATTTTAACACGACTCATATTTAAACAATGGCTTTTTGGGGTAGCTCTTCTTTTTTCTGTCTTTGCTTTTTTATTGACTTTTAATAAATGAATTTCTTATTTTACTTAATGCAGTTTTTGGACCAGCGGTTGTCAAAATCAAAGGGATTTTTTTAAACACTGTTCTCAAAATGATCCAGCCTCATTTTTTGCAAAAACAATATTTTCTTCCCAGAGAAAACCCTCCTGGAGCACATTGACTTCCTGCTATATCTGGGCTGGTTGCTCTTTTGATCTACCTACCACTCCAAAGTTGTTAGCCTCACAAAGTGTCTTGCATTCTTGGAGTAGCTTTTTGCTTTTGGAATCCTATGTCTTCCCTTTTTTGGTTTCAACTTCATTTTTTGTCTGTAGTACATGCTCATTTTTTGTCGGATTCAAAAACAGTGCTTGGTTTATCAACATTCTGTGCCGTGCACAGAATCCAAATAAGGCTTTATTTTTTCTCCGTGCTTGATTGGTATTTTGTATGACCATAGAATTTTAGGTCCAGCATCTTGTGGAACTTTGAATGCGTCTTTGTCTTCTAACATTCAGGGTTGCTGATAAGAAGTTGGATGTCACTCTGATCCTGTATCTACTTAATTGTTTTGTAGATGAAGTGTATTTGATCCACCCTTCTGGAAGCTGTTTGAAGGCAAGAGAAGTTGCCCTGGCCAGAGTTAACGGTGTCTGAATCAGGCCTGTAGCAGTGAAGTGGGAAGCTGTGCGAGACACAATCTGGAGGTAGGACCTGTGTGATTCAGTGGGTCTCCTTTGGTAACTTGGCTTCATTTCTCAATTTTCCTGCAAAGCCTAGCTGGAACTTTCCATTCTTTATGTACTCATGGTCAGTGAGGATTATTGAGGGCTCACCATTTACTGAAGCACAGCATGGCTGAAGGGTATGAAATATCCAGCCCGTGATTTTAAGACTTTGGCTCCTTCAGAGAGAAAATACAATTGACCCAAGCCTTTGTCGTCTAACAATAGTTAGGATTTTGTTGTATTTGTTTTCCTCACTGAAGAGCCAGAAGACAGCTAGAAGTTGCAGGTATTGTTATTATTATTGTTACTATATTGTTACTTTTATAAAATAGATGTCCGATCTTGTCTATAAGTAACTTGACAAATATTTTATTGTGGATTGTAAATTGGAGTTTTGGAAACCCAATGAATAGTAAGCCAAACTGGGCAGATGAGTTATACAAGAAGGGCTGGCCCTATTTTGAAGTTCATCTGTGCTTATCCAAACTCATCTTGAGTCTCTAGTCTATACCAAGTCTAGACCCATCCTTGTTCAAATGCAGTTTTTTCCCAGGGCCTAGAGTTAGAGCTTTTGAAGATGGTGGGCAGATATAATTTGACATACATGAGGCAAATGGAGGGCGAGAATGGTTCAGGAGTTTGAAAGAAGACATGGAGCAACTGTTTCTTAGCTATTAAAACCTTTGAGTGGAGGTTTGTGACATAAATAGATCAGGCTACTGAGAAGGGAGATAAAAGCTCTCTCTTTTTTGTGTAACTAGAAAAATAATAGCCCCTATCCAGGAGGACATTCTGAGCGTGTCTCCTACTGACACCATGATTCTGCCATGTTCTGAAATATTTATTGAAAAAGATTAGAATCATCAATAATAGTTACTTGATGGAGGTTTGTGGAAATATGCTCTTTCATCTCTGAGAACCATGTGCTTCTATTCAGCTAGTTATTATCACAAATAATTAAGGTCAAAAGCACCATTGACACTTACTTTGCCACAGTGCATTAAAAATAATATTCTTTGTCTGAAAGCTGCTGAATCTGATACACCACTTTGAATCCTCCTAGTGCATTAGTGGGGCAGACTTACGTGATGGTGGCGCTATGTTTGAATGACCTTTGTGCATAGAATTAAGTGATGGCAACAGGCGGAATAATCTCAGCCACCATGTTCTAGAATTATAGATCTGTAGAAGGCTGTAGGAACCAGGACATTGAGATAACTTAGCGAAATGCAAGAGGAATTTTCATCTGAAAGGTACCTTTCTTCCTGTTTCTTCATGTCGAGTTAGGGTCTACAGTTGTGGAGGAAGGTAAACAAAGTACAGGAAGAAGAACACGTTGCAATGACTTTCTCTTCCTTTGACAAAGCCATCGACTTACCTGGCTGCTTTTTATCAGCCAGGCAGCTCAAGCTGAACAAACCAACATATTTTCTGATTTTTATTCATGAATTTTATGTGCTAATTATTCTCTATGCAACTCATCTTTTTTCCTTTCATTTCTTTTTCCTTCTCTTCATCTCCCTCCTCTTTCTTCCTCTTAGTTTGTTCATAGTTATTTGCTCATTCATTCATTCCACACGCACATATGGGTGATGTTCTCTGCATAGAGCACCATGTGATATGGTAGATACATAAATGGGTAACATAGGGTTCTAATCCTGAAGGACATCATAGCTTAGTTTGCAAGGCTTAGAAGAAAAAATATTTAGAAATTACCTTTGTCTTTTCAGTCATTTTGGTACTTTGGAGGTAGAGCTAATCTTTTGTATATGTGGAATCCCACCCTGTAAAAATACACAGATAGAAGTGAAATAGTTAACTTCATGGGCCTGAGGTTTGTAGTGCAGACTCTGGTCGCACCGCCCTTGGTTTCTCCATAAGCTCCTCTCCCATCTGTGGTCATAAGTAAGACACCTCTGTGACACCTCTTGGTTTCCTCTGTTTGAAAACTCCTAGTTCAGAGCTATTGTTAAATAGCTGTCTATTTTTTTTTGGTGGGGGGGTGGTCAGTGTCCTCCCATATTCATTGGATTTATTTCTATCATTATTTAAACAGGACAGCTAGGCTCAATGCACAGACTGAGGGAAAAGAATAAATGGCTAGAGAATTTCAATTCTGGTTTTTATAAGTTTTCTCAATCATTCTTTGGGAAAGTACAAGATGGAACACCCCTCGATGCTTTCTGGATCTCTCCTGTTGAAAAAAGACATTCATTTCTGACACTTAAAAAAGTGTGTCTTTTGGTGGCAAGAGACTTTTATGTCCTATTCCTGGACCCTTCTAGGCACTCTTGGTTGCAAAGCTTCCTCAGAGTGGCTGAGCGAATCCCCGAGGCCCTGGCTTAGTGGGCTCAGTGCGGGCCTCTCTGGCATTCAGCAAAGTGACTGCTGATGGCAGCGTTCATCATGCCAGCCCTCTCCAGAGCATAAGCAGAAAGGCACCTCATGTTCAGTTCGGAGCCACAGAATCTTCATGCAGATTTATTCTGACATGACTTCGACAGCAAAATAATTTTCAAAATGTTTTACGACCCCAGGCACCTCTAAAATAGCTTCACTTGTCACTTCCGTAGCCCCAAATCAGAATTAGACTAATATCAAGGGGGATGGCAACAGCACATTAGCCTGTCAAGCAGGAAGGTCTGAACTTATGGGGAATGCTGCCTGCTCTGCAGAAAGAAACTGTGGAGGAAAGTGCATTTAGCTACGCCACGTTCGCTGCTAGGTTAATATGGACTTAGAATTGGAAGAAAATTGAGAAGGGATAAGAATTTTATAATCCTGATTTGCATAGCACTTTACTGTTTATAATATATCCCCATATACGTTTTCTCTTTTTATCCTCATCATAGACCTCTAAGTAGGGGCTTATGGTCTCCACATTAAAGAAACAGCCTCAGACAGGTTTAAGACCTGCCCCAGACTCAGTCGGAATCATTTGCATTCCATGAGGTAGTTTTCACTCACCTTTGCATCCTGAATAAACAAACAGGTATACATGGTTGTACTGCATTTCACTTTATTGCCCTTCGCAGATACTACGTTTTTTACAAATTGGAGGTTTCTGGCAATCCTGTGTCAAGCAAGTCTCTTGGCACCATTTTTCCAATAGCATTTGTGTCTCGGTGTCACATTTTGCCCATTCTTGCAATATTTCACGCTTTTCATTATTATTATATTCGTTATGGTGATCTCTGATCTTTGATGTTATTGTTGTAATTGTTTTGAGGCACCACAAGCCGCGTCCGTATATGACAGTGAACGTAATCGATAAGTGTTGTGTGTGTTCTGACTGCTCCACTGACTGGCTATTGTTCCCCACCTCTCTCCCTCTCCTCAGCCCTCCCTGTTTCCTGAGATCCAACAGTATTGAAATTAGGCCAATTAATAACCCTCTAGCAGCATCTAAGTGTTCAAGTGAAAGGAAGAGTCACACGTCTCTCGCTTTAAATCAAAAGCTAGAAATGATTAAGCTTAGTGAGGAAGGCATGTCGAAAGCCAAGATAGGCTGAAAGCTAGGCCTCTTGCACCAAACAGTTAGCCAAGATGTGAATGCAAAGGAAAAGTTCTTGCAGGAAATTAAAATCGCCACTGCATGTGAATTATGAGAAAGAAAAGCAGTCTTACTGCTGATATGGAGAAAGTTTTAGTGGTCTGGGTAGAAGGTCAAACCAGCCACAATATTGCCTTAAGCCAAAGTCTAATCAATAGCCAGGCCTTAACTCTCTTCAATTCTGCAAAGGCTGAGAGAGGTGAGGAAGCTGCAGAAGAAAAGTTTTGAAGCTAATAGAGGTTGGTTCATGAGGTTTAAGGAAAGAAGCTGTCTCCATAACATAAAAGTGCAAGGTGAAGCAGAAAGTGCTGATGCAGAAGCTGCAGCAAGTTGTCGAGAAGATCTAGCTGAGGTAGTTAATGAAGGTGGCTCCACTAAACAACAGATTTTCAACGTAGACAAAACAGCCTTCTTTTGGAGGAAGTTGCCATCCAGGACCTTCATGGCTAGAGAGGCGAAGTCAGTGCCTGGCTTCAAAGCTTCAGAGGACAGGCTGACTCCTTTGTTAGGGGCTAATGCAGCTGGTGACTTGAAGTTGAAGCCAGTGCTCATTTCCCATTCCGAAAATCCCAGGGCCCTTAAGAATTATGTTAAATCTACTCTGCCTGTGCTCTATAAACAGAACAACAAAGCCTGGATGACAGCACATCTGTTGACATCATGGTTTACTGAATATTTTAAGCCCAACTCTTAAGACCTACTACTCAGAAAAAAAAGATTCCTTTCAAAATATTACTGTTCACTGACAATGCACCTGGTCACCCAAGAGCTCTGATGGAGATGTACAATGAGATTAATGTTGTTTTCATACCTTCTAACACAATGTTCATTCTGCAGCCCATGGATCAAGGAGTAATTATGACTTTCAAATCTTATTATTTAAGAAATACAATTTGTAAGGCAATAGCTACCATAGATACTGATTCCTCTGATGGACCCGGGCAAAGATCAATTGAAAACGTTCTGGAAAGGATTCACCATTCTAGATGCCGTTAAGAACATTTGTGATTCATGGGAAGAAGTCCAAATATCAACATTAATGGGAGTTTGGAAGAAGTTGATTCCAACCCTCATGGATGACTCTGAGGTGTTCAAGACTTCAGTGGAGGAAGGAACTGCAGACGTGGTAGAAATAGCAAGAGAACTAGAATCGGAAGTGGAACCTGAAGATGTGACTGAATTGCTGCAATCTCATGATGAAACTAATGGATGAGGAGTTGCTTCTAATGGATGAGCAAAGAAAGTAGTTTCTTGAGATGCAATCTGCTCCTATTGAAGATACTGTGAAGATATTTAAATAACAAAGGATTTAGAATATTCAATAAATTTACTTGATAAAGCAGTGGCAGGTTTGAGAGGATTGACTCCAATTTTGAAAAAGTTCTATTGTGGGTAAAACATTATCAAACAGCACTGTATGCTACAGAGAAATCTGTTCCTGAAAGGAAGAGTCAATCAATGCAGCACACTTCACTATTGTTTTATTTTTAAGAAATTGCCTGGGAGTTCCCTGGTGGTCTAGTGGTTAGGATTTGGTGCTTTCACTGCCATGGCCCGGGTTTAATCCCTGGTCAGGGAACTGAGATCCTGCAAGCCACAGGGCATGGCCCAAAAAAAAAAAAAAAAAAAAAGTTGCCACAGTCACCCCAACCTTCAGCATCAATCAGCAGCCACAAACATTGAGGCAAGACCCTCCACCAGCAAAAATATTATTGCTTGCTGAAGGCTCATATGGTGGTTAGCATTTGTTAGCAATAAAGTATATTTTAATTAAGATATGTACTTTTTTTTAGACATAATACTATTACACACTTATTAGACCAAATAGACCACAGTATTGTGTAAACATAACTTTTACATGCACTGGGAAACCAAAAAAATCGTGTGACTTGCTTTATTACCATATTTGTTTTATTGTGGCACTCTGGAACCCAACCCGCAGTATCTCTGAGGCATGCCTATAGTTGGTACTTAAATAGTTGCTAAATAACTTACGTAGTACCTGAGGTAGAACTTAAATCTAGGGCACTTCTATCTTGAGGTGTAGTGTTGATTGCATTCCTGGGGGGAAAAGCTAATTTAGAAGTGCAGCATTGCTGTGGATGGCACTGTGAAAATTTTGCTCTAGAGCAGTAGGGGGCCTAGTTGCTCTCCAGGGCTGGGATGTTGGGAAACAGAGCTGGGTAGTGAGTGAGATAGAACAGGCATGTAGATGAGATTCAGGGATAAAGGTGGGCTTGGGTAGCAGAGAAACAGCCTGGGGGAAAGAATCCATGTCCAAGAGTCCAAGGACTCCAACTAGAGTCAGCCCACCTATGCGGTCAGCATTTAGGCCATTTCTCCCCATTTACACATGAGGGACCTGAGGCACAGAGAAGCATTTTCACTGAAATCACCTTGAATTGAGGACTGATTTCCTTTAAAGCCCAGGTTCTCATTCACTACACTCTCCTGCCTCTGTAGGAAATTGTGTTCATCATAGTTACATGGAGATCAGCTAAGTGAAATCCAGTTCATCACTTGAGTCTTGTCCAACATCTAGTGTGGGATACAGATGCATGAGTCACACCACGCCCTGTGATTGATGCCGCAAGAGGTGAGAGAGGAGCGTGCAGCAGGGACCTATGACGAGCTGACACGAGAAGGAGAGTGGGGACCCCAGGCAGGAAGATAGCATAGCATGAACAACAGGAGAGGAACAAGCCCAGTCTTCGGAGTGATTGGAGTGCAGCTTCCCGGGAGGCTGGAAGGTGGATTAGAGCCAGATCAGGAAGGGCTGATGCTGTCTCAGGCTGGGGTTCGGACTTGACAGTGAAGCATAGGAACAGCCGCTGGAGAATTCTCTGCAGGGAGTTGCTTTGAAAAAGTGTACATTTTATTTTATTAATTATTTTATTAATTTTTATTAATTTTTATTTTTTTAACATCTTTATTGGAGTATAATTGCTTTACAACGGTGTGTTAGTTTCTGCTTTGTAACAAAGTGAATCAGTTATACATATACATATGTTCCGATATCTCTTCCCTCTTGCGTCTCCCTCCCTCCCACCCTCCCTATCCCACCCCTCTAGGTGGTCACAAACCAGCTAGCTGATCTCCCTGTGCTATGCGGCTGCTTCCCACTAGCTATCTATTTTACATTTGGTAGTGTATATATGTCCATGCCAGTCTCTCACTTTGTCACAGCTTAAAAGTGTACATTTTAGAAAGCCCTCTCTTCCTAATTTCTTAGAAGTATTTGCAATTTTTGAGGGGGGCTTTGGAACTCCCCATTTTACAGAACCACTATATTTCACAGAAATATTTCTAATCTAGAAGTTGTAATACCTGGAGAGACACTTAAATACAAATTAAATATTTGTAAATGAAGGAGGACAATGCGTATAATTAATGTGGATAATGCTATATATGTTAGGGCATTCTCTTTATCCCTGAGGGCAGGGACTGCAGCCCATTTTTAACCTTTTGCCTTTAAAAATCCTGTAGGGTATTAAATGCTTCAAAAGGCCGTAGCAGTATATTTGTCTACAATAGGGAAGAAGACCACTTTCTGATCCATGTAAATATCCCTTATTGATTTAAAAGATTCAGCCTGACAGAGTATAAAGTAGATATTTAAAATGTGCATAGTGCATGAAATTACCTCACATTACTTGTAAATGCATGCCTTGTAGCAATTATGTCACTTATGCTTACACTAATTAAGTGTTGATGTGTGAGCGGTAAGTTGCAATGATGTCGTTAACTAATGTACATAAATATTCCCTTTAAACTGTAATTGCACTTTGCCATGATGGCAAAAGAAGGCAAGCTTAATTTAGGAATTATTAGGACTGTTCTTTGAGAAAATGTTAAGGAACTCTGGAAAAGGGAGAGTTTGGTTCCAGAGTGCTGTTTCAATGATGAGAAGGGGAGGAGAGGTAGGGAGGGGAGAAGAAAGGCCTCCAGGAGTCTAACATACAAATCTACGGAGAACATTTACATATTCTCTTTTTTTCGCGGCACTGGTGATGTCCAGGCATGCAGTATCAGGGGCACAGACTGAGTTAATCAAGCTGAAGGAGCCGACTTCATGCCCACACTATCCCCAGCAGAGAGACACTGCACTACATTTCTGTCACAAGAACTTAGCTGATCTCCAGGAAATTTGTAGTGATGTACCCAGTTGCTGAAGTGAAGATTTATGACGCCCAACCTTGATGTGATTTTATTTTTAACTCTAAGACTCCAAGCCCTGTTTGTTCCCTAGGAACTGAGGTCCAGGTAGCCTGAGAGGGGAGGCGTCATCCTGAATTACTTCCGCAACCAGAGCTAATACAGAATGGTGAGCCTTCTGTGGTTTGGAGTCAGAGAGGTCGGATTCAGTAACTGGGTATCTGAGCCCTCGGGACACACATTCTTCTCATTTTGTGGCTGATAATGACCCCCCTCTGAAAATAGTACACTTATTTTCTAAAAATATTCCTCCCTCTGCCAAGAACAAAAGAAAGGCTAGTGCCCCCTACAGAGCTTAAAAGGAAGTTTGTTGACTCCTGCTAAGAAGGAAAGGAGGCAGGCAGGGTGGGGAGGGAGGCCTGGTTATAATTATTAGCAACAGCATCTGGGGTAACGGCAGTCAGCAGACAAACCTCAATTATACTGGCAGCCCTGGCCCCTACTGGGGCTAGAGCAGGAAGTGTATGGTAAAGGGTTTGAGCTATTTTCACTTAGCTTTGGCCTCTGATTTTAGAGTTTAGTTTTTCAGTTGAGGTTTTAACATTAAGTGAAACGAGGGGCCATTTTCATGCTGTTTGTACTTAAAATTTCTTCCCCTCCCCAAGCTTCATTGAAATATAATTGACACATAACATTGTGTAAGTTTAAGGTGTACAACATGTTGATGTGATACATTTATAAATTGCAAAATTATTACCCTCTTAGTATCGGCTACCACCTCCATCTGGTCATGTAGCTACCATTTCTTTTTTGTGGTGAGAACATTTGAGATCTTCGCTCTTGCAGCATTCAGGTATATGATACAGTATTATTAGCTGTAATCACCATGCTGTGTATTAGATACCCAAATTTGTTAATCTTTTAACTGGAAGTTTGTACCCTTTGAGCAAAGTAATATCTCCCCATATCTTGAAATTTCTTAATTGCAAGAATTGTGTGACATACAATCTTTGCTTAGTACAATATTACCAGTATCCAGAAAGATTACTTTTAGGTGAAATCACTTTATCAGGATGTATTTTTAGCACCCGAATGACTTTGATACCTTGGAGGGATTATATTACATTTGAATCAGTCAAGATAGACTTATGTCTTAACTGGAGTAAGAAATAACCTGGTACTGTCTGAGGCTTAAAATAACAAAGGTTTATTTCTTGCTCATGTTTCATATTCATCATAGATCATTAGAAAGTTCTGTTCAGCATAATCATTCAGGGGTCCGGTCTGATAGATCAGCTAGTCTCTACATGGGAGGATAAAGAAGGCTCTGGAGGGTCTCACAGGGGTAGGTAAATGCTCCAGAAGTGGCATCTCTTCTTCTGCTCACCCCATCCAACCATAAGAGAGCAAGTAAGGATAATACCACTGGGGCTGGGGAGAGATATTTTGGAGGCAAATAGCTACCACAATATTTATTTTTCTTACACTGAATTTTGTCTTTGAACAAAACGTTCACTGTGTGGTTCCTGACGGTCGCTGTGCTCGTGCTTTCTCATACTATCCTAACCATCAGCAAAGAGGATAAAAAGGAAGATTCCTAGGATCAAACCACTTTATTACCAGTTAGCTAAAACAGACTTCAGCCCAGTTCCCCATCTGCCACGCCTAGCGTGAGTGAAATGTCAGAGCCAAAGCACATAGGCTGAATTTCATAATCACTTTTTGGGGCTAGTCGAAGTTCTGCATTGAATTTTTAAAAAATAAATAAAAAATGATACTATATTAGACAAATAGCTTCAGTGAAATTACAAAGAGGAGTACATTAAAAAAAATACCAGCAGTAAAATCTCTTCAAGAATTAAAATAACAGGATAAAATGAAAAAATTCCCTTTAGAAAAATACTAATTTGTTGCTGGAAATCTATACTGAAGTTTTATTTGAAGTTCTGCAGTGAAACTTAAATCTCATGTAGCTCAGACACTTTGGGAATGTCTCTCCTTAATATTGTTGGGCACCTGGGCAAGTAAGTGGTTAAATTTTGGATGATTTATGTCTTAGATCCATATGGTTCTTCTTGTTCATCTAAAGATCTGTTCAATAATTCTTGTAGTTTTAAACAACTGACTTTGAGCTTTATTGAATGGAAAAGAAAGGAATGGATTTTACCTTTTTTTTTTTTTTTTTTTTTTTGCGGTACGCGGGCCTCTCACTGTTGTGGCCTCTCCTGTTGTGGAGCACAGGCTCTGGATGCACAGGCTCAGTGGCCATGGCTCACGGGCCCAGCCACTCCACGGCATGTGGGATCTTCCTGGACCGGGGCACGAACCCGTGTCCCCTGCATCGGCAGGCGGACTCGCAACCACTGCGCCACCAGGGAAGCCCTGGATTTTACCTTTTTAATTTCTATTTTATTGAAAGGATAAAGCAGAAAACAAAATACCTGTGGAGAGGTTAGTGGGGAGATGGAAATGTGGGAATGGTGTAAGAGTACTTAGCTGGGAGAGAGTTTATTTCACCTACCGGAAAGTTACCATGTTCCTTATAGTTTGAGTATGTTTTTAGGTCTCTCCATAAGTAAGACTCTAATTTGTTAAAAGGAATCACAATTCCTAAGACCCAGGACTCAAATCTAAAAGATAAAAGCAGAATTTATTTCTTGCTGGCTGAGAGAGCTGCAGGTGCATCCTCTTGAAAAAGCAAAAGTCAGGGTTTATGAAGAGCTTGGGATAGGGATAGGGTTTGTTAGCTTACATTTAAAGGAGGTAGCATTGTGTTGGTGAAGTAGTGAATTGGGTGAGTTGATTAAGGCGAATTAACTGGGGTTTGGCAGGAGGTCTACTGGGTGGTTTGCTGAGTCTGACTGATTCATCACAAGGGTCAGGTGTCTCAGGCATGAGTAGAAAGTTCTTTTGTACATTCTCCTAAGGGTTCAGATCTTATCTTCTTCAAAGCTCTCTTTCCTTCTCCTGCTGTCTATAATATTCACTGGAGACTTCTTTTATGGAAGAAGTCTAAAGCTGATCCTTTCCATATTTTAGCTCATAGATGAGATACAACATACAAGAAAATTTTGGAGCCTTTACTATACGACAGGGACTTTGCTTTCATTGGCATTTATCATCTGGGTCTGGTAAGGGAGTCAGAATTGAACATAAGTAGGTATGAAAAAGAATGACAAGAGCTATGACAGAAGTCTGTATCATCATGGGAAGGAAGCATGATGGAGAGGCTGCTCAGTTGTACTCTTGGCTTCATAACCTCATCCTTTCGCTAAGTCTTGAAAGGTGGGCCAACATCTGTAAGGCCTGAGTCCTGGTGTGGGCATTCTGGGCAGAGGCAAGGGTATGTGGAAAGACAGAAAACTGTTTACCGGCCCTTCTTTTCAGGGTACCACGAGCAATTCGGTGTGCAGTGGAGTGATGAGATTTTCCCCTTCCCCTACTGCTCACTTTCTTTCTGCCTTTCCCAGGACTTGCTGCAAAGTGAAGTCAGGTTAACAGAGGGGACCTTTGGGAGTGCAGTTCAAGTTGACAAAAGACTAAACGTTTTTAACATACTAGCTGTGCTGGAGATATGGAGAAGAACAGTCTAATTGTCGCTAACATATTTAACCTTGAGATCAGTGCACCAGAAGAGCCTCCTACCTCCTGTCCACAGGGTCAGAAGCATATATACACTTCTAGGTCCCTACTGGCTCAGAGGAAGGAATTGAATTCTGACAGCCTCTCCTGAGACCCAGAGATAAAACAGATGAAGTGAGGGTGGGGAGAGGAAAGAATTTACAAGGAATAGGGGACTGTGTTGGAGAAGGAAAAGAGAGAGGGTGTAGGATCAGTTAGGAAGGTTTAGTTGGTAGATCTGGGTTTAAACAGTAAAGAGAAGTTATTGGCTCATGTAATAAACAACCTAAATGTCTTCAATGTCCTCAGGAATGAAGCTCCATTTTTCTGTGATAATCTGAGTATTCTGCCTTGCCCCCCACCCACATATGTATTAGATTTATCCTTCATCTGACTTTACCGTAGTGGCCAAGTAGCTGCCAGCAGCTCCAGGCCACATGCTTCCTTCTTCACAGCCAGGGGAAGAGACACAATGTCTCCCCACATTCGTCAAAGTCCAGAGCTTCACGGTGATGGGAGCATCTTAGGTTATGCACCTGCCTCTGAAGCAGTCATAGGGGCCAGAGGAATGCTCCGGGCTGTTTGGATTAGGGCCCATCACTGATCTGTTCCCTGTGGCAAGAGGGATGCCATGGCCGAGCTTGCTTTAGACCAGTCAGAGCCTCCTGGGGTCAATGCAGCTCAAGCCTCGAAGTTGTTTCCCAAAAGGAGGAAGGAGAAATTGGAGAATTGAAGAAATATTCTCCAACAGGAAAATATTTATTCTGGAGAGGCAATCACAATTCCCACTTGATGTAACCCTGTGTGATACCCCAGAATTCTAGACTGAGGACCTCAGGGCTGTTAAAGGACCTGATTGTCTTCTCTCTTAAGGCCTGGAACATAAAAGACTTCAACCTAAACTAAGCAATTGCTTGGATTTGCTTCTAGGCCACCTCTGCTGGCTTCATGTGACAAGAGTAAGTTCTTTCAGTTGTGGACTGCATCACCCCACCCTTCACCCTGGGGCTAGAATTACAGCTAAGTCATAGGTGATGAGAGGGGACCATATTAAGGAATTTAACCTGTATCTTGAAGAATTTTAGAATCATCTTAGATGAACGTTGAGGTGGGCAGGTTTATAACGAGCCTTACAGTTTGGAAAGACAATGCTGATTATTCGAGTGGAGAATGAATGAAAGAGAGGTTTGCATTGTTTAAGGCAGGAGCAATGAGGATGGAGCCAAGGGGCCTACGTGATAAAACTTAAGGAAGTATCTAAGGACTTAATAAAGGAATCAATAGTGGCAGTGGTGAGAGCGTTTGGTGAGAGAGGATGGAGCATCTGGGAGGAATGGCAAAATAATGGCACCTGTTTCCAAAAAGAAAGTAATAATTACAATATGCTCGTTTTCTGACACATACTAGAAAAATAATAATGGTGGTTTTTTTTCCTCTTCGTTTTGTTAATGGTGAGAGTAAAGAGTGTGATGTCACAGAATAAAGAGTCTGAAATGGTCTGAAACACCATTTCCTTTCATCTGCTGAATTTCCGGCCACCAACGAATAATAGAGGTAGACGTCTTTTGTTTGTTCTCTCCTCCTTAGATGAGGGAGCCTCTGAATACTACTGTTTCCTCCGGTGTCATTGATGTTAGCAGAGGTGCTAGTTTTTTGTGGGCTTTAATATCTGAAAAATAAAGGGATACTGTTAAAAGCACAGGTCTCATATTATTGAAAAATTCCAATATTCCTAACTAGTAAAGCATTCCGAGTCTGGACAGTGAACTCTCTCTGGGTTAGACATTTTAAAGATTAATGATTGTAGAGGGACTGACTATCTTTCTTTTATTCCTTAATCGTTTTGAGTGAAGCATTGTAGATAAAATTGAAACATAAAAATTTAGAGCAAAGTAGACTTGGATTTAGAAGTCTCTTTGCTCAGGAAAGAATGTGAATTTCATTCACATTGCCAACAAAGGCCAAGACAAGCTGATCATGAAACTAATTTGTGATACCTCATTGTCAGGATGTCATGTGGGTTTTTCCACCCTTAACCCTGATGTGTGCTTTAGCCATCAGAGTCATTTACTGTTTTTTATATGGACAATTGGGATATTGTCTGGTTGAACAAAGGTCACAGACAGATGTATTTTGCTGAAAAGAATCATTTGGAAAAGCTTGGCATTTATAATTGACCACCCACTTCTGTTTCGTTTCATGGTTGTAGCATGGGATGTAAACTTAGGTGTATGAGCTGGATTGCCTAGAAAATATTTATTATTTTTTGTCTCTACAGTGGAATTCCAGGGTGGTGAGGAAAAGGACTTACGAAGTAACTGTTCTCTTTATGTGTGTATGTGTTGAGTGGCTCCTCAGGTTGCTTAGGCCTGAGAAGACTACAAACTTGTTGAGTCCTAGTGACTACATCTCTAGACCTCAGTTTCCTTATTCATGGTGGAATAACAGTACCTTCCCTACTTGCCTTGTGAATTTCTTATGAAGGTTTCATACTTACGTGTGATAAGTATGAAATGTCTGCAACTTCAGACTTATTGCTCCCCTCTTGCTATCAAGACGAAATCCAAGCTATTTTCCATGGGAAATAAGGCTTTTACGGTCTGGCTCTTGCTTCCCCCTCCAACTCATGTCCTTCTACCCACGCCACTTCCTACACCTTCTACTCTACCCACCAGACATGATGTCATTTTGAAATACTGCTGGTTCTCCAAAGACACACTGCTGTCCTCTTACCCCTGGCTGCTTTCTCATGACACCCTCTATGCCTAAGATGCTTGCTGTCTGCTGGCATTTTAGTCACTCTCTAGGTTTCTAGACCCTTCTCTCCATCCTCCTCAAACCAAGTTGGTGCTCGAGGCAGATATCCATGGTGAGATTGTTAGTGTTGAGGGGAAGGACGAGGAAGGATTCTGAGGCTCCCTGTTCTCCCTGATGATGGAGATAGAGGCATTAAGGAGTCAGGACTAACTCTCATTTTATAATAAATGGGGCACCTGAGTCACAGAGGTTTAAGTAATTTGTCCAGGGGGATAAAACAAGTAATTTGTAGATCTGGAATTTGACCCCAGGCAGTCTGACCTAAGATCTAGGACATTTACTTTATGCTACATGGAGTGTGGGGTGTGACTGTTTGCTTATTTCTTCCCTATCCCGCTGTACTTTTTCCTTTGCGCTATTCTAGCTCTAATGTTTTAGAAAACTTTACTGAAGGCTTAAGGATAACAGGAAGGACTCACATGTAGAAGATAAAAGTTGAGATGAAAATAACCACTATCTCTCTGTCTCTCTTGCATGCATGCCCTCTTTCTCTCTTAAATCCCTGACTGCTTCCAGGGATTCCTGCCTCCTATTAGTGGGAAGAGTGTTACACCAGATCCCAGTGTCCTACCTCTCTTCATTGTCCATATTTCCCTCATGTCCTACCTTATATCCACTTCCAAGGCAATGTCTCTGTTCTGGCTATTTATTGCTGAGTAACGACTCCAAACCTCAGTCATTTAAAATAACATTTTTTTTTTTTGTTATCATGATTTTGAGGGTTAGCATTTTGGGCAGCGATCAGCTTCTGTTCCACTTTGCATTGACTGGGATCACTCAGTGATATCCAACAGAAGGTAGGTATTATCTGGATGGACTAAGAACACTTCTCTTGTTGCCCTTGGAGGGGCTCGCTGGAAGGCCGGACTCAACTGTTTCCTCCCCTTCTCCGCCTAGTCTCATAAAAACCACAGCATCTCTTCATGTGGTCTCTTCAACAGGGCAGTCTAATCTCTTAATGACATCTTAGGGCTCACTACTCTTGAATATATTCCTTATGACACATGTTTGTCTTTGACTTAAAAAACTCAGTAGCGAGTATTCCAGGAGAGAGGAGGTGGAAGCTTCCAGTCTCTTAAGACCTAGAAACTGGCACACGTCACGTCTGCCATAATCCGTTGGTCAGAGCGGTCACAGAACCTGCCCAAATTTGGAAGGAAGCTTCACAGACCCCCACCTCCTGATGGGGGTGGTGTCACATAGTTAGTGAACATCATTGATCCACTGTAATTACCTGCAGAAAAGCCACACTGAAGCCAGGGGCAGCTGTATGGAGCAGTGGTCAGGCACCCAGGCTCTGGCAATTCTATGAGTTAGGAGCCTGACCCCACTATTTACTTGATGCATGCTCTGGGGCATTTCGTCTCTCTGGGCCTCAGTTTCCTCATTTAAAAAAAAGTAGAACTAATACTCATCCCTGCTTCATAGAGTGGGAGAAGTCAATACATGTAAAGCACGTAGGACAATGCCCAGCACATGATGGAGAGCTGTAAAGATGAGCGGTGTGCCATTGTTAGACAGCGGCAGAGAAGTTTCATTACTCATGGTCTTAATGCCTTCAACTCCAAAGAGGCTGTTCTTTGCTTTACTAAGTGACCCAATGACATGATATAAGCCACTCTCCTTCACCCCCAAAATCCCACTCCCACCCCAAAACCCCACATATATATCCTCCAAAAGGGCAGCTTACCTTCCCCAAAGGTGATTAAGAAAATTGCTGGCAGCTTTAAAGTAGCAGATTGTCTCTACCTTGAGCTACGCAGGTTTCAATGTTCTTAGGACCAGACTTGGTTACAGCACCCTGTTCCACCTATCACAGCACTTTAAAAATTGGTTGAAATTAACTGTTTATAATTAGTTGTCTCCCCTATTAGACTGTGAATTCTTGAGAGCAGGAACATGAAATTTCATCTTTTTATTCCCAGTGCTTATAAGATACCTAGCAATGTGTTCAATATACAGTAGCCCCTCCCCCACCTCCACCTGCATTTTGCTTTCCGTGGTTTCAATTACCTGTGGTCAACCTCTGTCCAAAAAAATTAAATGACAAATTCCAGAAATAAACAATTCATAAGTTTTAAATTGCACACTGCTCTGAGTAGCATGATGGAATTTCGAGCTGTCCCACTTCATCCCAGGCAGGACGTGAATTTTACATCATCACAAGAAGAAGAAAGGGGAGTACAGTACAATAAGATATTTTGAGGGCTTCCCTGGTGGCGCAGTGGTTGAGAGTCTGCCTGCCGATGCAGGGGACGCGGGTTCGTGCCCCGGTCCGGGAGGATCCCACATGCCGCGGAGCGGCTGGGCCCGTGAGCCATGGCCGCTGAGCCTGCGCGTCCGGAGCCTGTGCTCTGCAACGGGAGAGGCCACAACAGTGAGAGGCCCACATACCGCAAAAAAAAAAAAAAAAAGATATTTATAGAGAGAGAGAGACCACATTCGCATAACCTTTATTACAGTATATTGTTATAATTGTTCTATTTTATTATTAGTTTTGTTAATCTCTTTCTATGCCTAATTTATAAATTAAACTTTATCATAGGCATGTACATATAGGAAAAAACACAGTATAGGTAGGGTTCAGTACTATCTGCAGCTCAGGCACCCACTGGGGGTCTTGGAATGTATCCCCCACACATAAAGGGGGACTGCTGTGTCTGTAAATTAGGTGACAATATTTTCTTTGTTATTCAGCCAAGGGGGAGGTGGATTAGAAAGACTGTAGACATTGTACTGGTGAACAAAATGTTAGAATTAAATTCTTGCAAAACATTTTTAAAAGCTGAAAAAGCAGCATATCATAAAGTATACACTCAAGAGTAGTAATTAAATAATATTTTGTTTACTGCTCTTTAAAATATATAGTAGGTCTTACAGGGAGATCAGCTCTGTGCTTTGTGACCACCTAGAGGGGTGGTGGGAGGGAGGCCCAAGAGGGAGGAGATATGGGGATGTATGTATATGTACAGCTGATTCACTTTGTTATAAAGCAGACACTAACACACCATTGTAAAGCAATTACACTCCAATAAAGATGTTAAAAATAAATAAATTTAAAAGTGCCTAACACACACACACACAAAAATATATATATATAGTGGTCCTAAACCTAATTCAGATGTCAATTTCAAATTGGATACATAGTAAGTAGTGTACCATGGTCCCACTGATGGCATGGTACTAAAAGTTTAGCACCGCCTGAAACTATAGCTTCTCTCCTACTCTTATTTTTGTTCTAGTTTATTTTTTATGTATCTATCATTTCTCATCACTTCCTGAAGTTTTTGGTTTTTTATCTTTCTGTCATATGGACATCGAGTTCTGGGAAACACACTTTGTTTTCCCTCTTGGTTTTATAACTCTACCTTTTGGTTTTCCAGACAACTATAGATTTGCACTTTTATCACTCTTTTCACAGAGTGTTAACATTGCTTTTGATTTTCAATGGCTCTCTCTCTTCCATTCCTCAAAGATTACCTATCACATTTAGGTCATTGTTCAGTGCCCCATGTTTCCAAATATAATCCAGTATCTTGAGTTAGTTGGGTCCTAGTGGACTTAAATGTAGTGGAGAATGACAATGACAGCAAATGAATCATTGCCAAAACTTTCCTAATGAAGGTCCCTAAACCTACTCAGAAAAAAAATATTAACAAAGCCACTCATTGTTTGCTGAACACCCAAAGCAAAACATTTAAAAAAAAAAGATAGACAATACTCCAGTACTCTTTTCTAAGAGAATCGTGCTGTAAGTGAATCACCACTGTAACCCTGAATAAGTGCAAATGTTGTAAGGTCATGATTATATCCTGGATCTTATTTGGTTTCCTGAGAAGATTTCTTTTACTTTGAGGTGCATGCTTATTCAAAGCTCTTGACTGTGATCACTCAGTTTATTTGTTGGTTTAATAAAAACTGTAAAACTTCTGGATTGATTTTTTTAAATGAAACTAGGCCATTTTCAACAAATACCTATTGGTGATTGCAGTTTATAAATTGTGCTGAACATTGTGGGGAATGTTAATAATGATAGAGTCCTTCTTTTCTAAGAGCCTCTCAAAGAAAATTATAGGTGTTAGAGCTGAAAGGAATTTTGTGGGGTTTTTTAGTCTAGTTCCCAAGCTTTATGGATAAGAAACCTAAGGTGTGAAATGCTAAGTGATCTTGGGAAATGCATTTAACCTTTCTGAACTTCAGTTTCCTCATTTAAAAAAAAGGAAATCATAGTATCTAACTCATAGGGTTGTCATAAGAATTAATGTGATAATAAATGTAGAGTATTGAGCCAACTGCTGTCCATAGTAAGTTCCCAATGAATGGTACCTTTTTTTAGTGTTATTATTGGCTATGATTATACAAATAGCAAGTGCCAAAACAGAGATACAAATCCATTTCTTTCAAACCCATTGTTTTATATAGTTCTTCATGCTATAAATGTATTATTTTCCAGTGTGGGAAACATTTCTCTTTCAGTAAAGTCATATTCAGAAATAGATGTTAATTGTCAGATTGCCATTTGTTTTTACCACATCACAGCAGGAACAAAAATAATGTTTCAAACAAAAATAACAATAGTACGCAAACTTTTTTCTGTGTGTGCACTGCTTAAAATGCAACATTAAGTTAAAAGTTAAATTCTTTTTAAAGTTAAGACTTTCTAATATAGACACAGATTAAATGTCACCCATTTGTTCTGCTAAGCATCCCAAATGCTACAGGATTTGCTCCAGATTGTAATTCCTATAAGATCTTTTGCAGTTTCATTGCTTACGAGTTTATCTCGTAGCTGTTACAGTAGTGGTCAGTCTGCGCTACCTCTTCCCAAGGGTCAGTTGTAAATCCTGCTGTCCTTCCTCATTTGCATGCTTCCCATCCAAAACTGGGCAGCAGCCAGTGCTACTGGGACGCTGGTGAATTGGATGCTCACCAACCCTCTGTTTTTGGAAAGCCTATCTTCTTGTCACTTTATGTTAAATATGGATGGGAAAGGCTCTCCTGATCTAACCTACTATGTTTATCCAGATCTGAAATGTAAGTGTTCCTTTCTTATGGAAACCTGAGTGGGACAACATTTAATAAAGTTCTACAGAACTCAAACATGATGCTGGGTCTTAAATTTGCATCTCCTGGCCCTCTAGATACTTATTTTAAAGCAAGATTTTCCATGAATTTAGTGACATTAGGTAGTTTTCACACTTTGAGGAGAGAGGTTCTTTGAATGTAAGTGAAATTCTTACATTTACATTGCCTTCAATTCCTCTTTATTGATTTCAGACATCTGGCGCTATTCACTCATCAGCTTTAACCCTAAAAGCAATGGTGCTTGAATTAGTCAGGGTTCTCCAAAGAAATAAAATGTATACATGTATCTCAAAAGATTTATTGTAAGGAATTGGCTCATGTGATTGTGAAGGCTGACAAGTCCCAACGTCTGCACTTGGCAAGCTGGAAACTCAGGAGAGCTGGTATATAATTCCAGTCCAAAGGCAGGGAAAAAAACAAACAAATGATGTCTCAACTGAAGGCAGTGAAGCAGGAGAAAATTCCCCTGACTTGTTTCATTCAGGCCTTCAGCTGATTTGATGATTGGATGAGGCCCACCCACGTTATGGAGGGCACTCTGCTTCATTTAGTTTGCTGATTTAAATGTTACTCTTACCCAAAACACCCTCACAGAAACACCCAGAATAATGTTTGACCAAACATCTGTGCACCTCCATGGCCCAGTCAAATTGACACATAAAATTAACCATCACAGTGCTCAGTGGATTGTCTTTAATCTCTTATACAGTGAGAGACCAGGATTACATTTTTGTTATTCATAAATGTATATGGCTATGTCTCACATGAAATTAGCCATGGCTGAACTTCTAGTTTCATAGAGGTTTTATTTTGCTAAGATAATTCTAAAACATGGCACTTGTAGGGCTAATTTGCTAATGTCTCTGTGTAGAGTGAATCAGACACAAATGGGAGTCCCAACATTGTTTTTATTTTGTAGGAGAAAAATGTGGCTTACTGTTAAAAAAAAGAAAAAAAAGTGGAATTTGAAGGCATCAGATCTTAATTTGAATCCAGGCTTTGTCATGCAACATCTGTGTAAATTAGACATATTATTCAACTAAGCCTTAGCGCCCTTCTCTGCATAAATTGGGAAAAATAATACCTACTTCAGAGTAGGCATAATTTATGCAGACACTTAGAGTACTTCCTTTTTTAGTTTTAAATCCTTATTAGATGTTTATTGGACCTTCTCATTCTATTCTTCTGTCTCTTAACCTTTTTATCCTTTTATGTCTCTGAATTGAATTATTAATTCCAATACTTCTTCTAATTCACTAATTCCCTATTCAGCTGTGTCTAAACTGTTATTCAATGTATTAATGTTTTAACTTCAGGAAAGTATTTTTAATATCTAGAATCTTTATTCAGTTTTTTTTTCAAATTTGCCCTGTCTTCCTTCATAGTATCTTTGTGTGTATGTGTGAGTGAAGATATTAATTTATTTTTTCATTTATGTCTTTTTAATGGCCTCTCAGTAATGAAGGATTTATTTAACAAGACATAAAAAGTACAAACCATGAAGTGAAAGATTAATAAATACAGGAAGAATAAAATATTTTAAAATTTTAATTCTTAAAGCCCCCCTATATACAAAGTTGAGACAAGCCACAGATTGGGAAAAGATGTCTTCAGTGCATATAACAAAAAAAGTATTGATATCAAGAGCATAAATAGAACTACCACAGAACAAGTAGAAAAAAACCAATTATATTAAAAAAAAGATATTAATAGGCAATTAATTGACTAGGAAACCCAAATGACTAATGAACATAAAGACTTGTCATGTTGGGGGAAATTGAAAAAAATTATTAGAGAACCATTTCACATTTTATCAAACTGGTAATAAATGAAAAGTCTGACAATAGTAGGTATGAATGTATGAGAATGGGAAATTTCAAAATTCACTGGGCAAAGTGTAAATTCTTACTACCATCTTAAGAAGCAATTTTTCATTATTAATAAATTAGAAGGTATTCATTCAGTAAATTTCAGCTCATAGTTACTTACCCCTAGCAAAACTTTCATGTAGCTCTACAATTACAGTTCTTGATTACAGTTCTTTTGTAATAGGGGAAATATTAGAAATAATCTATATCTCCATTAATATTAGAATGGATTTGTGGTATAACCATGCAGTTAAATCCTGTATAGCAGGTAAAAGGAATGAATTAAGTCTATATATTAATTTGACAGAACTCTAAGAAATAAGACTGAGTGAGAAAAATAAGAGTAAAATAGCATTTATGTAAAATTTAAAGATATGTGTAAGTACTAAATATTGTTTATGGACACAGTTTACGGATTAAAGTGAAAAGATTAACAAAGATGTGTGCAAAATCAGAATAGTGATTTGCTATAGGCTAGCAGATAGAGACAGTGGAATAGGGGAGATGTACAAGGGTCAGCTTGAACCAAATCTGGAATTCTTCAAAAGTTGTTAAAATATGCACAAATATATTAATGTTAGTATTTATTAATCCTGTATGGATATGTATCTGTTATATTATTCTCTGAAATACTATATTAAAATTATTATAAATGAATAAATAAAATCTATCAAAATAATAATTAAACAAAAATTTGGTCTGAGTAAGATTAAGTTGTATGAGGAAAATCAATTGAGGAGATTTATAATTTGTTTTCAAATGCCACTTCTTTCTGATTGTGAGGAAGATATACTGGTATTGTTAGCATATAATTGTTCATAGTGTTTTATTATGATCCTTTGTATTTTTGTAGTATCTGTTGTAATGTCTCCTTTTTCATGTCTGATTTAATTTACTTGAGTCCTCTTTTTTTTTTGGTTAGTCTAGCTAAAGGTTTGTCAACTTTGTTTTTTTCACAGAGCCAACTCTTAGTTTTGTTAATCTTTTCTAGTATTTTCCTATTCTCTGTTTTATTTATTTATGCTCTAATCTGTATTACTTCCTTCTTTTTTCTAACTTTGGGCTTAGTTCTTTTTTTTCTAGTTCTTTGAGGTGTAATGTTAGATTGATAACTTGAGATCTTTGTATTTCTTAATATATGCATTCATAGTTTTAAAAGCTCCTTTTAGAATTGCTTTTGCTGCATTCCATAAGTTTTAGTATGTTGTATTTACATTTTTACTTATCTAAACATATTTTTGAATTTTCCATTTGATTTCTCTTTGACCTACTGGTTGAATTCAGGAGTGTTTTGTTTAATTTCCAGTTATTTGTGAATTTTCCAGCTTTCCTCCTGTTATTGATTTCTAGTTTCATACCATTGTGGTCAGAAGAGATACTTGATATAATTGTGTATTTACTATAGGTTTTTCCTTCATGGTCACCACAAGGCTTACATAAAATATCCCATAGTTATAACATACTATTTTAAGCAGATACTTTAACTTTGATAGCATACAGAAACTCTAAACTTTAACCTCTACCTCCTTCCTCTCCCCACTTTAGGTTACTGATGTTACAATGTACATCTTTTTAATATTGTGTATCCAATAACAAATTATTGTATTTATAGTTATTTTAAATCCATTTGTTTTTTAACTTTTAAACTTGAGTTGTAAGTGCTTTACACATCACCATTACAGTATTAGAGAATCTGACCTTGACTACCTATGTACCTTTTTTGGTGAGTTTTACACACTCATATATTTTTACAGTGCTAAATAACATAATTTCATTTTAGCTTGTAGAATGCCCTTTAGCATTTCTTATAAGGCAGGTCTAGTGGTGAACTTCCTCAGCTTTATTTGCTTGGGAAAGTCTTTATTGCTTCTTTATTTCTGAAGAACAAATTTGCCAGGTATAGTATTTGCCAGGTTGAGCTTTTTTCTTTCAGTATTTTGAATATGTCATCCACTATCTCCTGGCTTCGAAAGTTTCTTCTGAGAAGTCTATCATAGTCTTATGCGGGTGGGGGTGTCTCCCTTGTATGTGACAAGTTGCTTTTCTCTTGCTGCTTTCAAAATTCTCCCTTTGTGTTTGAATTTTAACAATTTAATTATAATGTGTCTTATTGCAGGCTTTTTTGGGTTCAACCTATTTGGGATCTTCTGGGCCTCAGGTATCAGTTTGTCCATTTCTCTCCCCATGTTTGGGAATTTTTCAGCCATTATTCCTTGAATTAGACTTTCTGTCCCTATCTCTTTCTCTTCTCCTTCATGGATTCCTATAATGCATATATTATTTTTTTGTGATGTTTCATAAATCCCTTAGGCTTTCTTCACTCTTTTTCATTTTTTTTCTTTTTGTTTCTCTGACTGGATTATTTTTAAATAGCTTATATTAGAGTTCACCTATTCTTTCTTCTGCTTAGTTAAGTCTGATGTTGAAGCTCTCTACTGACTTCTTTAGTTCAATCATTGTCTTTTTCAACTCTAGGATTCCTTTTGTTTTCTTTTTGTTGTTGTTGTTTTGATAGTTTCTTTTTCTTTGTTGTAATTCTCTTTGTTCATCCATTATTTTCCTAATTTCCTTTAGTTGTTTCTCTGTGTGGTCTTATAGTTCACCAGACCTCAAGAGGTTTATTCTGAAGTCTGTCAGACAGGTCATAGATATCCATTTCTTTAGGGTCAGTTATTGAGCTTTATTATAGTTTCCTTTGACAATATCATGTTTACCTTGTTTTTTGTGATCCTTGTATCCTTGTGTTGGTATTTGTGCATATGATTAAGTGGTCTCCTTTTCTAGACTTTACATGTTTGCTTTGGCAGTGAAAGACTTTCATCAATCAGCTCAACTCAAAGTAATGGATAGATCAGTTGGTAGTGTCTATGCATAGGCAGGGCTTGCTAGTAGGCTCTTTAGTTGGGCCAGGCCACTGCCTGTACTCTGTGGTCAGGGAGGTTACCTTGGCAGAGCTCTGCATTTAAGTGAGACCACTGGGTAGGCCCCCTGTTTGGGCAGGGCTGCTGGTTGTGCTCTGAGGTTAGATGGAGACACTAGGGGGACTCTGAAATCACCTCTGGTTAAGTGAGTTTGCAGGCTGTGTTCCCTGTCAGGGCAGTGCCCCTCGTTGGATTCTGTGTTTGGGTAGAGCTGTTGGGGCTCTGCAATCTCTCCTGGTCGGGTGTTGCCTCAAGCTGGGCTCCCTGACCGAATGGTACAGCTAGATGGACTCTGTGTTCAGGAATGGCAGCAGGCAAGGCTTTATGGTTGTTTGAGGCCTCAGGTTGTGCTGTGTAATCAGATGAGGCTGCAGGTTGTGCCCTGAAGTTACATGGGGCCTCAGGCTGGGCTTTGTGATTTGATAGGCTGCTGGCTTTGCTGCACTGTGCTATTGGGGAGGTTGCTGGTCTGGCTCTCTGTCCAGGTGGTGCCTTCAGCTGTATCTCACAGGTTTGGTGCTCTGCTGTTGGGCCAGGATGGGGAGGAGGCCACTGTCTGGGCCCCCTGCTTGGGCAAAGCTATAGGCTATATTTAGCAATCAGGCAGGGCTGTAGCTTGGGCTCAGAAGTTGTTGGTACCATAGCCTGGGCTTTGAGACTACCCAGGGCCACTGTTCCGGCTCCCTGCTTATGCAGGGCCAGAGGCTATGCTCCATAGTTGGGAAGAGCTATGGGCTTGGTTTCCTGCTTGCATGGGGCTATAGGATACTCCAAGATCTTTGGCCAGGCTTCCTGATTGGGTAGGACTGAGTCTATGCTCAGCAGTTGGGCGGGGCTGTGGATTTGCTTCCCTGCCCTGGCAGGCCCATAGAACACATTCTATGGACAGCTGATCCCCCAAGTCAGGCAGAACTGCCAATTGAGCTCCCTGGCCAGACGGGGTCACTGATTCAGCTTTGCAGATGGGCAGAGCTGCTGGCTGGGATCTCTGCTTGGCTGCAAGCAGATATTCAGTTTGCCAAATTCTGAGCACTGGTTGCTGTAAGCCCCACAGCATCTCTCTATGATCCCCAGTGGTCTAGTTCTGCAGATTCCCCCAGAGATCCCTTTGAGGTGAGACCTGAGTAGTCTTCCCAAGAAGAGTCTTGCAAAGCTGCCAAAGCTGGATGTCCCTCCTGGGACAAGTTTTCTCTATTTTTTATAAATTTCATAATTTTATATTGTATTTTAGACTTTGTATGTACAGTAACAATAGATAAAGAAGTATTATATTTTGTTATTTTTGTTTATTTTCTGGAGAATGCAAGTCCTTTATTCTAAGTTGAAGGTAGATGAGGGCTGATCTTACAGAGTCCTCCTAGGTTTGAGTTTAGCAGTGGCTGGTCTGCAGTTTTGTATACATCAGGTTTACCTATGATTAGCCCAAAGAAGTCAGTGTCCATTCTTGACACCTTTTCAATTTTGTAAATTCTGAGGCTAGAAGATTTGAGCTGAAGTCTCAGATATTTTTGTTTTAACTTTGAATTAATGCCAGCAGGGCCCTGAAATGAAAGTTCTGTGAAATGAGTGGGTCTCTGAAATATCTCTTAGATTTTCAGCTCCTCTTTCATTGCTACTTTCTCAGCAAAGTGCAAGGTGGAGCCTTAGCAATGTGTATGAATGGATTGTCAGGCTTTGATTTACATTTGAGACTCTTACAGATTCAAATCTACCTGCTGGCTCACGCTATTATTTGAGACTCTGCTCATTTCCCCTCAACCTCTCAATGTTTGTCTTTTTGGGTAGGTATCCTCCTTCATCTAATCATACTCAGGCACCTCCCAGGTATGGAAGTTGCTGCAGTTTTCTGCTTGTCTATTAAAAGCTCATTTCTCTGTTGAATTTAGTTTATGAAGGTTTCTGTGTATCCACTTTTCTTTGTTTTCCCCATAGGAAAATATGATTTTTATTTTGTTTGGGTTTCTTTGGTGTCCTAAATCTTAATTGGACTTAGCACAACTTTTAACAAGAAGTACTAATTCACAAGGAGTATATAAATTCATACCTAAGACTCACATGGATGATTATGAATTTTCAGGGAAGACTTGTTTTTCCACTTAGAGTTTAGCATGAGACAAACTTTATTGTCATCTCTTCAGGTTTGTTGGTAGATCTTGCTTCCTGTGAGTCCTGAGCTTCTGACTTTAGATGGGATTCTCAACTACAACCACCTACTTTTTGATGACCTGAGATATTATATCCTATTTATGTGGCTTCTGAAATCCAAGTTCTCTGGTTAATTAAACTGTTATCTGATCTCATGTCCCATCCCAAAACATCCAGAGATTTAGGCTCTGGTAATCAGTACTTTCTCTGTGTTTTTTCTGGAGATTTTTCTTACATAATTTTGTGTGTGTGACTTCAGGAATGTATTTAAGGCGATATTTGTTATATTTTATTTATGGCTTACAGGTTTTTCCACAGATAGGAAATTTTTGGTTATTTCAATCATCATGTTATTGGACACAGAAGTTATCTTTTTGCTTTGGTACTACAACATCTGGTCATATCCCCCAGCGTTCCTTTCCTCTTTTGTGATATGTGAACTTAGTCGTTGACTCTGAACGGTATTGGGACCAGGGGGAGGTGAATTTTAGCTGGTGTGGAAGCATCCATGGTGATTCTGTCAAGAGAATGTGTGCTTATTTGGGGCTATCCTGGTCTGGAAGCTGATGGAAATGTCCCAGTTATACCACCTTAGCACTGAGTACTTACTTTGTCCATGTGCAGTCTCTCGACATGGGGATGATGACCTCTTGATGACAAGGTCAAATAAGTGAGTATGGGAAAGAGGCAGGTTCATTTTCTCTTTGGTCTCAGGAGAATTCATAGCTCACACCTTCTTAGACCAGAAGCTGTGTTCATCATCTCCTCTCTCCCCCTGATATCACTTAGGAGAGAAATTGTGTGGAGTTTTAACAGCACGGTTTTGGGAATCAGACTCGCTTGACTATTTACTTAAACTTTTCAAGTCTTACTCCCCCCCACCCCCATGCTTTATTGAGGTATGATTGACAAATGGGATTGTATATATTTAAAGTATACAGTGTGATGATTTGAGATACCTATACATTATGAAAAATTTACCATAACCAAATTAACACATTCATTACCCCCACCCCACATATTTACTTTTCTTTCTTTCTTTCTTTCTTTTTTTTTGGTGAGAACACTTAAGATCTAATTTCTTAACAACTTCTAAATATACAATACAGTATTTTTAACTATAGTCACCATCTGTATGCTAGATCCTTGGAACTTATTCATGTTATAACTGAAAATTAGTACTCTGACTAATATCTTTCCATTTCCCCCACTTCCCAACCCCTGGCAACTACCATTCTACTCTGTTTCTATGTGTTCACAAGTCCTAATTTCTTTATCAGCAAAAAGAGTGTGATAATATGTATAGCATAATTTGCTTCTTGTTTTTTGAGGATTAAGTGAAGAGTGAGTTAATGCTTACAAAGTACTAAGTAGATAGCCCAGCGTACAATAACCTCTAGATCAATGTTAGCTGTTATGATTTGTTAGTAGTAGTGATATCCCAAGTAATTAATATGAGCAAAACATTTTGAAATATATGTGAGGTCACAATATGAACACCAACATCCCTGATACACAGTGATTATGAGACAGAAGGCCTTGGGCGCTCGGAAACCCATTGTGCCCCACTATTGTCTGCCAGCCTGTTATCACAAGTCAGACTTTCATGGGTGGTATGCCATACGATGTTTCTCACTTGGATATTATTAATGCTGTATCTGGAATGTGGGTAGTGTGTCTTTAAAGGATTGTAGCCTACTATTTCTACATGAGCTACTATGAAAAAAATTGCATTGTGTTGTAATAAAAGAGCCCTCTCAACCAGAACTAAAGTGTTGTTTCCACAACACTGAAAAAGAGACTAAACAAAGCAAACTGGAAAAGCTGCTTGGTGTTGTGTGAGCAGTTCACATTGTTTTCCTTTTTTATTGTACTGTTTTACCACTGGTAATCAGTGTAGGGCCTTCACTTATGAAAATATAGCTGTTGGCAGTTTAGGCTCAATTTCATTCTCTAGCTGTCATAAGTAATCACATGGGAAGATAATACTTGATGGGAATTTTGTTTTCTTTCCCTTTTTTTTCTTTTATTTTTCTTTGAGGCAACTTGTTAGAGAGGAGAGCAGGTAAGATTGATATCTGTGGTATACTACAATGCTTGGAAAATACACGTACATTCTCAGAAATTCTATTCACATAGGGAAAAGAGAGAGGCAATGCCCTATTTAAATTAAAGAATTTGCAATCATTGCCCCTCCATAGACTCTTTTTTTTAAATTGAATTATAGTTGATTTACAATATATGTAAATGTTGTGTTAGTTTCAGGTGTATAGCAAAGTGACTCAGTTATATATATTCTTTTTCAGATTACTTTCCATTATAGATTAAGGTATTGAGTATAGTTCCCTGTGTTGTACAGTAGGTCCTTGTTGTTTATCTATTTTATATATAGTACTGTGTATCTGTTAATCCCAAGCTCTTAACTTATCTCCATAGACTCTTGATGAAGTAAAATACCAAAATTTTGTTCAATGCATTACAGCAGAAGATCTGTGGATTTGTCAGCCCCTTTTATAATAAAGGCTGTCTTCATGCATTCTTGCTACAGATGTGTAACCTGAATTGAAACTGGGCATTAGTTTTTATTAAGGAATTCTCATGAGTTTTGTAGATGTGATAATGTTATTATGATTATAAAGGAGAATGTCCTTACTGGGTATTGTTTTGTTTTGTTTTGTTTTGTTTGTTTTTTGTAAGCATTTCATACTGAAGTACATAGGGAAGAAATGTCATCATATCTATTATTTACTTTTTACTACTTCATCAAAGCAGCACTTAGAGTAAATGTTGCAAAATGTTAAAAATGGTTAAATATGGACATTGAGCACTTGTGATTCATTATTCTATGCGCTACTTTTCAGTAAGTTTTAAAATTTTCTTAATCAAAAGTTGAAAAAAATCTTTTTGGTATACTACTCTTAAAAACAAAGAGTGCTATTTAAAATGGTATTTTCTGAAAAGAGAATTTATAATGCATAAAATGAAGAGTCATAGAGGTAGACTAAACAAAGTTTAACAGAATTAAAAATGTCCTCAAATCTCCAGATATACCATTAAAGATTTAGAGGTATAGAGGTATTTGCCCTTTTTTTTTCTTTTTTAGGAGGACATTCAGTTTATGACGATGATGACTTTTCTAGGTATAGGGAATAGGAAGATCAATACGATACGCTCCTTAGAAGACAAAGAACCGTAGAAACTTTCAGACGGCAAGCTTGGTGCTTTAGTAGAGGGAATCGGCCTGACACAATGAGAAGAACACAGATTTGCCTCCACGTGGCTGTGGTGCTGAATTGGGCTACTAACTGTAATTTACTAGCAGTGTGAACTTGAGCAGGTTCCTTGGACCAAGTCTCAGGTGTCTCCTCGGTAGAATGGGGATAATAAAATATATCTTGCAGGGGATGTTGTTAGTATCATAGGAGGTCACAGGCATAAAGAGTTTAGCACAGAGATGTGGGAAATAAAACTCCTGTCCCTGTTACTATTAGTAGCGTTTCATTAAAGACAAGTAGAAGAGGAGTGATCAGGAACTCAGAAGAGGTGAAATTCGAGTTGAGCTTTGAAGAATGGAGAGGATTTGAAGACATGAGAGGGAGCATTCCAGGTACATAAGAAGGGTGGAGCTGAAGACAGCAAGTGGTTGAATATAGTTTCATTATAGGCTTCTTGGAATGGAGTAATGGAAAGATAGGTTAGAGCCTGATTATTGTAGCTTTTCACGGGTAGTCCAAGGAACTTGCCCTTTACTTTGGATGCCATGTGAAGAAACATTGAATGGTTTGGACAAGCCTCGACATGGTCAGTTGTGCTCTGAGAAGTTCAATCTGGCAATCAGATTCATGTTGGCCTTGGGAAGTTTGAAGGCAAGTGTACCATTGCAGAGTTTCCTGATCCTCTACCCGATGGTCATCCTCCTCCTCCCTTCCAGGACTCTGGTTTTGTTGGGGATGGTGACACAGCAGCTTGGAAAGGAAACAAACAATCTAAAAAATGCAACCACATTTGCCATCCTTCTTTGAAGTTAGGGGTGGCATTGTCTAGTTTTGGCTAGTGTGATATAAGCTAAAGTCATAGAGTGGGTCTTCTGAGAATGTACTTTAAAAGTAGGAGACAGGGCTTCCCTGGTGGCACAGTGGTTGGGAGTCCGCCTGCCGATGCAGGGGACAGGGGTTCGTGCCCCGGTCCGGGAAGATTCTACATGCTGCGGAGCGGCTGGGCCCGTGAGCCATGGCTGCTGAGCCTGCGCGTCTGGAGCCTGTGCTCCGCAACGGGAGAGGCCACAACAGTGAGAGGCCCGCGTACCGCAAAAAAAAAAAAAAAAAAGTAGGAGACAGCCTTAGGCAATAAAACTGCCCTGTGAATACGCTTAGAATATAAAAGTATGGAAAGCCAGCAGTATCTTGGGTTTCTTATGACTCTGTGGAACTGTTTCACTATCCTACACTGCCTACTGCCAGCCTTACTGTTATATGAGAGAAAAAGAACTCCCAGTTCTTTCCAAGATGCTGCATATATGGCTGTTTTGTGTTATGTGCGGTTGAATTCAATCTGCAACTGAGGTAAGCCCCAATTAGGAAGCTTTACGAGGGTGAGAAAGAAATGAGAAGCAATAGGGAGCTGGACTGTGGGTAGGGGCAGCATCAGTAGAAATGGAAAAGACTGGTAACCAGGAGACACATTAGGAATAGACATCATGAGACCATTACGGATGGACGTGTGGCTGGAGGGAAAGGAAGGGGTCCAATATGACTTTCAAGTTTAAGCTTGGGTGATCAGGAGAATGGTAACATTATTGGCAGACCAAAGATACCTGTAAAAAGATAGCTTAAGTGACATGTATATGAAAATAAGTAAATTAAATTTTAGATGACTGAGTTTGATTTAGGAAAGAAAAGACTGGACACTCCAAGAGCTGAATTAGTAGTATGAACTCTCAAGCCCTTAGAAAAATTGGTAGAAAGAAATAATAGGGTAAGGTAAAGGGTCTCCTATCAGATTGCAGGGCTTCTATTTATTCAGTATGAAGATGGGCCATACTGACTGGTCAGAATTTTCAAACATGGGTTTAAATGACACTTGGAAAATATATTATCATTTCCTCTAGGGCACAGTAGCTAGAAAAATGCCTTACTTATCTAAGGCGTAGGTCTGCTTTGAGAGTAGAATATGGGCTAAGTGACCTCTGGATGTGCTTGATAGTTCTATGATTCTATAATTATCTCAGGCTTCAAATCACTTTCCAGGGAACAGCAAATAATTCTTACTAATAAAACACAATTTGAAACTTGGAACTGAAATTACACATTTTCAATGAAGCGTTGTAATAAAGTTAGTGATTGGAGACTCCCCCTAGGAATAAAGAGCTAAATGTACTGGTTGGCCACCCGTGCAAAGCAAAGCTAAAGTCTACACTGATTCATCACGTGGAAGATGTGGATCCTCTATATAAGTTTTAAATATAAACCTGACAGCAAATGAAAGAACTAAAAGGACATTGTTATTTAACCGTGGAATCTGCAGTTAATACTAATAGGCACTCTGAAGTCTAAATTCTGCGTCAACCCCAATGAGAAATTGCTGCCTAAATCTAGTTCCTGCATTTAGTTCCCTTCTGAAACCTGTTTATTGGTACTGTAGATGGAAACTCATCTCTGGGTTCTTTATAATTTTGCCAATAATAAGAGACCAATGTTATTAGAAAAAGGTAGCAAGATATGGGGAACTTTATATCAAAAAAAGTTTATCCCAAGTTCCTACCCATTCAGAAGAGCAGTTATTTTTTTTTAAAGCAATTATTTGGGCAATTTTATTTGAAAGAGACTTCAGCATATGACAGAGCAATTATTAACATAAATGATTTGTGGTACAGTTGTTGTTTTCTTAAAAATTATATTTCCCACAGAAGCATAGTGTTTCTGATCTGAAGTGTAGGCTCATACAAATAGTAAAGTGCAGTGATTCCCAAAGTGTCTTCAGGTAATAGTTGTTCCTCCAAAAATTTTTCCCTGGTCAGATAAGTTAGGGACATTCTTTTTTTTTTTTTTTTTTTTTGCGGTACGCGGGTCTCTCACTGTTGTGGCCTCTCCCGTTGCGGAGCACAGGCTCCGATGCGCAGGCTCCGCGGCACGTGGGATCTTCCCGGACCGGGGCACGAACCTATGTCCCCTGCGTCGGCAGGCGGACTCTCAACCACTGCGCCACCAGGGAAGCCCAGGACATTCTTTTTAAACAAAATTACTAAGTTGCTTTCTTGCAGTTCTTGCCAGAGCCTTTATAAAGCTCTGTGACTCACCAGAAAGGAATGGAAGAAGCAACATTTTCAAGAATATTACCTCTTAGAATGATTTTTATGTGATCCCAAACTTCTTGCCACAGTGTACGGGGTCATCTATGGGCTCCTGATCCAGTTGGTCTAACTGAATTTCTTGGGAATTTGACATTGAGATCAAGAAATTTACTCTCTCTCCTCCTCCTCCTCTCTCTCTCTCTCTCTCTCTCTCTGAGGCTAGACGCATAATATGTAAGCTCTAAGTGACTGTGGTTTTTAGTCCATGTAGATTAAAGAAAGAAAGGAAGTCTGTCTGGACACAGAAAAAACAAACACAAAGGGAGGAGTGTGCAGCAGCGGGCAAGAGAGAGAGAGAGGAAATGCTCTGAAAGTGCTTTAAGTCCCTCTTTACTTTTTTCAGCTATATCCTTTTCTTTGTGGTGGATTTCTTTCTTTCTTTCTTTCTTTTTTTTTATGGTTTAATTATTTCCTTTTCTCCAAAAGGGGTATAATGACTACAGTCACACAAGTTTATGGCAGAATAAGACATAGAAAACAGGTCACTCCACAGTCAGCTCAATGCCTTTTCAACGACAAGGTTCGTACAAGTCTTGAATAATACTTTAAAAATATTAGCTTGTAGTTAAATTTTTTTAATGTTAGGAAATTAAAAGAAATCACTAATTTTTCCATTGCAATAATAAACAAAAGTTATCCATGCTTCCTTATGTATATACATTATATTTAGTTCACTTAATATTTAATAGAGAAAATTATAAAATAAAAATAACAGACTTATGTATCTACCACTAAACTGAATAAATGTTAGTGCTCATAATATTTGCTTAAAACCCTGCGTCTGAGGCAGTCACTGCAAACTCTCCACAAAGACCACCCTTAATATGAATTTGGTGTGTATCCAAACCATTTTATTATATGCTTTTATGGTATAGGAATCTCTATTCAAAATATATGTATTTTAACAAAATGTATTTAACTGATATAAAATTTATAACACTATGCAATTGTCTTTTTGCACTTGACATTATGCTCGCATATGTATTTGCAATGCTTTTCCTATTTTATTTTTATTGAGCAATATTTAGCATTATTTTATAAACATTATCCTTTACCTGAGAGACATTTTGCTATGTTGCATGGCTTTAGTATTTATACATTATAATGCCTGGATAATCTCCCACTGAGTTGACAAATGATAGTTTGCTTTACTCTTCTCATATGGATTAGGTAATTACCATATTTTTTGGCTATTATAAATAAGAAAATAAAGAAGTAAGTATATGATACAATTTAGGATATTTGTATCTGAAATTAAGAGAAAGCCTCATTAGTCATGGCTTAAGCCATATTGGTATTTGCTGTTTGCATAATAGACCAATAGGCTGCTTGCGACCTGAGTCGGGTTTTCTGTCATTCTTTTCCTCATGATTTTTTTTTTTTGAAAATCTATTAATATTTAATTTGTTGAATTTCAATACAAAGAAAGTATACTGCCATTAATTTTCCAATCCTTCAGGTTAATAAAGTCATAAGATCTCTTTTAATACAGCATAAACTGAAATATACAGAATTTGTCAGGAGATAGTCTATGAATGCTTTATGAATGAATGAATCAGCTGATTTTTTTAACGTTTTTATTGGAGTATAACTGCTTTACAATGGTGTGTTAGTTTCTGCTTTATAACAAAGTGAATCAGTTATACATATACATATATCCCCATATCCCCTCCCTCTTACGTCTCCCTCCCTCCCACCCTCCCTATCCCACCCCTCTAGGTGGTCACAAAGCACCAAGCTGATCTCCCTGTGCTATGTGACTGCTTCCCACTAGCTGTCTATTTTACATTTGGTAGTGTATATATGTCCATATGTACACTACCACTCTCGCACTTTGTCCCAGCTTACCCTTCCCCCTCCCCATGTCCTCAAGTACATTCTCTAGTAGGTCTGCGTCTTTATTCCCATCTTGCCCCTAGGTTGATCACAAGATGGGTACAGCTGCTTCAAATATCCCATCATTACAGGGCAACCTCCAAACCAGATAGAATAGGGTGGGAGAAAAAAGAGCTTTCATCATGGCTCTCTTTTTTCAGAGAGGAGTCCTCAGAAGATTTCAACAGAGTTCAATTTAGGTTTTAATGTCCAGAATCAGGTGATATGTCCAAACAAGACTTAGCTCTGCAAAGGACAACAGGATTGTCATGGTTGGCTTGGACAAACATTATTATTTTCTAGGGCTGGGCACATCACCCCCCCAAACCACAATGGATTTTGTCCGGCAAAGAAGGAGTGGTGATGGTGGTGTATTAGTTAGGGTTCTCTAGGAAACAGAATGAATATGAGATTATTAGTCTATCTGTCTGTCTGTCTATCTATCAGCCATCTATGCTTTACTATAATGAATTGGCCCACATGATTATGGAGGTGAACAAGTCCCAAGATCTGCAGGATGAGTCAGCAAGGTGGAGACCCAGGAGAACTGATGGTTTAGTTCTGAGTCCTAAGGCCTGAGAATTGGGAGAACCAGTGGTGTTGTACCAGTCTGAAGACTGGTAGGCTCTAGGCTCAGGAAGAGCTGATCTTTCAGTTCAAGTCCAAAGGCAGGAGAAAGGCCAGTATTCCAGTTTGAAACCCACTAAATAGGGAATTCCTTCTTACTCAGGAGAGAAGCAGTCCTTTTATTTTATTCAGGCCTTCAGCTGATTTGACAAGGCCCACCCACATTATGGAGGGCAATCTAATTACTTATTCTATTGATTTAAATGTTAATCTCATCCAAAAATGCCCTCACAGACATCCCGAGAATAATGTTTGACCAAATACCTGTACACCCTGTGGTCCAGTCAAGTTGGTACATAAGCATCACAGGTGGCTAGGGAGGCAACCAAAAGTGTCCCCTTCAGAGGTAAGGAACATCATTATATAGCTTTTTTGGTGTTTTTAATAGTAGTATTTTCCCAAGAATGGATTATTGAGTTCAACTGATGGGAAACATTTCTAACACTTTTGATGTGCGTTTCCCAAATGTTTCCTTAAAAGACTTAAAATTTGCATAGTTTGTAGTAATGTTTCAGAACATGTGATTCCTGCCTTATCCCCAGCATTAGGTTTCTTAAAAAATTGGTTACTTATTAGGTGCAAAATGTTACTTATTATGGCTTTAATTTTCTTTTTTTTTTGACAAATGGGATACATTTTTGTCATGTTTGATAATCTCATATTTGTATTTTCTTTCTTATGCATTTCTCTAATGAAATCTTAGCAACTTAAATATTTTATAGGATTTTATATATTATATATCAGTATATAATATATAAAAATATGTCTCTATTCTTTTGCTCTCCCTTTTCCTATTTGTGACATTTCCACCAACCTGCTACTTTCCTTTTTATTTAAACGTTGTTGCATTTTTCTTATTACACAGGTGTTTTAATTTTCTTAATCTTACCCATTTTGATCTTTTATAATTTATTCTTTTATTTTAATCTTCTTAGTTGTGATACTTTTCTTTCCTTCCTGTGATTTAATTTTAATCTGTTTAGAGTTTGTTATGGAATAAAGCATAGTTTTCTTAATATCATTTATTAAAGAAATGCTCTCATTGTTTTTATATGTTTATGATTTACAAATGTTATGGGTATGAATACATATGAATTTGGTGTGGAGGGGGCATAATTCAGTCCATAATATTCCAGTATGACTGTATTTGAAGATAGGGCCTTTAGGGAGGTAAAGTTAAATGAAATTATCAGGGTGGAGCCTGAATTCCATATGACTAGTGTCCTTACAAGAAGAGGAAGAAACAAGATAGATTTCTCTTTGTCTGTGCTCACAGCGAATAGGCCATGTAAGGACACAGAGAAAGTGGCCATCTACAAGTCAGGAAGAGAGAGAGGTCTCACTGGAAACCAACCCCGATGGCACCTTGATCTCGGATCTCTAGCCTCCAAGACTGGGAGAAAATAAATTTCTGTTGTTTAAGCCACCCAGTCTGTGGTGTTCTATTATGGCAGCCTGAGTAGACTAACACAATAACAATCTTAGACTTACTGGGACCTTTTCTTGAGAAAAGATCTATAGTTGCTTCCATTAATATAGTCTATTAGTAGAGGTCTCAGTTTATATAAATGTATATGTAAACATAAAGTGCCATCACAGCAAAATTTGGTTATTGTTTCTATTTTATATTATATTTTGAGTGTAGTCTGCCCTTTTTTACATAATATTTTATTCAGGATATAAAATTATACTTTAAAACATGGTCTGTCAGTTTTTCTGAGTTTCTCTGTGGTATCTAACACAAAACATCATGGAGCAGAGTTTATAAACCAGTCTTTCCTGGTTCATCTAAAATGTAAGGGACCCACATGGCTCAGCATGTCTTCCTTGTGTTAGGAGCTAGAAATGTGAGCAAGGGCAGATGAGGAGGAAAAGTGGCATTTCCTAGGGTCACTCTGAGGCAAATATGACTAAGCTAAGATGGAGGAGTTGACATTTGCGATGGTTATCATTCTAAGTAAAGCCAAGAACTGAATGTAACTACCTAGCATTTTGATTCTACAAAACATCTAAATATTTTCTTACCGTGATTTCCACCTATGCGTGCACTATTTGGGTTAAATATTTTAAACACCTTTTAAAAAATACAAATGACTTTTAATGATTTGTTTAGCATTTACCTGGGCTCCTGTTAATGCAAGATTCTCTGGGAGACAAAAGGTGAATTAGATGTTGTCCTCAATGAGGCTATAAGAATAGTGTAATGAATGAGAACATCATGTCACGAAGGTTGTGTTTTGGTTGTCTACAGGTTGGACTCTTTTGTCTGAATTGGCTGGACAGTTCAGCTCAGCTGCAGACTGATTTTATGTTTTCTTCAATAGCTTTAATTGAGTAATCAGTTGATATGTTGGCATTACATAGATGTGGCCCAAAATAAACAATTTCTTGCTCCAGAGTAGTTGAGTTTAGGCTATTCATTATCATTTAGGAAGAAAGAGTTTCCAAGAGAGAACAGAAATGGTTCAGTATTTATGAGTTTATTTTGCTTTAAATTAGCAACTATGATGATGACGATGATAATAACAACAACAGCAACAATAATAATAAAAGCTTAGGAGCAGATGGGAGATTTGCCTCAACTCTTGAATGCTTCTTAGTGCTGCCTCAGCACTGTGGAGGGTCCAGAAGGCTCAGTTGCTGATTGTGAGTCTTGGGCCTGCATGGTCCATGTTCTTCTGAGAATATTTCTGGAAAGAGGTTATTGTTTCAGCATTAATACTAGTCTCACTACTCTTTGATCTTCCTCTTTCACCACACGAAGGACTTCTGGATGCTGTTCTTTGTTCAGACAAGGTTCAGCAAATCCCATTTTCAAATCTGATATTCGGGTCATCTCGATACCTCCAGGTCCATCAGGCCCCCTTTCAGTAGGGCAGAGTAAGCATGGCTTAATTTTTTCCGGACTCTAGGGTACTGTGTGATTTGAGAGACAGCAAGTCCAAGTATAGGAAACTAGTAGAACAGAATAGAATGTTTTTTTGTTGGTCAGACTTAACTAAATTTAGCACTGATCCCTTGAGGAAGAAAGAAGAAAACCCTAATTCGACACCCAATTATTTTTAAAAAAGGATCTAAAGACATAGCAGGAAATTAGACCAGCCAGTTTGACACCAGTTAAATCTCAGAAGCATTTTAAAAAGATCAAATGCTGGAACATTTAAAAAGCACAGCTTGATAACAGTCAATTAAGGAAGCCTCAGGATGTGGCCAGGAGATTTTAGTAATTTGTGTGTGTACAGCATGGATGGAAATTCTAAAAGGGATTGCCATGAGAATCAAGAAAAACATGGTAAAAGTCATAAAGCAGGATATGGCTGTTTGACAAAGCCCTACGTTTTCCTTTTTTACTTAATAACTGAAGCATGGAATCCTGGGGACCATAAAAGCCTGGCAAATTGAATTAATAGTTGAGTAAACTTGGGTATAAGTCAAATTCAATTTCACATTTTTAGCAACTTAGTTTTGCTCAAACTGCTATTATTCAGTGATAGTAAGATTTGGGGGGTAAAGCGATCTGGTTATGGTAGAATCATCTAGGACAGTGCTTTTCTAAGTGTGGTCCATGGGCTGATGCTGTTCTGTAAACTGTTATCTTCAGCAAGATAGGTGCAGAAATTAAGAATAAGTATTTATTTAGAAACTTTTATAGCAATGTGACCAAGTACTTTCCTGAAAACATGGACTTGAAATTTGTATATCTTTGCTTTTTAAAAAATGTCAGTCTTAGCAATTAATTTTATTGTATTTTAAAAAATGATAGGTCTATGGCTTGTTGAAATAAAGAAATAGCCCTCCCCCCCAAATAGTTTGAGAAGCACTGTTCAAGATTTTTAAAAAAGAAATGGCATTTAAAGTATGATGTGTACCATGTTATTAGAAAATGCCAACCTATTTTTCCTGTTAGTAAAAAAATCCAAGCATAATTACCTTGAATACATTTATAAAATGGCTTTCAAAAATAGACATTTGAGGAAACTCATCGGGTTGAGAGATTACAGGATCTGAACAAAGTCTTTTGTCATGAGCTATAGATGTAGCTAAGGCTACAGTATGAGGTGAAAGGTAGATTGGATCATTGTTCCAGTTCTTCCGGCCTTCCCTGTGTTAGAAATATACATGTCCTTTGCCATGTGATTTTGCATTTCCTGTGACTCTATGTCAAGTACGTTACCCTGTCCCACTGATATCGGGCTTCACCAGGTGACTTGCATTGGACAACAGAATATGGGCAGAAGTGACAGTGTACCCGGTTCTGTGACAAAGCCTTAAAAGACGTTGTATATTTCTCTGGCTCTCTGGTTCCTGTGATCATCTTGAGAAGGGCATGCCCCAGCTGTCTTCGGCCCCTTCAGTATGAATCCAGCAATGAGACGCTCAGAGCAAAGCTAAGCCTAACCCAATGCAGCCACTCTGCAGCCTGAGATAGAGTCATCCCTGCCCACCCACAAACCTATGAGCCAGAAAAATAACAGCTTTTTGTTGTAAGCCATCTAGTTTTGAGGTGGTTTGTTATACAGCATTACTGCCGAAATAGCGGGCCAACACAGTTGGATTATGATACATTCCACAACCAACAAATAGTCTTCGGTTTACCTTTCCAGCCTGGAAACCTCTTCTGCATGTCATTCTCACATATTGAGCTACCTATTTGACATTTCAACTTAGATGTCTAATAGGAAGCTCAGGTGTAACATACTCAAATCTGAACTCTTGATTCTCCTGCTCCAGTCCCAACCTACTCTACTTCTTGGTAAATGGCAGCTGTAGTCTATCAGTTACTCAGACCAAGGTCCTTGGGGTCATTCTTGATTTCTCACTTTTTTTTTTTCATATTCCATATCTAGTGGGATGTGAAATACATTGAAATACATCCTGAGTCTGACCATTGCTCATCCCCTCCATCTGGACTTCCCTAAGCAGCAGGGGAGCTGCTCTGTTTTATTCGGCTCTCAGTTCTGAGATCTGTTCTCCACATGCCAGGTGGGTTATCCTTCAAAATACAAGTCACATCGTCTCATTCTTCTTCTCCAAGTCCTCTCTTGCCTTCCCAAGTCACTCAGACTTTCTTTCAGAGTCACTGTCGGGACCTTACTGGCCCTACATGTTCTCTGGCCCCGAGTTTCTCAGGTCTTACCCCCTCTCACTGGCCCCCCTGTCACTCTGCTTTAGAGACCTGGCCTTCTTGCTTCAGGTAAGTACACTAAGTGGGCTTCTGCTGTGGAATCTCTCCTTTGAATGCTCTCTTCCCAGATATCTGCAAGTTTTGCTTTCTTGCTCCCTTTAGGAATCTGCTCACATATCATTCCTTCCCTGATCCCGTCTGGAATAGTAAAGACAACTCCGGCATGTTACATATTTATGATTTATTGTCTACCTCCGCTCACTAGAATGGAAGTTCTCTGAAAAGCAGAGACTGTCATTTACATGGCTAGATCCCCAGCATTAAGAGCAGTCCTTGGCACATAGAAGGTGCTTATTAAATATCTGTTGGTGAAAGCGTTAATTCAACATCTTTGGAAAGAAAATGATTCTGTTAAGTTTTGAGTTTATTAAGTGTGAGTCAGGTATTCATATGCTGACTGATGTTACTGAAAAGTAAAAAAGACTCAACTTTCTGTTTTTAACAAGAAATTGATGTTGGCCGAATAGACATAACAATATTTTGGTCCTGGATTTTAAAGACAAAAAGCACTTGGTTAACATTAGTATGAGGGGCATTTTAACACTGAAGACATGAAAATAAGTTACATTCAGGGTTTTTGGTTTATATGTGACATTCTGTAAGGATTTTTTTAAAATCAGTCCATTTTTGAACAGGGTCATTTACAGAGCTTGCTCATAGACAGAAGGTAAGAAAGAATTCTAGAAAGAATTCAGGGAATGTTAGAAGCATTTTTACTTTAGGGGGAAAAATAACACTTCCTCCAAGAACCTATGGGAAGATGAGGTTGGCCAGGTAGGAGGTGGTGACTGTCACTCTCAGATCTTGCCCACGCTGGCAGTTTTCTGGCATTTCGGTAGCACACGGTTTTGGTGAGGATTCAGTATGTTATTTCAGCAGCAGAATCTCTGCCAAGATCATGAAGGGAGTGCAAACTCCAGGAAATCTTGTAAAAGAAGCAAAAATGTTGTCATATGCTTGGATGTCAGGCCAGCTGAGGCAAAACTGCAGCATACCTAGACCCTAGTCCTACCACATATGGTAATTCTGGGTCTTCCGTCTGAAGTTCCTGCTGGGAGGTGACAGGAACATAACTTCAAAATCGACTTCTCAGTATTAGGCTGCTAATCTCCACATGTATGTACACGTATCAGTCCTTTAATTATTTCTATAATTACAGTGTTGCAAGTGTTGCATTGGACTATGTGCACCGATACACATTACAAAACGGCGAAAATGAAGGGAAGAATACCGTGTCTTTGGAGAAAAAAAATCTCTTAATTTTATTCTAACTTATTTTGTCTTAAGTGAACACAAAAGATGTTTAATATTCTCTGGTGAAGAAAGGGGGTGTACATAACACCTGTGCCAGGCACAGTGCTAGGAGCTTCACATATGTTTCCTTGGTATAATACATAAATTTGTGTGTTGTGTATAACTTCTTTGATCCCGGAGTGAGATGTTCTCACAAATGCTTAGGCTACAGCTGAGACAGAAGCAAATTTCCCCAGACAGGCTACCTAAGACACAGAAATGTTAAGTGTTTTGCTTAAGACCACACAGCAAGTCTGGAGTAGGGCAAGGAAAACTATTTTACTCTCATTCAGAATAAAAGCTTCCATGGAAGTGTCAGCTGTTATTGTAAGTTGCATGGACAATTTACACTCTGACATTTAGCAGTATTACTATATAGGTTGTTCTGTGTGATGAATATTCAGTGAAACAGTTCTCCCATTGCCTCAGATAAGAAACTTTAAATTATTCAATAGCTTCACCTTAGTTCTTTTCTTTTGGCTTTTCCTTCCTGCATTCACAAGGACCCTTCGAAGCAAAGCCTAGTGCATTTTCTGGCCTTTGTGGAATTACAATAGTGACATAAAGTGTTGCAAGAAGTGTGTTGTTGGGGAGGGGGAAGGGGAAGCTGGGGCAAAGTGAGAGAGTGGCATGGACATGTATACACTACCAAACGTAAAAGCAGCCACATAGCACAGGGAGATCAGCTTGGTGCTTTGTGACCACCTAGAGGGATGGGATAGGGAGGGTGGGAGGGAGACGCACGAGGGAGTGGATATGGGGATATATGTGTACGTATAGCTGATTCACTTTGTTACACAGAAGAAACTAACACACCATTGTAAAGCAATTATGCTCCAATAAAGATGTTAAAAAAAACAAAACAAAAACGTGTTGTCCTTGTCCTGAACTCCCGCACCTCTTACGGCTTCTATATCAGGAAGAGCCTGTAAGTGATGCCTGGGGTGGCTGTTGGCTGCCTTCAGCCTGATCATCAGCAGCAAACATCATCACAAGTGCAAAAGGTACTGCCAGCCAACTGCTGGGGGTACCTTGGGGGTTGGGCAAAATGTACAATGTTTGTTTACAGGAAAGGTGAAAGAAGAGGTTCTTCTTGTGGGATGTTTGAAAAATGGACCGTATATTTTTCTCCAGTGGAAATGCCACTTCTCTGATTTTTTTCCCTTCCATCTGCTTCACCTATATATGATCTCCGTGTAGTCTTTTCTGAAGTACTGTGCAGTATTTGAAAATGAATTGAATCCTGAAAGTTTTTCTCTTTATTTTTTTTCCCCTGGTAACTGTACAAATCCATTAAGCATGTCTTTATTCCCTAGGGGTTGAGTGATTTATTATCCTGACCCTGCTGGTCAGATAAGCAAAAACCTAACTCAGAATGAACAACTGTCTCTGTTTCTTTGAGTGATGGGCAGAGAATTTTAAATAATGGTTGGTGTTTTTGAAAAATGGAGGAAAAGCAAGAAAAGAAAAATACTCGATTTTCACTCAACATTAGCTGTGGGGAGCTATAAGCAGAAAATTTGGTTTTTCTTCTATTCTCTGAAAATATGTTCTTCATTTATTTTCTTTATTGGAAATTAAGCACTTTCATTAAGAAAATGTATTAAGTTAGTAAATAATACAGGCGTCTAAAATGTTTTTACCCAGAGCTTTGTTCTTCCTTTCTTTTGTTTGTTTGTATTTAATTTGGTTGGTCTCAGTTTTCTTCTTTTTAACTTGGGGTGAGGAGGACTAGTAAGTGGTTTCTAGTTTCATTTATGGATTTGTTCATCGATTGTTCGGATTACTTACTTTGTGCCAGGTTCAGTGTTAATACTCGAGAAAACAGGAGATGGGAAAATAAACTCTGCCCATAAGAAAAGGGCACGTGACCCAACAATTACCCACACATACACAGTCATACACCCCGATGAGGCAGAGATGGAGACGTGGGCAGTGCAAAGTGGGGTCAAAGGATCTGCCAGGCACTCAGGCAGGGTTTCAAAAGTAGTGATGTCCGTGTTGGGTCTTGAAAAATGTTTGCATGGTGTTAAAATATAGAGAAGATTATTACTAACTAAGGAATTGCTAGCTAAGGAATATAACCATGTACAAACAAGGAGGACTGCTTAGATCGGGGCTAGAGAGAGATGCGGCTAGAGATGCTGACATTTGTCAACATGTAGGTAGTGCAGTGACCTGGGAGGGATACAGTCTAGAGTGAGAACATGAATGCTGAATGGGTATCTCTGGGGGATAGAATTGCATGTAACTAGTGGGCATGGAAAGAGAGATTCACAAAGAAACCTCAAAAGGTTGTATGTACCCAGAGGTAGAAGGAGAACTGAGAGTGATATGACAGCTTAATAAACTCTTCATTTTGGAAAAATCTAGACTGAATCACACCCTATGGTTTTATCTTCTAGGTTACCAGTTTTCTGAACAGGTACACAATTAAATATTTAATGTGAAAATACAAAAGACATGAATTACTGAACACTGTTATGTTTTTAATTAATATTGAAGGCACACAAAAAAGACACCTTTACAAGCACTTACATTAGGATATGATTTAAAGGTATTTGACAACAATAAGATACAATTATCTCCCTATCAGATTGGTGAAGATTGCAGAGATCGATACCATTCACATTATCTGGAAGGCCATCTTGCAGAGTATATAAAGATTTAAATGTGCCTAACCTTTGACTCTGAAATTCTACTTTCAGGAATTTATTTATTTATTTAGCAACATTTGCTTAAGATCTTTTTAAAAATTAATTTATTTAATTTATTTGTTTTTATTTATTTTTGGCTACATTGGGTCTTCGTTGCTATGTGCAGGCTTTCTCTAGTTGTGGTGAGTGGGCGCTACTCTTTATTGCGGTGCTCGGGCTTCTCATTTTTGTGGCTTCTCGTTGTGGAGCATGGGCTCTAGGCACGCAGGCTCAGTAGTTGTGGTGCATGGGCTTAGTTCCTCTGCGGCATGTGGAATCTTCCTGGACCAGGGCTCGAACCCATGTCCCCTGCACTGGCAGGTGGACTGTTAACCACTGCACCACCAGGGAAGGCCAGGAATTTATTTTAAAGAAATAGTATATATACATTTTTTGTCCAACAATAAGAGACTGTTGAAATACATTTCACTGTACAGTAGAATATTCCCTGAAAATTAAAATGATGAGTCAGAAATACATTTATTGACATGAAAGGATGTCCTCATATTATTGCTTAAGTATAAAAAGCAGATTGTAAACAGCATATATAGGTTACCTTATTTTTAGTTTGCAGTACATATAGAAAGTGGCTGGAAAGATCTACATCAAATGTTAACTGTTTATCTGGTGACAGTTCTCTAGGGGATTTTCACTTCATAATTTTATAACATTTTGTAATGTCTTTGTGTTTTTGTTGTTTTTACAGTGAGCATATATTATTTTCACAGTCTGATTAAAACACTTCTAATTAAACTATCATGTCATTGACTTGGAAATTCCATTGGCCACTACTACTGGAAAAAGACCAGTGCTTGACCATTCATTTGTTCCTGCTTTTCTAGTCCCTTGAGGTGTAAATGTAGGTTGTTTGAGATTTTATTTTATTTTTTTTTTTGCGGTACGCGGGCCTCTCACTGCCATGGCCTCTCTCATTGCGGAGCACAGGCTCCGGACGCGCAGGCTCAGCGGCCATGGCTCACGGGCCCAGCCGCTCCACGGCACGTGGGATCTTCCCGGACCGGGGCACGAACCCGTGTCCCCTGCATCAGCAGGCAGAGTCTCAACCACTGCACCACCAGGGAGGCCCTGAGATTTTTCTTGTTTCTTGAGGTAGGCATTTATCTCTATGAACTTTCCTCTTAGAACTACTTTTGCTACATCCCATAAATTTTGGTATGTTGTATTTCCATTTTTGTTTTTCTCAAGGTATGTTTTGATTTCTCCTTTGATTTCTTCTTTAACCTGTTGGTTGTTCAGTAGCACGTTGTTTAATCTTCACATATTTGTGAATTTTTCAGTTTTTTTCTTGTAATTGATTTCTAGCATGTCAATAGGTTATTAATTTTAAAAAATGAATAAAGCAGCAAATTCAGTCCAGACAGGGTGAAGAGAGATAGATTTTCCCAAAATATGTCAGACTCTGCTACCAACACAGCTATCTACTCAGGTTTTAGTCAAATCTATCCCCTATTCTAACTTATATTATTAAGCTCACACAAATTAATTTAATAGCTTTGCAGTTCAGTTAAAGGGCTCATCTAATTTTCAAAAAGAACCCAAGTTGCTAAATGAACCCTCTCAACCTGCTTAACTAACCAAAATTTCTATTTTATATCTATTGTTCTTGCTAATGAGCTAATAAAGCAGTTGGTATTAACAAGATTTATTTCTAAACCTATAGTTTTTGTATTAGTAAAGGATACAACTATGGCAATATGCCATGTGTTGGTTTATTGTTAATTCACTTATTTGATATAGTTTGTTTGACTACAACTTGGGTTTCTTTAGTGTAAAGTAGTTCTTATGCAGTTGGTAAATAAAGAAATGATGTCAGCAGAGGCAGATTTACCTTAAAGCTAAGAAGCTTTTTGTTCACATGATGGTGTGTTTTTATAACATTTACTAAAATAAGGTACATAATATAACCTCCATAAAGTAAGTTTTCTATCTGTCTCTCGTCCACTGCACCCCTGCCCCTTTCCTGTTAGCCTTTTCTGTGAAATATGCAATAGCTGAAGTTTGGGAGTTGGTGCCTTTGTAATGAGCAACCAATGAGGTTTGGGAACTGGTAGATCAGATCCAGAAGATACCAACAGCAGCAATTCAATGAGAGCTAGAGATACATTTTTAAAATAATTAATGACTGGGCTCTTGGGTCACTAGATAATCCAGCTAATAAAAGGAAGGAATAATATGAACGCATTGGAGAAGTGTTTACATTTCCTGTTGACCTGACACAAAAGATGATTGTTGACAAAGATAACATAAAACTCATAATATGGCACTAGAGGGATGACAACTAACTTGTTAATGGATGTTTAAAATTCCAAGAATGTTTAAGAGTTGTCATTGCTTGGGGAAACTTGAAGAACTCTGCAATCCTGCATATATAAAAGACATTTGATATTTTCCCAAAGTTAGCAAGAATTCTAAACATGTATAAGACTTTACAGTAACAAATCATGGAGCTGAAAAGAATGTTTCTAAACTTTCAGTAAGGAAAAGCAAGTTTTGGACAACCTTGATTGAGGAGGGACTGAATTTTATTTTCTCTAAAGAAAATATTAAATTTTGTCATCATACAAAGAGACAAAGTGGACACAAACAAAAATACAATTAGCAAGTATTATAGAGGCAGGCCAGGAAGTTAATTAGTAAAAGTATATATTTCTTCTGGATCTGTAAAGTTCTTGGCAATTATCAGGATTTTAAAAACTATTAATTGTTATGATTTACTTGCCCGCTATTATAAATGAATAGTCACTTTTCAACCAAATTTTACATTTATAATTTTGCATTTTTTTCTTAAAGAACGATCTTAAAAATGTAGAAGCTTCAAGTCCCATAAAACATAGATATGTCCATGATATCAGAATAACTTGAAAGTCTAGTTGGCTTATATGGGATGTTTTTTAGCATGTTAATATTTTGAAGCCAAGGGCAAGGGTCTCTGCAGGAACTCACCTGCTAGCTCGCCGGAGAAGTAGTACTTGACCTGCCCCCCTCTTTTTCCCTGTGTGACCAAGGTCACTGCACTTGGGTTCAGGGGATTCTTCAGAGTTGAGCAACCTAATTAAATCTGCCCACTTCTCCATGCAGATAATAATCAGCCTTTCGGAGTCTTGGGTTACAGCCGGGCAGGGGACAGCAGGTGCCAGACAGGAGAGAGCTGCCCTGTGAGACATGGTACCCCCGGCACTTGGAGCTTGGGTTTCACCTTGCCCCCTGCACATTAGGGCAATGGCGGCATGGTGAGTGACTTGTCGGCTCCCACTGGCTGTGGAGCCAGGGAGGCGAGAGCGTGTGGCGGCCATCGTGGAGCCATTTAAGGGCTGTGACTGTTGTTGCTCTCTCTATAATAATGGACTGGATATTGCCTTTTAGACTGAAGGAGGGGAGCAAACCCCACCAGATTTTGTGTCTGTTTTATATCAGCTTTCAACCTTAAACAACTCTATTAAGTGCTCTTTGGGTTACACTGAAACGCTTGAAGAACCTCATTACAGAGTTTAATTATCATGGCATTTGATGAAGGGGAAAGATGAGTCCGGCTGGGAGAATCCTGTTCTCTGAGTGCTGATGATGCTGGTGTGGATTTCAGCAACCACTAGAAGGTGCATTTTGCATTTCTTGCAGAGGTACTTTGCAAGAAAGGAAACTGGAAGGGCCAGCCAGGAAAGAAAAAAACTACCACCGATCTATTTTCTTTTTTGAAATTGTAAATTATATAAAAAAAGAAATTGAAACATGAATAGACAAAGGCTTTGTTTATTTATTGCCAGGAGAGACCCATTAGGATGCCGTGCTGTGTTTCCATGGCATTGTGGAGACATAAACAGAAAACACGGGCTAATGCATTCAGTTAGGCACAGATTTTAAAGTCTAATGTGCAATCTAAATATATATCACATGTGTTCTTGCTATTTATTTATCTATTGTATATCCAGCAGTGAGGGGGAGACTGCCTAACTAATGGGAGCTGTGATCCATTTGTAAATGTGCCTACACATTCAAGCCTTCAACCTTTGATGTGTGTCTATGGCTTCTCCATGTTCTTTGTTACCTTGCAATCCCTTCTTACCTACCTTTGCCTTTTCTAGACTGGAGGCAGCAAACACAAATGCCTTAATTCACCTTCCAGGCAGGTAACCTGAAGGAGGGAAGCGAGTTAGGATAAGTGTAGATGAATCACTGGGAGTGATGAGGATGCAGCAGATTGGAGGGTCCATGCTCTCTTGACAAGCAACAATTCTTGACAAGCACAAATGTAGGTTTATTTCATAAGATCTGACAAATTTTCAAGAGAATCCGTACATTTGCATTTTTACTGATCTGGCAGATTTTCAAGAGAATCTGTAAATCTGCAGTGTTACTTGAAATTTATTGATTAAAAAATTAGTATATTTGTTGGTCAAATGCACTAGAGCAGGAAGAGTACAAGGACTGCCAGTTTATGACATCTGATTTGTGATAATGACTTTGCTGTTGCCTTTTGTCTTTTTAAGGCAAAGAGGCTTTACCCCTTCAGCAGTGCAGATCGCACACTGCATATAGAACAGCTGTGTCAATGTTCAAAGCACAGCCTAGAATCTAGGGCTTTGACTCCTACTTTGGTGCTCTTTCCTCATTTTCATAGTCCATTCTTGCCTGTTGATTCTTTAGAGCTTTGAGCTGGCTTCCTCCAAGAAAAGCATTAAGCAGAAGGGAATAGAAAATCACAAACCTAAAGTAGAGAATCATGTGGCATCAGTGTTCCAAAGAGCTCATGTTGTGTGAGAGAACACTGATCAGAACAGAACAAGAGAGTGTGACTTCATACTATTAGAGACCATGCTTACAAATAGGTTGAATGCCACTCAAGAAGAATTCATTTCAAGCCAGGTAATCATAGAACAAGAAAATAGTGCTCTCCAGGTTCAGGGATGCTGCTTATAATTGTTACTGTCTGCATGAAATCAACTGGTATCATTTGTGTCCCATCCTCAATTTCAGGAATATCGGGGTATTCCTATACTTGGGTGTCTGTCTTTAAGGGGTAGAGAGTAGAGTGAGAGAGAAACCTGTGTTCTATGCTCCTCTATAAGCAAATATGACCAAGTTTTACCTTTTTTCTTAAGCTCAGGTATGAAGTAGATTTTTTTTTAGGGCAGTGTGGTTTGACAAAGGCTAGCTGAGAAATATAGTATAAGTCTTCAGAAAAAGAATATGAATCCTTATTGCCTGGAATCAAACAAGGAATCAAAAATATTATTTTGGAGATAAATATATTTATTCCATCTCTAACAATAAAAATGAATTATTTGAAAAACGAGTAAACAGATTAGCTTGAAAAATATCAAAGCCTTCTCTTGAATTGTACTTTCTTTCTTTTGTACTTGATTTGCCTGAAATTTTGCAAACGTGGTGGAGGTCACTATTTTGGGTCAACTCCCTTTGCCTTTTGCTTTTCACGGGCTCATGCTTACACTCTGGTGGTGAACCACTTTTTCTTCTTAGGTCTTTCTTGTTCCATTTATTCTCAAAGGTCCATTAAATAGGAAACACCTTATTATAGCTGCAAAGTGAGTGGGCTTCTTACTCACCCCCTGGCCTGTCACAAAGAGGGTCTGGTTTTCTGTGAAGATGATCCCCTTGCTACCCATATCACAGTGCGCTTGGATTACCTGCCAAGTGCTTGCTGTATGAATTATAGCTGCCTGGTGGGAGCTTTAATTCACATGCTTGATGTTTTTAAAAAAAATATGTTCAAGGTTGAACTCCATAAATCTAAGTTTTTTGACTGGGTTATGTCTGCTCTCATTTTTCCTTTTCTTCGTCTTGTGTTTAGAATTGAATCTTTCTTAGTGGGAAAGGGAAGAAGATGCAGAAACTCCATGAGACAGAATATTGTGTTTTGATGAATCTCAATTAATAAATGCTGAGTTACCCTAGAGATATAAGACCTATTAGCATAGATTACAGGCTAGTACTTATTTATGTGTTTATTCAGAAGAGCCAGCCCTCCTAAACCTCAGCTTCGGCCCTCAGGATTGCCTTTTCTATTTCGCACATTCAAGTGCATGTGTCCACTGGTATACATGAACATTGGCATATGCAAATTTAGTTACAGGCCACCAAGTTACTTATCATCATTGAGAAACAGAAAATGATAAGCGTTAACTTGGTGCCTAGTTTCAAGTTTGGCAGTATCTTAATTCCGTCACCAGTTTTCTTGCCTTGTCTTTTCTCTTCTTACAACAACTAAACATAGATTGAATTTCCAGATTAGATAGTTGACATCCTGGACAAAGGGGAAGTTGATCCACAGGATTGGGGCTTGGAGACAGACACAGACAGCATGAGAAAGCCATATCAGGTCTAGAACAGTGCTTGGAATAGGATTGGAGAGAAAAGTTTTGCCAATAAGTAGTTTTAAGGAGAGGACAGAAGAATGAAAGAATCACTGTGAGGTTGAGTGATTAGTGGAGTGAGATTAGAATTAAATATGATGACATGAAGTAACTAAACATACTAATTTATTATTTTTTTATTGGAGTATAGTTGATTTACAATGTTGTGTTAGTTTCAGGTGTACAGCAAAGTGACTCAGTTACATATATATTATATATTCTTATATATATATATATAATATGTATTTTCAGATTCTTTTCCACTATACGTTGTTACAAGATATTGAAAATAGTTCCCTGTGCTATACAGTAGGACCTTGTTTATTTTATTTACAGTAGTGTGTATCTGTTAATCCCAAACTCCCAATTTATCCCTCCCCCTGTCCTTTTCCACCCCTGGTAACCACAAGTTTGTTTTCTATGTCTGTGAGTCTATTTCTGTCTTATAAATAAGTTCATTTGTATCAATTTTTTAGATTCCACATATAAGTGATATCATAGGATATTTGTCCTTCTCTGACTTACCTCACTTAGAATGATAATCTCTAGGTCCATCCATGTTGCTGCAAATGGCATTACTGCACTCTTTTTATGGTTGAGTAATATTCCATTGTGTGTGTGTGTGTGTGTGTATACACACACACACACAAACACACACACCCACCCCACGTCTTCTTTATCCATTCACCTGTCCATGGACATTTAGGTTGCTTCCACACCTTGGCTATTGTAAATACTGCTGCTATCGCAAACATACTGTTTCAAAGTACTGTCTTTGAAGAGAGTCTCTTGTAGCTGAAGACCCTTTCTTTGCTGCTGGATAGGATACGTGAAGTCTGGGCGAGAGAGAACTTGCTCTGCATAAGAAAGGGAGGAAGCAGTGGAGGTTCTAAAGAGAAAGGAAGGGCAGAGAAACAGCGAGGGGTCTGGGGAATGGGAATTAAATTGGTGAGGCTGGACCCAGCTCAGGGAAAGACAAACGAGGAGACAGCTGAATGATCAGAAGAAACCAGACAGGGGAAAACAGATGTGTCTGAATGAATTTGTAGACTTCACTCTCAGTAGTGTGATGCAGAGCCTTTCATTTGCCATGTCTTTGGTAGTTCTCCATGGTTCCTGAATGTTTTGGGAGTGTGTGGGTTACTTTTGCAGCCTGTGAGGAGGTGCTGAGATTGGCATTAATGTTGAAGGCAAAAGTAGAGTCTCTAAGCAGGAGGAAGCCTACCTGGATTGAGAAGATAGCAGTAGTACCAATGACAACAATGACGATGACATTGATGATGACAGTGGTAATCCTATGAACTATCATGTATTGAGGGCCTACTGTGTTCCAGATACTTCACATACATTTTAAAATTTAATTTTCATGACAACTCTGTGGAATTGGAACTGTTGGCGTCCTGTTCTATCCCTGTCTTCACCCAGCCCTCTGGATTGTTCTGAATCCTTTGCAGGGCACCAGGAGAGAGAAAATCCTTCCTTGAGCTCCAGGTTGCTTATTTTTGGCATTTCCTTCTAAGCAGTGTCAGTGGCACAGACTTGACGCTAGAACATAAATTTATTCCCCAACATTGACTAAACACTGTCAGCAGAAGTAGTTACAGGTAAATGACATTTAAAGCTCTCTCCTAGATGTATAGCTTCATCTTAACACATTAATAAATAACTGATTTTGTTCGCCTTTATAACAGTCACAAACTTCTTCCCAGATTCTTTTCCAGGTAGAGCTAAGTAGACTCTGGTGCAACCCCTAATTATAGCTTATCTTATTTTCACATGGTGCCTCATTATAATGCAATTTTCATTCATCAGAGGCATCTTGCCAGGGCACCTGGGAATTGGAGTATGCTCAGTACAGACTAAACCAAGAACATTAATTTGACTGGGTCGTTTCTGTCTTTGCTCTTGGCTACCCTCTCTCTGGAGGGAAAAGAATGCAAACTATCCCCCTTTTCCTGTTTTCTTTCCTTATTTTGTCTTGCCCCCACCCAAGGACAGGCTGCCCTGCAACGTTTCTCCTGAATAATCTCCTCTCCTCCCAAACCATAGGTTCTCCTCTGATCAATACTTTACAGTGATTCAATGATATGTAGAGGTAATACCACTCCCCATTTTACAGATGAGATTTAGGGAGGTAAAATAAGCCATTCAAGGTCACACAGCTAGGAAGAGATAGAGCTAGAATTCCAGTCGGAGTCTGTCTGCCTCCCAACACCAGCCTCTTTCTTTCCTATTCTGGCTGCCTTCACCGGGTGCAAAGGAGTTATGAAGGGCAGCCTACAAATTATGGCAACTCTCTCCCTCCACCATGAGGGCATAGGCTGGACAATTCGGGGGCACGGGGTAGCCAAGCATGTAGTATCATGGAGCTAAATTGCAACATCTATTTATCACGTTTCACTGAGATTTGTTTTCAGTTTAAACGTTTTTAAAATTTAAAAATATAAAATCACCATCTAGGTTTAAGTTAGTTCTAGTAAAAGTTGAAGTTGACATTAAATGTTTGTAATAATGCTTACAATATTGACTATTTTAAGTGAGAATTTAGGGGCAACACACTTTCCATACATCTTTCCAAAGTTCAAGTGCAAACTCTCCCCACCAAACTTACTGCAGAGGGGAAAAAGAAAATCTTGCTTAACAAGAGGAACATGTAAAATGCCTTCAGCACAGGAAACACCTTTTATTTTACTCTAAGAATAACTCCAAAATATCAAGCATTAAAAAGCAGCAGTGAGGGCTTCCCTAGTGGCGCAGTGGTTGAGAGTCCGCCTGCCGATGCAGGGGACACGGGTTCGTGCCCCGGCCCGGGAAGATCCCACATGCCACGGAGCGGCTGGGCCCGTGAGCCATGGCCGCTGAGCCTGCGTGTCCGGAGCCTGTGCTCTGCAGCGGGAGAGGCTACAACAGTGAGAGACCCACGTACCGCAAAAAAAAAAACCAAAAAAAACCAAAACCCAGCAGTGAATAAACCTTTACAATTGTACTTCTTCCCACACTGACAATTGTTGAGAATATACTTTGCTCCATTACACTGTCTTATCATTGAGAGTGTAAATGATGTTAAAATATATCTGTGTGTTTCCATCCCAGGAACCACATGAAGCTGCCTTTGCTATGTACTATCTGCTTGTTTTTCTACCTAGCAAGTTACACTGGGATTTTTTTTTGTGTGTGTGTGATATGCTGGATGAGAATCTCATTGTAAAAAAACTTTTTGTTATGAAAATGTTCAAACATACACAGTTGTACAGAGAATTTCATAGTTGACACTTGGTGTCTGCTTGGCATCAACAGTTATCAACTAATGGCCTATCCTGTTTCTTCTATCTCTGCTCCCTAGGTTTTTTATTTTGGAGGGTGTGTGTCGGGGGCGGGGGGGGCGATTAAAGGGGAATTGAGTATTTTAAAGCAAACCCAAAAATCTCATTGTATGCAAATCTGAGACTCACTTTAAGTTATCTCTAAATCAATTCCAATTTTTGCAAGTAGTTCCTATGTATAGTAGATACTCAAATTATTTTTCCTCATTAATTCTAAGAAATGATTCAGAGACCTAAAGGAGGATGCAGTGAGCATACTCTGGGCTTTTTTGTGTTGTTCCCCCTCTGCCAGATGTTGGAAGAAGTGCCATTTGTGAAGTAGGTGGACCCAGAAGTTGTATGGACTGGCCATGTGCTGGACCTTCTTCTTAACACTGGTTTCTCCTTTGCCATCTTTCGTCTAGGGATCTATTTCCTAGACGAGGGAGTATGTGGTGATAATAGGTTGAAGTTGCTTTGATGAAACTCATGAATTTTTCATGTAATTTAAATACAGATTGGGCTACCAGGGACGTGGTTCTAAGGAGTGCTCTCCTGCTAAGCCTAGGCATTGTGTCTTCAAAGTCTTGCCTCCCCCATGGAAATCTGAGGAAGGAAAATATGAAAAGAAGAAAACAACTTTGTTCTGCAGTCCTGACTTTTATGGGTCCACTTGCTCTCATGGCTCTAGAGTCAAGGCAGAGGAGAGAGGTATTTTACACTCAGAACCTCAGCAACCTGAATTAGTGGCCTTTTCAAATGGCTCTGCACCTGTAGGTTGATGGATGGAGCTGGGGCTTCATTTAGCCAGATCTGTTCATGTGTTTATTCCTCTCAGTGTCTCACTATCAAAAGAAGGTACTTGGGAGTTTAGGGCCTGAACAGAAGTTAAAATGCACTGTAGACATTCAAAGTACACTTCTTGATTGACTGATTCATTTATTCATTTTGTGATTCTAAGCCCTGTTCAGCATTTTGGGGATACACAGTAAAAAAAAAAAAAAAAAAAAGGCAAAGTCTCAATCTGCATGGAATTTATGTCGTAATGGAGGAGATAGACAGTATGTAAGCAAACAAATAGATAATAATAGTTGTGTTAAGTCATATGGAGCAAATGAAGATGGTGATGAGATAGCACCTGATTGGAGAACAGAGAGGTAGCAACTTTAGATTAGAGGATATGTCAGGCAGGATTGGCATGTCAGTGCTACATGAAGTGTGGCCTGGGAGCATCAGCATCATCTAGAAACTTTTCAGAAATCCACATTTCTAAAGATCTATTAGAAATTTGATCTAAAGATGAAAGATATATTGAATTTTTATCTCTGGGGAAGGAGCTCTCCAGGTGATTCTTATGTGTCAAAATTTTGAGAAGCACTTTGCTAGATTATGCAATGACCTCCAAAACCCAGTTTCCTGTTGCACTCCCATGATGGGTCAGCAGGAGGCCCTACTCCTAGTCTTTCTGTGGCCCACGTGGCAGCAGCTACTACTATCTTAAAGACTGTTGGTTGTTATGAGGAACGTGAAAAAGCTCTGGAGGGTCTTGCAACTAGACACTCCAATCTGGAGTTGACACATCACTCCTGTCCACAATCAACTGGCAAGCCCTGGGCCCATGGCTGTACCCGATCCCAAGAGACCCAGGAAGGACAGCCCTTCCATGTGCCCGGATAAGTGGTGCCTTATTTCTATATTATTACTAGTGACTACAAAGGCTAATGCCAACAGTATCATTTCATATCTTTGAGTCATCAGGACTCCAGGTCCAACCATATCTGCTGTGGTCTCCTTTTGAGAAAGGTATGATTTAGGGAAGTGTTACTACATAGTAGAAAATGCTTGGACCTTGGTTCCAATCCCTGATATGCCACTTGGGCAATTTATTTAAGCTACTTGACACTCAGTTTCTTTTTCATCTATAAATTGGGGGTTATAATACCTTCCTTTCAGGGTTATCACAAAGATAAAATGAGATAGGGAATCTAAGGAGCCTTTCTAGTACAATTAGTGGCATCTGTGTCTAATGGTAGACAAAAAAGATACTACTCTTGACGTCTAACAGTAGGCACAAAAGATACTAAACAATGTTACTGATTTAGAGTGGAATAGATTCATTGAATCTGGGGAATTGAAAGAGATCTTAGAAGCCTATTCTTAGTCCTTTATCCCATCCAATGCAGAAATCGCCAGAAACTTCCTGGCAATTGGTTATATAATCATTCACTTGAAACTCTAGTGACAAAAATTCCTCCCTTTTTGAGAAAGTCCTTTTCAACCCAGAATTGTATTTTCAGAGGACCAGTTTATTGATATGGTTCACTCATGCTTGAGGAAAAATGTGTTCTGTGGTCAAAGAAGTTTGCAAAGTTCTGGGTTTGACAAACCAATGCAGGTTTTTTCTTTTATACGACTTCTTAGAGCCCTTCATATTTTCATGAACATTGTGATTTTCTAGAAGAGTGCTATGTTGTGCAGTATTTTCCAAATAAGACTTAGGGAATAGTGTTTTGAGAAATATATTATGGCAAATATTGTTGTAAATATTAGACACCTATATTGGAGCAAATTCTGCTGCTTAAAAACTTGAAACTCTTCCTCCTATCTCTGTTCTCTGGAACAACAGAGGTAAATGTGCACTGCTTGCCACACAACAGATCCCATACAATCGATGTATGAGTCAAAGACGTGGTGTGACATAAAGTAGAATACATCTGAATGGTAGTTGCAATATACAAAGCCTTTTAATACCAGAGTCTTTGACCCCTGTTGTGCACAAAAATTGATTATCCAAAAACCAGAAAATGGGACAAATAGCCCTTTCTGATAATTCTAATTTAAACACTGAAGAATTTATTTATCTAAAGGACTAAAGGGAAATTGTATGTAATCCTTCTTCTCGAGTTCTTCTGATGCCTCTTGTCACTTGGCCACCCCTCTGCAGCCAATATTACTGTGACGTCCAGGATGAACCAGGCAGGAAAGTGAAGGAATTCACCAAGGCCACTGAGGGAGTCTATGTGTCAGATCCCAGAATAGAAGGCGAAGGCATCTGGCTCCTGTGGTCTTGGCCTGTGAGCAGCCATATCTCCTAAGAGGTCATTTGATGCTGGGAGGGGAAAACGAACTGGCGACAGAATGAAAAGGATTCAATGATACACTTTCTTTCCTATGACATCTTTGTGATGAGATCTTCTGATGTCTCCATATCCACATTAGTTATGTAATACAATGAGAAATTGCTTTTGTCATCAAAAGCTTAGGACAGACAATTACAGATCTAATTTGAGCATTTTATTTGAGTAGTGAATAATCCTTTCACACATACACACAAAAACACATATAGCTTATCTTTGTAAAAGCTTCAGCCCTGGCTGTGCCACTAATAAACTGTGCAGTTATGGACAGGACATTACCCTCTCCTGAATCAGCATCCTTATCCTTAAAGCAAGTGGGTTAAACCAAATAACCAGTTTTATTCCACCTCCACATTTCTATAACTACGTTACAGAATTTTCAATGAAAGGCATCCTTTCAGTTCACAAAACCAGTTATGTAAGACATAATTTCATCCTTTTATTTAAATCCACTTAAATGTGACTCAGAGCTCTCATGTGTCCAAGATGAAGTTCAATCTCAGACATCACTGGCGTTAACACTTCCCACACAGAAATGTGGTTATATTGCAGTGTCTTGTTCAGTGCCAGAATATCAGCAGACCCTCAGTTTGTCAGCTATAGGGCTATACTGTTAGCATGAGTTGCCACTGTGCCCCCTGACCTGAAGGCACGGTTCCCTGTGGTTTCAGGCTATCGTGCTTAAGGCATAGGTCCTTATGCTGAGGCTGGAAACCTTTGTCTACAGTCCTTCTTCCCTGGTGAATCGTGAAGCCATTTCTTTCTTGGCCACCTTCCAAGAAGCTAACATAGTGGATCTCTGTTGTCATGGGACCTCTAAACTTTTGTCTTTTTTAACAATCCAAGAGATTAAAATTATTTTCTCTTTTCTAGTAATCCCGAAAGACATTTGTCTTTCCCCCACCATCTCCAGAGGTTTATCCAGAAGGTAAACAATCTCTGAAAAGAATTTTATATTTCACAAAGGATAGGAAGAGTTTCGTCTTCAAGTAGCTTCTGCTTTATATAAAAAATATTTCTGGTGGGATAAGGAAGGTGGGAGGGAGACGCAAGAGGGAGGGGATATGGGGATGTATGTATATGTATAGCTGATTCACTTTGTTATACAGCAGAAACTAACACATCATTATAAAGCAATTATACTCCAATAAAGATGTTAAAAAAATATTTCTGAAGCAAGGAAATACTAAATGCCTGGCTATTTGCTTGAAACACAGGAAAGGAAAAACAGGGGGAGACAAACATATATTAACATTTTGATAAATTGTAGTGACCAGTTGCTAATACACACAAACTTGAGGATCTATGAGGCAGAAAAATAAACATTTTTAAACATTTTTTATTCCATGCATAATATACTTTCAGCATAGAATACTTCAAATCAAGGTAGCAAAAATGAAATTGTATATTCAAAGCATTTATGATCCAACCTCTTGGAGAAAACTATTTTTAATATTCTGGTGTATATATTTTCCCATTCTCTCTATGCATAAGTACTATTACTATCATTATTATTAAAGTTGGCTAACATTTATTGTTTGTTTGCTAAGATAGAAGAGGCCTGAGGGAAATCTAATTCATGAATGATACAGAGACCAAGTCTTTGAATAATGAAAATTTTAAGTAGCCAATATTTATTGAGAATTTATCATATCTGTATATACCAAGCCTTATGCAAAATCCTTTAGGTGCATTTTTTTCATTTCATCTTTGTGTCAAAGCCATGAAGTTAGTTTTCATAGTAGATACTGCTAGACATCTACCAAGTCTCTATTTCCCTCCCTTTCTTCCTAACAGAACTGCAACTTTTTAAAGAATCCACCCTTCTCCTTTGCAATTTATGTCTCAGGGAAGCTGTCCTATCTCTAGCTTGAGAGATGGGCTTGATTGATGTAAGAATAATTCCATTACAGCAGGTAGTGATTTGTTCAGCCTTGTGAGGATTACTCAGTCCTGGACAATGAGACATGAAGAAGAGTAGGCTGGGAGTTTCTGGAAATGATTCTGTGATCCTAAACAAAGAAGCCCAAGAAGAGGCTGTTTCTTCCTTTTCTTTTAGACAGCTGAATATGATGTCATGTTTCTTATTGTTTAATCTATTTTGAGTTAGTGTTTCTGTTTCTTGAGGTTACAAGCATCCCAACTCATACAATATTATTATTTCATTTCTACAAATGATGAAATTCAAGCTCAGAAGTTCAGCAATTGCCCAAGCCAGTAAGAAAGATTCCATCTTGGTTCCATCTGAGTTCAGAATCTCCACTCATAAGCTTGAAATTTATTTTTACTTATAAGTCACTGATCTTTATTTTTTGGTGAACTTGCTGTTCATGCCTTTTGGAAGGGCACAGTTTAAGCCCAGTGTATATTTTGTTTTCCATAATTTCAGATAAAATACTTGTGAAAAGCTTCTCACATAGTTCTTAAAATTATTCTTAAAGCTGTCACTTCTATTCGTAAATTAACCTCGCCATTACTTTTTATTTTTGTTGTTATAACTCTAGGAGGTACTGTTTCAGTATTAACCCAACACATTTTAAAACATGATGAACTAGCTATAATTTATTATTTGAAATGTCACCTGGCTGCACAGTGTTTTATTTGGATGTCTCAGGGCATCATCCTAAATAGTACTGTGGTGACTTCTTTTCTCACCACCTATCAGTTTGTAAGTTTCTTGAACACAGAGGCTGTGTATCCTTATATTTTAATAGCTCAATAGAAACTCTGGCCCATTTATGGGAGGAATAGGTAGCAAACTTGCATTTATTGAGTACTAAGTAATGATAGGTAAGAGGCATGCTCTAGGGGTGTATGTATAATATTTTATTTAATCATCAAATAACCTTATGGATTACATTTTATCATCTCCATTTCACAGTTGAGAAAAAGTTCAGAGATGATAAATACGATTTATTCATTTATTCAGTTAGTCAGAAAATACTTCTCAAGCACAGCCTTCCTGCCAGGTGATAGTTGCTACAGATACAATGGTGAACAAGTTATAGTTTCTGTCCACAGTAACTTTATAGTTAAGGGACAAAGACAAAGAAGGAAAGAGGCAATTATTATAGAGTGAGAATGAGAGGGAAGCACAGGGAATTATGGGAGCAAAAAAGAGGGACACCTGACTAAAATGTAGCAATTAGGGAGGGTCTCCTTGAGGAAGTGACATCTGATTTGAATCCTAAAAAGAAAATAAGAGGCAGCCAGGTAAGGGGGCAGGGGGTGAGGTTAGACTTCAAGGGAGAAGGACCCCATGTGCAAGTCTCTAAGGCATAGTGTGAGCATGGTATCTTCCATGAGGTTAGAGAATGCGGTCTGATAGGGGAAGGTGAGAGATGAATCTGAAAAGGTACTTCACATTTTTGAATCACTTTAGTTGATGTGCTAAGAAAGTTGAATTTTACCCTGTATGAATTGGGGGGCCATTTGGGCAGAGAAGTGATTTATCTTATTTCTATTTTGGAAAGGGTAAAGCATGGCTTGGAGCAGGGTATGGCAAAGTTTTTCAAAACTATATATTTTCAGCTTTGTGGGTCACATGGTCTCCATCTTGACACTGTTATTGTAGCACAGAAGCAGCAATAGACAATATATTCATATGTAAACGTGTGGACATGACTGAATTCCAATAAAACTTTATTTACAAAAACAGGCAGGGGTCAGATTTGGCCAGAAGGTTGTAGTTTGCTGAAACCTTCTTTGGAAGGAAGTGAAAATCAGGAGACAAGAGGCTGTTAGAGTAATCCAATCAGCGTTGGTGGCAGTCTGAAAGAATAAAGAGATAATGTAAGTGAAAAGAAGTAGGCAGATTTAAGAGATATAAGGAAATGGTTTGACCAGGGTTTAATGATTGATTTGATCTGTCCATAGCAGAAGAAGGAGTAAAAATGGCTCCTAGGGGACTGGTACGAATCATGGTGTAGATAACTGTGCTCCAGCTGAAGACAGGACTAATTGGAAGAGCGGGTTGGGAGACTCAGGTGGGGAAAATATACAAATTAAAACATCAATATCCTGGTGGAGTCACTCAGTGGACAGGGGGGCATATTAACTTTAGGTACTCAGGTGAGCAATCCAGGCTAGCCACAAAGATTTGTTAGTCCTCGGCATGTATGAAGTACGATTGAATATAGAGGCGTGGGAGACACCTTCCAGAAAGAGTGACAGGGAGGAGAGGAGCCGAGGACTGGGAACAAAACCCCAGGGGATACCTAAGATATAGGCAGAGGAAGTGGTTTCTGTGAAGAGAGCCGAGGTGAACTACTGGGGAGGTATGTAGAGACCAGAAGGAGAGATGTCATGGAAGACAAAGGAATAGAAAAAAGAAAAGACAAAATCAACAGTATCTAATGCTGTGGCCTTTGATTTTTTGGTCAGTGACTTTGGATGACACACTAACAGAGGAGTGATGGGGAGGAAAACCTGTTTGTAATGAATTGAGGAGGATGGTAGGGGATGAGTGTTGACATCTAAATGGAGAAAATAAATAGTCAGATGGGGGATATGTATGATGTGTTTTAATAAAGGAGGGAGAGTCTGGATGATACTTACCTTTCTGATGTGAAAATATTTGTTAAGAGAAAGTATTGAAGATACATAAAAAGAGGGTAGTTGATAGAGGAAGGTCTCAGAAGAAGGGGATGGAAATGGGTTCCAGGGCCAAGGTTATGCATTTACCCAAAGGCTGCAGCTTCTTGCATTGGGACAGGAAAGCAGGAGGTGGAAAAGGTACATATTTTAGTGACTTAGTAGAGGGAAGGGGCAGGAAGCTGAGGGGGGTCTGTTTTCTCTAAGAAGTTTGAGGCAGGGTCTCTGATGAGAGGGAAGGGGTTTTTGCTGTTTGGGAACTTGAAAGATACGGAGAAGGTTGAAAACATCTCTTTGGAAAACTTTAGAGGAAAATGTTTTTGGCAGGTTGTCAGATCATACATGGCAAACCCTGTATTGGAATTTGTATTTCTGTAAGTCTAGAACCACTGTTTTGTTGAATATACCATGTTGCCAGTGAGACGTTATGCAATTTTACGTTTACATGGAACTATTGCTAGTTACAGGGGACCTATTTCCAAGGACTTGATCCTTTGCTCTGATTTTTCTTGCATAGCATTTATGAAGTGCTACTGGGAGCTTGTCTAAAATGTGCTGTGTGCACAGGGACTCCATATGTCCCCATGTGCCATGAAGACGACAGACTGCATGGGGAAACATTTTAAGATGGACTTTCCCAGCACCAAGTAAACAGCCTCCCAAGGCATGGCTCTAAGTGTGTGTAAAGAGGATAGCAGAAAACAATAACAGAGATAAATCTTAAGCAAACCAGGGATCAATGAGAAAATTTTAGCCCTACAAGAAGAGCAACATCCAAGTGAAAATTTCAGAAACTGTCCAGGCCCTACCACAATATTGTGCTTTCTTTATAGATTTTAGGGTTGTGAAAATGATTCTTCCATGCTGTACAATCCTCAGACCAGAGAGTGAGAAGGGGTTGATAAATTTACTTACTGTATGAAAGTTTCCTGTTACTGCCCTGTTAATTACGGTCAGTCCCTTTCTTCTGGCTCCGTAATGTAGTTATTTATTAGCAAATTTGAAAAAGTCCAGTGTAAACTCACAGGTCAGTGATAAATCCACACAGATTGGGTGATGAGAGTAAGCTGCCTGAGCTAGCTGACCTTTGAAGAAACAAAACTACAGGGAAAGCTTTACTGCCGTTTCCTGATAAGGTATATTAATTTGTCTAGTCCTATATTATTAGATCCACTCTCTTGTTATCCCAAAAAAGAGGGCTTGTTCTCATTAACTGGTTGGGTCCTTCTAATGTACATCATCAACAGGAGAGAAGCATCAGAGGAAGTTTGAGTAAGTTGGAATTAGAATAGATATTATAATTTGCTTTTTTGTAGAGGGTGGTCTAGACAGAGCATTTCCCCAAGTCAGTATTTATCAGTGTACATAAACTTGGCTATTTTGAACATCCCAATTATGTGCTACATTAATATTTTATGCACAACACACTATATTTCATAGTGTCACTAAAATTAAATCTGACTACTACAAACACTGGCAGCAAACCAAGTCGTGTAAAATGAGGTTATAGCATCACTCACTCAGATGTCTACCCCATTCTAATCATCTCTGGTTCAAAGCAGCAGAAGGCCGCATTTCTCCCAATAATAATTTGATAACTTAGATAGTGTTTCAAACTTGAAGGTTTGACCTTTCCTCAACATGGAGGTTAATATTCCCCTTGATTCAGGATTCCATCATTTAGGTAACACTCTCTTCAGAGACTATAAGTGATATGATTAGCTGTGGGGGAATGGGACATGCCAAGCCTCCTTTCAAGGACCTGCCGTACATCTTGGAGGGGCCACTCCAGTTCAGGCTGAGAACCGCAGCTCTAGAAATTAGTGGGATTGTGATATATTTGTAAGGTATTTTCTATATTAGTAAAATATTTCTATATTTCGTATGTGTATATATGAATTTACCTATGACTGCTAAGAAGAAAAAACAATTAGCCAAGTCGTAAATTATCCTTTCCTTCATGTTTTAATTCTGATTACCCAAATGCTTTGTAAGAGATTTAGCCTTATTTGCATTTTTTTGTGTCCACAAATAAATGAAAATTTGTTTTCAATCTCACAAGTCTTGCTTTTCATATCTTGAAGCCAGCTGAGCCCACATGTTCAAATGTGGACAGCTCTGTAGACTTTTATGTCACGAGCCATAGGCCAAAGGGACAATTCACAAAATATGAAATTGATCTGTTTCCTGGGAATGCTCTCTTAGGCATTGTTTTAATCTGTGGTACATGTTATATTTTAGCTGATCTTTATTGCTATTACTAAATATTTATTTAAAGAATTAAGGATTGAAAATTATTTCTCTCCCTTAGTTTCATTTGGGTATGTTAAAGATACCACCCTGGTGGTTATTTTTACTTAAGCAAGATGCAGGTATTTTTCTTAAACTTTCTTTAAATTAAAACATATTAAATTTTAAATTAAAAATGATCCCAAACCTAAAGTACAGAAAATCATGTAATGGAGTCTTATGTACCCACCACTGAGATTCAACAGAAGATGACAATTTTTAATATTGGCTTCAGAAAGGATATCTAGGATCTGAGCAGTATAATTAATTAGCTTGATCAATGAATGATGAGAGCTTTGTTTCTTTTCAATTGTTATTCCTTTATTTCTTTTTGTTATTGAGCTGGCCAGTGTCTTCCGTATGATGTTAAATAGAAATCTGCTTTTTTTAAAAAACATTTTTATTGGAGTATAATTGCTTTACAATGGTGTGTTAGTTTCTGCTTTATAACAAAGTGAATCAGCTATACATATACATACATCCCCATATCTCCTCCCTCTTGCGTCTCCCTCCCTCCCACCCTCCTTATCCCACCACCCCTCTAGGTGGTCACAAAGCACCAAGCTGATCTCCCTGTGCTATGCAGCTGCTTCCCACTAGCTATCTAGTTTACATTTGGTAGTGTATATATGTCCATGCCACTCTCTCACTTTGTCCCAGCTTACCCTTCCCCCTCCCCGTATCCTCAGGTCCATTCTCTAGTAGGTCTGTATCTTTATTCCGGTCTTACCCCTAGGTTCTTCATGACCTTTTCTTTTTTTTTTTTTAGATTCCATATATATGTGTTAGCATATGGTATTTGTTTTTCTCTTTCTGACTTCACTCTGTATGACAGACTCTACGTCCATCCACCTCACTACAAATAACTCAATAGAAATCTGCTTTTAAAAGGAGTAATTCAAATGTTTTACCATTAAGCTTGCTGTAGGATTTAAGGAGATTCATTTTACCAGATTAAGGATGTTTCCTCCTATTCCTAATGCTCTAAGTGGTCCCTCCTCCCCACTCCTCACCCCCAGGAAGAGCTGTTGAATTTTATCACATATTTTGTATTCCTCTAGAGATGGAGGTGTTACTATGATGGTTTTTATTAAGACTTTATCTTTTTAGAGCAGTTTTAGGTTCACAGAAAGTTTGAGGGGGAAGATACAGAGATTTCTCCCATACCACCTCCCCCCAAAACAGGCATAGCCTCTCCATTATCAGCATCCCCCACCAGAGGGTACATTTGTTACAAGTGATGAGCCTATGCTGACAAATCATAATCCCTCAAAGTCCATAGTTTACATTACAGTTCACTCTTGGTGTGGTAGATTCTATGGATTTGGACAAATATATAATGACATATATCTATCATTATGGCATCATACAGAGTTTTTTTTTTCACTGCCCTGAAAATCCTCTGTGCTCTATCTATTCATCCCTCTCTTCCTTCAGCCCCTGTCAAGCACTGACATTTCCACTGTCTCCATATTTTTGGAGAATTGTCATATAGTTGGAATTGTACAGTTCGTAGCCTTTTCAGGTTGTCTTCTTTCACTTAGTCATATGCATTTAGTGTTTCCTCCATGTCTTTTCCTGGCTTGATAGCTCATTTAGCACTGAATCATATTCCATTTCTGATGTACCACAGTTGATTTATCCATTCACCTACTGAAGGACATCTTGGTTGTTTCTTCCAAGTTTTGCCAGTCTGAGTAAAGCTGCTATAAACAGTGGTGTGCAGATTTTCAGGTGGATGTAAGTTTTCAACTTCTTTGGGTAAATGCCAAGAAGCATGATTGCAGGATTGTATGGTAAAAGCATGTTTAGTAAGAGACCGCCAAACTGTCTTCCAAAGTGGTTGTACCATTTTGCATTCCTGTGAACAAAGAATGAGAGTTCCTGTTGCTCCATATCCTTACCAATACTTGTTGTTGTCAGTATTCTGGATTTTGGCCATTCTAGTAGGTGTGTAGTGGTATTCAGAAGATTTTAAGGACCTCATTGCTAGTCTAGTTGGTGTATGGGCTTGAATCATCTTTTAATCACTAAACTGTTTTGCTTTACCTTTACCAGGCAGCCTGAATGCCTTTTACTGAAATTCTTAGTCTTCACTGAGATGCTAAACTGATTTCTGTCACTCTTCTGTGTCAGAACAGACATTTTTGCATTTGAATCTTTACATATTTAACGGGTTGAAACTCAGAACATTCTCATCACTTTAAATCAGCTTTAGCCCCAGGGAAGTAACTTAGCAAAGTAAAATAAAATGAAATAAATAAGTAAAATGTGTGAATACATGAGATACGTGGGTGGTGGAAAGAGCAGTATTTATACTCGAAGTAGTGCCTTTCAAAATTGATTTAGCAGCAAACTGTATCTTTAAACAAAATGTAACCAGAATGCCAATGTGAAAAATGGATAAAACAGAGCATCTTGTATTGGTAGCTTCAGGGTGAGCAGGGTGGAATGGGGACTTGGGTTTGTTCCTAAGAGGCAGCCCCCTAATTTTTACCCTTCCTGGCTCTGAGAGGTCCCTCAGACTTCTAGGGATATCACAGAACATTGCCTATAAAGCACTTACCTAGACAATAACTCATATTTTGACAAATATTGTAGATTTCATATGTCCAAATAGACCTTACTTTAAAAAGTTATCTTGGGAACTTGCACATTTATTTCAGTACATTTTTTTATAGTTGAAAACAATACAAACAAAAATGTAAGAAAAGAAAATAACTTAGAATTTCTATTTACACTAATAATAAATATTAATACTTAGACTTCTGTACCTCCATAAAGAAATCACCATGGAAGGTTATATTTTTATTCCAGTCATAGTAACATTGTTCAAAAAATACCAGAATTACTCATTGAGTCCATTTATGAACCACTATAGAAAGCAAATATCAATTAATTAAGGTAATAACCTGTTTTGAGGACAAATGGAATTATGTTCACTGGCTGGATCTTTGACTATTTCCAAAAATCAAAGCCAACATCAAAAGGCTGAAGTTTTGCCATTACAGCTATTCAAAGCAAAAGGAATTGCAAATGCCAAATGTAGCTCCAAAAGAAAAGTTCCTAATGTGATATGACTATGAACAATCACAGCATCATTAGAATAAATGCGGAACCTCCTTTATGGTGATTGCCTTAAAGAATTCTGTGTTCCTGTGGCTGAGTTGTGGTATGCCTGTTCAAGAAGTGTCATGCCTGGTAGAGCCCGAACAGAATATAGGGTACAGAAGATGGAGGGCAAGCAAGAAGAAGAGGATTTCTTGGTTGGGTGAGGCTGGTGAATCTTGTTACAACCTAAAGGGCAAAAAAGGTCAAGTGTGGCCACTGGGAGTTAGTGGCTAAGACTGAGAAATAAAGTCAGTGTATGGGCTTAAGTGGAGAAAGGAATCTGACGGACAGGTGCAAAAGAGAGCAAATTAACAATTTTTATAAATCATGATTTTTAAATCATTGAAAGGAATTTAATGAAGGGCTAGGAGTGTGGTTGACCTAAGAAGGTAGCTTTGGTACAGTAGAAACCATTCCAGATTTGAGTTAGAAGTCATGGATTCCTTTCCATCCTCTACCACATATCAATGGTATGACCTTGGGAAAGTCACTTGACCCCATCTGTGTTCATATATTATTTTGCCCATATCTCTGTCGCAGCTCTTATTACGTAATAAACCATTTATGCATTTGTCTTTCTTCTTAAGCTCTGGGTATTTCAAGACAGCCTTCTTAACTTACTCATCTCTGCATTTCCTAGTGCCTGGAAGAGAGACTGGCACAAAACAGGTGATCAGTCATTGTTTGTTGAAATAAAATGCAGAGTTGTGACTTTGAAGTCAAAGAAGCTCGTTGTGAAATGCAGAGGACTATAGAGTCGTAGACCATTTTTTACTAAAAATAAAGATCTGAGAACTGATTCGTAACATAGGAAATGAAGAATTCAATAAAAGATACGGCTCCACTTTATATTTTAATCCTTTCAAGTTCAAGAGGGTTGAGATAGTAAAGTGTTTTCGGATGTGTGAGTGTAGGCAGAGGTTGGCATTAATTCTAAACAATAGAAGCAACTGCAGTTTGGGCTTCCCTGGTGGCACAGTGGTTAAGAATCTGCCTGCCAATGCAGGGGACAAGGGTTCGAGCCCTGGTCCGGGAAGATCCCACAAGCCATGGAGCAACTAAGCCTGTGCGCCACAGCTCCTGAAGCCCGTGCTCCACAGCAAGAGAAGCTACTGCAATGAGAAGCCCTCGCTCCGCAACGAAGAGTAGCTCCCGCTCGCTGCAACTAGAGAAAGCCCGCACCCAGCAACGAAGACACAACGTAGCCATAAATAGATAGATAGATAGATAGGTAGATAGGTAGATAGGTAGAAGTGACTGCAGTTTGACTGGACTCTTCAGGGATCATGTTCACATGTTCATGAATATCACAGGTTGTTCAACTTGCCACTCACCTGGTAGTAGAAGTTTGCTATGAAAGGACTAGATTTAATACCTAATTCTTTCTTGGTCACTTCCATAGGCTTTTTTTCTTCATTCTTTTGTGCTCTCATGGAGAGGGGACCAGTATTTTCCCCTGGCTTGAGGTTACTTTGAGTCACAACTCAGCATCGAAGAGAGAGTCTCGTCACATACTTTGTGTGGCACCAGGTTGCCATCTGAGGGCTTGTGTTTCATGTTTCGTCAGGCATCCTACAGTGCAGTTATCTATACCCAGGCAGAAATAAGATCCACCCCTGCCTGAGCTGGCCTGGAGACTTGCCCATGATGCCAGCCTTCTCTAGGAATCACAGGAAATGCTTCATGATGCTTCAGACCTTGAGGAGACTAGCTTTGACAGATAGCAGGTCTCCTAAACTCAGACTTGGAGCTTCTTCTGGGATGACTCCAGTGCAGATGAGATGAAAGGAAAACAAAACATTAACAACCATTTTGACAACCCTCCAACTCTCGAATTTAATTGCAGCCAGCTTTCCAGGAAGGATGCTGAGCTACAGAGTTCAGTATCTTATCAGGTTAGGCCATTTGATAAGTCCCTCCCCATTTATTATTCTCCCATTCCATCCCTGAAGAGCAGTTGTTCCCAAGGATAACTCCAGCTGATTATCCAGAGTTGTCAGGCATGATTAATACCCTACCTTACATCATGCATCATCTTTCTTTTCCCCTTAGGGCCCCAAGAGCAATGTCCTTTTCTGCTCCTTGCTGCCACAACAAATAAGTTCCCTTGTATTGTATGTACAGAAAGACATATTTCCTGATGTCTGTGCTCTGCACATCTTAGCAGATTGGATGGCAGTAGTTAGGATCATCATAAATTCGATGCTGGCATGATATGTCTAGGGTGCTGCCAGAGGTCAGACTCATGGAACTGCCATAAATGGCTCCCCAAGAAATGACAACCAGAAGTAGTATGAAGGTTCTTCTCACCCCTCCCATCCCAATCTCAGCAAATAACAAAAGGGAATCCAGAAAGTCTGAGCATTGTTGTGTGAGCTGAGAGCTGTCATCATAACCCATGTGTGGTGTGTGTGCTGAGTTTAAAGCTTTGTGGTGTCAGAAGAGCATGCGTTTCAGTTGAGCATCAGAAGACTCAGCCTCAAGAACCTCCTCTTTTCTCCTTCAGGTTTACACTGAGTCAGGTGAGGAACCTCTTTGAGCTTCAGTTTCTTCATCTTTAAATGGGGTTAATAATCCATAACTTGCCGTACATGAGGATTAGACCCCATATTATATATGAAAGTGGTTTGTAACCTGCCAAGTGCCATAGAGACATGAGGAGTTAGTGTCTTCTGCTCTGTGCTGGAAATTGAGGTACTGCTTCCTTCTTGGTCTCCATGTCAAAGTGTGTAGGTTCACCTGGCTGCTTCTGCTGTCCTCCTGCTCATCTAGCTTTGCTCTGCTGCTTTTCCCCGACGTCTGATTTTGGCATGACCCCTGGCTCTGGATGGACACCTCCCTACTGCTGTGTTTGGCTTCTGTGTGTGCCCCGAGCCCCAGTGCTCTGCCTGCTTTGCCCTCTAGTGTGTTTTTGGCCTCCATCCTGTATTCACTCATTCTGGCCACTGCCCTGACTCTTCCTCTTCTGCCAGGGGTCTATAGTTCCACCTGACAAAGTGTTTCAAGAGCTTTGTCAGGTTGTTATAAATGGGATTCACAATACACTTAATCTTTAATCCAAGTGGAATCTGATTTTGTATGTGTAGAGGTTAGGAAGCTGGATTTTTGTCTTCCAGATGGGATTCTGTAAGTTTTAAGTAAGCATTCTTGGATTGGAGAGAACATACAATAATTAAAAGCTCCATAGTAGCCTGAAACTAAAGTAGCTTAGCAAAACTGACTTTGGAAGTGGGCCAGCGAGGAAAGAGAGTAAAAAGCAAAAGCCTCTTAAAGGTTTCATGTTAGTGTGTGTGCTTATGGTTAATTTTTATTTTGATATAATCGTAGAGTCACGTCCCCAGCATACTGAGAATTGAGAATTCCCGGACTTGTGTGCAGAACATAGCCCTGTGGGGAGAAGCAGCCCTGTACACACCAGACCTTCCTCGCTCCCCACCTTGCCTTGTCCTGCTCTGCAAGGGGCTTCACACACACATGTGTGGGCACTCCGTCCTGCATGGCTAAGCTCTCTCTGCATCCACCCCTATTCCACAGCTTGGGCCCAGGGATGTGCCTGTTGGCTTTGTCTGCAAGACAGATAAGGGAAGGTCCAGAGCAGGTGGAGGTTGTTTGGTCAGGAGATACTGGGTTCATGGTCTTGAAGGGGACAGGTCCAAGACTCCGGGTAGGCATGTGCCCCCAACCATAGGAGGCATTCAAGAATGGGCTCTTGAATGTATGAGTCCCAGGGCAGGGGGCTTTGTCGTGCTGTAAGTGCTGGACTCCAAGCGCAAGGACTTAAAATGTCGTCTTTTTATTAGAACTCACAAAAGATTTAAAGAGGATTGTGGCCTCCCTCCCCATCCCCCAGGCCAGGATAGCTAGTGTCCCAAATGGGGACATAGGAGACAAGATTCCATCATTGGCTCAGAGAACACATCAGCTGGCTTTTCTGTCTGTGCTTTCCTCATTGGTGAAATGGGAGTAGTTTCCTCTCCCAGGGACATTTAAAAAAGATAAATGTTGAGTTTCAAGAATCTGAAGGAGTATACCCGGAGTTGATGAATGTGAGGGAATGACACGAACGTCTTTCCTCCTCTCCCAGAAAGTTGAGTTCCAGGACTGCCTGCCTTTGGGTCTAGAAATTCCACAGGTCTCCCAGCGGGAAAGCTAGTCACTCTTTAGAGTCTGGATGCTAGCGCCAACTGTCACATTCTTCCTCCCATGACTTAAGTGCTGAGGGCTTATTTTTCCCCAGTGCACTTTCAATCTCTCTGTTTTTCCGTTCAGGCGTGCCCCAGCCAGCCAGGTGGCTTTGCACTGGGGATGCAGAGGGTGCTGCCAGCTGCCTGGTTTCTCTTAAGTGCACAGGCGAGGGCAAATGGGGCTCTAGAAACAGACCAGGAACATCTGACTCGGGCCCTAGTAATCATCTCTCCTTAATGGCAGAGAAGAGCGTGTGCCTTTCTTGGGAGGAAGGAGGAAAATCACAGATGTGAAAGTGATGAGAGGAGAAAATGATCTGGTTCATTTGGGAGGCGGAGGCAAGTTTTCCTCCCTTCCTTATTTGATCCTCCTGAGTTTATCCCTTCCCTGCAGATAAGCACCTTGAGGCAATTAAAAATGCTGAGCTCTCCAGGGCTATCATAGTGATTTGGTCTTCACAGGAGGAAATTAGTTCTGAGACAACAGTCAACAGCCTGTCGTCCTTCCGAGGTGGCTTGGGAAATACAAACCTCGCAAGTATTTAGAGCCTTTCTGCTGACTAACTGCCTTCGAATGGAAGGCTTTGCCCATTGTCTTTGCTTTCTGAAAATGCCAAAAATAATTGGGACCATGACAGGATTAACTGTAGAGTCAACGTCACCCCTTTCACTGGAGGTGGAAATACAAATGAATGCCTTAAAGTGCTAACATTTTCGCCTCCTGAGGGTTACATTTAAAGAGCATCTTTCAAATAACTGTGTATCTCCCTCAAATCACTAAAACAAAAGGTAAACCAAAACAGGCCAACAGCTACCAAGAGGGGACAATTTTCCCCTCAGCTGAGGCACTATTTGCCGAATTACAGCCTAGGCGTGATTTTTATAGCCAAGTTATAAATGGCTGCAAATCAGGAGGTTTTGATGGAAATGTGGACTGACTTTTAGCAGTATTGATGCTTGTGAGTGCTGCTGTGAAAAAAAATGTCCTCCTTCTGCCATCCGACTCCCCAAGCTCTTTATTTCTTGTAAATAATGTGCTCGCATCAAATCTTGCACTGAAGCTGGTCAGTGAAGCAGCCAGGGGGATATGATTAAGGAATAAAAATTCCCATTCTGGGTCAGGAGACATGGCCATGGGTTTGATCTCTGATCAGTCAAGTGGCGTGCGTGTGAACACACACACATACACACACACCACTTCTAATGACACAATTATCTCTGATCAGAAGTGAAATGGTTAATTGCTTCCCCTTCCTCCAATCCCCCAACTAAGGATAAGTGAGAGCAGGAATGAGGCTCTCCCTGACCTCTATGCCTGTGCATCCTCTTGGCAAAATGTCTTGATGTGGAAAATAGCAGCGCCCTTCAGCCCTCAAGTGATTTATTTCATTTCACGGTATCAGTGATGAGAGACAGTCAGTGTTTTTGTTTTTTAACGTCTTTGTTGGAGTATAATTGCTTTACAATGGTGTGTTAGTTTCTGCTGTATAACAAAGTGAATGAGCTATACATATACATATATCCCCATACCTCCTCCCTCTTGCGTCTCCCTCCCACCCTCCCTACCCCACCCCTCTAGGTCGTCACAAAGCACTGAGCTGATCTCCCTGTGCTATGCGGCTGCTTCCCACTAGCTATCTATTTTACATTTGGTAGTGTATATATGTCCATGCCACTCTCTCACTTGGACCCAGCTTCCCCTTCCCCCTCTCCATGTTATGGCACCAGGTTGTGGTACAGACTCAGAAATTTTGCCTCATAGTCAACTATTTGATTGCTGTGAATTAAGCAGAGATAGTCACCATTACCTCTGAGGGACATAATTCTAGCCTCCCTCACATGAAACCAAGGTCTCTTCCTTTAGAGAACTCATAAAAAATTGAGGCTTTTGTCATTGCTTTCAATCGCAGATTGCTCTCAAATCTTAGTCCAACACATTAATCACTTGTCAGCCCACCCCCCCAAATAAAGCATATGTTCCAATCTATTAAGTTCTTTGCACATCTGAACCACCAAAAAGAGGTCAAATAATATAGTTTGGCACATTTTCCACTTTGTCACTTACCATTGAGATTTTGTAGATAGAAAAAAAGTTGACAACTGCCCTTGAAAACACGAGAATATGGAGGGTTTTTTGCCTTGACAGGTTTCTTTTTCTCCCCCCATTTTAGTCTCACAAATCAGGTGTCTCTGTATTCTATGAAATGTAAAGTTTAGTTGGATGAGTTTTCATAAACTTCATTTTTAACACATTTTCCTCCTCTTTGTATTTCTATAATATATGCAAAATGCCAGGGTCCTCAAAAGAATTTTACAGGTCATTTTCCTGCCACAATAGTTGAATCAGCTGCAAACGCACTTCATGGTTTAAATGCGGTGACAGAAGTAGTCTGACAGCAGAAATATGTACTGGACAGTAACTTCCACAAAAGCCTTGAGATTTTCACATGAGTAGAGATTATGGCTTTGGATGTCACTTTTTTTTTTTTTTTTTTTTTTGAAGATCAGCTCTGTGTAAATATGGACGAAGAGCATTTATTGGTTCTGTACTGTCAAGTGCCCTTGACCTAGTGACATTATTGATTTTCCACCATTGTCTTCATATGCATTGGTCCAAGAGGACGGAACCATAATAGCTGCCTCCCCTGATAATTAATTTTGATCTGCTTGATGTGATGAGCCTTACAGATGCCCTTGAAAGAATGACTTCCAGGTCAGTGCGTGCACGTGTGTGTGCACACTCAACGTCATATTTTTTTCAAACGAAAAGTTAGGTTACCTGGTCTGATGAAAGATTTGTCTTCTCCTTGGTGAGTCTCCTGATAGGAAAAGAGTTGTACCAAACAATAAAATTCTTTTTAGTTATGAACATAAAGAGATATCTTTATTTAAAAGGATAAAATTAAATGAAATTGCGACAGTTGTGCAAAATTTGAAACGCATATTGTCTCATTGGTAGTGAAATGATCAGTTAAAATCTCTTTCTCTTGCTCAATATTGAAAACTTCATGTTGTTTTTTAAAAATAAATTACCAAAATATAAATATAAATTTCCTCACATAGTTATATTGGTTTTTAAAGATTAGTACATAAAGAGGTTACTGGATGAGTGTCTTAGTTCAGGCTGTATAGCAGAATGCCATAGGCTGGGGGGCTTAAACAACAGGGATTTATTTCTCACAATTCTGGAGGCTAGAAAGTTTGAGATCAGGGTGCCAGCATGGTTGAATTCTGATGAGGGAAGCTCTTCCTGATTAACAGATGGTAGTCTTCTTGCTGTATCCTCACATGGTAGAGTGAGGGCGGGGGGGCTCTGGCTTCTGTCTCTTCTTATAAGGGAACTAATCCCATTCATGAGGGCTCCACCCTCATGACCTAATTATCTCCCAAAGATTCACCTCCAAATACCATCACATTGGTATTACTGGGGATTAGGGTTTCAACATATGAATTTGTGGGGCAGGGGCAAGGGGCACAGATATTCAGTCCCTAACGATGAGCAAAAACATTCCCATTATTGAATCTCCTTGGAAGAATGTGGAAGATTTGGGCTAAGAAAACTTAATTTAGTTAGCCCCTACTTCATTGACCTTGCATTGTTATTTGTTGTGTTTTTTTTGTTTTGTTTTGTTTTGTTTTGTTTTGTTTTTTTTTTGGAGGTTCGCTGGCCTCTCACTGTTGTGGCCTCTCCCGTTGCGGAGCACAGGCTCTGGATGCGCAGGCTCAGCGGCCATGGCTCACGGGCCCAGCCACTCCGCGGCATGTGGGATCTTTCCGGATCGGTGCACGAACCCGTGTCCCCTGCATCGGCAGGCGGACTCTCAACCACTGCGCCACCAGGGAAGCCCTATTTGTTGTTTTAAACTGCCATTATTTAATAGGAAAGGAAAAAAAAAAAGTAATTGTCTATTATTGGCTGAAATACCCATTTCATCCCAGGGAATAAATGAAGATTAATTACTGTAAGTATTGTGTTTCTTGGATCAAAGCAACATATCAACAAGTATGCATTTTCTAGTGTTCCATTTCCTTGTTATAATTAACATGTTTTGGTTGTTTTGCTATGCTTAATAGTAGTATTTGAATCATATCGAAAGGCCTCCTTCTAAATACAAAGAATATAATAAGTACCTTTGGGAATTTGTTATTCACGACAGTCAAAATAAGGAACCAATTGCCATTTTAGGTTTTGAAACTTCCATCAATGCGACTTTAATTTTTCATTCTGTTCCACTTTTCCTTGCTGTCTTTCTTTCTTATCTTGAATAAATGTAAAAATACAGAAAAGCTTAGAGAATAATAACAAGCATTTCGTATCAGGTTGTTTTGCTGTGTAACATACCAGCTCAAAATTTGGTTGCTTATGTCATTAATCATTTCTCAGGAGTGCAGGGGCTACATGGGAAGCTCATGCGTGGGTGGTGTTAAAAGGTAAATTGAGGCATATTAATTTTTTTAAGAGTTTATTTTAGCAAAAATTGATTTGAATTGGGCAGCTTCCAATCTAGCAGATAGAAAGGAGCTCTGTTCAGCTCTGAGGAGCTGAACAAGATGAAAGACCTCAGTAGCAGAAGGGAACAGGAACAAGGAAGTTCTACTAGACAAAAAAGCAGGTTGGTTATATAAGGTTAGTTTTTTTTAGGAGATGGCAGGGGTCTATCAGGCCACTTACCTAACTAGTGCTGATCAGGCAATTCCTGATTGACTAGTTTACCATTCCATTTCTGGGAGAACTGAAACTGTAATTAAGTCTTGGTTTGATGACATGGGGCTTAGCATAAGCAACTCTATTTGGGGTCTATTGTCCTGTTTTTGCAGTGGTCAGCTGGTTAATCAGCTTGGTAAGGGGCAGGGGTTGGCTGGTCTATGATGGCCACAGCTGGGCTGACTCACCTACGCTCCACATGGCCTGTCATCCTCCAATAAGCTATTTAAGGGTTGTTCTCATGGTGAGCACAGGCGTCTGAAAGAAAGAAAGCAGAAGTGTGCAAGATCTCCTAAAACCTAGTCTCAAAACTGGCACACTTTTAGACCCATTGCTTTCTATTGACCAAACCAAGTCACAAGGCCAGCCCAATTCAAGGAGTGGAGAAACAGACTCTGCCTCTTGATGGGAGGGGCTATGAAGTGGTAGTTTAAACGGTGTGGATATAGGGAGACCTTTAATTGGGGCTATCAATGCAATTAACCTACCATATGCATTATTCCAGACCTCCTAGGACTGATACTTATTAATATGTGTCATATTAAAATTCTTAATTCTCAGTTAAAATATTAAGGTATTAAGGATAAATGTGAACAAATCTTGGGTCATTTTGCAGGTCCCATTCTTTTCCCCCATGGGGCAATCACTATCATGAATTTGGTGTGTGCCCAGTTCATCTTTAAAAATACTTTTGTGTATGCATGTACATAAAACAAACACACATATACATTCCCACACACATATACTGGTGGTTTTAAAATGTATGCAAACTTTTGGGCTTCCCTGGTGGTGCAGTGGTTGAGAGTCCGCCTGCCGATGCAGGGGACACGGGTTCGTGCCCCAGTCCGGGAAGATCCCACATGCCGCGGAGTGGCTGGGCCCGTGAGCCATGTCCGCTGAGCCTGTGCGTCTGAAGCCTGTGCTCCGCAACGGGAGAGGCCATAGCAGTGAGAGGCCCGCACCGCAAAAAAAAAAAAAAAAAAAGCAAATTTTTGACATTCCTCCTATCAAGATGTAATGTTTCATAGCCCTTGCATTTGAATAAAGGCTGTCTGTAGTAACTTGCTGCTGACAATTAAGATAAAGTGGAAGGGACACTGCATGACTTCCAAGTCAGGGTCATCAAAGAGGATGCCGTTGCTACCTGGCTTTCTCCCTCCTGGTACATACACCTTGACAGTTCTGAGCTGATGGGTGGGAAGTTCAGCCAAAGAATAATGGCTCCCCAAATACGCCCATGTCTTTATTCCCAGAACTTGTGAATGTTACCATACATGGCAAAAGAGACTTGGCAAATGTGAGTAAGTTAAGGATCAGGATTTAGGGGAGATTATCCTTGGTAATCTGGGTGGGCCCAGTGTAATCACAATGGTTCTCATAAGAGGCAGCAGAAGTCAAAGGAGAAAGGAGGAAATGTGATGATGGAAACAAGAGGTTGGAGTAATGTGAGGAGCTGTCATGAGCCAACAAGTGTAGGTGGCCTTAACTAGCTAGAAAAGACAAGGAAATGGATTCTCTCCCAGAACCTCCAGAAGGAATCATCACTGCCATCACCTTAAGTGAAGCATGTTGTGACTTGTGACCTATGTCAGACTTCTGAATTACAGAACTCTAAGATAATAAATTTGTGTTGTTTAAGCCAAAAAAAACAAAAACAAAAAAGACTATTAGCTGAAGCCACCAGACTGAGCTGGAGAGCCTACATCGAGAGACCACATAGGGGTAGAGAGATGTCCCCAAGGAGTCCCAGCTCTTTCGGCTCCCAGGTGGCAGACAGGTGAATGATGGAGTCTTCAGATGATTAGAGCCTCCAGCCTTTGAGCCACTGCAGCTGATGCTGAGTGGAGTGGAAATGAGATGTCCCCATCAAGGCCTACCCAACTGTGGCTTCATCTTGTCTTAAGAGAGTGTGATGCAGTTGATGGCAGGCGTGCTGTTCTCCTGTCAGGGCTTTTCAGAATTTATAGATGCCTCAGGGCCCCAAGTTGTGTGCATGCTTGTCTGTCTATCACAAAACATGAAGCTTCTTCTGGGGTTGCCTTTGTGAGGTTTTGGAAGTTGCAGTAGAATGCAAATGCAAAGACCCAACTTTCCATTAACCAGCTTTGTTTCTTTTATATTGTGATCGATCCACTTGGCAAATATCTCTGTCCCAAGGAAATGATTACTGAGTCACATCATAATTACAACATTGCTTACTATCTCCTTCCTCAGAATAAAATTTTCTCAGGGAGATTTTTGTCTTACTACTTTTCTATCCCACTGTACAGGGTAGGCACTTAAAGAAGCATCTGTTGAAGAAAATAACATACCTTCTCTGGGTCTTTGTGCCCTGAAGAATTGGGGAATTGGAATCCATTAGCTGTAAATCCTTCTGTGATTCCATAACACCTGTGTAGCTATAATTATGTTTAAAGTGGCTAAGTGCCATGCTTCTGCTACTTTTCAAATGCCAAGGGGATGCCCATCTCGTGTGATAAAACATAGAAAGAATATGGTATCTTCACAATGAGAGAGACTTTGAGAGGTATTGATGGGGTCATATTACAAGATACCTTCTGTCTGACTGCAGTACACATGTTGTGCCCAGTGGTGGAAACAGCTGCCCAGAGTAATGAGACAGGTATAGCATATATTTTATAGAGCTGTATTGAAGAAAAGGCAATCCACTGAATTTCCATATTATGCACAACCGTGTATTAGTTACAAACATTAGTGGCTCAACCATAGTACTAAAGCAGATAAAGAGTCTACATTTAAATAATGAACTTTTGATAATTAAAGACCAATACTGATAATTTCCCTAGCAATGAGTATAACCCCTAATACAAGGAAGCCATTATTCCAGGGCAGAGTACTGGACATAGATGATGCTGAACCTGGATGATGTTTCTAGGCGATCTGGATCTCATTAGAACTGCCTAAAGAGGTTTTCTAATTTCCTGGTGAAAAGAGATTGTTGTTAACATCAGACCTAAACTTATTTATTTGTACTGTACACACACACACACACACACACACACACAGGCACAAACTACAGTACATATCTGTGCTATTTTAGCCCATGCATGCTATTCATTCCCTGTTGTGAACTCATTTCAGATGGGCTCACTTGAAAATTGAAGTCAAGATTCTGGTGTTCAAAAAATGTACTGCCTCAGGCCTTTGGTGGAAACTATGGGCCAGTTGATTCCGTGCATTTGTTTGTATCAATCAAAAAAAAAAAAGATTCTGGTGTTCAAAGAATAGAGAGCCCAGAAATAAACCCACACACCCATGGTCAGTTAATCTTTGACAAAGGAGGCAAGAATATACAATGGAGAAAACATAGTCTCTTCAGCAAGTGGTGTTGGGAAAGCTGGACAAATGCATGTAAATCAATAAAGTTAGCACAATCCCTCACACCATACATAAAAATAAACTCAAAATGGCTTAAATATTTAAATATAAGACATGACACCATAAAACTCCTAAAGGAGAATATAGGCAAAACATTCTTTGATATAAATCATATGTTTTCTTAGGTCAGTCTCCCAGGGCAATAGAAAAAGCACAACTAAAGAGATGGGACCTAATCAAACTGATAAGCTTTTGCACAACAAAGGAAACCATAAACAAAACAAAAAGACAACCTACAGAATGGGAGAAAATATTTGCAAAAGATGGGACAAACAAGGGCTCAATTTCCAAAATATACAAACAGCTCATACAACTCAATAACAAAAAACCAAACAACCCAGTTGATAAAAGGGCAGAAGACCTAAATAGACATTTTTCCAAAGAAGACATACAGATGACCAATAGGCACGTGAAAAGATATTCAACATCGCTAATTGTTAGAGAAGTGAAAATCAAAACTGCAAGGGTTATCACCTCACACCAGACACAGTGGTCATCATTAAAAAGTCTACAAATAACCAGTGCTGGAGTGGGTGTGGAGAAAAGGGAACCCTCCTACACTGTTGGTGGGAATGTAAATTGGTGCAGCTACTATGGAGAACAGTATGGAGGTTCCTCAAAAAACTAAGTTGCCGTGTGTTCCACTCCTGGGCATGCATCTGGAGAAAACCATAATTCAAAAAGATACATGTGCCCCTCTGTTCATAGCAACACTATTTACAATAGCTAAGACATGGAAGCAACTTTTTTTTTTAACATCTTTAATGGAGTATAATTGCTTTACAATGGTCTGTTAGTTTCTGCTTTATAACAAAGTGAATCAGTTATACATATACATATGTCCGCATACCTCTTCCCTCTTGCGTCTCCCTCCCTCCAACCCTCCCTATCCCACCCCTCTAGGTGGTGACAAAGCACCGAGATGATCTCCCTGTGCTATGCGGCTGCTTCCCACTAGCTATCTGTTTTACATTTGGTAGTGTATATATATATCCATGCCACTCTCTCACTTTGTCCCAGCTTACCCTTCCCCCCCCACCCCAGTATCCTCAAGTTCATTCTCTAGTAGGTCTGTGTCTTTATTCCTGTCTTGGCCCCTAGGTTCTCCATGACCTTTTTTTTTTTTTTTTTAAGATTCCATATATATATATGTGTTACCATACGGTATTTGCTATTCTCTTTCTGACTTACTTCACTCTGTATGACAGACTCTAGGTCCATCCACCTCACTACAAATAACTCAGTTTCGTTTCTTTTTATGGCTGAGTAATATTCCATTGTATATATGTGCCACATCTTCTTTATCCATTCATCTGTTGATGGACACTTAGGTTGCTTCCATGTCCGCGCTATTGTAAATACTGCTGCAATGAACATTTTGGTACATGACTCTTTTTTCGGTACGCGGGCCTCTCACTGTTGTGGCCTCTCCCGTTGCGGAGCACAGGCTCTGGACGCGCAGGGTCAGTGGCCATGGCTCACGGGCCCAGCTGCTCTGCGGCATGTGGGATCTTCCCAGACCGGGGCACGGACCCGTGTCCCCTGCATCGGCAGGTGGACTCTCAACCACTGTGCCACCAGGGAAGCCCATGACTCTTTTTGAATTATGGTTTTCTCAGGGTATATGCCCAGTATGGGATTGCTGGGTCGTATGGTACTTCTATTTTTAGTTTTTTAAGGAAACTCCATACTGTTCTCCATAGTGGCTGTATCAATTTACATTCCCACCAACAGTACAAGAGGGTTCCCTTTTCTTCACACACTCTCCAGCATTTATTGTTTGTAGACTTTTTGATGATGGCCTTTCTGACCGGTGTGAGATGATATCTCAGTGTAGTTTTGATTTGCATTTCTCTAATGATTAAAGATGTTGAGCATTCTTTCATGTGTTTGTTGGCAATCTGTATATCTTTTTGGAGAAATGTCTCTTTAGGTCTATTGCCCATTTTTGGATTGGGTTGTTTGTTTTTTTGATATTGAGCTGCATGAGTTGCTTGTATGTTTTGGAGATTAATGCTTTGTCAGTTGCTTCATTTGCAAATATTTTCTCCCATTCTGAGGGTTGTCTGTTTGTCTTGTTTATGGTTTCCTTTGCTACGCAAAAGCTTTTAAGTTTCATTAGGTCCCATTTGTTTATTTTTGTTTTTATTTCCATTTCTCTAGGAGGTGGGTCAAAAAGGACCTTGCTGTGATTTATGTCACAGAGTGTTCTGCCTATGTTTTCCTCTAAGAGTTTGATGGCGTCTGGCCTTACATTTAGGTCTTTAATCCATTTTATTTTTGTGTATGGTGTTAGGGAGTGTTCTAATTTCATTCTTTTACATGTACCTGTCCAGTTTTCCCAGCACCACTTATTGAAGAGGGTGTCCTTTCTCCACTGTATATTCTTGCCTCCTTTATCAAAGGTAAGGTGAACATATGTATGTGGGTTTATCTCTGGGCTTTCTATCCTGTTCCATTGATCTATATTTCTGTTTTTGTGCCAGTACCATACTGTCTTAATTACTGTAGCTTTGTAGTATAGTCTGAAGTCAGGGAGCCTGATTCCTCCAGCTCCGTTTTTCTTTCTCAAGATTGCTTTGGCTATTCGGGGTCTTTTGTGTTTCCATACAAATTGTGAAATTTTTTGTTCTAGTTCTGTGAAAAATGCCAGTGGTAGTTTGATAGGGATTGCATTGAATCTGTAGATTGCTTTGGGTAGTAGAGTCATTTTCACAATGTTAATTCTTCCAATCCAAGAAGATGGTATATCTCTCCATCTCTTTGTATCATCTTTAATTTCCTTCATCAGTGTCTTATAGTTTTCTGCATACAGGTCTTTTGTCTCTTTAGGTAGGTTTATTCCTAGATATTTTATTCTTTTTGTTGTAATGGTAAATGGGAATGTTTCCTTAATTTCACTTTCAGATTTTTCATCATTAGTGTATAGGAATGCAAGAGATTTCTGTGCATTAATTTTGTATCCTGCAACTTTACCAAATTCATTGATTAGCTCTAGTAGTTTTCTGGTGGCATCTTTAGGATTCTCTATGTTTAGTGTCATGTCATCTGTAAACAGTGACAGTTTTACTTCTTCTTTTCCAATTTTATTCCTTTTATTTCTTTTTCTTGTGTGATTGCTGTGGCTAGGACTTCCAAAATTATGTTGAATAATAGTGGTGAGAGTGGACATCCTTGTCTTGCTCCTAATCTTAGAGGAAATGCTTTCAGTTTTTCACCATTGAGAATGATGTTTGCTGTGGGTTTGTTGTATATGGCCTTTATTATCTTGAGGTAGTTTCCCTCTGTGCCCACTTTCTGGAGAGTTTTTATCATAAATGGGTGTTGAATTTTGTCAAAAGCTTTTTCCACATCTATTGAGATGATCATATGGTTTTTCTTCTTCAATTTGTTAATATGGTGTATCACATTGATTGATTTGCGTAAATTGAAGAATCCTTGCATCCCTTGGATAAATCCCACTTGATCATGGTGTATGACTCTTTTAATTTGTTGTTGGATTCTGTTAGCTAGTATTTTGTTGAGGATTTTTGCATCTATATTCATCAGTGATATTGGTCTGTAATTTTCTTTTTTGTGGTATCTTTGTTGGGTTTTGGTATCAGGGTGATGGTGGCCTCATAGAATGAGTTTGGGAGTGTTCCTTCCTCTGCAACTTTTTGGAAGAGTTTGAGAAGGATGGGTGCTAGGTCTTCTCTAAATGTTTGATAGAATTCACCTGTGAAGCCATCTGGTCCTGGACTTTTGTTTGTTGGAAGATTTTTGATCACAGTTTCAATTTCATTACTGTTAATGGTCTGTTCATATTTTCTATTTCTTCCTGATTCAGTCTTGGAAGGTTATACCTTTCTAAGAATTTGTCCATTTCTTCCAGGTTGTCCATTTTATTGGCATAGAGTTGCTTGTAGTAGTCTCTTAGGATACTTTGTATTTCTGTGTTGTCTGTTGTAACCTCTCCTTTTTCATTTCTAATTTTATTGATTTGAGTCCTCTTCCTCTTTTTCTTGATGAGTCTTGCTAATGGTTTATCAATTTTGTTTATCTTCTCAAAGAACCAGCTTTTAGTTTTATTGATCTTTGATATTGTTTTCTTTATTTCTATTTCATTTATTTCTGCTCTGATCTTTATGATTTCTTTCTTTCTGCTAACTTTGGGGTTTTTTTGTTCTTTTCTCTAATTGCTTCAGGTGTAAGGTTTGATTGTTTATTTGAGATGTTTCTTGTTTCTTAAGGTAGGATTGTATTGCTATAAACTTCCCTCTTATAACTGCTTTTGCTGCATCTCATAGGTTTTGGTTCATCGTGTTTTCACTGTCATTTGTTTCTAGGTTTTTTTTTTTTTTTTGGTACGTGGGCCTCTCACTGTTGTGGCCTCTCCCGTTGCAGAGCACAGGCTCTGGACGTGCAGGCTAAGAGTCCATGGCTCACGGGCCCGGCTGCTCCGCAGCATGTGGGATCGTCCCAGACCGGGGCACGAACCCATGTCCCCTGCATCGGCAGGCAGACTCTCAACCACTGCGCCACCAGGGAAGCCCTGTTTCTAGGTATTTTTTGATTTCCTCTTTGGTTTCTTAAGTGATCTCTTTGTTATTAAGTAGTGTGTTGTTTAGCCTCCATGTGTTTGTATTTTTTACAGATTTTTTCCTGTAATTGATATCTAGTCTTATAGCATTGTTGTCGGAAGAGTAACTTGATATGATTTCAATTTTCTTAAATTTACCAAGGCATGATTAGTGACCCAATGTATGATCTATTCTGGAGAATGTTCCATGAGTACTTTAGAAGAATGAGCATTATGTTGTTTTTGGATGGAGTGTCCTATATATATCAATTAAGTCTATCTTGTTTAATGTATCATTTAAAGCTTGTGTTTCCTTATTTATTTTCGTTTTGGATGATCTGTCCTTTGGTGAAAGTGGGGTGTTAAAGTCCCCTACTATGATTGTGTTACTGTTGATTTCCCCTTTTATGGCTGTTAGTATTTGCCTTATGTATTGAGGTGCTCCTATGTTGGGTGCATAAATATTTACAATTGTTATATCTTCTTCTTGGGTTGATCCCTTGATCATTATGTAGTGTCCTTCTTTGTCTCTTGTGCTGGTCTTTGTTTTAAAGTCTATTTTGTCTGATATGAAAATTGCTACTCCAGCTTTCTTTTGATTTCCATTTGCATGGAATATCTTTTCCCATCCCCTCACTTTCAGTCTGTATGTGTCCCTAGGTCTGAAGTGGGTCTCTTGTAGACAGCATATGTATGGGTCTTGTTTTTGTATCCATTCAGCCAGCCTATGTCTTTTGGTTGGAGCATTTAACCATTTACATTTAAGGTAATTATTGATATGTATGTTCCTATTACCATTTTCATAATTGTTTGGGGTTTGTTATTGTAGGTCTTTTCCTTCTCTTATGTTTCCTGAATAGAGACGTTCCTTTAGCATTTGTTATAAAGCTGGTTTGGTGGTGCTGAATTCTCTTAGCTTTTGCTTGTCTGTAAAGCTTTTAATTTCTCCATCAAATCTGAATGAGATCCTTGCTGGGTAGAGTAATCTTGGTTGTAGGATTTTCTCTTTCATCACTTTAAATATGTCCTGCCAGTCCCTTCTGGCTTACAGAGTTTCTGCTGAAAGGTCAGCTGTTAACCTTTTGGGGATTCCCTTATGTGTTACTTGTTGTTTTTCCCTTGCTGCTTTTAATATTTGTTCTTTGTATTTAATTTTTGATAGTTTGATTAATATGTGTCTTGGTGTGTTTCTCCTTGGATTCATCCTGTATGGGACTCTCTGTGCTTCCTGGACTTGATTAACTATTTCCTTTCCCATATTAGGGAAGTTTTCAACTATAACCTCTTCAAATATTTTCTCAGTCCCTTTCTTTTTCTCTTCTTCTTCTCGGACCCCTATAATTCAAATGTTGGTGTGTTTAATTTTGTCCCTGAGGTCTCTGAGACTGTCCTCAATTCTTTTCATTCTTTTTTCTTTATTCTGCTCTGCAGTAGTTATTTCCACTATTTTATCTTCCAGGTCACTTATCCGTTCTTTTGCCTCAGCTATTCTGCTACTGATCCCTTCTAGAGAATTTTTAATCTCATTTATTGTGTTGTTCATCTCTGTTTGTTTGCTCTTTAGTTCTTCTAGGTTCCTGTTAAACGGTTCTTGTATTTTCTCCATTCTATTTCCAAGATTTTGGATCATCTTTACTATCATTTCTCTGAATTCTTTTTCAGGTAGACTGCCTATTTCCTCTTCATTTACTAGGTCTGGTGGGTTTTTGCCTTGCTCCTTCATCTGCTGTGCGTTTCTGTGTCTTCTCATTTTGCTTAACTTACTGTGCTTGGGGCCTCCTTTTTGCAGGCTGCAGGTTCTTAGTTTCCATTGTTTTTGGTGTCTGTCCGCAGTGGCTAAGGTTGGTTCAGTGGGTTGTGTAGGCTTCCTGGTGGAGGAGACTAGTGCCTGTGTTCTGGTGAATGAGGCTGGATCTTGTCTTTCTGGTGGGCAGGTCTATGTCTGGTGGTGGGTTTTGAGGTGTCTGTGGCCTTAGTATGATTTTAGGCAGCCTCTGTGCTAATGGATGGGGTTGTCTTCCTGTCTTGCTAGTTGTTTGGCATAGGGTGTCCTGCACTGTAGCTTGCTGGTCATTGACCGGAGCTGGTTCTTGGCATTGAGATGGAGATCTCTGGGAGATTTTTGCCGTTTGATATTACATGGAGCTGGAAGGTCTCTAGTGGACCAGTGTCCTGAAGTTGGCTCTCCCACCTCTCCCGCCTTGATGCCTGGCTAGAACACCAAGAGCCTGTCATCCACACGGCTCAGAATAAAAGGGAGAAAAAAAAGAAAGAAAGAAGAAGATAAAATAAAATAATAAAAATAAAAAATAATTATTAAAAAAATTTTAAGTAATTAAAAAAAAAAGAAAGAAGAGCGCAACCAAACCAAAAAACAAATCCACCAATGATAACAAGTGCTAAAAACTATATTAAACCAAAACAAAACAGAACAAAACGGACAGACAGAACCCTAGGGCAAATGGTAAAAGCAAAGTTATACAGACAAAATCACACACAGAAGCATACACATACACACTCACAAAAAGTGAAAAAGGGAAAAATATATATATATCGTTGCTCCCAAAGTCCACCTCCTCGATTTGGGATGATGTGTTATCTATTAAGGTATTCCACAGATGCAGGGTACATCAAGTTGATTGTGGAGATTTAATCCGCTGCTCTTGAGGCTGCTGGGAGAGATTTCCCTTTCTCTTCTTTGTTCGCACAGCTCCCGGCGTTCAGCTTTGGATTTGGCCCCGCCTCTGCGTGTAGGTTGCCGGAGGGCGTCTGTTTTTTGCTCAGACAGGACGGGGTTAAAGGAGCAGCTGATTTGGGGTCTCCGGCTCACTCAGGCCGGTGGGAGGGTGGGTACGGATGTGGGGTGAGGCTGCGGCGGCAGAGGCCGGCAGGGCGTTGCAGCAGCCTGAGGCGCGCTGTGCGTTCTCCCGGGGATGTTGTCCCTGGATCATGGGTCGCTGGCAGTGGCCGGCTGCACAGGCTCCCGTGAGGGGAGGTGGGGATAGTGACCTGTGCTTGTACACAGGCTTCTTGGTGGCTGCAGCAGCAGCCTTAGCGTCTCATGCCCGTCTCTGGGGTCCACGCTGAAACCCGCGGCTCGCGCCCGTCTCTGGAGCTCCTTTAAGTGGCGCTCTTAATCCCCTCTCCTCGCGCACCAGGAAACAAAGAGGGAAGAAAAAGTCTCTTGTTTCTTCGGCGGCTCCAGACTTTTTCCCGGACTCCCTCCCGGCTAGCTGTGGCGCACTAGCCCCTTTCAGGCTGTGTTCACGCCGCCAACCCCAGTCCTCCCCCTGCGCTCCGACTGAAGCCCGAGCCTCAGCTCCCAGCCCCCACCTGCCCTGGCGGGTGAGCAGACAAGCCTCTCGGGCTGGTGAGTGCTCGTCGGCACCGATCCTCTGTGCGGGAATCTCTCCGCTTTGCCCTCCGCACCGCTGTTTCTGTGCTCTCCTCCGCCCTCCCTTCCCCCTCCGCCACCGCAGTCTCCGCCCGCGAAGGGGCTTCTAGTGTGTGGAACTCTTTCCTCTTTTACGGCTCCCTTCCACTGGTGCAGGTCCCGTCCCTGCTCTTTGTCTCTGTTTTTTCTTTTTTCTTTTGCTCTACCCAGGTACGTGGGGAGTTTCTTGCCTTTTGGGAGGTCTGAGGTCTTCTGCCAGCGTTCAGAAGGTGTTCTGTAGGAGTTGTTACACATGTGGATGTATTTCTGATGTATTTGTGGGGAGGAAGGTGATCTCCATGTCTTACTCTTCCGCCATCTTGAAGCTCCCTCACTATCTCAGAAACAACTTAATTGTCCATCACACACAGACACCCACACTCACACACAATGGAATATTACTCAGCCATAAAAAGAATCAAATAATGCCATTTACAGCAACATAGATGGACCTAGAGATTATACTAAGTGAAGTAAGTCAGAAAGAGAAAGACAAATACCATATGATATCACTTTATGTGGCATCTAAAATATGATACAAATGAACATATTTACAAAACAGAAACAGACTCACAGACATAGAAAACAAACTTATGGTTACCTAAGGGGAAAGGGGGTTGGGGGGATAAATTAGGAGTTTGGGATTAGCAGATACACACTAATATCTAGAAAATAGATAAACAACAAGGTCCTACTGTATAGCACAGAGAACTACATTCAATTACCTGTAATACACCGTAATGGAAAAGAGTATGGGAAAAAAAAGATTCTGGTATTCAAGAACACTCCTGTCTGTACCACACGTTTCACTTTGTTACTCAGTTTTGTTTAGAGGAAATGTGCATGGGGAATGGGGTTTCAGATATTCCAATAAACTCAGTAAAATGAGAGTTTTAGTAGTAGGCTGAAATGGAAAACACTTAAAAATAAGCGAAAAATAAGAATACAGTTGGAGAAAAGTGCCATATATGATCAGTTGCCAGTGAGATTAGAACTGTGAAGAGGTGCAACATAATGTGAAATTAGGTGCAAAGAGTATGAATATATTTTATGAGGCACAGGTGCAAAATGAGAGTTTGTAATAGGTCTAGTAAGGATATTTGTAGAGCTGGTTCTAAGTCTTGAATTTACATTATGGTGAATCTAACCCAAATGCTGATCTTCAGAAAGAGTGACATCATTGTTGAACAAATGTTTGCTAGTCCTGAGCAATGAAATATATTTTTAAATGTCTACTTTCTTTTTCCTTTTATTTGAATAGTAGAAAAATTGAAATTGTTACAGTGCACTTCCATTTTTGGAGAAATGTACAAGATTTTACCTTAACTTACTTAACCTAAGAATCAATCCAAACTCCGTCTCCATGAAAAACTCGCTATCGCCTTTTGACCTGGAGCAAAACAGTCCTTAACACTTTTGCAAACCCAGACGATGTAATTTCTAGAAACCACCAGTAGGTGTCTCTTATCAGTAGTTTTGGCTATGGAAGGGGCTCCAGTCATTTCTATTACATTTCAGTTTAGTAATGGTCATCATGAGAAATTTGCCCACTGTGTAGTGCAGACAGTCAAAGCCCATTTAATATATTTCTAAAATAGATCAGTTGATCTTAATTTAAACCCCAACTTTTCAGGTAATGAGTTTCTTATGGTGATTGTTGTGCACATGGGTGTGTAGCAAATAGAATATTAAATTCAACAGTTGAGCTGATTTCTCTTGAAGTCTACCAAAATTACGATGAAAAACAAAAACTTCTTAAAGTAGAAGTTGACAATCCAGCCATGGAAATGAACATTTCCTTTATTAGACTGACAAATGTGAGACATTTCCTAGAGAGCCCTTCTAGGGGTTTCATTATATATGAGGTTAATGTTTAATACCTGAAGTTTGCAGGGCTTTTCTAACAGGAAAAAATACAAAAGTTACTTCTGTGTGGAAAAGTTTTATAAAGAGATTTCTTTTGAGAAGATAAAATGAAGCAACTTAGTAAAAAGTTAATCCTGAAATGTTCAGTTTGTGCCCCTCTACTTCTTAGAGGTGACAATTTACCACTGCAGACTTTCCAGGACTATTGTCTTGTTATCCTGCCCACCCTTTTTTTTTTTTTTTGCGATACGCGGGGCCTCTTACTGCTGTGGCCTCTCCCATTGTGGAGCACAGGCTCCAGATGCACAGGCTCAGCGGCCATGGCTCACAGGCCCAGCCGCTCCGCGGCATGTGGGATCTTTCCTGACCAGGGCACGAACCCGTGTCCCCTGCATCGGCAGGCGGACCCTCAACCACTGAGCCACCAGGGAAGCCCCTGCCCACCCTTTTGATATTGTTTCATTTAATGTCTAAACGTTCATCTGGTGCTGGGCATACACTGCCTTGTGAATACCTCCTCTCCCCAACCAGCTGGTGCTCTGAGGGCATATTACATCTTACACTCTCTGATGTCTCACATACTATCTAACCTGGAGCCAGCCTCATCCTAAATCAACACAGAAGGTTCTCAGTTGTCTCAGTATGGCAATGAATCTTCTGGAGAAATGTGCTGTAGCTCGTGACAGCTTTTGTACTTGTACTTCCACAGTCCCTGACAAGCACAGTGCACATAGTAGGTGTCATATTATTGTTGAATGAATAAATGAAGCACAAGGATGATAGAATAAGAAACACATATCCTAAGTGTGTCTGTGTGTGTGGTGTATTTAAAAAGGAGTATTTATTGAGTGCTTCATGCAAACCAGTCAGTGCATTGCACAACAGACTTAAGGTTCACCCTAAGTCCAGCTAAACTCAAACCATCATGGAAGAATTGGAGTTTGAGCTGTGCAGATTTCATGGGATTGATATAAACTGGGTGATGGAATGGGGTTCTTGGTCAATGGGCTTTTGAGCTGAGCAAAAGAGGAAAGAATTTTGAAAGCTCTGTTTTGGAATATGCTAAGTGAAAAATTACACAACCAGAAATGCATTAATTATTTGATCATTCAGTCTTAGGTTGGGTTCCATAGAAAACAAACTCTAAGATATTTGTTTGCAGAAGGCTTATTGGGGACACCTTCAGGATCAGCACTTATGAGTGAAAGAAATTGGATTGGGCACAGGGAGAAGTTGAACTGAGAGGCAGACTCAACAAAGACTTCAACCAATCCCACAAGGAGCTCTGGAGCCAGGGTGGCTCTTCAGATTCACACCCCCTTGAGTTAGGGGGAATGGCCTTGGTATCCCCACATCCACCTGTGATTGAATATAGGCTATCCGAGGGAGGGGAGTGACCTTGAATGTGGTGGCTTTCTTCAGTTAAGGACAGTTCTCAGAAGGTGACCCAGATGGGAGCCATCAGGGGCCAAGAGCTCTGGGAACAGGGAAGGGGTAAACTGGGTGTGTGTCAAAGTATCCACTAAATGTCCCTTCCTTTGTTTTCTCCCACTAAAGAAAATAAAATCCTCAGCTCATCCATGGAGCAGTGACATAAGGTTTGATAATCAGATTAGCTCTTATGTCAAGGCTTTTAGGGGACTATTTTCTGAACTTGAATGTTTTGACTGCAAACCATGCTTGAGCCCCAGTGCTCCAGGGTAGAGGAGGGAAAAAATTCAAGGAAGTAGGTTTTGATAGTTCAGGTTTGGAAGAGCTGACAGAATTGTAGGGTTAGTCTTTAGGGTCAAGAGGCCAGCGGTCCCAGTTGCAGAGTCTAAGAGGGACCAGACTTGATATGGAGCTCAAACGGTTGTAGAGGTGATGGGGAGGGGAATGGTGTAAATGGATGATTTGGAGGAGAGGTCATGTCTGCATATGTTTCAAATAGTGGCAGTACAACAAGAAAAGCATAAGGAAATCTATGGTTTTAGTGTATTCAGCAAGTTTACAGTAACCAGACAGTTGGGGGCACAGGACACAATGGTCAGGCTTTGAGGCAACCTACTAACAGGCAGCCAGATGGGGTTCATTCAAGAGTCTTAAGGAAGATGTCATAGTCTGTTCAGGCTGCCATAACAAAATACTATGGGCTGGGTGGATAAAGAATAGAAATTAATTTTCTTGCAGTTCTGAAGGCTGGAATATCCAATATCAGTGTTTTGCTGATTCATTTCTTGGTAAGAGCTCTCTTTCTGGCTTGCAGATGACTTCCTTCTTGCTGTGTCCTCACCTGATGTAGAGAGAGAGTGAGTGATCTGGTGTCTCTTCTGATAAGGACACTAATCCTATCAGATTAGGGCCCCACTCATATGACCTCATTTAACCTCAGTGACTTCCTTAGAGGTTGCATCTCCAAATACAGTCATGCTGGGGGGGTTAGGGCTGCAATACATGCATTTTGGGGAAGTAAGCATTCAGTCCAAAACAGAACTAACATTCCTGTGGAGATATGACATCAGACACCATAGCAGAAACAATTGTCCCTACTGAACAACTGGACAGACATTGGGAATAGGTTGAAGCTCTGTGGTCACCCAGGTGTGCCAGGATACCCCAGCCCCCGTGCAAAGAGGACATTAACTGCTTAAATCAGCAAGGCTAATTCCAGAGCCTAATAGCCATACACCTCAAATCTCTGTAGGGGTTGGCTCAGAAGAGTGGATGAGGCTGAGGTTTTGAAGGAATAAACCTTATAGATAACACTGAATGGATAACCCCTCTAGTTTGGGCTTGGTTCACAACAAAAGGTCTGGCTTCAGAAATAGTACTGTTCTTGGAAACTAATTTCCTATAATGATTTGGGTTTTCTATCAGTTACTATTTCCTTTGGAGAGCGAAGCCTGCTGTTTTGTGAGAGTAATACCTTCACAAAATTTCAGTGCTTTTTTGGAGCAAGATTATAGCTAAACATTTACTTCCAACAGAGTTGTATAGGTCAGTGCTGTTGTTTTCTTAATGACATTTTTTTCTCCTTATGACAAAAGTAGAATATATGTTTATTGTAGAAAATTATCTGTAATCTCACCATCCAGAGATGTTAACATTTTTCTTGGTCTCTTTCATTTTGTGTGTGTGTTTTTTTTTAAGAACAAGATGGGATCATGCTATATGTACAAAATGAATATCCTAAGTATTTTTCTATTTTAAAAATATACTACTGCAGCACTATGTTAAAAGGCTGCACAGTATTGTTTTAAACAGATTTACTGTAATTTACTTAATCAGTTCCTTATTTTTTTTTGACATTTAAGTTTTTTCCAATTTACATTGTTATAAAAAGTGCTTTGCTGAATGTTCTTGGAGTATATCTTTGCACGCATTCTTGGTTATTTCTTTATGATAAACTCATACAAGTAAAAGTGTTAGGTCAAGTGGCATGAAGAAATGTTTGTTCATGCCCAAAGATTCTAGCAGTTTGTACTTCCAATTACAATATCATTGTCTTGAGCATAATATATTTTTTTAGACAATCAACAGAATTTATTGTTGAAGAAAATATTCCGACTATCAAGACAAAATAAATATGTATTCAAAACATATGAGTTGTTTTAGTTTATGTTTAGTTTACATTATGTTATGAGTAGTTAAGGAAGTAATTTCCTCAAATCTATAACTACTGTATAAAGACATTGAGAGCGTGTTTTCATATTAATATTTTTTCTAATGTTATGGTTTTTTCATTCAAATTTATTAAAATCATCTTTCATATAAAGATATCAATTTTGTAATATTAGAGAATTTTCCTTTGTGTCATGGGTCTAGAAATTCACACATGACTAAAAACACAGCCCCTTGTTGAGCATAATATTTTTAATACCAGTATGACAGATGAAAAATAGCATACCATTGTTTAATAATCATTTCTCTGATTATTGATGAGGTTTAACATTTTTAAATACATTTATTTCCTTGTTCATTTGTTACAGTGGGTTATTGCTAATTTCTTATTGATTCGTAAAAGCCCCATATATATTTCAATTATTTTGTCACCTCTGCTGTAAATATTGCTATTAGTTCTTTGTCTTCAATCTCGTTCATGATTTAGTTGGTTTTGTTTTATATCTAGAGATTTTTTAATTTTTATGCACAGAAGTCACATTTACATATATATATATATATATATATATATATATATGCCATTGGTGCTTTGCTTAGGAAGCCTTCTTTTGGTTCATATTTCTGACATGAGTTTCAAAACAGAAGCACATTATCATTTATTGTTTGTATTTCTATGGTCATCTCAATGATAATTTGTAAGAGGGTAAGAAAGTGTTTCAGTAAAGATGTTCAGGAGGCCATCTTGAAATAGAGGTCAGTTCAGAGTTCCAATAGAGCACTTTAAATGTTTGGATCTTTCTCTTTTAGATCAGAAGAGTTAATTAAATTTAATTAGACATGATAGGAAAAGGAGTTTAGGTTACCTTCACACTGCTCGGGATTGTCCTCTACTCACATCAATGTTCGTTGGCCTTTGGTGCAGACCAGGAGCTGATGAGAGGGCAGAAGCGGGAGGCAGATGGGAGCCAGACAGATACATAGGTACACTGGCCCAGGAGCCAGCACAGCCTAGCAATGATAGCTCTAAATAACTGTCACTTTGCCGCTCGTATTCATTCTTCAAGGTCCAGAGTGAGATTTATATTCCAACTTTTCCATCCCAGGCTGATTGCTTGATTCTCCAAATAGCTGAGGATATTAGTATATTCATTACTCTCTATCCAGTTTAGTTCTTTTCATATAGTCCCTAATATACAGTTTTGTACTCTCTAGTTTTTATACTACCTAATGTAAAGCTTAAAATATGAATTTAGCTTTCTTTAGAAGACTTTAAGATTCCTGATATAATTTAGTCATAACCCAGACCATATCAGTCTATAGAAATACTTACTAATTTGTTGGTTGAGCCCAGAGATTCACACAATATGAAATAAAACACATAGTGACTACTAACATGTACCTAATGAAGTATAGTTGGATTTCAAGGGATTGTTTGGTTTAAAAACATACATTAAATCTTTCAATCGTTTATCTCTTTTACAAAAGATATGTATTTAGCAGTATATATTAAGATATATTCTTTTCCCCATAATACTTAAAGTCAGTAAGATCTTGGGCTCAAGTCAAAGAAACTCGGTTTGAATCCTGACCCTGCCATTTACCAGCTGTGTGAGCATGAGCTTCAGTTTCTGCATCTGGAAAATGGGGATAATATATTACCTTCCTCAAGAAGTTGAATTAAAGCATGATCCAGTTCAATCTGAATTTCCCTGAAGTGCATCACAAGGAGGTGATGTACTTCTTTAGACAGAACTGCAAGGCTTAAATTCCCTCCAACTCAAGTCATAGTTGTTAGGGTAGTAGGAAACCAAAACCCAAATCATAACCCAACAACTAGAAACTCCCCCAGTTCAGTCTTTACTAGAGCTGTTTTGTTTTAAGAATTATTTCACAGTTGAGTTGTTGGTTTTTACTCCAACTCGATTTGTACACATTATTAAAAATGGAATGAGTGAGCCTGCGGCACATCTAGAAAGAGGAAATAGGCCAAATTCCAATTCGTTATGCCTAACCTCCCCATGAAGTTTTCCAGTGGGTGCAGCAATGTTGTTTTTGACTATTAACGTTGAGCCATATGTGCCATGCTCATGGGTGGCTGTTCAGCAGCTGTCATTTCCAGTCCCCAGGGTGGGCAGAGACACAGTTATTATATGTATTTGGGGCAAAATTCCCCTCTTCCTGGCCCCATGGCAGGTTTTGACTCCAGTATTCCATTCTCCTGATGTGTGGGTAATCTCTCATTGACATCCGGAGTCCTTGTGCCAGGGAAGCAGAATATTAGCGGTGAGATTCTCCACGTGGATCTGAAAGAAGGCTTTTCGCCTGCAATTTGGGAAGTTTTTTTGAAGCTCTTTGGGATCCTTCAGGATAAAGAACCTTCCATAAACCTCACTTATTATGATGATGACTGCTGGCAGAATTGAAGTTACACATGGGCATCGGGAGGACAATCTATTCTCTTTGTGCACACATACACCTCCGTTTATCTATACAAATATCTTTGAAAAGAGCAAAGCTGAAATGTCTTCTCTCCACCTGGGGTGCGGTTCTGTTGTTGCCGCACAGTAAATTGGGTCACTGTCCAGCTTTGCATCCGGCACCTGCTCGGCCACATAATGGGGAAATGAGTGCTTCTATAGTGATGATGGCAGTGTGCGGCCAACCTGGGCCAGGGATTGCCATGGACAGCTAATAAGGAGTCCAGGAGAGCCCAGCATTCAGATTTTGCTGCCTTGTTGTACTTGGCTGGGAGGAAAGACCTTACCAAAAGGAAAATTGTTCTTTTAACTCCTATGTTTGAACTCTTCCTGTGCTTTCTGAGGAGAGTGATTTTAAAAGGTTAGATTTTGCTAGCGTGTGCCAATTTGGAGAAGGAAATGTCTCTAATGCACAGGAATACTGGCAACTGTAGATTTTTCTGGAGACTAAGTGAGGTGGTCTGAGACTAATTAAAAAGGATTTGGTGGTTGAATAAACAGAGTTGGGGTAATGCAGTGAGCACTAGACACAGAGTCAGAGCTCAGATCTTAAATCCACCATCCACTTGCTGTGGAGCTTTGCCTCAGTTTCGTCATCTGTGCGAGAGAGGGTTAGTGCAGGTGACATGAGCAGAGTGCCTGGCATATAGTGGGTAGTCATTACACACTCACTGACTCCAAAAAGTAACTGTGTGAGGAAGGGCTTGCATCAGTCAGCAAGGTGAAGTTTCTCTGGGTAACGTGCAAGTCCCAAATCTCAGTGGCTTAAAGAGCAAAGGTTTATATTTGTCATATTTCATGTCCACTGAGGTCAGCTGTCCTGCTGACATGGTCATAGTCTACATGATCTTCAGTGCAGAGTCTAGGTCCACTCATGACAACGGAAGCAAAAGCTCTGGAAGGATTTGTGGCTGCAGTTAAATGATCTGGCCTGGAAAAGATGCATGTCTTTTCTGCTTAGAACTCACTGGCCAGAACTAGTCACATGGATCCTTCTGATCACTAATGATCCAGTGGGTAAATCCTAATTTTTCTCCAAACAAGAGAACCCAGAATATTTATCAAGTAGTACTAATGACTTCTGCAGTGTCTTCCCAGGAGGCTCTGACAGCATATATCTATTCTACATATCAAAGTGTTACTGTATGTTTTCTTACCTCTTCATTGTAATATATAATCATTTTCTCTCTTTTGTTGAATTTTTAATATCACTGGCTTGTTTTCTCTTTATTTTATTTTTTTCCGAATGGAACACAAGGAGAAAACTTTATATTTTCTTAGGATGGACCAAAAAGGCTTTATTTGACTTTACTCTGGACGATGATAGGAAGGCAATGCTGCCTAGTTTCACCTTTCTTTCTGGTCTTGGGAAGTTGTGGAGGAGGACAGAGTATGAGAAGTTGAGAGGGAGGGTGTGAGCAACCATTTGAGAATTTCATGGAGGGACACTTACGTTATCTGGCAAGGTAAAATCCAATTGGGGGTAATTATTCTGGAATAATTGTAGAACTTAAGCTGGTTATAAAGCTATGCTAAGAGAGGGAAAAGCTGGCTTTAAAATATATCTGGTCTGCTTGAGAAAAACCAGAGAGTTTTATGAATTTTTATATTGATATTTTTTCCCTTTTGGGAATCTTTATTTCCCTTGGCTACTGAATGTATGCTAATGTATCTGTGTTCCTTTAACAATTTGAAGAAGGGACTGAAGGAATCTGAGGATTTATTGGTATAGCAGATACTGTTAATTGTCTCCCAATATCCATTTTCCCTTCTAACTTTTAATAAGAGAATTTTCACCATCCTATCCTGGCAGAGCTAGAGACTAAAGCCTCCTCTAGCCTGATGGATGCAGGGTCTCCCCCCAAAAGTTATTTTTTGGATATAATTAACATTTAATAACTACCAATTATTCCAAGTGTATCTTGCAACCATGTGTGATGGCTACGTATTAAGCTTTAGCTGATGGGATATGGGCAGAAGCAATGGGCTCAACTTCTAGGTCATATTGTTAATAAGGAAGTTGTTTAACTTCTACTTTCTTTTCTATCTTGCTGGTTTGGAAAAGACTTGCTGGAGTCATCACTTTGAACCCAAGGTTAGAAGCCACATATTGAGGATGACTCTCAGTACTTTGGACTGACCGCCAACCTCTAAACTAAGATATGAGAAAGAAGTCTTCTGTGTTGATTAAGCCATTGTATTTTGGGCTGTGCTCTTTATTATAGGAGTTTAGCTTTCACCATACCTAACAACTTTCCCCTTTCCCAGCTCAGTTTTATTTTCAGCATCATATTTACATTGATTTAATCTCTTCTTTACCATTTCATCTTCTCTTATATTGGAAGGCATGGGGGGTGATTAGTCCTTTGCTGGTTGTGAAATTTAGGACGATATTTAACTTACACTGTGTGTGTCTGTGAATTTTTATCTTCCCAAATTAATCAGGCAACTGTGAACACAGGGTTTTTGAGTTCCAGGTTGTACCTAGGACTTGTTCTTCCAAACCAATATTCTAGCTTGTATCATCAGCTCTATTTTATCCATCCAGGCAAGTTATTTTACCTAGTACAAAACCAAACCCTGTGTGATCAACATTCAGAAATGCAGTAAAAAGACTCCCAGGGCTTAATGGCCTTGTGTGTTATGAGAAAAACTCTGGAGTCATATTTAGGTATGAAAATAAGCCCAATCGGCCTTTGCACAGCCCTATTTTCTTCATTTGGTTCCACTTCATAGTTGAATATAAGCCTGGAGTGAAGGTCTGTGATTTTAGAAAATGTGACTCTGGCACATTCTCAAGGCAGATGGACTTTTTCTAAGGAGCTGATGCCCTGTGGGGTGGGTAGGTTTGCATAGTAAAGAGATAAATCAACTGTAGCTAGGACAAGGTGGAGAGACAGCAGGGATTCTTTGGGGGAGGCTGGGGTTTTTCCCTTTCCACTTGGAAATTAGATGGTTTATTTAGTGTCTTGAAATGGAGTAAAAATTAGTGGGCTGTTTTTCTACATTCCCTTGCCAAACTCGCTTCCTAATGGGTAAAACAGACATAATCCATACCTCACCCCCCCTACCCTCCCCACCACACACAACATTTGTTGTTTTCTTGATATAATGATGGAAAATTCAGCCAGCCACCTTGCTCTTTCCACAGAAGATCAGGCTGGGCTCTTGTTGACAGCTGTTTAGAGGAAACCAACTGAATCATAGAACTGAATGCCTTCTTTGTTTTGGCATCTTGGAGACTAAAAGCATATTATTGTTAGCATGTTTTGCTCAGCATTTAAGCAGGCTTCAAGCAGAATTAGTGGTAGTAATAAGTGGTCTGTCTAAATAATATACTGAAAATCAGAATGCTGGGTTTTTAATTATTTTGATAAAAAAGAAGGCTGTTTAGAGGATAAAAATATTAAAATGCTTTCCTGTAGAATTTTGCCTCACTCTTTTCTATTCTTTGTGTTCTTATACCCAAGCAAGTTACTGTATGTTACATCTCAAAATAAAATACCATTATTATAGCATGTATTTATAAAAGGGGTCCACTCTGCAGACTAAAGTTCCTGTCAAAAAATTCCCATCCAAGATATTGTTCTATTAAATGACTTAAATATAATTTTAGAGCTGGGGCTAGAGGTCAGTGATTCTAAGAATACACATTTTAATTGATTTATTCTATGATCATTAATCATATTCATAAAATACTACATTTTCATCTTTTGCTCTATGTTACTATTAGAAAGTCACAACTCCTATTTGTTCAGATTTTGTAGTCACTTAAATAATTTACAATGCAAATAAACTTTAGTCATGACATGCTACCTTCATGACAAATTTGCTTGAATTTTGTTCGCCTGTGTAAAAATCTGTTTCAAATGCTGAAATAATGATGGAAGTAACTCATTTGAATTACTAGGATTGTGTAAAGGAAGAATGTGTTTGCTCTGGCAGCTCTGGGCAACTCAAGATCATCACACATCATCTTAACTTACAGAATTGGAAAAATAGAGTAATGGGCTGGGGAACTCCACAGGAATGAGTTGTATTGAAACAATGAATGTAAATAATAAATCTTGTCAGATTAATATAACGTCTTGCTATGATCAAACAGAAAACCTTGTGACTTAAAAAGAATAAAGGGCAGTGAGGTTGGTATAATTGAATCTAACTTCAACTCATATAATTTGATCATGAAAAATTCTTGGCTAGCTTCTACATCTAATGGTGATGGAGAGTTTCTTGAAATATCAAACTTTAATTTTGTCTGTACTTCACCAAACCTTCAGGATTAGGAGTATTATACTCAGATGCCTGTTGGGTTCAGTAAGATAATTGGATAGCTGAACCAGAAGGTGTAAGACTCTAGGAAATGGCAGTGACAGTGGAAAATTCATGTCCAGCTGATGATTGCCATGTGCAGATCTGGGTTGGGTGAAGAGATTGTCTAGTTTTCAAGAGAAATTGGAAATCTGGGTTTTATGTAAAATCTGATTTTTAAATGTTGGTGAGAGGTTTTAAATACTGTGGGCTAGCTAGCTAGCTGTCTAAACTTATTTTAACTCGGGGACCACAAATTTGAAATTTCTGAACTGGATAGTTACAGTGAAAACTAATCATACTGATTTTTTTTTTTTAACTTATCTTTCATTGGAGTGGAAATATCTTCATGATTGTCTCAGGGCAGACTAGTTTGGTGATATATACATGAGATAGTGTCTTAGAATCAGTGAATTTGATCCATTTATTTGTAATTCTCATATTTGGGAATAGGGTGCTGAATAAAGCTCCTTGATAACCTTGACTTAGGTGGGTGTAGTAAGCAACTCGGACTTTGCCATAATAACTGTGAAAATTTAGCTGAAAGGAGCAAGTTAAAGTTCCAGTGGTGAAGAACTGCTCACCTAGAAATAAAAAAAGGAACACACACCTATAACGTAAACATAAAATAACTGATGGATATAAAGACAATGGCCAGAAATATCCTTGAGGTCATAATGATTTGGAAGTTAAATGTCATCTTTTATAAGTTGTATGACCCAGGGAAGGTTAGGGTATAGGAAGAGGTCAGAAAATGTCTTTATCTTCACCATATATGCTGTTAATACTTGAAAGTTTATGAAGCACTTGTACCATATAACTAATCCATTTGATGTAGCCAGCATGTTTTTCTAATAGGCTCATCTAAGGTACAATACCACTTCAAGGAGGTAAATATAAAAAATAAAAAGAGGGTCTTATCCAAGTAAGAAAGGGATAAAAGACACAAGGAAGGACTCACCAAAGAACAAGGACTCTAGGGCCAGAATGCCGAGGCTTGGATTCTGGCTCCACCATTTAACCAGCTCTGTGTACTTGGGACAAGTTGCCCTCTCTGTGCCTACATTTCCTAATCTGTTAAAATGGGATAATGAGAGGATCCTCAGAAGCACAAACTGATTGGTATATAATTATTTGGTATTACTATTAATGTTATAACTAGAAAAATTTAGTGGAAAAACAAAAAGGAATAAAAAAGTGGTTGTTACTATGTATTATGTTTATGGCCCTCATTTTAAGTACTCTGTAGACTGATCTGCTTATTCCTCAAAGTAAGCTTATGTGTTAGATGTGATTATCTTTATTTCACGGATCCAAGACTGAGGCTTAATGAAGTTAAGTATAGTAGAAACTCTTTTAAACAACTTCCATGTAACTACCTTTCTAGATTAATCTGAACTCTAAATTCCATCTGTAGAGCTCACATGGGTGCCCATGACTTCTGAATGTCTGTGACTACAAGGATGCGCTGGTCACCACTGCTCCCACCAACAGGGTCGTGGACCTCCCAAGCATCATCTGTGTGTGTGTTTTCCCACACTGTTTATATGTCTTCTTGTAATCAGGCCTGACCCTAACATTGATAGGGTCATGCACAAGAGTACAAGGGAAGGTCCATATCCCTTGGATCTAAATATTTAAAGGTATAACTTAAACTAATAAACTCTTAAAGTATGTTCTATCCTCTTACTTGGTAAAATAAATCTTCATAATGATCTGGAAATCTAAATTCCAATTTCCAGTTCTCGAAATCTTTGGTATTCCAAAACTTGGTGGTGCAAAGAGGTCCCATTCTCGCCACCTTGCCCTGAAGCCTTCTTCCGTTTCTTCCAACCTCAAATCTGTCCCACATCGTAAGGGGTCTTAGGTAGTATATGAACAACTTAGACCATGCTTCCAAACTTTGTTCACACCTAAACTTTTTTCATGATATTTGGCCAGGGAATTTCCAGGCTTCGTACCTGGAACATGGTTTGGGAAGGGGGATTTGTTCACTGGGCGGGCATGGCACCTTGGCTCCATTGAGAGGAGCATGGCGAGAACAGGATCAAAATGTGAACTTCTAAAGCCTGGGCCCAAAACGGGGGTCCCTGTTCCTGTGTCTGGAGGAGGTATTGATTGTGATTGCCAGTCAATTAAATGTTATGCACAATAATGAATTGTAAGCATGCAAATAACATGATTATTATTTCTATGAAAACTATATTGGAAACTTCAGTTTCCATCTGAGTAGCTAAAACATCATTATTATATCAGATGTAGGCAAAATTTATGGAAATTTTGGGAGAGGAATAAAAATGTAGAAATTTCCTCTATTCAGCTTGATTATCAGATGTTAAGTTCTTTATCAAATTTAGGAATTGAGAATTGTATGTGATGCATTAGGGGTATGAGTTATGCAAGAAAATCAAGGAGGAGCTCTAATCTGTGCACTCTTATTCTAAGAAACAGCCATGTTCTATGATAAAGAATGAAAACGGAATTTACATTTATTTATTTAAAATAAGATGGAAGAAAATATTTAAAATATAATTTCAAAATCTATTTCCTGCTTTGATCATAGTTTTTTTTTGTTTATTTTTTAAATTTAACTGACCAACTCCCAGTCCCAATCTTATTGGCAAAACAATGTTCTCTTATAACTGGCCCTGAGTCACAGAGGTGGTACGTTAGAAGGGTTAGGATGAAAGGTCTAGATTAGTTTTAGGTCTATCTTACTTCAAAGATTGTACCCTTAATCATTAATCGTTATTAAGAATGAAATAAGTACTAAGCCATTCATGCCTGTAGCACTCAGTAAAACTGTTTTGAATAAATTGAATATTGAATATACTAGGATTATGTCCTAACCATGGATTAGTTTTCAAGAGGGGTTATGGAAATCCTGAATTATAAGTTTGTTTAATGTATTTTCTGGCTTGGAGGCTTCAAGACAAACTCTTCTGCTGTAGCCTTCTACGACTCAATAGATTGATCCTAATACAGAGAAGGTACTCATTGTCCTTTCCTCAGTTTTGACTGTATGAAAGGCTTATGACTTCCTTTAATAATAGAGTGTTTTTTTCCTGCACTATATTTTAAGGAAGTCTTGCTTAAAACATTGGAATAGTTAAGTGAGAAACCTAGGAGAGGTGTACTAACTCAAGATGACTTCTGGAAAGATGGTCAAATGATAATAAAAATGAAGACCCAGCAGAAATATAAAATATCACTAAGGGAAATTTAAGTGTTGTGCATGTGGGCCTTTCACAAAAGACAGAGAGGAGCATGTTCACGGGGTTTTGTCTGGGTGAAGCAGCAGGTACCCTGGAAACCCTTCAAAACCTCAAGAGCAGGGCTTCCCTGGTGGCGCAGTGGTTGAGAGTCTGCTTGCTGATGCAGGGGACACGGGTTCATGCCCTGGTCCGGGAAGATCCCACATGCCATGGAGCGGCTGGGCCCATGAGCCATGGCCGCTGAGCCTGCGCGTCCGGAGCCTGTGCTCCGCAATGGGAGAGGCCACAACAGTGAGAGGCCTGCGTACCGCAAAACAACAACAACAACAAAACCTCAAGAGCAGTTGGTTGTGTGGTTGGAGTGCAAGGTTCTTCTCACTAGAATGGAGGGAGCTTTTAGGGATGCTTGAGTGTGACATACTTGCAGTGATGTAAGGGAGAAAATCAAGGGGTTATCTCGCTCCTTTAAGTTATTATCACCACTGATCTTTTAAAAAATAACTTGTGAAGTATGAGGTAGTATCTTTAGAAGAGATTATAAAGAATGTAATACTTCCTTTCTTTCCTTTTACTTCTTCTGTGGCAGACCTCCTGAAATGTCAGTGATAACAATTCTGAAAGAGGCAGCTCTTTCTGTGCTGCCTGTAACATTTGGAAATCTGAATATCTCCAAGTCAACAGGCAGCTTTATGTCAGGACCAGTGCTGTTGCTTGTCTAAAGCACTAGCTTGCTCAGTCTCTTACTAGGGACTTAAAACTTCCTATCAGGGCTTCCCTGGTGGCACAGTGGTTGAGAGTCTGCCTGCCGATGCAGGGGACGTGGGTTCATGCCCCGGTCCGGGAAGATCCCACATGCCACAGAGCGGCTGGGCCCGTGAGCCATGGCCGCTGAGCCTGCGCGTCCAGAGCCTGTGCTCCACAACGGGAGAGGCCACAACAGTGAGAGGCCCACGTACCGCAAAAAAAGAAAAACAAAAACAAAAAAAACCTTCCTATCACCTCCACATGTGCTTCTCAAACTCTGTGTGCATGTGAATCACTGGGAGATCTTGTTAAAATGAACCTTCTGACTTAATAGGTATAAGATGGGGCCTTAGGTTGTATATTTCTAACAAATTCCCAGTTGATGCCGATGCTACTGTTCTGAGGGCATTTGGAGTAGCAAGGGCGTAGGCAATAGCTCTTATCTAAGAATGCAGTGTTCACTTTGTGATTCTGAAATTAAGGCGAAGTGGTAGGAAAACTAGGTCTTAGAAATACAGCCTTTTTTATGGATAAGAATCGATGAGAAAAAGGAAAACAACAATAGACACAAAACTACTAACTTCTAGCTTAGTCTCAGTAGCCAAAGCCAAGAGACAAATTCTGCTGCGGGTGAGAAGTGTTGTCTTCAGAAGTCTGGACTGGTGTTAGAGGGAGGTTGTCACAGAGCACAGCAAACACTTTGCGCCTGTGATAGTTACAAGTAAATCCCAGGCCAGACTTCTTAGCAACTGCTAAGTGGATTCCACTTGCTCCCCTGATCCCATCCTTCCAAAGCTGATAATGAAATCATAGCGTTGAACACAAACCAGAGTGAACCACCATAAAATTAATAGATGATCTCACCCGTGAAGGGTAAAGGTAAATTTATTCTGTGCCTTAGAGAAAAGCACATTGAGGCCTATGTCCCTTCTAGTCTAGCTACGAAGGGAAAGCTCTGTAGTCAGAGCATAGTGGTTGATCTGTCTTTCCTGGAACATGATGACTTGGGTCAAGATGTAATACATAAGGGCATGTAGCCACAAACCAGGATTGGGATGTGGGATTGTTCCAACCTCTTCTTTTTCCTCAGCCAAATCATTCAGTGTGTGACTGGGCCAGTTTAGTAATACAAAAATCGTACACACTACCATGTCCTGGATCATGGTGCCAAGCGAGCAATTTTGGGAAGAAGAAGGTCAGTTATAGGAAAGATGGCAGGGAAACCAGGACAGGCAAAATTCCTATTTCTCATTAAAGAGTACTTGAGAGAAAGAAAGTATAGAGAGAAATTCAGATGACAATTTTGCCACAAGAGAAAGTGGAATTAGGAGAATCAAAATTAGGTACAATGGTATTTGCTTTGGTAGAGTGAGTGTTAAAATAAACTCTGTATTGCAGTGACGTTTAATAAAGTTGACCAAATTTCCTGGCCCCTGCTAGGATAAATAAGTCCTCAGAAATCCTGCAAGCTACACATACTTATGTCTTCCACACTTTAAAAAAAAAAATGTAGCCTAGAGGTTAGGAGCACAGAGCCAGACCCTCTAGGTTCAAATCCTATTCCTCCCACTTACAAACTGGGAAACCTTGGACACATTTCCTAATTTTTTGTACACCAGTCTCCTCATTTGTAAGACAGGAATAACAATGGCCTTTTCCCAATAAGATTGTTATGCAGGGCCAGTGGGAGAGGATTACAAAAGTGCTTAAAGCAATGCCAGGCACTGGGTAAGTACAATTCGGGTTAGCTATTACTACTGTTGTTGTTTTTATTATTAGTTTCATCATCTTGATGATAAAGCATGCAGATCATCAGTCTTCCAGAAACAATCTGACAAGCAAGGTCAGGTAAAATGAAGAGCAACTTGAAAATGATTTCCGATAGTTCCGTTAATTGTAACATGGAGGAAACTGTTCTTCAAGGGAGCAGTTGCTTATTTTGATTGGCTCTTAAGTTAATATACTGTTTGTTTTTTCAGTTCAACAATTGAATAACTATGGTTAGCCAGAATTAATTAGACGGCGATATCTAAAATATGATTTTCATTTCTGAAAAGCTGTTATTCTAGCGGGGATAGAGAGCAGTTACTACTCTTTCCAAAGTTCTCTGTAGCATTCATTGTATTATGGCTTCAGCAACTGCACCTCTTTTTGCTGATTTCTGTCCGTTGGAATTTTCCATTGGTTTGTTTTAACATTTCATTTAAAAGAGGTGTCTAGACCAAGGCCCTGCATAGGATGACTATCAGTAAATTATTGGAGGGATAGTTTGGGAACACAGAAGATCCAAACACATACTGTTCTTTTTGTCCTGGGACTGGCACATTCTGATTGCCACTGTGTGTGTGCCCAGAGCCTGAGAAATGCTGTCCTTGGACACTGGGCCAGAAAGAAAAATCTGAGGTGAGAGACATGGCTGCTCTGGTGTTTATTTATTGGGGGCTATATGCTTTTAATTCCGGCTTTAAATTCCACAGCTAGAAATGCAGTCTGTGGGCCAGGGACAGGTGAATTTCCAAAAGTGATCTCAGAAGGTTGACTTTAGAATCCCTGAAGATGGGGATTAAAGGGGGACCTTTTAAATTAACCAAGTGCCCACAATGGCTTTATTGCCACCGTGCTTCTTCACACTGTAGATTACACGAAGGCCTGGAGACTAACTTCAGCAATAGCCACAATTTACTAGCTGTAGTGGGCCTCAGATGAATAGTTTCTTGTAAAATCACTGGCAGCTTTATCCTAGCAGAGCACAAATAAATCAGCTCTTATTATTCCACATTCATTTAATCCTGGGACATTAGTCAGTGAGACCTTTCTGCAGCCTAATAAACAGCAGCAGCAGCAGTTTTTCTTTATGAGAGTAGTTGTTCATCCTAAATTAGAGCCAGCATTAGGCGGAGGCAGAAACTTTTGCTGGATGATTTAAAGATATATAATATGAGACCATAATAGTGTATGAAAATGGTACCCATGTGTATAAATAGAGCAGGGCCATAATTTTGCTGTACGTGGGTTACTTTAGAACATGTGGCTTCTTTTATGTCTCTTTTTTTGAGAGTTTCCTTTGTTGCAGGTGATGTTGTTATCCTGTCTCTCTTGATAGGACTTGAGTGTCCTTTTATCTCAATTGGGAGCTGGGTAGGCACTGAAGTTTCATCCTCCTGTTTCTGTTTACCCAGAAGGAACTCAACCAATTTCCAAGCTGGTGGAGGACGATGCAAGTGAGGTGTGTCTGGAATGTACACCTGGCTATTTCAGTTTGCTGAAAGCTGGGGTCACACGTTTTCTGTTGTAATGTCATCATGTATGTGGAGAAAACTACTGGACTCACATTGTTCCTGATGATGTGGTTTAGTGAGATACTTTCAAATAAGCCTTCAACATATATAAATTGGCCTTACTTCCTGTGTGGGTAGGGTTTCTAAATAGAGACAACTGTGTTTTTCTTCATCCACAGCATAAATATGACCTCAGTAAACTGTGGGCTAATTCCATGCAGGATGTTCTTTCATAATCTCCATCAGAAAAAAATACATCAGGAAGCAATCAGCTTAATAAAAAAAATACATGTGGAATCACTTGCTCATCACAAGCAAATGGAGAATCAAATATGAATTTGTTCACTCCTATGTGTAGTGTGCAAATCACTTTTACTATATTGATTGAGTTTATAGACTAATTCAGTGCTCTTCACAGATCAGCAAGCATTAATTGAATACCCACTATGTGCACTCCACGCCAGTGGAATTTTATGTTGATCTGCTTTTTTGAAATGCATTTCTTGTGGTGGAGAGAAGAGGGAAAATAGTCCAGGACACTGGATTGAGAAATATAAACAGTGGAACTAATATAAAATTAATGAGGTACATTTTCCCATTATGGATGTGAAATACAGTTATCGTAACTAGGTGTCATTGATTTGACCAGGAATTCTCATCCATTTACTTAATGAAAATGAAGGTATTTTGATACAAGTGGAAATAATAAAGATAGAAACCAGAAACTGGGAAATATCACACATAAATAAGCATTAAGGAGTTGCAGATAGATAGCACTGAAGTTGACTTATTTTTCTGTAGCTAAAATAACTTTAGTTTTTCAATACAATGTGTATATAGTCAAAACATTCTGTTTGCCCACAAGGATACATCAATACCCATGATCCTTCTTCTAAGGAGAATTGCAGTGGTTTGACAAAATATACACTAGAGAATTTAAGCAAAATCCACATAGAAATCAGAGTAGACTTTCATGGATCCTGACTTTTTTTTTTTTTTTTGCGGTACGCGGGCCTCTCACTGTTGCGGCCTCTCTCGTTGCGGAGCACAGGCTCCGGACGCGCAGGCCCAGTGGCCATGGCTCACGGACCCAGCCGCTGCGTGGCATGTGGGATCTTCCCGGACCAGGGCACGAACCTGTGTCCCCTGCATCAGCAGGCCGACTGTCAACCACTGCGCCACCAGGGAAGCCCGGATCCTGACTTTTCTATAGTGTGTTGCTCCTGTGTGGGTGAAGGGTTCCTTTCCTATTCAAACCCTTGGCTACAGGTGGTAGCTGGAATTCCAGCTCATCTTTGTGAAATGCATCCTGCTGTTTCCTAGGGTGGGCCAGATGGTCCACAGAGGATGTCTAAGCACAAAGCCGTTGTAGCATTGTCATTTCTCACTGTAGAGAAATGACACCACGTGGTCAGTGGCTTAACTTCATGTGGCAAGACCAGCACAGTATTAAACAATGATTTTGGAAATAGATGATCAGCTTTTTGAGCACAGCAAATATCCTCTGTTATTCTAATAGCGTTTTCAAAGCCTAAAGTAACACTCAGCAAGTAGTAGATGTACACAGCACTGCCAATTGATTTATTGACATATGTTGTGAAAAATTATTAAATTTTAAAATAATCCTTAAAGGTAAGACGTGCTTTCTAAGACCAGTTTCTTCCACTCTTTGTTCACTATTCTCGTATACCAACTTATTTATAATATTTATAATGTAAATTTTTCTAGAACTAAAAAATGAAATAGCAAAGTCTTCAGTTCATGTTTGTCTCAGGGAAGTAAGGCAGAATTGACAATTATTTGGATAATTTTGGCCAAAGGCTTAGAATATGCATACAATTAATGACACTATTAGGCTGAACAAGCTGAATTTTGGGGATATAATCATGAGGCAACTTAATTTTTGACTCTCACTGCTCTTTAAAAATGTATTCAGTGTGGAAAGTTCCTTTCCTGCCCTGGGTGAAAATTCAGCAGTCTCATGACTTTTCTCATTACTCTTAAGTTATTAAAAATCTAGTCCATATAATAATTAAAGTTCCAAACTTGCTTTAAAGTTACTTTTGTCCCAGTCCTACCTAGGGCTTTATCATTTCCCTACTCTTTTTCCCCCAGCTTGCTTCCTGTGGTTTCTGATCCCTTTGAGCTTAAGGGGCCGAAAGGAGGACTTAAGGAACGCCAGAAAGTTCATAACTTAACTGATACTCTCAGGCAGTCCAGGTTGCTTCACCTTCGCAGGCAGTTATGGAAAACTTTTTCACGTGGGTGTATTGGGAAACATGCTCCTTCCAGTTGTTGGAATATGTTATTGCAGTTTTATTGATCTATCTCTCTTGTGTCTGGTTCCTTCCAAAGACCTTAGAAATCTTTTGGCTTCCATCTTCTGAGATTCCTTTTAAGCAGCCTTCTCCACACTGAATTGAAAACAACCCAACACAACTTCATTCCATTCATGGCCCCCATGTAATCCATGAGAACATCTCATGGTTTTGTCCCCTCCCCTGCCAGTAAACTCTAAAAATCAGGCTGTTCCCTAATTCAGTATTCAGTCACTGAGTTCACCTCTCACAGCACCAGTCAAGCTCTCTACATGATCCTGACAATTTTTATACCCTCATTATGGGCGAGGGATTAAAGAATCATCCAAGTTTCCCAGTCTATAGTCTATGCAAGCCCCCCAGCCTCACCCCAGCCTCACAACTCCTTTTGGCATCTGCTACTATTTGTACACCTTGTATAAACATAAGGCAGGAAGAAACTTCAACATTCTGTTATACTGAGTTGCACATTTTCAAAGAATGAAATTGATTCAAATGGTTGTGCTATTTCTTCGGTATTCTTAGTCTCCACCTTACCTTACTCAACACTGGAGATTTTATAGTTAATTTTGAATCTGTGTATCTACTGTGCTTTGGGTGCAAAGAATGAGAGGTAGTAATGAGTGCTTTTTCTTGCTTGTACCAGATTTCTTTCAAGCAGATATTACCCAGCATTGCCACATTTAAATTGTGCTGACATGTAACTAGAAACTAGAAACAAATATTGAATGAGCTCTGTTTTGTGGGTTAATTGTGTGTTTTCACTTTCATTTTGGAGTCTGTATAACTTCAGCTATGAATCTACATGAGTCTTTTAATGAAAATTATGGCTTTCATACGTGTCTGTAGTTGTGGGGTAGGGAAGAGAGAATGTAGAGGAGGAAGAGAGGGAGAGTAATTGGTAGAAGGGAAAGCACGCCCTTTTTGTTTGAGTACCTAACTATAATTCTCAATGCTTTATGTCTCTGGACTAGAACCTATATTCTTTGCAAAGGCAAATGTTTTCCTACTGAATTTTAAAATCTGGATAGGTTTAGAGATGATCGTGTGGAACCTCTTGATTTTACGGTTTACATTGTATAATGGGTTTGGAAAAGTTCATCTCTTTCAGTTGTAAAATTCTCAATTCTATAAAGCTGAATTTACATTTTAAGTGATTTTTTCCTCCCAGGTCACATAGCTGAATAGTGGCAGAGATGGAGCTAGAACTCAATTGCAATATGTCAAGCTTTTCCTTTGTTGGAGCTAAAACTGGAAAGAGATTTTCCAATGTTTATTTCAGGATCTTCTATTTCCATAGGATCTAAACAAAAATGCATTGGCCATTAGGGATTTTCATACTACTTATGTCATCCATGCTTGTTACAGCTTTCCATGGTGAGGGAGTGTTTGCAGCTGAGTGATGGTGACAGATACACAGGTAGTACAGGTAATTACACTGACAATTTTCCTAAAATATTGCAATGATTTCTCCCATGACTATTCTCAAGGGTACATTCAAAAGGAAAACAAAAACTTAACTAGCAAGTGCAGTTTATGAAGAATTGATGAGAAATATTTGCTTATGCAACTTAATTGTACTTACCGATCAGACTCCAATATAAATTAGTTCTTTTACTATTTCTGAGACAGTTCTAGGACATTAGATGACTTGAATTCTGTATCACTGTTATCTTTGCAGTGTAAAAAACTATCCTAAAATTTAGTAGCATTAAGCAATAACCAATTTGTTATGCTTCTGGATTCTCTGAGTCAGAAATTTTGAAAGGGCTCAGTGAGGATGGCTTGTCTCTACACCATGATGTCCAGAGTGTCAGCTGGGGTGACTTGGCTGGCTGGCTGACCTGAACAGATGGCTTCTTCACACACATTGAAGTGTCTGGGTTGAGATAATTGAAGGAAGGGATCAGATATGATTATTGATTAGAGGCCCAATTCAAGCTCTCCAGCATGGCGGTCTAAGAGTAATCAGACTATTTATATAGTGACTCAGGGCTCAAAGAACAAGAGAGCAAGGTGGAAGTTGCATGGCCTTTTGTGGCCTAGCCTTGAAAGTCACATATTGTCATGTCTTCCACACTTTATTGATTTAAGCAATCACAAGTCCATCTAGACTCAAGAGAATGGGATATAGTCCATAGCTCTTGATAGAGGAGCATCAAAGGATTTGTGACCATGTTTTAAAGACAACATATCCCAGTTACCTGACTTTATTTTTCTAATTGTTGTCATACTTTTACATTTTACTTACATTTTAAAGTTTTCAAGAGTTTATTATTGATTAAAAAAAATAAGTATTTGTCCAGTGCAGCACTATTTACAATAGCCAGGACATGGAAACAACCTAAGTGTCCATCAACAGATGAATGGATAAAGAAGATGTGGTACATATGTACAATGGAATATTAGCTATAAAAAGGAACGCAATTGGGTCATTTGTAGAGATGTGGATGGACCTAGAATCTGTCATACAGAGTGAAGTAAGTCAGAAAGAGAAAAATAAATATCATATATTAATGCATGTATGTGGAATCTAGAAAAATGGCACAGATGAACCTATTTGCAGGGCAGGAATAGAGATGCAGACATAGAGAATGGACATGTGGACACAGTGGGGGAAGGGGAGGGTGGGACAAATTGGGAGATTAGGATTGACATGTATACACTACCATGTGTAAAACAGATATAGCTAGTGGGAACCTGCCGTATAGCACAGGGAGCTCAGCTTGGTGCTCTGTGATGACCTAGGTGGGGGGTGGGGTGGGAGGGAGGTCCAAGAGGGAGGGGAAATATGTATACATATAGCTGATTCACTTCGTTGTACAACAGAAACTAACACAACATTGTAAAGCAACTATACTCCAATAAGAAAAAAAAAAAAAAAGGGGCTTCCCTGGTGGCGCAGTGGTTGAGAGTCCGCCTGCCAATGCAGGGGACATGGGTTCGTGCCCCGGTCTGGGAAGATCCCACATGCCGCAGAGCAGCTGGGCCCGTGAGCCATGGCCGCTGAGCCTGCACATCCAGAGCCTGTGCTCCACAACGGGAGAGGCCACAACAGTGAGAGGCCCACGTACCGCAAAAAAAAAGAAAAAAAGAAAGTATTTGGATTCATCTACATATATACCCCCGTTGCACTTTATTTCTTCCTGCATCTCTATTCCTGTCTGAGATAATTTCCCTTCCACTAGAACAACTCCTTCTATATTTCCTTTAGTGTGAATCTTCTGGTTTCCATTTGTCTAGAAATGACTTTATTTCTCTTTTACCTTTGAGAATTTTTCTTCCTGAGTTTAGAACCCTAGGTTGACATTGTAAAGATATTTTTATTTTTGCATCCATTGAAAAAATTAATCAACTATTAGACTTCTTATTTTTATAATGATAATGTATTCTTTCTATTTTTTTTTATTTTTGTCTTTAGTTTCTAGCTGTTTGTGATGAGCCTAGACATGGTGTTCTTTGTATTTATCCAGCTATCATTTCTTAAATATGTGATTTGATGTCTTTCATCAGTTTTAGAAAATATTCAATTGTTATCTCTTCAAATTTTGTTTCTGTCCTATTCTCTGTCTCCTTTGCTTTTGGGACTCTATACACATGTTAGACTTTTAACACAGTGTCACACACATACTCTTTTATGTACTCTCCATTCTTTTGACTCTCAATGCTTTAGTCTGGATATTTCCTACTTGAAAGTTTCAGTTAACTAATTCTCTCTTCTGCTGGGTCCAATCTGCTTTTCAAGCTATCTTTTGTGTTCTCCTTAATTTCAATGATTGTATTTTTAAATTATGGAATTCCATTTAATTCTTTTTTATGGATTTTGGTTTTCTGGTGATAATTTCCATTTTGCCATTTTTTCCTTTGACAATTAAAATTGTTTTCACATCTGTATCTGATAATTCCAATATATGGGTTACTTGTAAGTCCATTTCTGTGTTTCCCTCTGTTTATTCTGTATCTGTCTGTGCCAGTAAATTGTTTTAATTGAATGCCTGGCACTGATTATGAAAAATATGAATGGTCTGGATGTTTCTTCTTCCAAGCAGAATTTATTCTCTTCTTTAAGCCGTAGAAGGGCAGATCATCTCAGTCCAAGCAGGGACTGAGTTGACTTGAGCCTGATTTTCAGTCTTTGTATGTAAGGCTCAGTCTATTTCTAGTTTGCCATCACCTCCGTGGTATAGCTCTCCAGGCTTCCTGACTGAGACTGTGTCCTGTTCTCTTAGTAGGTCTTGGACTTCCTTTTTTTTTTTATCCCTAATACCATAAGACTGCCTCAAACTCAACAGTGTTTTTCAGCTGATTTCTTCTTGGGGTCTTAGTGTTTTGCTCTGTGCAGCTTATTAGGCAAATGTATCAAAGGGAAAAACTGAGTATCCAGCTCACATTTTTGCATCTGCCTTCTTTACAAAATCTTGGCCACTCAAATCCTTCCTACATTGGTAGTTCTGAACTCCACCTTTTGCCTCTTTGCTCTATGAGATGGCATAAGACTCAGCTGGCTTCTCAGCATCTTTACTGTCCCAGGAATGAACAGATACCCCACAAAAGAAAAATGACATGCAGAAAGTTGGACTTTGCTCAGTGAATTTCTTCTTTCCTCAGTATCTGATTCCACAAGTTCTGGCACTAGGCAGCTCTATGATGCCTTCAAATATATGTTTAAAAAATTAAAAATTTCCACATTTCAGTAGGATCATTGGTCTGCTACAAGCTATTTCATTGTAGCTAGGATTAGAGATCTAGTTTATTCAGCAAAAGAGAAATTGTATAGAAACAACTTAAAAGGAAATTTAATGTTGTAACCATTTCTTCTAAGTGATTTGAAACTATTTTTAAAATCTCATTGTAGATTAAATGATACTCTTTCTGTTTATTTGCCTGGCTGATAAACATTTTTTAAATTTAATATTTTAAAGTCTTGAAATAATTGTAAATTCACTTGCAGTTGAAAGAAATAATACATGGGTGATCCCATGTATACTTTACTTGGTTCCCCCCAGTGGTTACATCTTGCAGAACCATAGTACACTATCACAGTCAAAATATTGACATGATATGGGTCAAGAAACAGAACATTTCCATCACCACAAGGATCCCTCGTGTTGCCATTTTATAGCCACACCCATTTCCCTCCTGCCTTCATCCCCTCCTTAAACTCTGGCAACTACCAATCTTTTCTCCATTTTTATTGTTTTGTCATTTCAAGAAACCATGTAACCGTTTGGAATTTTTTTTCACTTAGCATAATGCTCTGGAGATTCATTAAGGATGTTGCTCATATCAATAATCTGTTCCTTTTGATTGCTGAGTAGGATTATGTAGTATGGATAGACTACATATGTTTAACCACTCACCCATGGAAAGACAATAATTTTTAGCTATTATGAATAAAGCTGCTATGAGCATTTGTATAAAGTTTTTATGTCAATCTTGGTCTTCATTTCTCTGGGATAAATGCCCAAGAGTGCAACTGATGGTTTGTATGGTAGCTGCATAGTTTTATAAGAAACTGTAAACTGTTTTACAGGGTGGCTGTACCATTTTACATTTCCACTAGCAATTTATGTGTGATCCAGTTTCTCCTCATCCATTGCTAGCATTTGGTGTTGTCACAATATTTTAGGTTAGCCATTCTGATAGATGTGCAGTGGTATCTCATTTTAGTTTTAATTTGCACTTTCCTAATGGGTAATCACATGAACATCTTTTCATATGCTTATTTTCCATCTGTATATCATCTTTGTTCATGTATTTGCCCATTTTCTAACTGTAATTTTTTTTTACTGTTGAATTTTGAGAGTGTTTATTCTAGATACTAGGGTTTTGTGAAGGATGTGGTTGGCAAAAATACTTTCTCCCATTCTGTAATTTCTCTTTTTATCCTCTTCCCAGGGTCTTTCAGAGAGCAAAAGTTTTTAATTTTGATAAAGCATGTTTATTAAATTTTCCTTTTATGCTTTTGGTGTAAAGTCTTAGAACTCTTTGCCTAGCGCTATATCCTGGACATTTTCTCCTATTTTTTTAAAGTTTTACAGTTTTACATTTAAGCCCATGATTCATTTTGAGCTAATTTTTTAAACGGTGTGAGACTTCTGTTTAGGTTCATGTTTTTTGCCTATGGTTGTCCAATTGCTCCAGTACTGTTTGCTGAAAACATGACCTTTCCTCCATTGCATTGTTTTTGCACCTTTGTCAAAATCAGTGGAGCATATTTGTGTGGGTCAATTTCTGGATTTTCTGTTGTTTTCCATCAATCCTTGTGTCTGTACCTCTGCCAGTACCGCACAGTCTTCATCATGGTGGTAATATAATAATTCTTGAAATTAGGTAGACTGATTCCTCCCACTTTATTTTTCTTTTTCAAAATTGTTTCACCTATTTCAGTTTCTTTGCCTTTCCACATAAATTTTAGAATAATTTTGTTCTAAATTAACACACACACACACACACACACACACTCACAGAGTCTTTTGCTGGGGTTTTAATAGACATTGTTTAAACCAGTGAAGTCATCCCTTGGTATCCATGGAAGACTGGTTCCGGGACTTCCACTGATACCAAAATCTGTGGATGCTCAAATCCTTTATATAAAATTATGTATTATTTGCATATAACTCATGCACATCCTCCTGTATACTTTAAGTAATCTCTAGATTACTTATAATACCTAATACAATATAAATGCTATGTAAATTGTTGTAAATTCCATTTTGAGGAGAATTGACCATCTTTACCATGTTGATTCTTCCAATTCATGAACATGCTGTATCTCTCCATTTGTATAAATCTTTGACTTATTTCATCCGTATTGTGTAGTTTTTAGCATATAAGTTCTGTTCATGTTTTATTAGATTTACATCTAAGTATTTTATTTTTGTGAGTGATTGTAAATTGTATTGCATTTTTAATTTCAGTCTTCACATTTTCATTTTTAGTATATACGAATGCATTGATATATTTACATTTATCTTGTATTCTGTGACCTTGCTGAACCCACTTATTAATAATAGGAGTTTCTTTGTTTGTTTGTTTATTGTTTTAAGATTCCTTGGGATTTTCTACCTGGACAATCATGTTATCCACAAATAAGCACAGTTTTACTATTTACTTTACAATCTTCGTGTCATTTATTTTCTTTTTTGCCTTATTTCACTGGCTAAAACTTCCAGTGGTATCTTACATAAACCTTGCTCTTGACTTTAGAGGCAAATCATTCAGCCCTTCACCATTAAGTATGTTAGCTGTAGGTTTTTGTAGCTGGTCTTTAATCAAATTGAAAAAATCCTCTTTTATTCTTATTTTTCTGAGTGTTTTTATCTTACTAATTTTTGTCAAGGGCTTTTTCTGCATCGATGATTATGATCATGTGATTTTTTTGTTGTTGTTAATTGGTTGTGGTGGATTACATTAATTGGTTTTAAATATTGAACCAACTTTGCATTCCTGCATTCACTAGGTCATGGTGTATAATTCTTCTTATGTATTGTTAAATTCTATTTGTTAATACTTTGTTAAGAATTCTTACATCTGTATTAATGAGGGATATTGGCCTATAGTTTATTTTTTGTACTGTTTTTGTCTGGTTTTGATATCAGAATATTTTTAGCTTCATAAAATGAATTGGGAAATGTTCTCTCCTCATAATTTGAAGAAGATATGTTGTATAATTGGTGTTAATTCTTCTTTAAATGTCTGGTAGAATTCTCTAGTGAAATCATCTGGGCTTAGAGATTTCTTTTTTGGGGAGTATAAAAATTCTGAATTATTAAGTTCTTAATAGTCACAGGGCCATTCACGTTATTTATTTCATATTTGGTGAGTTGTAATAGATTATATTTTGTGAAGGATCAGTCCATTTCATCTAAATTATCAAATTTATGTATATGGAGTTGTTGGTGGCATTTTTTATTGCCTTCTTGGTGCCTGCAAGATCTGTAGTGATATCCCTGCCACATTCTTGATATTGTTAATTTATGTCTCCTCTTTTTTTTCTTTGTCAGTCTTGCTAGCGGCTTGTCAATTTTACTGATATTTTTTCCAAGAGCCAGCTATTTGTTTCATTAATTTTCTCTACTGTTTTTCTGTCTTAAATCTCTTTAATTTATGTTCTTAAAGTTACTATTTCCTTTCCCGTTTGTTTTGGGTTCATTTTATTCTTCTTTGTCTAGGTTATTGAGGAGAGAGGTTAGATTATTAATTTGAGACTTTCCTTCTTTTCTAATGCATACGTTTACTGTTATACATCTTCCTCTCAGCACTGTTTTAGTTGTGCCCCACAAATTTTGATATGTTGCATTTTTATTTTAATTTAGTCCAATGTATTTTTAAATTTCTCTTGAGAATTCCCCTTTGGATCTATGAATTATTTAGAAAAATGTTGTTTACTTTCTGAGTGTTCAGATTTTCTTCTTATGTGTTTGTTCTTGATTTCAGCCTTGATTCCATTGTGATCAAAGAACACACTATATGGGATTTCAATTTTTAAAAATTTGTCGCTGCTTGTTTTATGGGCCAGGACATGTTCTATCTTGGTGCATGTTCCACGTGCACTTGAAAAAATGTGTATTCTGTTGTTTTGGGGTGCAGGGTTCTATAAATGTCAATTAGATCCTATTGGTTGATGGTGTTGTTGAGTTCCTTTATATCTTTGCTGATTTTCTATCTAGGTGCTCTACCAGTTCTTGAGAGAGGCTTATTGAAATCTCCAACTATAGTTATTGTATTTTTCTACTTCTTTCAGTTCATTACATTTTACTTCACTTTACTTCACTTCATTTTACTTTACTTCATATTGTACCTTTATTGTTTGGTGCATATACATTTAGCATTGCTTTGTTTTCTTGGTAGATTGATGCTTTTATCATTATATAATGTTCCTCTCTATGTCTGATAATTTTTGTTACTGGGAAGTCTACTTTATCTGATATTACTATAGTCACTCATGCTTTCCTTTGATTAATGTATGCGTGATATATCTTTTTCTGACCTTCTACTTTCATCTTGAATATATCATTATATTTAAAGTGAGTTTCTTATAGACAACATAAAAGGGTCATGTTTTTTAATCCACTCTGACAATCTCTTTTAATTGCTGTATATAAACCTTTTACATTTAATGTAACTATTTATATGTTAAGAGTGGCCTTTATTTATTTCTTGTTTCCCTTTTGTTCTCTTGTTTTGCTCTTTACTTTTTCCTGCTTTCCTGTGGTTTGCTTAATCATGTTTTTAGAATTTCATTTTGATTTATCTATGGTGTGTTTGAATGTACTTTTTTGTACAGTTTTTCAGTGGCTGCTCTAGGCAGTACATTATATATTCATAACTTATCCCAGTCTTCTGGTGTCATCATTTTACCAGTTACAGTGAAATATAGAAATCTTACCTCCTTTATATCTCTTTACTCCTTTACCTCATTTTTTCCTTTTATAATATTTCTTCACCCTTTTTTATCTCATAGCCATTCTTTTAGGGTGCGTCTGTTGATGATAAATTCTCTTACTTTTCCTTCATCTGAGAATGTCTTGATTGTCTATTTCTAAAGAATATTTTCGCTAGGTATGAAGTTCTGGGTTGACAGTTCTATTCTTTTAGTACTTAAAAAATACTTTACCATTTCCTTCTGGCCTCTGATTTTGGATATCATTCAAAAATTGTTTCCCCTGTATGTAAGGTGTCAGTTTTCTCTGGCTGCTTTCAAGACTTTTTTCTTTGTCTTTAATTTTCAGAAGTTTAATTACTATGTCTTGGCATGGCTTTCTTTGGATTTATCATGCTTGGGTTTGGTCAGCTTCTTGAATCTGTAGGTTTATGTCTCTTGCCAAATAAGGGGAGTTTTCAGCCATTATTTCTTTGAGTAGTTTTTCAGCCATGCCCTCTTTTTTCCTCTCCTGTGACATGATCATGAATGTTAGATACTTTACTGTAGTCTCACAGGTCCCTGAGGCTCTGCTCACTTTTTTCCAGTATATTTTCTCTGTTGTTCAAATTGGGTAATTTCTCTTTTTCTACCTTCCAGTTCAGCAATTCTTTCTTCTGTCCCCTCCATTCTGCTCTTCAGCCCCTCTGCTGAGATTTTTGTCTTGGTTATTATATTTTTTAGTTTCAAAATTTCCATTTGGTAAATTTATACTTTTTATTTCTTTGCTAATACTTTCTGTTTCTTTGTAGAGGCTTTCTATTTTTTTCTTTCTTATTTCCTTTTAATTACTTGTTAAAGATTTTTTGTCATGGCTTTAAAATCTTTGATAATTCTACCATCTCTGTATTCTCAGTGTTGGAATCCATTGATTGTTTTTTTCATTCAATTTGAGCTCTTCTTGGTACTTGATATGACCAGTGATTTTTCATTGAAATGGAGACATTTTCATATTACATTATAAGATTTTGGATCTTACTTAAGCCTTCTGTTTTAGCTAGTTTTATCAGACATTGATTTGACAGGGGAAATAAGGGCAACACTTTGTTACTTCTAGGTGGAGACAGAAGTTCAAATTCTCCACACAGTCATCCCTTACATAGAGGAGGGGCCTCCTTGCTTCAGCTAAGTAGAAGTGGGTGTTCTTTCTTCCATATGATTTTCTATTGATTGCTGGTGGGAGCTGGTTTCATTACTGTTGGAAGATGGGGAAAGCCCTAGCGCTCTAGGAGGCCTTCTCTGATACCACTCCAGTAGGGAAGTGAACAGGTGTCTTGTTACCGATAGATGGAGGTGGAAGTCCAGGATCCCCATGTGGTCTCCACTGACTCTATGGTGGTGGGGGGAAGGGATTGTTACCAGCTGGCAAAGATTAAAGTCCTGACTCCATTCTTACCGTCTTTGAAAGTACCCTGGTAGAGGTGTTGGGACACCTTGTTACAATCTCATGAGGATGGGAGTCTAGCTTCTCATTTGGACTTTGCTGCTGTGGGTAGGAATGACACCACAATTTTTTCTGTGTTTGGCTAATATAGAATGATGATTGTCTGCATATTTTCTGTCTTGTTAGGATGTTCCTTTTCTGGTCTTTTGGCTAGAGACAGCAGGTTTTCATTGAGGCTTTTTTGTCTTCTCTTTTTGGCATTTCTGCATTGTTGGCTTCTTTTGCTCCAAGTGTAGAATACATGAGGTAGAAAGAAAACCCAGGGAACTCACTACCTTGTTGTTACATGGGTACTGAGATTCCTAGTGAGTTTGTCTTCTTCTCTGCAACTCTGAGTTTTCTTATGTTTGTTTTATGTATAATGTCCAGTGTTTTTCATTGTACGTAGTGGGAAACACAGGGAAAACTGTACCTATTGCCTCTTCCTGGTTGTGGACAGTCCTAAAACTCTGGCAAATATTTTCCTTTCACCTTCCTGTTCAATATAGAACTTTGAACTTAATTTTTGGACGTGATTTTTTTTAATGACCATACCTCTATTGCTTTGAAGGCACAGTGTTTTCAGATGGCAGAATAAGGCTTGACTGGAATGGTAAGAGGAGTCTTCTGAAGTATCCCCTTCAACTTACAGATTCCTTAAGATATCTCTTGATTAAAACCATTGATGGATGCAGGCTTCAATGTAGTTAAACCAATGTCATGGCTAATCTAACAGTCTGGAATTAGATCTTGATATGTTCTAAGATAATTTTCATCAGCATATTTGTTGTATTGGATTAAAAATCATAGAATCTTTATGTTTTGAGGAAACTTAGCAGTTGACTAGCTGGATTTACCATTTACTTCACACCCTTGGCAGATGAAAGATTCATGTATTTCTTAAGTGCTTCCAGTGATTCCTTAGACAGTCATATGGAGTAACCAAGGGCATGTAGGGAAGCATGTAGGCCAGAGTGGTAAGGGGGGAATGGATACAAACTGAACAGGGATAAAGAATATGCAGTGATAATCTCTTTACTATTTTACTATTAAATTATTTGTATGTTATAAGATGATTTGTTGGCTACAGGGCTGAGTATATTGTAACTCTATTCCTCAATGTTGCCCACCTTCTTCTTCACATTTTTTAATGCCCCTAGTTGAAAGTAATGGAACAGCGATTTTATTACATTCAAACAGCTTCATGCTATGTGATTAATTATATGACTTACTGGGGGATAATTCTTGCCAAGAGTAAGGTGATAGAAGAGCTAAACATTTTAATATAATAGCATGCAGTATTAAGTAGTCTTATTTGTTTACATGCATTATGGTGATAAAAATGGCATACAAGAATTATTATATTTAAGCCACTATTAAAAAATCTTTGGCAAGTGTTAAAAAATATCCTGTGTACCTTCCTCTGAATTGAGGGGTACTACTGGATCTGTTAAGCTAGTCTAGATTAAAATTTAGCTACTGAATCCTAAGACATAAATACTGCTCTGTCTTCTTGACTTCACATACCTCAGATGTGGAAATCTGCAGTTAAGGCTCACTCACATGAGAGCTCTGCAGGGCTAATCAGTGGACTTTTCTCACTTCTTCTCATAATATATTTTAGGATGGGTAGGCTTATCTAAATAACTCAAAGATGGAAATAGGCACAAATGTTATTAATATTACATGAAATTAAATCATTGTTAATGTGGCCATACTGCAGGGTTCCCTGGGGGACAATTCCAGTTGACAACTGTTGTCCTGACTTAATTATTAATAGTTTCTCTATCACTCTCAAAGTGTCCTGGTTTAGACAATAAATTATATGGTCGCCTAGTTATTATGCTTTGTATTTGTTTTCTGTTTTTGTCTTTGCTAGCCATAGATTTCATAAAAATCATCTAACATTTAGTTAATGAGACTTAGCTTCTGATCATTCTAGAACTGATATAAACCATGAGATGCAAAAAAAAAAAAAAATCCACTTTGATTGCTTGACTGGTATGTGAAATGGGGAAGTAGAATTTTGTAAAACACATTTATATCAGAGGAGTCTCTAGAATCTATTTCTCCGACTGCCTAAATGATGAAAAGGGGGACTGGATAATATCAGAATTTATTTAAAACAGAGATCCTTAACTTTCTTTCCTTTTTTTTTTTTTTTTTTTTTTTTGGTATCGTGGATACCTTTACAGTCTAGAGAACCCACAGAGCCCTTTTCAGAATAATACTGTAAATACATACAATAGAATACATAGAATTTCAAAGGAAATCAATTACTCTATTGAAATACCAATGTGTGATACAGTAATATATGTCCTTCTTTATGAGTGTATTAAGTGATAAGATCTAGTAGCAGGTTTAGTAACAGCTATAATTTCAAAAGAGCAACAAACAAAAATGATGATTTGTGATATCTGTGACAACTGTAATGTGATGTGATTATACCTGTGATTTTTATTGGTGACAGAGTCACAGATTCTGTCAATGCTCTATGGTCTATATTCATAATTGAACGAAATGTTAAATTACAGCTGGAGGATAGCGAAAATGAAGAAGTAATACTTTTCCATCCAAAATCTCAGACCTCCTGAATCATATCAAAAGACCTCTTAGATGAGGTGGGGGGGTGTCTATGGACCCTAGGTTAAGTACTCCTGCCCTAAAATAATATTCACTAAATTGGAGGAAGGTTGGGCTTCCCTGGTGGTGCAGTGGTTGAGAGTCCGCCTGCTGATGCAAGGGACATGGGTTCGTGCCCTAGTCCGGGAAGATCCCACATGCCGCGGAGCGGCTGGGCCCGTGAGCCGTGGCCGCTGAGCCTGCGCGTCTGGAGCCTGTGCTCCGCAACGGGAGAGGCCACAACAGTGAGAGACCCGCTTATCGCCAAAAAAAAAAAAAAAAAAAAAAACCGAATTGGAGGAAGGTAGATTATTTTCACACTTCTTATGTGCTGAGGCAGTAAAACTGTCCAAACAAGGTGGAAACATGCTTCTGGTAGAGTAAATAAAATCAGGTACTGTTACTAAAAAACTTCTGTTTATTTGCATTCACATTTACAAATTTATGCTTTTCTGTTGCATACACTGGAGGTTATGTAAAAGGTCCTTCATTTTTATACAAGCCTATGATGGCAACATCTTTCCATTTTACTCCATGATGCTGTTCTCTCCATTCAAATATCACTGGATTTGAAAGCTTGAGAAACTCTCTACATTCAGATAGTAACAGATTACAGCATGCAGCCACTCATTCTGCTTATTTATTGGATCAGAGGATCATAGGTGTGTGTTTGTAATCTTACATGCATTTTTCCCTTTCTCAGGGTTAGGGTTATGCCCAAAGTAAATACTAGCCATACTGCTCAGTGCTGAGGTAAGTTCTCAGAGGTATAGGACGACCAGAAGTAACAAGGATGGATACCCCATGTTACTAAAGAAAGCATTGGTCCATGTTGAATGGGGGTTAAAAAGATATGGCAAGGAGTCTGGAGGGATGCAGTTGTAGGGTGAAAAGTGAAGTCTTAAGGCAGGAATCTGGTGACAGGCTCCAAGCTGGGTAACAAATGCAGCTGGAGGTGTGTAGGGCTCATCATGATTGGGTCCTGAACACAGTGGTGCCAGGATCCACTATGGATAACAGTGCCATTTCAAGGTAGATGTGTGCAATCCCTTCTTATCACTTTTCTGTATTCCCAGCCTTTGTCATCAGGGCCATGTTCTTGCCCTTGTATCTGGAATGCATTCCATAACAGGACAGCTGATTTTGGGTGGGGAATCAACAAACTAAGAGAAACGTCACCTGGCTTTCTTCCCATTTGTCTTCTGCTTTCCTGGTCTGGCCTGTTTCTGGGTTTGGTCATAAGCTTGATCCTCTTCTAGACACAGAAGTGCACGGGGAGAAATCTGGTTGAGGCATGACCTCTACAATCATGTATCATTTCAGATGAATCACCTTCCCTAACACTCCAACATAAAAGCAATCCCGTTGTTTCTTTTGGCTTAACCCTGAGGTCAGGACACACCTCCGAATATTCTGTATGTCGTGCAGTCCCCTCCCTGTTCCCAAACTAAGCTGAATTCCCAGAGAAGAAAGAAAGTCAGTCATTTTGGGCATCAGGATGTGGAAGCATGAGCATATGGGCGTAGGTCAGAACGTGAGAGCTGGTACAGAAGGCCCACCAACAAATCATGTTTATGACCCATCTCTATCATGCTATCCAGGTCCTCTTTAAGTTTTTCTACAGGGTTTTATTTGATTGTTTTTTCCTCTACCACATGTATCAAAGACAGGAGTGAGGATCAAAAAAGTGTTAATGTAAGGTGTTTCTGCCATAAATAAAAAAGGCAGAAAAGTTATCTTGCATGTTCTGTCATGAGGGCAGACTTTGCTTCCAGCAGCAGGGGCGGGAAAAGCCTGGAGAGGGGCTGTAGGTATCACAAGGTCGGAACGTGTCAGCGGGGCAGCTGGGGTGGGGGCGGTCAGTGTCCGCCTTTCTCTTCCCTTAGGCTTGGGGACCGTGTGGGAAGAAGAAAGGAGAAGCAGAATGGCCAAGGGGGCAGCTCAGAAGCAAAATGGAGGGAGGTGGAAGGAAAGCAGTTCCCAGTGGCCGACAGATGTCAGTTCATCATTGTTGATTTTGGACTGAAACCGTCTTTCCAGCCAAGCAGGCAGGCAGAGGTGAATTTATCAGATGTGATTTTTATCAGAACCCACTGCATGAGGCAGCCAGAGCAGTCACCGCGGGACCCCAGTGCTTGTGATTGGCTCTGACACATCCGGCCGAAAGGGCTCTTATTCCAAGAGTGATCTTTTTTCGATGGTATTGAGCTGGGACTGATTTTGATAGCCAGTTTCAGTCAAGAATCATAAAGTTATTGCACATTTAAAACCATCGGTATGAGAATCATTCTCTCCCTCTTTTCTCTCTCTCATCATTTCACAGGGCTGCAAGGTTACAGAAAGGTCTAATCAATTGTCAAACTCTTTTATCACTGAGAAGGTGGTAAAGAAAAAGAGAAATCTAACTGCCCTACTGTAGGGGGTTCTTCAACTATACGGCACCCTTTTCCACACACAATGCCGCCGTGATTAATGTCCTCCCACCTCAGACCTTGTTAAAACCTGTTCTCTCAAGCAGCCTGGTGAAGCACAGTAAGAGTGGGGCCAAGGTTGCATAAATCAACGTGTTCTCACAGCCCCCAGGATATCCATTATAGATGCCAGCTGGATGGCTGGAAGATAGAGAAAAATGAATATTGTATCCTGTGGCCTTTTGCCTCTAATGACCACTTTTCAACATTTTTGAAGGCGTGATTAAATTTTGATAACCGGGGAAGTCGCTCTGAGCAGGCTGAAATAGAGATAAATTGATGGAGGGTATGACATCTCAGTGGAAAGCAGGCAACTAATTAGTGTGGGAAGCGCACTCTGAAAGAGAAGTAAAAGGGAGACAGGTTTAATCAGAGGAGCTGCTGAGGTACAGGAATAGTCGGGATAATTGCGGCCTAGGTAGAAATCACAGGCTCAGTGAGCGGTTCTTTCTGTCCGCTTGATTGGCAGCCGCTGACCTAGTGGCCGGCACCCTTGAACCTTTACAACGGGAACAGCCTTGTCAAAGCAATTTGCTTGCAGCTCTCCGTGACCAGTTATTTCAGCCGCCGGAGCTGGGACACCTGATCTGAAAGGGCACCCTGCTCCCCCGGCTGGCTGGGAGCTGGGCGGAACAGCCTGTTGTTTGCGATGACTTAACTTTTGAAGCTGTGGCCCTTTCTCAGCCCCGGCCCTCCCTGTGGCCCACTCACACTTAGGTGAGCTCCCAGGACAGCTTCTGCCAAGACACAGTGTCAGGGCAATTTGGCCATTCCTTTGGGGAGCGGGGGAGGCGGGGCAAGAGGGGATGCGTGGCGATTAGGGGGAAAGGCAGTGTCAAGGCAGGCAGAGGGGAAGCCCCCAGAGGATTGGCCCCCGGAGGAACGGCTTTCGCTGGTTACCTGCTTTTTCACGCCCCAAGGCAAGCTAGGCAAAGCTGGGGTGAAGGGGTCTCCACCTTCTCTTCTGGGCAGGCCTGTGGGGGGAGCTTAGAAGCCTCCCAGTTGAGCCCCTTCACCTCCCTTTCATGATGGGCTGGAAGGTGCCGCCCAAGCAGACAGGCCTTCACTGCACTTTGTTCCAGTGACCCTGTGGGATTTTGTTTATTGCTAGCGGGGAGTTTTCTGACTTAAACTTGTGTTGAAGAGGATAATCTTCTTTTTTTTTTTTTCCTTGCCTTCAAACCTACGTTAGCACCTAAGACATTATTTTTTCCCTTTGTTACGTTGTTTTGGGGAAAGGAGACTGGATGGGAGGAACCAAGGTTGCAGCAGAGAGATGGATGAGAGGCAGCCACGGGACTGGTGTACAGGCTCTGTTCTTTAAAGTCATAAATTAGTGTTTCTCCCTCCTTCCCTCCCCCCTCCCCTCCCCTCCCCCTCCCCCTCCTCCTCTTCTTTCTCTCTCTCCTCCTCCTTCCTTCTTTCTCTCTGTCTTCCTCTTCTTCTTGGCTAAGAGCTTACTAGTTTCTCTTTTTATATGCATCAGTCACCTGGATCTGGAAAAATGCCCCAAGCCAGGATAGTTCATGTGATTTCTGTTCGTAGTGACAGCTTATGGTTTCAGAGAAGCCTACAGTTAGAGTTGTCTTTTTTCTTTTTTTACTATGGCATTTTTTTCCTCCACATAAAAATGAGGCCTGGTTATTAGAGGACCTAATTACATTCTTCGAATGTACTGATCCTTCTGTACTTGACATGCGGCTTGGCCAGTGGGAGCCTCTATGGCTTGTACCACATGTGGCCGCCTGCTTGGTGAAAACAGACATGGCATCAAACTGCTGCCCATTGCCCTGAGCTATTTAGAGCACGGAACGTTAGATGGTGAGGCTGCTCCCTTCTAACTTAGGGAATCCTCCCTCTCAGTCTCATTCTCCTTGGAGACTGGCTGCTCCAAGTGAAGACTGGGGAATATTCTCCAGGTACCTCGCCTAAGGGTTCCTCAGGAGACTGCAAACTGAGGAGTCTTATGTTCCTGTTCCCAAAAATGACACCTGGCTTCAGAAGTCCCAGTCCCTAGGAGACGGGTACCTGTCATTTTCAGCATAGTACTCCCATGGCTTACATAACAATGTGGTAATTTACTCTTCCTTTTTCCTATCTTAGTTGGGAAGTGCTGTACAGAATGACAGGGACAACCCAAAAGATGATGATATCTGGACTGTAGGCTCTCCCAACTCCCAGACACATAATTACAATGCACCGTAATAAATAAGCCAGAAATGCTGGGGCAGACAGAAGAAGGAGTCTGAATTCTGCTTCAGGAGCTGAGGAATTCTTCATAGAACATGGTGTCCCTGAAGGATGAGTAGGAGTGTAGCAGTTGAAGATGGAATGGAAGGGAATTCTCGGCAGCAGAGAGTATGTGCAAATTCCTGGAAGGGCATTGTGCGTTCAGAGAGCACTGGGCTGTGGCCCGGGCGTCGTGAGGGACATCACCAGTGAGGCAGGTGACAGCTGGGTTGCCAGAGGTCTTGGATGAGCTCAAGGCCATGTCTGTATCCCTTTTACCACCGAAGCTCGTGTGATATGTGGCGCACAGTAGGTGCTCAATAAATGTCTGTTTAATGAATGAGCAGAAGAACTAATGAATGAGGAACCTGGATGTTAAGAGGGAAACTTGGGATGAGATTTTTTAAAACAAGGAATGTAACTGGTGGATAATGTGGAGGATGGTCCACCTTGGGGTGGGTGCTAAAGGCAAGTAGTCCAGGTGAAATAGACAAAGAAAAAGAAGACAGGAAGGCTGAAGCAAAAACATACGAGGAATGCAATGGAGGGCAAAGATTCAAGAGACAGACATTTCTGGGATGAACCCATGGTGCTCAGTGGATGTGGGGGGATAAGTGGAGTGAGAGACTCCTGAGAATGCCTCTCGGATGTGTGGCTTGGGTGAAGCGGAAATAGTATGGCACAGCTAGAGGGCAGTTGTGAGAAAGAGCTAGAACTAAATAGGAATGAGCAGTTATACAGTCCAGGCAATCATGCAGAGGGAAGGGAGGTAGGGAGAGTGCCACTAGGGCTTATTACCAGCATTTCCCCTAAATGCTCCATGTGGGCCTGTGGGTTCATCTCAGCGGGGCATCTCTGCCTTACTGGTATATACTCTGAAATTTTGATAAGTATATAACATTATTTTCCTGAGTTTTAATACTGTTACTATGATTTTTATTCTGTCATATGAAAATGTTGCACTGAGTGGATTGTCATTGGATTATGTAGATTATGTGGAGTGGGGTATAATTTTTTGAAAGTAATAGAAACATGAAGAGCATCAAATCAAGGCTGATACCAAAGAAAATGATACATGTAACATTTATTTATGAAAAAAAATATTGCTTAGCATGTACCAGGTATTTGTCTAAATGTTTTCAAGTATCAATTAATTAAATAATTGCTTCTAGTATCCCCCATGAGGAAGATACCATAATTGTGTGTGTTGTGCAGATGTGGAAACCAAGGAACAGAGAGGTTAAATTATTTCCACGATTGCCATTGTAGCATTAGCTAACACCTCTATCCACATCACATAATTATCATTTCTTCTTTGTGGTGAGAATAATTGCACTTAGCAAGTGTGATGTCTGTAATACAGTACTGTTGTCTGTAACCACTATATCGTGCATTAGAGCTCCAGGATTTATTTATCTACAGTTGCAAATTGTACCCTTAAACAGCATCTCCCCAGTCCCCCCACCCCCGACCTATAGAGCTAACAGGTAGGAGAGGTCAGATTCAAACCCAAGACTCTCTCCAAAGTCCCTGCACCTACCCACTCCTGCAGGCTGGCTTCGTTTGGTAAACTGTGTCCTGTGTGGTAACGGCCAATGCAGGAAGTGATGAGTGGTGGGCCTGAAGATTAACCACAAACAAGTGACGTCACAAGTATAAATACTTTTATAAACGTGGAGTTGATGTGAAACATTAGAAAGTACTCATTGGTCGTAACTACTGCGGATCTGTTTAGTGTTATTTTCAGTTTTTCAATCTGTTTACCTCTGCTGATGAAATGTTTAATGATTGGCAAATACAAAATGGCTGAGAACCCTTTGTCAAAACTTTCCATTGATTTTGTCCAGAGATAAAATCCCCGGGGTAGAGGATTTAGATCCAGGGGCCATGGAGTAGGGAGGATCTGTGAGATTGAGGGAGAACTCCAAAAATAGGTCAAGAACTGTTCTGGTTTGTACGAGTGTTTGCTGCAGCTGTCTGGAGCCCCTGGTAGTGAAGCAGAAGAGATTCAGGAGTGAGACCACCTGACTGCAAACTCTGCCTTCACTACTCACCGGTCATGAGACTTTGGGAAAGATATATTACTTTACTGCTTTGTGTCTCAAGTTTCCTCAACTATGAAATGACGGTAAAAATGGTCCCTACCTTAGAGGGTTATTGAGAGGTTTGAGTTAATGCTTGCTCAGATAAGCTCTTAATACGGACTCCTTTCATTATTAGTGTGCAAATAGGACCCCAGAAACCCACCCACCTACCTCCTCTCCTCACATATTTACCTCCTTTTTGTTCTGTGTCCCCATAGCATCTATTTGAATTGTTAATCCAGCAAAGATAAGGTATTTAGGGATGCAGATCTGTGATTTATTCCTCAAATGAGACGGCAGGTGTTAAGGAAGCGGGGCATTCAGATGGAGGCTTTCTCCTGACATACTCCTTCCCAGCTAAGCTCCTTGTGTCCATAATTAAAACAAAAAAAAACAAATTAGAAAATGGTTGGTATATGAGGCATTTTTAAAGTGTCAGTGTGGCTTCAATCCTCTGGTTTTTAGAACATCTATTGATATAAACCCTTTACTGTTTAAAAAACACACATATGATCAACCTTGAGGACATTATGCTAAGTGAGAGCAGTCAGAGAAAGACAAATATTGTACGGTATCACTTAGATGTGGAATCTAAAAAAAGCTGAATTTGGAAAAACAGAGTAGAAAGGTGGTTACCAGGGGCTGGGGGGTGGAGAACTGGAGAGTTGATGTTTAAGGGTACAATTTGCAACTGTAGAAAAATAAATCCTGGAGATCTCATGCACAGCATAGTGATTATAAACAACAATACTGTATTATAGACATCAAACTTGCTAAGAGAAAGATCTTAATTATTCCCACCATAAAAAAGAAATGATAATTATGTGATGTGATAGGGGTGTTAGCTAACGCTAAATTTCAATCATCTTGCTATATGTAAATGTATCAAATCAACATGGTGTGCACCTGAAATTTACAGTGTCACATGTCAATTATACCTCAATTAAAAAAAATAAAAAACATAGTCTCTCCTGATGATCATAACTCTATAGGTCAGTGTAATTTTATTTATTCTATTTCTTTGTGAATTCTCTAAGGATGAGACACCCTATGTTGCCTGAGCCTGGGCCCTGCCCTTGGTGCACCACTATCATGTACAAATCATATGTATTCACTTGATTAACTTTTCATAAGTACACACCCTGACAGCCACAGTGTAAGTCAAGGTGCAGAACATTTCTACCACCTTAGAAGCTTCCTTCATATCCTTCTCCATCAATACTCATCCTCACTCCCAACTTAGCGGGAACCACTGTTCTGACTTTTATCAACATAGATTAGCCTTACGTGTTCTTAACTTTGCCTAAACGGAATCACACAGTATGTACTCTTTGGGGCAAGGCTTCTTTTTTTTTCACTTTGTGCATGAAATTCATCCAAGTTGTTGGGTGTAGCGGCAGTGTATTCCGTTTTACTGCTGGCTGGCATCATTTATGTGACTATGTGACAATGTATTTATCCATTCAAATACTGGTGGACATTGGGTTGCTTCCGTGGTTTTGACGACTATGAGTAAAGCACCTGAAGGTACTTGTGAATGACGTGCTCTCATTTTCTTTGAGAATCTACATAGAGGCGAGGTTGTAGGAGCACCCCTCCGGCATGGGGCATGGCTTAGCTTTAGTAGATATGTCAAACTGTTTTCCCAAGCGGTTGTGCCAGCATGGTCCACTTTTGTTTATCTAACTAATTAATTATTTTTAATAATTTAAAAAGTATCCATAAACCCATCATTGAGTGAAATAAGTCTTCTCTTCCCTACTTTACAAATGAAGAAAATGATTGGAGTGAGGTTTAATGCTCTTATGTATCACACAACTAGAAAATAACAAATGGGAGTGATGCCTGGGCCTTTTGAATTCACCCTCTCCCTGCTATAGCTTTATATAACAACTCTTTTAAAGACATTGAGTTATCTGTAAGCAGAAAAGGCACTTGTAAAGCATTCACTGGGACAAAATTGGGAGAAAAAAAAAAATCTCAAATTCTGGCCAGAAAAAAATAGGCGTTTCTCACTACTGCCAAAGAACTTGCTGGCAGAGAGCAAAATGCCTGTCGGACATGGATGCTGGCATGATTCCCGGCCCAACCTGCCTATACCTTGTTTGGCATCACAGATTCAAGGTTTTATGCGTCTGTGGGGCCAATGCATGGCATCCTTGCACAGGTCTACTTGTATTTGCCACTAAAGGTTTCCCTTCATTAAAAAAAAGATAACCTACACCCTTGCTAAGCAAAGTGTGGCCCAGGGACCAGCAGCTAGGCATCAGCAGGAACTTGTTAGAAATTCAGAATCTTGGGCCTCATCCCAGACCTTCAGATGCTGCTTTTCAACAAAACCCCCAGGTGCTTCCTATGCTCATCCAATTTTGAGAAGCACTGATTTGTACAGTTGCGGATTAGAAGTCACTTCCTCCTGCTTTGGGGTTTTGGGGGATGGGATTTTTCATCCCTCAGTCTCAGTTTCCCATTCTGAAAAATGGGGCTGACAATATGTACTTTGCAGGGTTGTCATAAGGACTAAAAGATAAAATAGAAGAAAAACAGCAACCACAATTCCAGATAAATGTCGGTGTCCAGCCAAGTGATAGCTGCTTTTCTTGGAGGTATTCTCAAGCAAGGTGGGCCTGACTTTCTCAGTAGTAAAATGCGAGCCTTTAATTGTCCTAAACGCCCAGGGCCCAGCCCTCCTCTTACCTGCACTAGTGCTGCAAGAGAGTCACGTGCTTGGAAATGTCAGGACAGAGTTGGAGCTCTCCCTGGAAGTTACCCAAGCATGAAGACCAGGCTCCAGGCCTCAGCTGATGTTCTTTGCTGACTGTTCTCTGAAAGCCACAGAGCTTAACTTAAAAAATGGAGAGCTGCAGCCATGGAATAAAAAGAGCCCAACACCTGCCAGGATAATAAGCAGGTTCTCCAGGGGAAGTTTGTTATACAGTAGGACAGAGACATTCATGGGAGCAGAGGAAGGGAAGTGGGGCGGGAGATTTGACATGTCAGAGAGGCTGGTGTGTATAAATAGTGCTCATAGGCAAATCAAGAATTTTTTAAAAATAGGCAAGAAAAGGTCTTCCCAGCTGAGCTGTCCTGAAAATTGAGATGTCCCTGAAGTACAAGTTAGTGTATTTTTCCTGTTTGAATCGGAAAAAAATTGTTTGATTGGACAAATGTCTTTAGCAATGATAATTACATGGGTACCTGAAACATAACCTGCCTGGTCATTTTCTGCAGGGTTAATATCAGTGGAACATATTAAAAAATACGAGTCTTATTTAATGACCTTTTTTCTCTTTTCCTGGTACCAGTTTTCACTGCGTGATTTCTGACTTTGGTGTCAGATTGTACAGGAAAGCAGTTTAGAAGGTATGGGTGATAAAAACAGGCCCAATCAATTTTTATAGGACCAGCAGCAGTGATGACTTAATTGCTACCTCGGTGAAAAGGCTGTGATCCTTATGCTAAATTATTAAAAAAAATAGCTTTCAATGTATGTTTTCAGAATTCTGCTCAGTCTCTTGGCGTTTGAAATAGTACCAACAGTTTGAGTGCAGAAAGGCTTATGAATGGAAAGCTCACAGCTAATTTGAAATATAGGATTTCAACAGCTCAGTGGAGCTGGGTTGCTGGTGAAGGTGGATCAGGCGAAGGGAAATGCAGACTATGTACATAATGAGGGCAGTCAATCCAACTTGGTAGCCAGCAAGCTCTGCTGTGTTTTAAATGGAGTGTTGTACCTCCTGTCATGATGACATATTCAATTAAGTGATATCGTATTATTATTTCTCACCCTATGTGATTTAACAAAAACGTTATTGAAACTCGGAGAAATCATTCTAAACAAGCAAAAGAAAATTCTTTGATTGGGATTATAATGATGTCTTTCACAATCTCTGACAGGTAAATTATGCACATGTACAGCAAAACTTTGGAGCATAATGTTAATTTGAAATAAGTTCAGACTATCTATGGGGCTTTTATTTTTATAAATGAGGGTCGAACTATTAAGAGGGATGGAAGCTTCTTCCTTTGAAAGGCAATGACTTTAGCATTTATCTTATAGATAGTAATAATAAATACAAAGTGGTGAGGATCAGTTTAGGACACAGTGCTTCCCGGGAGGAGCCCCCTATGGACAGCCATCTCTCAGGGCTCTATGTCCCCAATGTTTTCAAGTTGAGGTGGATGGTTTTCACTTACTGTGTACATCACTTTCCAAGTATGACGTTTGCAACTGATAATATTTTCTAAGCTACTAATTTTCTAATGTCTCAGCCTAACCATAAAAAAAAAGAGTTATATCAAATTATTGTTAGAAAGTTATATCAAATTACTGCTGGGCCAAACTTGGGAGATTTTGAATTTCATTTTCTGGAAGAACAAAAAGAATGTAAACAACAATATCAAAACTTGAAAACAGACATTAAAAATATTTTGTTAGGAACGAGATGGGCCAAAGGCAAGGTCTTAATATGCATCGTTTCTTGTGTCTGCTTTACACAGCCCAGAAACTCAGATTCCTCCCAAGAATTTTTTAATCAACAGACAATGCAAGCAAAATGTAACTGTAGTGTCACTACAGCTACTGCTCCCTGAGATGAGTCACTAAGAAAACTTAAAAGGAGGTTCATTGGAATCTTAACAATGATTTAATAACTTTGAACACTGAGCAGTATAGGAGATGAGTGAATGAATGCTACAGCCAATAGAACGGTGAACACATGCACTTTTGTAAAACATATAAGGTGCTATGAACTTCACATAGACTCACAGAATCATAAAGACATGAGGGCATTTGGTGTCATATAATCCAGCCCCTAATCTGTAGTCCTCCAACAGTTTTATTGTTTGACCTCTGCTTGAACACATGAAATAAAGGGAAAATTAGAAACCTCATTAGATCTTAAATCCATTCAATTTTAAAGAAAATTTTAACATTCAACCTATCTTTCCCTCTCTATTGATTTACTTTATGGTCATGGATCTCCCTCTACGGCCGCATGGAAACATACTGATCCCTTTGCTGGAGGACGTAATTTCAAATATCGATAAAAACTTGCATATTTGGTTGCCAGAGGTGGGCGGTAGGGGGTGGGAGAAATGGGTGAAGGGGGTCAAAAGGCACAAACTTCCAGGTTATAAAATAAACGAGTCATGAGGGTGTATCGGATTGGCCAAACAGTTCGTTCGGATTTTTCCATAAGATGTTACGGAAAAACCTGAACGAAATTTTTTGGCCAACCCAATAATATACAGCATGATGACTATAGTTAATAATACTGTATTGCATATTTGAAAGTTGCTAAGAGAGTACATCTTAAAATTTCTCATCACAAGAAAAAGATTTTGTTACTATATATGGTGATAGATGTTAGCTAGACTTACTGTGATCATTTTGTAATATATACAAATATCAAATCATTATGTTGTATATCTGAAACTAATACAATGACACATGTCAGTTATACCTCAAAAATCAGCTTATCAATCCTTGTTGAGATTTTGATTGGGAAAATCATTGAACTTATAGACATATTTGAGGAAAATTTGCAATAGGAATATGTTATTACTATGTGGTCTGGAAATTGGTTTGAAAATGTAATAGAAGTACAGTTGTGCCAGACCAATGATGTTTTAGAATTCATTCCCTTTTTTGGGGGGAAAAGATCTCATTCACAGTAACAATAAGAACTACAGGTTGCATAATCAGTTAAAGCCATGAAGAAGAAAGAGAGAAAGAACTTTAAACCATCATACAAAAACGAAAAACAAGAAACACAAACTTCTAGATTACTTCAAAGTGTTTCTCTCTCTGTTTCAAGCATTCATACAGTTATTTATTCATGCAATCACCCATGCAACATTTACTGGGTGCATACACATACAATGTGTCACAGCTGTATTGGGCACAAGAAATACAATATTAAGTGTACACAATAACATTAAAATGAACTCACAATGATTTATCACTTACCATTGTTATTGACACTTCATATGCGTTACGCCATTTAATTCTCACAATAACCTTATGAGAGAAGTACAAGTTTTCTCTCCATTTTACAGATGTGAAAACTGAGGATAGAAGGAGTTAAATATTTTCCCTCTAAACTTAGATAGTGGTGAAACAGAAATCTGAACCAGTATTTCCTGGACCATATAATGCATGCTTTTAACTGTTCACATCTTATTCCATAGCCTAAGTTGGGAGAGACACATACAAGAAATTACAATACAATTTGGTATGTACTATATAATGGAGATAATATAGGAAACATGGAAAGAGATGGTTTTAAGTCTGACTACAGGTTTCAAGAGCAGGTAATTCTTTGAAAGATGCACCCTTGAAGAATGAGTAGAACAGCCAGGGAGATGAGCAGATAATGCACAAAGTAGATGAGCATGAAAACTTAAGGTAATGGCATATAGTAAATATTAATGGAGCATAAGGTACAGGAAGTGGTGGCTGGACACATCAGGAAATCAGTAAGAAATGGGGGATTAGAATTTGGAGAGTCGCTAACATCAAAGATGCTAGAAAGCAATCCTTAGAAAGCGGTGGGAAACCATTATTGGGAAGTTAATAATTAGATTTGCGTTTTCGAAAGTTATTTCTAGCAGCATTTTCAAAGTTAAATGAGGGAGGGCTAGGCTGGAGACGTGAAAAACAGTATGGGGGGATGTAGTACAAAGGGATACTCTCGAGGTCACTTATAAACACTCTACCCATAGAAGAAAATACTGCCCTCCCAGTGAGTTCAAAGAAGAACAGAGGAGAGCAGGGGGGACGAGATATCAGGTGTGTCTACTTTGCATCAGGAACTGTTGACTTTGGAGCCCGTATGTGCTTACCTCCCAAAGTATGCTTCTTAATTTCATGGGGCAAGGACATTTGTATCTAAATTAATGGTCTGCCTTTGTTGCAGGTTGGTGTGACTGGCCAACTCTGGCTGTTGTTCAGCAGCAATTAATGGATATTTTCTGTTTCATCAGAGCCTTGCTGTGTTGGCTACCCCTTGTGTATTATCAACTGCCCTTTTTATACCAATTAAGCCCCAAAGATAACAGAAGCAAACTAATATGTGATTCAATAGAATCTTTGCAATATTTAAAAGTTCTAATATTAAGGACTATATTGGGTTATTGAGCATTCAATTAAAGAGCCTCAAGTGTTTAATTTAGGATTTTCCATAGGACAGGTATTGTTTGTTAATTAGTTAATTAAGTAACAAATGATTATTGAAAACATGCATAAGGATTAAGCAAGCTGCAAGAGAGATAAAGATATCTCCAAGGCAATTAGCTTACTGTAATCTTAATGATAAATGTGTAATTAGACTCTTATTCTAAAGAGATTGTTTGGAATGGTTTTCGCAAGCATTAAACAGGCATGCAACAAGATTATTTACGTACATAACAAGCAAAATATAATTCTAATTCTTATTCGGCATTAGGCATCAGCCAGTGTGTTCAAATGATACCTAATTTGCTAAAAGCAAAAGTTTACAAGTAATAGTACTTAAAAATATAATCCATTAAAAGCTTATATAACTAACGATTATATTACAACTAGATTTATCCCCAAGCCTGTTTATTTCACCTCCTGGGCAATTATCTGAGACTTTCAAATGTATTATGACTTAATAGCCAACATTTATACATTTATGTATGTAATACTTGAGGGGATTACTAGTGCATCACAAAATGAAAACCCTTCCCCCTTCCTGTAGTGTCAACTTGTCAAGAGAGAAATAGATTCCCTTCTCGGATGTCTAGAAACTACCACAGTTACTGGCACATGGCACTCCATAAATGTCTACTAAATTGATTTGAATGAGCGGAATCAGGAAGTCTAGATGTTTCTTAAAGTATATCATTTGGTTTAATCCCCATTTTGTTGAAATTCCCTGGCTGCCACCACTGCATATGCTATTCTTCTGTATATTTTTTCCTACACCCAGCATCCCAGTTCAGTAGGGCTAAGGAAATTGTATCTTCAAAGGACTAGCATGGATTGGGGATTTTGTGAGAATTAAAATAATGATGATAATCATGATAAATACCAACACACATTTATTAAGTGCTTACTATTTCCCAGGCATGGAGAGAAGCTTTTTTTCATTGATTACCACAGTTTAGACTGTCAATAATCCTACTAGGTAGATCCTACTGTTATCTTTGTATTTCAAATGGGGACACTGAGGCTTAGAGCAGTTACATAATTTCCCCAAGATCACGCAGTTAATAACTAGTGAAACCAGGATATAATCCCAGGTACCGTAAAGATAGAGTCCATTTTTGCCTGAGATTGGGTTCTCTTGAAGCAAATCCTGGGATGGAGTTACTTGTGCAGCTGTTTTATGAAAGTACACTCTCAGGGGAATCTGCAAGGGAATGACCCAAGCAGGGTAGGGTGGGGAAAGAAGCTAGGCAAAGATGTGAGTTCATTTCAAGTCTAGCCTCAGTCTGATTGCACAGGAAGCTCTGGAGTGTAAGTAACACCACCAATAGTCCCATCTTCAGGCATGGCGACAGAAATTTATATCCCTGAATTTGTCTTTCATGGGCTGTTGGCTGCCATTGGGGAAGGAGACATAAGCTCACAGGTATGTTCTAGTGGGAGATAGTTCATTTTTGCAGAAGCCAGTACCCAGGACAAGTTTATTTGTTAGCTGTTGCAGCTAACTCTCACAAAAGCAGTGGGATGCATGCCCTAACTACCTGCAGGGCAAGCAGAAATGTCTATAGCAGAAGCTGCTTCCACAGTGGTTCTCTTGACTTCCAGGCTCCCATGGAGAACACAAGATTTTTGTCAAGCAGACTAGATTTTTATCCTGATCTGCCTTTTCCTAGCTTAGTGCCTTTGGGAAATTTGCTTCAACATCCTGAGTCTCATTTTCATCATCTGTAGTGTAGGTGTCTTAATACTACTAGTCTCATGGGATTGTTATGATGACTAACTTGAGAATGTATGTGAATGCATTTTGTAAACTAAAGCAAAACATGAATGTTGTTTGTGGTGTTGTTTATTGCTGTGTCTGACTTCCCAGGCTCAGGGGCAGCTAGAGCATGGGAGCTATAGAAGCCCTGGTCTACATGACAAGTTCGATTAAAGATGTAGTAAGCACAAGGCCAGTGACGTACAAATAAGGAAATAAAAGGACGAGGATGAAGCTGAACCTGTAGGGAAGATGGCTGACCACCTAGACTCTTTAAAGATTTCTGCTGAATATTGATAAACTTAATTAACATGCCAAAATTGAGGGTCAGAAAAATTAATCTACCCAGGTTCCACAGTGAGTTAATGGCACTCGAAACCTAATTTCACAGTATTTTTCAGTTATACCATATTTCTTTGATGCCTTCAATATTGGTAAACCCAAGTGATTTTTGCAAAGAGATCTCCTCCTACTATCTTGAATCCACGGATAATGTCCACTCTCTTATCTCAAGAAGTTCCCATCTGTAGCATCTTGTGCCTTGGCTTTCTCCTGAATACATGGCATCCATTTAAACTAATAATTAAAAATTCTTAATAGAGCAGAGAGAAACAACTTCTGATTCCAGTTTGGCTCAGAATCAGCACTTACCCTGAGAGGCATTTGGAACCTTATCTGAACATTAAAAAGGCAACAAGTTCACCATAATATCATATTCTGTGGACGTCAGCATGGAAAACTGACTTCCTGCATAGTTCCAAAGCCTTAGTGAAGGACCATAAAGCCGGTTGATGTGGAAACTATGGTTTCAGTAGAAGGCCCATTATTTGTGAAGGAAAGAGATTTAATTTTTCAGGCGAGACTAATTTTCCTCCTGAGAACATCTTTCAGGCAATACCCAAATAGCCATTAATTCAAAGGAACTGTCTGGACGAACAGCACTTAGAGAGTGATTAATTCTAACTGATAACTAATCCAAGCTCTCTCTCTGATAAATAGTCCAAGTACTCCCCACCCCCTCCTCTCTCAACATGTAATTATAATTAGATAAAAATACCGAGTGCATCCAATGTCTGCCAATGTCAACAGGGGTACCATTTATGTTTTCCCTATTTTCTTTCCTCGTAAAGTGGGAAATATTCCTCTTAACAGAGCAGTCTCAATGGCCTTAAGTGTGTTTTATGAACATTCCTTAACCAATCATTAATAAAGGGTAGAATAACTCTTAGACTATTTGCAACCACTCCTTGAGTGGGGTGAGTCCACTTATCCTTCTGAGATGGTGTGAAGGAGACATGGTAACTGAACAAAGTTGAGCTTCTGTTAGGAAGAGGGAAGAGGAGAATAGGTGATGGATAGATAACCAGCAAAGTATATAACAGAATAACAAAGATGATACTATATATTGAAATAAATACTGTTTTTTGTTTTTTGTTTTTTTTTGCGGTATGTGGGCCTCGCTCTGTTGTGGCGTCTCCCGTTGCGGAGCACAGGCTCTGGACGCTCAGGCTCAGCGGCCATGGCTCACGGGTCCAGCCGCTCCGCGGCATGTGGGATCTTCCCGGACCGGGGCACGAACCCGTGTCCCCTGCATTGGCAGGCGGGCTCTCAACCACTGCGCCACCAGGGAAGCCCTAAATACTGTATTTTAATCCTTGTATTGATTGGTTAGAATATTTAGAAGAGGAAGAATATAAGTTCTGCAGTTAGCATCTTCAGATCCCTAACACCAACCTATAGAGACCTTTTCTTCCCAATGAGAATGAATGTGTCCTCAAGCTTGAGGCCCTGAAAGCAACTGCAGAGCTACTTGCTGGGAAATTTCCATATGGCATGAGAGCCACCATGAGTTATTCTGAAAGTGTTTTAAACACTTCTTTGGAAAAGGGAAGATATTAAACCTCTTTCCATAGCCTGATGAAGGAGCACAGGTTTTGGATTTAGGCAAATCAATATTTGAATTCCTGCCCAATAATTTTTATCACATTACATCATTTTATGCTTTAGCTTTAGTGAGTTCACTTATAAGATGGAGACCAAAGTTTCTACCTTATAGATTTGTTTTGAAGATTCAGTGGGATAAAATATTAAAAAATACTTGGTGCAAAATGGGGAGTTGATACTGTCAGTTCTCTCATATTGTAGGCATGAGAATGGGCACACGGTGGTGAGGGAATCACTGGCCAGTAAGTAAGAGAAATGCAACCCATCACTTACATAACCTAAGCTTTTTTGCGGGCCCCACTGGGTAGCACAAGGATTGGCAGAAGAAAACTGAGATTTGAAACAAACTTAGTTCTGTATTGATTTTGCTATGAGATCTAGAAACAATCAGTTGACCTCAAGATTTCATCATGTCGGTCAGGACATTTACTTCCTGGCTTTATAAAAGAATATGTGAAGAAATTCCTAGGTGCTTTGAGCTTTCACATGTCTGTATATTGAAGAAAACATTATGTAGGAATATGTGAAGTTGATGAATGGATATTTGTAAGCATGTATTTGTGCTTTGAAAAGTGATCTGTATTGTGAAATTTGATATGCAATGTGTTTGAATGTTATGGTGGGTGCTTGGAAGGGAGGGGGGCATGTGTGCTCAGGGATTAATGGCTGATGGACTCCTCTCAAGAGGTGTCATAATCTTTCCTTCTACACCAGACCGCAAAAAACACATGACATCTGTTCATTGCAAGGCCAACATTCTAACAAAGCACTGAATCCCACATGTCTCAGAACTTGGTTTCCATTACACAAGCAGGCTTAATTATTTTAAAATTCACCTTTTTGAGGGATATCATCCAGAGACTGTTGCCATGCTTGGGGTGATAGAATACTTGTTTTAGGTTCTTTAAGGCATGCTTAACTGATTCTCTAAGCCACACTTTTAGTTTGGCAGCTCCAAATAGTCTTGCCTCACAAAGCATTTTTAATAGCATTTGTGAAAAATCTCTTCTCTCCGAAAGTCAAAATGTTCTGCATAAACAATAAAGCAAAATGGAGGCATGGGCTATTAAACAAACAGCAGTGGTAGACACCAATATTTCACAATATCGCTACTTGCTTAATAGGGTGCAAGCAATTTAAAAAAAATCTGAAGTTCTCTATTTCCATTAACTTTTCAAATCTGAGCTTCTTCATGATGTTGCTTATGAACAGTAAAAGTAAATCAAGTGATACTACTAATAATTTTCAATTAAAAAAAACAAACTAGAAAATGAGCTGGTGTTTCAGTCCAGTTGTTTGAGGATATACATTCCCTTTTCGTTAACACAAGACCTAGTTAAATAAATGAGTGTCATTTTATCCTTGAGCATACAGAAAGGTTTTCCCGAGACTCAGAAGATTCTAGGCTGGAATCTCTCAATGTTGATCACTTCTCCCTACCTCCTTGTTCCTTTATCCCTTTCCTCTTCTGCCCTCACCATCTTTTATTTTTGTGTGTGTGATTTTTGGGCTTTGTGGGGAAAGGAAGGTTAGGTTAGGAAGAGGGAGGAAGTCAGGATCAGGCATTCCAGAGCAGCACAGGCTCAGAATTCAGGGATAACTAACATCCTCAGAAAGGAAAACTGAATATTCATGGACCAGTGTCATTCTTCTGTGTGGAAAGGAGGAATATGGGCAGGGCAAACAGAGGGGAGAGCTCTCTAGAACCTACTTGAACTTGATTTTAGAGCCTCTTTGCTCTGATATCTACCTGATTCCTGAATTTCAGTTTCAGGGAAAGGACTGTGGAGATGGTTTGAACTAAGACTTGATAGCCAATGACTATAGTAGGCTCATTAAAGAAGAGGTGTTCCATTATATTATATAGGTATCCACTGCTTTTCAGGTTTGCTTTATGCCACTTGGCTTTTATGAAGGACCTACATTAGTACCTGTTTATGCTAACAGAACTATTCGAAGATAATTTTTGCTTTTATAAAAAAAGGCAAAAAGTGAAAATAGTGTTCAGTGTTTGTTTTTCAGGGAGTCATTATAGAGGGAGTGCACCCCACTCTGAACAGCGGGAGTGGCCCCGCCAAGCTCCTTCCCCAGAAACCACACTCAGCATCGAGCCACCATAGCTTTGACCTGTATCTGTGTACATCTGTGCTTTATCTCGATTTATTTTGTGCATCCATTAGCAAGATGTGTTTTAATAATGCCTCTTTGCTTTATGCCATTTCAGCTTATCAAAGTTTTCACAGGAAAGCTCTTTTTTCAGATAGTGGAGGAAACCTGTAATACCAAGCCTAAAAAACTGAGAGACCTTTGTTGAGATTTCAGTGTTGAGCTTCCAGATTGTTGCATGTCTTGAAATACTCTCAACTATATTTCTGATTATTGGATAAAATGTTATATAACTTATCTAATTACTATAAGATTATATATGAAAGAAGAATAGGAAGGTAGTTACCAAAATGATAATATGTGGTTTGTTTATTGGAAATAGAGAAAAATCTCTCCTCTCCTTCCTGTAGTTACTTAATGTTTAACAATTACATAATAATAATTCCTTTTATAATAAAAGAACCAGAAAAACAAATAAGTATGGATGTCTGAAGAATAAAGTCCAAAGTTGAGATGAGCCACATGTTAGCTCTACATGGATTAGTTGATGGGAAGGGGAGTCAAGGCTGGCAGAATAGCCAGGAACCATAAAAACTGTAGTAAGAACCCTGTGGAGGTGAAAACGGTACCAGGAGTTGTGTAATGCCCTCATCCTTTCTTCTTCCTTTCTCTAAAGAAATTGATGGTAGAAGCAAGGCAATTAGAAATCTGGATTATTGTCTTGAGTTGTAGTAGGAATTCTCAGCCTGGCTTGGTGTTGGGTCACCTGAATGGCAAAGATACAAAGAGACTAAACCTAATACCTTAACAATCTTACTCCACTTAGGTCAGGATGACTCACACTTCTCAGGGGGTCCCTATCTTTAAAATGCCTCATTCCAGAATAATGACTTAATCCCAATGTTGTACCATTTTTGTTTTTGCCTAGACTATTCAGAGCCATGAATTTCTTGAAAAGTTATAACTGGTTTTGGTTGAACTTTTTTATGCTCAGAAAAGGCAGCTATCCATCCTCATCTCCCCTACCTCAACAAAGGCCTGTGGCTTATTTATTTCAGCATATATTCCTATTAATCCAGGACTCTATCCTTTTAACTGCCAAAGGATTGGAAAAGACCAGCAATTTCATCCCAGCCCCCCCCGCCAATCCTTTCTGGGGCTCATTTCTTACACAAGCAGTTCTATCCTGAAAAAAAGGGGGTATGCAGTAACTAAATATGGGTGCATATTTTGAACAGCAACCCAGAAGTAGTATTTTTTCCCAGCAACGCCCAAATTTTGATCTTATGGTTTAATATTTAACTTATCTCACACATTTAGAGAGCCTCCATATTGATGATTAAGTGGCCAAGTGGTCTATTGTATTTCTTTGGAAGAAGAAAAGGAATTTGCATTCAGTATTTTAAAAACACGCCCAACTGTTTGATCCATACGGCAGTGTGGACCATTGAGTAGGCGTACAGTTTAAAAAATTCAGTCCTTTGAAATCTTAGTTGAAAATGTCAAAGTCGAGCTGCAGTGAGCCTCATCTGAACGTGAGAAAGCCCCCAACCTCACTAATAAAACTTTCAGATTTTTTGATTGAATGCCATTTGAAATTGCCCTCATCACATTACCGTGCACTAGATAGCATGCAGTTAGGTTGCCTCTCGACATGACCCTATTAGAGATTGCCACTTGTGAGGAAATCTGTTCAAAAGCAGAGGCTGTATTAAGCTGGATACCAGGTCAAATGACAGTATTTGGGGGGGAAATGGAGAGGTACTTCAGTCTAACGATTCGTGAAAAGTTAAGTAACAACAAATTCCATGAATATGAAATTGGGGAAAGAATGCTCTCATCACTGCTTTTATCTCTCAGCGCTCTGTGCAGATGGTAGCCTGAGGAATTAGAAATGGCACCTGCTGGTGCGCCTGTCTCTCTCTGAAATTATGCTTTTTAAGATTGTGATTTTAGAGCATTGAAGATGGAAAGGGGGGATTTCAGTTTGGGGTTCTCAACGTTTTTTCTTTAAGTCAGTAAAAGGGGATGACAGGAAGTGCAATATGAGTATTCTGACATTTCCTACTTATTTTTGCTTCCAAGAACCTTTGTATATTCATGCAGCTGGCTGTAGAGGACTTTGACAGTTTTAGTTGGAAGCTGGGGAAATCTCAGGAAAAAGCAAGCTCAGTTTCTGCATTAATAAATCACGGAAATAGATCTGGGATCTTCCACTAATTTATACTGGGATTTTGGAATTTTAATTTTTATAAAGTTTTTGCTGGAATATGATAGCAAATCATGTATATATGATTCATGGCAGTGGGATGGAAATCAAATATAATAGTGAAATATACAATGCAATATAAATATTATATAATATAAACAGAAAAGTATGCACGTTATAAATTTTCACTGAACACACACCTGTGTAAAGCCATACGAAAAAGAAATAACAATCCAGGAGCCTCTCTCATGCCTCATTCTAGTTACTCCTCAAGGGTAACCACTCTCCTGTCTTCTAGATTCATTTTGCCTTTTGTGTACTTTCTATAAATGGAATCATACTACATAGCCTCTTTTGAGTCTGGCATCCTACACTCAACATTATAAGACCCACCCATAAGTACCATATTTCATTTTAATTTATTCATCTGCCTTGTTGTATATTTTTCCACTATGTGATTATGCAATTTATTCATTCTTGATGGGTGCTTAGGCTCTCTTTGGCTCCTACAAGCAGTGCTGCTTTGAACATTTCTGGCATGGATCTTTTGAAGGACACATACACATATTTCTGTTGGGTATATACCCAGGGGTAGACTTGCTGGGCCACAGGATATGGATAAGTTCATCCTGAGTAAATACTGCCGAACAGACATCCAGAGTTGTTGCTACTTCTACTCCTACCAGCAGTGAATGAGGGTCCTGGTCGCTTCACATCCTCACCACACTTGGTATGGCTCTAGGAAGTTTTGAGGTTCTTGAGGATGATGTTGTTTTCTTGTTCATCTCAGTGTTCAGAGCATTGAACACAGTGATAGCACTATATTAGGTTACCAGATCACTGTCAGCCTAATAACAGCTGGATCTGTGAGCAGAGGGATAGCAGAAGCAGAACTGAAGTCTCTATTGAGCCAGGAAGTTAGATCCTAGGGTTGGGGAGTATGGTGGCTGCCCGTACATGCCTCAGTTGCAATCTCCAAACTGAGGAGCTAAACAGCAGAAATTTATTTCTCACAGTTCTGTAGGCTAGAAGTCCAAGATCAAGGTGTTGGCATGTTTGGTTTCTTCCGAGGTGTCTCTTCTTGGCTTGTAGAGGCCTGCTTCTCTCTGTGTCCTCACATGGCCTTTCCTTCTGTGCACACGTCCCTGGCATCCCTTTGGGTCCTAATCTCCTCTTTTTATAAGGACACCAGTCATATTGAATTAGGGCCATTACTAGAGGCCTCTTTTTAACTTAATTACCTCTTTGAAGCCCCTCTCTCCAAATGCCGTTACATTCTGAGGTACTGGGGGTTAATGGCTTCAACATATGAATCTGGGTGGGGGGGACACAACCCAGCACATAACAGGACACTATTAATTTTTTCAACATTACAGAAACTAAATATGAGGCCTAGACTAAATTCATGGCAGTGGGATGGAAAGACAGATGATATAAGAAATACATTGAGTCTATACAATTATGAGGTTTCTATCTTGAGTGAGAAGGAATAGGGGTGCATTCACTGAGATAAGTAATTCAGAAAAGAGGCAAGTATTGGAGGGGACAGGTGATTTCTTCATCTTTGACTAGGGTGAATTTTAGACACTAACGTTTTTGAGAGAAATTGTCTAGTATGCAGTTGGCTAGGTGAGGTTGAAGCTGTCATACTTTAGATATTACTTATATTTAATAAACTTTTCTTAATTTCATTGAACTCCTTCTGGTAAATGGACATCAATCAATCATGCATAGGATGAGGGGGTTTATTGGAGGAGAAGAAGCCACAGATCTTTATAATATTTCAGGAAATGTTTGTATTCACTAATTCTCATTGTTTTGGAGAAGCTCTTGAAACTACCTTGCCTCAGTTTCTCATGATGTATTTTATCAAACACACTGAAAATAAAAAACTATATATCTTTCGCTTATTGCAAGGAATAAATGTTCCTTTCTTAGTAGAAGCTTCATGGAGATGAGTGAAACTAACAGACAATGATGGGAAGTTTCAGTATCAGAGAAGTGTTTAAAACTTGACAAGCTAACCTTTTGAAATAGCAAACATTACCAAAAGGCCTGACTGCTTGTTACAGTTGGATGCCTTTCCAAATGTGACTTTGGTAAACAAAGCTGCATTTGAACTATAAGAGAGAACAAGGGTCAAAGAAACAACATTAATTCCAAGGGATAGGGGTGGGATGGGCAGAAAGTCTTAATTTTGTTTAAGGGCAAAAGTGACATTATTTTATGATGAGTAATAATTGTAGGTAAGCGTGTAAACTATTACAGAATAGTTGACGTAGAAACTTTATAAAAGTATCTCAATGTCTTATTTATTATATTTCTCAGAGTTAGTTCATATACCCTCAGGTTAGATCAGGGGTTCCCAAACTGGGTGATTTTGCCCACCATGAGACATTTGGCAATGTCTAGAAATGTTTTGTTTTTTGTCACAACAAGGGACAGAGAGGGGAGCTTTGGGGGTGTTTGTTAGTAGCCATGGAGGAGGCCATGGATGCTGCTAAATATCCTACAATGCACAGTCAACCCCCTACAACAAAGAATTATCCAGCCAAACTGTCAGTAGCACAAAGGTTGGGAAATCCTGGGTACATAACAAAATAAATGCCATTTGTTTTAAAAAGGAAAGAATCAGTCTTCTGAGTTGACTTTCAAGTTTGGATCAAATTTCTCCCTAAGTAATTACTTGGTGGGGTGGTAGTGGTGGTGGTGTGTGTATGTTTGTTTGTTTGCTTGCTTGTTGTTTTTATCTGGGGTTATTGTTGTTTTGAACTGCATTTCGTATCTTAAATCTCTGGGTTTAGGTGAAATTAAGCTGTATCAGCATTGTTTTTCTTTAATCTTACTTTTGCACATAGATACATTCAAATAATCAGAGATTTTTATAATCTCTGAAAACTGCTATGGTTCTCAGAATGAAAATTCAGAGCTCCACTGAATACTCATATAAATCACTGAGTTTTGAATGACTATATAGTCCAGTGTCTATAAACTCAGTGTCTTTTTCTTTTTCTAGTAGAACACATTAATGTGGTACGTTTGTATATTGCATTATTACTTATGAGATATTCTAAAATACATTTCACCATTGAATGCTTATAAACCCAGTGTTAGTTACTTCTTATTATCGTAACCTTTTTAAAAGTGAAAAGATGGGCAGACAAGAAAACCTTCCCCAGCCTTCTGGGCATATTAACTTTAAAATAAAGTCAAAGATTCATTAGTTCATTTGAATTCAACAGATATTTATTAGGCTTCTTCAGTGTGGCAGGAACTGTGATAAAGTGCTGTGCTAAGTTCTGAACTTAAAGCCAGAGTCTGTTTTGAATCCCATGAGAAAAGTTTTAGCCTCTTGGGATTAGAATTTGGGTTCTTTGAGAAATTCCAGAACCAAAAAAAGATTTGTATTTTGTATTTTAATAGGATAATGTCATTCACTCTTACAGAGTTGTAAGAGGTGGAAATAAGCATGGGGTGCACCAGACGATTTATTAATTAATATCCTTAAAGTGTCAGTAGTGGCACAATTCTGAATTTGAATATCATATTCCTATACCTAAATATATTTTTTCCTGACTCTACTGGCTGTGGATTATGGATCAGCAAAATAAAACAGTTGTATTTATAACCATACACATCTAAAGAATTATAAAATACCAGGGTTAGAAAAGTTCTTTGAGATATCCTATTTCATACTCCTCAGGGTCAGAGGGGCCAATTGACTTAGACCTCAGGGTCTAAGCCAGTTACTAGGAGAGTTAAAACACAAAATCTCAAGTATTCAGATGTGTAGACTTTTCCACAAAATTTCTCATCTGCTTTCCTCACAGACCTCCATGTTTGATGACAAGTAGGGTGACTAACCAGTTTTTCTGGGACTCTCAGTTTTAGCACTGTAAGTCTTGCGTTGTGGGGAACCTCTCGGCCCCAGCAAACTGGGACAGTTGGTCACCCTAAACTGACAAAGACACAGCAATATTTGTTATGTGTATGAGTATTGCAGATAATACTGTTATGTCATCCACCAGTTTTCTTGCTGCATGTTCACCAAAAATGAGCTTTTGTTTCCATCTTACCAGTGTGAGGTCATACTGGCTCAAATTTTATCAAATTTGAGCCTCTGTACAATGGTCTGATTAAAATTAATCCTTCCTATCTCCATCTCCATTATTGCTGGTTAGCTTTACCTGTCTTTCTCAATCAATTTCCTAATTAATGATTTCCTATTGTAAGGATGCTGCTTTTTATTCATGGTGGGGGGGCTTTCCTTTAGGTATTACCTTTTTTAAAAAAAAAACTGAAGTATAGTTGATCTACAATATTATATTAGTTTCACATTTACAACATAGTGATTCAGTATTTTTATAGATTATGCTCCATATAAGGTTTTTATAAAATATTGACTATATTCCCTGTGCTGTATGTTATGTTCTTGTAACTTATTTATTTTATACCTATTAGTTTGTAGCTCTTAATCCCCTTTACCTATCTTGCCTCTCTCCCCATCCCTTTCCCCTCTGGCAGCCTCTAGTTTTTTCTTTGTATCTGTAAGTCTGTTTTGTTATGTTCCTTCATTTGTTTTGTTTTTTAGATTACACATGTAAGTGAAAACATACAGTGTTTGTCTTTTTCTGTCTGACTTACTTCACTAAGTATAATGCTCTTCAGGTCCATCCGCGTTGTTGCAAATGGCAAAATTTCATCCTTTTTATGGCTGAGTAATATTCCAGATGTGGTATGTGTGTATATATATGTATATATATATGTGTGTGTATATATATATATATGTATACACACACAGCACATCTTCTTTATGCATTCATCTGTTGATGGATACTTATGTTGCTTCCATATCTTGGCTATTGTAAATAATGCTGCTATCACCTTATAGCATTTCTTCAGCCTGCTCAAATATTTTCTGAATGACCACTGGTTACCCAGAATGGAAGTCTGCCTACAGTCTTACAGAGTATTACAAGATATGAGAAAAGAACACAAGGGGTTATGGGCATGTTGAGTAGGAAGTGGTAGGAGATACTATAACATTTCCCGTATATATGAGATGTGTTTTAAGTGATAGACAAAGGATACTTGTTTAACGTGTCCCAATAACACCAGAAATAAGATCTAAGTCTATTCATTAAGCATAAGTCTTTGACCTGTTTGCTAAGAGAACTAGAATTAACCCCCAGACAAAGTTTGTAAAATTCTACCTTGAGTCTCTAAGTGCTTAGAAAAGAGACAGATGTTTTCATTAAAATGTGAAAATTTTCCATCTTCCTGAGTTATGACAGTAATATTAAAGGTATTTATCTGAGAGTCTTAAGGCTTTTTACCTCACAATGAGATACTGCTTCACATACCAGAGAGTGGCTATAATAAAAAAAGTCAGACAGTAGCAGTCATTGGTGGGGATGTAGAGAAATTTGAACTCTCCATAGATTGCTGCTAGGAATGTTAAATGGTGCAGCCATTTTGGAAAATAGTTTTGCAGTTTTTTAAAACGTTAAACATAGATATTTTATATCACCAAGCAATTCCGCTCCTGGGTCTCTACCCAAGGGAAATAAAAACTCTTGTCTACACAGAAACGTGTGCATAAATGTCCATAGCAGCATTGTTCATAATAGCTAAAAAGTGGAAACAACCCACATGTCCATTGACTGGTGAATGGTTAAATGGATAAAACTGGTGAATGTGGTATATCTGTACAGTGGAATACAATTTGCAGTAAAAAGAATGAAATCCTGATACATGATGTTGAACCTGTCAGTTGAACCTGAAAAACATTATGCTAAGTGAGAAGTCAGGCACAAGAGATCACATATTTATAATCTCATCTATATCAAATGTCCAGAAAAGGCAAATCTGGAGAGACAAAAAGTAGATTAGTTATTGCCTGAGGCTTGACATGTGAATGGGGAGCGACTACAAGTGGTGTGATAGAAATTTCTACAGTTAGATTGTAGTGATGGTTGCGCAACTCTGTAAATTTATTAAAAATTGTTAAATTGTGTACTACTTAAAACATGTGAATTCTATGGTAGGACAAAATCCCAGCATACCTCAATATATCTGTGTTTAAAGAAAGCATGTTCACCTGAATTAACTTTCCTTGAAACAACAGAGACAAGGACTTCCATGGTGGCGCAGTGGTTAAGAATCTGCCTGCCAGTGGGACAGACACGGGATCGAGCCCTTGTCCGGGAAGATCCCACATGCCGTGGAGCAACTAAGCCCATGCACCACAACTCCTGAGCCTGCGCTCTAGAACCTGCGAGCCACAACTACTGAGCCTGCACGCCTAGAGCCTGTGCTGCAGAGCAAAGAGTAGTCCCTGCTCGCCACAACTAGAGAGAAAGCCCATGCACAGCAACGAAGACCCAATGCAGCCAAAAATAAATAAATTAAAAAAGGAAAAAAGAAAAGAAACAACAAAGCCAAAAGGGACAGCATAGTTTAAAAGACCAAGAAAATTTGAGATTGAGTGGAGGGATTTCGTGAAGTCCTTGGTTTTTTGTGGATTTTTTTCATGGTTGTTATTTTATGAGTAGAATTAAACCTGTGCTAACTGGCAGACATTCTCTGTCAATGCTTTTTTGGATGGCATAAATTCCCTTTTCTCAGTCTAGCTCTCTTTAGTTCCCTCACTCTCTCTCATCACCCGGTAACTGTTTAGTGGCATTTAGAGCAAGGATACGAATGCATTTTCTTTATGTAAATTGGAACAGAATTTGCGGGCCCCCTATACAATGAGAGAACAAAAACTGAGGAGAATCCTCATACAGTAATAAGATTCCTGGAATCTTTATTATCCAGGAATAATGGCATCCCTCATCCTCTCCTATCTCCACTGAAATCACCTGCAATGAGAAAGAGAAGAGTCTGGATTCCACAATCAGACTCCAACAGAAGAGAAGTGAGCTGTCTTAGTACACCCACCACAGGCACAGCGTGGGCAGAGGCAGGAAGAGATGTGTGGCAGACAGTTGAAAAGGGCAAGAAAGAGGACAGCCAATTAAAATTTTTTTGGTGAGATTTCTTAAGATGCCTATCTGCTTGTCACTTTTCCTTGAAGTTCTGAGACCAGTCTGGCTCCCACATGGGTTCTCCCTCTCCTCCCCCTGCCACCATGGCCCCCTGCCCACACCTGGCTCATTTTCCATCAGAATACCTAGAAGTCAGCCCTTTGTAGAAGTTAGGGACCAAATCAAAGCTGGCAAATGGAATGTGTAGGTTATTTACGGATTATTGCCGAGCAAATTTAATCACTGGCCTTCTGTAACTCCATCATCATTTCCCCTGACGAGAACATCACAGACTTAAATTTTGCAAAGGAGGGAGAAGTGGCCATAATCCAACTATAACAGTAACAGCCAATTCTGCTGTGATGGGAAGAGGCGCTGTATTAGTGCCAATACATTAACCAACTTTCCAATTGCAGTGGGGAAACTGATTGCCATTATAATTCCCACAGCACTCCTCCATGAAGGTAACAGAACTGCTTGAATAAGCACTCATTTTCAGCTCTGCTGGAGTGTGTGCTCCTGTATGTGTGTGTGTGTGTGTGTGTGTGTGTGTGTGTGTGTGTGTGTGTGTGTGAGAGAGAGAGAGAGAGAGAGAGAGAACGCAAATGACTGGTTAAGACTTGAGGGTAGGCATGAGGGCTAGACATTTCTGAATTGTTCTTTCACTACCAGTTGTGTGACCTTGGGCAAGTCAAACAGCTACTGTGAAACTTGGGCTGTATTTGCAATATGAGAATAATAATAATAATAGTAATAATAATAATAATAAAATACTCAGTTGATTAAACAGGACCACACATTCTTTAACACTCCTCCCAGCAAGAGATGAAGTCTGTGTCCCCTCCCCTTGATCTAAGTGGGCTCCGTGACTGCTTTGATTGATAGAAAATGGCAGAAGTGACACTGTGCCATTTCTTGGCAGCGTCTCCTTCCTGACTTGCTGGGAGTCCCGAGCTGCCATTTAAGAAGTCTGACTATGCTGAAACTACCAAGCTGGAGAGGCTGTCTGTCGGTGTTTCAGTCGACTGTCCCGGCAGAGTTCACTCTTCCAGCCGTCCCTACATACCAGGGGTGGGAATGAAGCCATCTTGGATTCTCCAGGTAAGCCTAACCACCAACCAAAACACCTAAGTAACCTCAGTGGGTAGCTGCGGAGCAGGAGAATTGCCCTGCTGAGCCTCGTTCAAATACCTTGGCCAAAAATTCAGGAGGTATATTAAGTTTGTTGCTGCCTTAAGCTGCTAAATTTGGGGATATTTTCACTAATAAAAGACCTGCCACAAAGCTGTTGAAAAGACCACATGGAACAATAAAAGTGTTCATTAAATAATAGTTTTTGATGCTATTTTATTAATCATGATGATGATAATACTAATAAAAAGGAACATACTCTAGTCTTGCCTAAATATTAAAAAAAAAAAAACTGACCTCTTTTAAATAATTTAGAGGGCTAAAATCCTTCCTGACCTGTGGTTTTCATCTTTAACAACAGGTGAGATGCAAACTTGTCTGGAGTAATTGGAGAGTCACAGACATCAGGTAAAGTATGCATTTAGTGGATACTTCTAATATGCCAGGCACCAAACACACTTTTTCTCCTTTAGTTTTCATAGCAACCTTATGAGGTGACTACAGTGGGTCCATGTCTTACAGTGGGCTCAGAGAGATTGAGTAACTTGCCCAAGGTTTCACAGCTAGGAAGCAGTGGAGCCCAAATCTGAGTACAGGGCTGTCTGCCTCCAGCACAGAGAAGAGGCCTGAATTGAGTAGGGTCTTGAAGGACATGTAAGTGTAGAATGACAGAAGGAAGGACAGCCTGGAGGCTTTGTAAGGATAAGGATGTCTGCGCTGGGAATGGTGAGGAGGTGGGCTGTAACCTTCTCTGAAGAGCAGGGGGAAATGAGCTCCCATCAGCAGAATCTTATTCTCAGAGCTGAAAGCAGTCTCTGAGTCCCTACTTTTCATCCACAAGTTGGCCCTGATGAAGAAGGGTGTGGTAATGGGCCTGGAAAAAGAAGCTGGGTGCTAGAAATCAGGGTGAGAACGATTGAAAGCTCAAATGCTGCTTCAGGACTCCCTGTTTCTGCTGAAGTCTGACTTTCATCTCCTCTCTTGGCTTTCGGCAAAGCAAATGCTGGCAGAGAACAAAGACTGCTTCCTTTAGTGCCTGAGGGACACAGCCAATATCAAAGTTGATGAAGAAACAGATTGGACTTGTCAGGGTGTCTTCTGAATTTCTTGCTAAATCATTGTAGTCCATGACCTAAAATAATCCCCACATTGAAACTTCTGGCCCATCCTTGCCTTCAGTCCTCTGTGAGCAGCAAGGTTCCCTGCAGCCCCTTGCAGCTGTGAATTGGGTACAGGGCATCGGGGGTTCGAGGCTGACAGGAACAGAATTCTAGGCTCGGTAATATACCCCTGCTTATTACTTCCTGGACCACAAAGCCTCATGCTGCGCTGAACTTCTCAGATGACTCACCTCAACCCTGGTGCTCTGACTTCCCATCTTCCCCAAGTACCTTGACCTTAAAAATAACATCTTATTGATTTCATCAAACTTTCTTCTCTACCCGCATGGTCACAAATGTGCACAAACCAGGAAGTCCTCGTGACACCTCCTCCCCAGTTTCCAGCTTTGGAGCAGTAACTGATTACAGCAACTAAAATAAAAGCACAGACCATCCTGAGCAGTTATGTTAACGAAGTGAAAAGAAAAGAAAAAGTCCAGCTGGCTTAAATAAGCACTCTTAGAGTTAAAGCAACTTTCTTAACTTTCTTTTCTCTGGAGTCTCTCCTTCTAGAATATCGTAAGGACAGTTTCGAAGGATATGGTCTCTGTAATGCCGTTCATCTTATATTTGTTGGAGAAATAAATCTGCAACACAAAAAATTGTTGTTAATTAAAAATAATAGCTATTCCAAAGTAAAAATTCGATCTGGACATAAAGCCTATTTAAAAGGATGATCTTCAATAGCTCTTGAAAGCAAGTCACTTTTTACTTTATCTGTGGCAAAGCAGAAGAGCTCATTTGAGGGGAGTAAAGACTTTGCTAGAGTATCTGGGCTCTGCTTTCTCTTGTGAAATTTTGCTAAAAGTTTCCATTCCAGGTTTTATAATATCTCGTCAAGGATCTGCAACCTATTTCTATGTAGAGGGAAAACCTTACATTTATGATCTTTTCCCTAATTTACTGAGGTGACCTAGAATGTTCATTCCTGACAGCAAAAGTCAACCTGTTTGTTCAGTTCTTCCATTTTCGTGGTTTTTAGCCCAGCAATTCATTTCACTATTCCCAGAGTTAGATGATGAAAAGATACAGGTACCACTAAGTTCACTTCTCATTTATTGGGTCGTTTTTGTTCTGTTCTGCCAGAATGGTTTCTTGGTGGTAGAAAGGAGAAGTGAGAATATTAGGAGACATGCCATGATATTCTAGAATCCTCTGTGTCTTTCTATTTATGGAATGAACTATGCCTCCTTTTGTATTTGCTGCTAATGAGGTTTTGTCACGGTCCTGGTTGATGTAGTTAGATGTTTGGGAAGAAAGAGTCTGTGACCCATATTCACCCAGTTATCCTTATGTGAAAATATCAGGTCCATGTGATTTTATAAATTCCTCTCCAGATCACCAACCGTCGTTACTACCTAATAACTATATGAATTGCTACCTTTTATTACACATTCAATACATTCTAGCTGTTCTATGAGCTTTTCATGTTGGTGACTTTAGTCCCCACAACCACCCTAGAAGGCAGCTACTGTTATCATCCTACCATTTTTCAGATAAGACACTTAGGAACAATATGGCTCAGTAACTTTCCCAAGGTCACTCAACTTTCCCACGGTCACTCAGCTAAGGGGGCGGGGCCAATATTTGATCCTAGGCATTCTGGAATGTGTGCCTTCAACCTTAAGCACTGTGTTGTCTTCCTTCAAGAATTCAGAAGGATGGGGCTTCCCTGGTGGCGCAGTGGTTGCGAGTCCGCCTGCCGATGCAGGGGATGTGGGTTCGTGCCCCGGTCTGGGAAGATCCCACATGCCGCGGAGCGGCTGGGCCCGTGAGCCATGGCCGCTGAGCCTGCGCATCCGGAGCCTGTGCTCCGCAACGGGAGAGGCCACAGCAGTGAGAAGCCCGCGTACCGCAAAAAAAAAAAAAAAAAAAAAAAAAAGAATTCAGAAGGATGAAGGAATCAGCTGTGTTCCATCAAATATTGCCATTGCCAAGCACGCATCTTTGTGTCCGTGCCTGGTTTCATCCAGATTTGGCCCATGTAGTAAGTATTTTTCACTTTAAGTGCTTAGAAGGGCTAGATTTACACATGTGGTGACAACATCATTCCAGAGACTTCCAATATCTTGTGTCGTTTTAGAGTGAGCCACACTTCTGGGTCTTAGTAGGCCTGCAATGATAGCAGGGCTGTGTCTTTTGTTCTTAAAAAAATATAATACACTACTGTCACCCACTCTATGAAAATAGCCGTTATTTATTTGGACTTGCAAGGCTTTATCTGTCTAGTTGCTTTGGAGAACAGGCATCTCGTTGTCCTTAGTGCATTGCTTTTCACATTCTATTTTCCCAGGTGCAACACACATTCCTCATTCTGCTGAACTCCATATGGGCCAGGAATGAGTTACTCTTTGATGAGTTCTGAAAGAAGAAAGATAGAACACAGCAGTGAGCTGAGATAACTTGTGTCTATTTACCCCGATAGCCTTCTTAGGACATCATTTCAGAACTTTGGCTAGAGCAGTGGAAAAAATAAATGAAAACATGAGTGAGAGTTTTTTTTTTTTTTTTTTTTTTTTTTTTTTTTGCGGTACGCGGGCCTCTCACTGTTGTGGCCTCTCCCGTTGCAGAGCACAGGCTCCGGACGCGCAGGCTCAGCGGCCATGGCTCACGGGCCCAGCCGCTCCGCGGCATGTGGGATCCTCCCGGACCGGGGCACGAACCCACGTCCCCTGCATCGGCAGGCAGACTCTCAACCACTGCGGCACCAGGGAAGCCCATGAGTGAGAGTTTTGAGTCATTCTTCTAAATAAATAATTGTTCCCATTCCTTCTCCCAACCAATATGTCAGCATAAAGTCTCGCTTGACCCAGGAAGGAAGAATTATATTGGTGATCAGTAAATGCATCACACTCAGAAGAAAAAAAATGACATAATGTGCCAGAGAGAACAAAAGTCTTTTGAGACTCGGTGCAGGGGGGCAGGGTCAAGGGATTGACTGATTACATATGGCCAACTTCTCATTCCATGGGTGATTCACACTCTCTACTTGTGTCCGTGCTAGAAAGATAGTCTTTTATTAGAACGTATTTCAGAGCTCAGTGTAGAAAGAAGCCAAGATATTGTTCTTTATTTTTTTTAATTTTTTTTTTTTAATTTTTAATTTTTGGCTGTGTTGGGTCTTTATTGCTGCGTGCGGGCTTTCTCTAGTTGCGGCGAGTGGGGGCTACTCTTCATTGCAGTGCATGGGCTTCTCACTGCGGTGGCTTCTCTTGTTGTGGAGCATGGGCTCTAGGTGCATAGGCTTCAGTAATTGCGGCACGTGGGCTCAGTAGTTGTGGCTCAGGGGCTTCAGAGCGCAGGCTCAGTAGTTGTGGCGCACGGGCTTAGTTGCTTCACGGCATGTGGGATCTTCCTGGACCAGGGCTCGAACCCGTGTCCCTTGCGTTGGCAGGCGGATTCTTAACCACTGTGCCACTAGGGAGGCCCCAAGATATTGTTCTACAGTTTGAGCCCTGTCTAGATTCTGAAATGGTTGTTTAATATTATTTAATGAAGAGTGAAATCAGAGAAAAATATGCGATGTTCTTCCATTTCTCACACAAAGAAAGGAAAAGCTGAACCTCATACCCTTAGTGGCTCTAGATCTAGGGAAACTTGGATTCTGAATAATAAAGCAAAACTTCCAGATGGCTGGGTTGTAAGGAGCAGTGATTTATACTGTCTATATTTGGATAGGTACCTCTACCGCCAAGAAAATGTGAAGAGGGGTTTATGTGTGGTATTATTTAGGTTGCGGAGACAAGAGAGTACAGTTTTTAAGCATACAGACGCTGGTGCTTGCCTGTGATGTTGCGCTGAGCTCTGCTACTTACTGTGCAATCCTGGATCACTTGCTTAAGTTCTCTGAGTTTCTTTGTCATTAAAATGGGTATATTAATATTAATTCATAGAGTTGTTGGAAGGATTAAATAAACTAATAGAGTATCTGGAATAGTATTAGTTTCTGGCACAAAAAGCACTCATTTATTGTTAATGACAAAAATTATTGTTTTCATCTTGTGATTGCCTCATACATGGGATCTCCCCACTCAGATGTCATCCAGACAGAACATAGACAGTTTGGAAGTGACTACCAGTGCCCATCAGGTTTTTGTGTCACTTTATGCTTTTCCATGTGCTTTCACCTTCATTTCATAACCGCCCAGGTCTAGCACCATTGTAACCCCTTGCTAGTCTTAAACCTCTCAGGGCCTCAGTTTACTCATCTGTAAAATTTACTCAGTGCCTATTCTGTCTTAACAAACTAAAAACAGGCTCATATCTTACATTGCCCTGCGTCTAACCCAAGTTTGTTTTTAAAGAAAGTAACAGATTAGCAATCTATAATGTGAAAGAATACCTTCAAACAGTCACTCTACTGCCACAAAGCACCCCTCAGCCTGGGAAAGGGGTTACAAGGACAGTCCTATGCAAAAGGCATTTTCAATGAATTTCATGGAACCAATGAGGTATGCAGTGCACACCTGCCTCTTAGGATTAATTCTCAGGTTACAGGGAAGCTCAGAAAATTGCTATTTCTTGACCTAAAAGGAGGTTAAAACACTTTCGGTGGAAATCAATTCACTTTAAGGTATTTAGCACTGTTCATATTTTGTACAAGCCTCTGTGACAGGGCTGGTTTCAATTGGCACTTTATGTAGCAGTTGTAGGAAGCCCATCACAGGGAGAGTGGAATCTGAATCAGTGTTTAACAAGATGGGCTGTTCCCTTTGTTTCGCTTCCAAGATAAAAAGGTAACATGCCCCAGACCCCCAGACTGGCTGGAGATATTGGGAGCCTTTTACACATCTGCTCCACAAGACGGGGCAAAGTGATTGCTGGAAAAATAAAATTAATTTTTCCTGCTGCTTTTATTTTTCCTTTGCTAGCGGAATTTATGTTACACATGGTCAAATAGCATTATGTACAATGAAGGAAATGAGGTGTGAGGGAATCATTCAATAAAAAATGACAAATCATAAAAGATCATTTAGAGAAAATGCTGTTAGCAAGAATTTGAGAAGTATGAAGATCTTTTTTCATAGGTTTTTAGGAAATGCTATCACAGGAAATTGCACCATTTATACAGTTGTTCTTCTCTTCCTTGAAAAGATAGTGATACATTTCGAATGGAATTAAATAAGAAATGATGCCAGCTTTCCGTCACTACCTGAGACTGGGTGGGGAACACTGCTTTCTGAGGAGACAAAGTATGATCATCGTCATGACCAACAACTCAGAAAACTAAACCCCAATTATGAGAATGATTTCAATGACTAATATGTGACCAGTGGGGAATAAAGAATATCAGGATAAGATAAACCAAGGGGTTAGGAGGATGTAGAGAAATGGGAACCTTCATACACTTCCGTGGTGCAGCTATTTTGAAGAACAATTTGGCAGTATTGAGAGAAATTGAATATATGCATATTGTAAGGCCCAGCAATTGCAGTCAAGTGTGTGCTTGAGAAAATGTTTTGCCCAGGTACACAATGTTACCAGGTACACAATACCCAGGTATGAGAATGTTATTGATAGCGTTGTTCAAAGTAGCAAAGAGATGAAAACAAACTAGAAATAAATAAAAAGAAAGAATATATATAAAATGTAAAACATTCTTATGAGAGTCTACTACATAGGATTCCAAAAGACTAAACTAATTGTACATATATTAATGTGAATAGATCAGTATATTATTAACAATACATTGAATAGCTGTGTAGCTCAACACTGTTTAAGCAAATAAGAGTTATGCAAAGCGTTGCTAGATATGATACGTTGATATGCATATACAAAAAAAATAAAGTCTGTGGGAGGTGGACCCCAAGCACAAGCATGCAAAATGGCTAACTTTGGGGGGGGGAATATGAAATAAAATAAAACAGAGGACAAATTTGAATCAATGATAATATGTTAATGACATAATGTTGCAATGAAGAGGTCAGATAAATCCAGTTCTGTGCCCAGAAATCAAAAGTTACATCTATATCAACATATAAAGGATGTTTGTTTATCTATATATCTATAAGTATATAAAAGATATCTATCAATCATTGATCTCCCTCACCATATATATTTATAAATAAATATACATGTGTGTGTATATATATATGTAAATATATATATATAAAATGATATTGAGTTAGAGGATGGTAGTGTTGTATCCTCAAGGGAAAATCAAAAAATTGGGATGATTATTCCCCAAATGAAAAGTTTGTGAAGAATGCCAGAAAAACAAGTGTCTGTGTCACTCAAACCTTGGAAACTTGGAGAAATAAAACACAAAGTGATAACATAAAATGGAGTGATTTAGAGCAATTAAATTTTTGGAAAAAAGTTTTTCCCGAGAAATATATAAAAATTGAAAACATTTATTGATCAAAAAAAAAAAAAAAAAACCCAATCAGGCTGACAATGACTCTACTAGTAGAGTCTCCTGAGCAGTGAAAGAAAAAAAGTTTGACTTGAAGACGCCAAGACTTCAGAGAGATGAGACACCAGTTATGTTAATGAAAGAGTTCAGTTACTTTTTGTTGTTTCATAAGACACAATTATGGTAATTAGCAAATAATTGAAAGGATTAAATAATAGGAAGATAAAATTTTCTATCTGCCTTTTCTAATGCAGTGTATTGGGGGCTGTGGACTGTAATCTCTCTAATTGCTTAACACCTGCCAGGGATGTTGGTGAAGGTCTTAACCAGAGACAGAGGGCAGACAGAATGGCCTAATGAAATCTTCCATCTTTAGTGGTCTATGACTATACAAGTTAAGCTGTGCCCGTTTTAGAAGTTGCTGAACATGATGTGGCTTTCTCGGTGGTACTGAAGTTTTTATATTGAAAGATAAATTTTTTTAATTGAGAAATGTTAAAGTCTCAGCAGTCTTATTCATTAGGAGATCTTGGTATATAACATTTTTTCCTGTGGTTATTGGTGAATCATCTTTACAAGTTACCCAAATAACTCAGATAGAAGCTGTACTGCTAATAACAACAGAAATTCTGTCCCCTGTGATCACTCACACAAGAAAAACAAAAGACATCCTTTTCTAACCTTAAGTATTTAATTTAAAAAATATTTTTCTATTACCAATTCAGAGTAGAGATTTTGCTAAATGCTTTGAGAAAACGCCCAAACTATAATTCAAACATCATTTTTTAAGGCACTCTAGAGCTATTTTACTAACCTACAAGGCAAAGAGAAGAGAGAAAGAATTCTTTGTGCTTCAGGAAAATTAGATATGTGAGCTGACATCTGAGGGAAGCACCTAAAAAGCTTGTATAGTCTGAGACACAATTCCCAAAGGACAAGGAAGCAGGAGTTGAAGTTATAAAAGAGAGCAGATTTGAGAGTATTAATTTTAGAGGAATGATAGTTTTGAAAGAACCGCAAGATGGAAAAATCTAGCATTGTAATTGCTAACTCAGAAATAAGTCACCTGTTCCTAAATGCCTAATATCACACCTTTATGTCTCTTCAAAAAGTGACTGTCCTTGCTTTATGTCATCCTCCTCCATTGGCTGGGACAAAGATACTGGGATTATTAGACATTTCTCAATTGCCTTAGCTCTACCTCTGCCGTTAGCCTTTATCCTTGTTCTGGCACCCTGAAGACTACACAATATAACCACCTTCCTGTTTGGATCAGGTCTTTAAAAGGAGATGGCCTCAAACACCAAAGTCATGGTGATAAAGAGCCAAGATGTTATCACTGGAGGCACAAGTTCCTGATTGTGACTTATCAGAGCCTGCATGCAGGTGTATCATGAAGCTGAGGGAACTGTTTTATCAAGAAATGCGTTATCTGTGTCGAACACAAAGTTGTCTGGATATAAACATTAAACACATATGAGTTATGCATATGAAATTTATACATATATTTATACACAAAAGATTCTATACTTTCGTTGTTATGGAAGTGTTTGTTTTATGAAAGTGTCTGTTAATTTAAATTTCCAATTATTTGTTGCTAGTAGGAGAAATGCAGTTATTTTTGTATAGTGTAAATTTTACGTCATTGGCTGCTAGATTATGTTGTATTCCTTCAAAGCGTGTTGGGTTTTGTTTTAGTACATAGCTAAATTAATTTGAACAAGTGAGATATTTTTGAAAACTGTTTTCAAGCTTTGTTAGGGTATTCCCAAAGTGACCTTTAGTCTATTGTTTTTATCTCCACAACTAAGATGATACTCTTCCGAGGATTCTGTCAATGCTTCATGTATCACAAAGTCTTTCAATTCTACCTGGTTCAAGAGAGAACTGTTCCTAGAGCTCATATGAGCTCTGGAAATTGTTCTTCTTACTGATTTTCCATTGTTCTTACCCTGCCATCAGATGGGTTTCTCTCCCTCGTTCACAGATCAGTAGTAGTCATCTAAAGTTTCAAGGGTAACTTGCTCTCTGTACATTTTTCTCCTTTCTGAGGTGCAACCTCACAAATTCTAGCCACCTCTGTTTCCTCAACTCAGCGAGAACACTGGACTCCTTTGGGTTCCCACTTTGTGCTGTGGCCTGAAACACTCCTCAGGCAGTAAGGTGGTATAATCTTTGGGCTAATCTTATTCGTCTTCCTTTTCTCAGGGATTGCTTTCCTGAGCTTCCTATGTCCAATGTCTGAAAACAGTTGTTTAATGTAATTTGTTCAGTTTTCTAGTCGTTTACTGTGGGAGGGAAATTGCGGCAGCTGTTTATCTTTCATGGGCAGAAGCAGAAATCAATACTTTTTTGACCTTTCAAATATCCTGGATAGAACACATCCATGGCTTTTGTTTCATGGATGACAGCAGCAATATAGGAGACTCATGGTAGCTTATTCTGGAAAGACTGACATCAGCCCCCACATAGTTTCAGCTTACTCTCTTTCTCATATGTAGGTGACAAAATAACTTTTTCCTGATTTAACTAGTCTAAGTTTAATACACATCCTTTGAGCCTTCCTCCAAGAAGAGAGAGAAATTTCAGTATGGCAGACAATGGCTTCTGTACTCTGTAGAAGAGAGCAAGGGACTAGATGGATTTTAGGATTGCATTCTCTGAGCCTGCTCAGAACACAATTATCAGAGAGGAGCTTCAAGATGGCGGAAGAGTGAGACGCGGAGATCACCTTCCTCACCACAAATACATCGGAAATACCTCTAAATGTGGAACAACCCCTACAGAGCACCTACTGAACGCTGGCAGAAGACCTCAGACCTCCCAAAAGGCAAGAAACTCCCCACGTACCTGGGTAGGGCAAAAGAATAGGGACAGGACCTGCACCAGTGGGAGGGAGCTGTGAAGGAGGAAAGGTTTCCTCACACTAGGAGCCCCTTCGCGGGCGGAGACTGCGGGTGGCGGAGGGGGAAAGCTTCGGAGCTGCGGAGGAGAGCACAGCAACAGGGGTGCGGAGGGCAAAGCGGAGAGATTCCCGCACAGAGGATCGGTGCCAACCACCACTCACCAGCCCGAGAGGCGGGTGGGGCTGGGAGCTGAGGCTCGGGCTTCGGTTGGAGCGCAGGGAGAGGACTGGGGTTGCCGGCGTGAACACAGCCTGAAGGGGTTAGTGCGCCACGGCTAGCCGGGAGGGACTCCGGGAAAAAGTCTGGAGCTGCCGAAGAGGCAAGAGACTTTTTCTTCCCTCTTTGTTTCCTGGTGCGTGAGGAGAGGGGTTCCGAGCGCCGTTTAAAGGAGCTCCAGAGACGGGCGCAAGCCGCGGCTAACAGCGCAGACCCCAGAGACGGGCATAAGACGCTAAGGCTGCTGCCGCCGCCGCCAAGAAGCCTGTGTGCGAGCACAGGTCACTCTCCACACCTCCCCTCCCGGAAGCCTGTGCAGCCGGCCACTGCCAGCGTCCCGGGATCCAGGGACAACTTCCCCAGGAGAACGCACGGAGCGCCTCAGGTGGGTGCAACGTCACGCCGGCCTCTGCCGCCGCAGGCTCTCCCCGCACTCCGTACCCCTCCCTCTCCCCGGCCTGAGTGAGCCAGAACCCCCGAAGCAGCGGCTTCTTTAACCCCGTCCTGTCTGAGCGAAGAACAGACGCCCTCCTGCGACCTACACGCAGAGGTGGGGCCAAATCCAAAGCTGAACCCCGGGAGCTGTGCGAATAAACAACAGAAAGGGAAATCTCTCCCAGCAGCCTCAGGCGAACCGGATTAAATCTCCACAATCAGCTTGATGTACCCTGCATCTGTGGTATACCTGAATAGGCAACGAATCATCCCAAATTGAGGAGGTGGACTTTGGGAGCAACGATATATATATTTTTTTCCCCTTGTTTTCCTTTTTGTGAGCGTGTATGTGCATACTTCTGTCTGTGATTTTGTCTGTATAGCTTTGCTTTTACCATTTGTCCTAGGGTTCTGTCTGTCCTTTTTTTTTTTTCTTTAGAAACAATTTTTTTCTTAGTAATTATTTTAATAACTTAATTTTATTTTATTTTACTTTATTTTATCTTCTTTCTTGCTTGCTTTTTTTCTCCCTTTTATTCTGAGCCATGTGGAGGACAGGCTCTTGGTGCTCCAACCAGGCCTCAGGGCTGTGCCAATGAGGTGGGAGAGCCAACTTCAGGACACTGGTCCACAAGAGGCCTCCCAGCTCCACATAATATCAAACAGTGAAAATCTCCCAGAGATCTCCATTTCAACGCCAAGACCCAGCTCCACTCAACGACAGCAAGCTACAGTGCGGGACACCCTATGCCAAACAACTAGCAAGACAGGAAGACAACCCCATCCATTAGCACAGAGGCTGCGTAAAATCATACTAAGGCCACAGACACCCCAAAACACACCACCAGACGTGGACCTGCCCACCAGAAAGACAAGATCCAGCCTCATCCACCAGAACACAGACACAAGTCCCCTCCACCAGGAAGCCTACACAACCCACTGAACCAACCTTAGCCACTGGAGACAGACACCAGAAACAACGGAAACTATGAACCTGCAGCCTGCGAAGAGGAGACCCCAAACACAGTAAGTTAAGCAAAATGAGAAGACAGAGAAACACACAGCAGATGAAGGAGCAAGGCAAAAACCCACCAGACCTAGTAAATGAAGAGAAAATAGGCAGTCCACCTGAAAAAGAATTCAGAATAATGATAGTAAAGATGATCCAAAATCTTGGAAATAGAATGGAGAAAACACAAGAAACGTTTAACAAGGACCTAGAAGAACTAAAGAGCAAACAAACAGAGATGAACAACACAGTAACTGAAATTAAAAATTCTCTACAAGGGATCAATAGCAGAATAACTGAGGCAGAAGAACGGATAAGTGACCTGGAAGATAAAATAATGGAAATAACTACTACAGAGCAGAATAAAGAAAAAAGAATGAAAAGAATTGAGGACAGTCTCAGAGACCTCTGGGACAACATTAAACGCACCAACATTCGAATTATAGGGGTCCCAGAAGAAGAATTGAAAAAGAAAGGGACTGAGAAAATATTTGAAGAGATTATAGTTGAAAACTTCCCTAACATGGGAAAGGAAATAGTTAATCAAGTCCAGGAAGCACAGAGAGTCCCATACAGGATAAATCCAAGGAGAAACATGCCAAGACTCATATTAATCAAACTATCAAAAATTAAATACAAAGAAAAAATATTAAAAGCAGCAAGGGAAAAACAACAAGTAACACATAAGGGAATCCCCATAAGGTTAACAGCTGATCTTTCAGCAGAAACTGCAAGCCAGAAGGGAGTGGCAGGACATATTTAAAGTGATGAAAGAGAAAAACCTACAGCCAAGATTACTCTACCCAGCAAGTATCTCATTCACATTTGACGGAGAAATTAAAAGCTTTACAGACAAGCAAAAGCTAAGAGAATTCAGCAACACCAAACCAGCTTTACAACAAATGCTAAAGGAACTTCTCTAGGCAGGAAACACAAGAGAAGGAAAAGACATACGATAATAAACCCAAAACAATTAAGAAAATAGTAATAGAAGCATACATATTGATAATTACCTTAAATGTAAATGGATTAAATGCTCCAACCAAAAGACATAGACTGGCTGAATGGATAGAAAAACAAGACCCCTATATATGCTGTCTACGAGAGACCCATTTCAGACCTAGGGACACATACAGACTAAAAGTGAGGGGATGGAAAAAGATATTCCATGCAAATGGAAATCAAAAGAAAGCTGGAGCAGCAATTGTCATATCAGACAAAATAGACTTTAAAGACTATTACAAGAGGCAAAAAAGGACACTACATAATGATCAAGGGATCAACCCAAGAAGAAGCTAAAACAATTGTAAATATTTATGCACCCAACATAGGAGCACTTCAATACATAAGGCAAATGCTAACAGCCACAAAAGGGGAAACTGACGGTAACACAATCATAGTAGGGGACTTTAACACCTTGCTTTCACCAATGGACAGATCATCCAAAATGAAAATGAATAAGGAAACACAAGCTTTAAATGATGCATTAAACGAGATGGACTTGATATTTATAGGACATTCCAACCAAAAGCAACAGAATACACTCTCTTCTCAAGTGCTCATGGAACATTCTCCAGGATAGATCATATCTGGGGTCACAAATCAAGCCTTGATAAGTTAAAGAAAACTGAAATCATATCAAGTATCTTTTCCAACCACAACGCTATGATACTAGTTATCAGCTACAGGAAAAAAATTGTAAAAACTACAAACACATGGAGGCTAAACAATACACTACTAAATAAGTGATCACTGAGGAAATCAAAAAATACCTAGAAACAAATGACAGTGAAAACACGACAAACCAAAACCTATGGGATGCAGCAAAAGCAGTTCTGAGAGGGAAGTTTATAGCAATACAGTCCTAACTCAAGAAACAAGAAACATCTCAAATAAAAAAACCTAACCTTACACCTAAAGCAATTAGAGAGAGAAGAACAGAAAAAAACCCAAAGTTAGCAGAAGGAAAGAAATCATAAAGATCAGATGAGAAATAAAGGAAAAAGAAATGAAACGATAGCAAAGACCACTAAAATTAAAGCTGGTTCTTTGAGAAGATAAACAAAATTGATAAACCATTAGTCAGACTTATCAAGAAAAAAAGGGAGAAGACTCAAATCAATAGAATTAGAAATGAAAAAGGAGAAGTAACAACGGACACTGCAAAAATGCAAAGGATCATGAGAGATTACTACAGGTAACTCTATGCCAATAAAAGGGACAACCTGGAAGAAATGGAGAAATTCTTAGAAATGCACAACCTTCCGAGATTGAACCAGGAAGAAATAGAAAATATGAACAGACCAGTCACAAGCACTGAAATTGAAACTGTGATTAAAAATCTTCCAACAAACAGAAGCCCAGGACCAGATGGCTTCACAGGCGAATTCGATCAAACATTTAGAGAAGAGCTAACACGTATCCTTCTTAAACTCTTCCAAAATATAGCAGAGGGAGGAACACTCCCAAACTCATTCTACGAGGCCACATCACGCTGGTACTAAAACCAGACAAAGATGTCACAAAGAGAGAATACTACAGGCCAATATCACTGATGAACATGGATGCAAAAATACTCAACAAAATACTAGCAAACAGAATCCAACAGCACATTAAAAGGATCATACACTATGATCAACTGGGGTTTATTCCAGGAATGCAAGGATTCTTCAGTATACTCAAATCAATCAACGGGATACACCATATTAACAAGTTGAAGGAGAAAAACCATATGAGCATCTCAATAGATGCAGAGAAAGCTTTTGACAAAATTCAACACCCATTTATGATAAAAACCCTGCAGAAAGTAGGCATAGAGGGAACTTTCCTCAACATAATAAAGGCCGTATATGACAAACCCACAGCCAGCATCGTCCTCAATGGTGAAAAACTGAAACCATTTCCACTAAGATCAGGAACAAGACAAGGTTGCGCACTCTCACCACTCTTATTCAACATAGTTTTGGAAGTTTTAGCCACAGCAATCAGAGAAGAAAAGGAAATAAAAGGAATCCAAATTGGAAAAGAAGAAGTAAAGCTGTCACTGTTTGCAGATGACATGATACTATACATAGAGAATCCTAAAGATGCTACCAGAAAACTACTAGAGCTAATCAATGAATTTGGTAAAGTAGCAGGATACAAAATTAATGCACAGAAATCTCTTGTATTCCTATACACTAATGATGAAAAATCTGAAAGTGAAATTAAGAAAACACTCCCATTTACCATTGCAACGAAAAGAATAAAATATCTAGGAATAAACCTACCTAAGGAGACAGAAGACCTGTATGCAGAAAGTTAGAAGACACTGATGAAAGAAATTAAAGATGATACAAATAGATGGAGAGATATACCATGCTCCTGGATTGGAAGAATCAATATTGTGAAAATGACTCTACTACCCAAAGCAATCTACAGATTCAATGCAATCCCTATCAAACTACCACTGGCATTTTTCACAGAACTAGAACAAAAAATTTCACAATTTGTATGGAAACACAAAAGACCCCGAATAGCCAAAGCAATCTTGAGAACGAAAAATGGAGCTGGAGGAATCAGGCTCCCTGAATTCAGAGTATACCACAAAGCTACAGTAATCAAGACAGTATGGTACTGGCACAAAAACAGAAATATAGATCAATGGAACAGGATAGAAAGCCCAGAGATAAACCCACGCACATATGGTCACCTTATCTTTGGTAAAGGATGCAGGAATGTACAGTGGAGAAAGGACAGTCTCTTCATCGAGTGGTGCTGGGAAAACTGGGCAGGGACATGTAAAAGTATGAGATTAGATGACTCCCTAACACCATATACAAAAATAAGCTCAAAATGGATTAAAGACCTAAATGTAAGGCCAGAAACTATCAAACTCTTAGAGGAAAACATAGAACACTCTATGACATAAATCACAGCAAGGTCCTTTTGGACCCACCTCCTAGAGGAATGGAAATAAAGACAAAAATAAACACATGGGACCTAATGTAACTTAAAAGCTTTTGCACAGCAAAGGAAACCATAAACAAGACGAACAGACAACCCTCAGAATGGGAGAAAATATTTGCAAATGAAGCAACTGACAAAAATGTCATGAAGAACCTAGGGGTAAAACAGGAATAAAGACACAGACCTACTTGAAAATGGACTTGAGGATATGGGGAGGGGGAAGGGTAAGCTGTGACAAAGCAAGAGAGAGGCGTGGACATATATACACTACCAGACGTAAGGTAGATAGCTAGTGGGAAGCAGCCGCATAGCACAGGGAGATCAGCTCGGTGCTTTGTGACCGCCTGGAGGGGTGGGATAGGTAGGGTGGGAGGGAGATGCAAGAGGGAATGGATATGGGAACATATGTATATGTATAACTGATTCACTTTGTTATAAAGCAGAAACTAACACCATTGTTAAGCAATTATACTCCAATAAAGATGTAAAAAAAAAAAAATTGGGTAGCATCAGTCCTCCAACGTTGTTTTTCTCTTTCGATATTGGCTTTTCTGGGTTTTTGTCTCTCCATACAAAGTTTAGAATCAGTTTGTTGATATCCATGAATTAACTTTCTAGGATTTTGATTGGAATTGCACTGAATCTATAGATCAAGTTGAGAAGAACTGACATCTTGACAATATTGAGTCTTCTTTTTTTTTTTTTTTTTTTTTTTTTTTTTTTTTTTTTGTGGTACGCGGGCCTCTCACTGTTGTGGCCTCTCCCGTTGCGGAGCACAGGCTCCGGATGCACAGGCTCAGCAGCCATGGCTCACGGGCCCAGCCGCTCCGCGGTATATGGGATCCTCCCAGACCGGGGCACGAACCCGCATCCCCTGCATCGGCAGGCGGACTCTCAACCACTGCGCCACCAGGGAGGCCCCAATATTGAGTCTTCTTATTCATGAACATGGAATATTTCACCATTTATTTAGTTCTTGATTTCATTCATCAGAGTTTTGTAGCTTTCCTTATATGGATCTTATACATATTTTGTTAGATTTATAACTAAATATTTATTTTTTGTGTGATAATGTAAATGCTATTGTGTTTTTGATTTCAAGTTATACTTGTTCATTTTTGGCATCTAAGAAAACAATTGATTTTTGTATATTAACCTTATATCTTGCAATCTTGCTGTGATCACTTATTAGTTCCCAGAGTTTATGTGTTGATTCATTCAGATTTTCTACAAACATTATCGTATCACCTGTGAACAGAGAAAGTGTTATGTCTTCCTTCCTAATCTGTATACCTTTTATTTCCTTTTCTTGCCTTGTTGTATTAGCAAGGACTTTCAGTATGATATTGAAAAGGAGTTGTGGAGGGGACATCATTGCCTTTACCACATTTTAGTGGAAAAGCTTTGAGTTTCTCATCGTAAATTATGATGTTAGCTGCAAGTATTTTTGTAGATAGTCTTTATCAAGTTCCCCTCTATTCCTAGTGTACTGAGAGTTTTTATCATGAATGGGTGTTGGGTTTTGTCGAAAGCGTTTTTCTTTACCTATTAATATGTTCATGTGATTTTTCTTTTTTAGTCTGTTGATGTAATGGATTATGTTAATTTATTTTTGAGTATTAAATAAGCCTCACTTACTTGGGATAAATTGCACTTGGTCATGGTGTACAAATTGAATTTTTCACCTAAATTTACATCTTTTTTGGGTACCAAGAAAAAATTAGAAATGATTATGAAAGTTCATGTTTTAAAAAGATCATGTGAATGGGTGTTATGAGTTAAACTGCTCAGGAAACACTGGACCAGACAGTCTCTGCGTCTCCATGTGGGTATATATTCAATATTTAGGGCCAGTTTTTAGGCCAGCAGAAAAGCAGCTGCTTGTCAAGAAGGAGAAAGGAAGATGAGCAATAAACAAAATTGTAGTCATTTTTGCTCTCTTAGGAAAAACAAGTTATAAAACTATTCAGTTGCAGACATTCTTCCAATTCCTATTCTATGTAGATTTTTGCCTTTGACATTTATGCTTATATGTAATATTTTTATCTGTTATTTTGGAGCGTGATGCTGGTTTTCTCAAATACAAGATCTGCTGTCAAGAACAAATTACCTAATCCTGCCTCTAGCTGAATTTAGAATGAGACCTAATATGTGTAGTATAGGACAGAAAAGGAACAAACAAAACAGGGATCAGAAACTCTAGTAGTAGATTTACTTCTGTTGCTCATAATGCTGTGACTCTAGGCAATTAATTAAACTGCTGTATGACTTAGTTTCCTGTTTTGTTGAATTGGGAAAATACCACCTGGTATGTCAGGGAGATTGATGACTTTTTCATCTAGATTTCATACTACATGTTGAAAGTTTTGTGATGGATTTTCAAGGCAGAAGTATTTCCTTATTCCATAGTTTACTTAGTTTTCCATGTGTTTACAGTTTTTCTCCTTAGTTTTCAACTTAGGGACATCTCTATTTTCTGCAAGCATACTTTTTCAGTATTAATAATGTATGTGTGATATCCTTTAAATCCAGTGGAAGTTCAAGAGTCACAGTAAGAGAATGAAGAGAGGGAAGAAGAAATTTAGGTCCAAATGTTTTCCTGAGTATATTGTATTCTTTTAAATACTGATCCTCTTACAAACCCAGACAAATTTTAGGAGAGATTGGGAAGAAGAAAAACTTGTCTTTGATAACTTCCTTTTCATTTTTTCTCTTTTCTTTTTCTTCCGCAAATCTGATACTGCTTCTGGTATATTGTGTCTTAGTCGGTGCTTTGTTGCCCTAGGAGGAACACCGTGTTCATTGATCCATTCATTGATCCATTCATGAAGTATCTATTGAGCATCTACTAGGTGCCAGGCTTATATTAGGCTCCTAAGATCTTATAGCAAATAAAACAGAAAAAAGTCTTTCTTTCAAGAACCTTATATTTTCTGGGAGAATACAGATATTAAACACATATATATTATGTCAGGCATTACTCAGCAATGAAGAACGATGAAGCACGGCAAGGAGGTTAGAGAACAGCTTCAGTGGAGTGAGGTGTCATTTTATATAGGGTTGTCAGGGAAGGCTTCTCTGGTAAGACGATGTTAGAGAGGACATGTGAAAAAAGTAAAGGAATGAGCCATGCAGATATCTGTGGGAAGTGTATTCCAGGCAAAGGGAGAAGCAAGTGTAAAGCCTGAGCCATTTGGAAGCTTGACGTGTACAAGGACCAAGAGAGAGTCTGATGTGGCTGGAGCAGAGTGAGAGAAGGGGAAGAAGTGGACGATGAGGCAGAGAGATAGTAGTTGGCCAAATGATGGGGATGTGGAGGCCATTGTATGAACTTAAGTTCTTTTACTGAGTGTGGTGGGAAGCCATTGGAGAGCTGAGCAGTGCAATGACATATCTGACAATTTAAACTGTTCCTTTGGCTATAGTGTAGAGATTCGATTGGAGGGGGCATGACACTCAGTATTGCTGTTCAACTAGTGGTAGGATTGCACTTCCTGGCCCTGCTGTAGGTGGAGCCATTTGGCTAATATTGATCACTGTATTGTGACTCATCCGAACATGATTTACTTTTAAATTGGAGAATCTGATTTTTTGTGTGTGAATCTCTAATTTTGCTTTACCACAGCAACTGACAGGAATGTAGAGAGTGACTGCTTTATCATCAAGTGAAGACCACATGGAGTGGAGTCCCTGGCTGATCTGCAGTGGACATAAACTGTGAGTGAGAAATAAACCATCATGTTTGAAACCACTGAGCATTTATATTTAAGGTGCTTATTTGGTAACTCGAAGTAGGATGCTGCCATAACAGCAACAAAAAAATATATATTGTCTTAGAGATGGATGTGGACAGCAAGGCCATTATCAGAATCTGGAAGGATGGTATTTCATGGTTTGCAATGGCAAGTTATGTGATAAAATCTTTGATAACAGGGAAGGTAGACCAGGTAACTAATGAACATGTGTGGTCCTAGGGAAAGGCATTGGAAAACTAAATAGTAGTAGTGTATTTTTTTTTAAATGTATTTTATTGAGGTATAGTTGATTAGTAGTATATGTAGATTGATGCTGGCTGCTTTCATAAAAGATTACACCAAGAGTTGACCTCGGAAAGAATGTCCTGATTTGTAATCATGAATGAGAGTAGAGAATGTTCATAAATTTGGCAGTATGTGGAGTTGGAAGGCACTCACTTTCAACAACAAATAGTAAAAGATAAAATTTAGAAGTCCTTTGAGATATAAAATTCAATTAAAGTTGAGACATGTTGCAATAATCAAATTGAGACTATAGCCGCCCCACTCACTGTGGGGCAAGTGATTTCAACTGGACAAACAGTATAGAAAAAAAGAAGACTGAACATACAGCTCTTCCATAGAAGCTAATGAGCCGAAGGTGATCACCACACAGACTAAAGGTAAGTGGGTGAAAAAAAAAATCAAAGAAATATAGCAAATTAAGAAGTCTGTCAAGAAAAAGAAAAAACTGTGGATGAGGCTTCTGGCTCACGAACTGAGTACCATCAGACAGGTAAGAAGTCTACTAAGCTTTTAAGACTGTTGTACTGTAAAAGAAACCGTGAACTAGACTATAATGTCTCTAACTGTTGGAGACAATGACCCATAGGCCCCTTACATCCTACAGGCAGGAAACAGAATGTGAAATCTTTGTCCTTGAGGCTACCAGTGTCTATTTCAGCTTTGGCCAAGTAGAAAACTGGAAAATGTAACTCCTTCCAGAGAGTAGAGCCATGAGCCTCACGAGGTTGTTTTGAAGATTCCTATTCTTCCTCCATATCTTCCTCCTTCTCCACTGCCTCGTCTCCCTCTTCTCCTCTTTTCCTTCTTTGTCCTCAGTAGGACCAAAACCTGGTTCTGAAATCAAATTTGTTTAACTAGAGCGGATATCTTGAATATTTGTTTCCAGTTCCTTTCCCTCAAGGTAGGTTCCAGGGAATGGCTAAGGATTTAGGTTTCAAGTCACCATTTTCAGCTTATGGGAAGATGAGTCTTATCTGTAACCCAGTATCTCTCAAGCATTAGCTATATATTAGAACTACCTGGACTCTTGAAAAAAAAACAATACTGATGCTTGAGCCTCACATGTTTTTGTGACCCTCTGGCTTCTGGACTTCAGGTTCTTGATATTTTTAGTTCTCTGATCATACTTGTTTTGATATTACTGCTTGTTATAAATGAGAAATTCTTGGGCCATGACAAGGAAGACAGGGGTAATTTGGGACAACTGAGCTGCATAAATGGTGAATGGTTTTGTCAATTGTCTCGTCTCAAACATTTGATAAATTTTGTTGGAGGGAAATAGAGCAAAACTGAAGGAAATGAACCAAATGTGCCTCATTTTGTTGGATTAAGCGTGGTTTTTTTTTTTTCCGTCAAACAAATATATGTTGCAAGCAAACAGTCAAATCCCTTTCGTCTTTATTATATGCATTTTCACATCTGCTTTGGCTAACATCTGCTCACCCCTGTTATGAACTTGAATACTGACTAAGTAGTAATCAAATGTCAAGGTGGTTCCCCATTCTCTTGTCAATTTCAAAATAATAACAATTACCATATTTCCCCAAACTTATTTGTTCTGCATCTGGAGAGCATGGACTGTTCTTTCCTGCTAGGCTGCTGCCACCACTTGCCTGTGTGATTTGATTCTGTGTGTACAACCCTCTCATAGCTATAGCTCCAATTGTATTACTAAAAGTCCCTAGATTCTTTGTTTTTCTTTCAAGTCCTTCAAAGGGCAGAACGTCTCATATATATTTTATCACCAGTATTGTATTTGCTTTGCTTTTCGGTCACTCCTCAATGCAACCAACATTTATTGAGCACTTACTGTGCACAAGGGGTATGTGCTGGGTATTGGAGGCATTTGAAGATGAGGAAGATGGAATCAAGAATTGGAAGTAGATTTCAGTCTGAGAAGGCAAAGGATATGTGTGTGGTTAACACAATACAGATGTTTTTTACATACTTTGATAGTAATGCAGACAGAATGCAAAAAGTTGGACGTGGCTAGCTCGGTACTGGCACGTGGACATTTGAGATATACTAAATCTCAAGTTGTGGAGTAGAGACACTTTTCGGAAGTGATAGTTTCCCATTTCACTTGCCTATTTACATACTTCATGTGTTCACGGAGGACTGTATTCCCCCAGAGCAAGTCTATAAAGGAAAATAACCCTAAGATATCCCTTTTTGCTTGATGTATGTTCCTGTCCTTCTAATGGGCATATGCCCTCAACTCTGCAGTAGATTCCATGGGTACTGACTGAGCATTTGTACATGGTTACTAAGCTTCACAACTTTAGTCCAATCCAAGCCTCACAACAGTGTGTATGGAAGGCATTATTACTCCTGGATAAAAACGAGGTAGAAAGATCCGACAGTGTAAATGAGTTTTATAATATCTAGAATATGGCCAAGCCATGTTTTGAACACTAATGTCTTGACTAAATGTTCAGTGGCCACACCATGGGTGCCACATGAATAAATGAACTATTATGAAAGCAACAAGAAGAAGTTTTCTTCTCTTGGTCCATCTCACCGCTGTGGTCAGTGCTGCTCCTGTGCTCAACTTTGATGTATTACACAATTCTGGGAGCATATTCATAAGGAACACAATAAGAATGATGCTCCTCTGCCGAGGTGCTTGTGCACCCTGACTGTCCACACACAGAATAAACGGGGCATGGAGAGTGGACTAATCAACTCTAGGCTAGGTGTTGGTATATATTTTAACTCCATAGAGTATTTGATAGAAATTAACATGTCTCTTGGTAACCTTCAAATCATAAATACTTAAAATGCTCATCTACATTATTTATAAAGATGTGTTATGAATGGGTATGTGTGCTTTTATAGTTAGAAAATGTATGTGTGTACATATATATGTTTAAGTGCATGTATATTTGGAGGGTCTGTCTCTTAAAACTAAGCTATATATTCAAATGCAAAGTATATTTAACTCATTTCATATGATAATATATTTATTCAAAATTTTCAGGCTACATATATGTATAAATTCTGAGGCTGCTTATGATACCTGAAATGGAAATGAAAGATGGCTTATCCTACCTATGCATTTTTTTGAAACTTTAATTCCTCTCAGACTGAGGAAATCTGTGTGCTCCTGCAGGCGTGCTCGATTCATTTTCTGCTCTGATGTTTTGTATGTGATGGCTAAATTCTTGAAAAAGTATGAGCATATGAGAGGCTAAAGCTGTGCTCCCAGACTGGGCAGAGCCTACCATACATCCAAGCCAGAGTAATTGTATACAATGAGATTCTATTCTTGTAACTTGCATTTAGATATGAAATGATAATTATAGAAGTTATTCTGTTGCTGTATTTTTGTACTAACAAGTTCAGTTTGTAGAAGACTGATGTTTCTCCTGTAGAATTAGATGGGCAAAGGCTTGACTCTGGCTCCCCTTTCACTGTATGTTAGAAATCTTGATTTCTTTCTATAGGGCCAATGGCTAGACTTTTGCATCCCCCTTGGATAGGAAAATCAGACCCTTGATAGTAAAATTTAGATAACCTAGGTGTTGTTATGGCTCCCTGACCAGTTTGACATCAGGAAATGATGAATGGTGCAAAGAACTTTAGAATTTAAAGAAAAAATTAGGGAAAAGATGGACTAGGAATGTATTTTCTGATCAGTCTTTCTCATAGGCTGGGAAAAATTGATCCCCTATGAATGGGCTGTGGGCCATCATGTGTTGAGAAGGAGTGAGAGCTGGAGGAAATTAAGAAAAGATATTGGATTGCCAGGTCTTTGTAAAATTCATCCCTCTGTGTTGGTCTTGGGCTAACATATTGACAGAATTCAATAGAGAGTGAATGCCATGAGGTCATGTGGAATGTAACCACAGATATAAGAGCTTTTATGGACTAAATTGATGTGTTGTTGCAAAAATTATGTTTTTTTCTCTTAAGGTCCTCCCTGACTTTGGTTTCTTCCTTATTGGTTCTCATTTGTTTTAGATTTGTCTCTGGTACTGTTCTACTCCATTGTTTGACCTTGTTTGACCTTGTTTGAATTTTATACAAATAATATAATCATTTAAAATTTTAAATGCCTTTACAAGTACCAATAAATTTCTAGTCTTAAAACTAGTCCCCTTTGGAAGAAAATATTTATTTACACTGGTCCTCAGGAAAGACACTCTAAAAGTTTCATTGTCATGTCATCTGTTTTTAAAGCTTCATTTAAATATACTTTTAATCTACTAACCAAATATTAAATGTATTGATGGACTATATATAGCAATTGTTGGGGCCAAAGAAATACTAAGACTTTTTCCCCAAGAGACAAAATGTCTATTGAGGACATCATGTAGAGCTGACAGAAAAAGGCTGGAGTTGTTTCCACCATATCATATTCCAAGTGTACCGTACTCAAGTATTAATATGTAAGGATTTATTTTCAATACTCTACAGAGGATCAGTGGAGAAAGGAAGCCAATACTGATAAATACAACACATGTCCTGTCTCTAAAGAAAACAGTCTTGTTTTGAAGACTTTAGTTTGGTTCAGGTGCTCAGTCTGTTTTCTGAACAAGGACTGAAGAAATAGTGGGTTGGCCTGTTGCTGCGAAAATTACATACTTCCTCCCAAGGGTCTCCTTGATTTTGATTTTTAAAAGTGAATCCATTGATTTTTAGATTTGGCTCTCTAATCATTACTGTCTCATGGTTCTCGCTAGAAAAACAAAGTGGAAGAAAAATTAAACCAGTATTTATTTGAGGGGGAAGAAGAGCAAAGTGTTTAAATGTCCTGTTCTTACTATAAATAAATATATAAATTTCATGTTGAACATTTGGAAAATGAAGATAAACAAAACAGAAAATAACTTTTTTTGATGCACAAATGTGTTTTTTGGAAAAAATTCGGTTCTGCTATAGATATATGGTTATAAATTTTATTCCTCTCAAATACATAATATACACACTTTTACTTGTTTTTGAATATTCTTCCATTCTGGTTGTGTTCAGTAATTAGATTGATTAGAATGTTCCAATATAAAACTGCTATTATGAACATTCATGTTAGTAAATCTTTCTGTATGTACAGGATTCCTTCTTTAAAATTTATTCCTTAAAGTAACTTCATGGTTGAAAAATGATGCCTATTTTATTTCTTTTTTATATTCTGACCAAATGTCTTCCAAAAATAATGTACTCAATTGTTCTTTCATTTATGACAGAGCTTGTTTTCCACCACTCTTCATTCTTGAATATTGTCATGTATCTTTTGTTTAACTTTATATTCCTTTGCTCACTAGTGTGGTAGTTTCTGGGCATTCTTCTTTTACAAACTGCTTATGCCTTTGCCATTTTTGAGGTAATTATCTTCTTTCCTCCCTCCCTTCCTTCCTTTTTTTTTTTTTAAAAAAAAACCTATTTCTCTCCAGCTTTTTAAAAAGTATAACCATTTTAAGTGTACAGTTTAAAGGATTATGTACACTTTTAATATTACTCCACAATTGAGACATGGACGTTTAATCTAGAATGGTGAGAAAATACATTTCTGTTGTTTAAGCCACCCATTCTATGGTATTTTGTTATGACAGCCTGAGCTGTCTGTCAGTCAAGCCAGAGGGTGGGCTAGTTCATTGCCCTCTTTCCCTTTGTGAATGCAGAGTGGAAGGTCATGTCACTCACTTCCTAGAGACAGAGTTACAAAGCTTGATTCCTAGCACTCTGATCACACCAGGGGAGGAGTTGGCACTTTCTCAAGCATAATGTAGAGCTGACAGAAAAAGGCTGGAGTTAAGTTTCCACCATATCATATTGCAAGTATACCATACTCAAGTATTAATATATAAGGATTTATTTTCAAAGATGTTTATTGAAGTATTGCTTGTCTTGGCACAAAATAGAGTACAGAGGAAATGCTCAACTAAAAAAAAAAGCAAACAATAGTTCAATAATTCTCTATTCTCTACCCTATGGAATATAATACAGACGTTAAAAAGAATGAACTGGAGCCAGACCAGTTAATATAGGATAAATATCTTTTATTGTTCCCTCTTTTCATATCCATATTCATTCAACCACAATCTACTGACCCTACTTCTAAACTCTCTCATAAATGCATTCATGTTTCTCCATGTCCACTGTCCTTTATTTCAGGCTACCATGAACTCTGGCTCCATTACTCAACATATTCTTAATATGTTAAGTATCTAATCCTGCCCCTCTGAACTTCCTTCTTCACATGGAAATCAGAAATATTTTTCTATAATGAAAATGATATTAGTTCTGTCCACAGCTTAAATCCTTCAGTGGTTTTCCTCAGTTACTCTCAGGTTAATAATCAAGTATATTTATATGAATTCATAACTATAATAGCATATAAATTTGTATGATCTACTTTTGAAAATCACAAATGAAAAGAACAAACACAACAGCAAAATTAATCATTTTTAAATAAAAAATTGCTCTCCAGAATAATTCTTGTAACAAAATGACATCAAAATGATAATTGCATACTGTAAAAAAAAGAATAACACTTCAATCTAAGCTGTACTCAGAGGGAAATCCATAGCCTGGAATCCTTTGGTTATAAAACAAGAGAAAATAAAACAGAACATTCAAATGTAAGAAGCTGCACAGAAATAAAAATAAAACACTGAGAAGCATAAAGAATGAATTAGTAAAACTGAAACAGAAGTTAATGATTTAGGAAGCAAAAGAACAGGGGATCAGTAATTGAAAAGTTAATACTCAACCTCATGGAAGGTTTACTCAAGGGAACAAAAGTAAGAAAAGAAAAATACATTAAAGTGGAGAGAAGATAGGGCCACATATAGGAAAGATGCTGAAATATTTGTGAGAGGATATCTTTTAAAGTTTATGTTGGGACTTCCCTGGTGGTGCAGTGTTTAAGAATATGCCTGCTAATGCAGGGGACATGGGTTTGAGCCCTGGTCCGGGAAGATCCCACATGCCACGGAGCAACTAGGCCCGTGCACCACAACTACTGAGCCTGCGCTCTAGAGCCTGCAAGCCACAACTGCTGAACCCGCGTGCCACAACTACTGAAACCCGTGTGCCTAGAGCCCACACTCTGCGACAAAAGAAGCCACCACAATGAGAAGCCTGTGCACCACAACGAAGAGTAGCCCCCGGGCTTCCCTGGTGGTGCAGTGGTTGCGAGTCCGCCTGCCGATGCAGGGGATGTGGGTTCGTGCCCCGGTCTGGGAAGATCCCACATGCCGCGGAGCGGCTGGGCCCGTGAGCCATGGCCGCTGAGCCTGCGCATCCGGAGCCTGTGCTCCGCAACGGGAGAGGCCACAGCAGTGAGAAGCCCGCGTACCGCAAAAAAAAAAAAAAAAAAAAAAGAGTAGCCCCCTTTTTTCGCAACTAGAGAAAAAAGCCTGTGCACAGCCACGAAGACCCAACACAGCCAAAAAAAACGTTTATATTAATAAAATTATTAGTCTTGATAAAATGGGGAATTTTAAGGAAAATATAAAGTGAACCAAACTGTCTAAACAGTAAGTAAATAAGAGGAACAGACTAACATGAAAGGGTTTTAAAAAGTTAGCAAGAATTACTCCCCCAAAATGTCCTAGCCAGTATGATTTTACAGGATTCCCTCTCCTCCACACTGGTTCAAAAAAGGCTTAATTCTTCTATGCAGAAAATAATGGCATGATTCTGAATTAAATTCATAAAGCTATCATAACCCCACCCAAACCAAAGACAGATCAAAAGGCCCAAAGACAAATCAACTGACATGTTATCTGTTGATTCAGATACCTAAATGATATCTATTTAGGTGTGCTGATTCAAGAAAAATACACAATGACCAAGAAGGACTTAATCCAATTATTAAGTTTGAGCACATTAATACAAACTAAAAAGAACATATGTTCTCCATCAAAACAATGCTTTTAAAAATTTCAGCATCTGTTCCTAATCAAATTCTTAGAAAACTAAGAATAGAATACTTCCTCACTATTACAAAGATTATTTATCTTAAATGAACACTCACCGTTACATTTAACAATGAAACACCAGAGGTATTCCCTTTAAAACCTCGAAAGTTGACAAGGATGTTATCATTTAACATGATTCTAAAAGTTTTATTATGATTCTCAGAAAACAAAACAAATGACTTTTAGTATTGGAAAAGAGGAAGTAAAAAGTCAGCATGTGAATTATGTGAAGACCATGATTGTCAACCTGAAAAACTCAAGAAAACCAGCTGAAAAACTGTAAGAACTAATAGCATAATTCAATAAGTTACAAAAATCAAAGCAAACACAAAATCCTATGAAATTTTCTGTTGATATATTGTCACTAATCAGTTAGTAAATATCTTTTGAGAGTCACATTTTCAATTATAAGGATGAAGTTTCCATTTATACTGAGATGAGGAGGACTTCAGAGGAATAAGTTTGAACTGGGGAGAAGCAAGATGTCTATTTGAATATGCCAAGTTAGAGACACCTGTGAGATTCAAATGCAGTTGAATTTATCATATATCAGTATAGAGTTCATTGGGCTAAAGATGCAGGTTGGGAGATGTTGGGATATATACAATATTTAAACTCATAAGACTTGAATTCACTTCAGGGGTGAGCGTAGTGAGAAAAAAAATTCATGTAAGGATCGAGCCTTGGGATGCTCCAAAATTTAGAGGTTGTTGAATACATACGAATCAGCAAAGGAGGCTGGAAGGCTGATAAGTTTAGAAGTGAACCATGAGTGAGTGCTGTTCTGGAGGCCAAGTAAAACATGTATTCTAAGAACAAAGACATAATCCTCTGTGGCAAATGCTGCCCATTAGTCAAGTAAGAAGAAGACAGAGAAGTTGGCATTGGACTTGACAATGTGAAGATTATTCATAATCTTGACGAGGCATTTTGGTGAAGTGATATGGATGTAAAGTCTGATTAGAGTAGGTTCAGGAAAGAAAAGAAAGGGAGAGGGATTAGAGACGTGAGCACTAAAAAAATCTCTTGAGTTTATCTATGGAAGGAAACAGAAAAATAGGACATTAGTTAGACAAGGCTGCAATTAAGAGCTTTTTACTTTTTTTTTTTTAAAGAGAGAACATGTAACAGCATTTTGGTGTGCAGAAGGGAATAATCCAGGAGCATATGGAATGTTGATGGTATATGAGAGTAAGGTAGAGTTTCTGAAACTGTACCTTTGAATGAGCAAGAGTCTATAGATCCAGCTAGAGTATAATGGAGCCGTTGGTACTGGGAGTAGAGACAGTCCACTCATAACAACAGTAGGGAAAGTATATAGATACAGATTCAAGTTGTCTGGTGAATGTGATAGTTAGAATGTGTCAAAATTTTCTTCATCTTCTTCTGTTCTGATTATAACTTTGTCCTTTTTTTTTGGTTCTCCATTTATCTTTTGTGGTAATAAAAACTGTAAGAGCTCCGTGACATAAATAGTTATAGAAAAACTTAAAGTTTTAGAAAAATTTAAATAACTTTTCAAGAGTCTCGTCTTTAAATACCTTAGGATATTTCACTGCAAAACTAGTTTAGCTGGTGAAGTTTTGAACATTTTTCTACTAAGCTTGTTTTTACTTTAATGTATTTATACTTGCTGTTTCTTCTGCATGGCTCATCTTTCTTCCAGATATACACATGGCTGGCTTCCTGTTATTATTTATATCTCTCCTTAAATTTTACTTTGTCTGATAAAGCTTGACTGCCCTGCCCAAAAGAACCCTATCCCCCAGTCATTTTCATTTCTATTGTCTTGATTTTTTTTCATGGAATTTGTCACTTTCTGTAATTATCTTATTTACCGTTTTTTTTTTTTTTTGTTCAATTTCTGTCTCTTTCCACAAGTCTGTAAGTTCCATGAGGTTAGCAATATTGCTGGTCTGGTTCACCTGTGCACCCAGCGTATTAATGTTTGTTGTGTCTCCAGCAATTACTGTGTGTTGAATGAATGCATAAATGATCAGGAAATTATAGCATAAAAACACTAAAATGGTAACACACATTATATATTTAATTATTTTTAGGAATTCTTCCACATATGAAAGAATGAAATTATAATCGTCCTAGAAGAATTGCATACAAAAATGCTGGAGACCCATTGAGGACAGGGATTGTTGTTATTTTGCTTTGTATCTTCCACCTTGACCAATGCAGTGTTTTGTAAATAAAAGCATTATGGTTAATACTCACTAAATGAATTCATGAATAAATTGATGAATTAATGAAATTTGCTAAAACCGAGGCATACTTCAGGTTTGTTACCTTATTTTTCCTAAATCAGTATTTTACTGTGGGTAATACTTTAAAAAACAGGAATTAGCACATGCGATTGAACATGCCTGGTTTTTAAAGCAACTTAGGGCTTTAAAGACTTTAGCATCCCCTCCTAGGTACTAACTAGAGAATTAAGGAGTATATAATTAGCTTTATAATAAGCTGATTATAGAGCAACACCAGTGTGGAGCAACAGATCATCTTATCATCTAGGATACTGCATGAGATCAAGGAGAGAAACATTTATTATATTAAAGAAAAGTTACATTGCCCTTTTAGTACAAAGGGCTACATAAAACTGGTTATGTTGTAGGGAGAAATGCTTAGACGTAAGCATTTTGCTTTTATGTATTAGTATCCTACTGAAGTTCTTAGGGTAGAAAGCAGTTATGATTACTGGCACGTGTTCATAGGCATATTTTATTATGAGTAGAACATGGAAAACTAAAGACTGCCTCATCTCAACAAACCCTGTGCAGAAAATTATTCAGAAGGTGATGGATTAGTCAAAATCAGCTTCTTAGCCATTTACAATGCAGAGGTTGGCATTGTGACATTCAGATGGGTAATTTTTAAATTCCTTAACAGACCAATGTTGAAAGTCAGTGTAAGTGTATTGACTTTATATAAACTCATTGTCTAGCTCCTTTATTATCTTGTTAATTAATTCATTTAACATTACAGAGTTAACATTATATGCGTCAGATAATCCTAAGCATCAAAGATAAGTAAGATGTCATAAAACCTGCCCTTCCTGAACATATACTGGGCCAAGAATCTGAAGTGAATATAAAAGAAGAAAGCCAAGGTGCAAGAGGAGCATTTCTTAAATTTTAAGGAGTATATGAATCACCTGGAAGGGGGGATGGGAGAGTCTTGTTAAAATGATTATTGAATTGAATGATATTGAATTAGATAGGTCTGGGTTTGGGCCTGAGCTTCTGTATTTCTAACAAGCTCCCAGATGATGCTGCTGATTCTTGGACAATACCATAAGTAAGGAGACAGTGTAAAACAAGGGGAGGTCTTTGATTTTCTGAACCTTTCAGTGATTTGAATAGATGCCAGGGATAAAAGCAAGACAGAGTGAAATGCTGAAAAGCTTTGTATGCACATGTGAGGGTACTCTGACTGGCACCTCTGAACCTTGTTATTACCATATGCAAATAGCTCTTTGGCCACTCTTCACAGCTGCGCCCTGCCCACCCTTGGGAGAACCAGCCTGGGAACAATGCCCACTCAGGCCCTGTAGACATGCTTGAGACCACTTAGGAAAAGAATTCTAGGTGCTTCAAGATATAAATTGTCTCCAATGCATGGACGCATGAGAGATCATAGATCCAGATAAAACAGAATCTACAGACATGGAACTGGATTCAGAATGTGGAAGGACTCAAATCCTCATGTATACTTGTGTACACATACTTGAGTAGAATGAAGGAGCTGGGGGCAAGGCCCCCAGAACAGGGATAAAGTGAAAAGTGTAGACAGTTGGGCTTTTGTTATATATTCTCAGCTCTGTGCTGTGCGTATGTCCTAGGGATTCTCTGATATATGAAAGGATGAGGTTCCATAACACAAAATAAGGAATAAAATATCAGTTAATCTGGAGTTCCTAAGACAACTTTAGAATTATCAATCTCATCATTTTTCTTCACTCTTTAGTCAGGGGCTAGCCATTCCAATGGGAAGAAGGCATGCCAATGAATGATCTACTAGTAGTTTATTGCCATTTAATAATCACTTTCATTATCCCTATTTCCTATTTTCATCTTCTCTATTATCCTCAAAAAAGATAAGTAAAACAAATATAAAAATTAGATTATATGACAGTAGAACTCTGACCCACAACCTGGGCAGCAACTAGCTCAAGAAGCCAAACCACAATCTCCGTAGGAATCAGTCCAGAATGGTCAGGACTTAGTCAATGACTATCAACTTCTCTATTTTTTGCTCTCACTTCCAAGTCAGAAAGCAATGCGAGACAGACAGATACGCTTCTGAAACCAATCATATAAGATGTCTTGAAGCTACTTAGCCCACCTACAGCTTCCCCATTCCAACACAAAGACACAAGCATCACTTATGACTAACTGTTACTAGATCTCATGGGAACATCGAAGTCTAAATCCTCTTGTTCTCCAGGAAGAAACTCCTGTTTCTTGTATGTATTCCCATTACATCTTAATTGTTGTCCCTATCTCTTTAAATGGCATAACATCACCAGGAATGATTTGGGCCTTCATTGTCTGCTCTGGGGAAAGGTTGACTGGAACAAAACTGTTCACTTGAGAATCATAGAAAACAAAGGAAAGGCGGTGGGGTGGGGTGATGAATTGGGAGATTGGGATTGACATATATACACTAATATGTATAAAATGGTTACACTTATACAAAAATAAATAAAATAGAATTCAAAAAAAGAAAATAAAGGAAATAAGGGCAGCATTTTTTATTGGTATATAAGGGCAAACAAACAAAATTCTAATTCAAAAGTTGCTTCACTTAAATGTTCTTTGGCCAAATCTAACAAGCAATTTGACAAACTTAGGCAATAACATACTAGACTCATTTTCCTAGAAATCTTTACTCTCCTTGTCCCCCATTTGACTCTTTACATCTGGCTCTCCTCTAACCCTCTGTCTTCTGACTGTTCTTCCACACTTCTGTTGATGTCTTCCTTCTCCCCCTCTTGTCCAGACCCTCTACCTTTTCCCAGTGACTCTCCTAAGACCCCAGAATACTAGTTGCCTCTTAACAATACATATCTCCTATAAGCTAGGTCTACAGGCAACTGTAGAAGTCAAATCTTAAACCCATGTTAAATTTAAGCTATCATTAAAGATTTTCCTAAACCCCAAGAAGACCAGCAACTATTTATAGGAGAATCTAGAATTCTTTTGGTTGCATAGGGTCCAGGGTTGCCTGGACAGTATCAACTTGTGCACATATTGGTTAGAACTTCAGATACTAAATCTTGAGTGACAAAAGGTGATTGAACTGATCCAGAAAGGGACATTATTTCTGCAAAGGAAAGACTCTTCTTTCTGCAATAAACCTGAGGGTCAAAAATGGTCCCCAAAGTAGGGAAACATCCCAAAAGCCATATTGAAACATTTCCAATAAAAATCAATTGGACCATAATTCATTCACACAAATAGAGAAAAAAAAGTGAAATTAGAATGGGAAATATCCCCTTTACTTGAACCAGAGGTGTTATAACACCTGGCAGAACATTTTGAAGCTGTTTTTGAAGAATAACAAAACAAGACTCAAACTTGTGGCCCTGCAGATCAAACTTCTGTTGGCACATTTCCCTTCAGACCACCTGTTGTCAGGACATTTGTAGATACTTTAAACAGAAGGGATATTTTGAACAAAAGCTATTCCATTTTACAAAAGATAAACCAAGACAAAGAAAAATCTCTCAACTCAGATCAAAGAGAATGATCCAAGGAAAGAGAAATCATTCAGTATCCTGCCTTACCCTTAAACACTCAAGATGAATTAAAAATATATATAGTCAACCTCATCAGTTCCTGGTAGATATTCCTGGCACTACTGTTTTTACATTTTGTTATCTTTGCTCAGCTTCCTCCTGGGAGTAAACATAGGACAGAGGTGCTAGGTATTTATAATAACTCACTGATTTTTTGCTTTCTTTTAGCCTTTAAATGTAACCCTTGGACCTTTGACTAAACAACATTACTTCCTGCTTTGTAATACCACCCATGAAAATTTAATAGGGAGAGATTTACTTAGCTAATGGAATTATAATATTAAATGCACACTGGAGGGACTGTTTCTTGAGGTTCCAGAGGGCTCCAATATTCAGAATCAAGTTGTGTCTGCTCTGCATATACCTTTGCCTTTTCCATTGTATTTGGTGCAGAACATATTAAAGTTGATAGATTCTACCAAACTGTTACACAAATTTCCCCAATATCCCTTGAAACCAGAAGCAAAGAAAAGACCTATATTTGTAGGCATTATCTCCAAAGACCCTCTCAACTCTGCACTAGCCCTTGTAACGCTCTTATATTACCATTAAATAAACCAAATAGATGAGGATATCATTTGTTAAAGGTCTCAGAATATTCAAAAAATTAATTCTCTCTTCCCAGTAGTACCTAACGTAAATACCATCCTGGCATCAAGTCTGCCCAAAGCCACGTGTTTCACCATAGTGGAATTTTTCTCTGCTCTTTTCAGTGTTCCCCTAACCCAGGACAGTCAGTATTTGTGGCAGACAGTGATATATGTGGAAAGTTATGCTCCAGGGTTCAACGAAGTCCCCTCCTATTTTTCCCAGGTCTTCATTCAAGACTTAGAAGATCTAAATTTTCTGTGTGACTCAGTTCTGATATAATATGTAAAAGATTTGTTCAAAGAACAAATACGTTGTTCAGAGAACAAAGAAGCTTGTAAAAAGATTCTGTTTACTTGCTCTCAGCCTTAGCAGAAGAGGGACATAAAGTTTCAAAAGATAAATTGCAAACTTGCCAAAGCATAGTCCATTATTTATAGTATGACCTAACTAAGGAGGGAAAAACACTCTCCAAATAGACCAGAGGTTATCCAAACATAGTGTAGACCCCTCATAAACTGATAGCTAAGAGAATTTCTAGGCCAATCTGGACATTGCAGGCAATGGGTGTCAAATTTTTCTGAGATTGCAACACCTTTTTATGAATTGACCAAGTCATCAGTAAGAGATCCTCTCCTTAGGGAGCCCAAACATGAACAGGTCTTCCCTACCTACAAAAGGCCCTTTTGTCTCTTTGTGCATGTACAATATGGGCAGTCCTTGGGATTTTAGCTCAACATCATGGGGACCATTAAAAACCCATCACTTACAATAGCTTTACGCTTGACCTAGTTGCAAGACTTATTTCCCTTGTTTTAGAGTATTTGTTGATGCTTCTGCTGAACTAGTTCTCAGCAACCCATTTAACCTCATGGTTCCTCACACAAAATCATTCCATTATTGATTGAGAACACAAAATACTTCTCAGCAATCAGATTAACCTCTTGAGATTCTGTTAGTTTCTCCTTCTCACATTACTATTCACTGTTACAATATCCTGCCCCTACAATGAGAAGGGAACCTCACGGTTGTCTTACCTCAGATAGGGAACTTTCTGTACCTTGCTCAGATTTATCGAGATTTTCATTGAGAATTATGACCTATTATTATTTGTTGCTGGATCGTACCTCAAAGTTGAAACTGAAGCCTATGAAGCAAGATATGCTCTCACTAAATTAATCTCTCCTTTAGAATAGAATTCTCTATTTGACATAAAATCAACCCAGAGCGCAGAGCTTTTTGCACTTACTGGAGCATGTAAACTAGAAAATAACCTAGAATAAACATTTATACAGATAGCAAGGATGCTTTTGGAGTAAGACATGATTTTGGGTTGCTTTAGAGACAAAGAAGGTCTCACCTCTGCTGCAACATCCACCAAAATGGACAAGTTGAGGAACTTTTAAATGCATTTCTACCTCCTAGAGAGCTGGCTGTTAGAAAGTTTGAGGCCCATGCAAAAAGAGAAAATATGGAAGCTAAAGAAAAATCTCTATCAAATTATTATGCAAAATGATTAGCCTTAACTAAGGTTATGATCCTATCTAAATCCTTACAGGATAAACTGCTGGAGGGTTTCAAAGAGGCTATTAGGCAATATCAATATGTAGCTCATTATTTTGAGAAAGAAGAACGGAAAAAATCTGGTCATACCCTTCACTCAGATAATCCTGACGATCACAAGATGGTCTGGTTGGTGGCACCACATGATTTCAAATAGATATTAACTAAATTTCTCCATGAAACCACTCAACAAGTTACAGACACATTGGTTAATATCTTAAATCAACTTTGGTTAGGAAACTTCAAAAAAAAAACAAAACCAGAAGAGTATATATTCAGTTCATGAACTATATGTTAGCAATATAATGTTGGAGAAACCTTAAAGATAGGACATGGACATGAAACAAAGCCTTAAGGGACATTTGACCATCTTGGATGAATTTTATCTAGCTGCCCCCCTACATGGGATTTGAATATGTTTTCATTATTATATATTTTCAGAACAGAACCCTTTCTTTGCTCAAAATATACAATGTCTAAAATGGTGTTTGATTTTGTGTTTCCAACCTAGGTTTACCAACTTGTATGTAAAGTGACTGAAGTAGAAATTCATGGGAAACTTTAAAGAACTCTGTAAGGTGTTACCCCCTTACTCAACAACTACACTACACTTACTACCCACAACCTGCTGGAAAGGTTGAAAGAGCCAATGACATATATCAAGTACACCTAACAAAAGCCATCAGAAACCCTTGAGTTTCCTTGGCCGAAGCTACTCTTATTACCCCTTATGCCATATGGCTTACTCCCTTGGGGACATATCAGTCATCCTTCTATGAAATGCATGGAAGGCCCACACATTTAGGGGTTTCACTTCTGATACCAGACTCTGATCTGCTGCATACAGGCGTGGTATGCCCGTCCCACCTCACCCATCAATATTCTCCACTCTCTCCTACCAACATTACCTTTCTTCCCTGCTTTACTTTCCTAAGGTCCTGACATCCTAAATACATCAGCTGTTCCAATAACTAGATAATGTTCCTTGTTTTTAACTTTATCTTGCATTTTTGCTTGAGTTGTTTTAATTTAAAAAAACATGGTAAATTTAAGTTTCCTGTGTAATCTGCCTTTTCCAGTTACCATCTCCTCATGACAGAAAATAGTCAAGCACTTCCTTCTTTGTGCATTCTACACTAGAGAGCATTTCTCTCCAGTGCCCTGAGAAAACAATTTTTGCAATAGCCAGTTTGGGTGTTTGCTTTTTAAAATTTGAAAAACAGAAACAGAATAATAAAAACACAAAAAGTAATGATGAAGAGGGAAAAAAAGATCTAAAGGAGACTATTTAAAGAACTGGATTGTTTAGCCAAGTAACAGAGCAGATTCAAGGTTGCATAAAAGCCTACCTTGTGGTGAAAACATGACTACCTAATGATTTTTTATGAATGACATCTGGGAGAATGAAGAATGAAACTAATTATAATTTCTAATGGAACATTTGATCTAGACAATGATTCTGTGGCACCAAATGCCTTCAGGAAGCTTTCTTCTCAGCTGGAACCTAATTTTACTGGACCCATTTTACTCTGTATGATAATGTGGATGTCCTTTGTGGCTTCTTTGAGGTCAAAAAGGCATCACTATGTGCTGTTTAGGAGTTAGTTCCTTTCTAAATAAGATCTCACTGGGTCATTACCCAGAAGCAATAATTGGGCCATCAGGGACAAGATGAGCTCAAAATGAAAGAATTATTCACTGGCTGAAGATGATAAGCCACTAAGGCAAAAATCATCAAAGACCACAGATTGTATCATCAGCTTTAGACCTTTTTCCTGCTTTTTAAATGGAAAGAGGAACTGACCATATATACTTGGTTTAATAAATGTTTTAAGGTGCCATTTTTAACCAAAAATGTTTATTGTTTCCCCTCCTTACAAATAAAAAGGAGAGAAAATTACTGTAAACCAGCAAAGAGTTAAGGAGGAAAGAATATGTACACTAAAGAGAAAATAAATAAAAATACTGTCTAACCATGGATATGAAGGAATTGGGCTACTTTGAATAAATTTAAAAAATAAAAGCATTTCCTATTTTTAAAATGAATAGTTTGATTTGGCATATAAGTTATTATGAACAATGGTTTTTACACATATAATTGTAATAAAGTAAATGCTTTACAAATAGGCATTTTATTCAAATGATACAGAAATATTTTCATCATCAGGGAACAAATATCTATTATCATCTCATTTGCATTGCTTTTATTTTATGTTATATATTTGAAAATAGGGAATCAGTGTTTTTTCAGTTCAATTGTTAAACTGCCAAAAATAAAATAATAAAACTTTATCTTTAATTGCAACCCTCTAAGGGTTGCTTTTCTTTCATGGTTTTCTTCAGTGCAAAAAGCACTTCTTATGGGTAGAAAATAATAGCTCTACACTTGTGTCTTTTCATATTTTAAAATTTTAATTGGAGAGTTTTATTAAAGGTATATTGTATAGCACAGGAAATATAGCCAATATTTTTATAATAACTTTAAATGGAATATAATTTATAAAAATATTGAATCACTATGTTGTACACCTGAAACTAATATAAAATTGTAAATCAACTATACTTCACTTTAAAAAAGTATATTATCATACATGGTATCACTTTGAAAATCAGTTGTTTAGAATCTAGAGTAGTTGGTTGTTTGCAATCTACAGTAAAATTGTGATTAGAGCCCCGTAAAAGCCTATTTAAATCCATGATTTAAATGAGAAAGTGACTTAATTGAGCCACTATGAGAAAGTGGACTTATTAGTTACAGGTTATGAACACGTTGTAAAGTGAGCAACTGTCCCAGTTTGTCCAGGACTGAGAGGTTTCCCATAACACGAGGAGGCTTTCAATGCTAAAACCAGGATCATCCCAGGCAAACTGGGAGGAATTGGTTACCCTAAGGCATGTCTTCTGTTGGCTGCCCTGGAATGGGCACCCCCATCATAAATTCTAGCCAGAGATGTCACTGTGCTCTTTCTATCATCTCACGTAAGTGTATCATTGCAGTGGAGGTGAGGGAAGAAGCCAGACAAATATCTTGGGCCAAAGTATCAGGGTAGTAAGGAAAGAATGTTAGATCATATTGTAAGTGTGAAGGGAAGGCAATGAAGAGTATTAAACTGTGTGACAAGATGTGACTTTTTTTTTTATCTGGCTTATTTTTTTAATCGAATCCCTCTGGCTGCAGGTGGAGGACAGACTGTAGAAAAGGCACGAGTGGAAACAGGATGACCATTTAAGGATCTCTGTGGAAGTTCAGGAGAGGGTCATTATAGGGTGGTACTGGTGGATTTGATGAGAAGTAATTGGACTGGGCTGTATTTTGAATATTGAGCCAATAGGATTTATGCATGCATGAGATGTAGGATATGAGAAAAAGGGAGAAGCCATGGATTATTACAAGATTTTTGCCCTGAGCAATTGGGTAATTGATGTTGCCTTTTACTCACATGGCAAATGCTAAAAGAACAACTGATGTGCAGGGAAATCATTTTGTTTCCCATGTGTTAAGTTTGGTATGTTTATTAGAAATTCAAATAAAAGTCAGGTAGTCTATTGTTAACAAAAGTCTAGAGTTTAGGATAAATACAGATGTAAATCTAATGGTCAGCAATGTTTGTCTGATAAATACAGATGTAAATCTAATGGTCAGCAACGTTTGTATTGTATTTAAAATCATGGACCTGGAGGGGTTCATCTGATAGAAAAGGAAAAAGTTGAGGACTAAAGCCAAAGAATGTCAACATTTAAAGGTTAGAAAGGGGAGGAAGAGGTGACAAAGGAGCCTGAAAAGGAGAAGCCAGTGGGGCAGAAGGAAAACTGGAATAATTTAGTGTCATGACATTAACAGAAGTGTCTCAAGAAGGAAGGAGCAATTAAGGATGTCAGATACTGTTAAAAATTTAATAAGATGAAGATTAATGATTTCGATCGGGTTTGGTAACATGTAGACTTTTATGAGAGTGGTTTCCATGCATGAAAGCATGAGTGGAATGGGTTTGGGGGAGCATGGAGGAGAATGAATGCACCCAGAGAGTGTGGTCTGAGGATTGAAGTTACCACCATATAAACTTAATCAAAAGTGGTAGTGTTTAATGTTTTTAACAGCTGGGCTGTACTTAAGTATGTTGTATACTTTTGAGTTCAAAGCATTCTTCATAAAACCATGTGTAATTCTAATTTGTGCTTGTTTTTTTTTAAAAAAAGGCAGGACATTTTATCTGTGGATTCATTGCTCTTACAAGTGGGCTGTGGCCACCATTATACAGCTATAATGAGATGACATATCCGTACCTCTTGTAGAAATAGTTCAGGTAAAATGAGGCAGGGACTTTCCCTAAAAAGCTTATTCACTATGGGATTGAGATCATTATTATCAACAGATCATCAGTCTTGGTCTTGACTTATCAATATGGAAAGGAAAGCCACCTGTCACCCATTTGTTCAAGATGATGACATCTTGGTCTTAAATTACGGTTATAATAAAAATGGTAGCAATGATGATAATTGTGTTGGTACCTGACATCTTACTGTATAACTGTTACTGAATACAGGATCACAAATGAGTATGCTTTATTCACACTGGATTTCAATGTCAACAGTTTAATTATTTATTAATTAGTGAGCATGCCTAGTGCTAGGTTTAGGTTTTAAGAAAAAAAAGTAAAATAGATCTTGAGATGGCTCTGACTATAGATTGGTCCGAATTGAAACATAGGCTAGAATGCAGAATTGGACAAAATTAAAGTTATTTCACTTTGAACTACAGCCAAATCTGCAAACAAGCAAAGCAAAGGACAGACAGGAAGTCAAGATTATAAGTAAATGGATATTGCTCCAGATTGCCTGCCTTGTTCTTCTCAGAAGCAAGCCTAACTTCCATGGTGTCAGGAGCCAGCAGAGTGAGAAATCTCTCAGGTTATGAGAGCCCAGAGTTCAGGCTTGCTCCCTTTGCTAATATTACATCGGGAAAGAATCTTATTAACAATCAAATATCTATCACATTAAAAATTCTTAGTGGTAAAAGTTGAATTGGCTTTTAGGAAAAAAAGTTGGGGAATGAGATGAGTGGATAACAATCTACTTAGGACAAGAGCACAAAACAAAGGAATAGGAGAATGACCAGAAGGGTAACAGTAGTAATAACATTGATTAAAGTCTTATTTTGTGAAAAACTTGCTGAAACCAGTGAACACCAGTCACCTAGGGAGGGGGTGTTTCTTGTTCAAATGCAAAATTCTGATTCAGTAAGTCTCCAAGATGAGGTGGATGCAGCTGGTTAGGGCACAGTCTTTGAGTAGTGAGGGCCAAGCTGCTTCCCATGGTGAATTAGAGTAAAATGGGAAAGACGGGCTTAGAACAAATTGTAGAGGGTCCTGAAGACTGGATTCAAGAGTTTGATTTCTAAATGTAGACAATGGGGCATTGATGGATTTAGATGAACTGCCATGAAAATGAATCATAATTTTAGGACTAGTCATAAGATAGAGAGGCAACAAAATAATCAGGCAGGATGGGATGGATTTCTGAGAAGTTTAAAAGACTTGATAGGATTTGGAGATATATAAAATATGTTTGAATAAAGTGAGATAGTCAATAAAGATCCCAGAGTTGTGAGGCAGGATGAAGAGAAAAATATTTCCATTACAAAAAGTGGTAAGTGAAGAGAGTTGGTGGATGGTGAAAGTGATACTTGAGAACACTACCCCTTTATATCTAGAGATATGCTAGTTTCATTAATAATATTGGCAGAAGATAAAGTAAAACCGAGCCTTTGGCTGAGACACAATAAATATGTGCATACCAAAAGAAGATGAGAAGTTTGGGGAAAAATTAAATGCTAAATTTTTGAAAGGGTGTTATTATGAGCTGTAGAGTGAAGGAATAAAGGAAATGAATGGAAATGAGAACTTATATTCAGAAATTGATATGAAACTTCTAAAGCAACATACAAACATCGCAGGAGAGAGAGCAAACAAACTTCAGCTGAGGTCTTATTCATAAAACATCAGCTCGAGTATGTCATTCAAGCTCTTTACATAATTATAGTTCAATACTTCTGCTGCATTTGCTGTTTATGTGGCTCAGTTTATTATGCAACTTAGGACCAGCATTTTGGGGGATTCATTAATTCATGTGGGGGTAAGGGTGTGTTTCTTTTCAACCTAAAGATGGCTTACCCACATTTAACTCTGAGAGGATTCTGACTATGAAGTGATTCTAATGAGTGTTTTGCTGACAGAGGCTTGAGCTCTTAGAATATTTTGTTGTTGTTGTTCCTTATACTGAATCATCTGGTAGTGTTGCTGTGGCGGGAACTCGTTGTTGTCTCTCAGTATCCTTTCCTCCTTCTTTTCATAACATTACATTTTTACTTACATAAATGTCCAGTAAAAGACTACTTTTCCCGGCTTCCCTTATGGCTAGATATGGCCATACAACTAGGTTTTGGCCAGTGCTATATGAGTAAAAGTGGTTTATGAAACTTCTTTAAAGAGGAATAAGGTTGTGCCCTCCTACTGCAGTTTCTTTCTACATCTGATGATTGAAACATGGTCGTGGTGGTAAACTACCTTGGACTATGGAGAACATGAGTGTTGCACAGTCGGAGGGCAGAGCATTAAGTTGCTATCAGCCTGGTGTCCCTATATCCTTGAGTTGCCAATCACCTAAGCACCGAGACTCTTCCAGGAAAGAGAAATACATTTCAATCTTCTATATTTGGGGCTTTGTTACAGTAGCCAAATCTGTGTTCTAATGAATACAAGTAACTTTGAGGAAGGTGTTTTCAAAAACCTATTGCACATAGAAGTAGAGGACAAATGTTTGGACACCAAGTGGGGAAAGTGGGGGTGGTGATGGTGGTGGTAAGATGAATTGGGAGATTGGGATTGACATATATACACTCATATGTATAAAACATATTACTAATAAGAACCTGCTGTATAAAAAAATAAATAGAATTCAAAAAAACAACAAACCAAAAACCTATTGCACCTCTAGACTTTCCTCCCTAAGCAGAGGCCCTCTCATCTATTTCAGTTAACTATTAGAGCATCCTTCAACATTTGCCTTTGTCCCTAAAGTCTCTGTACCTATCCATGCATCGCTCTCAGTTCAAGAAAATGAAACATTTTCTTATCCCCAAAGCCCACTCTTCCACATATACCCTCAATCATATTCTTTCTTAATTCATTAAGTGACATAAGCTAGGCATTATTTCCTTTTTTGTATAGTGCCCTTCATTCCTGCTTTCAACTGGTTCTTTTTCTTCTAACATACATAGTTCTCCTTAAACTGAGAAATGAAATCTTCAGTTGAGTATGTTGTGGTTCCATATCTTCATTTCCTTTTATGCCAAACGACTCAAATGATGGGGCTATGTATACTGTTCCAATTTCCTTTTCACTCACTCTTCAAATAGCACTCTAAGAAAAGTCTCCCATTCTAATTATTTTATTTAAACTGCCCTTTTAAAAGATCATCTTTGGATTTTTCCCCAATTATTAAAATAATAAATGCTAATTTCAAAAAAATCAGAATGTATAAAAGAGACCTAATCTCTAATCTGCCATCTAGGATATATGTACATGTAATAAATATAAATGACATAGAATAATTATCCTATTATAAATATTATGACATAAACCAAATAGTATATGTAATATTTATATTATGTATGTCTAATATTAATATAATTTTATAATTTATATAATATAAATATAATTATATTTATTAATATTAATGTTTGATATATCTTAACCAAACATTGGTGTATTTATAATATTTTGTATATATTATATATTGTAATATATAATATTTGGTGTATATTTATTATAAGTATTAGTATTCATGCCAAATATTTTATATATAATATAAAATTATGTTATATATAATATTTGGTGTGCATCCTAATATTTACAATTATATCTATTTTTATATTTCTTTTCACAATGAAATCATACTCCATATATACTATATTCTACTTTTTAGATGAATAATATAGTTTGGATGTCTTTTCTCATCAATGTAGGTATCATGTTAATACCAAGAGAATATTGTATTAAGTAGATATGCATTAATTTATTTAAACAACCCCTTATGATTGAACATTTGGGCTGTTTTCAGTTCCTGCCATTATACACAATGTTTAAACATTCGTCACTACATGGCATGCTTGCTTTATCCTTTTTGTTCTCGCTGATGTTGGTCTCTTCCCCATGAAAAGTATTTTCCTCTGTAGTCTCCCATATTCAGTTCAGGCAGAAAAATCTGATCTAAATTTTTAATGAAATCTTCCCATTTTACTCTCCTCACTGGTGTCTGTCTTTCTGAATTTATGAACCCACTTTCCCCCTGCATTTTTTTTAACATCTTTATCGGAGTATAATTGCTTTACAATGTTGTGTTAGTTGCTGCTGTATAACAAAGTGAATGAGCTATACATATACATATATCCCCATATCTCTTCCCTCTTGCATCTCCCTCCCTCCCACCCTCCCTATCCCACCCCTCTAGGTGGACACAAAGCACTGAGCTGATCTCCCTCTACTATGTGGCTGCTTCCCACTAGCTATCTATTTTACATTTGGTAGTGTATATATGTCCATGCCACTCTCTCACTTGGACCCAGCTTACCCTTCCTTCTCCCTGTGTCCTCAAGTCCATTCTCTATGTCTGCGTCTTTATTTCTGTCCAGCCCCCAGGTTCCCGGATTCCCTCCTGGCTAGCTGTGGCGCACTAGCCCGCTTCAGGCTGTGTTCACTCAGCCAACCCCAGTCCTCTCCCTGGGATCTGACCTCTGAAGCCAGAGCCTCAGCTCCCAGCCCCGCCCCGCCCCAGCGTGTGAGCAGACAAGCATCTCAGGCTGGTGAGCGCTGGTCGGCCCCGATCCTCTGTTCAGGATTCTCTCCGCTTTGCCCTCCGCACCCCTGTTGCTGTGCTCTCCTCCGTGGCCCTGAAGCTTCCCCCCCACCCACCCCCATCTCCACCAGTGAAGGGGCATCCTAGTGTGTGGAAACTTTTCCTCCTTCACAGCTCCCTCCCAGAGGTGCAGGTCCTGTCCCTATTCTTTTGTCTCTGTTTTTTCGTTTGCCCTACCCAGGTACGTGGGGAGTTTCTTGCCTTTTGGGAAGTTTGAGGTCTTCTGCCAGCGTTCAGTAGGTGTTCTGTAGGAGTTGTTCCACATGTAGATGTAATTTTGATGTATTTGTGGTGAGGAAGGTGATCTCCACATCTTAGTCCTCTGCCATCTTGAAGGTCCCTCCTCTGCATTTTGGTACTTAATTATATATAGTCTTCAATTATTCACACTTGTATGCATGTTAATACTGAGACCTGTCAGACGGTGAATAGGCTTCTTCTGTTACCCCCAACTGAGTACCATTACTTTGTGAAAAGATGTGTCTCCTTTTGAAGAACTTCAGGTCTCACTTTTAGGAGTTCTCTCTCTCTCTCTCTCTGTGTGTGTGTGTGTGTGTGTGTGTGTGTGTGTGTGTAATAGAGAGCTTAGAAGGGAAGGGGCAAGGCAGAGAGGTTTAGAAGTTTTATTCTGGCTTATTTGATATATGATGTTCCCAATTCCCGGAATAAATTTGGTAAGAATCACTTGTCAAATTAATTTTGTCAGCTCAATTGACATTTGAACAAGGCCATCATGTTTATGACTCTAATGGAATCATGGGGTAGCACATGCAAGAAGGGGGACATGAAAGGGGGACAAAAGTGGAGCAGGAAGTGGTAAGGAAAAGAGCTGGAGGTCTGGAAGCAGAAGTGCATCAGATGAGGCAAATGGATTGAGGTAAATTACTCAGATTAAGATTAGAGACTAAGAATCTAGAGCTTTCTTTTTACATGACTCAGGTTAGCAGTCAGATTTTGGTTCTTATCCCACACAGACCACATACCTGAAAGCTGAATACTAATTATTTACCTTTCACAGGCCTCAGTCTGTGAAGTGCAGGTAGTATTTGCTGTCCTGCCTACATCGATGCAGCTGAAATTTCCAATTATGTAACAAATACACTTCAAAAACTGTAAACTCAGCAAATCTATGGCTGTTGGCTTTTTCTAAAGATGGCTGTGTAGCATTTCCATTTCCTATCCCACATCATCTGTGACAATGTGATCTTACTACTCTCCCATCAAGAGATGGGGATCTGTATCCCCTCCCCTTGAAACTGGCTGGGTTGCGACTACTTCAACCAATAGAGTATGCACATGTAATGCTTTGTGACTTCCAAGGCTAGGTCATGAGAGGCAATGCAGATTCTGCCTTGTTTTCTGGGACATAGTCATGAGAGCCCTGAGCTACCCTGTAGGAAGTCCAGCTACCCTGAGGCTGCCATGTTTTGAGGAAGCACTGATCACATGGAGAGGCCCTAGGTAGGTGTGGAATTAAACTACCTTCAAGTGATTACTATCCTATCCTCCATCAGTCATTCTAGTCTTCTCAGCTGAGGCCCCAGACATCATGCAGCAGAGACAAGTCATGCCCTGGCCCTGGCCAAATTCCGACCCAGAGAATCACTGGCCATAATAAGATGGTTATTGTTTTATGACCTAAGTTGGAGATGGTTTGTTATGCAGCATATATAAACAGAACAAAAATCTAAGATATGACCGTAATTGTTACTAAAATAAACTGGCTTAGAAAAACAGACTAGCATCACCTGATTTAGTCTGTGACAAAAACCAAGATGAGTGAGTTGGAAGCTACCGTAGGAAGTAAAGGAGATGAGGTATCATCAGTGCTTTTTTCAGAAGTGAAGCTTTAAAGCAGAGAGTGTCTGTGGACACAGTCTGACAAATTAGAGACCCCTTGCCCTGGCATCAGCTGGGATTATGAAGTTCACCAAGATTCTCTGGCCTTGCTCTTTAACAATGGACCTGGGAGAGGTACAAGCTGTCCCAGTCCCCAAGTGTGTCTTGTGTCTCTGCCAGACCGAACATCATGAGCCAGCACATGCAAACTGTCGCCCTGATCCAGAGCAGCTGTCTAATTACAATTTTGTTATTATTAATTACAGAGTAGAAAATCATTTGTAATTAGCTCAGCCTAAATCATAGTTTAAACAGCCAAAAATTACATTACAAGCTAAAGTGTAATTAAAGCACTACACTAAAGTGTTTATTTAAACCCAGTTAAGTTACTGCAAATTTTTCAATCAGCTTCTCAGGCTGATACATAGATTTAATTAGTCTCCAGTACTGACAGTTTAGTGCATTTATTCATTAAGCGTCAATATTGCCGAACAAATCTAAATAAAATATAGACAGAGCTGCTTTAAAGGGGCAGTCACGAAACATCTGGGCGAGATAATGAGGCTGGGAAAGATGTGAATGCTAATGAGTCTCCAAGGCTGCTGGAGGAACACTGGCTCTGGGAAGCAGGGGATCTCGGTACTGAGCACATTTGCAGTGTAGGTTTCTGCTGCAGATTGACTGGAATGGTCCTGTGGGGTGGGGCAGATATCAACTGAACTCAGTTCTTGCCTGTATTCTAGGGTCGATCTCAGGTGCCACTCAGTAGAATTCTGGATAAAGATAAAAGAGAACATCCCACTCTGTCGACCTCTGGGGCTCTATGTATCTTCTTAAGAAATAGAAGAGCTTATAAAGTGATTTTCAGGATGAAGCAGCTTCTTTCTTGAAGGGTTAAAGAAAGTGATCTCTGTGGTGATAAGTATCAAGCACATTCCAAGGAATGAATTTTCTATTTGAGGACTATTGTTTGGAAAATCGTCCTTGCCACACATGCAAAAATGCCTGTGCACACTTCTAAATGAGCTCCAGATTCTTTGAAGCACTCTTCAGGGGAGCTGTACACATTCCTTGATAAGGCTGCCATTTCTCAATGCATTCTTGGTAGTTCTTTCTGAAATGCCTTCAGAATCACCCTCATCATTTCTTGCTGGATTGCCTCCATAGCCTCCAAACACTTCTCCCATTTTCCAGTCCTGTTTCCCCACATCTGTTTTTTTTTTTTCATCCTACTGCCAGAATTGTTACTCTAGAATGCAAGCCTCTTTATGTCATTGCTCTGCCTACAACTTTAGGGTAGTGCCTCACTCCCTCCAAGGTTCAGAAGCTGAAACTTCTCTCCCAAGATCCTCTGTGAACAGTCCGTTCTCCGCTTCTCTGTCATCATCTCAGCACTCTGTCCTGTGCCCTAATTCTTTAGGATTCCCTAAAAGCATCAAGATTTCTTTTGCCTCCATGCATTTTGCAACTGAGGTATCCCCATTAAGTGAACTGATTTCCTTGCCTTGGCTTGACCAAATCCTATGCATCATTCAGAATTCAGCTCTGGCAATGTCTTTGGGAAATGTTTCCTGATCTGTCCTTCACTTTAAGTGACTAGCCTCCCACAATGTTTCCATGCTTTTATTGCTTTTATATCATTTACACTATATGTAGTAATCATCTAAGTCTGCTGAGACCTATAAAATAAGAGCTTTTTGAATTCAAGGAGGTGGTAATACATAATGACTTTAGGCAGTCATTATTCATTATTAATTTCAGTATCCCCAGCGCTGTCCATGGTGCTTGTCACATCCCAAGTGCCATGTAAATATCTGATGCATGAAACATGGCACTGTTATTTTAGGTGGTATTGATGATTGCCAACCTTTACTTATTTGAAGATAGACTATATTTTTGAAAATAGTCATAAATTGTTTAAAGAAAAGATTAATAAATGGCATGGGTAACAAAGTTGTGTTATAATTTTTGGTAAAATATGAGTAAAAGTAATGTTTTGTAGAATAAACTAGATGTAAATTAATTATTTCTGAAAAATCTCTCAGTAACATTAGAATAAGGATGATACTAATTTGGGTATTTTTAAATACTTATCAAAATCAGTTTGAATATAAAATTCAAGTCAGTAAGTGGTCTGCAATTTCATCCTAGAAATTGTAGAAGGAGCTAGTCTTATACATTAAAAGCCTTGGACTCCAAAAAGATTTCTTTTTTCTTCCCTGAAAATTCCTCAGAGGATAAAACTCATGATGCCATAATTGGATATAAAGCTTGCTATACAAACACCCTCGGGAGAAAGACATGTTTTCTTAAATTTATGCTAATATAAACAAAATAAATATCTCCCAGGTTTAGGACCAAGTTAGGAGCTGAACTCTGAGACAGTGTACCTCTGGGCATAAATTTGAGTTATATTTCAAGGTCTGATAGTAGAAGTTTGTGGTACTGTTTCTTATTCCCTTTTGCTAAGATGCCATGGAGAATAAGAGCTAAATCTACAGGCTCTCTAATACAGAGAAATCAGAGCCTGGCATGTAGAGAACTGCCTCCTACCATGTGGAACACCCTCAGAGTGTATGATGGTTCTGGAATTGACTGATAGGAGCCCGTAAGATCCAATCTGGTAGTTTTAGAATTGGATTTAATTTGGGTCCAGATATCTGGAAAGAAGAATTACACCAAAGCCATGACTTCTTACCACTACTACCAAGAGATCTGAGTTCTCTTCTCCGAATAGCTGGAGTGGTATATGTCCTCAAAAGCACAAATCCTGGAGCTGTTATCCCTGGAACAAGCCCTGGCCCTTCGGTTCCTGGAGACGTGATGCCATCAGATCAGTCCTTCCAAGACACAGCTCTGTTTATGCCACTGCTCTAGTTAAAAGACTTGAATGGACCAAGTTCTTCCTCTTAATATACCTGATTTTCTGGGTATGTTCCAAGTATTTTTGGAGCCCATGGCCCATATGGTAGGGGTCTCTCCTCCTAGTCCCAGCTCTTTCTCTCTTTTTCTCATTCCTCCTCCAATCTCTGTGAACCACCAAAAGTGACAGTGCTATCAGTGGCCTGACTTCAAGCTTTCACTTAGACTTATGGTCAGCCCCCCTTAGTCACAGCCTCTCTTGGGCCCACCTTTGAATTCCCAGCATGATGCTGCCTTCTCATATACTCTTCTTCTATGGTGTTCAGATTACCTGCTTGTTTGCTATAAGATTCATTTCCCACCACTTCCCCACTCTGCTTTGTATTACAAGGTACTGGGCTATGCTGATTAGATTTCCCAGGCTCCAAGGTCTGTTGGCTTCCATTGGAGATTTACGTCATGCACCCAGAGGTGTGGGATATTGGAGGAAGGAAGGAGCAGGTGTTTGTGTGCCTATCTTTCTCTACCCCAGGTAGCTGTCATCTCCTCCATGATTGCAGCTCCAACTGGGTAGCTCTTGCTGTGGTTCCAGTACCCTCTGGGTGGCCTCAACTCATTGGTTCAGGTAACTACATTTCCTCATTTGTTTCTCCATCCCTAGGGGTGATAAGGGGTTTCTGCTGTTGCTGTTCTGTCGCTTGCCTCACGATGAGGCTTTCCAGGCCTCCTAGCTCTTTGGGAACTGGTCCCTAGTACCACAGTCCCTCTACTCAAATTCTTTTTGGGAAGTGCTGTCTTCCTCAGTAGACTGTTGTTGATACAATATAGTTATCTTCATTATTCTCCTTCTCCAGCTCACTCAAACTGAACTTTTGTTTATTGACGAGTTATTTAGCAAGATGAGTCCTTTCGTAATGAAGAACAAAATAATTCATTAACTTTTCCAGTTAAACATCTGAAAGTTTGCTTAATGTCTTCAGATGGTGTGAAACACAGTATCCCATGCCTACAGCATGATAAACAAAAGAGGAATGTGTTTGTAGGCCTTCTGCTGATGGTGCTAGAAAATCAATCTCTTGTGAGAAAAAGCTCCCAGCAATATAGATCCTTAGAACTACTTACCATTATGTCAGATGCACTTTAGCAAAGAGACATAATGTATGAATACTGAGAGAAGCACTGTTTTCTCTGTTTATACTTAAAGTCCTAAAGGTTTATAGATTTTTATAATCAAGTAAACTTTATAATTCAATAACGAGCCCTTTATTTAACCCTTACAGTAACATTTGATGTTCTGGGTCAATTTCTGTCTCTCTCATTAAAAAAGAGTAAATAAGTTCACCCATGGTTCACTCCATCAAGACATAACTAAGTATTAAGGGAGAAACTTTCATTTTGAATGTTGATATCTCCTCATTCTCAATTCCCTGAAGACTCATGTTCCATTTCTCTTCCACCTCGAGCAATGGTGATATTACAGCCAGTTCAGTCAATGAAACTCCCAGAGAAAAACACATTTCCGTAAGACTTCAGCAAAGTGTACCAGCTGCTTCAATCCCAGGACAAATTAGGTGCAAACTATGTTTTCAAATTTTTCAGTGTTAATAGTCAAGGGCTTGGCTAGATATCCAGTGTATATTGATGAGCATTGAGGAGATGATTAGATGGGGGATGCAGGTGTGTTCCAGTTGGTCAGATGCTTACCTACAGGACAGAGGGAAAAGATGCTTGGGCTTCTTTCCTGGAAGTGTGTCTGTTACTCAGAAGAGTTCACCATGGCATGGACTCCTTGCCACTCTCCAGGTAGTACTTCTGCATCCAGAGCATCATGCATTCAGTCATTCACTCATTCAAATGCTCCCCGACACTGACCCTCCCAACACCTCATGCCAATGACTTAATGAAAAGGGCCCACACTCTTCATGTTCATATGCAGATCTCTTATAACAGAAATACTTTTTGTTATACATAAAATCGTTCCTGACTACTCTAAACTGCAGTGTTGTAGTCATAACTCCTTATGGTCACGTGTTCAGGGCTGATTTCAACTGTGATGCTCCCATGTATCAAAGAGGTGGTGTCCTTACCAAGCTAGTCATTTAGTAGTTTGAATACATCCTACACTTGTCAACACATTTAATGAACGAGTTCCTAAAATGTGCCAGGCACTGTGCTGTTAATATATTGTTGAACAAGACAGACATGATTCTTAGCCCATGGAGAGAAAACAGTATTAACAAATAATAAAAATAAAGTATGACGATAGTTTTAATAGGAAAAGGGGTGAATATTATGGAAGCACACTGCAGGTAGTTTAATGTAACATAGAAAACAGAGAAGGCCTCCTTAAGAAAGTGACATTCAAGATGAGATCTGATGGATGAGTGGAAGTTATCTAGAAAAAGTCTGTGTTATCTAAAAAATGTATGTCAGGGACAGGGGAGGGAAGGGTGACAGTTCCAGTAAGAGGGAGCAACATGTACTAAGATGTGACAGAAAGAACAGTGATGAAAGAGCTGAAAGAGTTCAGAAAGGCTGGAGTGAAAGGTGGATTCCCCACCAGGTAAGGCTATGGTGGGACTCTTGGGCAGGTTTGTAAAATATATTGTAAAGTTAGAACTTACCCTAAAGGCAAGGAAGCATCTTTCCAGCATAGAGTGTCATTCTTAGAAGATCTTTCTGCAGAGTTAAAAAATTGTTTTGAGATGAGAAAAATGTTACTGCAATCCAAGTGAAATAATTGGTGATGGCCAGGAGTGAATTCTGGTAATTGAAATGGAGAGAAATGGATGGATTCAAGAGGTATTTAAGAGGTAGGGCCATTTGTCACTAACATACATTGTGCAGCTTGAGTACTTGGTTGGTTTCATATGTGTGTGTGTGTGTGTGTGTGTGTGTGTGTGTGTGTATAATTTCTATGCTGCTCATATATTCTGAACCAAAAATGAGGACCCATTGTTCATCAATGGGGCAAAATTCTATAAATTGTACCTATCTTGGAAAAATCTGGGATTTTGATATTTACACTGATCTTCCTAATTGTATTAAAAGTCTGTAAAGGATATATCATGGTGTCTTCCACAGTACCTAGCACATATTAAGCAAATGTACTGAGCATTCCTTAGTTGCTCAGTAGTGTTGTTTGGTGAGCTCAAGCATGCCTGTGTGAAATTCACCAACTCCAAGGGCACATGTTCTGACCTCTTCCTACAAGAAGGGTGGCTGGATTGTTTGTTGCTGATATTCTTTTCTTTATGACCTAGGTAGAGTTATATAGTAGAAAGTGATAAACAACGTGGTATTTCTGGAATATCTTGAGTCTGGTGACCCCTGGACCAACACTGAGTTCACCACACTAGTAGTTCATAAACACATTCACCCTTAGGCTGTGTTTGAGAGGCAGAGGGCTTTCATTTAATAGGACGCTGATATTATTGATTTTTCTCCCACGCATGGTGGGAGTGTGATAACCCAGACCTTATATTTATTAGCCCGACTAATCATTAGTAGTGGTTGAACTTCAGAAAGTTCAGGGCTTTGGTGGAGCTTCAAATACTCAAGACTGGATGCTCATCAGGAGTGGAGGGAAAACACTGAAGGTTTTTTCTTTATTCCTGAACTGTTTTCTTAGTGGTATTTGTTTTCTTTTATTCCAGCCTTTCTGTTTAGGAACAATCCTGTAATTATCTCATTTATAAATTCCTTTTCTGTACTTATTTTTGTTCCATCCAAAGGTTGTACAGAACTCTTTAACAGAAAGATTCATTTTTAAAAATTACCATGGGGGAGGGTATTATTTCAAATAGTCTCCAATGTACAACATGGTGTAGTAGAAAGAACATAGGATGTGGCAAAATACCCCAGGTTGAAGACAGTTTCATCCACTTTCAGAATAAAATTGGGCAAATGACTTATCTTTTTGGCTTTTGTGCCCTTATTTACTGAATGTGGATAAAAATAATGCAATTCACAGGTTTTTAATACTAAGTGACATATGTAAAGGGTTCTTTTGTAACACAACCTGGCATATAGTAGATGGTCAAAAAATACTAACTTTACCATCCCATTTCTTTTTATTATCAACTTATCTATTAGTCAGAGATTGAGCTGAGACTGTCTAATGCTTCTTAGCTACCACTCTCAGACTTGCAAATAATCTATAACAACCTAAAGAGCCATATCCATGATGGATTGATTTTGTATTTCCCAGTCTCGACCTAGTACATGCTCAATAAGCTTTTTTGAAGAAATTCACAAAATAAACTTATTGAAGAGGGTGTTGCTACTATAAGCAATTTAAGAGAAGGAGCAAGCCTCATTCACTGTTATATTCCTAGTCTTTGTCTCACAGGAAGGACTCAGTTAATATTTGTCACTGAATTAGTGAATAAGTGAATGACTGAAAATCATGATCTATTCCAGCTTGCAATGATTTGGTGATGCAAAGCCCTAAGTAGAGAGAAAATTTATCTATCAATGTAGAATGTGCTTTGATTGGGTAGCCTGTAAGAAAAGACATGAAAAAGGAAGAGAAAAATTTCAGAGTAAGTAGATTTGATCTGAGAAAACACCTTACAAGGACATTAATATCATTTAAAATAAATTCTAAGAATCAAGGACAGGTTTTTGAGTTAGGGAAGAAATCAGCATATTAAGTGTTTCTACTGAAAGTGTAAGTCAGTTTGTCAGTAATCTGGCATAATTTTGAGGAAGATAAGGTTTATTTTTGTACCTCTTCTATCTTTTATTCATTATCTTTTTGTTTTTCCTTCACTTTTTTTTTTTTTTTTTAAATCTCCCAAACATTGACTGTTCCCTTTTAACCACACTGCATGCTGCTTGGGGTCCTAAAACTTTTCTCGCTGGTCATTCATTCAACAATTACAACTGCTCAAGGGCAGCCTGTAGCCAAATGACTGTCTGATGGCAGGTCTGAAAGTCCATCTCCTTGTCTTGAGGCAGGACAAATTCTGTGATATCATTTATGTTCAGATCTTCCTGTAGAATTAGGGTGGGTCTGGAAATTACCCAAAATTATATTACTTCTTGACTTTTCTCCCTGGCCTTTGTCCCACTTCCTCACTGATATCTCTTGGGACTGCTTTCTTAATAAATCACTGGCACAGGTACCCTCATCTCAGGCTCTGCTTTTTGAAGACACTGGAACACTACTCTAGGCCAGGTATTTCTCTCTAACTCTGCACCTGAAAACACTACTCACTATATATCTACTGACTAATGAAGCGAAGATGATGTCACTCCAATTACTTTTGTGGTAATCTGGACTACACAAAACTTGCTTATTTCTAACCTATTCTTAATTAAATTCAGTTTCCTATCCACTTTTCATTCTAATTTCCTTTGAACATGTAGCAGCTCCTACGATCTTAAAGTTTATTTTTACTCTTTTAAGCTCCTGACTTCGACTCCAACTCAAAGATTCTGGTTTGGATTGACCAGTAAACATTCCTAATTTTAGTTATCTAATAGTTGGATGTTTTCCCCACTTGACTCAGGCCTAGGACTCTAAGTGCTTTCTTATCGTATGCAAGCTTGAAGAGGGGTAGGGGTGGTGAAGCTTCAGGTACTCCGCTAGACAACTTGAATTCAAAGATGGCTAAAACTGTGTCTTGAAAAATAGCACCAAGTTAGCAGTTATTGGTGCAGTGGCTCTAAAATTCTAAGGGAACACCCTTAAAAATGCATGGAAAAAGGAGAAGAAAATTTGCAACACTATTCCAACTCTAAGTGACAGTTAACCTACTGCAAGTAGAGATGTCCACTTATAACTAGGTCTATGGAATAGAACTGACAAAACATTGGTGGCATCTGCTGCATAGCTGCTATCTTGAAAGACAATAAGGAGATCTTTCGCCAATTATATGCTGCCTATTCCTGGAATTTAAAAGGCAAGGTCTTTTGTTCACCCTATCTAGAAAAATGGGCAGCTATCTTTCTAATGCAAAGAAAATACTTTCTACAGTGCCAGAATGCACTCTTTTCTCTAGCATCAATACCAATTCCAAGATTTTGTACCAAGCCAAGTAGCTGTTCATGTGTAAGGAAGAGAGAAAGATGCTTAGAAATGGGTAGAGGCAGAGGCAGGTGGGCATACCTGATACCACCCATGAATGATTTATTAAATAATAATGTATAGATGAGAGACAGTTGACAAGGAGAAAAATCAACACTGAGAATTTAGGAACAAAATAGGTGTTAGTATAAAATATTGTCCGGTTAGGAGTAAAGCCAGTTAAATTTGACTAAAAATTATAAATATAGTTTTAATTTTAAAATTAGTCTGAAAAGAACACATATGTATGGAGAAGTAATCTGAAGCTATAATTTGATTCTAACTCCAGATTTTATTTATTTTAATGCAGATCATGAAATGGAAGGAAAGTTTGTAGAGAGAAATAAAAATTAGTAAACTCCTCATTTTATATAGGGGGCAATTATTTTTAACTTTGTTAATTAGCTTTATATAGGATAAGGTTCTATTTTGAAAACCTTGAAAGTAACCACAAATAGATTAAGATTTATAGCTTTCAAATTACTAAGGATAAATCGAGGCAGGCATTTGGTGAAAGAGAGGGAAAAGAAAGAAAAAAGCAAAAATTATATTTTAAAGAAAAGTTTTAAAACTTATCATATAAAAATATTATAAACAGTTTAAATTACCTTAGTAAAAAAACAAAGACCCAGACTTGGCTGAAAGCAAAATTTAAATGTGTGATGTTAAATTGATATACAGTTGGCCCTCTGTATCCACGGGTTCCACATCTGCATCCACATCCACTGTGGATTGAAAATATTCAGGAAAAAAAATTCCAGAAAGTTCCTAAAAGGAAAACTTGAATCCAAATTTGTCATCCACTGGCAACTATTTACAAAATATTTACAACTATTTCCATAACATTTACATTGTATTAGGTATTATAAGTGATCTAGAGATGATTTAAAGTATATGGGTGGATATGGGTAGGTTATATGCAAATACTACACTATATTATAGGAGGGATTTGAGCATCTGTGGATTTTGGTATCTGAGGGAGGTCCTGGACACAATCCCCCATGGATGCCATGGGACAATTGTATTCTTAAAGCAAAGCATAATTAAACAAAATTTACTTGGGTTTAGAACATTAAGGAGTAAAATATAAAATAAAAGATATAATTCATAATAGATATGGAATAGTAGTTTATCATGCAGAATAGCATCAATAATTCAAAAGCAAAAATAGAAATACAAAGAGTAATTGATTCTAGCATAATTATTGCTGAAGATTTTAATGGAGTTAAAAAACTGAATAACAATTTTATATCAACACACTCACATACGCGCGCACACACACACACACACACTTGTACCTAGTTGAGACTACGTATTTTTCTTAAAATTCTGTAAACATTTCAAAATTGATCATATGCTAGGCCATCAAGATATGTAAAGATATTTTTTAAAAATTTAAATTAGAAATAAACAAAAAGAAGTTTAAACTAATAAAACACTGAAAATAAATCTTTTAAAGTAAAACAAACATAATTTTAGATAACTATTGGGACAAAAAGAAATTAAATTTAGAAATACATAATTTTAGAAAATAATTAAAATTTAAATACTACACATCAAAATTTATGAGATGTGACCAACATGGCAAAGAGAAAAAAAATGCATAGCTTTAAATGTTTTCATTATTTGAAAATAAACACTGACAGAAGTGATTAAAATGCTTCATTCAAGAAGTTATGTAAAACATAGCAAACTTGCCTAAAGAAAACAGGAGAATATGATAAAAGCAGAAATCATTAAATTGGAATGCAAAGTTAAATTGATATATCAGTATTTTGTTGAGAAAACATGGAAATAAAAACTTCTAAAAAATCTGAAAAAATGGATATGACACATAAAGAGAAAATGAAAAAAAATATGGTCTTTTCATCATTCACATCCCTGAAGACACATAAGATAACACATCTGGTTAGTAATGCAGCTGACAGTTAACACCGCCAGAGATACAGTCTTAAATCTTATTGCCTGGTTAAAAGAAAAGAAAAAAAGAAAGAAAATAAGTAATATCTCAAAAATTTCAAAGCAGTTTCTTTAGGAAATAAAGAATAAGAAACTAAAGCTTAGTCTTAAAGAGTAAGTTACATAAAATGTCAGTTAAGAAATGGTAGAGATAGGATTCAGATTTAAGTTTGCTTGATCCTAACACTTTAATCTCCGGAGAACTTGCATAGAGCACTTGTCATATAGTTCTATGTCTCACGTTTGGCTAACACACAAAGGCAACTCTAGCAGTATCAGCCTGCGTGGCTATATGTGATTTTCTCTAGCAGTACTTTGCAAGTGAATATAGGACTAGATCACAAGGTGTAGGTCCATGCTTTCCTAAGGAGAAATCTACAAAGGACACTCTAGTTTGAATTTGCAACAATAACAACAAAAGAAGGAATGCACGAGGAGCAAGTTCCTCTTCAACTAAACTTCATCAACTAAAAGAAGGACAAATCTGCATACTTCCCAAGGTCCAAATATGGGTGCTAAATAAAGAAGGAAGCAGGTCTGGGTTCATCGGAAAAGGAATACCATATAAGAAAGTTTCCTTGAGGTGGGCATAAGACCCCAATGTGTGGAGGCCAGATGGAAGACTAGGGACTGTTTGGAGGTCCTAAGTGACAGCCAGATGGGAATTCTTGTTCTCACCAAGTAGCTTCAGTCAAAATCCCAGCAAGGGATCCCTAAGGAATCCACCTAAGTGCTCCAAAAGAGGAAGAATCCGCTTTTTACACATTTTAACACATGGTATCCCAGCAGATAACACTAACCCCAGATCATTATTGCTTTGATCAAGTATATCCTGTCTGCTCTTTTCTTTCCTCCTTCCTTCACCCCAGCCTAAAGAGATCAGAGGAGCAGTTAGGGAGTGGAAGAGGAGGTGGAGAGAGGAAGAGGGAGGAGGTTGGCCAGACCCATCTTCTCCATTGCGGGTTCCAGTCTAGGGCAGATGAAAGCCAGGGAAGGAAGAAGCTTTAAGTGGGACAAGAGTCTAGAGTTCTGAGATTACACTACATGGAAATTGTTAATTACAGAAACAAGATAAATCTTATGACTGAAAAGGCTTTTAAAAACTGTTTCTGACCTGAGATTTTACCTAAAGGATGGGAAAGAATGAACTCATAGAACGTGGTTGAAATGGCAAAAAAATACCATACGTACAGACTTTCAACAGGTACATGAAAAGGGGCTCAACCTCACTAATCATCAAGGAAATGCAAATCAAAAGCACAGTAAGATATCACCTCACACCTGTTAGAATGGCTGTTATCAAAAAGACAAGAGATAAAAAGTGTTGACAAGGCTGTGGATAAAAGGAACCCTTGTGCATCGCTGGTGGGAATGTAAATGGTGTGGCCACTACAGAAAACAGTATGGAGGTTACTCAAAAAATTAAAAATGGAATTACCATGTGATACAGCAATCTCACTTATGGGTATATATTCACAGGTAATGAAATCAGGAACTCGAAGAGTTATCTGCACTCCCATATTCATTGCATCGTCACTCACAGTAGCTAGGATATGAAAACAACACTTGCACAATGGAATAATATTCAGCCATGAGAAGGAAGGCAATTCTGCCATTTGTGACAATGTGGATGGACCTTGAGGGAATTATGCAAAGTGAGAAAAGTCAGAGAATAAGAAATACTGTACGGTCTCATTTATATGCAGAATCTGAAAAAGCAGAACTCAGAGTAGAATGGCGTTTGCAAGGGGCAGGGGATGGGGTGGTGGGAGAAATGGGCAGATTTTGGTCAAAGGGTACAGTTACAAGATGAATAAATTCTGGAGATTTAATTTACAGCATGATGACTATAGTTAACAATACTGTTAAGTTGCTGAGAGATTTAATTTTAAATATTCTCATCACAAAAAAGAAATGGTAATTATATGAGGTGATGGAGGTGTTAACTAACCTTACTGTGGCTATCATTTTGCAATATATAAGTGTATCAAATCATCAGTATGTACATCTTACACTTACACAATGTTATTTGTCAATTATATGTCAGTAAAGCTAGAAGGAAACAAACACCTACAAAATCAAACCAGTAAATCTAATCATCCAATGATCGAATTTTATGCTTCTGTTGTTTTTCTTGTCACCATCTGATGTCGCTGTGGAGCGCATATTGAGTGAAGCATGGTGAAGTCCTCTAGAACTGCAGCAGCATGATGGTGACCCAGGGACATATGGCTAAACAGCTGGCACTCTAGTAGGTACTTAAGCACTGTCACAAGCAGTGTGGTGACAGAGGTCAGAGTTGCTTGCTGGACAGTAATTTCTCAAGGTTTAAAATAAGTTGAAGTCAGTGTTCCACATGATTCCCCTAAGCTACAGTAGCCCCGCTATCCCTTTAGCTCTGCACGTACAGCCCTTTGCTACATCATTTCCCAGTGTACAGAAGTCCTTTACCTTACCAGTTCCAAAACTTGTTCCATTCTCTGTTCTAGGACATCTGACATTTCCTTGTTCAAATGGTCGAGAGAAGGAGATACTGAATTGATTTTGTTATAATTACAAGATTGGAAGTAATTTCTTGCTTTTGATCATTGTAGGAGTACTGTTTATGCCATTCATTTTCGTAAAAAGAAACCTTCCGAAAAGCATGCTGGGCAAAGTCTTGATCTGACCTCCAAATGCTGCATTGTCTCCATGCAGATTAATCAATATCTTTCTGTTGCTTTGTAAATTGACAGTCTAATGCACACCAGCCTCGACCAGCCAAAAAACAGAATGGCTTTACAGCACTTGTGGATACATGGACAACCATCTTCCTCTAAGTTGTGCCTGCTGCCCAGTTCATTACTCTCATTAATGACTCCAACCTCCTGGGGAAATGAAGTGCTTTGTCACACACTGATCTTGCTTAAAAGAAGGTGTCTTCGTCCTCTGCTCTTATTATCAAACAGTAAGTCTATTGTTACTCACAGTTCACTATTAACAATGCAGGAGGCAGGGGTGGACAATGCATACCTGGGCTTTGCAATGAGGTCTGGCAGGTCTCCTCAGGGAGAGACCAGGAGAAGAGTTTCCATATAGATGTTTTGCCCAGCTTCCTCCATCTACCTCCTGCTCCCATCAAAAAGACGTCATGATTAATAAAAGATGGGTCATTTGAGCAAACTTTGAATTTGGTCTCTGAGGCTTTTATTTTTGTTGCCACAAATGGATTAGCAGAGCAGCTTCCTGGCCCCATTGTGTATCTCAGGGCAAGGCAATGACAGTTGTTTCTTTCAGCTTTGATTAGTGTTTGCTTATCTGGGTTCATTTTCAGAAAATTCTAAGCTGAGTACTTTTGTTCTTTTAAGATGTGAATGTCTCCCCTCCCCCAAAATTCATATGTTGAAGCCCTAACACCCCCCCACCCCCCGCTTTGACTGTATTTGGAGACAGGGCCTGGGAGGAGGTGATAAAGGTTAAATGAGGTCATGAGGGTGGGGCCCTTGTACTGTAAGTTCTATGATAGGAGGGTTTGTATCTGTTTCCCTTGTGAATTTATCTCCAGTAACTGCCACAGACTTGTCAAAGGATAAGTGCCCAATGAATATTTATTGAATGAATGAATTTGAATAAATGAATTCCTGTTTCATCATGGCCTAACTTATGTTAGGGCTCAAGCCAAAATCCCTCACATCCTAATTAAGGTGACAGCTCTACATCTGGCAAGATTACAGAAGATCACACATATAAAGATGTTTGGATGCATGTACTCAGTTTTGGCAGGAGGGACATTTATCAGAATCTAATCATCCATATCTGTATCAATTCCTCTGCTTTTTTACCCCCCTCCCATGCAACCCACACAAAATCTTTGTAAAATTCTTTTCCCCTTCCCTCCAGTTCAGGGATTCCGAGTTAGATGGTTGTTATCTACCATAGTTCAACCCTAGAAAATGAATCTGATCAAGCAGATCTAAAGATTGAATGAAGAGGTTAGCAGTAAATGGATCCAATCCCTGGATGGCTCTGTCTAATTATTAGCAACCTACACTATATAGAATTAATCAAATTATGAAATTATTTTGGCCAGCATGCCTGTTAATAAGTTTAATTATTTTAAAACATACATGCAATTGAATTTATTAAATTGTCACAAATTATGATCACACCTCAATTATCCACAAGTTTGTGCATTGTGAATCAGGGTCTTGTCTTTGTACTGAATGACCACACCCTAATCTAAAGAGAATAGACCTGTACCGACAGGGGTCCAGGATAAGCAGAGAGTGCTGGATACTCCAGCACCTTGAGAATTTCCCTGTTTCTAAAAATAAAAAGCACTGTTGTTGACCTGGGGATTCATACTTTCTCTAGGTTCTCTCTTCCCTGTCTCTCTTTTGTCTGCATGGAGTCTCACTGTGTCATAGAGAGAGAGAGAGAGAGGATCGCATCCTCGGAGATTTACTATTGCTGGCATTTGTCTTCCCAGGCTTCACTGATGGGGAGGGGGCCATATTTCGAGGCAGCCCATTTTGTTGATAAGCAGCCTAATGGTGGAAAGTTCTTATGTTGATATGAAATCTATGCCTTTATGCCTTTACATGGAGTGTGTGTGTGTGTGTGAGAGAGAGAGAGAACCTACTGTATGAAATTCCACCGATACAGATGACACAGTTTTATTCTTCCTTCCTGCCTCTGGCCTTTCAACCCGTACTTGGGAGCCAGTTTTTTCTTTTGCTATTTGGATGACATTTCAGGCAGCTCCTATACTTTTTTGTGGTAACTTGTAGAAATACAAACATCCTCTGGTTATTATTAGTCATTAAAAGTCTCTTTTCAGTAGTTAAATGTCTATTTTCAAGCAGTTGTCAAAATTCTGAAACTAATGCTGCTCTAGTCCCCCAGCTTCTTGGTTGCCCTGAGCTCTGAAATCCTGCAGTGGGGAAGAGCTGAAATAGTTGTCACCTGGTGGTTGGGTCCCAGCCTTTTGTGATCTCAGCCAAAGGGGAGATAAACAGATGCTCCATTTTAATATCCTCTCATGTTGATAGAAAACCCAATTCTTGCTGCTTCTGAACAATGCAGATAGAACAATCCTATCTCGCATTTACACTCAACCAGTTCAAATATTTGAAGACAGCTATTTTGTCATCGCTTATACCTAGTCTGCTTTCCATTGCCTGTTCCTCAAAGATGATGGTGGCTTTCAGACTCCTCCCCACTATGATTTTCTCTTCTGGTCATATTCTAATTTGCCATGGTTCTTAAAATGTTGACCTGTAATTGAACATAATACTCCAGATGTGGCTCGATCAGAATATAGAAAGACGATTACTTCCCATAAACCAGAAATTACACTTTTATTAATGCAGTCTAAGATCCTTGGCTTTTTAGCAGCCACATCACACTGAATTACAGAGTTGACTGTAATTCAGAATAATATCCAATTTAAAGCAAGTGCTATTCCCCTGCCAGCTGGATAGGGTTTCCCATTTAAATGGAACATTTAAGCCAAAATGAGGTTAATATGTGACCAGAGGTGACATTAGACCACCAAATCACGTTGTGCTCCTAAATTGGTTGACTAATAAGTGTCACAAATCAGCTCAAGTGAAACTGGAAGTGTCAACTACCCTGACTACTTGTCAACAGGAGGAGAAATTGGGGTGGTGGTGATAATAAGTCATTCTCCAGAATTATTCATAAGTGTTTTGTCTGAAGGAATAGGCTTATTTATTATACAACTTGTTGTCTTCAGATGTTAATGATATTTAAAATTTGGCTCCCTTTAATCTTTAAAAACAACATGTTTCTGATTTGAAAATACTTGTTCATTGTAGAAATTTGGAAAATATGGTAAAGTGTAAAGAAGAAAAATTAACCTGTATCTGCAGAGATAACTACTGATAGCATTTTTTTAGTGTCATTGCTTTTTTGTTTGAAATTGCTTTAGCAAAAGGGAACAGTCACATGAATTAACACAGGTTTATAATATTCATCTTCACTAATCAAAAATAAATGCCCCTGAGTTTCTTCAACCAGGAAGAGCTTCCCTGAACAATGTTCATGGAGGACTTGACTGATAGCTTATTATTCAAGAATTAGAGAAGTGTGATCCATAACGTGTCTGCGTCTTTGTGACACTACCATATTTGTAGGCAAAAAATAGTTGAATATTGGAATATTGGCAATATCATATGGTTCAGCATAGTCAATTTGTGACAGTCTTGCAAAGAGTTTCTTGAATTTTGTGGGTGTTAAGACAATTCTTCTGTAGTTGATATAAGTAGCTCCATTTGGCAGGAGAATGTCGGAGACTAGATAAAAGCTGCCCACTCTTATGTTTTTTAATGATTAAAATGCAAAGACTAAACAGCCAAAACACTTTGCATAAATGTTGATGTGTTAAGTATATTTTAATATACCTTTAATGTGCTTGGTAACTGGTCTTAGGTAATGTATTTCTAAATATGAGCTTTTTATTGATGGTGTCTCTCTGTTTTGCACTCTCTGTCTAATATAAATAGTGCTGACCAGGAACTTAGATGGATGTCCTCAGGAGGGGTGAAATAATGCAGGAGTTCTGTTCCCACTCATTTTCATTTTAAGGAAATCCCAGGCCTGTGTGTCCATACAAACACATTTTCAAATAGGTTGAATAAAGCATCCCTCTCTTGATCTAAAGAAAATATCTTAAGAAGAGCGGTATAAATCTAATTACTGGTACCAATCTTCCACGTGGGCAGCACTTGCGTGAAAGAGAAATACATTTCTTTGTGGTGATTATTGCTTAGTGATCAACTGTTCAATTGAATTAGCCTTAATTTTCCATTTTGCTTGCCTTTCAAGGTATAATTAAAGCCTGATGTCAAATCTCACTCCAGCTCTCATCGATAACTTCCACTTAACCACTTTTAAGAAGACAGCCAGGCTTTAGGCTCAGACAAAGAGGCTACAATTCACAACTTACTGTTTAGATGACCCTTGAAAGCCATCCCTGGTCGATAATTCAAAACAGTGTCCAAGTCTCTGTGTAAAGGGAAGGAATTAACCTTTCATGCCCTCATAGCAATGTTTCAGCTAGGTAATGTAAATCATTTAGACTGAAAACATAACAAGATAAAGAGCAAATTTTTTCTCTGAACATGAGTGAAGTGGGCTAAGAAAAGAAAAGCAGTCATTTCCTTTATATGATGCTAGAAACAGAAAGAATAACACTTCTGTGGTTGGGCTGAGAAAGCTACTTGTTAGGCTGGTGTTGGCAATGGAAGAGGTCAGAAGTGGCACCAGATAGCTGCAGGGATCACCAAGAAGCAGGTTACGTGGGAAACAAATGATGTGCAAGCTGTTATATTAACCACTGTTTCATTACTTAAAGCAGAAGAATACTCTCCTGTTTGTAACCTCCATTCATTCCCTCAACAAATCTCAAACACCTTTACACAAAAGAAGCTGAATCGAGGAGAAATTAAGTGATGGATTGGGTGTGGCACAGTAGAGTCAGAACTTGAATTCAAAACTTCTAAATCCGTGACCCATGCTTTTTCCACTAACCCACAGCTGCTGGAACGGCCTTGTGTCTTCCTCTCCATTCTCATAGAAAGCCACATAGGGGAGTACTAATATATCTACGACCAAGTGGTGGAGAGGTTCATCTCCCTTCTGAGTGCTGGATATCAGAGGTGATGACCTTTGACTAGTGAGAGTGAAATCAAATTCAGTGTCAGACATACAGTTAGCAATGAAGTCAGCATGGCACTTGACAAGTAAGTGTTATTGCGTAGTGCGGAGTTTAGTTACAGTGATGATATTTTCTCAGTTCAGTTTCTTGGAAATCATAAAATAAGTACATTCTTTTCTTTTTAATTGAGTCCAAATAGTACAGAAGGGTATAAAGTGGAAACTAAATCATCCTTCCATCCCACTTCCTCCCTCTCATGCCCACTCCTATTCCTAAACTGTAACCATTTTAATTATATTCTAGTTAATCTGGTACTTGTCACCTTACTTTAAAATAGTAGGCTCACACTTGACTCTATTCTTCGCTTTATAAATTTACAATTTTCCTTTAACTTGTATTGTAGAAGATTAAAGTAAACCCATTTTTTACTCCCTCCCATATAGCCTCCATTCCTTTTTTCTGCTTTTAAAACAATAAGTATTATATCATATATAACATATTATTATATTTTATAATAATTATAGTTAAGGACACTATTATATTATAATTTGTGTATTAAATATAATATTGTATGTTCAATTTGTAATGTATGGTTATAATATAATATATATTATTTTAATTTTTATTTTGGATACCTTTGCAACTCCAAATAATTCAGCTGTTTCAACACTCATATGTGAGACTGAAACAACAGAAAGTTTGATAGTGAGTTTTCATACATAGGTAGGGCTTGTGGATGGGGGGAGATACAGGCTTTACATGAGAGGACTTGCTATAAAGCTAGCTTCAATTTATTGCATTAAAATATGGAAAAAAATTTAGCTAAAGTATACATAGGAAATGTTCTTTATCATAAAAGATTCTGTATTTGACAATTAATGTGGGAATATTTTATATCTTATATCTTGTTAGTAGAAGTAGACCTCATTAAGTCAGGAGATTTAGACAAACATTCCCCCATCAAGAAGAAGAAAAAATTTTGGTCAGAAAGACACTTGATCCAGAAACGATAAAGGAGCAGAGGTAATTCTTGAGGCCATCACAAAGGGAAATGAGAAGGTGACTTTGAAGTGTTTGAGGAGAAAACAATAGTCAAAATATCATCCTCATTATGGAGATGTTAAACTAGGGGTAGAAGGGCAAACAGTGAGTCTGCAAGATCTCAAGAATGTGCGGCATGTTTTTTGTCTTTCTCCCTCTGGCATATTTTTGAACAGCCGAGATAAACCAAGTGTTTCGGGGTCAGCTTTGATTTGCATGTATGACTTGCTAATAACTCTGTGAAGGAAACCTGGAAATGAGGAATTGTGGAGGCCATTCGCCTGGAGGTTTCTGTGAATTAGAGTAGAGCAGGTTGCTAGAAACCACTCAGCAATTGCTTGCTCTCCCTGTCTTTTGTACTCACTGGCCGCGAGTCTTTGGCGTCCTCAGATAAATTAAAGACACGCATGCACACACAAAACAAACAATTATCTTTTACATAACTGCCCTTAGCGTAATGAGTTCTGGCCGAGATTCTGCTCTTCTGTTTCTGTCTTTCCCATCTTCAGCAGATAGAATTATCACATAAGATTTTAAGGATATCTCTCTCTCTCGAAACAGATATATGGCCTCAGGACTAGAAGCAAAGTTATTTCTTCTGATCAACACTGATTTAGATATCCATAGACACTACATTTGATCATTAAGAAAAACTGAAGCAGTTTCAAAGTAGAATAACGGTTTCATCTTGCCCATGAAAACTCACCCTCTGTGCATGCTCTAAGGAAAAACTCACCTCCTGTATTTCTCCTCTTCTGTCAACTACTTCACTTCTGACACCAGATATGTCGATTTTCTACATAAAAAGCAATGCTGTAATACCGGCTGGATGTTGTGAGATTTAACTCTATTCTGACACTGTCTACCTGGAGTTAGCGTCAGATACCACAGGTTAAGGGGTCAGTCCCACAAGCCTGTCTTTCCCTTTCCCCCAACTTCAGACGCCGATTGCAAGTCTAGGCTGTTACCTATGCTATGAATTGTTATGTTACCTGTGCTGTGACTGGCTATGAATTAGAGGTTTGCATAACCCCCTCCTCGGATTCAGTAAATTTGCTAGAACAGCTCACAGAACTCAGGAAAACAGTTTACTTAGTAGAGTACCCATTTATTGTAAAAGGATATACAGTAGTCCCCCCTTATCCATGGCATATACATTACAAAACTCCCAGTGGATGCTTGAAACTGCAGATAGTAGTGAATTCTATATATACTATGTTTTTTTCCTATACATACATAACCTATGATAAAGTTTAATTTATAAATTAGGCACAGTAAGAGACTAAAAATAATAACCAATAATAAATTAGAACAGTTATAACAATATGCTGTAGTAAAAGTCATGTGAATATGGTGTCTCTCTCAAAGTATCTTATTGTACAAATTTAATGCCTTTTCCATTTTATCTGCGCACTATCACATACCGTGGCCATAACTTTTACATTTTGGTGTATGACAGCAAAATTAGCACAAATTTATTCTTCCTTTTTCACACTTTCATGGATAGAAGATTCACTCTTATAGTAGATCTTAGCTTCCTCAGCATATGATTTTTTTTCTTACTGAGTGGAGAAGTTTCACCTTTTCCCTTAAAGGAAGCACTTTACGGCTTCTCTTTAGCATATCTGAGTTGCCAGCATCACTACTCTTGCGATTTCGGGCCGTTATTAAATAAAATAAGGGTTACTTTAACATTAGCACTGCAGTAACGAGACAGTTGATCTAGTAAGACACTACTAAGTAACTAAGGGGCGGGGTAAGCTGGACGAAGGGATGACTAACCTTCCAGGTGGGAGAGCACAGGACATACTACTCTGAATGATGCACAATTTTAAACTTATCAATTGTTTATTTGTGGAATTTTCCACTTAATATTTTCAGACTGTGGTTGACCGTGGGTAAGTGAAACTGCAGAAAGTGAAACTGCAAACAGGGAGACTATTGTAATTCAGATGGAAGAGATGCATAGGGAAAGATATGTGGGAAGGGGCGCAAAGCTTCCATGCCACCTTCAGGGGCACCACTCTCTCTGAGCTTCCACAAGTTCACCAAACCAGGTCTCCCCTTAGTTCATACATTTTTAGGGGAGACTTCATTAGATAGGAATGATTGATTAAATCACTGGCCATTGGTGGTTGATTTAACGTCCACCCCTCTCTCCACCCCTGAGGTCATGGTGGGCTGAAAGTTTCAACCCTCCTATCACATAGTTTGCTCCCCTGGTAACCAACCTCAGTTCTTGTGCTTTCTAACAGTCACCTCACTAACATAAACTCAGGTGTGGTTGTAGGGGACATACACTTCACCTTTATGGATTTAAAGCTATTTCAGGAATGGAGGACAAAAATCAAATATTATATAAAAAGAGGCCAATATTGCTCTAATTACTTGAGAAATTACAAGGGTTTCGGGACCTGTGAGCCAGGAACCAGTGGATAAGACCAAGATATATATTTCTTATTATAAATCACATTATCAGGCAAGTGTTATAAACAAAGGTGAAATTGATGAGATTAATTCCCATAGTAAGATGAACTATTTTATAGATTTATAGCTTATCATTTCTTCTTTACCAAAATATGTATCGATGCTTGGAAGGATGTATTTAAGAAGTCAGTCGCTTTTCATCATCATCAGTTTGAGGAAGAGAAGCTGTGAAAGTATTTTATTACTAAGTCCTAACATAAAACGTCATTTATGGTTCAACAGTTTTCCTTAAAATGTGCTTAATCACCAAGTATTTCACAATCTACAGTTTTCTAATATACAGTTTCTAGATAAAATTCTGGAAAGTAGAAATTTCCAAGACCTATAATAATATTTTTTATTCTACAGTTGAAGTATGCTTTGATAAACATCACCAATAGGAGACAATATTACATAAAAATAATCTACTGTTACTATAAATTTCATATAAAAGTTTTAAATTATTTTTCCTGCATTTATTAGGAATTCTTCTACCTGTATTTTTTAATTGACTTAGAAATATAAGGAGGAACAGATACTGTCTTTTAAGATTTTCCCCATACTAGTCCTTCTAATATAATTATAACACATTTCACTTGCATATAATTTTAAGGTTCTTGAAGTGACTATGAAAGGAACATCACAAGTAACCACAGTTAATTTAGAGACATTTTGATTCATCGTGATTTTTATCATATCATTCATATGTCAGTAAGCTTGTAGAGTTGAGTGAGAGTTTTGATCTGTAAATCAGTGGTGGGTAGTGTTTACCCACTGGACATGGTATGTAGTCTCTGATGACTGTCATATGTTATAGTCCATTGACTATGCAGCATTGCTGTGGTACATGTATATCCTCACAGTTTGAGGACACATAAAATTAGCAGCTTATACAATTGCTTTTAATAATGATTTCCTGAATATATATCATGCTTGAGGGTAACTCTCTCATGGATCTAGTTTCTCATTCTTTCCAATATTAGAGCTGCTTTCATCTAATTGCAAACAGTCCTCTGACATTTCCTAGACTATTTCATTATCATGTATCTGTCATTTTATCATCAGTTAATAGACATAAGTATGAACTTCATTAATTAGTATATGGTTGTTCATAGTACCATGTTAGTTGATGTGCAAAACTTCTGCCAATTTTGAGCTTTTTTATATATATTTGAGATAGATAATATTTACATGGGTACATTTTCAAGGACTTCTAGATAGCCAAATAAAATAATACACATAAACACTGCCATGAGGTTATATATTTCAAACACCAATCTGAGTAAGTCCTCTTTGATATGGGAGAGGGGATTGATGTATAATCAGGGGACTAGATAATAAAGTTCCAATTGTAGAGTAGAATTCTAGGGGAGTTAAGAAGAGCTTCATTTATTCAGCACCATGGACAGCTCTGCAAGGATCACAATGAATGAGAAATTTATGCTATAAACAGGTTCAGAATTCATCAACTTTGCTCTGTAAGGAAACAGAATTTAACTTTAAAAAAATTGAGGGATTTGGTAAGTATAAAAGTCGTAGAACAACAGCACAGTTCCATGCTAATGGTACTCACTGATTAAAGGCTGTCTGACTGAATGGATGAATGAGTGAGATGCTCATGAAATGAGTGAGTATGAAGAAATAGTGTTAAGTTCATGAGTTGGGTAGAGGTGGCTCCTACGGATAGAAAGTCTATAACTCAGATATTTTGGGTAGGGATAACTTTAAGTGATCTTATTCAGATTTCATGTTTTCATGGTCCAAATATTACCAGATTAATTTTTTTAAGGAGAAAAAAGAAGCACTGGAAAAATATGTTTCCTGATTTGGGGCTTGGAAATTGAGGTCACCATACTTAATCAGGGTGTATTTTAATAACTAACTGATGGGCTTTAAGGTCTTGGGTTATGTATGTTTCCTTCCAGACAACATAAACTACACAAAGATTAACTTCTCCAAGAACGTACTCTACACTAAATATCAAATATTTGAAATGAAAGGATTTATGGGAGGTCTTATGCTTGCTATTTTAGCATGGCCTGTCCTCTTTTGCTTATATTGTTTTTTCCTTTCTATAACAGATCGATAAATTTTACCTGACTAATAAAGCAGTTATTCAATTCTGATTTATTCTGAGTAGTTTGCGTCAGTGACTGGGAGATAATTCACAAGATCTGTCTGCTGTTTTTCTGCTAAGGGGTCTCGAAGGCTGGCCAGAGAACAGTTTATCTAATCCTTCTCTTCAACTCCTCTCCAGAGAGTCTTCATTCAGCTGGTCTGTGAAATTGCTTGGGTGGCTAGCATTTAGGAACAGGGACTTAGAAAGATGAGGGAGACAGAAAGAGAGGTGGGGAGAGGAAGAAGAGGGAGGGAGGAAGCAGGAGAGAGGGGGAAAGAATAAGAGTAAGAGAGAATTTTAATTTGGTCTGGTGGGAACAAATTTTTGTTGTACATGTTAGGGGTCAGTGTTTCCTAACAGAATGAAATAAGCAATAATGGTGGGTTAGCAAAAGGTCCCGGTTTATTAAAGGAAATGTGGTAATTTTCTCAATTGAGACAGAAGCTCACAGGAGGAAGCTTCATAAACAATGCATGGCTTAACAGCTGTCTTTTGCAGCTACAAACATTTTTAATATGGTGGGAAAAGATGGAAAGCAACATTGTAGAGTCTTCATTTGTCTCTTCTTTCAACATGTGTGCACACACACACACAAGGCAAATGTTTTAATGATTAACTCTTCAGACTTTCATTTGAAAGAGATAAAAAAATAATAAAAGGTGCCAGCAAGAACCACAGCTCCTACTGGCAAGTGGAACAGACCTATAAAGGGCTTTTATCTCCTGCCCATCATCTCCAATTGTATTGTTTACCCCCCTAAATCCTGATCAGGCACCATTACTGCACTCAGTGTCCACAGCACTCTTGTGAAGAAAAAATTAATTCTGAATTACTGGCCCCATAACTGCCTGTTCTTCACATTATCTGTCAGGAAAATAAGCAGACAATAGCTAGCTAAGTGGATTTCTTAGCCGCCATTCAAAAAGAAGGGACAGGTGTTCAATAGGGCTTCTTTCTTTCCTCAACTGCTATTTAACAATACATACAGTAGGAGTTTAATTGCCTACACCCACCTGCACCCTTGTCATTTCTTGGTTTTATTGGTTTTAATGAAAGTATTAAGTGCACTCTAGGAACAGCGGCTAGGTGACATTTTGATTGAAATATACAGGGAAATGTATAATGAAAGCAGGCACTATTACAGTTTTAATAGAAACTGAAAGAAGTAACATCCAGAACAACACTTTTTGCTATTATTATGCATATAGCTAGTCCTGAGAAGGGTAACTGGGGACTGAAAAAAAAAAAAAAAAGGTTGTTTAAAAAAAAAAAAAGAAACAACTTTTCACCTTAGCTACCTGACTTTTTTCTTCCTAGAAGAATAAAGTGGCCAGGCTTTGACATGTTTACTTTCATTAGTTACCCCTTAGGTAGCATCCATGGTCAAGTATGCCTTGGAATACCTTTCCTCTTCTCTGGAATCACAACACATTAGCGTTTCTGGAGAGAACTTAGATTCATTGGCAAAAGTGTGGGATGAAGAAAAGAACAATGATTCATTGCAGCTGACCTGGTAGAATAGGGACTAGTGACTTTTTTCACCAGCCAGCAAAGACTTGTGTTTGTCTGAACCCATCACCCAGACTCAAAATAGAGAAAGAAGAATGTCAGTGTAAAACTCGTGCTATGAATCATCCTCACTGCACATAATGGCTTTAATTTTTGCTGTATTTCAGTCATGTTTATTATAAGAACAATAGCTGATTGTGTAATAAACATAAAATAAAAAAATCATCATTCCCACATGCATGCTCATACATGCACACAAATATACAAATTACACCTTCAAATTTAAATTGCTAGTATTGGAAATTAAAAATCCCAGAAGTTTCCCATTTTTCTATTTAAAAGTTAGAATATTTTCTAGTGGGTGTCAGAGAAGGACAGGTACATTGAGAAGGTTCCTGAATGTATATAGCTATGTAAATGGGTAATGTTCATACTCCTTCTTTAGTAAGAAGTTCTCTGTTCACACATGATTTTTAAAAAAAAAGAGAAGTTTAAAATACATTACAGTGCTAAAGGATAAAGTAAAAGTGCAGTGGGACATGTGTCACATACCTGTGCATACATGGAATTGTCCCAGGTATTTTTTTGCCCAGTACACACCTAAATAAATGATCTCATTCATTCATCCATTTATTCATTCATCCTTCCATGCATCCACCCATCTATCCATCCATCCATCCATCCATCCACTTTAACTTTTTGCTGCAAGTTATAGAATATTCAGTGAAAATTGCCCTAAGAAATGAAGGTCATTTGTTGACACTTAACGAGATACCTGAGGCAGGACATTTCCACATTTGGTCCTGGGTCATCAAAAACCCAGGGATTCTTTTTTTCCTTCATATTTCTTTGCATTCATTGTATGCCTCTTTTTCATTTCTAAGCCTGCCTCTCTTGATTGCAAATTGGCTACAAGTATCACATTTTTAAAAGGCAATATTTAAAGGTAGGAAATCCAAGCATCTTTCTTTTTATTTCAGAAGCAAATCCAAGAAAGCCCAGATCCCACTGATAGAAATGGGTCACAGGCTTAATGAATTCCTAAAAAATGAGGCTTGGGATTTCCATTATTAGCTTAGACCAACCATGATTCTGGCTGTGCCAATAGTATGATGATAAATGTTTAATAACCTGCACTCTGGGGAGGAAAAAAAAAACAAGCACTGATTGCAACATTGACTGATTTCTGTGGTGCAAATACTCTCATCATGGCTGATGATTTCAAGCTACAAACATGGCTTCACTAAGGCAGAGTTGGGAAGAGAGGTGCATTAACTGGCTCCCTCAAGCCAATGTAAGCTATCTCCAGTACCCCACCAAGCTGGGTCCACATTCCCTGAGCCTAATGCCACCTAATATTGAGCTAAAGTGGGATTACTTTAGAGGGAAGTAAGGGGAAACTGTTTGGCATGTTACCTACAATGTCTGCCACATTCATTTGTTCATTCATTTAAAACATAATTTTGATGCCCCTTAGGTATCAGGTATTAAGTATGGGACACCTTTGAGGGAACTGCCTTGTCTGTGCTGCTTTATCAGGGAGTCTGCTCATTCCCACAGCTTTTGTTGCTTGGGGAGTGAGCAGTGTACCATATGACTGTTCCCTCTCATCCCCCACTAACATTGACCTGAAGGGAAGTATGTATTGATACAAGCTGATGATAGGGCCCTGCACAGGAAGAAACTGGACAAATCAGACTTTCTCTATGAGCACTTGGAAGTCATTTATCAGTATTTAATGTTGGATTAGGTAGGTTTTATTGAAATAAGGTAAGCTGGGTTCATGCAGTATGAATAATCAATAGCCTGTGGTCAAGAAAGGGAAAATGGAGAGCTACTCAAGAGTAGGAAAAAACAAGAGACTTGATGGGGGTCAGAGAGATGTAAAAAGAGTGGTGTCAGTTCCATATTTTTATTCTAATCCACCTTGAGGTCCAGCTGCTTCTCACTCCCTGTACTTGAATAAAGCCTTAAAATATATTATTCTTGTGGGCCACCATTTTATTTACTCCATATTAGAGTTTTTTTAACAATTATTTTTATTATCTCAAATGTGTTCCCATTCTTTGCCATCAAAACTGTAGTAGACACAACAGGGAGTATGAAACTACTCCCGTCCTCCATGAACTCATGATCCAGCAATGACAATACAGAAATAAACCAACAGACAATGACTTTTCAGTGAAAGAAAACGCTTCACTTAGACAAAGTACACAACATAATGGGAACACACTGGAGGGACACTTTTGCCTAGTCTTTATGAGGCAAGAGGAAGTTCTTTGATGATATTTTAAGAGTTTCAGAATTAATGTGTTATGCTATATAAGAATTCTTGTTCACTCTGGCTATAAGATTATGTTTTCGGGTATAAAATTTTTGGCCTCAACTCTGTCCCTGTTATTTCAGATTTTACATTTTGGGGACTCTTGTTTATTGGATCACTTTCAGACTCAGATAAGAAAATAACCAAGTATCATCAGCACCTTTAAGTCAAGGTAGAAACTCTCCCTAATAAAGTAAGGGAAAGGTATGTGTCTCACAACCTTTAACACAGAGCACATTTGTGCAAAGGGCCTTAAGGAATGGACATGTTGTCATTATTTTCTCTAAAGTACTTGTGAAGAATTAGTCTGTTCAGGCACAATAAAACAAGACCAAACCAAAAACAATAACAAGAAAAAAAATCAGGAAAAAATATTGTTGAAAACACCTTTCTTCTGCAGTGTGATTTAGGAGTCCTACCTCGTATAGGTAAAATAGAGTGTGTGGCTCTGTAAGCAGAGTTCTCTGTTTTAAGGGACTGTTGACACTCAATTAAGTCCTTCCCAGTGATTTCTGGGTTATAGACAATCTTATTTGGAGGCATGTTTCTGCGTAAAATACAAAAAGAGTCTGTAATGTATTTCAGAAAAACCCTTCCTCTTCCTTCATTGTTGGCCTTTACTCCCTAGCTTAATTCCAGTTTATGCAATTACACCCTGATTATCTGAAGCTCACCTTGCTGTCACTTCAATTGGTTAAAGGGTTCTTCTTTATCTCTCCTTCAACAGTCTTGCTAAGTGGCTGAAGAGACTGTTATTACATTTGCTGCATCTTCTGCTATCACTGAAATGATCTTAGGGGCACATATTAATAGCAGAGACTGCCAATATTGTATGGCAGAAACCATACAAGTGTGTTAAAATGTCTTTGTCTTCCAATAAAGAGCTAAAAAATGTATCAGTATGAACATAAAAGGTATGTCCCATCAGCCAGTATGCATCCAGATTTGTGGTAAAAGATAACCCTTTATAAAATGACCTTAATCATTTATTTTATTTATAATAATTTCCAAAATAATTAAAGCTGTGTTTCTTAAGTGTGATTCCTAGATCACTGGCATTAGGACTCTAGGAATGAAGAGCTGTTAAACTGAAGATTTCTGTGGTCCATTTCAGACCTCCTGAATCACAATACCTGTGATTAGCATCAGGAATCTGAATATTTAACAAGATTTCTAGGTGATTCTGATAGGCAATAAAGTATGAAAACAACTGATTTAGATGACACTTCTAGAGAAACTGACAAGAAATAAGAATTATTATGAACTAAAGTTCTCTGGCCTTACCAAAAGCATGGTATATCATATTTAATCTTTATATTCCTTTTATTTTTCTTTGGGTTCTCCTCAGAGCACAACCATCTCCACTGAACTGTTAAAATAACACATTGTATCCATTAGAAAGGGCTACGTTTTAATACATGAAAAAATAAACGCCCAAAAGTCAGTAGCTTACAAAGAAGAACATTTTATTTCTCATTCATGCTATTAATACATGCCCGTTGTAGGTTAACTGATGGCTGTGCTCTATGTCATCTTTACTCAAAGACATAGGCTACCATCTTAAACATTGTATGTCACCTTGGAAGAGGGAAAGAGAGCTCTGGAGGATCTCCACGAGCAATTGAAGAATCCTTCTGGAATCACTTCCTTCCAGAACTCAAATTATCCCAACCAACCACCAGGGCCCAGGAAGTAAAGTTCTACCCCACCCCAGGGAAGGAGAGAGAAAGAAATCATTTTGAAAAAACATTAATGACTATGATGCACAAACCTGGAAAATTTCTCTTGGGCAAGACCTCTAAGCAGAAGGAAAATCAAATCACACATTCTTGCTTCTTACTTTTTATTCTTCCTCCCTTCACAGAGAAAATACAATCCAAATACTGCAAATTATATTGCAGGCCATAGAGAATACAGTCAGTTCTCATTATTCACAGTAGTTATTTTATATAAAATTATTGGAAACACGATGGTTCATGAATACTGAACCATTGCTTCTAGAGGAAATACAGGGTTATATTCCTGTGAATATCTAGTCAAAACATTTTTGTCAACCAATCAATACAGAATCTTGTTTTATGTGTAATTCTGTTTAAATACACTTTATTATACATTGTTGATTCATTAACATTGAACTCATGGCCAGCAGCACTATAACTCATGTCTGAACAAGGCTTACCTAGTGCATGTATTTTCTCCATAAGGCACATCCCAATCTTCTTGCACCTAGGAACACTAGACAGAGCTTCAGCACTATGCTTAGGGGACATTTTAAACAGCGAAATCACCAAAAAAAAAAAAAAAAAAGCACAGAAATGAGGAGCGGCTGGGCCCGTGAGCCATGGCCGCTGTGCCTGCGCGTCCGGAGCCTGTGCTCTGCAACGGGAGAGGCCGCAACAGTGAGAGGCCCGCATACCGCAAAAAAAAAAAAAAAAAAAAAAAAAAAAAAGGACAGAATCCAGAACACTGAAAATACCAAATGCTGGCAAGCATGTGGAGCAACAGGAACTTTCATTCATTGGTGGGAAAAAAAAAATGGAATAGCCACTGTGGAAGACAGTTTGGCAGTTTCTAAACATACTTTTACCAAATGATTCAGAATCTTATTTCTTGATACTTATGCAAAGGAATAGAAAAAACCTGCACACAAATGTGTATAGCAGCTTTATTCGTAATTGCCAAGACTTGAAGACAACCAAGATGTCCTTCAGTAAGTGAATGAATAAACTGTGATACATGCAGACAATAGAGTATATTTAACACTAGAAAGAAATAAGCTATCAATCCATTAAAAGATATGGAGGAAACTTAAATGTATATTAGTAAGTGAAAGAAGCCAATCTGAAAAGGCTACATGCTGTGTGATCCCCACTCTTTGACATTCTGGAAAAGGCAAAACCATGGAGTCAGTAAAAAGATCAGTGGTTGTCAGGGGTTAGGAAAGAGGAAGGGATGGACAGGTGGAGCACAGAGGATTTTTAGGGCAGTTAAACTATTCTATATGATACTAAAACGATGGAATCATGTCATTATAAATTTGTCTAAACCCACAGAATATACAGCACCAAGAGTGATCCCTAATGTAAACTATGGATTCTCCTACCATGATTCTTGACTTATAACATATATCTGGCTTCTGGTAGATTATATCTATCATTCATATTATTTTAATATGAGAAGCTAAATTTCCTTTTCCTCATAAGATCTCATTGTTGATTTTCAGACTGATCTGCTTTCAAATACTGGTTTGGCCATTCATTAACTATGTGTCCTTGGACAAGTTGATTAACCTCTTTGAACTTTAATCATCCATAGATAAGAGGAACTAATACTGAACCCTGTATAATTATTGTGAGAAGTAAGGAGATGATGAATATAAGACAACTACCACCCTACCTGGCCCATTGTAGGAGTTAATATACGGTAACTGCTCTAATATCTATTACAATGGCCACCAAAGAAAACTACACTTATCCTTCAGTATCCATGGAAGACTGGTCCCAGGCCCGCGGCCCCCACCATACCAAAATCCACAACTGGTCAAGTCCCTTATATAAAATGGTGTAGTACTTGCATATAACATATCCACATCCACTCATACTTTAAATCATCTCTAGATTACTTATAATACCTAATACAATGTAAATGCTTTGTTAATAGTTGTAAATACAATGTAAATGCTATATAAGTAGTTGCAAGCACACAGGACATTCAAGTTTTGCTTTTTGCACATTTCTGGAATTTTTTTCTGAATGTTTTTGGTCTGTGACTGATTGAATCTACAGATGTGGAACCTGTGGATATGGGAGAGCTGACTGTAATTAGGTCCTGTGAGTTTGACATAGGTACATATGGGAACTCACTTATGTAAAGATTCATTCTTTCAATCATTCAGTCATGCATTCAGAATTTACTGAACACCTACATAGAATAACATTGAATTGAGTAAGGATACATCTAAGCAAATCACATAAAATATAGAAATACATGTTTGGTTGAAGGCAGTACAGACTACCAAGGTTAGGGAAGACTTCACCAAGGAGGTGATGACTAAGCTAAATCTTAAGGAGGTATAAGAATTTACCACATGAAGAAAATCAAGTTTGCATGTACAGAAGCATTGAAGTGAGAGAGAATATGGCATATTTTGAGAACACTAAGAATTTTGATGTCACACAAACAGGGTTGAGTGTCCAAAAAGAAGTAAACATGTATGAAGAAAGCAAATCAGTCTAGCTAAAAACTTTAAACCTTACTCTGAGGTCGATGGAAAACCAAAGCAGTGTTAAAACAGGGATTGATATAAATAAATTTGCATTTATGACAAGCACTGGGTCATGAATGCAAGACAGTTTGGAGGAGCAATACTGAGGGAAGGGAGGTAATTTATGAGGTTGTTATACAGGTTCATGGTGGAGGGGTTGGCAACTAAACAGTGGGGTGGAAATAAACAAAGACCTACCCAGATGATGACAATTAAAGGCTCTTTATTCAGAACTTGCTGTAGCGAGGAAGTCAGCCACAACCAGTTGACATTTGACAGAGATCAAAGCAGGCAGGAGAGTGGAAAAGCTTTATACTGGAAAGAAAGGGAAAGTCTGTGGTATCTTTGACTGGAGGAAGTTGACATGCAGAAGCTGTAGGCAGCTAACTAGAAGCAGGACATGTTATGTAATTGGTTAGGGGTACGCATTTGACTTTTTCTGGTTGGTCCGAAATTGGAAATAGAGGAAAAATTCATGAAGTTTTTAATTGTTACTCAAGTCCTGGCCATTTGGAGTCAGTAGTTTCAGAGATGATTGTTTGGCTTCCTGGACTGCTTGATAGTGATAGTAGTCAGACTTCTTGGGTTTATTATTATAGGTAGTAAGTTGGCTTCCTGTGCCAATTGCTGAAAACTGCAGATCAGAATTTCATTTTTACGTATAGTCTGACCGTTGTCTGATTGTGTATCTTAGTCTGTAAGTGGGTAGTGCATTCTAGGAAGATCACAAGGGATCACTGAAATAGAAGAGAAAACTGATATTCAGACAGGATATATAACTTGCTCATGGTCACATATGGCAAATCTCAGCCCAATCTAGTGCAATTACTAATTTACAAAACTGCACCTAAACTAACTGATAAACAGCTAGGATAAAAGGTGGAAGCATGGCACAGAAAATTCCCCTTCTACTTTAAGAGCAAAAGTAAATGAGATTAGCATATACTACCATGTTATGGTCTTGATATAACCTCCACAGTGGGGGGAAAATCTCCACTGTTTGAACTTCAAAATATTATCTCCTGTCCTGAAAACGTGCTCCTTTTCATCAAGTGGCATCCTGATTTTCCTACTACTATGTACTTTACTCTGGTATATTCTGCACAAACTAGAAACTGAGAGGATGGAACAGTTTTTATTTGGATGAACTGCCTGAACCTGTATGTTTTATGTCAAGGAAGAATACTTCTTTATTTCTTCTCTTCATGCCATTTAAAGTATTTTTTTCTTACTGGATGAAAAGAAATACTGGACAATTTAATTTGAGACATTGGATTAAATGTTAGTAAATTTTCAGATTTAGTTCTGACTAATAGGGATCAGTGTCTGAAGATTCAAAAGCTATTAGCAGAGCAGTGAAGCCTGACAAAAACTACAGCTGAAATAGAGCTAATAAGTGTATCAACTTGGTCATCAGTGCCCACAATAGCCCAGGACATAAATACTGATGACATGAAAGTGCTTTTTAAAAAAAGGAGTTGGGGGAAAGGATGAACAGAAACTTCTAGTAAATTGTTTCAAAATATCAAAAGCAAAATATTTCCTCTGCCTCAAATACAGTTATTTGTACCCAGTCAATAACAGAGGCAGGGTGAAGAAGCTGCTTACCTAGAACTAAGGCCTTTTGTACCCCGGCCTCTTAATTTATTTAACCTGGCCAGAGTCCTCACATTTTGTAGTCAAGTTGCACCTCAGTGAACACCTTACCATGTCTAATGACTGAAACCCTTTTACTTCATAATTCCTTCAGTTTTGTTTTCTCTCTCTGAAAACTATTGGAATAGTTTAGGACTAGAGCATTTCCTGTCTCCTCCCTTTTAAACAGGGACTTTAAAGGAAAAAAATAATGCAGGGAGGGGAAATTCTCCTCCCATGTTGGGGTTCACATTCCCCCTCAACCCTGTCTATGCCCCCAGAACTAACTACCTAGTGTCAGAAGTATGAGGAACCACACCTAAAACGTCACTGTGATCTTCAGGAGGAAAACACTAACCTTAGAGCAAGGCTGAACTTGTGCTCAAGTTTTACTGATTGACAATATTAAAATAATATCCATAATCAAGTGGATCAGACACTACGAATCTCCTTTCATTGTTTTACCAAAGTAGGCCCTCCAGTTAGTCAAAGAAGGAATAGACTCTCAAGACCTCATTTCTAGATAACCACATGCCCCCAAAATGAGATCTGCAGAAGGTACTAGGACTGCTGACTGTGGAAAACCCTAATACTCCTGCTTCCTGGGAAGATGGAGAAGCAGCAAGAACCCAAAGAGCTGAGCAGCAGAACTGTCACATTGTGTTAAACCCATGATTCATAGTGCCTCCCTCATTAAAATTCTTCAACAGCTCCACACAGTGTAGGATAAAGTCACACTCTTGGCCAAGCATGTTCAGCCTCTTTACAACATGGCCCTTAGCCACTTCTCCAGCTTCTTCTGCTGTCAACCCCCTGCCCCCGACTTCCCCAAACTCCACTGCCCCCAGTGCTCCTCTCCAGCCGTCACTGGAGGATTTTAGGTTGCCCTTCCCTCCTTATACTTTTCCTGCCTGACCAACTTTTCCATTTCTCAAGACCTTAGGCCATTATTATTTCTTCTATGAAGCCTCTTCTGACTTCCCTTCTTTTGTCCCAGAGAATTATCTCTCTTCTTCCTTTGTTCTACCACCATTTCTTGTATTTGCTCAATAATCTTTGCACTCTATAATGTTTATTGCAAATATGTCTGTCTTCTGTCCCAGGAGAGTCCCTTGAAAGCAGTAAACGCATCTGTCATAACTCATTTCCAGATCCAAACACATTCCCTGGCACAATAGTAGGTGCTTGATAATTATTTACTGAATAAATGAATTAATATATGACAGAGGTAGCCCCAAATTCTGCTTCTGACAGTAGACTTAACATTTTTAAAAAAGATATACCCAAATAACTTGCATTTCCCTTGTTAAGGCATTGTAAATATAGCATTTGTAAATGTAACTAAAGCTTTTATGCTATACATATTTTTTAACCAGCACAAACTCTTTAAGTAATGAAATTCACATTTATTTCACACTTTGTAAATATTTAATTCATCTCAAAAATTTTTTGGTGCATGGTGGGGCGGCTTCAGGGGATAATATCAATTTCTAAAATCTGCTGCATAAGTCCAGTTGAGTTTTGTACTATTTTGCTTCTTCATGATTTTCCGGTTATACTTTATCCCTTTGGAAGACTGAAAAATCATTACTTTAAAACAGTGTATTGGTCAGGATAATGGGAACTGACTGACACATGGAATTTGGAATTCTGGCCAGAGCTGTACCTAGCAGTTCAAATGATGTCATTAGAAATCTCACATTTTCCCGGTTTCTCTCAGCTCTGCTTATCTGTATGTTGCTTTCTTTCCAGGTAAGCAATATCCATATGATAGCAAAGATAGCCACTGGCAACTTTAGGTTCCCCTGGTATTTCCAGTAAGCCATCCTAGTTAAAGCCTGTATTTCTTTCCCCATAGCATAAACACAAGTCATGTAGATGACTCACTGGCCTGAATTGTATCCCATGTCCCTCCTTGGATCAGGCACTATGACATTCGACACTAATTGGATAGAATAGGTTATAAATAAATCTTCCTGCTAGGGATGGTATGGGATTCATTCTCGTGTACTCTATGAGAACTGCATTTTTAAAAACGTAAAAGAGATGACTTCCCCAAAGAGATGCCAAATAAACAACACAAAACAACAAAAATATTTTGACCCACCACAAAAGATGCTTGTAGTCTCCACAGCTGTTCTATGTATTCCTTGAAGTTAAAGCAATCAGAATGCCATAAAGTATACAGTATTAAAATGGCCATCATATTATACAAGACAGTAACAATTTGTTTTGCTTCTAAACATTGGTTCTAAACATTAGATGATTTATGTGTTTCTTTTTTGACTTTTTTCTCCATAAAGCTTCATCTTGAGAAAGTATTTATGATAATTCTTTGCTCCCATTCCGGAATCATAATTGATTGCTTTGGGCCCAAGATTCTCTGAAGAGAGTTCAACTTTTATTTTTCTTGAACGTTTTGCCTTGCCCTAAGATCATATTAAATTCACTTGCCACTTTTCTGCTCACTTTCACAGCTTCAGAACTTTCCCTACCATTATCGTACCCTGTATCCATCCAAGGATGGAACATTCAGAAGAGTTTACTGTAATACTTAAACTAAGATTTTTGTGCCTATTTTCTTCAGAGTAATTTATGACATCATCATCATCATCGTCGTCATCAAAAAGCAGTTACAATGAACATAACAACAACAGCCACAAAATATCCAAGCTTGGTAACCCTTGCTTTTTATACTGTGTCAATGATCTTATTCTAATCTTCTAAGCCACAGGTAGACCTGGGGAATGGGATTATGAGAAAGGAAATTTCTACTTCTGGAGTGCAGTAATAGTGGGGGAAACTTCATTCCTGAAGAAGACAAAACCTGACTGCAGCTGTTATATCATTTCCAAATATCCATTTGAAATTCATCTCACCAGAAGGAAATAAGGTTTCCTTTTCAGAAAGTCCCTTTGATCAGTTATACAAAGAAAAGTGTAAAGAAACAATAAAATGCTTCAATAATCATATGGTTACTTGGCAAGTTCCCAGTTACCAAATACAACAATTTCTAGAATTTTACAATTAATTTCTAGAATTTTTTATTGTAGTGAACTGTGAGTAGATTTTGTAAATCATCCGTATTGTTAATAATGGAAATTATGGCAAATGGAGCTTAACTCTTGTAAAAATTTTTGTGTCCTTGCATTTCACATGGAATCAGCTGGTGAAAGTAGCTGTTTATTGTCTATCTAACCTGAAACAGTCTTCTTCGGAGTAAAATTCCTATTAAGGTAGACCCTTAAGAAAATCCCTTACATGGGGCTTGAGAGCCTCGTGACCTCCATTTTTCCTTCTAATGGGAAGCAGTTCAAATGAAAAGACTTTAATTATTATGCACAAGCAGCCTATGCAAAAATCTCTGACTCCTTCCAGAGAAAGGCTCTCTATTTCCAATTAGAGAGAAGAACATGTAATTTCTGTGAGTCTCCTGTCATTCATCTCTTACTTGTTTTCTTTTTTGGTATACCTATAGGATCTCTCTTTTTTCTTTTTCTGGAAAAGATTAAGGGAAAATTTGTTTATCAGAGTCATCAAGAAGGTGAAAGAAGAAGATATGATTCTAAGTCATAATGGATACTTTCATTCTGCATTGAGCAAGACAATCCCCCATTCAACATTTTCTTGATCGTCCCTTTGGGAACTTGACTATAGGCAACAGGGATATATCTCTGGAGTCTATTCCCATTTTAGCTCTATGATCTCTACTCCTATAGGAGTAATGCAGTCTAGAAACAGTTCAGGCAGCTGAATGTTTTATATATATACTCTCAAAAACTTTTTTTGGTTTAAAGCCACTAAGATAAGTGTTTAATAGAGATGATATTCCACTGTGTGACTTAATGGTATATGGTTACCATCTGTTTCGTACAACCTTGAATAACATGAGATAGTTTAATACTGGAGGCTTCATTCATCTCACATCAGGGATACATTAAAAACCATTCAGTTTTACTAATTAAAACATATTAAGTTCACACATAGCCTAAATGCACTGAAGGTTTAAACCCAGCACTATAATTACTAGGACGTAATTAGACTTTGATTTTCATTATCTTATGACTTCAATTTCATTGCAATCAAGACCTAAAATATGATTTGCTGTGGGGAGAGGAGGACAGCCTTAATTTGGAAGACTCCAAGATCATTCTTTTCTGCCTTAACTCCTTCAGTAATCAAATATCCCTTTTATGGCTTACCTATACTTCCTTCTTGCTTAGCATCTGATAGTCTATCACTTCATCACTAGTGAGTCATGTTGACTCACTGAAGACAAGTATCACAACTTTGAATCTTTGTGTCCATGTGTCTACCACAGTAAATAGCAGATATTTGCTGAAAGTTTGTTGACTAGAAAATCAGCCTACTTTCTGATATCTCTACTTAAAATTATTTTTTAAAGCAGATCTTAATTTTGACACTGGGAACTCTCCTGTATATATCAGTCCCCTGTCCAAAACTTTTTAATGGATCTCTGTTATCTAAATACTAAAGTTCAAAATCCTTAGCCTGGTATCTTGCACAATCTGTTGCTAATCTGATTTTCCAACTTCATTTTCCATTCCTCCAAGGTACCCTTACATTTTAGCCATCGAATTTACTTTCTGTATATATGCTGTATTCTTCAACCTGCATATCTTTGTACAAGCCATTTCAGAAGTCTGAGATGTCCCAATCTCCATCCTCATGTTTCCAAATCCTACCAACCCTTTAAAGCCTCCCTCAAATAATAGTTTCTATTGAGGTACAGCCTCCTATCCTGATCTTTCCTGTGCCAGTCCTTTATCTGCACATTCATTAGGGCACTTATTCCATTATTCCAATATTTCATTATTCCAATATTCCAATATTTCCATTATTGTTCTTCATGTTACTCATTCCCCCAATCCCAGACCAAACTAAAGCTTGCTTGAAGTCTGTTTCTGATTCATGTTCTTTCAGTTCCTACACCTGTGTCTTACACTCAGCAGGTACATAATTATCATTGTCTGAACAAATATGTATTTAACACCTATTACGCTTTCCAGAACATCATTCTATTTAAACATGACAATAGTCCTGTGTATTTATCATTATTATTATCCTCATTTTTCAGATGACAGTCTAAGACTTCTTGTGTTGTCTATGACAGTGCTCATCAGACTTTAGGGTGTATCAGTATTATCTGGAGGGGTTGTTAAAACACAGATCACTGATTTCTGATCCAGTAAATATGGGGTAAGTCTAAGAATTTGCATTTTTATCAAGTTCCCAGGTGATGATGGTTCTGTTATTCCAGGGACTACAGTTTGAGAACCATTGGTCTGTGGCCTTACAGCTGCATTCCTATCTCAACTTCATTGAGTGAGGCGGAGTGAGTGCTTGAGCAGTGATAATTTTCTTTATTGACATATAGTTGATTTACAATATTATATTAGTTTCAGACATATAGTGTAGTGATTCAATATTTTTAGATTATACTCCATTTAAAGTTATTATAAAATAATGGCTGTATTTCCCTGTATTATGTAATATATTCTTGTTGCTTATTTATGTTGTACATAGTAGTTTGTATCTCTTAATCCCCTAACTCATCTTGACCCTCCCCCCTTCCTTCTCCCCACTGATAACCACTACTTTGTTCTCTATATCTGTGAGTCTGTTTCTATTTTATTTTTATTCATTTGTTTTATTTTTTAGATTCCACATATAAGTGATAACATACAGTGTTTGTTTCTCTGTCTGACTTATTTCACTAAGTATAGTACCCTCTAGGTCCATCCACATTGTTGCATATGGCAGAATATCATTCTTTTTATGGCTGAGTAACACACACACACACACATCATATCACATCTTCTTTATCCATTCGTCTGTTGGACATATGGACACTTAGGTTGATGGACACTTAGGTTGCTTTCATATCTTGGCTATTGTAAATGCTGCTATGAACATGGTGGTACATGTATCTTTTCAAATTGTGTTTTCATTTTCTTTGGATATAGATCCAGGAGTGGAACTGCTGAATCATATGGTAGTTCTACTTTTATTTTTTTTCGGATGGTCCACACTTTTCTATAGTGGCTGCACCAATTTACATTCCCACCCACAGTATACAAGTGATCCCTTTTCTCCACATCCTCTCCAACTTTTGTTATTTGTAGACTTTTTGATGACAGCCATCCTGACAAGTGTGAGGTGATCTCTCATTGTGATTTTGATTTGCATTTCTTTGATAATTAGTAATATTGAGCATCTTCTCATGTGCCTATTCACCCTCTGTATGTCTTCTTTGGAGAATTGTCTATTCAGGTGTTCTGCCCAGTTATTGATTGGGTTGTTTTTTTGTTTTTTTAAAAATTTATTTTATTTATTTTTGGTTGCATTGGGTCTTTGTTGCTGCTCGTGGGCTTTCTCTAGTTGTGGTGAGCGGGGGCTACTCTTCATTGTGGTGCGCGGGTTTCTCGTTGTGGTGGCTTGTTGCGGAGCACAGGCTTCAGTAGTGTGGCACACAGGCTCAGTAGTTGTGGCTCACAGGCTCTAGAGCTCAGGCTCAGTAGTTGTGGCGCACAGGCTTAGTTGCTCCACGGTATGTGGGATCCTCCCGGACCAGGGCTTGAACCCGTTTCCCTGCATTGGCAAGGAGATTCTTAACCACTGTGCTACCAGGGAAGTCCCCAGGTTGTTTGTTTCTTTGATATTGAGCTGTATGAGCTCTTTACGTATTTTGGATATTAACCCCTTTTGGGGCATATTATTTGCAAATATTTTCTCCCATCCCATAAGTTGTCTTTTCCTTTTGTCAATGGTTTCCTTTGCAAAAGCTTTTTAAGTTTAATTAGGTCCTATTTGTTTGTTTTTGCTTGTATTTCTTTTGCCTTAGGAGACAGATACAAAAAATATTGCTACAGTTTATGTCAAAGGGAGTTCTGCCTATGTTCTCTTCTAGGGGTGTTATGGTTTCAGGTCCTACATTTAGGTCTTTAATCCATTTTGAATTTATTTTTGTATTTGGTGTGAGAAAAATGTTCCAATTTCATTATTCTACATGTAGCTGTCCATTTTCCCCAGCACCACTTGTTGAAAAGACTGTCTTTTCTCTGTTGTATATTCTTACCTCCTTTGTTGTGGATTAGTTGACCATTACTATGTGGGTTTAGCTCTGGGTTCTCTATTCTGTTCCATTGAGCTATGTGTCTGTTTTTGTGCTAGTACCATGTGGTTTTGATTACTGTAGCCTTGTAGTACAGTCTGAAGTCAGGGAGTGTGATTCCTCCAGGTTTGTTCTTTTTTCTTAAGATTGTTTTGTCAATTTGGGGTCTTTTGTGGTTTCATATAAATTTTACAATTATTTGTTCTAGTTCTGTGAAAAATGTCAGGGGTGTTTTGAAAGAGATTCCATTAAATCTGTAGATTGCTTTGGGTAGTGTGGACATTTTCAAAATATTAATTCTTTCAATCTAAGAACACAGGATATCTTTCCATTTCTTTGTATCATCTTCAGTGTCTTTCATCAATGCTTTAGAGTTTTCAGAGTACAGGTCTTTCAATTCCTTGGTTAAGTTTATTCCCAGGTATTTTCTTTTTTTTTTTGATGCAATTTTAAACAGGATCGTTTTCTTGCTTTCTCTTTCTGTCAGTTCATTATTAGTGTATAGAATAGCAACAGCTTTCTGTATATTAATCTTGTATCCTACAGCTTTACTGAATTCATTTACTAAATCTAGTGTTTTTTGGTGGAGACTTTAGGGTTCTCTATATAGAGTATCATGTCATCTGCAAAAAATGACAGTTTTACTTCTTTCTTTTCAATATGGATGCATTTTGTTTCTTTTTCTTTTTTGGTTGCTGTGGCTAGGACTTCCAATACTAGGTTAAATAGACATGGCAAGAGTGGGCATCCTTGTATTGTTCCTGATTTTAGAGGAAAAGGTTTCAGCTTTTCACTGTTGAGTTTGATGTTAGCTGTTGGTTTTTCATAAATGGTCTTTATTATGTTGAGATATGTTTCCTCCATATCAATTTTGGTGAGAGTTTTTATTATGAATGGATATTGAATTTTGTCAACACCTGCATCTATTGAGAAGATCATGTGATTTTTATTCTTCCTTTTGTAAATGTGGTATATCACATTGATTGATTTGTGGGTATTGAACCATCCTTGCATCCCTGGAATAAATCCCACTTGAATAAGATGTATGATACTTTTTTTATATTGTTGAATTCAGTTTGCTAATATTTTGTTGAGGATTTTTGCATCTATATTCATCAGAGATATTGACCTATAATTTTCTTTTCTTTTCCTCTTCTTTTTTTTTTTTTTTTTTTTTTTTTTTTTTTAGTGTTTTTGTCTGTTTTTGGTATCAGGGTGATAGTGGCCTCGTAGAATGAATTTGAGAATGTTCCATCCACTTCAATTTTTTGGTATAGTTTGAGAATAGGTATTAGTTCTTCTTTATATGTTTGATAGAATTCCCCTGTGAAGCTCTCCAATCCTGTACTTTGGTTTGCTGGGAGTTTTCTTTATTATAAATTCATTTTTACTACTAGTGATTGGTCTGTTCAGATTGTCTATTTCTTCTTGATTCATTCTTGGAATGTTGTATGTTTCTAGAAATTTGTCCATTTTTCATAGGTTGTCTAATTTGTTGGCACATAACTGTTCAGATTATTCTCTTATGTTTTTTTTTGTATCTCTGTAATATTGATTTTTATTTCTCCTCTTTAATTTCTTATTTTGTTTATTTGAGGTTTTTTTGGTCTCTTATTTATTTCCTCTGATTTTTATTATTTCCTTCCTTTTGCTGACTTAGAGCTTTGGTTGTTCTTTTTCTAATTCCTTTATAGGGTAGGTTAGGTTGTTTGAGACTTTTCTTATTTATTGAGGTAGGCCTGTATTGCTATATTCTCCCTCTTAGAACTCCTTTTGCTGCATCCCATAAATTTTGCAAAGTTGGGTTTTCATTTTCATTAGCTTCAAGGTGTTTTCTGATTTCCTCTTTAATTTCTTCATTTACCCATTGGTTGTTTAGTAGCATGTTGTTTATTCTCTAAGTGTTTTTCCCATTTTTCTTCCTATAATTGATTTCTAGTTTCATACCGTTGTGGTCTGAAAACATGCTTGATATAATTTCTATCCTCTTAAATTTGTTGAGACTTGTTTTGTGGCCTGGCATGTGATCTATCCTGGAAAATATGTGTACTTGAAAAGAAGGTGTATTCTGCTCTTTCTGTATAAAATGTCCTGTAAATATATATTAAGTCCACTTGATCTATTTGGTCACTTAAGACCACCATTGCCTTATTGATTTTCTGTCTGGATGATCTGTCCATTGATGTAAGTGGGGTGTTAAAGTCCCTTACAATTATTGTATTACTGTCAGTTTCTCCGTTTATGTCTGTTAATATATGCCTTATATATATAGGTGCTCCTGTACTAGGTGCATATATGTTAACGAATGTTATATCCTCTTCTTAAATTGGTCCCTTTATCATTATATAATGTCCTTCTTTGTCTTTTCTTATAGCCTTTGTTTTAAAGTCTATTTTGTCTGATACGAATATTGCTACCCCCACTTTCTTATCATTTGCATTTGCATGAAATATCTTTTTCCATCCTCTCACTTTTAGTCTGTGTCTTTAGCTCTGGTGAGTCTCTTTTTTTTTTTTTAGGATTTTTTTTTTTATTAGTTTCTGCTTTATAACAGAGTGAATCAGTCATACATATACATCTGTTCCCACATCCCTTCCCTCATGCGTCTCCCTCCCTCCCACCCTCCCCATCCCACCCCTCCAGGCGGTCACAAAGCACCGAGCTGATCTCCCTGTGCTCTGCGGCTGCTTCCCACTATCTATCTACCTTACATTTGGTAGTGTATATATGTCCATGCCTCTCTTTCACTTTGTCACAGCTTACCCTTCCCCCTCCCCATATCCTCAAGTCCATTCTCAAGTAGGTCTGTGTCTTTATTCCCGTTTTACCCCTAGGTTCTTCATGACATTTTTTTTTAATTCCATATATATGTGTTAGCATACGGTATTTGTCTTTCTCTTTCTGACTTACTTCACTCTGTATGACAGACTCTAGGTCTATCCACCTCATTACAAATAGCTCAGTTTCGTTTCTTTTTATGGCTGAGTAATATTCCATTGTATATATGTGCCACATCTTCTTTATCCATTCATCCAATGATGGACACTTAGGTTGTTTCCATCTCCGGGCTATTGTGAATAGAGCTGCAATGAACATTTTGGTACATGTCTCTTTTTGAATTATGGTTTTCTCAGGGTATATGCCCAGTAGTGGGATTGCTGGGTCATATGGTAGTTCTATTTGTAGTTTTTTAAGGAACCTCCATACTGTTCTCCATAGTGGCTGTACCAATTCACATTCCCACCAGCAGTGCAAGAGTGTTCCCTTTTCTCCACACCCTCTCCAGCATTTATTGTTTCTAGATTTCTTGATGATGGCCATTCTGACTGGTGTGAGATGATATCTCATTGTAGTTTTGATTTGCATTTCTCTAATGATTAATGATGTTGAGCATTCTTTCATGTGTTTGTTGGCAGTCTGTATATCTTCTTTGGAGAAATGCCTGTTTAAGTCTTCTGCCCATTTTTGGATTGGGTTGTTTGTTTTTTTGCTATTGAGCTGCATGAGCTGTTTATAAATTTTGGAGATTAATCCTTTGTCAGTTGCTTCCTTTGCAAATATTTTCTCCCATTCTGAGGGTTGTCTTTTGGTCTTGTTTATGGTTTCCTTTGCTGTGCAAAAGCTTTGAAGTTTCATTAGGTCCCATTTGTTTATCTTTGTTTTTATTTCCATTTCTCTAGGAGGTGGGTCCAAAAGGATCTTGCTGTGATTTATGTCATAGAGTGTTCTACCTATGTTTTCCTCTAAGAGTTTGATAGTTTCTGGCCTTACATTTAGGTCTTTAATCCATTTTGAGCTTATTTTTGTGTATGGTGTTAGGGAATGATCTAATCTCATACTTTTACATGTCCCTGTCCAGTTTTCCCAGCACCACTTATTGAAGAAGCTGTCCTTTGTCCACTGTACATTCTTGCCTCTTTTATCAAAGATAAGTTGACCATATGTGCGTGGGTTTATCTCTGGGCTTTCTATCCTGTTCCATTGATCTATCTTTCTGTTTTTGTGCCAGTACCACACTGTCTTGATTACTGTAGCTTTGTAGTATAGTCTGAAGTCAGGGAGCCTGATTCCTCCAGCTGCATTTTTCGTTCTCAAGATTGCTTTGGCTATTCGGGGTCTTTTGTTTTTCCAAACAAATTTTGAAATTTTTTGTTCTACTTCTGTGAAAAATGCCAGTGGTAGTTTGATAGGGATTGCATTGAATCTGTAGATTGCTTTCGGTAGTAGAGTCATTTTCACAACATTGATTCTTCCAATCCAGGAGCATGGTATATCTCTCCATCTATTTGTATCATCTTTAATTTCTTTCATCAGTGTCTTATAATTTTCTGCATACAGGTCTTTTGTCTCCTTAGGTAGGTTTATTCCTAGATATTTTATTCTTTTTGTTGCAATGGTAAATGGGAGTGTTTTCTTGATTTCATTTTCAGATTTTTCATAATTAGTGTACAGGAATGCCAGAGATTTCTGTGCATTAATTTTGTATCCTGCTACTTTACCAAATTCATTGATTAGCTCTAGTAGTTTTCTGGTAGCATCTTTAGGATTCTCTATGTATAGTATCATGTCATCTGCAAACAGTGACAGCTTTACTTCTTCTTTTCCAATTTGGATTCCTTTTATTTCCTTTTCTTCTCTGATTGCTGTGGCTAAAACTTCCAAAACTAGGTTGAATAAGAGTGGTGAGAGTGGGCAGCCTTGTCTTGTTCCTGATCTTAGTGGAAATGGTTTCAGTTTTTCACCATTGAGGACAATGTTGGCTGTGGGTTTGTCATATATGGCCTTCATTATGTTGAGGAAAGTTCCCTCTATGCCTACTTTCTGCAGGGTTTTTATCATAAATGGGTGTTGAATTTTGTCGAAAGCTTTCTCTGCATCTATTGAGATGATCATATGGTTTTTCTCCTTCAACTTGTTAATATGGTGTATCACATTGATTGATTTGTGTATATTGAAGAATCCTTGCATTCCTGGAATAAACCCCACTTGATCATGGTGTATGATCCTTTTAATGTGCTGTTGGATTCTGTTTGCTAGTATTTTGTTGAGGATTTTTGCATCTATGTTCATCAGTGATATTGGCCTGTAGTTTTCTTTCTTTGTGACATCCTTGCCTGGTTTTGGTATCAAGGTGATGGTGGCCTCGTAGAATGAGTTTGGGAGTGTTCCTTCCTCTGAAATTGTTTGGAAGAGTTTGAGAAGGATGGGTGTTAGCTCTTCTCTAAATGTTTGATAGAATTCGCCTGTGAAGCCATCTGGTCCTGGGCTTTTGTTTGTTGGAAGATTTTTAATCACAGTTTCAATTTCAGTGCTTGTGATTGGTCTATTCATATTTTCTATTTCTTCCTGATTCAGTCTTGGCAGGTTGTGCATTTCTAAGAATTTGTCCATTTCTTCCAGGTTGTCCATTTTATTGGCATAGAGTTGCTTGTAGTAATCTCTCATGATCTTTTGTATTTCTGCAGTGTCAGTTGTTACTTCTCCTTTTTCATTTCTAATTCTATTGATTTGAGTCTTCTCCCTTCTTTTCTTGATGAGTCTGGCTAATGGTTTGTCAATTTTGTTTATCTTCTCAAAGAACCAGCTTTTAGTTTGATTGATCTTTGCTATCGTTTCCTTCATTTCTTTTTCATTTATTTCTGATCTGATGTTTATGATTTCTTTCCTTCTGCTAGCTTTGGGGGCTTTTTGTTCTTCTTTCTCTAATTGCTTTAGGTTGGTGAGTCTCTTGTAAGCAGCATATAAGTGGGTCTTGTTTTTTAATCCAGTCAGCCACCCTGTGTCTTTTGATTGGAACATCACTTCCATTAACATTTAAAGTGGTTATTGATGGGTATGTGCTTATTTCTAGTTTGTTACTTTTTTTCTAGTTGTTTGTGTAATTCTTCTCTGTTTCTTTTTCTTCTTTTAGCTTCCCTTGTGGTTTGATGGTTTTCTTTAGTGCTATGCTTGTGTTCCTTTCTCTCTAGTTTTTGTGTATCTATCGTAGGTTTTTGATTTGTCATTTCCATAAATTTCATACATATTGCCCTATAACTATATCTACTTGTTTTAAACTGGTAGTCATTAAAGTTTACATTCTAAAAGATCTGCATTTTTTAGTCCCCTCCCCAACACTTTGTGTTTTTGATGTCATATTTTACATTTTCATGCTTATCCCTTAGCTCTTTATTTTAGTTATGGTTGATATAGTTTTTGTCTTGTAATCTTCATACTAGCTTATTTAAGTGGTTGATTTTCAGCCTTTAGCATATATTTGCCTTTACTATTGAGATTTTTCCTTTCATATAAATACTTCTTACAATAGACTTTTCCTTTCCACTCAGAGAAGACCCTTTAAGTTTCTTTTAGAGTAGGTTTAGTATTGATGAACTGTTTTATTTTTTGCTTGTCTGAGAAGGTCTTTATCTCTCCTTCAATTCTAAATGATAGTGTTGCTAAGTAGAGTATCCTAGGTTGCAGATTTCTCCCTTTCAGCATTTTAAATATATCATGCCACTCCTTCCGGCCTGCAAAGTTTCTGCAGAAAAATCAACTGATAGCCTTATGGAGGTTCCCTTGTATATGAGTTTATATACTTGCTGACTTTAGAATTGTCTCTTTAACCTTTGCCATTTTAATTATGATGTGTCTTGGTGTGGGTGTGTTTGGGTTGATCTTGTTTGGGACCCTGTGTTCTTCCTGCACCTGGACATCTGTTTCCTTCTTCAGGTTCAGAACGTTTTCAGCCATAGTTTTATCAAATACATTTTTTACACTCACCTTATCCTTCTAGGACCCCTATAATGAATGTTGGTATACTTGATGTTGTCTCAGAGGTCCCATAAACTATTATCATTTTAAAATTTGTTTTTCTTTTTTCTGTACTTATTGGATGATTTCCATTATTCTGTCTTCCAGATCACTTATGCATTCTTCTGTATCATGTAGTCTGCTATTAATTTCTTCTAGTGTGCTTTTCATTTCTGTTATTGTATTTTTCACTTCTGACTGGTTCTTTTTTATATTTTCTGGTTCCTTTTTAAAATTCTTATTGGTTTCATCTAGTCTTTCCCCTAGTACAGTTAGCATTCTTATTACTAATGTTTTGAACACTTTATCCAATAAATTATTTTCTGTTTTGTTAGTTGTTTTGGGTTTTTTTTTTTTTTGCTCTTGTTCTTTCAAATGAAACAAATTACTCTGTCTTCTCATTTTATTTAAATTTTTCTGTCTCTATGAAATTAAGTAGAATGGTTATCTATTACAGTCTTGAAGGGGTGTCCTTGTATAGGAGTATCCCTAAACAATCTGTGTGTGCCCAGTGACTTTGGTGTGAGAGCTGGATCCAATGTGAGAACTTGTTGTTTCTTTCCCCAGGGTGTGCTGACAGCTTTCACCTTGGTAGGAGGTGGGGCTGGAGATGGCGGGGATAAGGCCAGAGCCAGCAGTGAGCCAGGGCTTCTCCTCTGTTCAGTGGCAACACCAACCTTTTGGGGTCAGAGTTGGGTCCCAAGATGCTGGAGCAAAAGCCCTGAGGGTTGGGTCCAATCTGGCTTTTTTACCTCTCCCTCCCAGCACTGGCACTCTCACCCAGTGCTGGAGCAAGAGGGGCTGGAGAGGGTGCTTGGTGTGGGTCTGGGTGTAGGCTGTGATGGCCTCAGCCCCAGTCAGGGTCCTGGACTGCCTCTGATGCACTGCCTCTGTAAAGTGCCGGTAGTGGCTTCCACTGTCTTTCTCACATGCCATTCCAGGTCTGAGCTGGTTCCATCCCTCACAACTGAGTTCTCCCTCCAGCTTCCTTCAACTGCAGCTCATCCTAGTGTGGAGCTGTGGCACAAAGCTAGTGGGGCCAGAGTGGGCACTCAGTTCAGTTTGGGGCATGTGCTGGAGCAGTCAGGGGAAACTGACCAGAGTCCCGGGCAGTTTCAATCTGCTTTCTCCACCATGTTTTGAGAGCTAGCAAGTGTGTGTATGCTCTTCACCAGCAGAGTCTAGGTTTCTTACAGCCCTCCTTTTAGTTTCACTGGTTTTCTAACCAGCTAAGGGGACTCATCTTCCTGGTGTCAGACTCCAGGGCTGGGGTGCCCAATATGTGGCTCTAACCACTTATGACAAGGGAATAACTCTGTCCCCCCTCTTCTCTAGCCCTGTCCTCTCCCAGGGCTACAGGTCCTGACCTCATCACCTCTCTTCCCTTCCTACTTGATTCTTTGTGTATCTTTCTTATAGCCTTGTTTGTATAAGAATAAGAATATTTCTTCCAGTCTCCAGTGAGTTTTCAGTGAGAATTGCTCCACGTGTAGATGTATTCCTGGAGGGAGGTGAGCTCAGTGTCTTCCTACTCTGCCATCTTGATCTCTCCCCAACAATGATAGATTTTACATGATTGAAAGAAATAGTGAATACATTTAATTCCAAACTGCCTCCTCTGTAACTGATATTTAATTTAATTGTATTTGTGAGATTAAAAATAAATTAGAGGGAAGGGCCACAAAGTGAAGGAAGGAAGGGAGGGAGGGAAACGGAGGAAGGAAGGAGTTTTGTGAGGAAGTCTGTATTGTTAATTTATAGTAAATTACATTCCAGTGATAGTGGAAAGCAATTGAGAAGGTTAAATCATGATCCACTACTGCCCAGTGGTAAAATTTTAGGCCAGTTGAGGAGAATATAAAATATTTCTACTATTCCAACTTTATGGATGAAGAAAGGGCCTCAGGAAGTTTAATTGTACTTTAGACTAAGAAGTGTCCTTTTTAAAATCATGTTGAATGAATGAAAAATTTGTCAGCCAAGAACAAGTTTTCTGACTTTTAACCTTAATTTTCTCACAAAGGGAATAGGAAAAGAAGCTCTCTGGAGGATTTTTCAAATACAGACGTATTTTACTTCTTGGATGTTGTTAATGGGAATGCTGTAATATAGATTTTCTTTTCTTTCTTTCTTTAAAAAAAAATTCCTGAGCAGTAAGATAATACAACACTTAAAATTGAATAATATAAAAAATACCCTCCATTTTGGACTTTTAGGACTGGAATTAAAGTTTCTCATAGGTGATTTCCCATCAAGTAGGGCAAAGGTTCACCTGTGTGGATCTTTCCGAGATTGAAATTTATTTTTATTTTCCCAGAGGTTTCTGAGAATTGGCCTGTTACTGCTCTTTGACTGTCTTCAGAGATGGTGTGACCTGGTATGACCCACAGCATATTAAAATTCTGAGATAATGAGTTTTAAAAAAAAGAAAACTCCACAATTTATGGGCTGTCATTAAAAGGCACAGGGTTGTAAATAAGATGATTATTTGAAAATAGAAAAAAGACATTCTTAGAGGATATTATTCAGGTCCTCATTATCTCTAGTATACTCCTGTCCTGTATGCTTAGCTGCCCCCTGCCTAGTGACCTCCGTCCAAGGGCTCTTTCTAATATGATTATATGATTGCCCTGCTTTCCTCAATAACTCACCATTGTCTACAGGAGAAAAAAATCTAAATTTTGTTTTGTATCTCATAGAGAGTTGTATGTGAGCCATTCCACTGTCCATTTTGTCTTAAGCTTCAGTGATACTGAGCTCACTGCCCTTCCCTCAAACATGACGTTCTTTCTCATGCCCCCCCACCCCTTTACGTTTCCCTTAACTTTCTTCGCTCTGGAAAAACCCTTCTATTCCAAACCCCGTCTAATCCCTCTTGTACTTTGTTCTTGTTATTATTAATTTTTAACAAGCCACATGCTGTCCAGGCCTTGTACTAACACTTCCTCTTTTGTGAGGCCTTAACTACCTGGGTTGACATGGGTGTGCCTTCTCACATACCCCTCCCTCTGTGGGAGGTTGACTAATGCCCTTCAAGAATATCCAGGTCCTGATGCTTGGAATCTATGAATTTTACATTATATGTCAAATGTGACTTTGCTGATGTGATTAAGTTATTCTGGATTATGCAAGTGGCCCCAAATGTAAGCATAAGTGTCCTTGAGGCAGACGGAGAAGGCTACATAGTGACAGACCCAGAGATTGGAGTGACATGCCTTAAAGATGGAGGAAGGGGTTGCAAGCCAAGGAATACAGGCAGCCACTAGAAGATGGACAAAGCAAGGAGGTGAATTATTCCCTAGAGATTCTAGAGGTAGTGCAGGCTTGCCAACACTTTGATTTTAGGCCAGTGAAACGCATTTCAGACTTCTGGTCTCCAGAACTACAAGGGAATCATTTTCTCATATGTTAAGCCACTAAGTTTATGGTAGTTTTTTTACAGTAGCACTAGGAAACTAATACAACTTCTTTGCTCTGTACATTCCTCCATTTTAGAAGAGTTTCATATTTTAATAATCATTTGTGCACTTGCCTTCCCTTTAGATCAGTGGATATCTACTCTATCAGATCCAACAATCTAATTTGTCATGCTGCTTTCACTGTCCTGAAATGGAATTCATGTATACTCATAATCTGAAAAATCTAACACAATTCCCTACATATAATATATGAAGAAATGCAAGTAGTTTGTAATAAAATGATATTTACTTCTATGTGTTAATATTTGGGCATGATTATATGTCCAGACAGCTAAAATAGACACTAGCTCCTATAATAGAATCATTATGAATCTGGTAGCTGCATATGCAAACCAATGCAGATGTGTTTTGTTGGTGATTCAAATCCTGAAAGAGACATTGCTGTTCATGACGTTTGTTCTTGAAACCATGTAGAACTCTCGGTAAGTTCCAGAAAATAAAAATAAAAACCAAATGAAAGCATAGTCATCCCTTGACTTTCATGGGAGTTGCATTGTTGGAGAATTCAAGGTAAATTAAAACTGTATGAAAATTCTTTGTGCTTATTGGTTAAGTTCTGTGCTTAGATAACTTCAAAAAATGTTTTTACCACATGTCTGGTAAGAAATTGGGAAGTCATGTTGGATAAGAAACTTTTCTTCATGTGTGAAGCATCCCACGACCTGCAGAATGTCCAACATCTTGAGCCTCTGGCCACTAAATGCTAATAGCACCTTGTAATCATTATTGTCATAATGATATCCCCACAAATAGTCAAAATCCTCTGCTGAGAACCACTGCTATGTACTCTCAGAATTGCTGCTTCACATATTTTGAGGATTTTTCAGCATATATACATTTATTTTATAGTTATGCAATGTACCTCTTTATCTCTGATCATACTGTTTGCCTTAAAGTTTATTTTATGTAAGAGCATTAAATACAGGTCAGCGTTTTATACTTCCTGTTTGCATCATATATTTTTCTGTGTGTTTACCTAAACGTTTTCTTTGCATACAGTTAGATCTTGCTTTTATATCTACTCTGATAATCTCTTTCTTTTAATTGCAAAATGTAGTCTACTAACATTTGTTTTCAATTTGTTATCTATATTTTCTCATCCTTTGTTTTCATTTCCTACATTCCTATGAATATTTTATAGAATTCTATTCTAATTTTTTATTGACTGCTTAGTTCTAGCTCTTTGAATACATTATTAACTCCTCAATTTTTTCTTTAAAGTCATATATATTTTAAATAAATTGTGAGAGAAAAAGTCTTTTATAATTACCCATGCTTTTGTAATCATTTGTTTAAACATTGCCATTTTGGATGCTTTTTATTCATTCCTGAAGATCTGAATTTCCCTCTGATATAATTTCTCTTCAGCCTGAAAAACTTTTTCTTTTTTTTCAGCATTGTCTTGTCAGGACAGATTCTCTTAGTGTTCCTTTATTTGACTTGATATGTTCAGATATGTGTTCTTGGAATTAAGTCAATTTGAAGTTTGCTAAGTTTTTGAATCTATAAATGTATATCTTTGACCAAATCAGGAAGTTTTCTGTCATTGTGTGTCCAAATACTTCTTCTGCCCCATTTTCTCTTCTGGGATAAACAGCTGTATATAAGACCTTTCGCAAGTGTCCCATAGATCTCTGAGGCTCTTTTACTTTTTTCCAGTCTTTTTCTCTCTCTTCTCCAAATGTAATATTTTCTATCGATCTGTTTTTAAGATCATCACCTCTTCCTTCGTCATCTTGTATTCTGCTGTTATATTCTCCAGTGAATTTTTAATTTGAGATTTTATAGTTTTAGTTTAAAGTTTCCCTTTGGTTCTTTTTTTCATTTTTCCTACTTATGTGCTGTTTCTATTTTTCCATTCAACAGAAGTGTTTTTGTTTTTTGTTTAACCTCACTGATCATAGTTAAAATAGTGACTCTAAAGTCCTTGTCTAATGGGTCCAGCGTCTGGGTCATCTCAGGGTTAGTGAACTGTGGGTAATTATTAGTCAAATCCATTTCACCTGCCTTAACTAATCAAGGTCCTCTACAAAAGACCTGCATGTCCTCCAAGTGGCATGTAGCCTAAACAATGTTTGCCTGCATTGTTTTATAGGAACTTGGAGTCAGCTGTGTCTAGTTCGAACTGAGCCAGTTAAGACTGGATAGGACCACTGACTTTCCAGCTGGGTATGTGTGAGTGTCTGCTTGGTGACTTTTTGACATCAGAAGGCCAAAAGTCCACCGTCAGATCATGCTAAGTGCTTCTATTTTTTGAACCGACAGAGGTCTGTAGCTTAGTTACACTCGTGCAGAACAATTACTGCACCTTTTTGTAATCACCGTTCCTCAGGCCTCAGATTGCTGTACTTTTTTATTCTTTATCCCATAAATACCCCAAGCCCTTTGTCTTCGGGGAGGTGGATCTGAGACTTGCTCTTCTGTCTCCTCTCTTGGCTGCCTTGTGAATAAACCCTTTCTTTGCTGCAAACCTTGGTGCCTCAGTGTTTGGCTTGCTGTGCTTCAGGCAAAACAAACCTGGTTCTGTAACATTAGCATTTATCAATTGTCTTTTCCTTTGAGAACAAGTTACATTTTCCTGGCTCTTGGTGTGTCAGCTAATTTGGGGGTTATATACTGGATATTATAAATGTTGTGTTGTGGATTATTTGGATTGTTATATTGCTTCAACAAATGTTGATAGTTTTGTTTCGTTCAGACTGTTAATTCAGATAGATGAAAATTGCTGACCGTCACTACCTGTGGTGGGCAGTGGTTCAGCTCTGAGTTCAGTTATTTAAGCCTCAGGTCTTTGTTGCTTTTAGTCATCCCTGTGCAAGCCTGATTCAGGGTCAGCCAGTGATTTCCTTCTCTGCCTCTCTCCACTCTGGCGTTCCTGTATCACTCTCTAGTAGTTGTGGTTACTCTCAGCCTCCTTTCTCTGATTCCTCTGGGTTAAAAGGTGATTAATTTTTTTAATCATAATTTTAACCATCACTTCAACTGTGGCTGACCTCAGGGTAAAGCTGCAACAAAACAAGGAACTCGGGCTTCCCTGGTGGCGCAGTGGTTGGGAGTCCGCCTGCCGATGCAGGGGACGCGGGTTCGTGCCCCGGTCTGGGAGGATCCCACATGCCATGGAGCGGCTGGGCCTGTGAGCCATGGCCGCTGAGCCTGCGCATCCGGAGCCTGCGTGTCCGGAGCCTGTGCTCCGCAACAGGAGAGGCCGCAACAGTGAGAGGCCCGCGTACCACAAAAACAAACAAACAAACAAAAAAAAACAAACAAGGAACTCTATTCAGTTGCTCCAAATTTCAACTCTCCCAACCAGATATGCCTGCTTATTAGTCTCCAGATGCCTCTAGATCTTTCCATTAGGTTTTTTTTTGGGGGGGGTTGTTTTGTTTTTTGGGGTGTTTTTGCATTTTGGCCAGGGATGATGACTGTTCTTTGTGAGAGGACTGGTTTCTTAAAAGCTCACTGTTCCATATCAGAAGCATATTAGTTTTCTTTTCAGGAAAAGAAAAAGTCTTAAAAAGTATTAAAATAAATAACTGCTAGTTAAGCTCTATCTTATTTTACATGAACTTGAAGTTGTCAGGCACAATTTGTGATATGTGTTCTGCTTACTTAGGTATTAGACTATCTTTTGCTCTAGAAATTCAGCAGTTTCTACACCTGTAATAGTTCAGACCTCTGGATAGAAGAGTGCTTGTTTAAAGCTACTACCATGTCTCGGTTAAAAGTGGGAAGGTTCTGTGATAATTTTGCAAATGGATGAAAATACTAGTGGGCTTTCTTTGAACTCACCCTGGGTGTTAATTGCCCCTATCTCTGAAGGCAGCAGGGAAGAGGGAAGTTGGCAAGGAAGAGTAAGAGCAGCCAACATTGCCTTCTCTTTTCTCTGTGCTCTAGTGAAAAGGGGATGAAACATCACAGAGAGATGAAAATCTTTTGGTTTGCCCTGAATCAGGCCAGCCCGCTTGATGACTCAGGGAAGGCATTGATGGGTACAATGTTAGAAGAAGAAAGTAACAGCAAGGGCAGGTTATGAACATATTGTTCTGCCTGTAAAATAGCTACTTGCCTACTTGCCTGGTACAAAGAATGATTTATTCAGGGAAGAATGCCCTGTAGGGAAGTGGATCAAAGGAGAAAACCAAGAAGTGAGATGAAGTGGAGAAGGGCTTTTCAAACTTTAATGTGCAAGCCAGTTTCCTGGGGGACCTTGTTCAACTGCAGGTTTAGACTCAGGAGTTCTGGGTAGCCCTGACATTCTGCATTTCTAACAAGCTCAGGGGTGATGCCAATGTTGCTCTAAGTAGCAACAAGCCAGAGGCTTTCTTATAGCAGCATTTTACCTAGAGCTGACCCTGGTGCCACGTGAGAAGAGTTAAATGATGATTTCATTTATTTTACTGCTAGGAAAAATTCCATGGGGGAAAGCAGAAATGTTTTTGCTTGGGTTGGTCAATTTTTGTGCATATTCAAATTATGATGTTAATTTATTGCCAAGGATAGCACTTATTAAGCTCCCACTCATTCTGACTGCTGTGCAACAACACAGCTTGTTATGTGTTGTGAGGTGTCAACAGCTGTGTTATAGATGCTAATGCAGTTTCCCTCACTAATAATTATTATCAGCTACTATTTTAAATTTGAGACTATTTTAGCCTGGTATTCTTTTTGGTGCATTTCATACTGTACTTCAAATCTTTGCGTTTTTTGTTTTCCCTGTGTGTTAAGAAATGAACATCTATTCCTATTTGTAATTAAGCATGAGTTTTTATGTTATATTTTACTCTAGTGTTTAATATTTATGATTAATAAACACAGAAAAATTAAGTAGCTTATTCTTTGCTTTGTAGCTGTATTCTCTGAAACACAAATTGAGACTGGTAGAAAGACAAAGGATTGTCATGCCTTATCTGGGTTTGGAGAGCAAGGACACCAAAATGTTAGAATATTAGGAATCAGAGTATTATGATGGTTTAGTAGGCTGATGGAAAATAATATTAGAGAAGTATTTCCAGGGAAATTTGTTAAATATGATTGGCTAATTTTTAAAATATGATGTCAAAAATAGTCTTGAAAATTTATCTGACACTCCCTGCATTTCAGTCACCCCGATCTTAGCACTGTCCAAACAGAACTCTTTCCCAATTACTTTGTCTTTGTTAGTTCCACAGTATATTTTACCCTGAAAAATTAGCTGCATATTGATGATTTATAACTCTCATTCAACAAATATTCTATATTTCTATAATGCATTGTTGAGAGGCACAGATGAAGAAGTACATTTTAATTCAGTAGACAAGAAAGACCTATTCTCAAAAAGCAAAAGACAAAAGAAAATTAAATAAACCACATAAATGTGAGGCAAAGTAATTTGGTGATTCAAAAGAGATGGACAAAGCCACATTCCTTTGAAAACTTTAGGGGAGCTCATAGGAAAAGAGAATCACAAAACCTGATCTTGAAGGATTGGTAAGTTTTTAATAGGCATACAGGGCTGTCCATGCTTGAAGACCTTCCTCTCAGAGGCTCACATGATCATAGACTTAGAGATAAGAGAGTATAGCATGTTTAGAGAATAAGTGCTGTAAATCAGTTGTAAGTAAGCTGAGTCTCACCCTGGTCAAATCTCAGCTTCAGTTCTTTACACCATTGAGGTATACTAATGTTATTTTCACACAGATTTAGGTTGGTGTTTGGATTATCTGCTACTGTGAAATAAACTACCCCTAATAGCTTAAGAGAGCAACCCCACTTATTTTTGCCTCATGATTCTCTGGGTTGACTGGGTGGATTTTCTGCTATGTCATATGATGGAAGTCAGAAGTCGGCTGGGGCTGAAGTCATATATAATCTTGACAAGGATGCTGCCATAGCTAGTGCTCTCTCCCTCTTCATGTGGCCTCTCCTTGTGGTTTCTTCAGGTGTGGACTGGCCTTCAGGAAAGCAGGACTTATTACATGGTGATTCAGTGTTCCCAAAAGTGAGAATTCCAAGAGAAAGGAAGTGAAATCTGCCCGTCCTCTTAAAAACTAGTCCTGGAATTGGCACCCCTGCCATATTCTGTTGGTTAATATGTGTCCCAAAGCCAGCGAGCTTAGTTTCAATGTGGGAGGGGACTATATAGTAAGGAATATCAGATGATGTGGTTCATTTGGGACCATCTTTGGACACTAGCTACCCCAGTAAGTAATATTGAAGGTTTAAATTATGAAATGTCCATGGAAATATAAACAGGAAAACACCATTTTGCCTTTGTAGAACCATTTCATGGTTGCATTAAGACTTGGTGATCAGTTTGGCAGTGGAATGTAGGGAAGAGAATATTAGGACAAAGCTAAGATTTGAGCCTGTGTAGCTATAAAAATTATGGTATAGTAGTAATGACTATTTATACAAACCAAAGACTTAAGGTAACTTATTCATAGAAAAACAATGTCAGGAAGCAGATCTTCAGTGTAAGATTATGAACTTTGCTGAATCTAGGTTACCAGCAGAACACTTATGATGTGGAAAGGCAAGTACGCAAGTGTGCCATTCGTAGTGAGGTTAGAGCAGGAGATACAAATGTGAAAGTTATGTCAACAAAGGTGATAGGGGATAAGGGTTCTGGTGCATACAGCTGAGACACTGGTGAAGGAAAGACATCCAAAGGTTGGATTTGGGAACCTTTTGGAAAACTATTTTTATGATAGAGAGAGTGAAAAAATGAGCCAGAATGGGGAGAGTGGTAATGAGGTAAGAGATACATAACAAGTTAGATCAATATCATAGTGGCCAAAAGAGTGTTTAACAATGCTAATTGTTCCAGAAAGTTGGAAGAACACGAAGCCTGAGAAATGTTGTTTGAATAGTAATTGAAAGGACAGAAATGAAGGCAGTGATCCTTCCAGGGAATCTCTCAGCAAATGTTCTCTAACCTCAAGAGATGCTGGAAAAATACATGTATGGTGCTTATTGCCTCTCTAGAGGGAAGCAAACTCTAGCAGCATAGAAGGCAGAGGAAGAGCTATTGGGTCAGGAACCAACAATGTTTGCCATACTTCAAAATCTTTATGTATTTTACTTCTTTTTCTTGTTTTGTTTTTCTGGCTAAAATTTTCAGTACATTGCTGAATAGAAGTAGTAAGATCTTGCATTCATGGTTTTTAACTGGACTTGAAAGTTTCTAATATTGTACTTTTGAGTATGAAATTTACTGTAAGTTTTTGGAAGATAACTTTTATTGGTTAAGAATAGTAGTTAAGAAAATTCAATTTACTCTCTGCATTACATTTTCTGCTTCTATTGAGATAATGATATGTTGTTCTTCCTTTAATTTGTTAATGTAGCAGATTATACGGATAGTTCTCAGTGTAAAACCATCCTTGGACTCCTTGAAAATTAATTGACTTCCAGGGAAAAAGCTCAAACTGGTTATGACTGTTATTATTGTTTGTTATGCATTGATGGCCTTATCAAATTTTGTCTGCGATTTATTTATTTAAAATTTATTTAAATTTAATTACAATTTACTTAAAATTTAAATTAATATATTATTTGAAATTTGTCTGCTGTGGTCCTTTCTCATAGTGTTCTTGTCAGATAATAGTATTAACAGTTTAATAGTGTCATAAAATGAGTTGAAAACCTGTTCCTCTATTTGGTTTTTCTTGAACTTTGCATTAGAGGAGAATGATCTGGTTTCAGAAGACTGGTTGTAATGTTCAATTGAATCTTGTAGGCTTAAGAAAAATAGTCTTTTGTACATTTAAAATTGGTACTACATCCAGAGATTTGTCCATTCTTCATTTTTGATTGTGTTTGTGTGTGTATCTTCACTTTACTGTTTCTTTCAAAAAAAAAAAAACTGCCCTTAATTTTAAAAATTCTTACATTATGTCTTTGGTAGGCAGAATACTGGCACTTCCACTTCCAAAGAGGTCCACTGCCTAATCCTTAGAACCTGTTAGTTTGTTTTGTTGCATGTCAAGGGGCAATTAAGATTGTAGCCGGAATTAAGGATTCTAGGCATCTGACTTTAAAATAAGGGCTTTATCATGGATTATCTGGGTGGTCCCAATATAATCAGCAGGATTCTTAAAAATGTCAGTGTGATGCAGTATGAGAAAGAATTAACTGACTATTGGCTTTGAGGATGGAAGGAGGCTACAAGCCAAGGAAGGTTGATGGCCTCTAGAAGCTGGAGAAAGCAAGGAAATGGATTCTGCCCTAGAACCTCTACAAGGAATGCAGCTCTGCTGACACCTTGGTTTTAGCTCATTGAAACACACTTCAGACTTTTGACCCCTCCCAAATTGTAAGGTAATACATATGTATTATTTTAAGTTACTAAATTTGTGGAAATTTCTTATAGCAGCAATAGAAATTTGCTATTTTGGTATCTGGAATGTGAAACCTTAAAATGTGACCTTAAAATGTGAAAGTGCCTTTGGAATTAGCCAGTGAGCAGAGGAGGAAAGAATTTTGAGGAGCCCGATAGAGCAAGCCCAGACAGCCTTACAGAGACTGCTAGTAGAAATATGGGTGTTAACCGCTCTGTTACTGAGGGCTCAGAAGGAAGTGAAGAGCATGGTAGAGAAAACATTTATTGTTTTAGAGAAAACCTAAGTCCTCATGAACAGACTTTGTAGAAATATGACATGAAAGGCTCTGCCAGTGGGGATTCAGATGAAAATGAAATGAGCATGTTATTGGAAATTGGAAGAAAATGGTAGAAAGTTAGCTGAATTGTGTCCTGCAGTTATGTGAAAAGCAAAGCTTGTAAATGATGAAGTTGGATATTTAGCCTGTGATTTCCAAGCAAAGGGTTGAAAGTGTGGCCTAGTTTCTTCTTATTGCTTATAATAAAATGCAAGGGGAATGAGTTATATTGAGGAAGAACTGTTAATCAAAAAGACACCAGGACTTCATGATTTGAGACATTCTCAGTCTGTTGCAGGCTGAAAAAGATGCTAACGTGAGGATATTCACCCTAAGGAAAGTGTTCTCTGAAGAGAAAGCCAAAAGCGTGTCTGGACAAACTTTTGCCAGTGCCTTAGAATGATCAAAAGGTCACAGTACTTTTGGACAGAGGACTTTTTCATCATTATGTCATGGCTTTATCCATAAAAGTGCTTATTTCCTTAGTCCTTTGTCCTGTATTATGTTTTTTGGATAGGTTTTATATAGTACTTTTTGCTTATCCCTTTACACTGAAAGTGTCTTGAGTTTTGTTTGAGGTATCACTTTTAAAATATATAGGGAGCTTCCCTGGTGGCGCAGTGGCTGAGAGTCCGCCTGCCGATGCAGGGGGCACGGGTTCGTGCCCCGGTCCGGGAAGAGCCCACATGCCGTGGAGCAGCTGGGCCCATGAGCCATGGCCGCTGAGCCTGCGCGTCTGGAGCCTGTGCTCCGCAACGGGAGAGGCCACAACAGTGAGAGGCCCACGTACCGCAAAAATAAGTAAATAAATAAATAATAATAATAATAGGAATTATTCTTCCAGTTCTGGTGGCTAGAAGTCTGAAATCAAGATGTCAGCAGGGCCATGCAGTCTCTGAAGGCTCTAGGGGAGAATCTCTTCCATGCCTTTCTCTCAACTTCTGGTGGTGGCTCTCCATCCTTGGTGTTCCTTGGCTTACAGCTGCATAACTCCAATCTCTGTCTCCACTGACACATGCATGCTCCCTTCCTGTGTCTAGTTCTCTGTGCCTCTTTTGGAGCCATCAAGGCCATGGCCCTTAACTGTCTGCTTGCCCAGACCCTTAGGTGCAACCTAGTTGCCTGAAACCTAGCTTCTGCTGGTGCACAGCATGCGCTGGTGGAAATGAACAGAACCCTGCACCCACCCCCATCTCCCTGCCAAGGACAAAGGCCCCTCCATATCCCCTGCCTCTTGTTTATAAAAAAGTACTAGATCTATGGCTAGCACAGTTTCAAGAACTTGGCCTTAAGAGAATGGGATTAACACTGTTGCTTATAGTGATCTATATCTTTGTGGGCATCAAAATAATTGTAGCTTGTTCTGCTCGTATATGTAAATGGTCAACTACAGTTGTCAGCAAAGAGATGCTACAGACCCATGTCAACATCTCCCACTCTAAGAATATGGTGCCCTATGTCAGCATGAAGTTACAGAAGACAGACCTTCGACCATAATCCAATAAAAATGGAATGATGTTCTGACAAGTGGGGATTTATAAGCAGCTTTTGGCAGGAAAAAGCTCTTTGCAGGAAAGAGCTCTCTGCAGGAGGCCCCTTTTGTCTTGTCACTAACCTTAAACCAGTTTCCCCCATGCTTTACTCATCTCTGGCCCTAGCACACTTTCACATCTTTTGATCAGGTAATACCTTGCCTAATCTGTTCTTTCCATAAATCAAAGAAGCAGAAATAAAGAATAAGTAATTAACAGATGACCCTAGCTTCCCCTTCAGTAATCTCATGAACAAACAGTATGAACAAGATGGTATTGAAAGAAAGATCTCAAGAAGTCAACAAGCCTGCATGACAAGCCTGCATGCAGTGGGGATGGCAATGACTCTGACCTCCTATCTCAATGATTAATTGAGATTACTTACCTTTTTCCTTGAAAAACTTCTCATGGCTGAGCAGAATCTTGGGAGGTGGTTTTTTGAGGAGTCCACTATCTCCTCAGCATTCTGATTAAAAGCAACTTTCCTTTCTACCAACATTTGTCTCTCTTGAGTATTGATTTCTGAGCAGCAAGCATCCAGACCTGATTTGGTAACACTGGGACTTGCAGCACGAGGTGTGTGGAGGGTGGGGGGTCTTTTCTTTTTATTGCCTTGTTGCACAGACTAAACATCTGAGACAATGTTGACTAGAAGTGATGAGTAGACATCTTTGCCTTGTTCCCAGTCTTAGGAGGAAACTGCTGTTTATTTCACCATAAAATATGATGTCAGATATATGTTCTTTCATAAATGCCCTTTATTAGATTGAGGATGATTCCTTTAATTCCTAATTAATTGAGAGTTTTAAATCATGAATGTGTTGAATTTTTTCAAATGCTTTTTCTACATTATAAAGATATGGTTTTGGTTTTGGTTTTGTTTTTTTGCTGTACGCGGGCTTTTCACTGTTGTGGCCTCTCCTGTTGCGGAGCACAGGCTCCGGACACGCAGGCTCAGCGGCCATGGCTCACAGGCCTAGCCGCTCCGCGGCATGTGGGATCTTCCCGGACCGGGGCATGAACCTGTGTCCCCTGCATTGGCAGGCGGACTCTCAACCACTGCGCCACCAGGGAAACCGAAGCTATGTTTTTTCTTTTTTAGTATGTTAATATGACGAAATACATTGATTTTGAATACTAAGGCAACCTTGCATTTCTAGGATAAAGCCTACTTGGGCACGATGCATTACCATCTTTTATAGATTAAAAGTTTCAATTTGCTATTTTTTAAAAGAATTTTTGCATTTATGTTCATGAGAATTATTGATCTATGATTTTCTTTTCTTGTGATGTCTTTGTCTGGCTTTGGTATGTAGGTAATGCTGGCTCGTAAAATAAGTTGGAAAATGTTTATTCCTAGAGGAGTTTGTGTACAGTTGTTACTATGTCTTCTGTAAATGTTTGGTAGAATTCACTTGTGCCATCTGGCCTGTACTTTTTTTTGTGGGAAGGTTGTCAGCTACAAGTCATTTGTTTAATAGGACTATTCAGGTTTTCTCTTTCTTCTTGAGTGACCTTTGGTAGTTTGTACCTTTCAAGGACTTTTTCTATTTCAACTACGTTGCTGAATTTATTGGCATTATTATTAATAAAATTCCATGCTGCTTTAAAAATAAATAAATAAAATATATAGAGAGACATAAATTATACATTTTTTTAAAAATTGAGAATCTTCGTATTTGGTGATTTTAATTCATTTATATATATTGTTATTGCTGGTATATTTGCTTATATATCTACCATCTTATATTTTCTTCTATTTGGTATAATTTTCTTTGCTTATTTGATTTATCTTTCCTGCATTTTATATGAATGATAGAGTTTTCCTTTTTTTTTTTTTTAGGAGTTTATTTATTTATTTATTTATTTTTGCTGTGTTGGGTCTTTGTTTCTGTGCAAGGGCTTTCTCTAGTTGTGGCAAGCGGGGGCCACTCTTCATCATGGTGCGCGAGCCTCTCACTATCGCGGCCTCTCTTGTTGCGGAGCACAGGCTCCAGACGCGCAGGCTCAGTAGTTTTGTGGCTCATGACCTAGTTGCTCCACGGCATGTGGGATCTTCCCAGACGAGGGCTCGAACCCGTGTCCCCTGCATTAGCAGGCAGATTCTCAACCACTGCACCACCAGGGAAGCCCGAGTTTTCTTTTTTATCATCCTATCTTCTTTCTACTGGTTTGGAAATTATACTTTCATATCTATTACTTCAACATTTACACTTAAATTTTTGCATAGGTAGAATGTCCAAGCTACTTTTCTGCATTTAAAAAAGATTTTAGCAACATGCTCACTGTCATTCCATCAAACTCTACTCTTTTGTTAATTCTTGGTTATTTGAATAGTCCCAAGAATGTTCCTCTTAAAATCCTGACTCTCAGTTCCTTGACCTTTTCTCCCCTAATGAACTTAATCTTTCATCCAACCACAAAAAGACGTTCTATTATCCTACCCTGGACTTTTTCATTACCAATAAATGCACTTCTTCCATAATCCCAACTGTAAGCATCCTGCTTTCCAACCACTGCCTCTTCTCTTTTTATCTCATACCTTCTGCTCATGCCTTAAATAAGTTTTATTTTAAAACTTATTTAAATAAGTTTAAAAAAGCTGACTCAGACCTATAATTCATTGATTTTTACTATACCACATCTCTCTTTGATTTTTCTAAAACTGAAATAAATTACCAACTTGACATCTTGAATTTCAACTTGATATTTTTAATGGCATACTATCATCCTTCAAAAGATGAGGAAATATAAAGTGAGAAGAAAACCAAAACAGTCCTAACACTAACCACAACTTTTCACATGTTTCTTCTTAAAAGAAAGATCTGATAGAAGATATTAGGAATAGGATCTTTAATGTAGTACTGTATGTGTCCATAATGAGGGATTTAAAGCAACTAAAAGAAAAACTCTGAGTTTCCTGAATTTTAGATCCCACTTCACTGATAACTCAGGTTTTTTTCATCATTTGGGATTGAACTCAACATGAAAACTTTTATTATAGGATCAAGTTAGAAAAATGGATCCAAAAATCATACATCTAGATATATACAACCAATTGTCATATATCTTGTAAAAAATAGAATTTGTTCATTTATATATACACTGATCACATTTATTAAGCATCTATTTTTTGTCAAGCACTGGAATAGAAGCTGGGGATTCAAAGATGAGTAAAAGACAGACAAAAACAATTGCCAAATATATTTATTAGAATAAGAATAATTTATAAAGAAATTGATAGTTTAGTTTCCCTGAACATATTATTTGTTCAGAACAAAAGACCCTGATTACGCCTTAGTGAACCTCTTCTAAAGACATCTATGAATAAGAGGATTGATAATATTTCTAAATTATTTAATTAAAATGTACTTAGAGGCATTTTAGAAAAGATAGAGCAGAAAGAACTGAGGAATAAATTCAAAGACTATACCTACATTAGTACAGCTTTCAGTAAAACCCCAAAATGGTTTTTAAAAACAAATATTTATATATTTATCAGATTACCTTGGTCTCTGGGTCACCTGTGGTTCTATCTCACTGTACCTTCACTGTTCTGGGTTCCAAGGTGAGGAAGCATACTTTATCTGAGGGAAATCATTCTTGTGGGAGAGAGGAGCTAGCAATGTTGAACTAGCCAATGGCTCTTAAAGTGTCTATTCATACATAGCTTATCTTCTACTCACATTCCACTGACCAAAGCAAATCAGATAGCCAAGGCATTGTCAATGTGTGAGAGGAAATACATCTCTAAGAGAGGAGAGAAAATAATTGGGAACAATAAATTGATATAAATAAAATATAAATGAGTTTTTAAAGAAAACAGAGTAGAAAGATTGGTAAAAAAATAACAGAGAACGTATATTCCAAATAAATTTGTCAGTGATTTAGAATTTCTAATTAGTATTGGCCTTATATGGTTAAAGAGGAAGATGGTTATATTGATCAGGGTTAAACTGCATATAACAGAACTCACTCTAGTTAGTCAGAAGGGGATCTTTACACCAAGAAATAGAAATTTACAATATTATTGTAAAGGCTAGGAATAGGTTCCAGGCTAAATTTAAGGAACTATTTCTAGGCTCAGAATTGATCTACCTCTGCTGCAATTATAAATTTACCTCTGCCTTTAAAGAAAGCTGACAATTTAGGAAGCTGCTGTTACCAATGTTGACTGCAGAATACACTGCTTCTGCCATGACCAGGAGAATAAGCTGCAAGTTGAGAAGCAGCTAATACATCTCTAGAGCCACATCATATCTGCTATATTCTGGGCCAGCAAAATATATGCTCTACTCCCTGTCTCCTCACATGACATTTTTAGGAATCAAAGTCCACACAAAAGCATTAACTGGTGGAATATGTCTCATTGAGAAACCTAGCTACAAGAGAATCTGGGAATGTGTTCTTTTTTGTAATAGAAAGGGTTTATTTGCTCTTTATAATATTTATGCTATTTGATTACAGTGTTTTTCTGATCTACTCTAATCACACAAATAAAGAGAAACAAAACTTAATTAGAAATTTGATAAAATTATACATGTTTTATATTGTTTTTTTTCAGAAGTCTGGTATATTAGGTAGAAAATTTAGAGTCCTAAGAAATGAAGGATATTCTTCTTGAAGGCTAATAAAAAAATTAACAATGATTTACATTTAATGAACTCATTTGAAGAGAACAAACATACTGATTAAAATTTGTCATGAAATTAAATATACTTTTGTTTGTTTACTTATTCACTTTTTTTAAACATCTTTATTGGAGTATAATTAGCACTTTTCCTCCAAATTTTGTTTAAAAAGAAAGAAAGCTACAGGTAAATTGAAAGAACAGTATTTGAATGCGTGTTTACCATTTACTTATTTCACCAACTGTTAAACTATCGCTACATTTGCATCCTCCCTCTCTCTCTCTCTCTCTCTCTCTCTCTCTCGTACATGCTTTATTAAGGCCCTCTACACATGACTTAGTTTTTGCGGGACCATTTGAAAGTAAGGTACACATATCATGATACTTCACCCTTAAATATAGTTCTCAGCTTATGATGGTTTGACTTATGATTTTTCAACTTTATGATGGTACAAAAGCGATACACATTCAACAGAAACTGTATTTCAGATTTTGAATTTTGATCTTTTCCCGAGCTGGCAATATGTGGTAGATACTCTTGTAATGGTAGGCAGTGGCAGCGAGCCACAGCTTCCAGTCAGCCACGCAATCACAAGGGTAAACTATTGATACACTTACAACAATTCTGTACCCATACGGCCATTCTTTTTTTCACTTCCAATACAGTATTCAATAAATTACATGAGATTTTTAATACTTTATCATCAAATAGGATTTGTGTTAGATAATTTTGCCCAACATAGGCTAATGTAAGTGTTCGAGCAGGTTTAAGCTAGGCTAGGCTGGGCTATGATGTTCAGTAGGTTAGGTGTATTCAATGCATTTTTTTACTTTTAAGATATTTTTAACTTACAATGGGTTTATTAGGATGTAACCCCATCATAAGTTGAGGAGGATCTGTAATTCAACATGAATATCCTAAGAACAAGGACGTTTTCCTACATAAGCACAATACTATTAACACATCCAAGAAACTTAACATTAACTCAATGGGAAATGTAACTTTTAGCTTTCTCTGCATTAAAAATGAGGTTGGAATGGATGTTTACTGAACCTAGGTACATTATCTTTCATTTTTAAGTTCAAGAAACGCCTTCCCTTATATAGGGGTTGACTTTGATGTCTAATACTGTCACTATCCTGTCAGCCCCTGAAGGTGAATTTTCTACTCAATTCCATTCAAAATCATTTTCCTTCTGGAAAGAAATTACCATAAATGGAGCAATTTATTCCTGTGATGGCCTGAGGATAAACTCAGGGTAAGTTAAACTTGCCATGCCAAGTCAGGCTCTGACAGAACACATGTGTTTGGTGTCAGCAGCTGTGGTGTTGGCCATGGAATTCCTTTTCAAAGTGATGAACAGGGATAAAATGGGATGTTTTTGTGTACCTGTTTGGTTTTAATGAAGTGCACAAATAATAAGAATAGAAGTAAACATACTCTAGTTATTGCCTCTATTACTTGTGTAACTGATGTGCAGCACATTAATATAAAATAAAATTCAGAAGGAAAAGCAAAAAAATCTGTTTTCTTCTATAAATTTTATAATTTATAAAATTCATCTGAACTCCCGTTGTGGCAGTAAGTTGCAAAGTCACTACCCAGACCATAACTAACTTCAACCTCTTTTATATTATTCATGTCTAGAGAGAGGACCTTTAAAAGCATATAAAATTGTTTGTTAACCCACTTTAAGAGCAGTCCAAAATGCAGGGAGAGAAAGGTGGAGACTTCTGAAATAGAAAGAAGCAGTTTCCTGGGTTGATTGCCTCTTAATAACCCTGGATTTCCTTTGGAGATATAATTACTGTAAGTCAAACTTCCACATTTCAATTTTAAAAATGGCACAAGCTTTCTATACACCCAAATATGAGCATTTCTGGAAAAGTTTAAAGCCCACTATTCTTAGATTTTCATTTAGCTCTTCCAACACCTGCCACTTCCAATACAATGATGAAGAGGCTTTCATTTTATTATTTTCTTATAAGAATTTAAAATGAATCCAGATTGGACTTTACACTGTTTTCATTTTCTTCCTAGAAAGTTAAAAATTCTGAGATAGAAATTTCAGAATTTTTAAGGTTAACAATAGGAAAAGGGGTTCATGAAGAAACCAGTCTCCACTGAGGGCTGAGGTATCATCTATGGTCTCCTCCATCATTTTGGAAAATGTCTACAGATTATTTGATAGTATTCTTTAATATTATGAGGAGCTAATAGATGTTTATTTAGTGTTTATTAAACACTAAGATACATTCAAACCTTTGGGAAAAACTTAATTCAGTTTGAACATATAAGTCTAACAAAAGGGGAAGACATTTGCTCAAGGGCTTAAGGGCAGTAATCGTAACAGGAAATGTGTATCTATCTTTTTGTATTTTAGCTAGTTGGGAGATACCAGGTTGTTTAAAAGATGGTTTCAAGAAATAAAAGTACATTGTGGTAGACCTTAGAAAGAAAAGTTAACCATTTAAAAAGATGATTTAAGAATGTATTTATACGGATCTGCCATGTTCAAAGAGCTGTGTAAAGCATATCTCCATAAAACAATGAAAAAAAGGTTTCATATATTAGTTCTCTTTACAAAAGAGGTACCAATAATCCAAATGAAACCAAAAAAAGCATCATCTAAGACTTTCATGCCAAACCCCCTTTCACTCCTACACACACACCTTTGATCGCTCGACTGGTAAGAATTCATCAATGGCAAAACATTAATTGGTATATGGAGAGAGATGCTGTTTCCATTCTTATGAATTGAAGTAGAAGAAGTATCTTATTTTTCCATCTTGACTTTGCTTTTATCCCTGTGCACTACCCTTAATTAATGTCTGATATCTTTGTCTAGTAATATGGCAGATTCAATGCTTAAATCATGGACCAATGGATGCAACCCATCATTCCAGTTTTATCTTCTTCAGTGTCCCAACATGGACCATGCTCCCCAACCTTCGAAATTTATTTCCCCATTCTTGAACATTCATATTTTCTTAGTTTAGATTCCACCAAAACAGTCTTGGGGCAAGGATTCAAGTTTGTTTGGGAGGTGCAGGAAGTATTAGTAGGAGAATGGAAAAGTGAGACAGAGAAAAGAAGGCAGCCAATAACAGGTTATGAATCAAGTGTTACAGATTCTCTTCTGTTGCAGGTAACTAGAGCTTAAATTCCACTGGGAAAACTCTGAGAGGCAGTACAGCATCATCAGAGGCAGGGGAGCTGGGCATTTATATACCAAATACAGGAGGTATTACTTTCCCTCATTTTGGCCAGTCATATCTATGGGAAGAGTGGCATTCTACCCCTTCAGAGAAAGCAGTCAAGCAAATGGATAAAGACATTAGTGGTTGGAAGTTGGCCACTGAAGTAGGATGCCCAAGGGATATGAGCAGGGTGCCTCTGCCATTTGTGGCCTTGCTTATTCTTTTCCCTAACTCTTTACTCCCTGTCTTTTCCAACCTTCTACTTAACCAATTTCTTCTCAAGTTACCTCAAATATCATCATCTTAATGCCTCCCCTGATCGCCAAGTAAGGTTTACTCCTTCACTTATTATCCTCAGTAACAGCTATAGTGGTTCTTATCTTGTGCTATTTTGTTCTGAGAATATTTAGGTACATGTTTCATTTTCACTCTTAAAAATGTGGTTAATAAAAACAAGGATTTTGTAAATTTATACCTCCTTCAGTATTTAGCAAAGAGTCTTGCACACAATTGATATCCCCAAAACTGTTTTGAGTGAATTTACTGAATTGAATGTGCCATGAAAACTAAATATCATGGGGGAATAAAATGCCAGTATTTTAGTATGATCTAGCAAAATGTAGATAAGCACATTTACTATAAAAATGCATTTATTCATTGTACCAAATGAAGCAAGGATTTATAAAGAAAAAATTGAAAGCACAAAGTGATTTGGTATATATTCTTTTCAACCTGATTGTGATAACTTTTCTTTAGCTTTCTCTCAGCTTTTTGTTATCTGGTTTCAAGCCCTCAAAGTCCCACAAGTTAAATACATTTTTAGTATTATTTACGACGCTATTATAAATCCCATAGGACTGAAATCACTGCATTTGAATCTTTCATTATTCTCACAGCAGGTAGTATCTGTTCATCTTTATCATTCTGAAAGTATCTCTTTTTACTGACATCCAAAAGATATCTTTCTCTTGCTCCATATGCTTTTTTAGTGAATGTGTCAGATGTCATTCTGTCTGTGTTTTTCAATTTTCCTTCCTACACTATTGCCCTAGGCTCTCTCTTGTTCATAGTCTTGTTTCAAATTTTGAGTGCAATCTGCATATACTTGAATTATTAAAATTATTTAAAACCATAGCATATTTGTAAATAGATTTTTTAGTAATAGAAATGGGGAAAAGTTCTTCATAATCATCTTTGGACTGATGGAAAGAGAAAAAATAGAGAAGATGAAATTGTAGGAATTTATTGGTTGGCTTTCATTCAATGGGTATGGGTTTTCTTCATGCACTATTTGAAAGATAGATGTTTTATTTCAGGATTTCATAAAAGTATTGTCCATAATTTAGAAAGCATTTCACAAGCATTCAAGCATATCTATGTCAGGTCTTGCCTTTGGTTGTCCAGCATTTTTAAGTCATACTTTATGAGTGCACATGGGCAGAAATATATCCAGGGATTATTGATTTAAAATTCGATCAGTAGATTATGATGACCATGTGAAAGACAGTACCTGAACATGAATGGACCTATGTATAATAAATAATGCTATTCCATGACTTCATAGATGAATAGTACTATTATCATATGCAAACATTTGGCTAAATTTACCCTACTACCATAGTTAAAACATCCAAGAAGAATAGCAGTGGTTTTAGTCATTAGTATGGCATAAATTAATATGTACTCATTTTCCTCTTGAGTTAAAACTCAAAATAATATTTGCAATATTCTTTCCTAAATGTATGGATATCACCACCTTTAATCTCTAAAAAGGATGAGATTTGGATATGGCCCAGTAAGAAGGTAAAATCAACTATTATAATTAAAACATTTATTCATCTCTGCCATGATATTTTATGCAGAATTTTATACGTTTATTGTATGTCTTTCCACACTGAGACTTATAGAAATGAGATAACATATATTATTGGTCTATACTGTGTCTCAGCCAAGAAAGCTCAGATTTGAGCCATTTAAATATATGAAATGGTAATTTCCCTTTAAAACAAACCACTTTCTAAGGCATTCTGGGCTTATTTCAAAGGTGAGATTTAAGTTCTATGTACTTCTGTCACTTACTACCTGTATGATGTTGGATAAATTACATAAAGTTCTTGAGCTTTACATTTCTTGTTTTAAAAAAGGGTCATGATTAAGTGAGATACTATATTTGAAAATATTTTACAGCATGTTTACTATACTTTATAATTCTTTATAATATTTATGTGTCAGATAGGAAAATTAAAATTACCTTGAGAGGAAAAATAGTTACCTTTATCAGACTTGACATTTAATCTTCCTTCACAGCTTGTTGTTTCTAATATCAAAAAGTCTTTTTCCGTCCCATCTAAGTCCCACTTGTTGCCTGATAATCTCAGGAGAGAACTTCTTAGCACATAAATTTTACCAGACAAACAGATAAACAAATATATCTGAAGTTCACTAATTCTAGGATGGAGATTATTCCTAGTGGATAGCGTCCAGCTCAGCCAAACAAAAAAATTTTCAAAGCCTCATGTTGTTGAGTGAAAGCAAATCACCCTGTGAATTTAGTTATGAAAAAATGCTGTAAAATCAATAAAACAGCAGGTTCTTCCTAACCCAGCATCTTTTCTGTCAATAAAAGTATACAATTATATGATGGAAAATATGACATTTAGGGAGATTTCAGTAGAACTAAAAACTATATTCCTCTTGATATATTCAGAGACAATTTGTAGGTGACATGTTTAAACTTGCCTCTAAAGAGTATTAATTTGTTATGACTGAAAGGGAACAGCTGGGGCCAAGGACAGAATTGAGATCACAGCTGGGTAAACAACAGCCTTTCACCCCCAATAAGGATATGTCTGGTCAGAGCCACCATTTCCTGCCATTGCTGTTTTAACCACCCAGGAATATCCCCCAATTTATCTTCCTGAATTGTATCCTCCATATTCCCAAGTGTCTGAAATTTTTATCAGTTCTGAGAAGAAGGGATGTTTAGAGTACTATTATTCTGGGAATATTTCTACTTCCCTCAGTATTGACTCAGTGTTGGAGAAACCCCAGGAAATTTCTTGAGAATATTGCTTGGGAAAATCATTACAAATTTTATTCCTGGGAGAGTGGGAAGAGGCACAGACTAGAAATTTAGGTGAGTTTGAAGGAAGAGTTGACAGTGGTTTCCCTACTTCCATATACCTTAAAAGATAACATGCCTAAATAGATACTCACTTCTTCTTCGGGTTGTTTCTGTGAATTTTTTGCTACATTTTTAATGGAATGTGTTTTTCTTATTCATTTTTAAATAGAAACACTGTTAATTTTTATTTCCTATTATTTTTCCTTTATTTTATTGAGGTAATTCACATATCATGGAAGTCACCATTTTAAAGTGTACACTTCAGTAGTTTTTATTATAGTCACAGTGTGGTACAATCATCACCACCATTTAATTCCAGAACATGTTCATCACCCTAAAAAGATATCCCATATCCATTAAGCACTCACGCTCCATCTTCCCCCACCCCAGCAGCTGGCAATCACTAATTTACTTTCTGCTTCTATTTATTTGGACAAGTGCAATTGTTGGGTCGTATGGTAACTCTGTAGTTGGCTTTTTGAGGAAAGGCCAGAATGTTTCCCACAGTGGATGTACCACTTTACATTCCCGCCAGTAACATAATTTCTCCACATTCTTTTTTTTTCTTTTAAGATCTTTATTGGAGTATACTTGCTTTACAATGGTATGTGTTAGTTTCTGCTGTATAACAAAGTGAATCAGCTATACGTATACATATATCCCCATATCTCCTCCCTCTTGCATCTCCCTCCCACCCTCCCTATCCCACCCCTCTAGGTGGACACAAAGCACCGAGCTGACCTCCCTGTGCTATGCGGCTGCTTCCCACTAGCTATCTGTTTTACATTTGGTAGTGTATATATGTCCATGCCACTCTCACTTCCAGCTTACCCTTCCCCCTCCCCGTGTCCTCAAGCCCATTCTCTACGTCTGCGTCTTTATTCCTGTCCTGCCCTCAGGTTCTTCAGAACTTTTTTTTTTCTTTTTTTTAGATTCCATATATATGTGTTAGCATACGGTGTTTGTTTTTCTCTTTCTGACTTACTTCACTCTGTATGACAGTCTCTAGGTCCATCCACCTCACTACAAATAACTTAATTTCATTTCTTTTTATGGCTGAGTTATTCCATTGTATATATGTGCCACATCTTCTTTATCCATTCATCTGTCGATGGACACTTAGGTTGCTTCCATGTCCTGGCTATTGTAAATAGAGCTGCAGTGAGCACTGTGGTACATGACTCTTTTTGAATTATGGTTTTCTCAGGGTATATGCCCAGTAGTGGGATTGCTGGGTCATATGGTGGTTCTATTTTTAGTTTTTTAAGGAACCTCCATACTGTTCTCCATAGCGGCTGCACCAATTCACATTCCCACCAACAGTGCAAGAGGGTTCCCTTTTCTCCACACCCTCTCCAACATTTAGTGTTTCTAGATTTTCTGATGATGGCCATTCTGACCAGTGTGAGGTGATACCTCATTGTAGTTTTGATTTGCATTTCTCTAATGATTAGTGATGTTGAGCATCCTTTCATGTGTTTGTTGGCAATCTGTATATCTTCTTTGGAGAAATGTCTGTTTAGGTCTACTGCCCATTTTTGGATTGGGTTGTTTGTTTTTTGATATTGAGCTGCATGAGCTGCTTGTATATTTTGGAGGTTATTCCTTTGTCAGTTGCTTCATTTGCAAATATTTTCTCCCATTCTAAGGGTTGTCTTTTTTTTTTTTTTGCGGTACGCGGCCTCTCACCGCTGTGGCCTCTCCCGTTGCGGAGCACAAGCTCCGGACGCGCAGGCCCAGCGGCCACGGCTCACGGGCCCAGCCGCTCTGCGGCATGTGGGACCCTCCCGGACCGGGGCATGAACCTGTGTCCCCTGCATCGGCAGGTGGACTCTCAACCACTGCGCCACCAGGGAAGCCCTAGGGTTGTCTTTTTGTCTTGTTTATGGTTTCCTTTGCTCTGCAAAAGCTTTTAAATTTCATTAGGTCCCATTTGTCTATTTTTGTTTTTATTTCCATTTCTCTAGGAGGTGGGTCAAAAAGGATCTTGCTGTGATTTATGTCATAGAGTGTTCTGCCTATGTTTTCCTCTAAGAGTTTTACAGTGTCGGCCTTACATTTAGGTCTTTAATCCATTTTTGAGTTTATTTTTGTGTATGGTGTTAGGGAGTGTTCTAATTTCATTCTTTTACAATTTCTCGCCATTGTTACCGATACTTGCAATAGTCTGAGTTTTAAAATTTTGTTTGTTTAAAGTATAGCTGTCCTCACAGGTGTGAAGTAATATCTCATTGTGGTCTTCATTTGCATTTCTCTAATGACCAGTGGTGTTCAGAATCTTTTCAATGTGCTTATTAGCCATTTATTGGCTTTGGTAAAATGTCTGTTTAAGTCCTTTGTCCATTTATTAACTATCTTTTTGTTGTTGAATTGTAAGAGTTCTTTATATATTCTAGATACTAGAACCTTATTGGATATATGATTTGCAAAGATTTTCTCCCATTCTATGGATTGTCTTTTTACTTTATTCATAGTGTTCTTTGAAGCACAAAAGTTTTTTAATTTTGACAAAGTTCAATATATCTATCTTTTGTTCCTTGTGCTTTTGGTGTTATATTTAAGAAACAATTAGCTAAGTCAAAGTCACAAAGACCTGCACCTATATTTCATTCTAAGGGTTTTCTAGTTTTAGTGCTTACATTTAGGTCTCTGATCTATTTTGAGTTAATCTTTGTATATGATGTGAGGTTAGGGTCAAAGTTCATTCTTTTGCATGTGGATATCTCGTTCCAGCAGCATTTGTTAAAAAGACTATTCTTTCCTCAGTGAATAGTCTTGGCAGCCTTGTCAAAAATCAGTTGATCATTGATGTATGAGTTTATTTCTGGATTCTTGATTGTATTTCATTGACTGTTATGTTTGTCTTTATGCCAGTACCACACTATTTTGATGACTGTAGCTTTGTATTGAGCTTTAAAATAGGAACCTGTGAGTCCTGCAGCTTTGTATTTCTTTTTCAAGGTTGTTTGGCTATCATGTGCCCTTGCAATTCTATATCCATTTTAGGATCAACTTTTTCTTTTCTGGAAATAAAAAAGGAAGTTAAGTTTGATAGAAATTACATTGAATATGAAGGTAAATTTAAGGAGTATTGCCATGTTAACAATATTAAGTCTTCTAATCAATGAACATGGTACTTCCATATTTAGGTATTCTTCAGTTTCTATTAACAATGTTTTATAGTTTTCTACATATCTTACACATCTTTGACTAAATTTACTCCTAAATATTTTAATATTTTGATGCTGTTTTACTTCTGCAACTTTGATGATTTAGTGTATTAGTTCTAATGGTTTTTTAAGTGGATTCTTTGGGCTTTTCTATATACAAAGATTATGCCATTTGCATGATTCCTAATAGATCATTTATTCTTAACCATCTATTCATAATAGATAGTTTTACTTCTTCCTGTCCAAACTAGATGCATTTTTGTATCTTTTTCTTTCTTACTTGCCCTGGTGTGAACTTCCAATACAGTGCTGAAGAGATGAGAGTGGACATCCTTGTCTTGATCCTGATCTTACAGGGAAAGCTTCCAGTTTTTCACCATTAACTATGATACTGGCGTAGATTTTTCATATATGCTCTTTATCAAGTTGAGAAAGTTCTCTTTTTTTCCTAGTTTGTTCATTGTTTTTATCATGAAAGTGTTGTATTTTGTCAAATTATTTTTTTGTATCGATTGAGGTGATCATGTGGGTTTTTTCTCTTCATTCAATTAATATGGTATATTATATTGATTTTTGTATGTTGAACTATTCTTGCATTGCTGAGATAAATCTCACTTGGTCATGGTGTTTAATCCCTTTAATATACTGAGGTATTTAGTTTGCTAGTGTTATGCTGATAATTTTCATGTGTATATTCATGAAAAATAGTGGTCTGTACTTTTCTTTCCTTGTGCTGTCTTTGTCTGCTTTGATAATAATGGCCCCATAGAATGAGTTAGGAGGTATTCCCTCCTCTTGTGTTTTTTGGAAGAGTTTGGGAGGAATTGGCATTAATTATTCTTTAAATGTTTGATAGAACTCACCAGTGAAGCCATCTTGTTCTGAGCTTTTGTTTGTCAGAAGTTTTTTGTTTTGGTTTGGTTTGGTTTTTGTTTGTTTGTTCACAGTAGGTTCTTTTTGGTTATCTGTTTTAAATATAGCAGTGTGTACATGTCAATCCCAAACTCCCAATCTATCACTCTCCCCTACCCTCCACTCCTGGTAACCATAAGTTCATTCTCTAAGTCTGTTTCTGTTTTGTAAATAAGTTCATTTGTATCATTTTCTTTTAGATTATGCATATAAGTGATATCATATGATATTTGTGAAGTTTTCTGATTAATGATTCATTTCTTTAGTTTTTGTTGGTCTGTTTAGATTTTCTTTTTCTTCTTGAGTCACTTTAGTTGAGATTTTGAAAAATTTGTTCATTTGTTCATTTCATCCAGGTTATCTAGTACAATACTATTTCCTTATAATCTTTTAATTTCTGTAAGGACAATAATAAATGTCTCCACTTTAGTTCCTGATGTTACTGATTTTAGTCTCCTCGTCTAGCTAAAGTTTTGTCAATTTTGGTGATCTTTTCAAAGAACTGACTTTTGCTTTTTTTTTTTTTTTTAACCCTCTCTATTGCTTTTTTATTCTCTAGTTTATTTATCTATGCTCTACAGTTTACTATTTCCTTCATTCTCCTTGTTTTGGGTTAAATTTGTTCTTTTTCTAGTTTTTTAAGGTGGAAGATAAAGTATTGACTTCAGATTATTCTTCTTTTTTAATGTAGAATTGAGATCTGTAATTTCTCTCTGAGTACTGCTTTATCTACATCCCATAAATTTTGGTATATTTTGCTGTCATTCATTCATCTCAAAATATTTCTAGTTTTCCTTGTGATGTCTTCTTTATTCCATTGGTTATTTAAGACATTCTCCCATTGGGTTGTTTAATATATGTATATTTGTGTATTTCCAAAATTTCCTGTTGTTATTGATGTCTGCTTTCATTCCATTGTAGTTGGAGAACATACTTTGTATGATTATAGTATTTTTAAATTTATAGGATTTATTTTGTGGCCCAACATATGATCTGTTTTGGAGAATGTTCTAGTGCACTTGAGAAGAATATGTATTTTGCTGTTGTTGTGAGAAGTGTTTTAGGTCTGTTAGGTAAAGGTGATATAGTGTTGTTCAAGTCTTGTATTTCTTTGTTGATCTTTGTCTAGTTGGTCTGTTCATTATTGAAAGTGGGTTATTGAAATGTCTGACTGTAATTTTGAAAAAAAGAAACTGGCTCTTTCTTCCTTCAGTTCTAGCAGTTTTTGCTTCGTATATTTTTGGCTCTGTTGTCACGTTCACATGTGTTTATAATTGCTGTTTATCTTCTTGATGGACTGACCCTTTTATATAATCTTTGTCTCTCAAATCAATGTTTGTCTTAAAGTCTATTTTGTCTGATATTAGCATAGACATTTCAACTGTTTTTTCTCACTATCTGCATGGAAGATATTTTTCAATTCTTTTTCTTCAAATAATTTATCTCTTTGGTTTAAAAGTGAGCCTCTTATAGACATGTGTTTATAATTAGATCATGTACTTTTTAAAAAATTCATTCTGTCACTCTACCTGTTAATTGGAATATTTATTTATTGTTAATCACATTATTGTTAATGTGATTACTGATAAGGAAGAACTTAAGTTTGCCATTTTACTATTTTTTTCTATGTATCATATATTTTTTGCTCCTCACTTCTTCCATTACTTCCTTCTTTGGTTAGATAGTTATTGTGCATTATTTTAATTCAGTCTGATTTCTTTTACTGTGTATTGTTGAGTTATTTTTTAGGGTTGTCTTGATTACAGTGAACATGTTCATTTACAAGTATCTAATTCAGATTAGTAACAACTTAATTATCATAGTATACATAAATTTTGCTCCACTGTGGCCCTAGCACCCCCTTTATGTTGTTATAGTCACAGATTACATTAAAGAACTCATTAATACAGATTTAATATTGTTTTATGCAGTTGTTTCTTTAATCACATAGAAAAAAAGGAGGTACAAACAAAAATATTTAAATAATGACTCATATTTACCTCTGTAGTTATCTTTATTTCATTTTGAATATTTGAGTTACTGCCTATTGTCCTTTCATTTCAGCCTAAATGATTCCCTTTAGCATTTCTTGTAGGGCAGGTCTACTAGCAACAAATTTTCAGTTTTTGTTTAAAAGAAAATGTATTAATTTCTTATTTACTTTTGAAGATGTTTTCACGGGCTATAGAATTTTTAGTTGATAGGTGTTTTTGTTTAGTTTTTTTTTTTTTTAGTATTTAAACATGCCATCCCACTGGCTTGTGTCTCTAATGGTCTGATGAGAAATCAGTTGTTGGTCTTATTGATGCTTCCTTGTATATAAGAGGATGCTTCTCTCTTGCTGCTTTCAGGTTCTCTCTTCATCTTTATTTTTTGACAGTTTAATTATGATGTGCCTTGGTGTGGATCTCTTTGAGTTTATCCTACTTGGAATTTTTGAAGCTTCTGGAATGTGTAGATTAAAATTTTTCATCAAATTTGAGAAGCTTTTGGCCATTATGTTTTCAAATATTCTCTCTCTCTCTCTGCACCACCCTCCAATCTTTTCATTTTCCTTTTTTTGTTGTTTTTTGTTTTGTTATTTTTGGTTTTGTTTTTTGCTTCCCTGACTGGATAATCTCAAAGACCTATCTTCAAGTTCACTGATTCTTCTGCTTTCTCAAATCTACTGTAGAGCAACTTTAGTGAAATTTTCATTTTATTTATTGTAGATAGCAACTACAAAATTTCTGGTTATTTTCTTTTAAAATTTCTGTCTTTTTATTGATATTCTGTATCTGGTAAGACACATTTTCATGGTTTAATTTTATTCTTTGGCCATAGTATCCTTTTACTCTTGATTATATTTATTACAGTTGCTTTAAAGTATTTTTGTAGTATCCAATGTCTGTGCTATCTCAGGGAGTTTCTATTAATTATTTTTGTTCCTATTAATTACTTTTGTTCCTATGTGTGGAGCATAGTTTCTAGTTTGGGCCAAAGCACATTCTCTTTTTAATATTGGCCTAAACAATGCTAGCTATGTAGAGCTTGCACTGTAATTATCAATGTCTAGTAGGTATTCACCTTATAAAATGCCATAAGGATGAGGTAGGATTTTTCTCTTATCCTTGTATCTGGTTCTGTAACCCATTAAACTGGTAACATACAAAGAAATGCATGTACTTCTGCATTTGCAAGTCCTAATACTTGAGGTCAGAATAGCTACTGATGTAACTCCTAAGCTCCCAGGGTTCCCCCAACCAAACACACATAGCTTCTCTGTTACTTTGTACAATTTCAGTACTGGAATGGATGTAAGGATTAATGGTGGGTGGTAGAGTCTTCTGTCTGCCTCTGAAACTGGAGGAATGTCTACCAGGTTTTGATATTTGGCTCGGAGCACACAGTGAGGAGAGGTGAAATGACTTCTTACCCTATTTATTTTCTGTTTCATAAAACACTGCTTGTAAAGCTATAAGTATATTTTTCTTAATCCAGCACCTAGAGCTGAGTAGCAATTGGCAATTCCAGACTTAAGTAATAGGTTTTCTATGAGTCTTTATTTTTGGAAGGTGTGAATTTTCATCTTGTTCTGTTTCTTCATAGGTATTTTAGTGGTAAATTGGAGAAGCTGCAGAAGTAGTTCCCAGCCAGATGAACTTTAAGCTGGAAGGAGAGAGTGTGTTCTTTGTGCTCGCACCTGTCCTTCAGCCAAAGTGTGCTATCATATTCTTTTGGATTTTATTTTTAAAAATTTCTTTTCTCACAGCAGGACTAATCCTGACTCAAAGTCTTCAAATTTGAGGGACTGTAAAGTGATGAGATTCATTTGACACTATGTAAAACACAGAACCTTTGGGTCTCATTATTTGTGCTGGATTTAATGAGCCATATGAGAAAAATAAAATTAATAGCTCATCTCTATGGGATGTTTAACACAAAGACAGTCAGCAACACAGGAAGATGTCCAACCTAATATGAGGTCCTAGCAACACTTAAGGTTTAGTTTTGTTGTTCACTGTACTTCCCAGGAGTTGTACACTAAAATTTCTATATGGGTAGGTCCTGGCCTTAGATGAAAACCTAGAGCATGAGCAATTAGAGGGACGAATGTTCTATATAAGTCCTGTTATGTTGACTACATGAAATGTACTTTCCTCTTAGGTTCTGATTCCCTTTATAAACTTCAGTGAAAAATACTTCATCAGCATAGCACATCTGTGGGACAAATGTGGTAAACAAGCAAGAGAAGTCACAAGGACTGCTGACAGGGACCATTCATTTCACTTCCATCAGAAAGGACATTTGGCTTTCTTAAAACAGAGTTCAAAAGAGGAAGCCATCAATCTTTAAACACACACAGATGCATGCATGTACACACATGGGTTGCCGTTGGTTTCATTTATCTCGCTCTGAATCCATGCTACCTTAAACAGAAGCTTGAAGTCTAATGGTTTAGATTAAACTTCCATCCAGAGGGCATCTGAGAGCACATGTATGGGCAACCTTATTCTAAGACTGAATATTTATTAGTAGTAATAAGAAGCACATTCATGGCAGTGGTTCAACTAGAAATAGAAAAATAAATTGACTTGAGATGACTTTATTTTATTTAAGCCTGTGATGTTGCTTTACTTTACAAAAACACCTTCCTGTACTTGGCTGATAACCTTCAATCTATGTGATCTCTCTAGATCAGTTCTGTCCAAAAGAACTTTCTGAACTTACAGAAATGTTCTATATCTACACTGTCTAATAAGGTAGACAGTAACTACACATGCCTGTTGAGTACTTGAAATCTGTTTAGTGCAACTGAAGAACAGAATTTAAATTTTATTTTAGTTCAATTTACTTAAATAAAAATTTAAGTGGCTAGTAGCTACTATATTGGACAACATAGCTCTAGATTCTTACTATTCTGCAGTTTAACAAGACTTTATGTGATTTACATATTGAGAAGTACTGCTCTAGACAACTATTCATCCTTCAAAATTCAAGTAAAAAATCACATGTATATGTATGGCTGAGTCGCTTTGCTGTGCACCTGAAACTATCACAACACTGTTAATCAGCTATACTCCAATATAAAATTAAAAGTTAAAAAAAATCATTCCTTTAGGTATCCAGGCTCAATTATGAGCAGTAGGCACAGTGATAAGGGCCCACAGTACTTTTAGGGACCTTTGAAAATGTTTTAATTTTCAAAGAGGGAAGACCATGTGAAGACACAGGTAGAAGATGGCTGTCTACACATCAGGGAGTGAAGCCTCAGGAAAAAACAAATCTGCCAACATCTTCATTTGGACTTCTAGCCTCCAGACTGTGAGACAGTAACTGTTGTTTAAGCCACCTGATCTGTGGTACTTTGTTATGGCAGCCCTAGGAAGCTAATACATATAGCATGAGATTTTTTATAGAATAACAAATAAAGGGTGCTACTAAAACATGCAAATGTAGATTTTAATTTCTTCATTCAAACAGTATCTTCTATTATGTAAAAGAAGTATGTTGGTTGCAGCAAGCAATAAAAAAAGAATCAATTAAATATGTCTATATGATTGTATCATAAATCAATATTTTATTGATTTGTTTTCAGTCTCCCGACCAGAACATAAGCTCCATGAGAGCTGAGTGCACTGAATAAGTACCTGTGTGTTAGATGAGTAAGCAACTGAGGCTGTTGAACAAAGTCCGTTGTTTAGATGTAGGATAACGGTCTAAACTGCTGTTGTTATTGCTATTTATTATATTCTCTTTGTTCTCTTTAAGCACATCTTCCTTGTCAAGTACGAACAAAACTCCCCCTCTGTGTTCCCAGCTAGTTGACTTACATTCTCGCCTTTCTTCCCTTCCTCCAGCTCTTTAGCATTTTTGCTTAAGTCCTTTCCCTTCCTCTTCCAGCGTCACAAGTCCCTCCCTCTTGCTCTTCCTTGGTGTAGCATTACAAAATCTTTGACTCTTTCTAGTAAAATAGATACTTTGGGGTGGTGGAGGTGGAAAAAAGGTGGTTGGAGGAGGAGGTGAGAAGGGAGAAAATTGAGTTGTCAGCTTCAGGGTCTCTTTGGTGGGCTGGGTGAAGGAGGGTATTTTTATGAACATTATGAATACTCTCATGTTTATACTTTTTATTTCATCAAAGAAGAGTCGTGTAGATGCCTACAATCTAGCAGCAAGCAAAAGACATATATGAATAAAAAATGACAATAGTAAAAAAAAAAAAAAAAAGTGATGATTTTCTATTAGTATGCTTAGCTCTGTGTTTTTATCTGTTGCTGTATAGCAAATTACCCCAAAATATGATGCATTAAAAGAACAAAGGTATATTATCTCACAATTTTTATGAGGCAGGGATCTAGATGCATCTTTCATTATTATTGGAGAGATTCAGTTCCTCACAGGTTATGGGACTGAGTTCCTTGACCCCTGGGAGTCTCCACAAGCAGCTCATGGCAGCTGGCTCCCCTTAGAGCAAGCGAGTCAGAGAGCCAGGGAGAGTGAGCAAGATGGCAAGATGAAAGCCACATCTTTTTTTGGATCTAGTCTCATGAATGACACCCGTCACTTTCACCTTATTCCATTTGTTAGAAACAAGCCACAAGGTATAGCCTTCAGTTGAGGGTAGGGGATTGCGCTAGAGGTGAGGATCATGGGAGCCATCTTAGTGGATACCTACCACACTATCGTTGCCACTTCATAAATGCATTTTGAATGACTAAGTACATTGTGAGGGGCACAGATAAGGGACTAGATAGACTGTGGGACGGAAAGGGATATAGGAAAGTTTCTTTAGAGAAGACACTTTAGTTGGACTTAATTGGTGAGTAAGATTAGGTCACGTGGAAGTGAATGAAACGCATTTATAGTAAAGAATTAGCACCAATGAGAACTGGAGGAAAGAACGCAGGGGACAGGAAAACTGTTAGATCTCCTGTCATTAAAGGTGTCACTATATGTATAACATAAAGACTTTTATTATATGTCAAAGTAATGAAGTTTGTTCTTAGTCAGTGGTGGCTGGTCTTAGTCACTTTGGGCTGCTATTAAAAAAAAAAAAAAAAACCTCAGACTGTGTGCCTTAAATAAGATATTTATTTCTCACATTTCCAGAGGCTGGGGAGTCTGAGGTCAGGGTGCCAGCATGGGTCAGGTTCTGGTGAGGACCCTCTTCCTGGCTTGGAGACAACTGCCTCCTTGATGTGTCCTCACATGGTGGAGAGAGAAGGGTTGAAAGAGAGAGAGAGAGTCATCGTATAAGGACACTAATCCCATCATGAGGACCCCAACCTAAGACTTCATCTAAACCTAATTACCCCCCAAAGGCCCAACTTCCTAATCCCTTGGGGATTAAGGCTTTATCATATGACTTTTGCGGGGACACAAGCATTCAGTCCACAGCATGGCCTTGTTCAGCATTTCTGCATAAAACCTAAAATTCATGAAGACTAAAACTGTAGTTCTTAAGAAGTTCTCCTAATCCAAAGATTTTAAAAGGCAGGTGTCATTGTGTTCATTTAGTTGGCTTCCCCCGATTTTGCAAATCATCCATGCTCATCTTCCTCTCTTTCTCTGCTGCTTTGGTTAATATACCTGCCTTACAGTGATTTTTGCAGTACAACCATCAAACTTTTCAAACCCAGTACAAAGTAGTCACAGCTTGGATTGCCTTAGAAGTTCAAAAATAAAAATGCAAGTGATTCATGGTGACACAAGGTTTTGAGCTATACAATAAATAATAGAATTAAGTAGCAAGGATAGCTTTCATTTTGGTTTCCAAAAAGAAGAAAGTTCTTCCTAGGAGATTGCCTTAGTCTGAAAGAAAACACCAAGCATTAGACTTATACCAGAAAGTCCAGTAGTACATTTCAAGTCGAAAAGGAACAGAATCTTAGGAGTGGTTTTCACATTTCTTTGCCTTTTCCTTGCTCTCAATGACAGTATGGGTGAGATAAGAGAACAGGCATATTTATCTAAGTGGAAGCAAATGTATCTGTAATAGAGAAATCTAAAGTATATGCATTTGGTTAAAATCAAATAACCAACATTGATTCCTTGAAAAAAATTATTCACTGTTGTATGTATCAAGTAAGTTCCTGAATTAAATATAACTGTTTCAAAATCTACGGCTGTATTTTAAGCAGCTTGTCTTTGGATGATAGAGAGGAAGAATAATTGCGAATAACAATTAAGAATTGTTTTATCTTTTCCATTTATCACATTTTTTAAAAGAATCATTCATTTTTATTTAAAATTCTGGGCAAATTTCAAAGTAATATTTTGAGTCATCTATTAATACAATATGGAAAGGTCTGAAATTTTAACTTTAAAAAATGTTTTGACATTTTTATTCATTTTACTGTTCAATCTGTTACTTTAATGCCATCAGAAAATGGGGGGAAATCTAAGGATTTTAAATGACTAAAAAGGGAAGGCATACAAATGATCGTTGCCAGAAGTTGTAAAACTACGTCTCCCTAAGTGCACGTTAGCACTGTGTGGCTTGGTGGCTGAGCGGACAGGCGTGGGGAGGTGGCGGTGGAGATGGCGGGAGCGTGGATGACAGTGGAAAGGAGAAGGGCTGTGTTAATGCTCATCTGTAGTGTTATATTATCTTGAACGGTGGCTTGTCTGCTTTCCTTTCCTCCCTCCTTCTTCCCTCCCTACCTTTATTTTCCTCCTTCCCTTCCTTCCTTCCTTAAATGGAGAAATCAAACAATTGCCTGTAAATTTGAGAATGAGCGGTGGATCGATGCGGAATTGGAAAACCTGGTCAACTATAGGCACACATATGATTTAGGAGAATGCTGAAGTCCACCTAGAGTGTGCTTTCAGTCCATTCTAAAAAGGCATTTTTGGTCACATACTGAGGCCCTATGCAAATAAGTAGCTGGCTGTGTCTGTATGTATAAAATAGTGGACATCAGCAGAGTCGACCCATGTATTTTTTTCTGTTTTGACAAGTGATAGTGATCCTAGGGCAAAAGGAGATTCAGAGGCAGTTTTCTGGGTCTGGTGTGAAAATGGCCAATAATAGCTGATCAGTCATTCTCAACAGACTATTTGCCTATCTTAGCGAGACCCATTTGGCATGTTCTTTTCTGCTCCAATGCTCTGAGGTATGCTTCTTCTCTTGGTGAACCAGTTGAGCTTCCAGAGTCAATCACTACAAGAATCATTTTTAATTTGTACCAAGACATCAAGTTGATTGAATGAAGCTTCGTTGAAGAAGATTTTTAAAAATGTATCCTGCTAATGTTCAATCAATTAATCAATTGGTCAGCCAACTCCACCACTTCACAATCTATTGGAGTTGATAACCCCACCTCCTTATTCTCAGAGGATGCAGACATCATCAGGCAGGGACCACCCCCAGTTTGCTTCCCTGCCAAGGGACCCCTGCAGATTCCTCTCCCTCCACAGTCATTCTGACTTCTAGAATCCCATGTCAGACAATGAGATTGATCTGTGTCTTAGATTCTATGTCCTCCTAAGGTACCTTTTCCATCAATTTTTCCTTATTCCCCACTGCCACCTGCAACCTCCACACCTTACCCTCAACTTATCTATTGAAAATGGCTCTCTAGCCAATAAAAATATGCTTTCCTAGAAAACAACAATAAAATAAAGCCTCCTTTAGAGTTATGAATACCTCTAATTATCATCCCATTTCTCTCCTCACTGTTCATTTTATTGAAAAAAATGAGCATCTTGCATCTCCTCCTCTATCTGATACCCTCTAGTTCCCATTCTCCCTTTTCTATTGCACCTGCTTTTGCTAAAATCAACCATTCATGTCAAATCTAATTGGCACTTTCCAATCCTTGCCTTAGTGACCTCTGTGTAATCTAATGCCTTTGGCCACTCACTCTTCTTAGAGCTTTCACTTTCCTTCATATCCCTCACAACTGTTACTTCTGATTTTCCTCTAACATCTCCGAATGCAGTTTCTCTTCCTTCTTTACGTATTTCCTTCCCTCTGTTCCTCCTTTAGGGAGAATGCTCCAGGGTACCACCCAGATCACCCTTCAGGAGGAAGCACTATTCCCTCCGGCAGCTGGGACTGCTTCCAGAAGCTGGCCCTTGGCTGCCAGCCCTCTTTGGTCATTGCCTTGGTAGCAAACAACTGCTTCACCCAAGGTCACACTTCACCAAGGGAGAGCCTACAACCAAACACTGATCAACACAGGGACATTGAGACCTCCTAACCTCCAATCTGAAGAATCATTCCTGTTCTCTGGGGTTTGCTAATCAGCTGGGCTGTCATATGCTAAGCCTCACCCTCTTGTCCATTCATGCTTCCTCTCCCTTCCTTCTACAGGTGTGCATCCCACAAGAACTTCCTAATAAATAACCTGCTTCCTAATATCCAACCTCAAGGTTGCTTCCTGAGGAACCCAATCTGCAGTACCCCTGAAGTGTTTGACTAAGTGGATCACTAAATTATTAAAATAAAAATTAAATAACTTTAATGAATATTCTGAAAATTATTGACCTGGCCTTTTCAGAAATGAGGAGCCACACTCAAGCACTTTATAATCTAAGGAAAGAGAACTAGTTAGAAAACATTTTTAAAAGTAACTAAGATGTCAAAAAGTGAAAATCAAAATTTTGCATAGGGCTTTGTTACTTATATTGCATTTTACCCTTCAAATTCCTTTATAATCTAACAAGAGAGATAAAGTTAATAAAGATGCCAAAGAATAACTAAAGTGCATCAGAATGAGTAGTTATAATAACTTTTACATAGAACAATGCAGGTTATAATGAAGTTTCATGGGCATTATCTTATTTGATCATTAAACTGTTGTTTGAAGTGAGGTTATTAGCACAAGTTTATGAATGAAAAAGTGAATTCCTAGAGTTTAAGTGATCTGATCGGGACCCCACAGCTAGGAAACAGAGCTTATTCAGGTGGGAAGGAAATGAAAACAGCCACATTCCTAACTGCTTTCGTGATTTGTCCACCCTCTGTTATGGCACTGGTTCAACATGGCCAGGAATGTCACATGTTTCTGACTCTTTAATTAGCCTTTGTCTCATCCATCCTTTGACAATAGTTTATAAGAGGAGAAAAAGGTCCTCAGCCAGTGTCCTGTCCAACCTCAAGATCTGATAATCTTAGTACTGTTTTTCAAGATTTCTGTCTCGGTTCTGTTTTGTTTTTATTTTTATCATTGCTTATCTCTTTAACACTCTCTTCTCTTTTACTTGTAGTTTGAAGCCAGCCCTGTCCAATAGAATGTTTTGGGATGATGGAAATGTTCTATATCTGCATCAGTCAGTGTGGTAGCCACGAGCCACTGTGGCTGTTGAGCTCCCGAAATGTGATTAGTAGACTGAGAAACTAACTTTTTAATTGCTTTCAACTTTAATTGATCTAAATTTAAATTTAAGTAACTGGTCAGTGGCTACTGTATTAGACAGTATAGTCTTTCTGTGGTGCCAGAACCCAGCTCCCTCTCAAGTCTCTCAACTTCTCTCTCCTATGCTGATTTCTTCCCCATGAAGAGGCTGCGTGTCTCCCCTTTCTTTATCCCACTCTTTGCCTGTCAAGCCCTGGTGCTATAGATACCAGTTCCCACTGTGTACTTCTGAAGGCAGGAGAATGCTCTGGAGATGGTTACACCATGCAAATGCTACTGCAATAGGGACTATGACCAAAGAGACCACTGGTTATTCTAAAATATTGTGGAAATATTCTGAAATTCACCTTGGTTTGTTTCTCTTGGTGTGGGAAAAACACAAAACAAAAACAAACAAAAAACCTTTCTTTAAACCTTTCCTGTCTTGTATAGATTTTATATGTGACTGGTTAGTTCACCATTACTCCAAGTAAATGATTTTATATCTCTGAATCACATATTGCCTTTTCTGCTTAGTCAGACCCCTTCTCATTTGTCCCCATCTATACTCAAAATGTTCCTTTTGCCTAGTGTTTTTTGGGCAGAATTAATGACTCACTTTTATGTATCCTCATCGCTCTTTATTGCCTCACTCATTACAGCTTGAACCAGATTAAAAGGGTTTGTATTTCTTTGTCTGTTCTACTGAATTGTGGTTTCTTTAAGGACGGGCCCATGCTGCATGCATCTTGGTATCCCTCACTGCTAAACGGGGAACCTGGCACATAGTAGGATCTCAACAACTCTTCATAAAATTGACACATCCACTGGGCTCTGAAATTCATACCTTCTCTTCACTAGACCCTCTCCTTCCTGTTCCTGAGTTCCCACTCTCAGAAAATGGTGTTCTGAGATAATTCCTTTCACATACTGCCCTAATTGCCCTGCTACTAGTGCCAGTGTAGATTCCATTTAAATAAACGTGAGTCCTAGAACGTTGTTTATCAACTTATGTCTCTGTGTGTATGTGTTATTGTTGCATTTTGTTCATTTCTGGTATATTTTCTATGTATTTATTTTTATTTCTCATAAATAACAACAATAGAAGCAACATTACCTATTAAACATCTCCAATAGTTGGAAGCATTATTATATGGCTTGAAGTTGTCAAGCTTTGTGTGTCTCATCTTGCCCCCACCTCTTCTATTTTCATCACCATCCTTACTTAGGCCAATAAGTACCATGATGGGGCTGCCCCAATTGTAAATTTTCCGTAATTATTATCCCCTGCATATGCCAGATGCATCTAAATTCACAAAAGCTCAATATGCATTTCACAAGTTATTAAATACTAAACGAAAATGTGCTTTAACACCTACATACGTGAACTGCTGTAGTAAAAAGAAGTTTCTGGTGATGAAAAGTATTTATCCTATTTGATAATTTCAATTAAATCATTTCACATGTCGAATTTGAAACATTCATTTTCCCAATCCTATCTGCCTTTCCTTGGTAGTTTGAACATGACTGTTGGATCCCTTTGGCTCATGACACGATGCTATACTGAATATTTTTCTAACTGCAAATTTGATTTTCAGTCACATTCAGGCTTACGTTTGTGCATTATACCTGTCCTGCAGTTGCTCCTTCAGAACTTGGATACATTTGGTGATCTGCAGGAGTGATATTTAAAATATCTTAGCAAAAGTTTTGGCACCAACCAATTGGAATGGACACCTGCAGGAGCCCTGGGGCTGGGTTCTGGAGGACCCCACGGGTCCAGGCTTTAACCCTTTAGCTAAAGGAGAGTTATTGAAAGTATCCAAGGTGAGATATCACGGTAGCCAAGGCAGTGGTGGGGGATGACAATGAGGGTCAGGATGGTTGCTTTTACCAACTGGAATGACGTAGTTCAATATCAGTGCATACCTGCTGAATATCAGCCTTGGTGATGTGTCTGTTTAGGAGCCAGTAGAAAAGAAAATAGCTGTTTGGGTGTTTAGAATGTGTGTTAGAGGAGCTAATGCTCATCTACCTCTAAACTCTTGGTTTGCACAACTACATATGAAATTAAACAAAGAGGACATGTTCTGCTTGGAGCAAATTCACCCTTTTGTTCTGAGAGAGTTAATGTGTTGTCTGGAAGGTGAGAGACCTGAACACACAGACTTACCCTTCAGAAGTCAGGTAGGAGTTGGGGGGCTTTTCCTAACTGACCCGTCTTCCTGAGTCAGAGTGATAAATAGGAATGAGCTCAGCATGGGAGATGAGAGGGAAGAACATTCCAGGAAGAGGGAGCATTATGTGAAAAGGCACAGAAGGGAGAAGGGTCATGCTGTGCCAACTTTAGACAACCCTCAAGCAGGTTAGAAATGCTGGAAGGGTGGGGAGAGGCATGGTCTCAGGGTTGGTGAGACAAGGCTGCAAAGGTATACAGGAGCTGGGTATAAAAAGGTCATAATGAGAAAAAAAAAAGTTCATTCATTCCAAGACAATAGCGATCCAAGGATTTGGAGCAAAAAGAAATTTGCCTCAATACAAAGGATAATGGCAGATCTTTGTGGGCTTTGAAGTGGGGCTCAAAGGAGATGAGCCTCCCATATGGGGAGAGATAGGAGTTGCCTCTTTTCATTTGTAAAACCAGAACTTTCCACAATTTTATTACAGGAAGTTTCCTACACAAGCTTTTTATAAGTATTGAATGGCCCTGGGGAAGTACTGGTGTGAAGCTTTATGGTCGAGTCAAATCATATTTATTGTTTAAAAAAAAGAAAAAGAGTCTTTAAGCATGAGGCCAAGATGTTGGAGGCTATCACACAGTCCTAAAAAGATCTATTTGATCACCTCCATCTGAGACATAACCCAGGCCACTAATGACATGAAAATTCCCTCACAGCATGACTTTCTCCTTCTAGCAAGGCTCAGTCTGAAGCAGCCAGCGCATGGCTCAGTGATCAGAACTCCTTTCTGCAGCTCTGTGTGTGTGACACTGCAGGCATGAAGTGCAGAGGCCTGCTTCATGATCAGACTAGCAAGGCGTTTATCCTCTTCTCTCTAGCTTCCAGCATTAACACCTCTGATGAAAACTTGGAGATGCTAGGCCCTTGAAGGGGAGGAAACATCCCCTGAGAAAGTTAAGTGTAACCAATTAGCTTTCCAGTGCAAACCTACCAGAAATATGCTTTGTTTCCTAAATGCTAGTAGGTTTAAGATGTTGGTTGTACAAGTGAGATAATTAGATTAATAGCTCACTTTTGACTATGTTGCAAACTTTTTAACTGTAATAATTATTTGCTTCAATAGAATGAAGCAAAGTAGGAGTTAAAGTAGTCCTTTCATTGCAGTGCCTAATAAAATTTAGATTGCCTTTTAAAAATAATTACACATAAAATGGGTCAAATATAAGTCCAAAGCGTAGATGTATGAAATATATTTTATTTCACTTAACAAACCCTTACATATCATTATCCTGTTCCAGATACCTTTCTAAGAGCTAGTCTAATCTTTTTCTAATCTTCCTCACTTCCCATTTAATAGATGAGACATTTGGGGCAAAGGAAAGTGTACTTTTCCCAAAGAAATCAGCCAGTTCTGGTGAATGTGGGTCTAAATTCTAAGTACTGACTTTTTACCAAGCCTTGGGGCATCTGGTCCAGTCCACACAGATATTCCCAGAGGTATTTGTTGTCTCATCCAGTCTTTAATGATCCTCCATACAATTCATATCTCAGCAACCCCTTGGCCTTATACATCTAGCCCTTTTCGGTTCGTATGTACTGGCTCTGGCTACTTCCATGGCCACATCTAGGAGGATCAAGACTCATAACCTTTTTTTCATGTCAGACCATCTAAAGTTTCATCTGCTTGATAAAATGTTGAGGTATTTCTTCCCTAAAGTGTTGTTGTTGCCACACTAAGAAGTCATTCATTCATTCAGCTAATATGTTTTAAGCACCTTCTATGTTTATATGGGGACACAATGCTAGGTACTAGGGAAATAGTCATTAAATATGCTTGCAGGAAACTTCCATTCTAGTAGGGGCACACAGGTGATAAACAATTACCAAGATAGTGACAAGAGCTTTGGGGCTCTTCATTATATATATTTTCATCACTTAGCTTGGGTTTTCTCCAGATGAAGAGCCTGAGCCATGAACTTCTGTGCTGGAGGTGAACCCAGGAAGTTGGAGTGAGGGGTTGAAGAGAGTGGAACAGGAAAGGAGAAAAAGTCAATATAAGCATGCATCATCATATTGATCACCACAGTGAGCATCTGGGGCCCAATTTTGGCCTGCATTTTCTGAGGTTACGCAATGTCTTTTAGATTTTCCACTTAAGGATTGAAAGGGAAAAGCAGGTATACATTAGCTTCTGCTCTGTATTATTTGAGGTAGCCCCTCTGCCCTTCCAGGCTGCACATGCCTGCCTACCAAGTAATTGTAAGATGCTGTCATTGTGTTGTGAATTGAGATTCACACGGAACTGTTCAGTGAAGCCGTGGTTGAAAGCAGAGGTGAGGCCAAACTGAGGAGTCAGGATAAAGAGGTGTTTGATATAGTCCAACCTTTACAGTTTTCATACCCATTCATGCCTACATTAAATCAAATCTGTCTGTTAGTCTTCAAGGTGGTGGCCCCTCCAATCTCTACAAATACTTAACACGCAAGGATTAGTGGGAAAAGTCCCAGTTTCTATAGGTGTAAATGGTCTCAAGCCCATCAGTGATAATTCAACTGTCTCCCTCCTTAACTATCCATTCTAGATTCCCTCATTTCAGGTAGTTGTTGAGTTGTTTGCCTGGTACAGTGAGCCAGCTCTTCATTCCTGAAGGGTATGAGCCTTTAAATTCTTTGCCATTGTTTGGCTCTGCTGGTTACAATTATTTTCTCATTGCTACCACCAGGAATGGAAACAAGACATACCCCAGTGAAGAGCTCCGGACAGCTTCTGTCAGCTCCTATTTTGTAGCACCAACTCTGAGCTTCTCATGACATTCTCTGTATGTAACATTACATCCAAGAGTAACTTCTGTTGTTGTTGTTGTTATTGTTGTTATATTGGTTTTTGGCAGTTTCTCTACCAGCGTGAGTTCCTTGAAATGACCAGGTGGTAGTTGCCAATTCAGGTTCAATGGAATCCTTATTGTGACTTCTGATGGAAACATTCCTTCCCTGGGAACCATGGTGACTAATTGAGAAGATCTTAAGGTGTGAGGACAAGAAGCAGTAATTCCTCAGTGGGTCACTGAGAGCAATGGTGAAATAGGCAACCTCTACCCCTTGACTCCTGGATTCATGTAGTCTAGCCTTGGGGGCCAAGAGGCAAGATGTTGGCTATTGGCCCTGTGCAGTGCTGCATCTGGAAGACAGAACCAACACTGCAGACTGTTTCCCTCAAGTAGGCACTTTAGTCACCATCATACTATAGATTAGCTCCTTCTTATGATGTAGTATACAGCAGAACTAGTGGATCCTGTGATCATGTACCCCATATCTCACCTTCTTTGCCATAAAGCGGATCCCTTACTTTAAGGTGATATTATGTAAGGTGACTCTTGAGAATGAGCCATCTCTGCTGTGGATGATCTGCAGTGAGCATTCACATGAAACACAGTGATCCACATATTCTGTGACCTCACCGATAGGTCCACATGGAACTATATTTCCTGCCATGGCTAGAATCAGAAGTGAGGCTGAAAAGATACTGAGGGGGGCACAACAGGCATCTGACACACTGCAGTGTTGAATTACCTGTTCATTTTACTACATTGATCCCTAGATGATAAGATCATTGAAGGGAGAGACTGCATCACATTAATCCTGGCACTTAGCATGGTGTTTGGGATTTAGTGAGCACTTATGTCATTTTACTTTTTAATGGGAAGCATGCATGCAAAAGTGCTTAGAGATCTTTTTAGTCTGCCTCTCTTATGAATAGGGGCGAGAAAGGCTAATGATGGGAAGAGACTGGTTAAGTTCATTCATCCACTTGGTGGTAAAGGCAGGGGTAGCTGGTCAGTCTAACCTCAAGGCCACAAATCTTCATCGTGCCATGATGGTTCCTAGAGTAAAATCTTCTTGCTGGTAACTAGGCATAGTTTTTAACAACCTGAGATAATCAAAAAGATATTAGTTTCTGAGCATAAAGTCAGGTTATAAAATTATAAAGGATTATAAAATTAATCTGTTCTGATACATAAAGAGCATATTCATTTTATATATTCTTTCATTATAAGATGTAAACCTGAAGTCCAGGCTTCTGAGGAACATTTCCCTGCCAACCAAATTAATTTAGAAAATTATCACATCTCCATGTGTTCCCACCAACTTTATACCATCCTCTTTTGCTACCCCTTGATAGAACTTAAACCAAGTAAGGGTTGGGATGACTAAAGTTGTACAGTGAAATACAACTTAAAAATTGAGTTGAGGGAATGTTTTAGAAGAAGAAAACATAGACTAATGATTAAGAACAAAATACCATTCGGTAAAGTGATCTGGCAGTTTTAAATCAAATTAAGTATTCTTATAAGTCATGGCCCATAACTCCTACTCTTGGGTACGTAGCTTAGATAAAGTTTCACAGAGATTCATAAGGAACATGTGTGAAGACATTATACAGCATTGTTAGTGTGGTGGTGGGGAGTTAGAGCAAACTCAATGTCTCTCAACAGAGGAATGGATAAATGTATTGGTTTGAATGCCAGTACAACTGCACTGAGAAAAGCCAAACTAATAGTGGCTTAAACAAGACATAATGTATGTATTGCCATCTGAGTTTCAGTAGTCCAAGGCTAATATGGCGGCTCTGTGGTGTCTGTGGCAAACGTCCCTTCAATTTTGACTCTCTGCCATCCCAACACATGCTTCTGCCTTGCTGTCTAAAATGATTGCTCTGGTTCCAGCCAGTGGGAAGAAGGGAAAGGAAAAGTGGAAGGTGTATCACTTCCACGTAGAAGGACAACCCAGAAGTCTGACACATTAATAATACTCATATGTAATTATTCAGAGCATAGTTTACTTGGCCACATCTAGCTTCAAGGAACTCTGGGAAATGTAGTTTCTAGTTGGACATATTCTCAGCTGTCCACTATTACTAAAGGCAGAAGGAGTAATGGATATTGGAGAAGAATTAGCCCTCTCTGGCATTGTGAGTAAGATTATGATAAAAATATATTGTTGAAAACTAAAAGTAGAACTACCATATGACCCAGCAATTCAACTTCTGGGTATTTACCCCCCCCCAAAAAAAAATGAAAACACTAATTCAAAAAGATACGTGAACCCCAGTGTTCACAGCAGCATTATTTACAGTTACCAAGATATGGAAGCAACCTAAGTTTCCATCAACAGATAAATGGATAAAGAAGATGTGGTATATATGTACAATGGAATACTACTCAGCCATAAAAAAGAATGAAATTTTGCCATTTGCAACAACATGAATGGACTTAGAGGGTATTATTTAGTGAAATGAGTCAGACAGAGAAAGACAAATATTATAGGATATCACTTATATGTGGAATCTAAAAAATACAACAAACTAGTCAATATAACAAAAAAGACACAGACTCACAGATATAGAGAACAAACCAGTGGTTACAAGTGGGGAGAGGGAAGAGGGAAGGGACAAGATAGGGGTAGAAGATTAAGAGATACAAACTACTATGTATAAAATAAGCCACAAGATACATTGTACAGCACAGGGAATATAGCCAATACTTTATAATAACTATAAATGGAGTATAATCTTTAAAAATTGTGAATTACTATGTTGTACCTCTGAAACTTATATTGTACATCAACTCTACCTCATTCAGGAAAATTTTTAAAAATTAGTTGTTGAGTAAAATGTGGCAGCAGTTAGAGTCAATGAACTACATGTATTCCAGCAACATGGATAATTCTTAAAAACAGTGCTGAGGAAAAAGAGAGAGAGAGTGGAGCAGAGGGAACAAGAATGGGCTAAGAGAATACATTAATAAATAAGCATAAATACATAAATAATTCCTGTATACAAGTATGGGGCCTTGAAAGTACAAACGATAATATTGTGCTGAGAAATAAAGGTTTAGCCAGCCAGATCTACATACTAAATCTAGTTCTAGCCATATGGTCTATTGGAAGTTACATAAATGCTGTAAGGCCTATTTTTTTTCCTGATCTGAAAATGATAATTATAATACACTCATCTTACAAGGGTAAGATGAGCTTGTATATCTAAAGCACTTATTACAGTGCTTGACACATAGTAAAATTCTCAGTTAAATTTAGCAGTTATTACTATTTCTCTATTATTGTTATTGTTAGAGAAATTGCATGAATATGTGAGATCAGGTCTTTGTGTAAAGTCGATTCTTGGTAAATGTTGGTTGGATGCATGATACAAGAACAAAGAATATATAGATCACAATTGCTAGAGAGGAATGAGCTGGGAAGTATTCAGTCATATACTAAATATTTATTAAGTGTTACTTATGGGGCAGGCCCCTAGGATACAAAGGTAAGTTAAAAATTAACATGGACCATACCCAGTACAGGTGAAGGCAATTAATTTTTAAAAAATCATACAAACACATGTAAAATTCCAATTTCACAAATACTGTGAAAGAGAGAAATACTCTTCTCTGTGTCTGTGTGCATCTATTATCTGTATAGGGAAATTTGATCCACTCGGTAGAGAAAAAGTCTTTCTGAGGAAGTGATGCTTGAATTGACATAGATTAAGAATTAACTAGAAAAAATGAAAGAGCATTCAAGGCAGGAGTAACAGCACAGGAAAAGTTTTTGTGACAGCCAAGGTATGGAAAATATAGTGGAATGAAAGAAAACCAGTGGGGCTGGAGCAGAAAAAATCAGAACACGTGATGAGTGAACATGTGAGAGTAGGTAGAAGTGAGATTATAGAGGGGACATAGGCTTTTTGAAGGGATTCTGTCTTTACCCCATAGGAAGGGACACTGTTAGTTTCCTATTTCTGTTGTAAAATATTACCACAAACTTAGTGGCTTGAAACAACATAAATTGGTTCTCTTATAGTTCTGGAGGTCAGAAGTCCAAAGTTAGTTTTCTTGGGCTAAAGTCAAGGTGTTGGCAGGTCTGGTTCTTTCTGGAGCCTCTTGGGGAGAATCTGTTTCCTTGCATTATTAGGTTCCAGTGGCCACCTATATTCCTTGGCCTGTGTCCCTTTTTCCATCTTCAAAATGCATCACTCCAGTCTCACACCAATCTCTGCTTCTCCCATTACATCACCTTCTGCTCTGACCCTAAACTCTCATGAACCTCTCTTACAAGGACCACTGTGATTACATCAGACCCATCCAGATAATAATCCAGGACAATCTACCCAACTCAAGGTCCTTACTTAATTGCTCACATTCATTTGCAAAGTTCTTTTTGCCATGTAGGGCAACATTCATAGCCTGTGATAACTAGAAGCAGAACACAGTTGGGGGCCACTATTCAGCCCAGTACAGAAAACTTTATATCTGTTTAAGCAGAAAAAATGGCATGCTCAGATCTGTGTCTTTAGAAGGTCACCCTGGGGCTTCCCTGGTGGCTCAGTGGTTGAGAGTCCGCCTGCCGATGCAGGGGACACGGGTTCATGCCCCGGTCTAGGAAGATCCCACGTGCTGCGGAGCGGCTGGGCCCGTTGAGCCATGGCCGCTGAGCCTGTGCGTCTGGAGCCTGTGCTCCGCAACGGGAGAGGCCACAACAGTGAGAGGCCCGCGTACCGCCAAAAAAAAAAAAAAAAAAGGTCAAAAGGTCACCCTGGCTGCCTTGTGATGGGCAAGTAGGAAGAAGACCAGATATATTGGTGAGCCAACTGGGAGGCGAATGCAGCGGTCCTGGCAAGGAGAGAAGGAAACTGACTTCATCATGGAGATGTGAGCTATAACACCTTGGCTAAAAATGTCCTAGACTGTTACAGTTAGCACAAATCTTAGAGAACGCTCTCAGTGTTGTACTGGGTCTTGTACTTTTTTTCTAGAGCTGATGTGTGCCTCTAGTCTAACTCCACATTCAGTGATATTGATAGCTTGAAATCAGCCATGGTGGGAGTATTTACACCATGGAAATTGGCAAACACTGTAAGTCAGGACTCCCCCAACTCTCCCGGGATCTAGTTGACCACCACCACTTGGATACCATGTAACCTACAAATTGGTCTAAGTGATCTCCCTGTTCTCTCAAACTCCACTTCCAGTAACAGTGAGCTCACTCCTCACCTTACTGTTGACCAGTCCTGATTTGCATTCATTTCTTTGAAGGGACAGAAAAAAGGTAATAGAGGTTGATTTTTCAGAATGGGATCTCTCCATCCCAGTTCAGTATTTTCTATGAGTTTCACAATATACATGCAATATTTTTATAATTAGAAGAAATTAAAGTCAACTTTACTTTTTTTTTTTTTTTTTTTTTTTTGCGATACGCAGGCCTCTCACTGTTATGGCCTCTCCGGTTGCGGAGCACAGGCTCCAGATGCGCAGGCTCAGCAGCCATGGCTCACGGGCCCAGCCGCTCCGCAGCATGTGGGATCTTCCTGGACCGGGGCACGAACCCGCGTCCCCTGCATCGGCAGGCAGACTCTCAACCACTGCGCCACCAGGGAAGCCCTCAACTTTACTTTTTAAATGTGAATTTTTATAATAGATGTGAATGAGGACACAGTGGAACACATATTTTTCAGTGTTGATTGCTAAGCTATGATCTGCTCACTACAAAAATGGATTCCTGGCTACAATTATGTGCAAGTTAGTCTTTGAGTTTTCCATGGAATTTGTTACAGGGCTTTTTCTCTTGATTTTTTCAACACAGGAAGGAAGACTATCTGGGTGATGAAAAGAAGAATAACGACAAATACTTAAAAGTAGTCAGCATTCAAACTTGTTAAATTAAAAAACATAAAGCATCATGAAGGAGTTGCAAAAGAAATTTGATTTTGGCACTGTATGTGGTCTTGAGGCAATAGTAAGTAACTAAAGGAATAGGACTTCCTGGGTTCAAATCCCAACACTACCACTTGTTTTCTGTGCTCTCTGGGAAAGAGCTAAAACTCTCTTTGCCTCAATTTCTTCATGTCATTTGTGAAATGGGGATAATGATAGTTACTCAGGGCATCAGGTGTTTGTGAAATTTACACTAGTTACTCCATATGAACCCCTCAGAATAGTGCCTGGCATGTATTAAGCCCTCAAGAAGTATCAGCTATTATTTGTTGATATTTATTTCAACAGAGATTTTCCTATAAGAAAAGTAATTTAAAGATTTACTGTAGGGCTTCACTGGTGGCACAGTGGTTGAGAGTCCACCTGCCGATGCAGGGGACATGGGTTCGGTCCGGGAGGATCCCACATGCCGCGGAGCGGCTGGGCCCGTGAGCCTTGGCTGCTGAGCCTGCATGTCTGGAGCCTGTGCTCCACAGCGGGAGAGGCCGCAGCAGTGAGAGGCCCGCGTACCACAAAAAAAAAAAAAAAAAGAAAGATTTACTGTAATTATAGCCCTCTACCACCTCTTTCCCCAACTGATCTGTCCAACTGAGAAAACCAAGTGATTTAATCGAGTAAAATTGATGTAAAAAATTTCCCAAGTATATTGTATATTTGGTTTTTTCACATTTATGTATTGAACTTCAGTACATCTCCATATGCTTCACTTATGATTTATGAGCATTCTTGCTAATCTGGCTATTAAATTCCCCAAAAAATGTTACTACAGCAACTCAATTCAGGTATTTCTCCCTCTCTACTTCTTCCCTCCCCAATGGAATACACACACCAATCACTCCTCTTTTCTTCTGGCAAGTTTTCTGAGGTGTGTACCAAGTTCTTGAAGAGCTGAATATCATCCTGCCTTGAGTTAAACAGGAGCCAGCTGGCACCATTTATCCTTCAAATTACAAGAAAATGTGAGAAACAACAGGGTGTCTATATGGGGTTGGGCAGAGCCCTAAAGGGCAGCCATGTGTGAAAGATTATATCATGGCAATGAGCTTAGAATTAAGTGTAATCCTGGAAAGTTCAGACTTGACAAGACTTATCTCAACATGGTTTCATGATCAGATTTTTAGATTTTTTTCCCTTACACTATCTATCTAAGCTGCATCTTCAAAAGCTAGAAATTTCCATGAGAATGATAGCGGTGGGAGGAAAATAATTTTCTTACTTTTGTGCTAGAATCAATACACAGTGTTTTGATGGCACCCCCAAATCCCAGAAGATACAAAATATTTAAGTTTTCTAATTATTCTTTACTTTTGTGGAATTCTGTCACATCATCTTTTGATGTAAGCTAAGTTTTATAATGCGTGACTTTGAAAAGAAACAAACACTCCTTTGTAAGCATTTTATGTCCCATATGACTTAATATCAGTGAAAATTCGTAAAGGATTTTCATTCTAGTCAAAATGTTATAAAGTAATCTATTTGAAACCACATACAGAAAGATTAGCCAAGATGAATATATGCATGATATTTTTAGAAAGCAGAAATAAGTAGAAATCTTTCTTAGCACTTCTTTTTGTGTATATGCCTTAGTGAAAGAAGAAATTACATAAGAAAAATCATAAATTTTAAATCTGGATTATTAGAAAGAAAGCATAAAGTTTCATCCTAGAATAGACTTTTTTCACATATTCCTTATTACTGCATTTAAGAACCATAAGAATACAAGGACGCAATATTTCACTTTAAAATGTGCATAACTGTAGAATGTAGGGAAGCTGGTTGAAATGGCTATAACCTTGAGAAAGGTTTGTGTATTTAGACTAAATGAAAGAAAACTTTGGAAATTCTGAAGTTTACCCTGTTGCATGAACAGATACTGCATATTTCAGAGACTAGTTTAGGAATTAGTAAGTTTTTTCTTTGTTTAAAATACTACCTATGGATATTATTACTGAATTATTTAAGAGCCCGAATAAAGAAAATGTGCATGCATCCTTATTTTTTATAAGGGAGAAACCTTATACTTGTAGAAAAGACAATTTAACTTTGATACGTCAGCAGGTACTAGAACTAATCATCAGGTAGTTTGTAATTTCCTATAAAAGCCCAACATCTAGGGTCAACAACCAACATCACTTTCTAGAAAGTAGATTTTTGGCAACGTTGTTGAAGTATGATAAAAATGTATTTCAGGATATACTACAAAACTAAAAATATACAATGAGAGTATACGTGCAAGCTTTAGAATTTTGAATCCATTCTATATGCCATTCTTTATCACACACAAGGATTCATTGTAGGCCAGCATACTGCTAGAGCAGCAGTTCTCAAACTTTTTGGTCTTAGGACCATTTGATAATCTTAAACATTATTGAAGAGCCCAAAGAGATTTTCTTTATGTGGGAGCATATCTATCAATATTTACTGAATTAGAAATGGAAACTGAAATTTTAAAAACACAAGCATACACACACAAAAACAAAACATAAAGTAAAATTTAAAAAAACAAGCATACTCAAACACATTCCGTTAGCCACGGATTGACAATATCATGTCAGGTAGCCTCTAGAAAACTCCACTGGACACTCATGAGAGAATAAGAGTGAAAAGGCAAATAAGTTCCTAGTATTACTGTGAAAATAGTTTTGACCATACAGACCTCTGTGTCTCAGGGACCCCAGCTCGTCCCTGGAACATACTTTGAAAACTGCTGTGCTGCAGGGCTGGTGTCTAGAGGGTTATCAGGACATTCAGTGACAAGAACTCTAAGGGACCCAAGGGGAAAAAATGATCAAATAGCATCCCTCAAGGTGTGAATTCTGTCTGAAAGTTCACATTTCTATTCAAGATCCCTGGGTAATGTCTTCAAGCATATGATTTTTATCCAAGGAATAAAATAATGCTATTAAAAAGGTAGGGATGGGGGCATTAGTTTACAAATATTTATTGGGCACCCACATTATATAGTAGGCACTGTAGAGACAGAATGATAAAGATGTGATCCTATCCCCTGACAGGTTCAAAATCAAGAGAAAGAGATCACAAATGTGCTCCAATAGAGTTAAGAAGGAATTCTCAGACAACCCAGGGGAGGGAATGATTTCTGACAGTCTGTTTCAGGAAGTCTCGATAGAAGAGGTGAAGTCTTCATAGACTTCAGGAAGTCTCCATAGAAGAGGTGACATTCATGACCAGGCATTCACAAGGAGTGTACATGATGATCTGGAGTGCCCAAGGTGGTTAGTTCAGAGAAGACAACGGCAAGCAGAGAACAACTCTAGGTGGAAAGATGTGGAAGGGCATGGCTTCAAGAAAGGGTGATGCTTTCAGAAACTGGAGCATCCAGGTGGGATAAGTGGGGTTGGGGGAGAGGTTAGGTCAGATTTCAGAAAGGTTGAGCACTGGGGAGCTGCTGAAGTACTTTTTTATTTTCACACTATATTTTACTTTTTAATTCAATGGATGTGTATTTTGAAGTACTTTTTAAGCAGAGGGACGATGTGTTCAGAATTATATTTCAGAAAGTCAGCTTAGTGCCTTTGTGGAAGATGACAGGGATGCAGGTGACACTGGAGTTTGGAAGAACGCTTTGGAGCATCTTGCAATAATCCAATCAAGAAGAAAGCCATGTTGCATAGGCTCTGGAATCGATCCACCTAGGTTCACACACTGAATCTGCCCTTGGTTTGGGGACCTCTAACAATTACCTAACTTACATGTGCCTTAATTTTGTCATCTGTGGAGGAGAAGAGTAACAGTAGCTACTTTACAGAGCTGTTGTAATGATGGAATGATCTGGTGCAATAAAATAAAATAATGTAGAATTAAATAGAGCAGCCTTACGATGTTATCTTTTGCAATACATATAGTTTATCATTATAGGTGCATAAAGTAATAGGGAAGAGAGCAAAGGGAACAGATTCTAGAGATATTTAGGGGCTAGGATTCCCAGGATTTTTGTGGCATTGTTGGATGGTGGTGAGAGACAGTCAAATTATTTCAGATGTTTAGATTCAAGAGAACCCAGGAGAACATTAGATGATAGGTGATGAAGGATGGGGACAAAGGGCACAGAGAGAATGCAGAGAAACTAAGACCTATTTTCACACAAATATTCTTTATAAAAATGGTGGGAAATGCTTACCACAGTTACCTCACATAATATGAAGGTGTGGTGTGTGTGACTGTTGAGGAAAGAGATCCAGAAAGTTTTAAGGAAGAAGAGGAAGAATTCACTTGTGAAGATCTCTCAGACCAAATCAAGGGAAGAACAGAGTAACTAAGCCTCTCACAAAAATATGTAATTTCTCATTAAAATCAAGTGCTCTCCTTGAGAACTGCAAGGTGATGTGCGGCCTTTATGGAAAGAATAAGTACAAATTAAGAGAGAAACTGAGAATTAAAGCTTGACACAATTTTTTTTTCCTTCAGCATGGCAAAAAAAGATTAATAAACTATTAACATATTACAAGGAGGTTGAAGTACTGAAGTCAAGACAGCCAAAAAGCCCAGACAAGGTAAAGTTCTGTTATAATAGGTCTGATACGGAGTAATAAAGTGTGTTAGGCAAAGAGAAGTTTTTATTTACCCAGGTGGGTTTGGTGCTAATTTAAAAGAAACACAAATTCTCTAAAAGATGTGGAAACCTAGTCATAGATCCATCAGCAGTTGAAAAGGAGTGAGTGAAAACTAAAACGAAACAGCACTCTTGTCAAACACAAATAATCAATAAAGTAAAATGCCCAAGATATCAGAGGAACACATAAGATGGCTATCTTTCCATACTGTGCTTATTCTAACTATGATGATGTGGGAAAAATTCACCAAAAAATAATTACTTGGAGAAACAAACTTCCTAATCTCAGAATAAGGTAGAGAAGAAGATAAATAGATTAAATGCAGGGATTTATATTACAGTGATCATATTCTGCATCACTTGTTTCTTCAAAAGGGAGAGGAAGGGGAGTAGGGAGGTGTCCTTTTTGAAATTAGAATAGTTCATAGAAGAATGTAGCCAACCAACCCCATGCTATGCATTTTTAAAATCTGTGCCAATTCACAGACTCTTTGCATTCAGTTGCAGGTCATATTTTATTATAGTCACGTGCAAATTCACAAAATGTGAGGCCTTTTGTTTTTACAGTTCAATGGAAGAACTTTTCTACCCCCACTGCCAGAATGTATTGTTTAGTTTCAGGGGGAATTGCTCGTGTTCCCTGAGTGGATGAGGATCTAAATAATAGTATTATCAAATTAGAGGCTGCTCTTAGAGTTGATCACTGGGTGTGTCTAGAAAAGCATTTTCCTCTGTTCCCCTACTATTCCTTTACTGAAATACCAATGATCAGTGCTTAAAAAGGGAATTTGGCTTTGTAATTGCCTTGGTGCATGAAAGGATGCGATACACGGGTGCTAGTTTCCTTCCCCAGCAGGAGAATTCACAGTCTCTGGGATCGATGTAGCACCTCACACTTGTTCCTCCTTCTGTCCCCCAACACGCACACTCCCTTCTTGCTGGTAAGCCCTCCTTGGGGTTATAAAATGGATGAGATCTTTCTGAGATCTAAATATACAGGAACGCAATTTTAACATATTGTGTCATTAAGAAGTTTAGGAGCTTTTAGATACAATCTGGAGATAGTGGAAAATTAGATGCAGTGTTGCATTAGACATGTTTTTAGTATTTTCTTCTTTTTGTAAAAGCTGTAATTTTCAGAGTTTAGAACCAATTTAATGTCCCTGGAGTTACAGCTTTTTGTATCCATTGTCCATTAGGTGAATTACTAAGCCAAGAATGGAATCCATTTATAATGTATAAAATACTGTGAAATGTCTTAAAAACAGTCTTTGCAGGGGGAAAAAAAGCACTGGGAGTCCATTAAATTTGAAGACATTGAGTTCTGAGGTTCTTCTTATAATCATATAATGGGTTTTTTTGTGCTTTGATAATATGACGCATTAGATATTGGAAGATTTATTTAAAAGTTTGAATTCAATGAAAATTTATGTAGAACTAATGCAAAATGCATTATGTTTGACATTCCAGACAGCTTTCAAAACTGAGTGTATTGTTAAAAGAAAAAACTTTAATAATATTTATTATTTTTGATTCAAATTAATAAATAACCAATACAGTTCTACTAAATATCTTTTCAAAGGTGGTGTCACTGTTACTAGCATTTAATAAGCTTAGAATATTTGGCTTTAAAATTCTTATTTTGAAGAAATTTTCGTGTGGCCTGAAAATTAAAATAATTTGGTCTAAAGAGAATCTTTATAAGATATACATGATATATGTATGTGTGTATGACTATGTGTGTATGACATAAACCCATCTCCAAATATCAGATTTTAATCAATAATGGAATGAGTGTTTGTGTGCACTATATTGGGTACCGTGAATCCCAAACCATAATTAATTGGAAGTTTTGTTGGATTTTTCCCTTCATGTATAAAAGCAAAATTTCAGGAAAACAAGAAAATTTCAAAATGTTAGTTTATTCAATAAGCAAACAGACAAATAAATAAATAAAATGTAAAATTGTCACCCCCAGAGTATGTCATGGGATCCACACAGCTGTTGCCAAATCTCAGGAACTTCTTACACTTACAGTGACAGGGCTGTGTATTATGTTGACCCTAATGAAGTCATCAGTTATGCTGGTCAAAACCAGGTGACCTACAGCTATTTCATAATATTTAACCTACTAGTGATTTTTGGTGTTCAGAAAGATGAGCCTGTGGCACTAAATTATGGTTGAAATATCATTTTAAAAAGGTCAAACCATGCTTTCTGTATTCACTAACACAGAGAAATGTGACATATTTAAAATAAACTCTAATAAATGGTTGCTACAAAAAGCACTTTTCCTAACTCTCATTGATAGGATTTTTTAACTGAAAATCTTTTTTCAGTGTTTTTTTCTTGTTGTTGTTGGGTTTTTTTTGTAATGTGTTTTTGTTCTTGTTTTTGTTTTCAACTGTATGTGACAGAAAACTCAACAGGCATGGCTTAAGCAAACGCAGGCTGCTTTTTCTCACTTAACCAAATTCTGGAGGTAGAAAGCCCAGGGCAGGTATGATGGCACTATGATGTGATCATGGACCCAGCTTCTTTCTATGCTCCTGATCAGCATGTTTAACCTTTTAGACAGCTGACAGCTACAGCATCAAATCCAAGACAGGAAGGAGAGAGAAGGGACAGCATGGTACCAGCCTCATCCGCCCCTTTTATTAAGAGAACAAATGTCTTTCCAGAAGCCCTAGCTTGTGTTGTATATGTCAGAAAAATGTCATATGACTATACCTGACTGTGGCTGGAAAGGTAAATTTCTTTTCCAAACTCTAGGAAGTGTAAGAGGGTAGAGGTGGAGAAATATTGGGAAAATGTTAGATTACCGATCTCAAATCAACGTCTGCCAAATTTCACTTATCTCTCTTTCTTTTGTACTCTTTCTTGTGTTCACCAACCTGTATGTTGTCAATATTATATTAGACTGAACTATACAAAATTTCTAATATCTCTACATTGTTGATTTATAAAAGTGGCAATTTCACATGACTTAATCTAATATTACACTCAAAGCTATTGATAAAGGCATTTCTCTTGTTACCAAATACTCAGAAAATAACCTATAAAGCCTAAATGTCTAACATTCTATAGTCCATTCTAATTTTCCGATATCTTTGAAAAAATCCACATTTGAGTCCATATGGTAAACAGTAAACAAATAATGAAGTTATTGAGTTTAAGGAAGTTCTGAATTGCCATGTGCTTAGTTCTGAGGTCATGCTGAATATGTTACACTGGGCATGTTTATTAATATGTAATCAATATGCTAAACAAGACTGACATGTGGATTTTGATCCAAATGCAATGCAAAATTTATGTTTTACCATGTCTTTAAACTTTATTCACTGGGAGTGAGTTTCCCTTGTCCATAGATGAAATGCAGGCCAATGAGTCTTAGATATTAGATGCTTCTACAGTCACATTAAGTCATAAACACAGTCTCAATTCAGAAATTTGCATTTTTAGACACACAGACATTTTGAATCTCCTCTTTCCCAGTTTCGGCCTGCTTCAGACTAAAAACTCTGCCTGAGACAGAGAGGCTGTCAGTGACTTCCTGCTGCATAAGAAACTAGTGACTTGAAACAATAATCATTATTTGTTCAGAAGTCTGTGGATCGGCAGTTTGGACGAGGTTCAGTGATGTGGTTCTTTTATTGGTCTGAGCTGAACCCATTCATAACTCATTCATGGGTCAGCAGTCAGCTGGCAATCAGTAACCTTACATACATATTTGGTTGTTGGCTGGGGCACTGGGATACATATTTCTCATCCTCCAACAGGCGGGTCCAGGCTCATTCACAGGGTGGTGGTCACAGGATTTCCAAGGCCAGCAAGAGAGGGAAAGCCCCAGATGTGCAAATGCTTTAAGCATCTTCCAGACTTGGCCAAAGCAAGTCAACCTGGAAGGTGTGGAGGAATAGATTCCACCTTTTGTTGAAACAGTTTGTAATACTGCATCTCAAGGGAGAGGATTATGGCCAATTTTGCAATCTACCACAAAGAATTTGAACTTCTATTCAATACTTTTTGCCCTGTCATGTAATCTCCATGTCTTGGCTACTATTCACTTTCTACCAGGATCAAAAGAGGAGGAAGGAAGAGAGACGAGAGGATGGGTGTTTACTCAGCTAGGTGGCTCCTGGCTCCCTGGACCTAGCAGATAGCTAATGTTGGTTCGTGTGTGGGACACGGTCACAATTTCCTCAGTGGTTCTTGTCACTAGAGATCTCTGTCATTCTTGACCTTTGCCAGATGCACTTGTAGTCTGAGTGCTTGCTTGTGAATTCTCCCTTGGCCCCAGGCATCCAGTTTCAGACCTCTAGCCTCTTGAATAGAACCCAAGACAACCTGATATCTGCTCTCTCTCTGCACTATGTCTTGCATCTGGTCAGTAGACTATACTACCAAAGAATATGGAATATGTGTTTGTCCTGACAAATTCCAGAACTGCAGGACAATCTCAACACAGCAACATCCTAGATCTGCCATCAAAACAGTTCAGCAGGCTTTCTCTTGCTCTCCTGGTTTTCTGGGTGGGAGTCCGATCTGGGCTCTCAATCTTTGTTAGCTTTATTGGTCATAAGAATAGCACCAAGTCTCTGTTTCCCCCATATCAACAAATTTCAGAGTTTTTAGTGTGTCCCTCCAGGCTTTGGATTAGGAAGTGGCACTCTCACCCACTCACTCCTCCCCCGAAAAGAAGGAATGGGGACTTGCAGCTTGGAGAGACTCTCTCCAAAGAAATCATTTCACCAGTCTGTTCTCTCTAATTTTTTTTCCGATCCCTGTTTATGTCTCTGATCTGGCTGAGGGGTGCAGGAGTCATGGAACAGATTCCATTTGTAAATTCTGCATATGGTGTATGTATTGGCAGAGAATATTTATTCCCTTTGTAAATTCTGCACATGGTATGCGTGTGTGTGTTGGGGGTGGTGGTGGATCGTATTTGTGTCTTAGTGAAAATTACTGGGGCAGGAAGTATTCCATCCTGATAGGAAGGAAGGAGGGAAAGAAGGAAGGGAGGAAGTAAGGAAGGAAAGGGAAGGAGGGAGGAAGTAAGGAAGAGAGGGAGGGAGGAAGGGAAAAAGGAAATCCACTTTTTCATTATCTCATTTTAGAGCCTACTCATCTTTATTTTGTAGATGTTGACTTCAGTACACAGAGCAAAGAAGGTGATTACACACATGTAATTTATAGACTGCTATCTTCAGAGCTGAAATCTTTATTTTATTTTCTAAGATGAGATATATATCCTGGACTCTTTTTATGTGATACTAAAATCCCCAGAACCAACAAAACAGAGTGGAAAATTCCTTCAGGTGAACAGCTCATGGGTCTTAACTTGCAGGATTTTGAAAGGAAGGGCTATTTAGGGATGCCCAACTATGCAGGCAGACCTAAGGAACAATTGCCTGGAAACTCATGTGAAGTTAAATTGGTAATCAGCTCTAGCATTTCTTATGGCAGAGCTGCCTATTGGGTAAATAATATGAATTTTATAAAAACATTCATAAATGTAAATTCACACAAGAGACTGAAATGGCTCCTTAGGGTTAAATGAAATACATATTAACAACACTTATGAATAGTAAATAGCATGCACTTTTAAAATGTGCTCAATGTGTATTTACATAATAGCATGTAAGAGTTCCACTGTCAAGTAAATAATACTGTAGTTGCCCTTAAAAGTCTTTAATTACCTACAGTATTTGCAAAGTACACCATAATGGATTTCTGGTTTGAGTTAGCACTCCACTCTCTCGTCAAATTTGTTCCTTTTCTTTTCTCCCTGGTTTTAAATGCATATATATTTATGAAAATAATTTTAAATTGGCATTGAAAGAAACCACCCATCTAGGTAGAAAGGACTTGAATGGTTTCACTTATGTGAGAAGGGAACTTTTAAAGTGAGATGGCAATATCGTGCTGACAGCATACCCATAAAGAACATCTTATAAATGAAAACAAATAAACAGAAAAGGGAGCACCTGAGGGGTGATGGAACAGTCAACTGTGGGCAGACTCTGCTTTGGCGGACTGGAGCTAGTGTTTCAGCCCTCTTCTGTGCCGTTTGGGACCTGGTAGCTCTCAGATCCATTTCCTGTTCTTCCACTGTATCATAGGAATTTACCCCCTGCAAACTGCTTCCCAGTCCCTGTTACCAACTAGTTTCTGGCTCCTTTAGGGCAATGGGAAGTACTGGATGGAGGCTGGAAGACAGAAAGATTTTTTCCTTTTTCTGTCTGCTTCAGGCATATATTCAGCAATGGCTGTGGCACTACCCACCTTTGTCTGACCTTCCTTCCAGCCTACCCCACAGTTCTACCATGGTTCCATGTCCATAGTGGCTCAGGCTCCTGGGCTCCAGGTACATTGTTTCCTCTCTCCAGTCCTCAAGGTGGTGGCAACTTCCTGCAGTTACTAATCTCTGTATTGCCTCATCTTGTCTTGGTTGATCTTCCAGTTCTTCTTACCTCTAGTAACCAATAGACCATCTTAAATGATTGCTAGTGAATTACTTGGTGTGATAAGCTTTGTTTTCTTGGATGGTCTCTGACTGATAAAACTGGTGTGTGGAAGTTCTCTGAAGAAGTTGTCTTGGTGCAGTCAAAGACATAATTGTCCTCTTTCCTATTCTCTGTCTCTTGTGATTTCACATCAAATCTGTTAGAATCCACCTGCTATTAGTGCCTTCTTAGGAGAAAGGAGGAAAATGTAGACATTACATTAGACAGAATAGAGATAAGTCTAGATATTCAAAGCCAACTCTTTAAAAAGACAGCATTGCTCCAGAAATGTCATTAATATCTCATGAATGCAAATGCAAAAAAAATGTTGTATTGTACCATTTTCGGTCTTGCCTTACTGCTTTAACATCTCCAGCTTTCAGAGATTCCCAACTGTAAGATTTTTGCTTCTTGCTTGCTTACCATAGCAATGGAAGTCAGTGAAAAGGTGGTGGAGGAGATCTTGATTAAATGATGTGTCTTGACTAGAGGTATTCAGTTTTTGTTTTTTAGCTGAGCCCATATGAGCCACACAAAAAACAGTTGTTGCCAAATCTGGCCCTCTGGGCTGCCCCTTTGAGACTTTTTCAGATGACTGCTTCATCTGGCTGGCAAGAATCACTCACCTGCTTTTCTGCCATACTCCCATTCTGTCTCTGCCACCTTTCCCACCATTGTGATCAGTCACATTCTTGCCTTGGATTTCATGGGTCTTACCCCACCCTCACCCCTAGTCAGTTAATACCCTACAGCCCTTATGCCCTATGCTTAATCTCAGCCACACTCATTCTTCCTCAATCCCTGTCTTTCCCATCCTATGAGAAATGTATGGCATTTGAAAATCAACTATTCAATATTTTGAAAGTTTATCAAAGTTAAAATTTTCACTTTTAGTTTATTAAGACATATTCAACTACTCTACATTTTACTTAATATTTATATCAGATGTCACCATTGCTAGGTAGGGAGAAATGGGGAAAACATTGAGTGCTTATTATGAGGTGGGCACTGTTTTAGGTGTTTCCATTAATTTCATCTCATGCGACCCTTACCCCACAATCTTCCTCTCTATGTGATTGTAACTGAGAACACTGCCCCTGGGAGAAAGAGATTTAAATCTAGAATAGGTAGGGAGTGGGGACAGGTGAGGGAAGACACTAAAAACAACTTCTTTAGTTTATGATATTGCCTGGAGCTGAGAGCTGTCCTCACTAGAAATGTGTGGGCACCCAGACTGCTGGAGCTGGGATGGCCCAAGGCAATCACTGAGTCCAGTCTCCTCTACCTATTCTTATTTGTTGAGTCTGCTCTCCACAAGTTGTTGTCCTAAATGCTGGGAATAAACTGGTGAGAGTGATATCCAAGACTCTTTTCCTTGTGGAAATTCTGATTCTATAAAGGGAAGGGTTGTGGATGGACATTAAACAAATAAACAATTACATAAAAAGATAATTTGGGAAAGTAAAGTTAATAAAATGGGATGCTATAAGAAAACAATTAGCAGAGCAAGGAGCTATATTGGATTGTGTGATGAGATAAAGCTTCTAAGAAGGTAATATTTAAATGATGAGAAGTCAGCCATGTAAAACTCTGTGGCGGAAGGTTTCACATAGAAAGAAAAGCAAGTGCCAAGGCCCTGATTCCAAACAAGTCCGGCTCATTTGCAGAAATGAAAGAAGGCTGGTATGACTGGGATCATGGGAGAGAGGGGGATAGGAACAGATGTTCAAGTTAGAGAGACCATCAGCTGATAAATCAGGTGGTGGTTTTGGGGGACAAGTCAGCTGTTTAAATTTTGTTCCAGGATTATATGGACAAGGAAGCTGAGGTTCCAAGAGGTAAAGTGACTTGCTGGATTTTACACGGTTTGGGAGTTGTAGAGGTGAAAACTTCATTCAGCGTTCACCATCTGTATTATTTCTGCAGTATACATTTTGATATATTTCCCTGCCTAAAGATAACAGTTACCATGGCAAGAATCTCTTGCTTGCTCCTTTTTTTTTTTTTTTTTTTGGTTTCTTGGCTGCACAGGTCCTTTGGTGCACTTGATCTGATCTTGTACTAGTTGACAGAGCAAAGTCATCTTGGTGGTCCTTAGGCACAGGAGCTCGCTAGGAAAAACACAGGGGCTGTTGGGAGCATGGAGCACGTGTAAATCAGTAAGTGGCATTTAGGTGTCATTCATCACCTGGAGTTTGTTCAGAGTGCTAAGTGGAGCTGCCCTCTGAAGATAACAGCCTACCCTAGAGCTGTAAATCTGAGGTCATGCTTGCTTGTGATTATTAAAGATCCCCTGGCAATTTTTGCAAGAGATGAGGTGTTAATTCCAATGCCCTGGCTCAAATCCAACCCAGGAAATTACTTTTTGCCTACCTAAATTACACTTAGATTTCCAACTGGAAATTAATTCTCAAGTTCTTTCCTGAAAAATATTACTGTTGCAACACTACAGGGAGTCCCAGTGTGCCCAAGAATTTCTTCCTCCTCCTAGCTTTCTCCCCAGTCACTTTCCCTAGCCCACTCCCCAAAATGTGTGCACTTAACCAGCTTGGTTTGATTTGGATATACCTCAAATCTCTCTTTGCAGCAAAGTGAGGCAAATACCCATAATCCTCATTTCTGGGTGTAAGTTAAACCTCTTTCATTCGATACTATTACCTGCCTTGGAACAATTATAGCTAACTCATTGTGTTTTTTATTCCTATTTAGATCAGTCTCCATAAGAAGCCAGGAGGTACAAGTAATGCCTTTGCTCCTGGATTCTATATTCTATTCTCTCTCCCTCTCTCTCTCTCTCTCTCTCTCTCTCTCTCTCTCTCTCTCTCTCTCTCTCCCTCCCTCCCTCCCTCACACACACACACACACACACACACAGATCAGAACCCCTTATTCCTCTTTTCTTCATTGTCAGTTAATTTTCCCCAAAGCACTTCTTGTCATCTAACATATTAAATACTTAATTTATTATTTATTCCCCAACTCACCTTAGAATATAAATACTATGAATGAAGGAATTTTTTTAAAACTTCTTTTGTTTACGCTCTATATCCCAGTACTAAAAATAGTGCCTGGCATATAGTAGATGCTCAGTAAATACTTGTTAAATAAAGGAACTGTTAAATAACTACCCCAAGCCTAGTTCTTTGGGTAACAGCTGAGAAATGCATTTGGTTAGACATTCAAACTACTGTTTCTTCACTTAATCATTTATTATTCACTCATTCATTTGATGAACATCTACGAGCTCCTACTGTCTCCAGAAAACTGCAACATTAAGAAGATGAACAGACATAGTCTGATTCTCACAGAGCTCTTAATCTAAGTAAGGAGAAACATATGTAAGGAACTAGCTAAGGACCTGACTATAAACCAGTGAGACAGAAGCCTATGTCCTGGTAAAGGCTGTAGAATTATGACTCAGTGCTATTCATTGCTAGCTCTATTTGATAACTTAGAATTTAATAGCAGAGAAAAAATCCCTTTCCTAAAGAGAATGAAGATTCTTTTTATCAGAGAAGAACAATCTCTGTTATGTTTCCCTTTTCACTTTATTGGCTAGTCAATGAAAATCTAAATGTAATAATCAATTGTAGTCAAAACTGTATAACAAGTTATCTTGTAGATTTCTCTGCTTTTCCCTACTTTATATGATTTCTGATTTTTTTTTTCTATCTGTATGTTAACTGTTGTGTTGTAAGGGTGTACATACACAAACCTCTGTCTGTGTGTTTGCTGTCATTTAACCTTCCTTAAATTCTGTATAGTAGCTGTAGGACATAGATAATAAATAAAACTTCATAGATACAGATGCTGGAGATGAAATAGTTGATCCTGCTGATCCATGCTAAATCATTAAATACATAAAAATCTAAGATGCTATGCCCACCATCTAGACCCCAGACTCCTGCTGAATAACCTAGGTTTGGGGATTTATTCCAGGCTTTTGCACATGCACTTCTCAGGCTGTGATAAACCTTTATGCCACCTCTGTACCTACAGTAGCTCTTGTTGTTTATTTTAAACCACTTCATGCATATGCAGATACCACAAGTTGGAGAGAGAGAGAGAGACACGTAATTTACTCCACAGAATATCCCAATATTGGCTTTGTGTCCCACCCTCTGTCTGCAAGAGCCCTTCTAGTCCACTGGTGTGGACCTTTGTATCAGCTTCATCTCTACCAACATTTCACTTTCTTAGTTTTAAGTTTCTCCCTTTTAAACATTTACTTTAAATTGATCTTGCTATATTTTAATGTGTTCTTAAATCCATTCTGAAACAAGGTGGGAAACGAACAAACAAAGCTTTGTAAAATCAGGGTTTTGAAGCCATGTCTGCACATTGAAACACATAGTAAAAACAGAGCTTCCAGGGTAGCATCCTAGACCTACATATTCAGTGATCAGGTCTGGAAGTCTTTGTTTCCAGATGTAAGAGATATGTGACATATGGACATTGTCTTAGTTTATTAGCTGCTATGACAATAACGTAGACTGGGTTGCTTATAAAATCAGAAATTTATTTCTCACATTTCTAGAGGCTAAGAAGTCCAAGAACAAGGTGCCATCAGATTCAGTGTCTAGTGAAGGCCTGCTTTCTCGTTCATAGAGAGCCGTCTTTTCACTGTGTCCTCACATGGCAGAAGGGGCAAAGGAGCTCTCTAGGGTCTCTTTTATAAGGACACTAATCTTATTCATGAGGGCCCCCCCACTCATAAACTAATCACCTCTCAAAGACTCCACCTCCTAATGCCATTGTAGTAGGGGTTAGGTTTCAACATATGAATTTTGGGGAGAAGCAGGGATTTAGTCCATAGCATTCCACCTCTGGTCCCCTAAAATCCTTCTCACATGAAAAATATATTCATTACATCATAACATCTCCAAAGGTCTTAACTTGTTCCAGCATCAACACTAAAATCTAAAATCCAAAGTCTCATCTAAATATGATTTAAATCAGATATGGGTGAGATTCAAGGTATGATTCATCCTAAGGCAAATTATTCTCTAGCTATGAACGTGTGAAACCATATAAGTTATGTGCTTCCAAAATACAGTGGTGGGTTAGGCACAGGATGGATGTTTTGATTCCAAAAGGGAGAAATCAGAAAGAAGAAAGGAGTACAGACATACTGGAGATTTTCAGGTTTCTTTCCAGACCACCACAATAAAGCAACTATCACAAAAATAAAATGAGTCACATTAATTTTTTGGTTTCCCAATGCATATAAAAGTTATATTGACACTAGTCTGTAGTCTTTTAAGTGTGCAATAGCATTATGTCTTGAAAAACAATGTATATACCTTAATTTAAAAAATACTTAATTGCTAAAAAATGCTAACCATCATCTGAGCCTTCAGCGAGTCATAGTCTTTTTTGCTGGTGGACGGTCTTGCCTCAGTGTTGATGCCTGCTGATTCATCAGGGTGGTAAATGATGAAGGCTGGGGTGGCTGTGACAATTTCTTAAAATAAGACAACAATGAAGTTTGCCGCATCTATTGACTCTTCCTTTCATCAACAATTTCCCTGTAGCATGCAATGCTGTTTGATAGCCCTTTACCCACAGTAGAACTTCTTTCCAAGTTGGAGTTAATCCTCTCAAACCCTGCCACTGCTTTATCAACTAAGTTTATGTTATATTCTAAATCCTTTGTTGTCATTTCAACAATCTTCACAGCAACTTCACCAGGTATAGATTTCATCCCAAGAAACCACTTTCTTTGCTTATCCATTAGAAGCAACTCCTCATCCATTCAAGTTTTATCATGAGACTGCATCAATTCAGTCACATCTTCAGGCTCCACTTCTAATTCTAGTTCTCTTGCTTATTCTACCACATCTGTAGTTTTCTCTTACACTGAAGCCTTTCACCCCTCAAAGTCATCCATGAGGGTTGGGATCAACTTCTTCCAAATTCCTGTTGATATTTGGACCTCTTCCCATGAATCATGAATGTCCTTAATGGCATGTAGAATGGTGAATCCTTTCCAGAAGGTTTTCAATTGACTTTGCCCAGATCCATCAGAGCAATCACTCTCTATGGCAGCTATAGCCTTATGAAATGAATTTCTTAAATAATAAGACTTGAAAGTCAAAATTACTCCTTGATTCATGGGCTGGAGGATGGACGTTGTGTTAACAGGCATGAAAACAGGATTAATCTCTTTGTACATCTCCATCAGAGCTCTTGGGTGACCAGGTGCATTGTCAATGGGCAGTAATATTTTGAAAGAAATCTTTTTTTTCTGAGCAGCAGGTCCCCATGTTGGGCTTAAAACATTAAGTAAACAATGTTATAAATAGATGTTCTGTCGTCCAGGCTTTTTTGTTTCATTTCTAGAGCACAGGCAGAGTAGATTTAACATAATTCTTAAGGACCTTAGGATTTTGGGAATGGTAAATGAGCATTGGCTTCAACTTCAAGGCACCAGCTGCATTAGCCCCTAACAAGAGATTCAGCCTGTCCTTTGAAGCTTTGAAGCCAGGCACTGACTTCTCCTCTCTAGTTATGAAAGTCCTAGGTGGCATCTTCTTCCAAAAGAAGGCTGTTTTGTCTACATTGACAATCTGTTGTTTAGTGTACCACCCTCATTAATTATCTCAGCTAGATCTTCTGGACAACTTGCCACAGCTTCTACATCAACATGTGCTGCTTCATCTTGTACTTTTATGTTATGGAAGTGGCTTCTTTCCTTACGCCTCATGAACCAACCTCTGCCAGCTTCAGACTTTTCTTCTGCAGCTTCCTCACCTCCCTCAGCCTTCATAGAATTCAAGAGAGTTAGGGCCTTGCTCTGGATTAGGCTTTGGCTGAAGGAAATGTTGTGGCTGATTTGATCTCCCATCTAGACCACTGAAACTTTCTTCACATCAGCAGTAAGGCTGTTTCACTTTCTTATCATCTGTGTGTTCACTGGAGTAGCACTTTTAATTTCCTCCAAGAACTTTTCCTTTGCATTCACAACTTGGCTAACTGGCACAAGAGGCCTAGCTTTCAGCCTGTCTTGGCTTTTGACCTGCCTTCCTCACTAAGCTTAATCGTTTCTAGCTTTTCCATTAACGTGAGAGCCTTTTCACTTGAACACTTAGAGGCCATTTTTGGGTTATTAGTTGGCCTAATTTCAATACTGTTCTGTCTCAGGGAATAGGGAGGCCCAAGGAGTGGGAGAAAGATAGGGGAAAGCTGGTCAGTGGAGCAGTCAGAAGACACACAGTCATAATTGTGCATATTACTGTAACTCTAAGCTGTGCAGGCTTAAATAACATTATAACTCTCATCTGATTGCATTGGTTATACTTCTAACACAGTGTTAAATAATAGTTCCTGACTTCAAGGAAATGTGCCCATTGAAAACTAGTATTTCCCCATTTAGAGCTAAATTCTATTTCTCTGTCTATATCTGTCAATGAATATACTTAGAGATATAGGTAGATTAATCATGTTATAATAGTATTCACAAATTCCATTTTTTATTGAGTTTTTTTTCATCAGGAATTATAGTTAAATTTTGTTGAACTTTTTATCAACATCTAGAGCTAATTATATGAGCTATCTGTTTGAGCTGTAAATATGGGGAATATAGGATTTTCTGTATTTGAACTATACCTCCATGAAAAAGACACATGTTCAATGTGCTGTTGGATTCCATTTGTTAATATTTTATTTAAAATGTTTATATATATTCGTGTAACTTAGATTGTTCTACAGATTTGTGAGGGGGGAGAAGCGGGTAAGTTAAATTTATCAATTCTAAAGCCACTATCTAATTTAACAGGGAAACACTAGAAATATTTTCCTAAAGTCAAGAAAAGGGCAAGAATACTGACTATGTATACTACTATGTAAAAAATTAGAGGTGTGAGAATTGGAAAAGAACTAAAACTATCTCTATTTGTACATGAGATGACAGTATACTTGGAAAATCCATGAGAATAAATGATAAAAAGAAACAATAAACAAATCACTAAGTAGTATACTGTAAAATTTAAAATAAAAAACCTTACTATGAATAAACTATGACTGTTTAGAGGATATAATAAAAGAAAAACTCCATTATGTAATAGTTACAGAATTCTTAGTAATCAAGTTAACATGAAATAGACAAAATCTATAAGAAATAAACTTCAAAATTCTTTGAAGGACACAAAACTAGCCTTGAATAAAGAGAAAGACTTGTTCTTGGTGGGCATCTTGCCATTATAAAGATGGTAGTTCTCCCCAAGTTAACATACAAATATAATGCAATTGCAATAAAACACAAACAGTATTACTTTGCCTTGTTTGGTTTTATTTTGGAGTTAGAGAACATGACTATAAAGTTTACATGGAAAATAAACTTGAAAAGGTACTTGGAAAAGCCCTCAAAAAGAACAATAAGGGAGACTATCTTTATCAGATATTAAAACAAGTTATAAAGCCCCTGTAATCATAACAGTGTGGTATTGGTTCATGAATAGACAAACACAACAATGAACATGAAAGAGGATATAGAAATGGATCCAGTCTATTTAATTTATAATGAAAGTGTCATCCCAAATTATTGAGAGAAAAAGAAAACTAGATCCATACCTCACACCATATACCAGAATGCACTGCTAATCAATCAGAGCTCTAAATGTAGAGAATGAAATCATATGAGTACTACAAGAAAATTGATGAATTCCTTTATAACCTAGCAACCTAGCTGTGGAGAAAGCATTTCTAGCTAACTGTAAAAAAAAAAAAAAAGATAATAACAAAAGATTTTAAAATTCAATTAAATATAAAGTTTAATAAATGACATAGCAAAGAATACTGTCAGCAAAATCAAAATCAGAAAAAGTGGCAGGGAGATGGCTCATATCCTGGTGCCTCTGTCCTCTGGCACGAGAAGACTGTTGTCAGTAACTAATGACAAATGACATGCCATAAGTATTGTCAAACATTTTGAGTCTCGCTCCTTTTTTTTTTTTTTTTTTTTTTATAGAGGTTACTACTAGAGATATTTTATTCCTAAACCTGTCAGGTAGTTATACAGCTGTTTGGTTTCTTACATTTCTATAAACTGTACACTTAACATTTTATATTTTCTTCTGTATGTGTATTTCAACAAAATAAACACCTTTAAGGAACTATCTTTACATTCTGTATGTCTTGTTAATGAATTACAGTTTCTCTTTTTATTGTTTACTGACCCAGATATTCAACCAAGTTTCAAATGATTAGTCGGAAAGTCCTGTTGCATAGTGAAAACTTTAAAAAAGCAGGATGCAGAGCTGTATATACATATAAACCCCATTCTTAAAAATATTCTTATTTAGAAAAAACTGAAAGGAAATACTTTGTAATATTTCCCACACTTTTCTATAAAGAATATGTATGTCTTTTATAATTGAGAAGAAATGATATATATATGAATGCTAATAAAAGTAACTATAGCCTATGAAATATAGAGCAAATTGCTTCTGAGGTATTAGAATTTGTTTTCTAAAAAAAAAGAGAAAGAATTTCCTCATCTGGTCTTCACTCTGTGCTCTTGTAGTTCAGAGAGAGCTGTCTCCCAGAAAGAGAGCAAGACAAATATTTTCAAATAGCTTTCACTTTAGAAAGTTTTTTTCTCATATATATTGTTGTGTTTCATCATCACAGGTGTTCTCTTAGCTCAGCAGAGCAGAAAATGTACTGATGAAGATTTGATTTAACTCACACCTTATTGGACCTTTATTGGGTTCAGTTCCAGTCATTTTCCTAGGCCTTGATATTATCTCATTATTCCTCTCAGCAAACCTATAAAGTAGGTGCCATTTTCCCATTTTATGCATGAAGAAACTGAGGATTAAGGAGGTTAAGAATTGTGCCTTAGGTCACACAGCTACTAACTAGCAGAGCCAGAATTTTGATCTCAATCCGATGCCAAACGCCATACTCCTTTTGCAATGCTTCTCACTGAGCTGTGACCAGAACGCAAAGCTCCAGATTCCCAATCCTGTATTTTCTCTATATCATGCCGACTCCCTGCTGTGCTAAGATAATGCTCTTAGAAACATCTTTAATGGTTGTTTTGACACCTCGTTAAACAGAATTTTGTTCAGACTAAACATTCTTGGCAAGGCACTGGTTCACCCAAGTGCTTTTTTAATTTTAAAGAGCAATCTAAGCGGAAGCCCTTATTACAGGAGATAGTGCAGTGAGTGTGCAGTGGAAAGAGAGGTTGGCACCATCAGTTCGGCTTCAGAATCCCTGCTTTTGCTAACTCACTTTGTAATGACAGGGGATGCATTTAATAGTTAATCTTGACCTGCCTACCCACCTCGCTACTTCACGCTTCTCTCCCTCCTCCCTGCCCAGGGTTTTGAGTGTAGTTGCTACAAAGAACAGTCTTGATGACATACAGTACATAGGAAAGAGATCTATTTTTTCTTCCATCGCTGGCTTCATGCTTGATCTTTTGAACTTTCCTTTCACATCCCTTGATAACAGCTTGAGCATGTTCCAGAAGGAATTAGTCACATAAGAACAGTCTCACCTTGAAATTTTTAATACTCAAGTATGAAAAAGCTGCAGTCCAGTCTTAAAACTTCCATCTGGTATCCAATTCAAGGCTTTTCTCTTCCATGCCCTTTGGATACTCTGCCTCTTCCTTCTTTCTGCCTGCTCCCCAATTAGGAGTTAGATAGGGAGGATTCAAGCAAAGAGCCAAAATATTTCACTACCTGGTGCCATTTCCCAATGTTGGCTTCCCCTGGGCAGCTGTGTGAGTTCCTAAGAATGGTTGCTCACTTCACAGGACCCTATTGTGAGTATGTTCTCCAGCTGACACCCTCAGATACCCTCTTCAGCTCCAGGTCCCTGAGAAACTCCCTACACTCAGTTTGTACTGTTGGAGCTCTCCTGAGTGGGGCAACAGCAAGGTGGCTTAAGGTGGGCCACTTTGTAGGGGCCACTATGGCCCATGGGCAACTCTCACATCTTATCAGAGGTGGGAGTGGAGTCTGCCCCTCCCCTTCTGTCTCACTTCACTCTGCAGTCTTAATCTCCAATTTCTCTCTCTCCCACTCTCTCTCTTTCTCTCTCTCACATAAAGCAGAAGAAGGCACAGAAAGTCTACCATTTAAGAGATACCTATCAGGAAATGAGAGGACAGTTTAACCTTCTTGCAAACATCAATCTCTGCAAATAATTCTCTTGCATACCTCTTCCTTGGCTAATTTGGAGGGGTGAGCCCTCCTCCCCTACTCGTGCCCTAGTTCTCTGACTTAAGACTTTACCATTCCCTCAAATTCTCTGTATGTATCTCTGAAAAGAGGCTTGCAGTAATGGTCACAGTACCAGATTTCCAGCTTTTGTAAGAACTGCAAGGATGTTTTTAAGGTCTTGAGTTGCTCTCTTGCAGTAATGGTCACAGTACCAGATTTCCAGCTTTTGTAAGAACTGCAAGGATGTTTTTAAGGTCTTGAGTTGCTCTCTTTAGAATGAGGAGGTACTTGGCATCTGTTACTCTCCACTGAGAAATTCTAACTCAGTTATAAGACAGTGAAAGAGTCCCGTTTAACATCTTGTTACTTTAGGATCAACGGATAGTTTTGTTTGTTTGTTTGTTTGTTTGTTGCGGTACCCGGGCCTCTCACTGTTGTGGCCTCTCCCATTGAGGAGCACAGGCTCCGGACGCGCAGGCTCAGCGGCCATGGCTCACGGGCCCAGCCGCTCCGCGGCACGTGGGATCTTCCCGGACCAGGGCACGAACCCGTGTCCCCTGCATCGGCAGGTGGACTCTCAACCACTGCGCCACCAGGGAAGCGCCCAACGGATAGTTTTTTATGAAACAGAATAAAATTGCAGATGATTGCCACCAGAAATCATTTCTGTTACCTGTCACCCAAAAGTGATTTGTTCAATGAACATTTATGCATTAAGCATATAATGATGACTACAACTTATTGTTACTCTCCAGGATCCTGCATGGACCATTTCACAAAAACAATCAAAACATCAAAATTAAGTTTATTGAAATGTCTCGAGAAATCAACCTAGGTTATGTAATAGCAGAGAGGAAGTATTTAATGGTATCACTAAGGAAAACTATTTTGAGAAATATTAATGCTATAAAATATTGTTACTACTACAACTGATAATGATAAATATAATAATAATTCTAACATACCATTACCAGTTATTAAATATTGACCATGGCCAAGAGTAACTGAATGTTTTACATCTATCATATAGTCATCACATCATTCTGTATGAGGTAGAGATTCTAATTATCCTCACTTTACAGTGGAAAATAGAAAACTAAGGCTTAGTAAAGAGTGAGAGTCTTTTTCAATGTGACAGATCTGTTTTTCTACTATCCCTGTATTCTTAACCATTAGACATTCTTAGCCATTAGGCAACACTGTCTCCTTGAAACCATGGTTTGCAGGCATATTGTGAGGAAGAATGCATGCTTTTTGATAGCAACAGTATTGAAATAAATAGTACTTAAAAACTATTTTATTTATAATAGAAGTTTTAATGAGAGGTCTAACTGATGACCTGGATGGAAGAGAATGATTAGAACTGCGTCCCCTCCAGCCCTCAACACGTCCTAGCCTCCATTCAAACCTGCTCTTCACAGGCAAGGAGGGTTTGGCTTCCAGAAATTTGCCTTCCATTGTCTGCTTTCTGTTCATTCTAACTGGCTGACAGAGTGGCAGATTCGGAAGCTGAGTTTCTGCTCTTCTTGAACTTTACAAAATGTGAGGTTGCCAGTTACTCTAAGTTGAAAATAGCACCAGTATTTAGCCAAGAGTTTTCAGAATTGGAAAAAGACTCATTGGGGGTTTTTAAGAGCAAATGAAAAGAGGTAGAATTTTCAATAATGCCTAATAGTAAATAGAACTAAAGAAATGAGACTAATATTTTTAAACATACACACGCAGGATATGTTAAATTGTATGAATAGTCCCTGTTTTCTTTACTAACTAAAAATAATTTCCCAGAACCTCTGAAAGAGAAAATAGGTACTAAATCTGACTTCCTTGAAATCCTTTGCACTTGAAATTTTGTGAAAGTGCTTTATGCAATACTGAATAAGTTGAGTCTTCTAAAAGGGTGGGTTCCATAGCAGAAGGAATACTGTCAGAGTTGCAAATGGCGGATGGTTAAGAGTTATCACTGCCAAAAATTTAATCTAACAATTTAAACTCGCACAGCCCTAGAGGCCAAACATGGAGGGAAATCAGGCTGTGAATCTTGTCTCCTGGAAGAAGTGCTTCTACAGATTCGCAGAATGCTAAAGCTGCAAAGGAATTTAGGATTCCACTACCTTAATCTTTGGCTTTACAGATGAGGAAACTGAGTTACAGAGAGTCTACCTTAATGGCCCAAAGACAGCTTGTTTGTGACAGAACCATGAAAAGAACCAAGATCTCATAATTCCTAGTACATCATCAATCCAGAAGAGAGCTCTTTCTCCATTTTAACAGGTGTTGACATATATGAACATAGTGTGTACTACTGCTATGATGTAAACATATTTTGTTCTAGTAAATTCTATAAGCAATGTAGAGGGTTAAATCTTTTTCAGGACTATGTACAGGACAAAGGGAAAATAATACATCTTTTTCTTATTTTTTCTTTCTGTATTTGGCATATTTACTAAAACTTATTAGCCTACGGAGAGTTATCAGTATTTAGTTGAAAATTTTACTTTAAATGTCTGTTACACTTAAAACTACTCTGTGTGATGCTACACTGGTGGATACATGGCAATCTACTTTTATCCAAACCCATAGAATGTACAACATCAATAGTGAACCCTAATGTAAACTACAGGCTTTAAGTGATAATGATGTATCAATGTGGGTTCATCAGTTGTAACAAATACACCATGCTGGTGGGGGACATTGATATTGGGGGAAGCTGTGCATGTGTGGAGGTGGGGTATCTGTGTACCTTCTGCTCAGTTTTGCTGTGAACCGAAAACTGCTCTAAAAAACAATCTATTTAAAAAGTTTTAAAAAGTCTATTACTCTTGAAATAATTTAATGATGTTTGAAGTGAAAATATCAGTCGCAAATGACATTCTGCTGCATATGAGTACAGCAGAATATAAGTACATATAAGTACTTATATTCTGCATATAAGTACAGAAGCCCTTTACCATACAAGGGCTTATACTTCGGTAATAAAAAGTTTGATAGCACACGGTTTATGGCTGGCACACCAGTTCTATGTCATTGACGCTCTTCTTATCCTGATCTTTCTTATCCACCATCTGTAGAGTGTGGCTTTCATTTCCCATGGTCATCTCGGTGTCATGCCATGGTGGCCTCACCTCTAGTCTCATATCTGCATTCCAGGCAGGTAGAAAAAGAAACCAAGAAAGAACAAGAAATGAGGCGTTATTTTAGAAAAGTGAAACTTGCCCTGAAATTGCCTTCATATTTCTGCTTTTAACTTAAACTGTCCAGAACTATGTCTCATTAATAGCCTTCCACATAAGGGAAGCTGAGAAGTGTAGGCTTATGGCTAAGCATATTACTGCCTCTCCTCCCCCAAGAATATAGCTTAGTTATTAAGAAGAAGAGGAGAATGGGTGTTTGGTAGACAATTAGCAGCATTTACCACAAAAGAGAAGCAAATATGGTACTACTGCAGGGTTGAAGAGAATTGTGTAATAATCACCCCAGACTCTCAGATTTAAGTCTTCTTGCTTTATATCCCTGGACTAGTTGCTGAACCTCTCTAAGTATTTTTTACTTCACTTTTAAAGTATAATAATTATGTTAAGAATAATCTTTAGGGTAACTTCAAGGGTTAAAAATTCAGATTGTCTATTACAAAGAGCTGTGTGGTCCAATAAAATAACCACTAGCCACACATAGTTATTAAAAGGTGGCTAGTCTGAAGTGAGATGCTGTGTAGGTTACACTTACACACTTGATACTTAAGGGTTCATCTGAAAAAAAGAATATCAAATATCTGATTAATAATTTTTATATTGATTACATGTTGAAATTATAATACTTTAAATATATCGGGTTAAGTAAAATATATTATTAAAATTAATTTCACCTATTTTATTTCTTTTTTTAGTGTGGCTACTAGAAAATTAAAATTACATATGTAGCTCATATTTGTGGCTTGTATTGTATTTCTGTTGAACCTTATTGACATAGAAGGAAAGGTATTTTGACTTTCAGAAAGACTTCCTCAACTTAGGACATTCTAAATCTACTTGCAAATTACCTTGGTATGACTGAGGTGATTTTAATGCAATCATAAATCTACTCTTGCAGACTTCTAGGAAAAATACCAGAGAGTTAAGTGCTCAGGAGCAGCCTCAACTGATAACTGAAAAGAGGTGGTGTCTGAATACCCCAGCTTCTTAGCCCACTGGTGGGCTGTCTCTGAGCATATATTTTAAACTAGATCGTAGACTTTCTGCAGTGGGATGAAGTCCTAGACATGCATGGTGGAACTCTAGATAACACACTCTGTATTGACTACCTCCACTCCCTTCTCACTTCCCCACTTCCCTCCTAATCTACTGAAAGTGTATTAGTAGTTGCCTAGGGGTAGGAGAGGAGAGGGGCATGATTGTACAAGTTTCCTGGGGGAGTGCTAAAAGTGTTCTAAAATTGGATCATGGTGATGGTTGCACAATTCTGTGAAAATGCTAAACATCCTTGAATTGTATGCTTTAAATAGGTGGATTGTATGGTATGTGAATTATATTTCTATAAAGCTGTAGAGGAAAAAAGAATTACGGAGGAAAAAAATCATGGTTGTGAAAGTACTTAAGGTCTAAACAATCATGGGTATTATTGTTACAGAAAAGGAAATGATTATAATAAACCTTGACAATAAGAAAATATGGACAGGGTACCAAATAGTGAAGGAGTAGAGAGAAGAGATATGTGATTAGATTATGTGTGCTAATCTCCTCATTTTTCATGGCAAGAAGTAATTGGCTCTGTCTAAAAATACGTAGTTGAAATATTCACAATGACTTTATCCTCAATGTTTTTCATAATCACTTTTCTTCACCTTACAGAAATATGTTTGGAACTCATATATGTAGTGATAAGAAATATTTTTGAGAATTTTGCTATTACTTCACTTTTAATTTGGTTATGTTCTTCTTTTTTACTGTTATGTTCAAATAAAATTAAATTTGATGTATGCTCTTAAGTACTATGTAAAGGATGACCTCATTTTTTGCAAAATTGTCTGTCTGTTTATCCTCTTATTCACCTTTCTCTAGAATCACATGGGCATGTGTTGAGAATGATGTTCACTTAGCATTAAGTGTATAATTTCCAAGAGAATAGATTATTTGTAAATTTCTTTACTCTGAGCTTTGTCATTTTCTGCATTATCTAACTTTATTATTGTGAGTATGCGTAAATGTCACAAAACTAAAACATTTACATTAAAAATTTATGTGTGGGTAACTATATGTAGTAGGCTGTGGGAACTTGACTGTCATTATTTCCTTGTACTGGGACTGTCATGGTTTTCTTGTAACTTTGGATTAGACGTTAAAGGTGGCAATGTTGAATGACAAACCACAGCTCGATAGTGTTCCCACCAGGAGCAGGGGCCAGTGTTGGGTGCACCTCCAGATAGATGCTGAGTATATGACAGTAGCTCTGCTGGAAGGCGTATTATCCATACAGAGAATGGTGTCAACTGGAAGTTCCTAAGGAGGGGGTGGGGAGCGGGTAAGATGGTGTCTATAGAACCACAAACACACTTTGGGACAAAAGAGAACATTTGTTGATCTTCAGTGATAGGTACCACTCAAAAGAAAATAGAGAACCGCAAGAGCATCACCTTCTCCCTTCCTCCTTTCATCCCACCTCCCGCCAACCCTCCCTTTCTTCCCCTCTGTTCCACTCTCTTCTTATCCCCTGACTTTCATCACTCTTCTCTCCCCTCTACTCATCACAGAAGAGCTTCTCTCTTTCTCTCTCTCGCTCTCTCTCTCTCTCTCCTATGTGATTGTTTTGTTTTGCTTTTCCTGTAGAGAGTGAAATCCAGGATTGTTTCAGAGGTGAAAATATTCTTCAGACAATGACAGGAAACTGTCCCTTCTGGGTTGAGCGTAGACGTCATCTTGTCTCCATCTATGGCTGTGCTCTGCTGAATTTCACTCTGAATTCTCCTTCTTCCCTGAAAGAAGAAAAAAAAAAGCCCTCTAAATTAGGTCAAGACAACAGTGAATATGCACAACACACCAAGATTTTTATTTGATTAACCACATGTTTAATTTGTCACTCAAAGAAAAAGGAAAATGGTGATAATTAGTGGATGGCATAGGACAAATATGTAGTGAAAAAGCTGGAGATGTTGAAAAAAGCAAGTCACAAAGTGATGTGTGTACTATGATATCAATGATGGAAGATAGATAGGCAAATGGAGAAGAGAAGAAGATCATATGCAAAATGTTTACAGCAATTGAGTTGAGGTGTTGAAAGTATAGTAGCTAATTCCCGATAGTTCTCAAGTTTTTTTGTAGTGTTGTAGTTAAAGAAGGAAGGGAGGAAGGAAGGAAGGAAGGAGGGAGGAAAGGGAGGAGAGAGGGAAGGAAGGAGGGGAGGGAAGGAAGGAGACAACACAATAGAGGGCAAAGCTTAAGAACTTTAGAGTCAGCTTAAACTGGGTTCAAATCTCAGACTTGTTACCTGTTCTAACTGTGGCCTTTGGCATTGTAGCTGGTTTAGTTTCTCCGAGCTCCAGTTCATCTTCTGTAAACCAGGAATAATGGCAAATACATTGCATGGTTCTTGTCAGGATAAGAAGTTAAGATAACATATCTGTGCCTAGCACATATTAAATGTCTAATAAATACAAACTTATTGGCATTACGATTATTTTAAAAGCTTTCTACCATGCATACCTGAAAAAAGAAAATATACAAAATGTTTGCCGTGTGTATCTCGTGCGTGATCTGTGCAGAACTCCATTAGAGAACACGAAAAAACTTGTCATGTTAGTTAAGAATTCAGGCAGAATCTGAAAAGGGTTCCTTTCTCTACTAAATCTGCAAAAATGTACTGAGCACAGCTACATAACAAGCATGTACTCGATGGCATATGGCATGCTAAGATAGATAAAGCACAGCCCCTGGCTTCCAATAGTTCCCTGTCTAGTGGAGCATGCACGTTTGTTCACAAATAACCACAGGACAAAGAAGAAAATGATTATAAAGGAGGACTAACATTTATGGACCTCTTACTTTATGCCAAGTGTTATTTTAAGCAATTTACATAGAAGTAGAGAGTATTATTCTCAGTTTATCAAGGCCCAAGAAAGGCTAAGTAAATTCTCTGAAGTCATACAGGTACAGAATAGTGGTGCTGGGAGATAGACCCAGTGAAACTTTGGCCAGAGACTGAGTTCTTTGATAGGAGGAGTAGAGGATGGAGAAATCAGTTCAGTCTCTGGGGAGACTGAGCAGGGAAGAGAGAACTGGGGAGAGAAGCAGCCTTCCAGTTGAGTCTTTGAAAAATGGGTAGGATTTTGAAAATAATGATGGGGGAAGTACATCACAACTGGTAGGAACAACATAAGAAGGGCAGAAAGACATGAGGATATAGAGTCAGCTAATATTAATAGCCCGAATCTGTAGTACCTTGATTTCCAGCTTCACAAAGGAGGGTGTAGGGGTGAAACTTGCCACCTCAATTCTAAGCTCTCACTTCAGTCAGTCCATACATTTTATTTCTGAAGTAATGAATAATCAAAATTAATGGGCCCATTCTCAGAAACATTCTAAATCTTTCTTTCACAACCAAAATGAAATTTAGAAACCCAATTTGTAGAAGGACGAGATATGAAGAAATCCAGAAAGTATCTTCTTAACTGAAAAGAGGAAAAATATATTTTTTAAAACTCTCATACAAACACATTTACTCTGAACTCTTCAAAACAGAAACCCACCAACTAGAAAGATACATTTATTTCTTGGTGGGTTTAGGGGGTTGAATAATGTCTCCCCAAAATTCACGCACACACCCCAGGAACCTCAAAATGTGACGTTATTTGGAAATAAGGTTTTGGCAGCTGTAATTAGTTAAGATCAAATCATAATGGATTAGCGTGGGCACTAGATCCAATGACTGGTGTCCTTATAAGAAGGCTGTGTGAAGACACAGAAATACACACAGAGGGTAGATGGACATGTAAAGACAGAAGCAGAAATTGGAATGATGCATCAACCAGCCAAGGAATATCAAGGCTTTCCAGCAATCACCAGAAACTAAGAAGAAGCAAGGAAAGAGTCTTCCCTAGAATCTTCGGAGGGAATATGGCCCTGTTGAAAACTTGATTTCAGCCTTCTAGTCTATGGAACCATGAGAAAACACATTTCTGTTGTTTTAAGCCACCTGGTTTGTGATACTTTATTGCAGCTCTAGTGAACTAATATAGCAGGCAACTGAAAGTCTCAGGTAATTCATAACAAAATAAATTTGGTCATAATATTGCAATGATAGTCAAGATTAATAGGAGTTAGAAACCTTTAGAAAGTCAAGAACTTTATGAAGACAGGTGCTGCAAAGTTCCCAACAGCTGTCTCAGAAGCAGCATAGAAATGTGGATTCACTAAACAAAGTTTTCTCATTTTTTTGTATTCTAGACCTTTCCTGTGTGTTCTGTAATAGCAGGTTCTAAGATCAGCCAAAAGTAAGACAAAAATATGGTTACCTCTCTCTCGATCTCTCTCTCCCCATCCATCCATCCATCCATTCATTCATCTACATAATACAGAGGTAAAGTAGAATATGTCAGGGACACTGAATCCACAGGCATTCATGAAACAAGAATCAATACTGTCAGTGGCCAGGAAAAAAAACCACTTTAAAGACAGACTTCAACCAATCAGAAATTAGACACATTTATCACAAACAGGGTCCCATGCTGAGAAAGTTCACGTGTTGCTATAACTGATGAAATTATAGCTGTGTCTAAATGGAAAGGGGCCCCAGGGAGGGAATAACAACAACCCAAGCATTCTGTAATGAGAACGATGCCAAGCAGAAGAACTTCAAAGTCCTGTGAAACTCTGAAACTCTCTTGGGCTGGAATTCTACTTCGCAGCAACTTTCTTTCACTTCATCTGCCAGTCCCTCTTCTCTCCCAGCTATGAATTCACAGTCAGGCAGCGTCAGTATATGCGGTGTGTTGCAGTGAAAATGCAAACACATTTTCTATAATGAACATATGGGAGACTCCAGTTGAAAAGAGTTCCGATTCTATCCCAAGCATGTTATTGGCTATGACTGCAGAAAAGCAGGCAGCAGACGGAATCAGGAAGCGTGGAGGCAAGAAAGGAAGGATGTGTACTTGACTGCTGTTTCAAGATCCTGACTCTTCGCATGCCGTGCTGCAGCCCCTTTCAAAAAGCAAACTGGTTTGGCTGGGTGCTTTCCTGATTTTTAACATTTATCTTTCATTTTCCAGTCCATGGCCTTACATAAGGGGGAAAAAAATCTTAATGCAAATTGTTTGTGTCTTGAGATTTTAATATTGATATTAGTATTTAAAATTTTTAATTATAAAAAAATGTTGAGAATTCAAAAATTAAAATAAATATATAAGTAACGCCTGCATATCTGTACCTAGGCTTAACAATTGTTAATACTTCCTATTTTTTCTTCATATGTATGCATTCTATAGGTGCACGAATATAACATGTGCATATATACATGTATATATATATATATATATATATATATAAACCATCTTAATAATATACCTTTAAACTTAAAAGCAAGGACATTCTTATACATAGTCTCTATACAAGACATAGGTATTTTTTAAGAGCTTTATCTTGCCTTGCTATCAATTTTCACTAGGATGATACAGATTCAAAATGACAATAAATTAAAATTATTTCTCTCCCCCAAATCAAGTTACTTGTTTAAATGTCAACTCGAAAGTGTTTTCCATTAAGATTCATCTTTTCATTCTGATATGAAGGAAGACATATATCCGTACAGATCTGCCAGTGGTGCACACAGCCATGGGGTATGTTGGAAGTCAAAGAAATAGCATTACTGTTGACTGCACTGAGTAAACTAAAGGTCATAGAAGCAGCTGTCAGGTTGGTACATCAGAAAACTGCAACCATCTACTTAGTCAAGGATATTACCACCCAAATACAATTGCACTTGCTGATATGTAATAATTTCTCCTCCAGCAATGAGGTTTCCTGCAGTGTAACAGGATGCTTGGAATAGAAGTCCAAGAGCTTATCACCCTCAGTTTCTCTTAGATTTTTAGGAAATTTCTTTATTTGTGTTGAATGAGATCTATTTTTATTTCAGTATGTGATGGCAATGAGGTTACATGTGAAGAGAGAGAGAGATTACAGTAAGCACAGGACAAAGTATAAGATAACATCAAAATTTGGGGTACACTTCTCCATATTTTACAGGACTGAAAACTAATTGGTTGCCTCTCTGAAGTAGAAATGGTCATCTTTAAATTTGTTTTCTTACTGAATGTCTCAAAGGGCATTACTGAATGTCTGCTGGTCCTGTCCCATTGACTATTTCTTTGTAGTAACTTTGCTCACATACCTACTTCACGAGCTTCTTAAATAAGTGGAGTATCATTTCCAAGGGGAACAAAGGAAAGCTTCCTTTTGGAATCCTTTTATTTCCTTTAGGTGTGGGATTTCAAAACTCGTTAGTGACACAGAAAACCAGTTAAGTAGTGGTCCTGTGCCGTAAGCTGAATTCCGGAGGCTTTGTCCTTCAATGACCTTTGCACTCTGCCAGCCTATTTTAGTTCTATGTGTAGATCTGAGTGGATGAGGTGTCAGGAAAGAGTGGTTTCCTTGGGCCTATGAAAAGGAAAACTTAAGTACCAACATAAAAAAATTTGCATAGTTCAAGTCTTTTCTAATTTCCCCCATCTTGTCTTTCTCCATTTCTATTTAGTGTTTGGACTCTTAAACCATATTTCAGATACTTTCCTCACAATTATATGAAAAAAAAGGGGGGGTGTCTATTTCATGACCAGGAGCTTCTCAGAAGGGCTAAGTTATATTTATATGATAGCTATCTCTGCATACCTGATGATTTTTTACCTTAAATGATACAATTTGCTTTCAGAACTCTTTTCTATCTACAAAATGGTCTGAACTTTTCATTACAGGACTTATCATGAAACACCTTACCTGCTTATGCAATTTCAAAGTCCGGAAATTTACAGTGAATATAGTAGAACTTCAGCATTCAGATTCACAACTTTGATTATCCTTGTAGAATACTCAAGGTCCATGATCTAGAGCAACTGATAATTTTGCTGTGGCAAGAAATTAAATTGGCATAGACGGAGATGTTGGTTTGTATAAAAGTCACTTTACTAGTGAAAGCAGCTATCACACAGCATCTGCATCTCAGCAGAATTTTGTGTTCTTCACTCAATTTCATATATGTGATAAACACAGATACATTTTTTGAGAAAAAACAATGTAGGTCAGGTGAAAAAACAAATCTTTAATAAAAGTTGAAAATATCATTACTTTGTCAATAAGAGGATATGTGGTAATAGGCAGGAGCCAAGGGTCTTCTGTAATTGGTTGGGTTGATAACATGATCCCACTAATGGTGTGTGCATAATGATAGCCTCAGTAGTTGGAACTGTGAAAATAAACCTCCACGTGCCTTCCAAAATCTGATCTCACAGAACAAGGGTTTTTATACTAAGTTACTCTTCTGCGGGGGGTGGGGGGGATCTGTTTTACCAGTTCTAGCTGCCAGGATCTGCTATTCTGCCCTACCTTCCTGTTCTCAAGAGATTTGGGGGAAAAAAGGCCCAGGCCATCTCTTAAATTTGTTCTAAGGGAAGGATAGCAGTGGAGCATGAAACCTAAGGGAAGGGTCAAGAGGAAAACCATACACTATCAAGAGAGTTATTAGAATGCTCTGAATTGAATCCATCATCAATTAATAAGCTTACATTTTTAATGGAAGAAACCACTGAGGACAAAATTTCCTTAGAAATAAAAAAGACAAAAAAGAAAGGAATACAGCACACAAGAGAAAAATGAGGAATTTACTCTAGCAGAATATTTATCCCAGAGAGCAAAAGAAAATTATGGACAAACAAATGCATTCCTCATGGAAATGAAAGAGAACAGACTCTGCGAGTAGACCGAAGTAGAAAAGGAAGAGATCAAACATGAGCTCCTCTGACAACAAAATGAAATGAAAAGAAAACTGGGAGAGCTCAGAAAAAGACAATGTGACTTAGTCCATTTGGGGAGCTATAACAGCATACCATAGACTGGGTGGCTTATAAACAACAGAAATTCGTTTCTTACAGTTCTGGAGGCTGGGAAGTCCAAGATCAGGGAGCCAGCAGATTTGGTGTCTGATAAGAAACAACTTCCTAATTCATAGCCAGTGGCTATCTTCTCACTGTGTGTTCACATGGTAGAAGGAACAGAGAGAGCTCTCTGGGATCTCTTTTTCAAGAGCACTAATCTCATCCATGAGGGCCCCACCCTCATAACCTAATCACCTCCCAAAGGCCCCACCCCCAGCACCATCACCTTGGAAGGTAGCACTTCAACATATGAATTTTGGGAGGACACACACATTTCAGTCTATAGCAATGACAAGAGAAGAAAATCTTACTGTTGATAAGAACAACAGGAAAATACCTAGAAAATAAATCAAATGTTAAATATGCAGACCCATTTTGAAGAAAAGATATTGCTCTATTGAGGCACACAGAGGAAAAATTATTCATTAGTGGGAGTCTCATGTTTCCTCCCTTCTTATTTTCAGCATTTCACACAATAAGCATAAATCCATTTTAAATAGAAAGACAACTCAATAAAAATTTTGAGTATGTGTGGTTCACAGTTACTGTATGTACTAAGACATGGCTGAAGGGAGTATGGTATGTGTGTGTTCAGTGCCAAAAATTTTTGAGCGCCATTGAGGTAACCTTTCCACTTTCCAGACAGCTTGCTATACAGAAAAATTTACTGCCTAATTCCTGATGAGTCATGATTTCACTAGTTATTTTTATCATACCATGCACATGCAAATTTGATGACATAAATAATATGAATCAGTGTTTCCACATGGTTTTAAAAGAAACGTTTGTAAGCCTTATAAGAAATTGAGTAAAATTCACAACTTTGTTAGGTTTATGCTTCTGAGACCTCCACAGAGCTACTTAATATAACATTGGGCACATGTGGGCTTTCAAAATATCCACATGTGACTAATAATAGTAATCTGGGAAAGGGAAGGACAGCAGGGGGAAATCTAGGAAGGACGTCAGTGGCTGGGGGAAAAAAAATGGATAAATGTATAAATATACTTTAGTTGTTAATAAAAGACTCAATAAAATTAAAATGCTTATACTTCCTAAAAATCCTCCAAAGTCAAATAAAACCAAAAGAAAATTAAAACACTATTATTTTAAGATGGTAAGAGTATTTCCAAATTAACCTGGAAGCATAAATGTACAATAGCTGGAAAGTTTCGGAAGAAAGATAATGATTTAAGACTAGTTCTACCATTATAATAAAATATATTTTAAAACCACAGTATTTAAAACAGCATGATTACAGATCCAACTATATGTAAATGTATATTGGAGTTTAGAATAAGAAAAGGGTAACACTTCCCACTGATTTATATAGCCAGCAAAAGATGGAATTATATTTCCAGAGTGTCTTCTGTTCTCTTTACATAATAAGAGATTATCCCTTCAGTATAAATTTATGCTTGTCAATCTCTCTATCCTCAGAAGTCCAAAAATACTGTGCTAGACCACTTTGTAGTCAATATACTGTATATCTCAAATCTGTATTTGCTTCCAGTTGCTACTACAACAAATCACCACAACGTTAGTAGATTAAAGCAATACACATTTATTCTCTTAGAGTTCTGGTGTTTAGAATCTAAAATAAATCTTATGGAGGTAAAATCAAGGTGTCAGCAGCGCTGATTCCTTCTGGAGACTCCAAGGGAAAATCTATTCCTTGCCTCTTCCAGCTTCTGGCCCCACATTCTTGTGAATTTTTTGCCCTCTGCTTCTATCATCACATCACCTTCTCTCCGTGACTTTGATCCTCCTGCCTGACTCTTAAACAGACCCTTGTGATTATATTCCGCCCACCTATGTAATACAGCAGGGCTCCCCAACCCCTGGGCCATTGGACCGGTACCGGTCCATGGCCCATTAGGAACCGGGCCGCACAGCAGGAGGTGAGTGGCGGGTGAGCAAGTGAAGCTCCATCTGTATTTACAGCCGCTCCCCATTGCTCACATTACCGCCTGAGCTCCGCCTCCTGTCAGATCAGCGGTGGCATTAGATTCTCGTGCTCATAGGAGCACGAACCCTACTGTGATCTAGGTTGTGTGCTCCTTATGAGAATCTAATGCCTGGTGATCTGAGGTAGAGCTGAGGTGGTGATGCTAGCCCTGGGGAGCGGCTGCAAATGCAGGTTTTCATTAGCAGAGAGGTTTGACTGCACAGAGACCATAATAAATCAATTGCTTGCAGACTCATATCAAAACCCTATCAGTGAGTGGCAAGTGAAGACAAGCTCAGGGCTCCCACTTATTCTGCATTATGGTGAGTTGTATAATTATTGCATTATATATTACAATGTAATAATAATAGAAATAAAGTGCACAAGAAATGTAATGCACTTGTGTCATGCTGAAACCATTCCCCCCCACACCCCCTCCGCACCTCACCACCCGCCCAGTCTATGGAAAAATTGTCTTCCACGAAACTGGTCCCTGAGGCCAAAAAGATTGGGGACCACTGTAATACAGGATAATCTCCCCATTTCAAGATTTCTAATTTAATCGCGTCTGTAAAGTTCCTTTTACCATGTAAGATAACGTAGTCAGAGATTCCAGGGATTAGGACATGGAAACTTTGGGGGAGCGGAGCATTATTTAGCTGACCACACCCTTCTTTGTTTTCCTGATTACCTAGTAATAAAAAGGCTGAAAAAACTAATGCCAGTCATATCCACACGTGTATGTGCATTTGTGACAATGGAGCAGTGAAGGAATACTTCCTGGATGCTGACTCTTACATGCTTTATTAGCTTCTTCAGTTGAGCTGTGTTTTCTAAGAAATCGATAGACAATGAAACCTAAATTGCTCATTAACAAATGAGAAAGGTATGAAATATTTCTCTTTTATTTTGCATTCATTCAGTAATTTCACACTTATATATTGAATACTTGATAATTATAGTAATTATTATTATTAGAATAATAGTAGCTGTCATTTAAGTGCTTTCTATGGGTCATTGTACAAAATTGCATGAATTATCTCATTTATTCTTAATGATCCTATAATCAGGGTATTATTATTTTCCACAATTTACAGATGAAGAAACTAAGACTAAAAGAGCTTATAAGAGTTGCCCAGTCCTACAGCTAGCAGGTATAAAGAACAATATTTGAACTCAGTGACTGTAAGGACCCTATCTTGACAGTCATTAGCTTTGTTCCCAGGACTGTGCAAGGCACTAGGCAACGGGGACAAATGAAGTGACCTTTGCTCTAGGCTTCTGTTCCATGGGAGATCCAGACTAATAGGCAAGAACAAAAGGGTGAAACATGAGCTGTGATGGGGAAGATTAGGATGTAACAGGAGTGCAGGGCAAGCATCTAACTCAAACAAAGATGGTGACTCTTTTCTCTAGGAGGAAGCTGAGGAATGAAGAACTGGTGGAAGGGCAGGTTGAAGAGCATTGGGGAGGACTACAGACTGATTTAACAGAATGAGCAAATGCCTGGAGGCAAGAGAGCATGGAGAGCTTAAGGGATTAAACGAAATTCATTATGGCTGGATGATAAATGTCAAGGAGAGGATAGCAAATGGCTGGGGAGGGAAGCATGGGCCAAATTATGCAAGACCTTATAAATCATGTTAAGGAGTTTGAACTTCATTAGGACTTCATCAAATGGTCTCTCCCTTTCAAAGTTGTAAGCCAAGGAATGACTTGATCAAATTTGCACTTTAGGGTGTTTGAAGCACGGTTTGGATGTGGCAATGCTGGAAACAGTGAGGCCAACCAATAAGCTGTTGCAGGACTTTAGTTATTATGGATGTGTTGTAAAGTTAATATTTTTACATTAAAACATACATGGAAATATTGTGAAGAGGGCAAAAGTCACATGAATTTTTAACATAAACCACCTGACTTCAAAGAAATTTCATTCTTGCAGCACAATCCTCAAATCTCTCCCTCCAACCCCTCACCACACCTCCCCTCTCTTCCACCCGGACCCTCCACCCTGTACCACCCCTACCCCAAGTATATTCTGCTCTGCTTTAAGGAGTTCACCAGTAGACAAAGCTGCAGAAAAGAAGCACAAGTATTTTGTATAATACAGTAACCGAGCTATCATCGTAAAGCAGAACATGAGACAGAAGCTTGCATGAAGGCAGTTTATTCGGGAATGACCTCAAGAAGCAGGAGTGAGGGACAGGAGAGTGAAACAGGGAAGGAAAGCACATATGAGAATGCACTTTTCAATTTGGTCGAAGCTCTTGAGGTACCTAATGAAATGCAGCTCAGAACTTTCCCCTATGGAGATGAAATAGGAAGCACATTTATCATCCATCACCCATTGTTCCGGGTGGCGATTCTGTGAGTGAGTGCCTGGCAGGCTACCAGGGGCAGCCATGCTGAGGAGCTCTAGAGCAAGCACCAGGCCCAAGGAGAGACACCAGCAAGCTGTGCTTGTAGGAAGGTGGTTGAAGCTCGCATAGAAGTCATTGCCATAGCAAAGCCAGAGTCACGTGTGGAGCTGTGATTTGTAAGAGTACTTGCTGCTATCCAAAGTTATTTTTTTTATTGGATTTCACATGTGTGTACTGCCTCTCTCACCCTTTAGGTGGCAAGATCAAATTGTCTTTATTTTCCTGTCCATCACTTCAGCCCTAGAACGCTACTTGCCTCACATTAAGCGCTTAAACATTTTTAAATTGGAGTGACTGTGAAGTCCTAAATACCTGCGATGTACAAGGGTGCCTTTTAAAGACAGTGGTCCCACCCAACTAGGTTTTTTGTTTTTTCCCTACTTTTATTGCTGCGGTTCACCCCTTGTGCTGCTTGGGAGCACAAGGGGTGCTAGTCTAGCTTTAGCAGATTGACCAAAGACCATTGCAAGGGCTGGAAGGTAATTCTATACACGGATCAAAAGAAACCTCAGCCACCAGTAAGTATCCTATTCTGTAGAGTTACTCCACCTTGGATGACTCCAAAATAATCAATTAGATCCTAGTCTTTGGAAAATCTTCATCCTTCAAGGGGAGCAAAGGAAAAGGGGTTCACTCGGCACCACGATTCCCCCTGGCTGATGCTGAGCTGCTTCTGCCTGTCTCAGAGACAGGAAGCCTGAAACTAGTGGTAGGTGTGCTGATGACATGGAAATGGCCCTGCGGCAAAATCCCCACCTGTCCTCAGTAAGTCCACCAACAGGTTTGCTACAAATCGTTTCTTACAAGGAGTGAGAGCTTGTATTCTGTTCACAGAGATCATTAGAGATCACATCCTAACCTTCAGATGCATATCAATTGCTGACCAAATTTAAACTCTAGAATTAGAAGGAGAGTTAAAAGTAGTTTTTGTTGACTGTCTTTCTCCTCCCCCTATTGTCCCCTGTATTTGGCCAAGAAGAAATTAAGACTCAGGAAAATGAAGTGACTGCTCTAAATTACCCAGCTATTTTGTGACAGAAACAAAATGAGAGACATTCTGTGTGGCAAAGTTTTTTGTTATTTTTTTTTTTCAGAGCAATTCAGTAGAGTGTGGGTTACTGATAATGCTAAAGTGGCAGGTTTGATTTTTGTGTATAAGCCATGGATTCTTCCCTCCTTCCACCCACCTCCCTAAAACACATAAACAAGCCTGAAAATGCCTTGAGGGTTAGAAATGTGTCTTTTATCCAGTGCCTGGCATGTTGTAGGATCTCAAAAAATATTTGTTGTAAAATGAATTTCTATGGCTCTAGTATTAGTCATCCTGAAAGAGGATAATAACCTTTTCCCCCCAAATACATTTTTCTCTGCTATCCTGGTTACTTTCTCCTGTCTTTGTTTATAGTCAATCAATATCACTATTAAGGTGCCTCTAGCCTGGTTGTATTCAGGTGTGGAGCCTTGTCTGTTGGACAACCCGACTTACCACAGAGATACCAAACACCCTTTCAAAATCTATTACTGGGTCAAGCCTCAACTCTACTACTTTAAAAATCATTTCTTCAAGGTTTACTTTGAAGGTTTCTTTCTCTCCACGTCAGCAGGACAGCTGTGAATTTATTTTCAACAGGCCCTTCTTTGAGTAATGGTGACCCAGTAAGATGGATTTTCATGTACACTTTCAAAGTTTTTCCTTCAGAGGTTTAAGCTCTCTCCTATTAATCTAATCCCATTTTTTTTCTCAGTTTCTGTAATTGTCATTACTGCCTTGACTAATGCCAATTTTAAAGCCTAGGTCTGCCCATACAAAGGAGACAAAACTAAACAGAGAATTTCATTGCAAGATAAAAAATTACATTTCTTTTTAAGTGTTTTTCTTGCTAAGGATAGCCTGCATTGTCAGGTGCTGCAGAAGATATGTCACCAAGGAATATGTTTAATAGCATAATTTTAAAATAATACCCTGGAGTGGTATAACTCTGAATTTAGAGTCTGTACATTTTCTTAGATGTTGATTCATTTGTTTCCCCTGATAGTTCTAGGAAATAAACAAAGCTGGGGTATCCCTCCTTGAGAGATATGGAAAGGTAAGGCTCTCCCAAGTTTGTTAATTCACTGGGAAAACAAGGATTGAGGGATTTGAGAGGATGTAGAGTGTTGGGACTAAGGGAAATATGACAAAAAAAAAGAGCTGTTCCACCAAATTCTAGTTAGGAGGAACCAAGGCCATTCTTGGGGAAAAACGTACTGGCATCAAATACAAGGAATGAGACAAGAATACAAAGAGAACATAGTTGATACTAAAGAAATCAAAAGTTAAATAAGATATAAATAACAGAGCCAAAAAAAATAAAAATAAAGGGGTTATTTTGACTCAGCCAATATAATGAATTGGTACCAAAGGACAATCTTAGTTCCCAATAGCAGTGTCATATCTATCTATGTATTCGATGAACAGATAGCTCTCTGGTAAATATTTTTCAATTTGTTCCATTGAAGAAAATCTAGAAGCAATTGCCAGTGAGTAGCAAATGGCACTATTTACATTGCTGAACAAATCTTTGTTGAGGAACTACCATGAGTAGGCACTGGTATGTACTGTGCTGGCTCAAAGATGAGCTAGAGACGGTCATGCCCTTGAGAACACATAACCATAAAGAGAGAAAAGTAGAAACTAAGTATAAAATATGGCCATTATTGAGCATTTTATTAAGAAGCACTGTTTTAAGCTCTTTATATTAAGTATTGTGTGGAAGGATATTAAAAGAGATCAGTGGGATGGGAGGGACTTTGTAACTATGTATGGTGATGAATGTTAACTATAATTTTTGTGGTGATCGTTCTGGAATGTATACAAATATTTAATCATTATTTATATTAATTATATGTCAGTTACACCTCAATTAATAAGAAAGATCACTGGAGACCATAACTGCCTAGGTGATTAGGGAAGAAGGTATAGGATTGAAAGTGTGGGTAGAATTTCCAAAGATAGGAAGTATACGTTAGAGCATTCCACTCAAATAAATTGTGCCAGGAAAGCAAGGAGGGAAAATACACTACGGCATGTAGAGGAATAAGCTGAATGTCAGCTGTGACTGGTGAAGAGATGTATTCAATACCCCTGTATTAGGGAGCAGGGGTTAGTGCATCAACTTCAGTACAGGGCAAAGAGTTTGGTTTTTATGTATAGGCACTGGGAAACCACTGAAGGTTGTTGAGTGCAGACTCATATGATAAAAATAGGTAAATCTATAAAATGGAGAGTAGCTGGGGGAATATCAGTTAAATAGCCATGACAATAGCTCAGCCCCCGCCCCATAAAAAAACCAACCAAGGACAATATAAGGGAAAAGAAAGGAGGGATTCCAGAAGATAGTCCTATGTACTTTAAGTTGTAGATAACCCAGATACTCATCTCTGCTAAAGGTCCTATTGTGATGCATTTTGTTGCAATAACTGACATATCCTTGGAGATGCTCCAAGCATAACTGAGTAGGCACTTTGACTGTTATAGGCAACAAAATTATGCTTCTAGGGTTCAAATACACCTCCCTAAGGGTACACTGTGATCTAAGTTGTGAAACCAGTTACATCCAAAATTCACAGATTTCTGACCGAATGCTTATAGAAATCATTCTTTAAGATGAGGAGAGACATTTATTCTGTAACAAAAAAAGGGCACATAATGTTGAAGTAGTATTTTGAAGTTTTTGGATGTGATTCATAGCTTAGTAAAATCTTAATGTCTGATAGATAAGGCTAAGAGAACACTGCTTGTGAAGGAAAGAGTGTTTCTAAACTCAGGAGTATTATGCAACTTTCGGTTTCTACAATGGAATTTTCTTTTTCTTTCTCCTTTACCTTCTTCTTCTCTCAGTAACCCAGAAAGGGGCAGTCTTCCTGCTGCATGGCAAGGGAACACAGAGGAAGAATAGTACATGTAGAGGGTAGCTACAAGTGTACCTAACTCAAGACAACTTCTATAGGCAACCAATAGAGTGAGTGTTCCCACTTCTCAGGACCTGATTCCCTCTAGTCTGTTATGCCAATGCACAGGGCAGATAATACCACAGTGAAAAACAACCACGTGTATGTATAAAATAGATAACTGATAAGAACCTGCTGTATTAAAAAAAATAAGTTAAATTTAAAAAAGCAACCAAAACAAAACCCAACCATGTGGTTAAAACAGCTTATATGTGCCAGACCAAGCACTTGGCAGATCTGCAGTCTTTGATAACCCTTATAACATAATTTTTTCTTTATCCATTTTTCTGTTGATGGACACTTGGGTTGCTTCCATATCTGGGCTATTGTAAATGATGCTGCTGTGAGCATTGGGGTGCATGTATCTTTTTGAATTAGTATTATATTTTCATTTTTTCTGGATATATACCCAGGAGTGGAATTGCTAAATCATATGATAGTTCTATTTTTAGTTTTTTGAGGAACCTTCATACTGTTTTCCATAATGGTTGTACCAATTTACATTCCCACCAACAACATACAAGAGTTCCCTTTTCTCCACATCCTCTTCAACATTTGTTATTTGTAGATTTTTTGATGATGGCCATTCTGATAGGTGTGAGGTGATACCTCATTGTAGTTTTGATTTGCATTTCTCTAATAATTAGTGACGTTGAGCATCCTTTCATATGTCTGTTGGCCATCTGTATGTCTTCTTTGGAAAATGTCTATTCAGATCTTCTCCATAATGGTAAAAGAAATAGGGAGTGCCAAATGCCACCCTTAATAATACACACAGCAAGAGCATTAGATGAAAAGGTAAGCATGTGATCAAGCATCACAAGCATTTTAGGAAAAACAATAGACTGAATGGAAAATACAAGAAGAAGAACTGAAAGTTTAAGAAAGTATGATTTATAATCTAGTCCAAGGGAGGGTTTAGAAGAAGTATAATTAGTATCCTCAGAGGAATCTGAGATAAAGAAAATGTGATATATATATATCATATATAATTACATATTATTGTATAATTATATATTTGTATATAATAAAATTTATATATTATATAATTATATAGTAGTGTATATACTATATAAATTAATATAAAATAATATGCTATATTAATATAGCACGTTAATATTTATAAGAAAAATACTGCGTGATTTCATTTATATGCAGTATCTAAAAATAGTCAAACTTATAAAAGCAGAAAATAGAATGGTGGTTGCCAAGGGCTGGCAGGGAAATTGAAAGTTGTTCAATGGGTATAAAGTTACAGCTATACAAGATGATTGAGTTCTAGAGATCTGCTGTACAACATGGTGCCTATAGTAGACAGTACAGTGTTGGGCACTTAAAAACATCTTAAGAGGGTAGATCTCATGCTGAGTGTTCTTACCACACATGCAATAAAAAGGCAAAGGGACACAAGAAAACTCTGGGAGGTGATGGATGTGTTTATTACCTTGATTGCAGTGGTCGTATCACAGGTGTATGCATACATCCAAACTCATCAAATTGTACGTATTAGATGTATGTCGTTTTTTTGTATCAGAAATACCTCAGAACTGTAAAAAATTAAAAAGTGCAAAGGCATCAATTTTTATAGGATTAACTATGCATTGTTATGCTAGCATCTTGCTCATAAGCAATCATTAAACATTTGTTCCTCTAATATGAGCAGATCTTAAAAGGTTTTCAGCTGCTTGCTGTAATTGAGTAGTACCCTCTCCTGTCTTGATTTTCTGTCTGTGACTGCCTACCTCACTGCTTCTTTCTGGTTCTCTCAATGAAATGGCACCTAAAGAAAAAAATTGCTTCTTTTGTCTGCTGCTGGCTTGTTCACAGTGGGGCTCTTGATTTGAATAAACCTGAAGATGTCAGTCTGTATAAACACTCAGGGAAACATATGTTCACAGAGGTTCCTGCTCTAGAAAATTACACACTACTTTCAAAATGCTTTGCCACATTTAAAAGTGTAATTATACCCTTCTTCTTAATGACTGACATGACATATGTTTACACATGTTTTAGCTGACTTATGACAGTACACAGTAGTGTGTTATGCATTTGGTGGCAACATCTAAAATTTCATGGGAAAAACATGTGAAGCCGTCTGTTGTTGCCCATGTGTTTTAGAATAAAAAAATGCAACTTGCAAGTTTCACAATACTTTTTTAGTCTTTGCATAGTCAGTTAATTATCACTTTCCCTTGTTGGCTGCATGAACTGTTTGCTCAACTGCCCTGACCATGTTTCAGACTTCCTTGTTTTTCTGTGGCTGTTTCCATTTTAGTTGGGTTTTCTAGAGCAGTACTGTCCAACAGAAATTACTGTAATGATAAAAATGTTCTATATCTGCATTGTTCAGTATGATAACCACTAGCCACATGTGTACAGGAAAATTGGCTGCTGCAAATGAGAAATTGAAATTTTAATTTTATTTACTGTTAATTAATTTAAATTGAAATAACCATATGAGGCAAGTAATGCTGTTCCAAATAAATATATTGTGAGCCACACATGAGATTTGAAATCTTCTAATAGCCACATTAAAAAAACAAAACTAAAAAGAAAGCAAAATTAAATTTTAAAAATATTTTTTATTTAACCCAGTAAACCCAAAATAGTATCATTTTAACCTAGAGTAGTCAAATTCATAGAGAAAGTAGAATGGTGATTGCCAAGGGCTTTGTGGGAGGGGGGAATGGGGAGTTATTGTTTAATGGATACAGAGTTTCAGTTTTGCAAAATGAAGTGTTCTATGAATGGATGATGGTAATGGTTGTACAACAGTGTAAATGGACTTAATGCCACTGAACTGTACACTTGAAAATGGTTAAGATATGTTATGTGTATTTTATCATAATTTAAAAAATTGAAAATAAATTATCATTTCAATAATTTTCCAATACAAAATATTCGTAATGTGATACTTTATGTGCTTTTTTACTAAGTATTTAAAATCTGGTGTTTATTTTGCACTTGCAGCATATCAGACTAACTTATATTTCATCCTATTTAATAGCTACCAGTGGCTAGTGGGCATTATATAGGACAGAACTGGTATAGAGAAAGAAAATAATCAGAAACAGTATTAATTAACTTTCTGCTCTTCCTACACTTCAGTTGGGACCCAGTAATTTTTAACCTATAGAATTGTTAACCTATAGAATATAGATTCATCAACTACAACAACCGTTACTACTCTGGTGGGAGATGTTGATAGTAGGGGAAGCTGTGTGTTGTGTATGGCAGGGGCAGGAAGTATCTGGGAACTATATACTTTCTGTGCAACTTTTCTATGAACCTAAAACTGCTCTAAAAAATAAAGCCTATTTTTAAAAAAAGGAAAGAAAGGAAACGGAAGGAAATTCTGAGGTATGCATGAGTCTTGAAGACATTAGGCTAAGTGAAGTAAGCCAGTTGCAAAAGGGGACGTATTGTATGAGTCCACTTCTATGAGGTAGCTATAGTAGTCAGATTCATAGAGACAGGAAATAGAACGGTAGTTTCTGGGGGCTGGAGTGAGAGGGGAATGGGGAGTTATTTTTTGAGGATGGATTTTTCAGTTTGGGAAGAGAAAAAGTTCTGGAGATTGATTATGGTGATGGTTTAAAAACAATGTAAATGTACTTAATACCACTGAACTGTACATTAAAAATGGTTAAAATGGTAAATTTTACATTGTGTATGCTTTACCAGAATAAAAAAAAATGTTTAAAAGGGGGAAAAAAATGGTAACTCCTGATCTTTCCCCAAACCTGCCCATTCTTCATCATCTTCCCCAAAGAGCACCTGCTTTAATCTTAACAAACTAACAAAGTGTTCACTCTTGATTCATCTCTTTCCCTCACTCCCATCTACAACCTGGGAGAAAATCCTTCAATTCTAATTCTAAAACATATCCTCATTTTGTCCACATCTCTCCATTATTATCATTACCTCAAGCTTACTCCCATCTTGGGACCTTTCTACTTATTATTTTCTCAGCCCAGTAGACTCTCTGCTGACCTTCTTGAAATGACTGGCCTCTTCCTGACATTCAAGCTGTATCTTTCAGGACACTTCCTCAGAAAAGTCTTCCCTAACTACTTCCTAATGTAGCCACTCAGTTTCAGTGTTTTGCAGAGTACTTATAACTTTCTGTACACATTTCTTTGTTTTTTCTTTCCCTCCACCATAATATAAATTCCATGGGTTCCAGGACCTTTTCGATCTTGCTTATTTCTCTTTCTCCCTATCTAGTTCAGCGCCTGGTATGTATTTGGCACTCAACACACATTTCTTAAATAAACAAATGAACAAAACTGCCTGAATTCTAGTTTCCTTGCTGTGAAAGTGGATAATTATAATATCAGTCTCATAGGCTGGTTTTGAGTATTAAATAAAATAACGTCTGTTCACGTGCTTAGGACAGTGTCTAAAGCACAGGCAGCATACAGCAAAGGTTAACTGTGATTGTCGTGACTATTAATACCATCACTAGGCAAATTATAGGGTGGTCATGGTGCCTTGGGGCATTGCTATTACTAGTTATCTTATTACTTGGGAAGCAGAGAAGTGACAGCTAAAGGAGAACCTCCTTGCCCTATAGAAGGTAATAGAATGTTTCTAGTAAGAAAATCGGTGTTTGAATATTCAAGCCAGTTGCACGAAAATTTTATTGGCCAAGGAGAATTGGTTGGATATGGAGGAGGTATATTTTTGTTACATGAAATTTCTCAAGCAAGGGTGTCCTATCTGGATATCAATCATGGATCAATAGAGTGCTTGAAAGCTTAGAGTGCATTTTACATACATTATCTGACTCTTCCCCCTCACAATAATGCTGTGAAGAAGCTAAGATAGATATTAATAGTCACTTCTAAAGAAGCACCTTGAAAGATTAAGGACATACAGCAAGTAGGCCAAAGCCAAAACTTGAATCCAAATTGTACATCTCTAGTCTTTAATATTATTAATATCAAAATAATGTGCAGTTTTTAATAGGAAACATTGAAACACTCAGATTTATATACAATTTGGGTATAATCATTTGGTATTCTCTCAAGACAGATTTGTTTTAAAAAATAAGATATCAAAATTCAGTTTTATCTAGTTCTAAAAAGAAATCATACAGAATTCCTAATATTCAAAATTGTCCATATGAGTTTGAAGGATTTCAGATTGCTATTTGGGGCTAAAAAATCCTCTTCCTTATATTGAGCCAAAAATCCTCATGTAAAAATACCAGTTACTCAAGCTGTACTTGTTATACAAGTTTTTTTCCTCTCCCTTAAGATTTCTTATAAAGTTGCTCATCTTCTCTTGAAAAGAACAAAATCCTGGATTACATCAGTTCACCTTGGCAAAAAGAAAAATGAGAAGTTTCATAATGTTAACAGAAATGAAATCTTTCACTCCATTTATATATTTCACTAAAGACAGCACTTTCAAAATTTAAGGTGTTGCAAATTTTATAAAAAGTAGAAACATGAATGAAGTAATTTTCTCTTTAGTTTGTTAAAAGCATTTAATTTAAAAAAAGCCCATTTGGTTGATAATTTGGTTTTATGCCTAATATACCATTCCATAATGATAGCAGCTGAAAAGATAGATAGAGGGAAAGAAGGGATGAAAATTGGAATAGAAAATGACAAGGGTGATCTAGACAGTCTGGTTATCCAGGAGGGGATTGCCTTAGGTAATTGTGGAAGAAGCAGAAATATAGAGAAAAGAAAAGCCAAGTAGAGATGGACAGCCTTAGTTGAGAAGGACAGTAACTTGAACATAATTGAGGCAATAGGAATTAAAGGTAGAAGGTGACATGCCAGTTATGTATTGGGGGGGGGGGGGTAGGGTGGGCAGGAGACAAAGAACAGATCAAGTAAGAAGGCATGTAACAAGTGAAGTTAGGACAGGGATTCAGGATCCTATGTGTGTGAAGGGGGCATGTAATGGTCCATGTACTTCTAGCATTAGCAGAAACATCATAAAAGTACTGTGCATTCGAGTGTGAGAAAAACATATTCTTCATATTTGTAGAGAAACTTTATTCCCATTGCCATAATTTAATAATGTGATAAACAATGTTACATTCCAAGCTACTTAGTAGCAAGGGTTATTATGTGCATATATTTCATTAACTTATTTTTTAATTATTAAAGTAATACCTCTTCACTGTATAGAGCTTAGAAATTTTTTTAATTAAAAAGAAAACAAATGCTATATACAACCCCAGCATGCAGAAAAAAGGCATTCTTAACAAATTGCTGAGATATGTGCGTAGAAATATATGCATACTTACACTTAGTCTATGTGATCACATAAATTGTTTGATACTTTTAATAAAATTTTCATGGTGTAATATGTGACTCTACCTATAATTAATAATTTTTCAAAAGGGTGATTTTAAAGGCTGCATAATATTCTAAAATATTTTATACTTTTATATCATTTTCATTTTTGACATGGAATCTAGCAATGACCGATTTTATAAATAAATGTCTATCTATCTCTTATAAGTGAAATTATTGGGTTAAGCTTTTTGAAGCCCCTTGACATATAGTTAAATTGGCTTTCAGAAAATTATGTAAATATCCACTACTTACTCTGTGAAACTTGGGAACAGAATGAATTCAGGTAATGGATATTCTTTGCTATCTGAACTCTCACTATTAGAATTTAGGAATTAAATAACAAAGCATTCTTGCACATATATTTTCAGAAACTTGGAATTACATTATGAATGCTGTTTTATATCTTGATTTTTCTTTTACAATTATGTAGTAAAGTGACAGTTACAATGACAGCAGATTTTTATTAGCAACAGTAGATGCCAGAAAAGAATGAAGTAATATCTTCAGAGTATTGAGGAAAAATATACTGTCAAGAGAATCAAATATTCAGCTAAAGTGTCATTAAGAGTGAAGGCAGGGCTTCCCTGGTGGCGCAGTGGTTGAGAGTCCGCCTGCCGATGCAGGGGATATGGGTTCGTGCCCCGGTCTGGGAGGATCCCACGTGCCGCGGAGAGGCTGGGCCCGTGAGCCATGGCCACTGGGCCTGTGCGTCCGGAGCCTGTGCTCCGCAATGGGGGAGGCCACAACAGTGAGAGGCCCGCGTACAGCAAAAAAAAAAAAAAAAAAAAAGAGTGAAGGCAAAATAATGACCATTTGTTTTTCATACTTGAAAAAAATTTCCTACAAACCCTGAAAATATCCTAATATAATGAATATACCTTTGCAAAAAAGAATAATAGAAAACAAATGGAATGTATAAAACAATGATAAGCATGAACATTTGAAAATGTTTCTAAATCTAATTAATTATTGACTAAAAGTAACAATAGTTTTACATATTTAAGAGGTAATACTAGATAATATGAAAAAGCCTAAATTGTAAAGAAACTACATATTCCAGATAAATACAGCAAGCATCTTTTAAGATACATAGTAGAATTCATAAATAAGAATAATTTCCTGGGGCCAAAAACAAAATGGAAACAAGAACCTGAAGATAAGTACAATGTTTTAGAAGCAATGACAAGAAGCAGGGTATGGTTTCTAAAGACTTCATTATGTGTAGAAAGGGACAGGAGATGAGGAATTGGTCAGAAAAAAATGGAAAATTTAAATGGAAAACTCCCATAAATCTAGAGAATGTCCTCTCAGTAAAAAAGGAAGGCTGAACAATTCTACCCATTACTGTCTCAGAAAGACATTGAAAAAGTTTGTCTGTCATGATAGGGTTCTAAGTAGGGGGCAAAAATCTCCCATAAGATTTTATAACCAAGGACCTACCATCATGTGATTTTGAGATAAAAATTTAATGTGGAGGAATTGCCTGGTGGTCCAGTGGTTGCGACTTTGCATTTTCACCGCGGAGGGCCCAGGTTCGATCCCTGGTCAGGGAACCAAGATCCCACAGGCCACGTGGTGCAGCCAAAAAAATAAAATAAAATAAAACCTTGCTTTACAACAAAACAAAACAACAACAACAAAAACTTAATGTGGAATTCAAAGTCTAAGAAATTAACCACCAAAAGTGTCCTAGGCTTGTAATACCCCTGGACCATTTGAAAAAATTAAATATAAAACTGTTCTAGAGGGCTACACCCTAACACTCCTCACAAAATCTTACTTGATGAAGCCTTACTAGAGATGAGCTTACTATCTAGTATCACAAAACATGAACAAAAACAAGTCACCTTAAACAAAAGAAAGTAAACACAAATAGCATGATTAGACCCCTTAAAATGTCACATAGGAAAGCCTATGAAGTATATATGTAAAAAAGATTAGTGCTATGAAACAAGGATAAAAACATAGAAAAACATGAGACTCTATAAATAAAGCACAAATTATTTTTAGAAATGAAAAGTACAATTTATGAAATAAACTTCCATGAACAATTTGAACTTTGAACTGTCAGGTTAAATTTTTTAAGAGATTAATATATATGAAAGATATATAGAGAAAATTTAATATATTTTAATGAAATTTTTTAGTGGACAAAACAGAATTGGAGAGAAGTAATAAAAGTGATTATTTTCTAGAGTTGAGAAAAGTCATGGATAAGTGTATTTAACCAGCACAGGTGTTCCTTAGTGTAATAAAAGTAAATGTACTCCTACACTCACTCTGCTTTGTAACATAGACTGAGAGAAAATCTTAAAAGTAACACAGAAAAAGGGATTCCCCTCAAAGGGCAACAGTTTGTCAGAAAACAGACAGAGGAAGTTCAACTAGAAGCCAGAAGATAATGAAATTATACCAAAAGATGGTGAGGAAAAATAACCTATAATCAAAATGCTATATCCAGCTAAGCTATCAAGAACAAGACTAAAATAAAAAGAAGCAAAACAACTATCTGTAGTGAGGTGGATGGACCTAGAGTCTGTTGTACAGAGTGAAGTAAGTCAGAAAGAGAAAAACAAATGCCATATGCTAACACATATATATGGAATCTAAAAAAAAAAAAAGGTTCTGATGAACCTAGGGGCAGGACAGGAATAAAGACACAGACGTAGAGAATGGATTTGAGGACACGGGGAGGGTGAGGGGTAAGCTGGGGCGAAGTGAGAGAGTGGCATGGACATATATACACTACCAAATGTAAAATAGATAGCTAGTGGGAAGCAGCCGCATAGCACAGGGAGATCAGCTCAGTGCTTTGTGACCACCTAGAGGGGTGGGATAGGGAGGGTGGGAGGGAGATGCAAGAGGGAGGGGATATGGGGATATATGTATACATATAGTTGATTCACTTTGTTATACAGCAGAAATGAACACACCATTGTAAAGCAATTATACTCCAATAAAGATGTTAAAAAAAGAACAAGGCTAAATAAAATCATTTTCAGGCAAACACACACTAAAAGGACATTACTAATAACAGACTTGGGGAAGGAATTACAAAAATTATATATTTCAGGAAGAAAGAGATTGGACCCAGAAAGAAGAATTGAGTTTCAAGAAAAAATGATTATTAAATAAACTGTTAAACATTGACAAGTGTAACAAACTTTGTATAGAATAATAATATTAAATAATTTGAGAGTTATTAATCAAGATGGAACTAAAATATCGGAGACAATATTATTTAAGGCTAGAGTGAGTGAGAGAAAGAAAACTTCTTAAGTCTTATATTTAGAATTTAAGTATATTAATTAACTTCTATATATGAATGTTAATTTAAATATGTATATTAAAGTGTCTAAGGTTATTTTTAAAGGAGTAGATATGTCTTGTATAACTTCTAAACCACAGCTGACATTAGAGTGAAAAAATAAAGAAAAATACAGAAAATAAAAAATTACTGAAAATCAGGTTATAAATGGGGAAAGGCATGAAAATGCATGGTATATAGGAAGCACTAAGTAAAAATGATAGAAATAAATCTAAAAATATCAATTTCACAGTAAGTGTCTTTTAACTCACCAGTTAAAAGGTGGATATTCTCAAATTGGATAAGCATGTACACATACATAAAATTTTGCTATATGCTGTTCATAATAGAAGCACATGAAGCATAAGAACACAGAAAAACAACAAGACCTTTAACTGTATAAAGCAACAGCTGACTAAATTAAAGAAACAAATTCCCAATAATAGTGAAAGATTTTAAAATTTCTCTTACAGAAACCGATAGAGGAAGCAGACAAAAAATATTAAGTATACAGACAGTGTGGGTAACATAATTAGTAGGCTGATATGCTAAGTGTGTTTAGTTGATTTAAAGAGTTAAAACATAAGAGAATTATGTTTATGAACTTGGGATCATAAAGAGCTTTTTAAATAAGTTTCAAAAAGTGGAAATTGTTTGAGAAAGACTGATAATTTGACCAAATCAAAATATAAAATTTCTGTGAAATAAAGGAAACCATAATATAATAAAAATGTAAAGTGTGGAAAATGCTGAAAAAATACATTTGCAAAATGTAAAGCGTACAAAGAACTAGAAGTAAAAGACATATACAAAACATCAAAGGAAAACTAAGAAAAAGAAAAGAAAAGAAAATGGATAAATGGTTTATATATACAAAATTCAAGAAGACACCCAGATGGATAATAGAGATATAAAAATTATCAAAAGCTAGCAACCAAAGAAGTGAAATTCAAACAACATAGTCTCCAGGATAGCCCCATCATCTTGGCAAAATTCTACTAATGTGATAATACCAACTGTTATCAAGGATGGAAAGAAAAAGAGAATATTCAACTGTGGCTGCTAAAAACATAGACATCAGTTTAGCAAATCTAAAAAAGCTGACCAAGTTCTCCCTTTACGCCAGTAAGTCCTTTTCTAGGTATACATCTTAGAGCAACAGTTTTCTAAGTGTGGTCCACAGACCCTGAGATCCTTTCAGGGTGTCTGCAATCAGAACTACTTTTATAATAATTAGTAAGGCCTCATTTGTTTTTTTGTGTGTATAGACGTTTGCATTGGTGGTATAAAAGCAATGAAAGGTAAAACTGCTGATGCCTTAACACAAATCAAGGCAGAAGCATCAAAATGTATTGTGGTTACTGTATTCTTCACCACTAGGCACTCGCAGTTAAAAAAGAAAAAGCTAGCTTCACCAAAGAATGTCCTTGATAAATCAGTGAAAAGTATTAAATTTCTTAAATCTTGACTCTTGAGTGCACATCTTTTTAATATTCTGTGTGATAAAATTGCAGTTAAGCATTAAGTATTTCTGCTGCATATTGAAGAGCAAAGAACAACACGTGTGATTGAGTTATGAGCAGAAATAGCTGCTTTTTATTTATGGAACACCATTTTTACTTGAAAGAATGACTGACAGACAAACTACAGTTATTCAAGAGGGTATCTGGCAGTCACTTTCATGGAAGTGAATTTCAACAAAGAGAGTTTGCTGATTCAAGGAAAACAATGGATAATATTTGTACCAATGGTAAAATTTAAATTTCTAAGCAAAAATTAGAATTTTGGAAAACTTGTATTAGCTACTATGAGCTTAAGAGCTTCCTAATATTTAAAAGCCTTTCCTGATGAGACTGTTGTAACTTATTGTTCATTATGAATTCTATATCTATTAAATTATAAAACTAAAAATTCATGATAGTAAGTGCCACTGGAGAGGGAGAGAAAAGGCAGAATGAGTGAGGGGTTTCAAATTAAAATATGTTATGTACATGAGAAAATGAAAAGAATTTTATAGGAAACCTTTTTCTTCTTTTCTGTAGGGCATATTTAAATATATTCTATTTTCTTTTTTTGTTTGTTTGTTTGTTTTGTTTTGTTTTTTGTTTTTTTTTTTTTGCAGTACGCGGGCCTCTCACTGTTGTGGCCTCTCCCGTTGCGGAGCACAGGCTCCGGACGTGCAGGCTCAGCGGCCATGGCTCACAGGCCCAGCCACTCCGTGGCATGTGGGATCTTCCCGGACCGGGACACGAACCCGCGTCCCCTGCATCAGCAGGCGGACTCTTAACCACTGTGCCACCAGGGAAGCCCTATTTTCTTTTTTTTAGTAGTTTACACTATTATTAAAAACACAAGTGCTTTAACATCAATCTTTATTGCAGCTGTCATTATTGTCTTAGAATGAATTCCTCTTTTAGGAAGTATTGTGGATTTGACTATGGTTCTTGACATATTTTACCCAACACAAAGCTTTTATACATATATTATAAGCAATACACTAAGAATGCCTGCTTCTAGGCACACTTGCCAAGTCTGTATATTTTTACAAATTTCTTGCCAGTTTCATAGGAAAAAGTAGCACATGATTGTTTTAATTACTATTTTGGTGATCAGTAGTGAAGTCTAGGAATGGGAAAAACACAAATGATAAAAGTAGGATTATTTCTGCTTTAGAAACCAGGAAATAGCATGCTAGTCCTGTCTCTGGAGAATTCACTGTGCACTTGAACAATGGTAAGAGCAAAAAGAGAACTATAAGCCTGTGCTCTTGAGTCACAGAGCACTGGGAGAGGTTGCTTTCATGGTTTCCCAGTCCGCCGTTTCTCACATGTGGTGTTGGGAGAAGTGGCTCTGCAACTTCACAGTTATTTACTCTGTTCAGTGTTTACAAGACAGGCAACAAATACAGGAAACCAAGAAGTTCCCAAATATGTGTATTTGCATTCCCATATCTATATGCACCAAAAAAAATCATCTACTTCATATGTTCCCATTCCTTAATTCATCCAGATTTCTGCCTGTTCCCTCCTTTGGAGACATGTTACATGATAGGTCTGTATTTGTTCCCACTGTAGGGTCCTTTCAATAGCTATCATTGTTATATGGGGAGGGTTTTTTAGTGACCTAGGCTTGCTTTGGTACCTCTGAAGTTCTTCGTGGTGATGACTCTCATGCTAGTTGATATTCTCCCAAGCCATATGATGTCCTCTGAGATCAAAACCACGCTGAAAGCCAGCAATGCCCTTTAAGTTATCACTTCTTGATGCTATACAGGGTGAAACTTGTCTATTTGTTTCCCATGATCCTGTCCTTCTGGTGGTAGCTTCTGTCAGAACCCTGTTTTAGTTCTTTATACTTATTCCCTTTTAGAACAAAGAGTCAGTATTAAATAATTTCATATTTTTGTCTATAATTTCAATTTATACTTCCTTTTTCATATTTGGACCAATTTTTACTGCACCTTACATTCTTTTCTTCCTGATTTTTAAGGGCTCTTTACATCTTTATATATATGTATATATATCTCACAGGAATCTCAAACCAAATTAATTTGTCAAATTTGTGGCATGTTGAAAATTTCCTTTAAGTTTCTTTATGATCTTCATTTTGCATTCAGAAGTTTAAACTTTATATATAGACATAATATATCAGTTTTTTAAATGTGTGGCTTCTTCCATTGCTTTATTTTTTTTCCCTTGCAAGACTACACAGGGTTTGTCTGTATCTTCTAATTTTCTTTGTTTTCATTTTTGTACTTGACTCCTCAAGTCATGCAGAATTTATTTAGTATATATTGTAAGGTGTGAACCTGTCTTCATTTTTTTCATATTCTGCCCAATTCTGCCAGGACAAATAAGTCAAGGGGAAAAAGAAGATTGATTTTCTCACTCAATTATGATACCACCTCCATCATGCATTTAATTTTTACATGGAAAATCATTTGGATTTTCGGCCCTTAATTCTTATTGACTGGCCTCTCTGTGGATTCCTGAATAACTAATATACTGTTTTGATAATTGTACTTGTAAGTTTTATCACTTGCAGTCAGTATTCCCTCTGTTCACCCATTTTTTTCCAGAAAATTTCTTCCTAGTCCTATCTGTTTATTTTTCTAAATGTACCTCAGAATCTCTTCTGTAAAATTTTCTGGAATTTTAATTGGAATTGCATTGATGACAAATTAATTTGAAAATATTTAGTGACATTCCTATTTCTGTTCAGGAGCTTAGCCTATATCTTTAATAATTTCCTTATTTCTTACATAGTAGAGTTACTTCATATAATTCTTGTTGATACTCTGCTACCTTGTTATCACTGTTAATGTGATAGGATATTTTGACTCATGTGTTCCAACTGATATATATAAAAGCTATTAATTATTGTACATTTATTTGCATTAAGCCCATATTAAAATATTTTTTTCTAATTGTTTTTCCCCCATGATTCTTCTGGCTTTTCTAGATAGATAATTTTATCATCTACATACAGTAAAAGCTATATCTATTTCTTTGTACCAGTTTCAAAACTTTTGAAAATAATTTTAAATAATATGGAAGGTATTGTTTCTAGTTTTAACAGCTTTTTTCTCCCTCTAGAGTAGTGTCAGCAATACAAAGTTATAATACTGGGATGCCCTTCTCATGGCCATGGCAGACATCACTAAATGATCATTGCATTTTGTATTTCTAGTGTTCTCAGTAACTAGAGAACTATATGCATTTGGTATTTGTTATTTGGATTGAGTACCTCTACTTTAAATATATAATTCAAATTATGCCATTCCCCATTTTCTGTTACATCATCCTATTTTATTTTCTTCTTAGCACTTACTTCAGTCTAAACCTATCTTATTTACTTATCTGTTTACTGTCTGTCTCCTACTTATTTAGGACCGTGACCTTATTTGCCCTCATATCCTTAGTACCTAGAATACTGCTTGGCACGTAAAGGTATTCAACACATGTTCCTTAATAAATGATTCCAGTCAATCAAAGACTATGCCCTCAGCTGTCCCTAGTTCTCTTTCCATCTCTAGTCCTGCTTACAACACATTTCTTTAGGGGTTAAGCATCTCTGCCTGCCTCCCTGTAATTTGTAGGACATTGTGTCTTAGGCGTTGTTATTTCCAGTATCCATATAAAGAGAATGTAAAAGAAAGATGTAGGGATGCTCCTAATTAAAGCAGAATAGTTTGGCTATACTGATTCCTGATTCCTCCAGGTCCATTTTTTTCCCTCAAGACAGCTTTGGCTATTCGGGATCTTTTGTGTCTCCATACAAATTTTAAGATTTTTTGTTCTAGTTCGGTAAAAAATGCCATTGGTAATTTGATAGGGATTGCATTGAATCTGTGGATTGCTTTGGGTAGTATAATCATTTTCACAGTATTGATTCTTCCAATCCAAGAACATGGTATATCTCTCCATCTGTTGGTATCATCTTTAATTTTTTTCATCAGTGTCTTTTAGTTTTCTGCATACAGGTCTTTTGTCTCCCTTGGTAGGTTTATTCCTAGGTATTTTATTCTTTTTGTTGCAATGGTAAATGGGAGTGTTTCCTTAATTTCTCTTTCAGATTTTTCATCATTAGTGTATAGGAATGCAAGAGATTTCTGCACATCAATTTTGTATCCTGCAACTTTACCAAATTCATTGATTAGCTCTAGTAGTTTTCTGGTGACATCTTTAGGATTCTCTGTATAGTATTACGTCATCTGCAATGACAGTTTTACTTCTTCTTTTCCAATTTGTATTCCTTTTATTTCTTTTACTTCTCTGATTGCTGTGGCTAGGACTTCCAAAACTATGTTGAATAAGAGTGGTGAGAGTGGACATCCTTGTCTTGTTCCTGATCTTAGAGGAAATGGTTTCCATTTTTCACTGTTGAGAATGATGTTTGCTGTGGGTTTGTTGTATATGGCCTTTATTATGTTGAGGTAGATTCCCTCTATGCCCACTTTCTGGGGAGTTTTTATCATAAATGGGTGTTGAATTTTGTCAAAAGCTTTTCCTGCATCTATTGAGATGATCATATGGTTTTTATTCTTCAATTTGTTAATATGGTGTAACACATTGATTGATTTGCGTATATTGGAGAATCCTTGAATCCCTGGGATAAATCCCACTTGATCATGGTGTATGACCCTGTCAATGTGTTGTTGGATTCTGTTTGCTAGTATTTTGTTGAGGATTTTTGCATCTACATTCATCAGTGATATTGGTCTGTAATTTTCTTTTTTTGTAGTATCTTTGTCTGGTTTTGGTATCAGGGTGATGGTGGCCTCATAGAATGAGTTTGGGAGTGTTCCTTCCTCTGCAATTTTTTAGAAGAGTTTGAGAAGGATGGATGTTAGCTCTTCTCTAAATGTTTGATAGAATTCACCTGTGAAGCCATCTGGTCCTGGACTTTTGTTTGTTGGAAGATTTTTAATCACAGTTTCAATTTCATTACTTGTGATTGGTCTGTTCATATTTTCTATTTCTTCCTAGTTCAGTCTTGGAAGGTTATACCTTTCTAAGAAATTGTCCATTTCTTCCAGGTTATCCATTTTATTGGCATAGAGTTGCTTGTAGTAGTCTCTTAGGATGCTTTGTATTTCTGCGCTGTCTGTTGTAACTTCTCCTTTTGCATTTCTAATTTTATTGATTTGAGTCCTCTCCCTCTTTTTCTTGATGAGTCTGGCTAATGGTTTATCAATTTTGTTTATTTTCTCGAAGAACCAGCTTTTAGTTTTATTGATCCTTGCTATTGTTTTCTTTATTTCTATTTCATTGATTTCTGCTCTGATCTTTATGATTTCTTTCCTTCTGACTTTGGGTTTTGTTTGTTCTTCTTTCTCTAGTTCCTTTAGATGTAAGGTTAGATTGTTGATTTGAGATTTTTCTTGTTTCTTGAGGTAGGCTTGTATAGCTATAAACTTCCCTCTTAGGACTCTTTTTGCCCCATTCCATAGGTTTTGGATTGTCGCGTTTTCATTGTCATTTGTCTCTAGGTATTTTTTGATTTCCTCTTTGATTTCCTCAGTGATCTCTTGGTTATTTAGTAATGTATTGTTTAGCCTCCATGTGTTTGTATTTTTTACAGTTTTTTTCCTGTAATTGATTTCTAATCTCATAGCGTTGTGGTCAGAAAGGATGCTTGATATGATTTCAATTCTCTTAAACTTACTGAGGCTCGATTTGTGACCCAAGGTGTGATCTATCCTGGAGAATGTTCCGTGTGCACTTGAGAAGAAAGTGTAATCTGCTATTTTTGGATGGAATGTCCTATAAGTATCAATTAAAACTATCTGGTCTATTGTGTCATTTAACGCTTGTGTTTCTTATTAATTTTCTGTGTGGATGATCCGTCCGTTAGTGTAAGTGAGGTGTTAAGGTCCCCCACTATTACTGTGTTACTGTCGATTTCCTCTTTTAGAGCTGTTAGCAGTTGCCTTATGTTACTGAGGTGCTCCTATGTTGGGTGCATATATGTTTATAATTGTTGTTATATCTTCTTCTTGGATTGACCCCTTGATCATTATATAGTGTCCTTCCTTGTCTCTTGTAACATTCTTTATTTTAAAGTCTGTTTTATCTGATATGAGTATTGCTACTCCAGCTTTCTTTTGATTTCCATTTGCATGGAATATCTTTTTCCATCCCCTCACTTTCAGTCTGTAGGTGTCCCTAGGTCTGAAGTGGGTCTCTGTAGATAGCATATATATGGGTCTTTTTTTGGTATCCATTCAGCGTGCCTGTGTCTCTTGGTTGGAGCATTTAATCCATTCACGTTTAAGGTAATTATTGACATGTATGTTCCTATTATCATTTTCTTATTGTTATGGGTTTGTTTTTGTAGGTCCTTTCCTTCTGTCTTTCCGACTTAGAGAAGTTCCTTTAGCATTTGTTGTAGAGCTGCTTTGTTGGTGCTGAATTCTCTTAGCTTTTGCTTGTCTGCAAAGCTTTTGATTTCTCCATTGAATTTGAATGAGATCCTTGCTGGGTAGAGTAATCTTGGTTGTAGGTTCTTCCCTTTCATCACTTTAAATATATCATGCCACTACCTTCTGGCTTGCAGAGTTTCTGCTGAGAAATCAGCTGTTAACCTTATGGGAGTTCCCTTGTATGTTATTTGTCGTTTTTCCCTTGCTGCTTTCAATAATTTTTCTTTGTCTTTAATTTTTGCTAATTTGATTACAGCTTGTCTCGGCTTGTTTCCCCTTGGGTTTATCCTTTGTGGGACTCTCTGTACTTCCTGGACTTGGGTGGCTATTTCCTTTCCCGTGTTAGGTAAGTTTTCGACTATAATCTCTTCAAATATTTTCTCAGGTCCTTTCTCTCTCTCTTCTCCTTCTGGGACCCCTATAACGCGAATGTTGTTGTGTTTAATGTTGTCCCAGAGGTCTCTTAGGCTGTCTTCATTTCTTTTCATTCTTTTTTCTTTATTCTGTTTTGCAGCAGTGAATTCCACCATTCTGTCTTCCAGGTCCCTTATCCGTTCTTCTGCCTCAGTTATTCTGCTATTGATTCCTTCTAGTGTATTTTTCATTTCAATTATTGTATTGTTCATCTCTGTTTGTTTGTCCTTTAATTCTTCTAGATCTTTATTAAATATTTCTTGCACCTTCTTGATCTTTGCCTCCATTCTTTTTCTGAGGTCCTGGATCATCTTCACTATCATTATTCTGAATTCTTTTTCTGGAAGGTTGCCTATCTCCACTTCATTTAGTTGTTTTTCTAGGGTTTTATCTTGTTCCTTCATCTGCTACATAGCCCTCTGCCTTTTCATCTTGTCTGTGTTTCTGTGAATGTGGTTTTTGTTCCACAGGCTGCAGGATTGTAGTTCTTCTTGCTTCTGCTGTCTGCCTTCTGGTGGATGAGGCTGTCTAAGAGACTTGTGCAAGTTTCCTGATGGGAGGGACTGGTCGTGGGCAGAGCTGGCTGTTGCTCTGGTGGGTAGAGCTCAGTAAAACTTTAATCTGCTTGTCTGCTGATGGGTGGGCCTGGGTCCCCTCCCTGTTGGTCGTTTGGCCTGAGGCGACCCAACACTGGAACCTACCCGGGCTCTTTGGTGGGGCTAATGGCAGACTCTGGGAGGGCTCAGGCCAAGGAGTACTTCCCAGAACCTCTGCTGTCAGTGTCCTTGTCCTCATGGTAAGACAGAGCCACCCCCCGCCTCTGCAGGAGGCCCTCCAACACTAGCAGGTAGGTCTGGTTCAGTCTCCTCTGGGCTCACTGCTCCTTCCCCCGGGTTCTGATTTGCACACTACTTTGTGTGTGCCCTCCAAGAGTGGAGTCTCTGTTTCCCCCAGTCCTGTTTGAAGTCCTGCAATCAAATCCTGCTAGCCTTCAAAGTCTGATTCTCTAGGAATTCCTCCTCCCATTGCTGGACCCTCAGATTGGGAAGCCTGACGTGGGGCTCAGTACCTTCACTCCAGTGGGTGGACTTCTGTGGTATAAGTGTTCTCCAGTTTGTGAGTCACCCACCCAGCAGTTATGGGATTTGATTTTATTGCGATTGCGCCCCTCCTATCGTCTCACTGTGGCTTCTCCTTTGTCTTTGGATGTGGGGTATTTTTTTGTGTGAGTTCCAGTGTCCTCCTGTTGATGATTGTTCAGCAGTTAGTTGTGATTCTAGTGTTCTCGCAAGAGGGAGTGAGAGCACGTCCTTCTACTCCACTATCTTGAACCACTCTCCAATATATGTTGTTTATTCATTAACATTCAACTCATGGCCAACAGCACTATAACTCATACCTGAACCAATCTTATCTAAAACATTGTTTTTTTCCATAAGGCACATCACAACCTTCTTGCACTTAGGAACACTAGACAGCACTTCATTATTACAAAATGGGAGCATTTTAAAGAGCAAAATCACCCACAAAAAGACCCCAGATGCAAAAATAATATAGCAAAGATGCAAAAAATGTGGCAGTAAATATACCACAAAATGGACACTTGTTTACAGTGTCAGAGCTGACAACGAGATGGCAGAAAATTGCCTTGTTCAACCTCAGCTGGGTATGTATGCATTGGTCAACTCAAATTTTTTATCACTTTGCCTGTACAAATACAGTAAGTGAAATGGGACAAAGCTTCCTGTTCTTAATGAGATTCAGCCATATTTCTTAACTAAGCTCTGCCTTAGTTGCTACAAGTTTATAGTTAGTTTCCAGAGTTCCAAAAAAGTTGATACTTAGAATTTTTGCTGGTTTTTGTTTTGTTTTTATGAAGAGGTGGACTTGGAATTCTTCATATCACTATTTTATTTGCTATTCCCTTTGTATAATTTTTTTAAATAAAAATATAGTTGGCCTTTGAACAACACAGCTTTGTACTGCATGGGTTCATTTACATGCGTATTGCTTCAATAAACACATACCACAGTACTACATGATCTGTGGTTGGTTGAATCCGTGGATGTGGAACTGCAGATACAGAGGGTTGATTATAAAGTTATCTGTGTATTTTCAACTGTCCCCCACCCCCTGCATTGTTCAAGGGCCAACTGTATTCCTCTCTTTCCAGTGGCCTTACATCATTCATTTCCATGTATTTTTCTAGAGGGGAAAAAAGATTTTAAGTGAAAAACATTGTAAGCAAATTAAAGGTCTGCTCAAATTTCCCTGGACTGATAGATTATTTTTTTAAGTGTAGTAATAGTAAGAAGAATAAGAATAAGAATATCTGTCTTCCCTGAAGCAATTATTATGTGCTAGGCATTGCCTGTGTGCTTTATATGTGTTATCTCAATCCATGCAACAATGTGCTGTGGTGACTTTTGTTATCCTCATTTTATAAATGAGAAAACTGAGATTTAAAGGGATTAAATTAAAGGTCATATAAGTAGCAAGGGTCAGAGATGTGATTCACATCAATGTCAGTTTGATTCCAGAATGTTTTTCTTAACCATGATGCCAGAAGAGGAAGCAATTCAGAATTTCATAATATCTGACTTTGATGTGTGGGTCATTTGTTGTTAACCACTACTATTAAAATTTATATATTAGATATTAATATATTGGGAGAAAACTAGGATGATGATCATCTGAATACACCAATCAAGAAGTATTCACTGAATACTTCTCAGGTGTCAGTTTTGTGCTAGACATTTCTTAGGGTAAAATTTGATTACTATCTTCAAGAACCCAATTATCTACCAAGGAAGTGAGAATAACTGTGAGAAATAATTAAGCTCTAAACTGTAAGATACTAAGGATAAAATTCAAAGGGAGTTTAGAGAAAAAAGGTCATGGGTCACAGGTTGAAGTGCAAAAGAAGGACTTCATAAAACCATTGAAATAAACTTGAAGAATGAAGAGGATTGAACACGGCTTAGAAACTTTTCGATTCATAGCTTAATTTGACAAGTCCATTTAAAAACATTTTTCTAATGCAGACTCTATTCAAGGCATTGGAACTGTAAAAGATAAAGCTAGACTCTACCCTTAAAGACTTCAAATAGTTTTTTTAAGTATATAATGCAAAATACTGTGTCGTGGATTTGTATGAAGTGCTACAGACAAATGTAAGAAAGAATTACACCTTTCTGTAGGAATCAAAGACAATTCTTAAAAGTCCAGAGAGCAAATTGCTTTCAAGCTGGCTCTAAAGGATGAGGTAGTAGCAGTTGATTCTACTACACTTAACACTACTGGGTGGACCCAGCCTTCCTGGGGATTGGTAAGGGGATGCCAACAAGCTTGCTCTCATTTTTCATACCAGATGAGCTAGCTTTTTCCTTCTTGGTCTATAGTCTCTTTTATGCAGAAGAGGTAAGACAATGTGGGTGGGCAGCTACAGGATTTATTGACTCTATGAAATCAGCGAGAGCCAGAGAGAGAATAAAAAGATCTTAACTACTCAGGAAATTCTTGGATTTACATACTAAAATTTTTAAAAACAAAACATGTATCCCTTATTTTGTTTGCTTTCTTTCCTCGATCTAGATTCCTAGGTCTTCCTTCAGTCAGAATTAGAATATCACAAATGCTGTTAGGACTGTACTTCTCCAGGTTCTTCATATTTGTATGGCATTGTAACGTAGAGAGGGATTTAGTGTCCCAGACAACCTTATTTGGCACCTGCATACTCCTTCCTTGATGGTGGCACTTAATTATCTTAAAGCTGGTTGGTTTCCTTCCAAGTGCACTGCAAACCATATTGTTAATCTTGTAAATGCCAGTTGGGGTTAAGCTGACTTGACTTTTATTTTTCACTGTCCTTGTACTTTGGGTTCAGCTTATTTGGCAAAGCTGATTTTTCTTTGCTTATGTCTATTTCTAATGCACTATTAGAAGACTTAAAAATTTCTTTTTACATCCCATCAGCAATTCTCCGGGAGCACAGGTTTGCAGAATAGCAGTCCAAGTAGAAAGATAAGCAAAGGCACAGGGTTTAGAAAGACCTGTGCACAGAACACGGGGTTTTCAGAGTGGGTAAAGTAGAAACCTGTTAGGAACTGGAGATCAAGGTGAGAAAGTAGCTAACAGTCAGGTTATATATACATAAACCCAAGGCATTTGGACTTTATTCTTTTAAATAAATGGAATACTGACAGATTTGTGAATCATACAGATTCACTCCTTTAGCAGAATAGAGGAAGTGTTAGAAAGGCAAGTGGCCATAGTGTTAGGGGCACTAGTGTTAAGGTTATTAAAATAGTCACCAGGGATTAATCTATCTCTATTTGTATTCTAATGTGGTAGGGATTTTTTTTTAATTAGTCAAAATTGGACAGAAAAGAAGTGGTGTAAGAAAGGAAGGAAATATTGGTTTAATTATAAACAATCATCATTTACTTTTTATAATTATTGATGTGGCTAACAGAATTATATATTTGTTACGAAAGTTAAAAGTAAAGGTTGTATCCTTATACATTTTTCTTGTATGAAAATGTCAACATTAAAAATATTTTCACTGACATACAATTTAAAGATTGTAGCCTAACTTTTGCTTTCATTTTTTTTCTCCATGAATATTGCTACCTTTCCCTCCCCCTGCAAATGGAAATCAGTTACCCAACTTTTACAGGAGTTGAATTGTATTCTGTGAGCTACTCCCTTCTTCTTGTATCATCTTGTTTTCTGACCAGCAGCACTTTTTGCTTCTCTTACAACTTCCTTTGAGAACCTATAAAAACTTTGAAGAATAATAGATTAGGTAATACTGCACTTTCCTATTATATTGGCATTCTGGTCTTCACATGAATTGTGGTCAGATTTACCTATGTCTCATCACAGATACTACTGTTGCTATTTTACAGATTATATTTTCATATAACACCTTTTATATTCAGGATATGTGCTGAATATTTTATCTATAATTGCTCACAAGAACCCTGAGAGGATTGTGAGTGAATTATACCTCAAAAAATAAAAGCTAAACCTGAGAGACAAGGAACTTCTTATGACTAGAGTTTACAAACTGAGGTTCGTAAAATTACTGTTTACTCAGAAAAATACAAAAAAAATTAAGACCCAGATGAATGATAGTTAAGTCTCATTTAATAATACCTAAAGCCATGTTATCTCACTCAGAATATTTTCTTATATTTTTAATAGATTGGTGGCTATCCAAAGTGCAGCTGTTTTGCTCGGAAAAAGACTCTAGGAAAAAGACTCTTGTATATGATATGTGTAGAAGATAATGTCACAAATCAATAGGGGAAAATGATTATTCAATAAACAATTACTGAAAAATTTGTTATATATTTAGGGAAAAAGAATTATCTAAATACATACCTCACAGGATGCATAGAAAGTTATAGATAGTTTAGAAAGTAAAAAAAAAAAACTCAAAGTATTAAAAAGAAACTAAAATGAAAAGACATTGATTTTTTATTATAGTTCTAGAAATGTGAAGAACTTCCCAAGTTTAGAATCAATGGAGTGCATCTCAGAGGAAAGTGTTGATAGATTTAACTGTGTAATTAATACCTTCTATTTGCTATCAAAAAAAACCCAAAATAAAGCAATAAACCTCACATCTACCCACAGCATCATTTTTAATAGAAATATAAAAATAAACCTAAACAGCCAATAATGGAGTATGGGTTGAAGACATTATCATCCACCCAGTTAATGGAATAGTAGAGACATGACAAGTGATGTTTATAAAGAATCCAAAATGACACATGAAGGCCATATATTTTAATATGAAAAAACAAAGATAGATTAAAAAAAACTGTATACACCAAATGGGTACAATATGTACAATTTACTTCAGATATTTTTAATTTAAAAACATTTTAGGGCTTCCCTGGTGGCGCAGTGGTTGAGAGTCCGCCTGCCGATGCAGGGGACACGGGTTTGTGCCCCAGTCCGGGAGGATCCCACATGCCGCAGAGCGGCTGGGCCCGTGAGCCATGGCCGCTGAGCCTGCGCGTCCAGAGCCTGTGCTCCACAACGGGAGAGGCCACAACAGTGAGAGGCCCGCATACTGCAAAAAAAAACCCAAAAAAACAAAAAAAACATTTTAAGTATACCTGTTACACAATAGCAACCATTTTAGCATTTACATCTTTCTTTTTCAAGTCCTACTTAAGAAACCATCTCTCATCAAAGTCTCTTTGTTTTTGTTTTAGGTTAATTTATTTTTGTTTGTTCTTTTTAACTTCAAATCATCCCAGTTTTTAAACTCAAACTTTGAAACTACTTAAACTTTCTAAATCAGGTATTAAAAACAAAAGGTAAATGACTGACATGGTTTAAAATTCAGGAAACGCAAATTTTTGTCTCCTAGATTCTTGGTTATAACCCCGGTGGGAAATCATTTTACGTTTATTTGCCATGCCGTATTTATGTCTTTCCTTTAACTCAGCATGTTGTTCTGGCACTTATCCAAGTGCTGGTCAGGTCCATCAGACTCTTGTAACAATGTGTGATTCTAAACAGGAGATGCTGACCCAGGAGACACCACCTCCAGAGAGACCTTAGAACCCAGGGAACAGAAGTCATTAACCCTACAGATGCTGTGAACACCAAAACCTCTCCAGTCCTACAGCAGGGTGCTTTTCACCACACAGGGAAGACTTAGGTTTTTACATTAGGTCAGCTACTTAAAACAAATGTACATGAAACAGAAAAGGACGTTCTAGACAATGATTGAAACACAGCATGGAAAATTGAACAAAAATAGTATATTTTCCTTCTTACTTTGGTAATTAATTATTTCTTTTTTAAAAAAATTTATTTATTTATATTTGGTTGCATTGCGTCTTCATTGCTGTGCATAGGCTTTCTCTATTTGTGTCTAGCAGGGGCTACTCTTCCTTGCGGTGCACAGGCTTCTCATTGCGGTGGCTTCTCTTGTTGCATATCACGGGCTCTAGGAGCACAGGCTTCGGTAGTTGTGGCATGCGGTCTCAGTAGTGGTGGTTCGCGGGCTCTAGAGCGCAGGCTCAGTAGTTGTGGCGCACGGGCTTAGTTGCTCCACGACACATGGGATCTTCCCGGACCAGGGCTCGAACCCGTGTCCCCTGCATGGGCAGGTGGATTCTTAACCACTCTGTTGCCAGGGAAGTCCCGGTACTTAATTATTTCTAATTTAAAAAGATATTTGTCTAGTTGGGCCTTATTACATCTGCTCTCATTTGTACTCACATGTAACTGTTCCTTGGGTTTCTGGGTTTCAGCCCTGACCCTGTAAACCTCCCTCTCTCCTCTGAATAATTCTAACTCCATAATGCAGTATTAAATCCATTGATTTTCTCTTGCCCTGTTTGTTTATACATATATTATACATATACACATATATATACACACACATACATATGTATATATAGAACATATATATTCTATTTCTGTTCTACACATATAGAATATATATATATATAAAACTGCTGGTTATGACATGGGGAATTAGAAATAGAATATACATATATATATATTATAGGAATAGAATATTCTATTATAGAATAGAATATAAATATTCTATTTCTATTATACATATATATTGTCCTTCTAATCCCCCATGTCATAACCAGAAGTACCTTAGTCACATTATGTTTGACAGCTAAGACTGTTGACTTTTCAGCAGTGCACACAAAGGGCAAAATAGGTTTGACGATTTATCTAAAATGTTCCACTTTTTTCTCTGTTCCCCACCCCCTACCCTCCAGTTAGGTCACAGCTTCCTTGCTTTTTGCATTCTCTCAGGCATTTTACTATTTCTTGGCTCTTTTTGTTTCTTGGGATATTTTAGTATTTAACATAGGCCATAAGATAATTCCTTCTTTTTTTTCTTTTCTCAACCTACTGCATGTTAACTTACTGATTGTTTTCACCTCAGTTTTCTGGAATTTGTCTTCATTTGATGGGACCATAATGGGTAAAATCTAGATCATTTGATTTATCCCACGTTGAAGTCAGGGATATTTTCTTAAGGTGGTTGCTTTGACATTTTATTTCACCTACTTACCTACACACACATGTGCATGCACACGCACACACACACACACACACTTTTTTCCTTCTTTTTCCTCCTCTTTCCTGAGCTCCTCCTTGCCATTTATGGACTCTTTCCTTGTTAAAATATTTCTAACCCATATGCACACCCATGTTCATAGCAGAAGTATTCGCAATAACCACGAGGTAGAAGCAAAGCCAAGTATTTATTGATGGAATTAATGAACAAAATGTGGAATATACATGCATTTGGATATTATTCAGTCTTAAAAAGGAAGGAAATCCTGTCACAGGCTATAACTTGGATGAGTCTTAAAGACATTGTACTAAGTGAAATAAGCCAGTCACAAAAGACAAATACAACATGATTCCATTTACATGAGGTATTTAAAGTAGTCACATTCTTAGAAACAGAAAGTAGAATGGTGGTCACCAGGGACTGGGGGAAAAAGGGAAGAAAGGGAGTTGTTTAATGAGTGTAGAGTTTGAAATACGCAAGATTCAAAATTCTGGAGGTCGGTTTCACAACAGTGTGCATATCCTTGACACTACTGAATTATACACTTAAAAATGGTTAAGAGGATGCTATATACCAAAAATATCCCCTCAAAATTCATATGTTGAAATCCTAACCCCCAATATAATGATCTTAAGAGATGGGGCCTTTGGGAAGGTGATCAGGTCATGAGAGTGGAGCTCTCATGAATGAGATTAGTGTCCTTGTAAAAGAAAACCCCACAGCTCCCTCACCCCTTCCTCTGAGAACACAGTGAGAAGCAGGCCGTCTCCAGCCTTGAAGAAGACCCTCACCAGAACTCAGACTTCCAGCCTCCAAAACTGTGAGAAATACATTTCTGTTCTTTATAATCCACACAATCTATGGTATCTTTGTTAGAGCAGCCTGAATGCACTAAGACAGGTGGTAAATTTTATGTTAAGTGTTTTTTCGGCCACAATAAAAAAATAAAAATAAATACAAAAGAAGGAAATATATACATTTCTGATCCTAGACGCAGATGTGCTGGTTTCTATGTCACTTCCCATTGAGCCCAGTTATTGGGCAGTTTAGTTGTGATAGCTGACAAATTGCCACATAATTAACCTACAGCCTTTGCTTTAAACAGGAGCTTTCCCACCCCTGTCTCCCAATAGAGAGAGGTTGTACTTTTCTTGGAGCACTTAGTCTATTGTATTTATAACTATCTGTCTCTCCTCCTCCCCCACCTGATTGTGGCAGGCTGGGATGGTGTTCTATTCAATGTTGTATCCCAGAAGGCTGGGCATGTAGCAGGTGCTCAGTAAATATTTAAATGAGACATTGCTGTAATTGAAAGAGCATTGGCCCCAGCATTAGGGACCTTTGTTCTAGTCCCATTTCCACCACGTTCTGCCCTCCTCAGATATTGATTGATTGATCTGTAAAGAGGGAAGTTTGGACTAAGTATTCTCTAAACTCTATCCTAGCTCTCAATTTCTATTCTTATACATGAGTGGATCTGAAAGAACACCATGAGAAGGCAAAATGATGACCCAGCCACAAATTTGAATACTTACTATTGGAATCTAAGCCTAGAAGTACTAGAGTAGCTTTGGGGCAGTAACAGAATCCTTATATGGGCAATAAAACAAAATCCAAGGTAGGACTAAGACACATTTTTTTTTAATGATCACCCTGCATGCATTTGGGGGGCAAGGAGGGAAGTGATCATCTTCTGTAGGTACTTAAAAAAAACAACATTCTATAAAACTCTTCATGGTCTTCTTGAAGAAATTAATTTCCCCATTTCCTACTCTTTCAGTACCAGATAACTTTCAGGGTAGACGGAAAAGACTATTCTGCTGTGAAAACATCACTTTCTTACTTTACTTTTTCCTTAAGAAAGGGCTGTGGGCATACATAACATAATGTTAAGTTTGACAAGGTAGTGGGCCTCATGACATGAGACAATTATATTAATTACTTTTCTTGAAAGTATTTTCTTGAAAGTATCTAGTACTTACGTCATATTCTGGAAACACAAGTAAGTACTTTCTCCTCATCTAGAAACTAAGTCGAATGCATAGATATATGCAGAGATTTCCAGTGCCTTGAATCTTCAGGGTGTTTGAAAATGTCTGAAATTTCTTTAAAGAGCATATTAACATGTATCCAAAAAGTTAGACTGTAATACTATTTAACTGCTCCATTTTTCCATTATGGGTCTGTCAGCAGGAATATGTTGCCCTATAGTACATGACAAGTGAAAACGCTGGTAACATTGTTCTTCATAGACAGAAAAAATACCAAAGAAGCAATTTCTTAGCTAAAATGTCACCTGTTAGCTGTATAGGGCTCACTGTATTTTGTTGCCCTGGTAACGGATGGTGTAAAATGACTCCTTTGCACCGCTCCATCAGAGTGATTGCATCTTGTTTTTTCCATCATTTTACAAGAGGCTGTTTTCATTCTCCCTTCCTGGCCGTATTAAGTGTAAAGAGATTGAATTACTGTGCTGTACCCTCTCCATCCGATGTGGATTTAAGAGTTGATATTGATGTACTGAGAACTGTGTGCTTCTTCAAGAAAAAAAAAAAAGCTACAAATTATAATGAATTTGACTTTTATGTATCGACCATTCAAGAGTTGAAGGAGGGTTTGTGCACCCAAGGGATAGACATGGCCTGATCAGCATTTTTCACTCGAATGAATCCAATTGATAAAGCAGTATACTCAGCGTCACTTTGCTTGATCTCCAGGTTTAACAATAGTCATGCTAAAAGTAGATATATTACTCTATAAATTTCACCCATTAAAAAAATGTGCTAGCCGTAGCTTTCTACAGCTGCACTCCTTCCAACTTTTAACTGAGCAGGGCAAAAAGGAGGCCCGTTCCAAAATTGTGCTGAGACCGTGCAAGTGTGAGCAATGTGTATTCAGGTATGGATTCATGATAGCCAGGAGCCAGACACCACTTTACTCCGTTGACCCAAACCACAGAATCAGAAAGCACTTCCTGTGAAAACCGGCTCCTTTCTCTCTTTTAAATGGAAAATTACTCTCCGAAGTGACACACTGCTTTATAATTATCCAACTGTTTCACTCTGTCACTATGAACAACTTAATGCCTCAAAAGTGATTTGGCTGAAAATTTCATTTGTCCCAGATTTGAAATAAGAGAGTAATTTTCTGAAAGCAAGGGTTTTCGTTAATATACTTTGGGTAATTTAATTTTTGATCATTGCTGCATAATACTTGACATTCCACTACAGGTTTTTGTTTTTGTTTTTGTTTTAACTTAGAATTATCTAGACAAAACAAATGAGAGTGTGAGGGGAAAAAAAAGATAGAAGAGGACATTTCAAGAGAATGTGAAAGTCTCCATACCCTGCCCTGGGGGGGAGGGGGGGAATGGGGTTATCTCTCTTATTTACTTAACACTTAGGACATAAGAAAAAGACCTCTAGTTAATTGCATTTCTTGAATGGTAATTCCCTTTTAGAATTTTATATAAAAGACTGTTTTGAAGTTCTACTGCTTGATCATAATTTAGAGAGGCAAGAGTGTCTATCCTCAGTGCTAATTTGGATAACTGTGTGTTTAGACTTTTTAAGTGACTTCAGCCATGATGATAAATGATCATTCCCCTTCATAGGGGAGACACTGCAAACATTTAAATAGCTAACTAATGACCTTTTATTGTTTGATTATTCTTAATATGTGTACAACAGGAAACTGTGGTATTGATTTGCTCTTCTAGTCTTTTCTGGTAAGTTGGCTATCAAAGGTTCTTTGCTTTGAATCAATCAGTCTCTCTCTGTCTTTGCCTCTCTGTGTCTCTCCTTTCTGTCTGTCTCTGTCTCTCTCTCTCTCTCCTCTGTTGTCATCTACGCCCTGCTGCCTCTTAATCCAATTCCCTGAATATACCAGAAATTCACTAACATAAGGTCTCTTGAGCCCAAAGGGACCTCAAAAAAAACCCAGCTCAGCTTTGAAACATCCATTTTCATTGACTTCTTCCTGTCACTGCAATTATGTGTCTCTGTCCCTGTAGTTAACACCCTAAGACAGTGTGGTTCTCTAAGTGTGGTCCCTGGACCAGTAGCATCAGCATCACTTGGGAACTAGTTAGAAATGCAGATTATCAGGGGCTGTCTATAACCCCAGAGCTATATAGGACCAGAAACTCTGGAGAGCGGACCCAGTGATCTATGATTTTAACAAGTCCTTCAGGTGATTCTGATGCTGTTTGGACCACTATTCTGAACCTCAGTTTGTTCAGAATTAGCCCATTCTAGTGATTAAAGCTATATTGCATCTACAGTCATGGGTGAAACCAATTGATTTCAAGTCACAAAGCCACATCTATGACAAGTGGCTTTAGTGATCTGTGTACCCCCCCCCCAGAGTTCATTCATTCTTATCTTATGAATCTTACAGAGTTTCGGGCAAAGAACACCTTAAAGTACCGTTAAGCAAGACCGACCAAGCCCTAAGTTTAAGGGGAACTGAGGGGAAAATACTGTCAGAATCTGTTTCGAGACTGGATTCTATTGATTCTGCTGCTAACTCTATCTGTTCTTCAGTAGCTCATGTAGCCTCTGTCTCCTCATTTGCAAATGGGAATAAAACCATCTAAGTCATGGTTCTCTTCATAAGAGATCAGATGATAGCTGAGGATATGCTTTTTAAATTATAAAGAGCTACACAAATACAAAAAGATACTATTAATATTATCTTAATATTACTATTATTAGTATTAGTAATACTATTAATATTATCATTTTTTTATCTTTAACAATAGCTTTAGAGTAATTACAAAGGATTTAGATAATGAACTACTGCTGACATCACGTCTTTCTCTTCTCAGTATGTCCTGGAGAAAGCAGGGATTTTTTTGGTAAAGAGTTTTTTCCTCTCTCTCTCTTTTTTTTTTTTTTCCTTTTTCTATTTGGGCTCTGGACTCACTGTATAAATAGCCTGGCGCATAATACCACCTGCTTGGAAGATGGCGTGAAAGAGCAGCTCTCATTTTGTGCTCTATCACATAACTAGTTCCTCACCCATTTTTTCAGAACGATAAGAGAGCTGCCAGGTGTAAGTGCCTTGTAAATATATTTCCTTTGCAAGATTACAGGACATGGAGAAACTGACAACCGTAGATAGTCCTTTCTGGAATGTGTCATATCTTCCTGGGCTGGGGGTAATCGAGTGAGAAGTTTTTGGGTGATTAGGACACTAAGATCAAAGAATTATACATATGTGGATGGGAGCTCACAGCCCTCCCTCCGAGGTCCACCACCCTCCCCCCACGCGCCCACATAAATATATCAGAGACTGAAATATTTTGAGAAGCACTGTCCAATAGAAAATAATGCAAGCCACATATGTCACTTAACATTTTTCTCAGGGCCACATTAAAAAAGTATTAGAAAACAGGTGAAACTGATTTTAAGAATATATTTGATTTAACTCAGTATATCCAAATTATTATCAGGTTAGCCTTAAGCAATGTAAACATTAATACAGTAGTTTACATTCTCTTTATCATACTGAGTCTTTGAAATCCCGTATGTATTTTATACTGAAGGGCACATCTCCATTTGTATTTTATACTCAAGGGCCCAGCAGCCACATGGGCTGAGTGTAGCTACCGTACTGAACAACAGAAGTTCAGAGAATCTTAATTTTAAAACACAGATTGGTAAAACATTAATGGTTTCACAGAAAAGTTGAAACCCCTTCAGAGTGTGTTTGAGCAGCCACTTCTGCTGCTTGTGTGCCCTTTTCGTTGTTCTTCCTCTTCCCGACACATACACACTCACATACACACACACACACACACACACACACACACACACACAATCTCACTGTACTTTCATGGGACACACTCACCTGGCCGAAATTCTCTTCTCCTTTCCTGTTTCAGATGCTGTTGCTCTTGTCTATCTGGCCAAGTGAGACCTCCTGTGTATCATCTGTAAAGGGAAGGCGCTTACGCATCCTTGGATTATTGAATGCACTGCATGCACACCAAATTGTGCTTCTGTCCTCTCCCAAAGCAAAAGACTGAAAGTTGCCTCTTTACAGGCTTGAAGCTGTTTCTGTTTACCATGTCCTTGATCTTGTTCAGGCAAAAGAGAGAGAGAAGAATGAGAAAAGAGATTCTGAGGAATAATTAGACCATCTTCCCACATCATCCCCAACCTTCAGAGGAACAGAGACTCTGCTTAGAGGGGCAAACCTAGTCCCTCAGGCCTCCTAAACAGAAACAGTGTTCATGTTTTGAAAAAAATGAAAATTTCCAGGGAAGCATGGTACAATTCAAACCAAGTCACCTTAGAATCACTTAAAACCTTATGAGCCTTTAAAATTTAGTATGTGTTAATTTTACTAGAAAGTCTGTAAAAATACCTCTGCTGCCAACATAAAGCCTTTTTTTTTTTTTTTTTTTGAAAAAGGAATATTTAGCTTTCGATAAGTGGAATCTCTTTGGGGACAGATAATGACCATCATGGGTAAGCCCTGCAGCACCATTACATCCCACTACCTCTTCCCCGCAATCCCATGTCCAGGGAACATCTTCCTAACTGCCCCTGACGGTGTGACCCAGCCTGGTCACGTGTCCTGGCACCCTGGCGTGTGTGTGCACATGTGGCGCTCTGCCAGACAGTGCTGGCTAGTGTAGCCCTGCTGGTCTGACACAGCGGATAAAATGCATGGTGCACTGCGACTGTAAACATGCCTCTTCTTATTCACAGCCTGCAAAGGCTGGAGGGCCATTACATCTGAACTGGGTAATTTTTTTTTTTAGATCTCCAAAGGCAGGGTTCCCGCATCAAAGGCACCTCAGAGCAGGGCCTCTGGTGCCAGCTGGCAGTGAAATGTTGACGATTGCAAGAGGACCCAGGACCTCACTCATGGACTGAGTCTTTGAGGACTTAAAAATAATTTCACTTAACTTGTTTTAAAACAGAGCATTGGGTCTATTATGCCAACCTGTTTGAAGAAGGAAATATTTACTTTAAAAGGTCCTTTTGGTTCCCATTTTCTCTCTTAGTTTTTCTCCCCTGTTTTATGCTCGCTGCACTTTTAGAGGTTTCAGCAAACTTCAAAACCATGTGACGCTATACCAAATGAATTTGTTCTAGTTCATTTGCAGTTTGCAAATTTGTTTGGATGTAGATGTAAATATAAACACCACACACACACACACACACACACACACACACACATTCAAAACTTAAAGCTCAAAGGAAAGGAGTCAGTTGAGTCCACAAATTGCACCAATGAATTGTGCAATATGCTGCTGGCATCTTGCAGAGGAACAATACCACAAAATGCGGCAAGGTAGATTTCCTTGAGAATAAAAGCTCCAGTGCAAAAATGTAAAGGAAGTAGTCTTTGCCCAAAGCATTATGAATCAACCCAAAACAGAAGAAAAGGAATAAAGGAGCTATTGCAAGGAGGAGAGGGAGGTAGACAGAGGTAGGAAATGGCAGCGGATGCCGCTCGACCGCTACAGAATCTGCACAGTAAATTGCTGTGCTTTAAGGAGAAGTAGCAATCAGCACCGATTGAAATATCCCTCAATGCAGTTTTAATGACATTCCTCTTCTCCCTCTTGTGTCTGGCGTGATAGGCCATCATCGGAAATGTGCACCGTCATGCAGGATATACTTTCTAAAGACAGGAAGACCCCTGAATATGATCCTAGACCAAGAGCCTTCTGTGTGTACGAAGCATGTATCCTGTATCACACAGGGTCCGGTGCTAAGAAGGGCTTCAGGCTTGATTAAATGTTCTGATGTCACCATCTTGAACTTGAAATTCTTAATAATTTTGAACAAGTGCTTGTGCATTTTCATTTTACACTAGGTCCCACAAATTATGTCCTAGGTGGACAATATATAGCTATCTAGTTAGGGAATGTCCAATTGAAAAATATCGTCTTCGCAGCTTCCCTGACTAGGTAACCCGGAGCAGGAAAAATGAAAACAACAAATAGAATATTGTCACATCTTATGAGGATATTCCTGCCCCTGTCCTAGTTGGTTACCAAAATAACTGTCAAAAAGCAGTCAGCATTGCTAGACCCCATCTTTGATGCAAAGCTCCATCAGGGCTGTTCTTGATGCCTCTATTGATTGGGTTGAATTACATGGCACCCCATGTCGTGTCACATCAAACATGACTTGATATGACAAGACATAACATGACCTGGTGAAAGAAGAAGGAGAATTGGAGGGAAGTACCTTTTTGTTTAAAATGCCAAGGAGGATGTGAGACAAACCTAGGAAAGCAGAGGTGATCATAGTAAAATAATGCCACTAAATTATACATGGTAGTCTGTGCTTCTCTGGCCCTTTTCATCCATGGCTATCAAGGCAGCACAGACCTGGTTAGGCCCTCTCGTTATTTCTTTGCAGGTCCTCATTGCAATGTGCTTTGGTGTGAGTGTGTCATGGCTGAGTCTTCCTCATTTAAAAGTCAGATGGGTCCACCTCTGGTAGGTAGCTGTTTAAAAGAAAAAAGCACAGAAATCTTCTCAAAGGATGTTAAGAAGATTGTTATCAGAGGCTAACATATGCAGAAGGCCATAACAAGGTTCCTTGTTGATTAGAGAAGGAAAAATTTAAAGGAGTTCTGTTTAGAAAACAGTTGCCACTAGTGCCTAGGAATAAGGAGCGGGTGACTTGGGGGAGGGAAGTTCATATGCTGGCACCGTGTCACCTCGGGTTTAAAGGGCACTGCCTGCTGCCACAATTTGTCAGTGTTCTAATGTGATTACATAAAGGGAGAAAGGGCATCAGGAGTGGCCAATTTTTCCAAGAACTGCTCAGTATTCCCGGGAAGTCCATTACCAGCATCTGCCAAGCTCAGAGTTCAATTTCCTGTCAAATCAGGCTATAGGGTAAGTCAGTGATCTTTAATTCCATTAAAATCTATAGAAAGGGGAAGATTTGAGAAAACTGTAGAATCCCATCATCCGGGATTCCTAGCAGGGTTAGAAGGACTCTGCCTGGTAGGCCAGGCAAATGATCCCATGGGAAGATGCTGCTAAGACATTCAGGGAGCTCAGGGTCTAGAGCTGTGGGTTGAGGGTGTTGTGAGATGAGGCATCTCCTGCCACACAAAGAGGAAGACTGAACTTAGCTCAATACCTGCACTCCCTAGACCTGAGACCTCTTCAGTAGCCTGAACTCACTCTCTGTGCTCACGGATGCTTGCAGCATAGACGAGTGTTACAAGTGGAGGCTTTAGAGCCCAATCCCCTGAGTTCAAATCCCAGAGTGACCTTTCCTCAAATGATGTAACTTAGATTGAGTGATTTAACTCTTCTGTGACTCAGTTTCATTATGTATAAAATAGGGATGATGCTATTAACTATTCAGAGGGTTGTTGTCAAGATTCAGTAAAACAAATTATGTCCGTCGCTTAGAGGAATGCACATGGAAGCAAGTCATAAAAGTGTTTAATAATTCTTAGATATCCCTTTCTGAACCACAGTGTTGGATATTAAACACGGATATTTCCAATCACAAAATCAAATGAGTGATATGGTCAACAGTCTTATTTTTATAAGGCAACATTTAGAGAATCTCCTCTTCCTGCCAATATTTCCTCCTTAGATATGATACTGGTTTGGTTCCCTGCCATCACTGGAAGCTGGGCATCTTATCAAGGCTTGGACATTAGCAAGTCTAACCTTTTACTGGTGAACCAAGGTGGCAAAATGCAGAGTGGCCCCATGGACAGTGTACTGATTATTACATCTTGAATAGGTAACTGGGTTCTTAATCTGTCCTTGTCATATTCAAGTTTATTCTGCCTTTGGTCAAAATATAGATGATTTTTTTTCAAGTTCACACAGATTGTCTAAATGTTTCCAAGCTCATCCTTCTCTTTTAGTTTTACCACAAAAAAACAGACCCCCCCCCACCAGATCCATGAAATCAAAGAGACTAAGAAAGTGACTCTGTTCTTTCCACAGGGAAAAAAATTGTGAAAGAGAGGAAATGGAATTTTAAACTCATATAAACCTTTGGAATGTTCCCTTCTTTATATTATCAATGGCACCTCTAGGGTTTACAAGAAAAGAGGTAGTAGAGGGTAAATACTTTTGACAATGGAGCTGAGAGAATATTAAAAGTTCTATGTTTAGCTGTCATGATTGTGAAAAAAGCCACGTTAGACTACTGAAAGGTGGCCTTAGCTTCCAATATGCTATCTCACATTGTGAAATGTTTTGTCTCTGTGGCTTTCTAATGAAATCTAAGAGAAGTGAGACTACTTTAACATTTTTTGAATGAATTTTAACATTAAATCCTGCTGGCTTTCCTTGTCACATGTAGTTAAAGGTAGAGGTAACTTGTGAAGAGCAGAAAGGCCACTTGACATTGGAGTCAAACAGACTGTCCTGCTTGCCCAGCATGGGCCTTTGGATGAGGAATTTCACTGCCCCAAGCCTCCCTTTCTCCAGCTCAAGATGAAAACTCCTGCGGTTATTGTGAAGATTAGAACCAACACATACAATGTGTCATACAAAATGCACAGTTCTGATGCCTGATGAACAGTAGCAGGCATTCAGTAAACACTAAGTTGTTATTATTACTAGCACTACCGCTACTACTGTCATTATTATTATTTTATCATCATTATCTTTGTTGTTGCCATCATGATGATATGCCTGTGCTCGTCATTCTACATCTTAGGTAATTTAGTTACTGTCTTCAAGGATTAGTAGTCTAAAATAAGATCAATAGAATAAGCATATGCAATATATTAGCAGTGTCATTCTTTATCTGAAGTATTTCCATTAGGAAAGAGGGGAGGAGGAAGCTGTGAGCCTGCCTGGCATATGTGTTCACTTAAGCTAAGTGCTAATGCACTGACATTGGCAGCAGGAGTGGTGGACCTGCCAGCTTTGTGAGGTTTCTGAAAGGGAGCGTTGGCATACGGGGAATTCAGATAGAGCAGGGATGCAAATAACCTTACAGCAGGCATTGTGGCTACTCCTGGGCACTTGGTTTATTTATAGTTCAAAGCTGATCTGAAAGGCAATAAGAAAATGACTTAATGGCACCTCCTCAGCCTGAAGCAGGGCTTGCTTTTTTACGTGGAGAGAGTTCTGGACAAAATCCCAGTCGGCCTAATAGCCAAGCCGCGCTAAGGGAGTGCCATGAGGGATCAGATCTCATAGGAGGCTGTAGCCCTGAGTGGCAGGCTGCGTACCTTTGTTTGTTTTGCTCTGTACTCTTCTTTCTCTTGCTGAGACGTCAGGCTACCTGTGACTCTTGCAGGAAGCCCTTGTTTTGTAAGCCATCTTTGTGAGCTATTTGGAGAGGATCCAGGGAAGTATGAACTGCAGTGACCAAAGGGTTGGACTAAGACCCATGAGGGAAGTCTAAAAAGGGTTAATTAGGTAGTCAGGAAGGGCTGAGGGTAGTGGAACAAAGGTCTTCAAGTACACCCAGGGGGGGACACAGGAAATACAAAGGAAATATGTGCTGCCTCTAAGGAGAACAGAACAAGAGGCTAAATTCCAGGCAAAGAAGCCCAAAGCCGTCCCTTTGGGTTCACAGCCTCGCTGTGAGTTCCCCTCCCAACAGCCTTGCTGCTAAGTTATCTGTTTACACGTAGATGAAAAAGAGAAGCAAAAGATCCCTCCTCACTGGGCCCCTGAGAGATGGGAGAAGATGCAGTTCAATGAAGAGCTGACCTGGTTCTAGGCCCATGGCATCCTCCAAAGCTCTCTTCTTCCAACCCAAAAGGGGATTCCATTTTTATCGCCTTCACAGCAACCTTTGCCTTTGTCACATCCAAAGTAGAACCATGTTAAAATCTGGAAGGATTAATGAGGTAATATAAAATAAGGTCACACCCTCATTAAATAAAGGGGCTGAGCTGCTTTAATACCAACTTTGACATGCACCTGCTTTACTAGTTTCTATCTGTTTTTGTAGAAGCCAGAGTTGTCCAGTGGTTAGAAGTCTCAGAATCAACTTTTGTCATGATATCTCTGTATCCTGAGGTGAACACAACAGCCTAGCAGGCAACCCCAAACTGTAGCAAGAATAAGTTTACCTCGAAAGTGGCAAAACTGGACCGGCTCAGCCTCTCGTGACTATAGATCTGTCTGGCCTCTTCTAAATTGGTGGACAGAAAGAATGAAGCATTTATTGTTTGCAGATTTTTTGATGATGGTCATTCTGACCTATGTGAGGTGATACCTCATTGTAGTTTTGATTTGCATTTCTCTATGGGAAAAGAATATAAAAAAAGAGTGGATACATGTATATGTATAACTGATTCACTTTTCTGGACAACAGAAACTAACATAACATTTTAAATCAACTACCTTCCAATACAAATTTTTTTAAAAAAAGAATGAAGCAATCTACGTAGTCACTTACATAGATTTTTCTTCATTAAATGTCATTTTCTGTAGATCAAAATTGTGATTCCTGAATCCTCAAATGGACCCAGACTGAAATTGTGAAGCCAATGAAATATATTTTATACCTTCCCATTCATCCCAGGTAGCCATCTTCTCCCTCCTTCTCCACCATGTCTCAGTCCTGCCAAGTTAAAACGAATCAAATCATCACACAGAGTTACGGGAGAGAGAAAACCAATCTGTAACAGAGACCACTCTAGTTGAATATGCCTTAAAGAGCTGAGTGAATGTATCCATTGAGTTGGGCCTGATAAACGTAAGTTATCTAGCTTGGGTTATTCATCCTCAGATTTGTTATCATGGTGTCTAGTATTCCCCAGGTATTTGACAAGTTGTGAAGGGACAGCAGTGAACAGGACAGCGCCCCCCCCACTTTTTGTAGGAACTTGAAGAAATATCTGCAGTATTATCATATCTTTGTCAATAGGGAAAAAATTGGCCTGACTCAAGTGTATGGTGCTGATGAAGGATGGTGGAAGAGAAGGTCACACATTTAGATATTGAAGGGTGCATCCGCCATGCCAGGAAGTTCGCACCTTGCATTACAAGCCTTTTCGGGGGGCGATGGAAACCTTTCAACATGGTCATGGTATAACTTGATTGGGTTTCCTCTTATTCTTGTTGGGTTTTGGGTTTTGGTTTTTTGGTTTGGGGATTTTATTTTTTAATTTTAGTTTAGTTTTTTTGTCTGAAGTGTGAAGAATGGACTGAATTGAGGGAAATTTTGTGGGAGGAAGATCAATTATCAACTATACAACGTAGAGATGAGAGATAGTTAAGGCCTAAACTAAGGCATTAGAATTAGAAAGACAAGAAGGAGAACACTTTGAAAAACATTGAAAAGGCAGAACTGACATAGCTTGTAACTCTGATATTTGTGTCTTCTCAACAGAGAGTATCTATGGCTTTTCCACCTTGTTACAAAAGTTTGTAGAGTGCAGAGAAAAAAAACTCTGAAAGCCAGCAAATAAAAAAGAGTTGCCAAAATTTAATAAAGAGAAAAAGAATTATCCTTGGTGACTCCAAGTTCTGTATCTTACTTCCAGGACTGGAAGGGTACTTGAAGAAATAAACTATCAATTTGCAGCCTTCTCTGAGAAAACAAGATCCTGAGTTGCAACCACAACAGCTTTGTGAAAATCTGATTGTCCAGACCAATCTCATTTCCTTCGGTGCTGGAGTGACATGCCAGGGTGATAAGGAGAAAGCAACAGTTGTAATCTACCTGGACTACAGCTGGAGTTTTGATTCTGATTTCATCTTACATGACATTCCTATTAACAAATCAAGGAGATATAGGCTAGCTCCAAGGTTGTACTCAAAAGACGACCAAACTGAAAGGAAACAGTGAGGGGGATTCCCCTGTGGTCAATTTAGTTCATATCTTTACTAGTGGCTATTGAGGAGAGGACAAACCTTTGCTTCTTTGTGTGGGAAGAGTTGCTAATACAATTTCAAGTTAATGATGATAGTGAGGGAAATGTCCTTCCTTCTTAAACATACTTGAAATAGAAAAGGGTAGGGGTCTACAATGAGAGATAAAGATTCAAGATGGCAAAAGACAGATGAGACCATGTGAATAAGCTGATTGCAGAGGTTATTATTCACACAAGTGTGAAAGTTGGCTGAATTCCCAAACTAAAATCATAATACCACCTCCCACCATCCTCATCAGGCTTCATGTCAAAGTTTAAGATAGGCTTAAAACATTTGAGCTCACTCAGTTTGAGTTACTTGATAGTACTTGAGAATGGAAAAAAAAATTAGTTGTTTAAGGAACAAATTTTGCTTGTTCTTCATGTATACAAGATGCATAAGGGCAGGATTCTGGACACAATAAGTGTTGGATAGTGGATATAGGATTAGCTCAATGTATACATATGTTAAATAACTTGCTTGGAATGATTCCAAGGGGGCTAACCATACCTATCATCTCAGAAACTGCCAGCTCTAACTGCTGAATGATATCTGAATTTTTACCATTTCCCTTTTTAGAAACGGGAACTAAGATGGATTGAGCCATTTGTATGAACCGAACATCTTTCATGTCCTATACCTTCTTACAGAACCCTGCATGAAGTCACCATCCTCTTCATCCTACAGTGAAGGAACTGGGGCTCGGAGAGGCCATGTCACTTACCCAGAGTCACAAAATCAGTTGTGTAGCCCGTATTTGAAGCTGGGTTTGTCAGCTTCAGAACCTGCCTTCTTTCCATTTTATCACATTAAAAAGCCAGTCTTTTAAGTTACCATTTTCTTATACCTTGAGAAAGTTGGCATTTCTATTGGTGGCTAATTCTTCACACTTCAGTGTGAATATTTTTCAGAATCATCTCAGAACCTAGAGGGAGAAAAAGGTATTATAAAAAAGGTGAGAGATGACCAGTTAGGAGGAGTGGGGGGATGCATAAGATACAACTCAGGAAACTGAGAACAGCAAAGACAAACTTCAGAAACATATGTCTTGGCTAATCATATGTCTGATGGCTCTTCATAGAAGACAGAGTGAAAGAGATTAGTAAAAATTCCAGCAATGGGGAAAATTTCGCAAGGGTACCCACCCACCCCCACCATAGACACTCAAACACACACACCACACCACACCACACCACACATCACACTCAAACACTCACACGCAAGCACAGATTAGACTAACAGCTGCCCTAACATAAACTAAAACCTTAGACATGCTCCACTGTCACATCCTCACTTTAAAGATAGAAAGGCTGGTACAGAGTGATATATTCCTACATGCAGAGTCTTTCAGCTACCTGTGGCTAAAGGCACACTCAGTCCTAGATCTTCTGGCTTTCAGTGGTCAAGTCTCCACTCCTGGGACTATAGATTTGTTATAGTTTAGGTTCATACCTGTCTGAAGCCATTAATTTGATCAAAGTGCTTTCCTTTGGGACCTTCTAGTTCTTTTAGTCCATGGGTTGTTTTCTAGCTTAAAATATAAAATATAAAACTAAAAACTAGAAAGCTATGGTAGAGGATATTTGCTATTTTTAATTTTCCAAAATTGATTTATTCCCCCTTCTCATGATGACAGCAGGCTGATTTGATTTGGGCATTTCCTCCTTCCCATTCATGAAAAAGTAGAGGAGTTTAACTACAAAAAGGTTCCTGGCTGATATTTTTATTTGTGAGGTTGTAACCCAATGTGGACAAATGAGATATGAAGAGGCATTTGCTAGGGGTTTCTGGGAGAGAAGTTTTCACATACTTTAGGTAAAGCTACAAGAAGAGGCTGCCATTCTTCCTCTGGATGGCATGGAGTTGAAGTGTGAGTTCTAGAACTAGTATGAACATTTCTCTTTCTGATTCCAGCCCATCAAATGTACAAAGAAGGGCAAAATACATAAAAGTGAAGCACAGGGAAACAGAGGCTTGATGGCACCAAGAATCTCAGCATTAGATTGCACCGGAAGGCATATATATAATTGATCATTAAGTTTCATTTTAAATTTAAGTCCATTTGGATTATGTTTTCCGTCACTTGCAACCTAAACATCTCAACAAGATCTAGCTGTACTTTTTTTGTATCAGCGAAAATTAACCCACAGTGTGGTTGACTGGTTGAACCCAACTGCAGGTTCACAAGACAGCATAATCAACAAGTACATCTCAAAACTATCTGTGCACAGGGAAATGTGGAGAGTGTTAATGTTAATACAGGGACTAATTCTCCATAGAGCATAAAATCTAGTTAAGGAAAGGGGAATAAACTACCAGGATAAATGAAAGGAAGATGGGCCAGTTGGTACTAAGTATTCCCAAGGCCTTGGTACAGAACAAAAGCTAAAGGTTTAGAGGAGTTTAGAGAGGGGTGGGGTCCCTTCAACCTAGGGTTATTAGGGATGCTTTGGGGAAGAGGTAAGATTTGAGCTGGCTCTTAAAATAGAAAGTGTGTAGCTGTAATGGTACTGATATCCATCTGTATTCTATCTACTATCTTTGAAAACTGGGTGGGGATCCCTGAGATGCTAGGGTTTGACAGTTTCAGGGAGAATACATTCCCCATTCTAAGGGTTTCTACATGGAGGACCTTCATCTAGAGCAGTGTTCTCAAAGTGGGGTTTCTGGATCAGCATCATCATCATTATCTGGGAATTGTAAGAAGTGTAAATGTTCAAGTCCCAACCCAGATCTACTGATTCAGAAGCTCTGGGCATGGGGCCTAGCAATTTGTGTTTTCACAACCCCTCCAAGTAATTCTAATATACTCTCAAGTTTGAGAACCACTGATCTCAAGTGGTTCTTCAAGTGTCCTTAACTGAGTGTTCATGAACTTGGATGAGGAAAAAAAAAAAGAATTCGGTCTTTATTTTCACTGATCTCTAACTGAAATTTAGCATTTCCCTCCATTATGGACAATAAGCCAGAGTGGTATTTAGCATTTATTTACATCACCAGTAGAAATCAGAGGTATTTTCATATCTCACGTCAGTGGTTGCAGATATCTCAAACTGTCACTAACACTCATTGCTACTTTGAAATATGGTAATTATTAGGCCTGTGCTGGGTCTTATCATTAACGTGCTAATGAAGAAACACACATATTATTATATCTCAAATTTTAAAAAATATTTTGATAACTGCATTTTAATGTAATTCATTTCCCTAGCTGTCTGTCTCCTATCTGTTTCTTAATTGGTTCCAAACTCAGGCAGGGAAGAAAAACATCATTTATTGGCCTTCTAAAACTTCATCAGTCTGTACATCTATCTCCTTCTCTTCTTTTTCTTCTGGGAATATGCTAATGTGAAGGAGACAATGCAGGAAAACAGGCAGCCCCTTCTCCACCAGGGAGGTTTTTGAATTGTTCCTTAAGTAACGTTGGTACCAGATGCCAGACAGAAGCTGCAGTGATGTTCTTCCTTCTCAGGTATCCTGGAATCAGAGCTATAAATTAGTTGGGTCATTGCCCTTTAAAAGAGGAGGAAAATATGAGGTGAAAATAGTCAAGATCATTGTTCTGCATCCAATGAATTCTGTGAACCAGGTATAAAGATTCTTCCTTAGCCTCCCAGCACAGAGCCTAAAAGCTCTACAGACAGACACTGGCTGACTTTCTCCATCTACAGATTAGACTTTTTCCCTAAGCGGCTCTTTTTCCTCTTTGTCACTATTAACTTGTTAGACAAAATATTGTTAACCTTATTATGAACGAAAACGGAGCGATGTGATTACAACATTTAGCTCTGCAACATGCAGGGACATAAAGCCAATCAAAATGTTGTCTCTGGAATTTGAAGAAAGGACCCCAAATCAGCCTAGTTCCATACAAACATGTACTACTTGTAGAAACACTTACTGTAAATATGGCCCTATGATGGTGACTTTCCTTTTATCGTTCACAGTAACACCATGAGATGGAATTATGATTATCCATCTTTTACAGATGAGGGCACTGAGGTTTAAGAGAGTTAAAGGTAACTTTCCCAAAGTGAGTGAAAGAGGTGGGGCTAGGATTCACATCCTGACCTGGACATCAGAAAGCCCAGACTCTTGGATATATCAGCCTCTTCAGTGCAGCCCTCATTTACCATCCCTCTCCCAACAGTCTTGTAGCTCCAGTTCCAAATTTATGAATATTAAGGTGCTCGACTCTGTGTATTTTCACAATATATCTAATTTAACAACTATGTTACATGAGTCATATTATCACCTTACTTATATAGATAAGCAAACCAAGACTTACGAAATGGAAGACATTTACTTGAGGTCAAACCATATGGCTAATAAAGCACCAGAGCTGACATATAAGCCCCAGTCTCAAACTAAGTCCAAATTTTATAAATTCTGGTAAATAATAGGCTTTAGTGACAGGATTCTTTATCTGCAGAATCTTGGCCCAGCGAATTCTATTGGAGGCAGCTGGCGGGGCACATAGAAGGATACAGCCTCATGTAGCCACATAGAGGGATACAGCCTCATGTAGCATCAATGCTTTGGGACACCATTGTTGTACTTCCAATCTACCTGCATTTCCAGTAGGGATATTCATTTGTTGCCTCCAAATCCTAGTGAAGTCTTCTGATTCCTATTTCAGACAGAATGGGAATACTTTACATAACACAGCAATAACATTTCTGTACCTGGCATATAGCCCTTTTGGAATTTTGATTGGAAAGACTGATACAATTGTCAAATCTCTCAGTTCTGATGAAAAGTGAAGACTAGGAGGACAGACTGAACAGAGCAGCTTTGACGTTTGTCAGCTCATTAGCAGGAATCTTCAAGACACGTTTTCAACTCTGGGTGGTCAGTCATGCTCAGTGTTAACACAACATGACTGGCCCTGTGGGCAAAGAAGAAACCTTATCCCCCCCTTACAAAATAATTGCATAAAGAGATTGGGATACAAGGTCAAAACTGAGCTTGCCAGGCATAAAACGGCCCATGCTTAATTTGGTTGCTTAACGTGTAAAAACTGCTCTTTTGAGCAACAGTTGTTTCGGCCATCCTTTGCACGGAGGTAGTCGACATAATTGTGCTAAGTAGTGTGAAAGGGAAACCTACTTCAAGCCTAATATGATAATGAGTATTGTCTAGGAGACTGGAGAAAAGGCAGTTAGTAATATAATTTTTCATGCTTTTTTGTTGTTGTTCAGCTAAAAATAAAAATCTCATTAAAGTGAATTTGAAATGAATTATACTTCTCCATTTCTCTTGCAATGAATTTTTGGGCAGCCCAATTGCAATTTGCAATTTGATGCCTTTACGTGGAGCAGGGCGGCGTGAATCTCTTGGGGACCGGCAGAGGGCAGTGCTGAGCTGAAGCTGGCGCTGAAACCTTGCTTCTGGCTGTAAAATTGTGCTTGTTATTAAATGAAATCTTAAGGCTAACTTAGCCACAGTGGAAATTAAACTGCTAATTATGTGAGTCTAAACCACTAAAACTGGGTCCAGTTGTTGCTCAAGATTTCAGAAACACCCACCTCTTCTCCTTGGTTGTAAAATATGTAATTATGCCTAGAAATAGTACCTATTAATGATTTTATACAATTAGAAAAAAATCTTTTAACAGTTGTCTGTTCTCATAGCCTGTCCCTTTCTAAGTAAATTTTAAAAATTTGTAATATTGGTTAATTTATGGGGTTTTGTTTGTTTCTTTGTTTTTCCAATTCATCTATGTCAATGTTTTTATAAAATCTGAGTCATCCATGTTCAGGCCACATAGAGCAGTATTCTAATGGATTCAGGCAGGTTGACCACATTGTTTTTATAGCACTTTCTTAAAAAACAGGTTTCTCCAGAGGCAAAAATTTCAAAGATTTGGAAGATTTGGAGAGAAGCAATTCTGATTTAGGAGGGAAAAGGAGTGATGATTGGACAAATGTTCGTATGCATTTAGAAAGGTGATATCATTGTGAACTTATCCTCATGACAAGGAAATAAAAAACATATCTCAAAGTAAGTGAGGAGTCAGTGACTGGCCAAGATTATTTTAGGTCCTTTGCGCTGTGCCAGGCAACCTGATAGCTGTCCATAAATTATCAGATAAGTGAAAGAAAAAGAAGTTTAATACCAGGTTTTAACAAAAATATGAATACAAATCGACAGTGAATGTCTATGTTCCAATGAATAATTTGCATGGCTCAGGCCCTTCAGTTTGCAAATAGCTTTTTAGTTAGATCCCTTGTAGTTTCTGTAGATCAACAGCATCACCTGGGAGCTCGTTAGAAATGCAGAATCTCAATCTACTAAATCAGAATCTGCATTTTAACAAGTTTGCAGAAGATTGGATTGCGCCGTTGAGTTTGAGAACTACCATTTTAGGTCTTATCTCTGGTAATTTACTTTCTCTGAAAAGGGCATCCTTCTAGCTTTCAGCTTAGAGACAGTTCATAAAGCAAACTCTTACTTAGAATCAATTCAAAGAAGTTTTTGTGGTTGTAGTCGTTTTCCTCTTTGTAAAAAATAAAGCCTTCTGAAATCTTTAATGGTGCTTTTTTTCCAGCTGGTTTTAACTGGACCTAAAACATTGGCCAGCCATGATCCAGAGTCCTGGAAGAATTAATGCCCAGAGGACATGGTGTTTGCATATTTCTTTTCAGTGTTTCTGGTCTTGCTGAAGATGGTGAAATGTTGTAGGTTTACAATCCCTTGCATTGACTTGGCTCTCCAGTTGGTTCTATGCTTTTCATGGGTTTCATGAAAGGATGATAATGACCTATTTTACTTATCCGTCAAGATCTATGAACCAGAAACTTTTTCCTCCTTCCTCAAGCAAGGAGGGCAGCACGGCTAGGTCAACCAGTCAGAGTAATGAGGCTCTCCTGCTTAGAAAAGTGAGATTAATCTAAATCAAATACTTTTCACCTTGGCAGTTTTAACTAATTCCCGCAGGAAAGTACAAGAAATACGTGAAGCCTCCATAGTTGTGCAAGCCTCCTGGTACTGGGAGGCAGGTAATACCTTTTATGCTTGTTAATATCTTAGCCTGATAGGTTCAACGACTGACTCAAAGAATGACTAAGACTCCTCAACCCAGCATTACAAAGAAATGCAGCTTAGAGGGAGGAAGACCAAAAGTCCTGGACTGCACTGTGAATGACTTCAGTCTGTGATGATAGCTCTGACTGCCTTGATTAAATTGCTTCCCACATTGTCTTTCTGCCTCTGTCCCAGCAATCATCAGAGGATCTAGGCCACTAGGATTTGAGGGCTGTTCTGTGGGATATTCAGGCTGCAGATTAGAGAGGTTTCCTTCCTCCTGCAAGATGCATATGCTTTTCAGTGTGCGATCTGCAGGGACCATGCCGATGGGGACTCAGAAGAGGACAGCTCAGGTGTGCTATGGCTCCTGGGGCGTGGGGAGCCTCCCTTCTCTGAGGCAGTAAGGCTGTCTGAACACCTGAGGTCCGCTCAACTGGAAGGGCTCCCTGGATAACACTGCAGGGCTTCTCAGATGTGCTCTCCCCTCCACCTTCAACAAAAGGAAAGGTCTTACTTAACGGAGGCCCACTTTTCTTGGTTTGTCAAACAGAAGCTGCTGTGGAAACAGGCTAGATTTTATTTGACTTTGTGGGCACTGACCTAGGACTCTTCTCTGAAATTCTCCCCAAACTTTTTAGCAGGAATAAATTGTCAAGAGTGATCAAGAGAAAAGTGTCTCTGTACCCAGAACAAGGTGTTTATTCATAAGCCTTTGGAGATTATGTTGTTTTTTTGTTTTTGTTTTTTTAATGTCAGTTTTATTGGGGTATAATTTACCTAGAATAAAATTCATTCTTTTTTTTTTTTTTTTTTTTGCGTTATGTGGGCCTCTCACTGTTGTGGCCTCTCCCGTTGCGGAGCACAGGCTCCGGACGCACAGGCTCAGCGGCCATGGCTCACGGGCCCAGCCGCTCCGCGGCATGTGGGATCTTCCCAGACCGGGGCACGAACCTGTGTCCCCTGCATCGGCAGGCGGACTCTCAACCACTGCGCCACCAGGGAAGCCCATTCTTTTTTTTTAAGTTCTATTTATTATGACAAATGAAACCACAATCAATATATAGAACATTTTGATTACCCCCAACATCTCTGGAACCCCTTTATAGTCCACCCCCACCCATATCCCTTGCAATAACTGATCTGTTTTCTGTCCCTATAGCATTGTCTTTAGTCCTGAAAGATTTATTTAATTTTAAAAAAACCTTTTCTCACAAGAACTAACAAATAGGTCCAAGTAGCACAATAAGATCTAGTTAAAGGAACAGGTCTGGAGTCAGATAAATACAGGTTTCAATCCTGACTCTGCCCCTTTGCTCACACTGATTTGGGGTATATTACTTAATTTAGTCAAGCCTCAGTTTTCTCATCTATTAAATGGGGTAATAATCAGCAACATTTATTAAATACCACATTACTTGCTCAGACTTGTTTAAATGACTGTGAGGTGCTACTCTACTGATGTGATAGCTAATTTCTTTTCTTTCATGTTACTTGTTACTTTGCATTTAATCTTGCTGCCCATATTAGAGGGTAGGGATCCTAAATCATCTGTGTTTTATCCTCCACAACTCCTGTCAGTGTACGTCTTAGTCTGTTCAGGCGGCTATAACAAAATGCCACAGACTGGGTGGCTTATACACCTCAGAAATTTATTTCTCACAGTTCTGGAGACTGAGAAGTCCAAGATCAAGTTACATTCCACGTGTGATGAGGGCCCACTTTCTGGTTCATAGACTGCTATCTTCTTGCTGTAACCTTATATGGCAGAAGAGATGAGGGATGTCTGGGGCCTCTTTTATAAGGACACTAAATTCCACTTATGAGGGCAGAGCCCCCTCAGAGGCCCCACCTCCAAATACCATCACATTAGGGATTAAGGCTTCAACTAACTAATTTTGAGAGATCATGAACATTCAGTCTATAGCAGTACTTAACAGCCATGCAAAACCAAATCACATAAAAGAATATTAAACGTTACACTGAAAAATAAACACATTCACATTGTTGTATTATTGCTACACATATAGGTATTCATAAATGATTATATTATTGATATATGTTTTTAAAATTAACATAAACAGTATATTTTTGCATTCTTTTGTAACTTTTTCCTATTTATGGATTTTTGGACTCATCCATTATTTAACTACTAAATAACATTACATTACATGAATAAACCAGTCTGTTTCTCCATTCTGGTGTCCAGGGATAGTTTGGGTGTTTCCGTGCTTTTACTGTGCAAATGTACAAATGAATAGGAATGATACTCACCAAGCTAAGAAGTGGTTTCCTTTGGGGAGAGGACCGAGAGGAGAAAAGGAGGCAGATGGGGAGCTTTAGATGTAGCTGTAATATATCGTTTCTTGAAGAAAAGAAAAGGAATAGCGCCCTGGAGCAACAGAGCTAGCAGATGTTAATATTCATCTATTAATTCAGGATGATGAATTTATGAGTGTTCATTATATTCGGTATTCTCTATATTTTAAATTATTCCATAATTAAAAAGAAAATTAAATATAAAAAAGTACCAAAATAAAAATCAATGAACATGGTTCTATCCTGGAATATATAAACATTTTTAGTGGCACTCTTGAATGTTTCATAAATAATGAAATTTCTTCCATGACCAATGTAAGATATTTGTGACATATCCTAGTTGGTTTGGTAATAAAAAGTCAAGAGTCCAGCTTTCCCCTGATAAGTGCCACTCCTTCATGAATGGTAACTGAGCTCTGCAATGTTTTCCTGTAAGGATCTAACTGTGATTTTTTTCCTGCTGTTCTTGTTTTTGCTGTTGTGGTTGGAAGCAGTGAGTTTTAGGCACTAAGAAACAGGCACAGAACCCCTTTAAAAATAACTAGATGAGGTTTGTATGTTAAAGAGAAAAGGGTTATGGGGCATCTAGTAATTCATCTCATCAAACTCTGCTGTTAGCAGGACTTGGCTAATACAGGGCGTCAAGGGAATAAGCATGCTTTTGCCTTCATTTTACTCATCTTTTACAAAATAAAGGGAACTTGGCTTTGGACAGGAAATAGCTAAGCTTTGGAAATAGTTGTGAGGCTTATCCCATTCTTTCATTTTGATGACTTTCCCTGGTATTTAATCCCATCTTCCCCTTCTTCTATGACTGCACTTATTAGCATGCTCTTTGGACAGCTAAGAAAACAAACAAAGCTATCAAAATACAGCTTACACCAAGTTCCCCTGGCTGAGGTGGCAAGTCAGCATGTTTCCCTGCCCCCTTGTGGCTTGATTACAGAATTCCTGCTGCGGTTACCCCCATGGCTCATTACCCTGCCTCTGAAATGCTGAGGAACGAAAGGTCCAAGATTCAGCTCTGCCACTGGCTGCGGAATAAATGGACACTATTAGTGACTGGGCTTGATCTTACTGACAGCATTTGCTCCTTAAGGGACTGTGGGCTCCAAAATATTCCTGCTCTCAGATGACCTGAGATGGCTTGGACTTCAAGCTCAGAGGTCCATGATCTCATTTTCTATATGGAAAGGCTGAGTCTGCGCAATAGGTTATAAGCTGGACCGATAGGCACTTGAGAAAAGTCCTGGCTTCAGAAGGAGACTTCCATCTGAGTTTGTGACATGATCTCCAAGACCAACCTTGCTTGCCAGAACCAACAAATAATCATTTTATGACAGTTGAAGAGGCTGCATTTTACCAAAGAAGATCTATTAGGTGGAATTTTGAGCTGAGTGTGATATGTAATACCATGTAGAGTGAGATGTAGCTTGCTATTGTTAATATATAAGGGACAAGTTTTAATATTAAGCAGACCATAGAAGGATTTCATGGCTAGACTATCATGAGAAACCTTTAAACTAGGGCATAGATGAGAGCAAGTCAGGACAGTAATTAGTTATTCCCAAACTGTGACAGTACTGAAGTTTGTCATGTGTGATTGAAACCATGCAACTCAGACTGGGACCTGAACCCACGTGCCGGGACTTGAACCCGGCCAAAACCCACAGTCTTCCTAGTGAGTTCACACACCTGGTTTCAGGACTTAATGAAGCTCAGGTTCTTAATGTCTCATGGCAGAAAGAATTCAGTGACAGACAAAGTGATAGGTAAGAAGTGGATTTATTTAGAGAGAAACACAGTCCACAGACAGAGTGTGGGCCATCTCAGAAGGCGAGAGCTGCACCAGGGTATGGGGTTGTCAGTTTTTATAGGGGTGGGTAATTTCATAGGCTAATGAATGGGAGGAGTATTCCAGTTATTTGGGGGAAGGGGTGGGGATTTCCAGGAATTGGGCCACCACCCACTTTTTCATCTTTGATGGTCGGCCTCAGAACTGTCATGGTGCTGGTGGGTGTGTCATTTAGCTGATGTGTTAAAATAAGTGTATACTGAGGTTCAAGGTGTAATGGAGGTCGACTCGTCTGCCATCTTGGACCTATTTGGTTCTAATCAGGTTATGTCATGTCCTCGGGCTATGTCATTCTTTTAAAGGTTGTGCCCTCTCTCCTTCCCTCCTGTTTCATGATCATCATTTAAGATTTCACAGTAGATCAGTAGCAGAGCAGGAAAGAGAATCAAGGGTGTCTCATGCCTTAGATAAGAATTTTTGTCTCTAGAGCAGACTTTCTCTCCGTAACAGTAATGAATGGCTTCACTGCTTCCTAATGCACCATGTGCCTTCATCAACTTGTCCTTCTAGGCTGCTGGAGGCACCAGGTCACTGTGTCACAATGCAATGTCAAAATGTCACAATAATATCAGTTGGGTGATGGCAACGGGGACACAAGCCAAGGGGTATGGACATGTCAACACTTTTGTCATGCAGCATATAGTGTTATTTTCTGTATCAGCATTCAAAAAAGGTGCTTGGGAATAACATAGAAAATAAAAAATAAAAATGAATCTCTGCCCCCCTGGTAAAATGGTTTATCATCTGCTTGCTATCCTCAGCTTTTCATCAGGCACTCATATTTGATTTATAGTTCGAAAAATGTAAAAACAAGGATAAAGCTACACTTATGCTAATGTTGTAATTGTGCAGGTACTTTTGCATAATAATTACAGCTCTTGCCTTCTACTCTATAGGGGTACAAATGGCCAGATTTATATAATATGTTGTATTACAATAAATAATAAAATATATGTGCAAGCTCAGTACTATTCCTTTATATCTAAAGTAAAGCTAAGAAAACCTTAGAAAGCAGTGTATATGTATATATGTACACACACAAATTATATACAGAGAATATATGTAATTATATAATATATATATATATATTCCATTATTTTAGTCCAGAGGGAAATAAAACACTAAGATGTAAAGGAATAACCATTTTTTGATGCATTACTTTCCATTCTCCAAACTGAAATCGATTTTCCTGATGAAGTTGTTGATAGGATATATAGATATATTGGTGAATTTAGACATAGATCATATGTATTCTCCATCCTTCGGTTGGTTTTTCTCATTCCTTCTGTTTCACCATCTTGCTACTTCTCCATCTGCTGGTGCCCTCACTCTGCACCCTGCCCATGCCCCATTCTACTACATGGCTTCATTGGGTCTAGATGACTTTTTTCATTATAAATTAGGGATATCCAACCATGTCCCTGATGTAGAGTTTCTGGAAATATGTTTCTGTGACCCACTGAATCATCTAGGATGCTTACTAAAAATGCTCATTAATAGTGCCTACCCCAGACCTACTGAAACAGATGGGTTTTTAACAAGCCTCCCTGTCTTCCATTTTTATGCACGTTCAAATTTGAATTTCACTTCCCTAGAGCAGTAATCCTCAGTAGGGATGTGCACAAACCTGGGATGTTTCTTAAAAATGCAGGTACAGGGACTTCCCTGGTGGTCGAGTGGTTAGGACTTTGCCTTACAATGCAGGGGGTGCACGTTCGATCCCTGGTCGGGGAGCTAAGATCCTACATGCCTCGGGGCCAAAAACCAAAACATAATACAGATGCAATATTGTAACAAATTCAATAAAGACTTTAAAAATGGTCCACATCAAAAAAAAATTCTAAAAAAATAAAATGCAGGCACAGTCACTGTAGAACTGGCAACTCATCCATTAGGTTTGGTGGTGATGGTAATAGCTAGTAGAGTTCAAATTATCCCACCACATGCCAATTTTGAAATAATGTTACAATATCTGAGGAGTATCTCCACCACAAGGACTGAGAATCACTTCCAGGAAAATCATTATTAGTGATGGGGGATTTCCTTTCCCAGGAATGTGTTGAAGTATGAATATGTTGAGAACAATAGCACTTGGGTTTTGTGATGCTCTTCAAAGCAAGTAGTTAGAAGGAAAAAAAAAAGACACTACACATTTAATTTATTTTTATATTATAAAAAGGTAATTGTATATGATAATACAGAAACTAAGTACATTTCTTATATAGTAGAAATGTGATATAATAAATATCACAAGCTTTTTTCTGGTTATATTCAATGTAATAATTTTGAGGGGCAAATAAGTATAGAAAATGCTAATTTTTTTCATTGCTACTTTGGGTGGCTATGAAAATAGACCACTCATATTAGAGAGCATCACTGACTGATGGCCCCATCTGCTGACCCTCAGGATCAACAATCACATTTGCACCAAAGCCACACTTCTCACAGGCTACTCCCGGCCAATGTCTGAGCATTGGAATAAGGCAGGATTATTCCAGTGAGTTGTGCAGAACTCCTGATATAGTGACTTCGGCTTAAGGGCTTCCCATGGCCTGGCTGCATCTTTCCTGGAACCGCACTGCAGTTCACAACTCTTCCTACTCTATCCTTCTTCCTTCCCTTTCTCCTTCCATAGGTGTCAGACCTACATTATGGTCTGACTAAAGGCTCTCCCTGCCTCTTCTTGCTTCCTCTCCCCATCTTCTCTTATCCTCTCCCCTAATAAACCTCCTGCTTGTCTAGTCCTGTCTGGATACCTGCTTCTTGACAGGCCTCAACTAATATACTACACTTCATTGAAGGCACTAATCATTTTATGTTCTGTCCACTGCACCGAATACACACACACACACACACACACACCACCACCCCACCCCACCCCCCGGTTAGACTGCTCATGCTTTCCTTGCATTACCTTCTTCTTCTTGGCTCCCTTCCCAATCTCTTTCTTATGGTTTCTTGTTTCTGATGAATGACAGTGAGTGGTAGTATATTTTTATTTTTTATTTATTTTTTGTTTGTAGTATATTTTTTAAATAAGATATTCTTCTCTTGGCATTTTAATTATATATTGGATCTTCTTGTTAATAAAATGCTTCAAACAGTAAAGATGCAAAGGATTCCTAAAAACCCCAAGGAAGGACTTCTACTTGTGGCAATTTCAATGCCTAGTTAGGAAGATATTTGGGGGTCAGAGGCCCCTCAAATCACACCCTGTAGTAACTGTCTACTGCAGTTGCTCTGTGTAATGGTATAGCCGTCACTCCCCTCTTCTTTCCCTTTCCACTCCTGCCTCCAAAGCAAGGATGAAAGCTAGGAAGGTTTTCCCTCTTCTCCAGATTACCATGATAATTCCGTTTCCTGCCATACAAAAGAAGAAAGTAGCTTTAAGAGTTGCATTTGTTTGACCTCTGTTGGAACTATAATGTGAGAAAAATGAGAGTCTACTGAATGATGTAGTTTAATATAAGTAGTTACACTCAAGCATTGCGAAGTAAGAAAAATGGAGGAATGAGGGGGGAAATCCCACAGCTGTAAAGTCATTGTCAACCATGACTATTTATGCAGTTACACTTTCTGCATCTCAGCTAATATAGGAAATAAGCTGACACCCTAAGCTAGTAACCATTGCAAATATATCCTGAACGTTGAACCCCACAGTACTTAAGGTCTATGGCAGATAGAATAGTACTTCCCAATTTTTATTAGAGCTTTCACAATGTTTCAGAAAGAATTATGTCCCTTAACAGAACATAGTACATAATACATTTTCCCAATTGAAGTAGACATTGAAATGATCGTTTAAAAACTGGTATGTAAATATTAGGCCTAACGTTCTTTCTAATTGCCTCTATATTTATCCCCAATTAATTTATTTACTTGCTCTCTTGCTAAATTTAGAATGGGAGTTCATCTCTTTCTTTGGATGACTGGTACCTATACCAATGGGAAGGATAATAAAAAGTAAACATGAAAGCGGTCTTATCTGCTAAGCAAGTCGTTTTAAAACTAAAGTTCCATATCAGTTATGTTAGCTGATGGTGGACTTTGTCAGTGGTGAGATTACCCACTCGTTGCTACAGTATTTTACTCCCTCATTTTAACCATTTTATCCTCTTCTTTGCACATGAATTCTTAACTTAGAAAGAATGCCTTTGGGACAGCGGTGAAGAAGAAAATAAATGTAATAGTGTCTCATTGCTAAAGAAAATAACCTGATTTGTTAGTTTTTCAAATTCTATAATAATCTGAATCCATCCTACCTTTCTGATATTATATTTCTGCTACCCTGTACATGTACCTTACACCCCATCCAAACCAGACCACTCACTCTTTCTAGAGCACTAGGGGGACATACTGGCCTCCAAGGCTTTTGTTCATACTATTCTACCATCTTAGAAATCATTAAGATGCAGTCTTTGAGCCTCTGGTAACCATTCTACTCTCTGTTTCTATGAGTTTGACTTTTTCAGAATCCACATATAAGTGAGATCATGCAGTATTTTTCTTTTTCTGTCTGTCCTGTTTCACTTAGCATAATGGTGACTATAGTTAATAATATTGTATTATATACTTAAAAATTGCTAACAGAATAGATCTTAAATGTTCTTACCACACACATACACACACACACACAAAGATAACTATGTAAGATGATGGATTTGTTAACTAAACTTATTGTGGTAATCATTTTATAATATACATATGTATCAGGTCATGACATTACAGTTTAATCTTGCACAATGTTATTTGTCAATTATATCTTAATAAAGCTGAAGGAAAAAGATGCAGCCCATCTCTTGAGGATCTATTCATACCTCACTTTTCCATGATAACTTTCTTAGCTCTCCAAGCAGGAAATAACCCCTGTATCATTAAAACAAACAGAAGAAAAAACAGTTTACAAGCACAGATTCTGGAGCTGGGGTCTGGATTAAAATCCAAGCTCCACTGCTGTGTGATCTTGAACAAGTCACCTAACCTTTTTGAACTTTAATATCCTGGTCTGTTAAATAAGGGAAACAACAGTTTCAACAGATGTTTGATTTGAAAACTAAACTAGATAAATTATTATTATTATGCTTATTATTATTATGCTTTGGTATGGGTTTTTCCCATATAGCTTTACAGTGTTATTGTTTGTTTACAAGATTTATTTCTCCTAGTAGTTTGTAAGCTCTTTGAGGTTAGATATTGTGATAGTGTGTTTTTTCATCTCTGTATCCACCATAGTTACATATTAATGGTGGGTGTTCAATGACTTTTTTTTTTTTTTTTTTGTAAGTGGATGAAACACAGAGAGAATGAATTCTGACTTCTATGTCTGTTCTCACAATAGTTAATCCCATTTGGGGGTAAAAGTAACAGTCATAAGAACAGCAACTGTGATATGAAGACAAATGAGAAATTTACCTTTAGGGACTTCAGGGAGGACACATCTGGACATGATTTACTGGAGTAAACTTTTGGTGTAACTTCAACTTTTCCTATCCCTAAGCATCTGTTTCCAAGCTGTTTTGTTTTTTTTTTAATAAAAAATTTTCAGGTAGGTCTAAAAGCCAACAGATTCCAATAGTCCCAGTGTAGAGAAAGGACAGCTAAAAAGGTTGCCAGCTGAGAAGATTTACAGGGAATCCTACTACTGGGGACATACATCAAAGCCAGATGATGCCTCTAGCCAGATGCTGGGTCTAGTTAAGCTAATACTGCTGGTCTCCTTTCAGACTTCAATCAATTGGGCTAAACTAAAAATCTGCCTTGCCGCTCTGAATTTACACCTGGAAACCAACACTGAATGTTATCCTCACTGTTATCTAAAACATACTGATATGTATTAAATATGAATCCCATGTGAACATAATTATCTTTCTATATATGACTGGTGATTAAAAGTTTGCAAAATTCTGTATGATTACTTTTAACATTATACCTGATTTTGTCCTAGGACAACATAATTTGATCATGAAAATTAGTGGTAAATGGTTTTGAGACATAAGATTTTGCTTAGGTTCTTTGTAGATACACTCTGTTTCTGTTGGGTAAATACACTCTGTTACTGTCTGTAAAGTAGAAAGGTGCCACTGTATTCCTGAAGTCTTTGTTTTCTCTTTACTGCCATTTAAGATTTCTTTTATCAGGGGAAGGAGAAAATGAGTAAACAAGCATGCCTCAAAGCCCATACACCCTCAAGTAGTTAGTGCATTGCCAGAGAATAGAGCCCAAAATGGGGAAAGTAAGAATAAAAACCTGTTTTGTTTTAGTTGTTATCTGAAATACTAACGTTTTAAAAATACAGATTGAACTCTGTATTCAATGCAGTAAAGCTTCCTTAGAATGTCCTTGAATTCTTTAAATTTATAGTCTAAGTAAGGCATGCCATGTTTTGGTAATCAGTAAATAACAGTAAATATTTGTTTTCACCTCTTCTTTCATAACGGTCCTTAGATGTACAGAATGTGATGGCTAAACTATAACGGGAGTCCTTTTTATTTGTTATGGATCATTTCAGCGGTCATTAGGATGTCTTAAATTAGTGTGCCTACATTTATTTACTGATATTTCTAAATAAAACTCGCATGGTGCAAATCCTTATTATAAACATTGCCTGTGCTCACATATAAAAGAGAAAAGGCACCAGGTAACTTGTATCCCAACTTCCTAACTTTCTAAGCCACTTAATGTATTCTTGTAACAATCTCTTTGGAGACTGTATGTTGCCTCAGGGCTGGGGTGGTATATCGTTTACCTCTGAACGCACAAAGCTACATATAATAGGTAACAAGTAATTAATAAATATTTGTTGAAAGGAGCTTCCTAAATGAATATATTTTGTTGCTATAAGGAATAAACTTATGTTAATTACCCCATGTAATATACCTCCTTTTGGACTACTGGCTGGGGACTACTGACTACTCCTTTAGGAAATTTTAATTAATTGTACCACCCATTCCATGTTGACCAACAAAAAGGAAAAAAAAATTCAGGCTTCCTGTTGTTGATAGACAAGTTCTAGGGCAACAAGAAGAATGAATTTCCTTAAACATGCAGCGAAGTTACTGCAAGGCTTCCAGGTGGAAATAACTGCTGGGTGTTTAATATATGCATCACAATATATACAAGCACTATGCTGTGCTTTACTTGGATTCTCTTGTTTAATCTAGACATTCACCCTACTGAGTACTACTATTAACCTTAGTTTAAAGAACAAGGAAGTTGAGGTACAGTTGAGTAATGTTTAGCTATTGTTTTAGTACTTGCCCAACGTCACTGCTAAGAAGTGATAGAACTTGATTTACGGCTTAAGATCTTAGTAATCATTACGATTTACTGCCTTTTAAATAGACTCAAAAAATATATATGCTGTATAAGAAAACCAGGTGGGGATCATGTACTTTAAAGCCCACTCAGTCAGTCAATAAATATTTATCATATACCCACTCTGTGAGGTTTTTCAAGAATGCCTTTCAGGAGTTTCAAAGCTGAAAAGAGGACAGCTCCTGTCCTCAGTGTGTTCACAGCCTTTTAGGGGGTGATTCAACATGGTGAGGACCATGCCGCAGGTTTGAACGAGAGACAGTGAAGTCACCTTCAAGGGGTCCCCAGCTTACCCAGGTTGGCCTGGGAATTGCTTAGTAGAGGAATTGAGGAATTGTCATGGAGGATGAGCAGGATATTACCAGGAGCACAAGACTGGGAGTGTTCTAGGCAAAAGAACAACCTGTAGAAAGATGCAGGGATGAGAAATATCAAGGCCGTGTTTGGGGGAATTGGTACAGCACAACCATAGAACGTGAGCAGAAAAGGGTCATGAGTTCATCAAAGTCATTATGTTCAAGTTCACACAGGCTGTTTTGGGGCCCAGATTTGACAAACCCAGCCTTCTAGAGTCAGACTTGGCAGCCTGTTCCCATGGTTTGAGCTGGTGGCAGCTCAAGGTGGAGCCACGCTCCTGCATCCATCAAAGTATTAAGAGTTTACCTCCCCTTCTACTCACCGTCCTTCCACAGATGTATTTCACGTTCAGTTTACATTGGTTCTGTAAGGAAATCTTCATTAATTGTACCACGCACTCCATGTTGACCAACAAAAAGGAAAAAAAAATTCAAGCTTCCTGTTGATGGTGAAGATGATGGATGCTCTCATCTTTTTGAATAGTTTTGCCAGGCATGATTGATGTAATAATAGGTAGGTTTCATTTTAATGCTAGTGACAATGGGGGGAAGAGTCGGCAAGGAGAATAACAGAGCGGTACTCTATAGCAGGTATTTAACGAAGACAGCCTGAAAATCAATATTAATCCTTTGCTGGCAGCTGAAAATTTCAGACAACTTAAGCAGACAAATGGACCATAATGTCAGTCAGTAGTATTAGTCTATTCACTGGCTCACTCTTAGACTAAATGAGAACTGTTGTTGATTAAAAATCCATTCTAGGGATGCCACCTCACATTTTAAACAGTTTTTATTTTCCCTTGGGGCCAGAAAATATTCCTCCCTTGGCCTTTTCAGGTCTGTATTTAATCCCATCAATTTCCAAGTAGCTCAGTGCTTCTCCTGTGCATAAAATTCTTACAGGCCTGTTGGAGCTTCAGGGTTACCTGTCTCCTACCTGTGGAGTCCTCCGCACCTAGACAGCACATCTCCTACATGAACCAGAGATAATCCAAGGCTGTGACAACCCCAGAGAGAAGTCCCATAGAACAAATCCAACCTGTGGCTGGATTTCTTATCCTTATCCATGCATGTGGATATAAGAGCTATCATGGGAAAGCAGTGAGGAAAATTAAAAAAGAAGGAACTGTGACCTTTCTATATTTCTTACCTAGTAAATATATCCCAGGATTATTTATATAATTTAGTTAGTCTAGGACTTCCCTGGTGGACCAGTGGTTAAGAATCCACCTGCCAATGCAGGGGACACGGTTCGATCCCTGGTCCAGGAAGATCCCACATGCCGCAGAGTAACTAAGCCCGTGCGCCACAACTACTGAGCCTGCACTCTAGAGCCCACGAGCCACACCTACTGAGCCCGTATGCCACAAATACTGAAACCCATGTGCCTAGAGCCTGTGCTCTGCAACAAGAGAAGCCACCACAATGAGAACACTGCGCACCACAACAAAGAGTAGCCCCCACTCACCCCAACTAGAGAAAGCCTGTGCGCAGCAGTGAAGCCCCAATGCAGCCAAAAATTTTAAATTAATTAATTAATTAATTTAAAAAAATTTAGTTAGTCGATCTACTTTGGGGAGCAGCAGGCATAGATCTTACCTTAGGCCTGAGGCTGGCTAGCGTGGCAAAATGCTTGGAAAAATGAACTTTGAGTCAGTCAATCTCCCAGGAAACAGTTAGGAATTTCCTGTGGTTTTACCTGCTACTTGTTCCTGGAATGGTAAACAGGAGCTCCTTGATGGACTTGTCATAATCTTTATGTCCATCAAGGGTAGCTCTTCATCTTTGTAGAAACTCGATGGCTGAAACTTGATGGCTAAGGAAGCATTCTCTTTCGCTGAGAATGCTGTAGTCCCTGATTGGTATAGCATATTTATTTAGCAATGTCTCATGTCTTTAACCAACACTGATGGAAAATGTATGTTTTCCCTCTTTTTTTGGTTAATGTTTTTCTCTCAATCAGCTCTTTGTAATCATTGTGACAATGCGCAAGAACCTCAGTTTACAAAATTATGCTTTCACTATTGATTGGAAAAGATCTAAAAAAATGTGAACGTGTTCCCAAGGTCTCTGATAAAAAAGGGAGGGAGAGAAATCTCCACAGTGTAATCCCCTGTGGAGCTGTCTCATATTAGAATGAAATGATATCATTTGAATTTATAACAGGCCGTAATTCTAGGAGTCAAACCTGATGTCTGCTTCACATCCTAGGGGAAGTGGATTCTTGGTGTTTGTGAAGAGAGCAGACTGAAATTTTCAAGAAAGTGTACGAATTAGATGTCCAAAAACTCCATCCATGGAGGCTTGATTTAATTACAAAGAACTTCTAAAATGGGCCTACTGTTACCAGGTTTAGAAAAGAGTGAGAAATGAAACAAATTTAATTCTTATTCATTTCTTACTGCAATGTAGGCACAAAGCTAGATTCGTTATGTTGTTATCTTGTTTGACACTCACAACTTCTTAGAGCTTTATGTTCCTATACCATGTCAGATGAAGTCATTGAGACTAGGACAGGTACATTAATGGTGAGAAATGTAACAAGAATTCATTCAGCTGCCCCTGATTTCAAAGCTTTCACACTTTTTTTTTTTTTTTTTTTTTGCGGTACGCGGGCCTCTCACTATTGTGGCCTCTCCCGCTGTGGAGCACAGGCTCCGGACGCGCAGGCTCAACGGCCATGGCTCACGGGCCCAGCCGCTCCGCGGCATGTGGGATCTTCCCAGACCGGAGCACGAACCCGTGTCCCCTGCATCGGCAGGCGGACTCTCAACCACTGCGCCACCAGGGAAGCCCAAAGCTTTCACACTTTTTAACACACCATACTATGCCTAAAAAAATTCTAATATGTGGTGAAGGCACAATAGATTAAGAAGTCCTCCTTGATGTCTCCCTTTCTTTCATACCTCACATTCAAACCTTTAGCCTTTATCTACACATTTATATGTAGAGTCCAATCACTTCTCTATTGCTATTATGCTGCTGCAAGCTATCAACATCTCTTTCCTGGATTATGCAATATCCTCTTAACAGGTCTCCCTGTATCACCACTTGTTCTCATATTGTCTAGCCTTGACATAGAAGCTTGAATGGACCTTTTAAAATGTCAGATCAAATCACTCCTCTGCTCAAAACTATCCAGTGGCTCCTTACTTCACTCAAAATAAAAGGCCATTATAGTTCACTGAGAGTGTTGGAGTACAGAACTCCAGGTCTCCATCCCTCCACAAAAGCAACTAATAAGCTGGCAAAAACCGTCAGAGTCAACTTTTGCAGAATTCTAGAACCTAGTCATAAGCACAACAGTGAACAGCAATGAATGCAGAAAGAAGCAGCTACAATGCAGTGAGAGAAAGCAGCGGCATTTTTAAAAATAGATTTTATTTTTTAGAGCAATTTTAGATTTATAGCCAAGTTGAGCAGGAAGTACATAAAGTTCCCATGTATCCCCTGACCCCACATACACACAGCCTCCACCACTATCAATATTCCACGCCAGAGTGCTACATTTGTTATAATCAGTGAACCTACATTGACACATCATTATCATCCAAGGTCCATAGTTTACATTAGGGTTCACTCTTGGTGTTGTACATTCTATGAGTTTTGACAAATATCTATCATTATGGTATCATACAGAATAGTTTCAATCCACTTAAATCCTCTGTGCTCTGCCTCCTGGTCCCTCCCACCCCCAAAATGCCTTGTGATCAATTATCTTTTTGCAGTCTCCATGGTTTTGCCTTTTCCGTAATATAATATACTTGGAATCATACAGTATGCAGCCCTTTCAGATTGGCTTCTTTCACTTAGTAATTTGCATTTAACTTTCCTCCGTATTTACCATCTGTATATCTTCTTTGGTGAGGTGTCTATTTAGGTCTTTTGCCCATTTTTAAATCAAGTTGTTCATTTTCTTATCACTGAATGCTAAGACTTCTTTGTATACTTTGCATAACAGTCCTTTATCTCTTATGTCTTTTGCAAATATTTTCTCCCGATCTGTGGCTTGTCTTCTCATTCTTTTGACAGTGTCTTTCACAGAGCAGACATTTTTACTTTTAATCAAGTTCAACTTATCAGTTATGTCTTTCATGGATCATGTCTTTGGTGTTGAATCTAAAAAGTCATCACTAAACCCAAGATAATCTAGACGATCTTTTTCCTGTGTTATTTTCTAGGAGTTTTACAGTTTTGCATTTTACATTTAGGTATATGATTCATTTTTTGCTATGTTTTGTGAAGAGTATAGGTGTATGTCTGGATTTACTTTTTGTGTGTGTGTGTGTGCATGTTGCTCTATAGCTATTCCAGCACCATTTGTTGAAAGACTGTTTGTTCTCCCTCATATTGCCTTTGTTCCTTTGTCAAACATTAGTTGACTATATTTATATAGGTCTATTTCAGACCCTCTATTCTCTTCCATTGGTCTATTTGTCTATTCTTTTACTAATACCACACTGTCTTGATTATTGTAGCTTTATAGTAAGTTTTGATGTCAAGTAGCATCAGTTTTCTGGCTTTGTTCTTCTTCAGTATTGTGTTGAATATTCTGGGTCTTTTGCCTCTTCATATAAACTTTGCAATAAATTTGTCAATGTCCACAAAATAATTTGCTGGGATTTTGATTGGGATTGCATCAGATACACAGATCAAGTTGAGAAGAACTGACATCTTGACAATACTGAGTCTTTCTATCCATAAACATGGAATACGTCTCCATTTATTTACTTCCTCTCTGATTTCTTTCATTAGAGTTTTTATAATTTTCCTCATATGTATTCATAAGAATATTCATATATATTCATAAGAATATATATATATATATATATATATATATATATATATATATAGTTAGATTTATACCTAAGTGTTTCATTTTGGGGAATGCTTATGTAAATGGTACTGTATTTTTAATTTCAAATTCCAATTGTTCATTGCTGGTATGTAGGAAAGTGATTGCATTTTGTATATGAACTTTGTATCCTGCAACCTTGCTATAACTGCTTATTAGTTTCAGGAGGTTTTTGGCTGATTCTTTCAAATATTCTAGATAGACAGTAATGTCAATGCATGGGATACAGCAAAAGCAGTTTTAAGAGGGAAGTTTATAGTGATAAACACCTACATGAAGAAAAAAAAATCTCAAATAAATAATCTAACTTTACAACAACTCAAGGAACTAGAAGAAGAACAAACTAAGCCCAAGTTAGCAGAAGGAAGGAAATAACAAAGATCAGAGAAGAAATAATGGAATAGAGACTAGAAAAGCAATAGAAAGATTAATGAAGCTAAGAGCTGATTTTTGGCAAAGACAAAATTGACAAACTGTTAGCTAGACTGACTAAGAAAAAAAAGAGAAGGCTCAAATGAATAAAATCAGAAATGAAAGAAAAAAACATTATAACTGATACCACAGAAATACAAAAGATTATGAGACAACTATGAACAATTATACATCTACAAACTGGATAACCTAGAAGAAATGAATAAATTCCTAGAAACATACAACTTACCTAGATGTAATTATGAAAAAGTATTGATAGAACATCTGAACAGAGCAATAATGAGAAAGGAGATTGAATCAGTAATCAAAAAATCTCCCAAGAAAGAAAAGCTCAGAACCAGATGGTTTCACTGGTGAATTCTATCAAACATTTAATGAGTAATTGAGACCAATCCTTCTCAAACTCTTCAAAAAGATAGAAAAGGAGGGAATACTTTCTTATTCATTCTATGATGCCAGCAATACCCTGATACATCAATTGATGCAGAAAAAATTATTTGACAAAGTAAACACTCTTTCATGATTTAAAAAATACACCAACAAACTATAAAAGAAAATAACTTCCTCGCCATGTTACAGAGTGGTTGGGAAAAACCCACAGTTAACATTATACTTAATGGTGAAAGACTTAAAGCTTCCTCCTTAAGATCAGAAATAAGACAAAGATGATTGCCTTTAATGCTTCTATTCAACATTGTACTGGAAAATATAGCCAAGAAATTAAGCAAGAAAAAGAAAAATAAAGCATCCAAATTGGAAAGAAAAATGTAAAATTATTTTTATTTACAGATGACATATTGTATACATAGAAAAATCCTGAAGAATCCACCAAAAAACTATTAGATATAATAAATGAACTTAGCAAAGTTGTTAGAATATAAGGTCAAAACTAAAAATCAGTTGTATTTCCCCACACAAGCAATGAACAATTAACTTAAGAAAATAATTCCATTTTTAATAACATCAAAAACAATAAAATCTTTAGGAATACACTCAACAAAGGAGGGACAAGACTTTTACACTGAAACTACAAAATATTGATGAAAAAAATTAAAGAAGATATAAATAAATGAAAAAAACATACCATGTTCATGGATTGGAAGATTTAATACTATTTCCCAAAGCAATCTACAGAGTAAATGCAAACCCTGTCAAAAGCCCAGTGGCAGGGCTTCCCTGGTGGTGCAGTGGTTAAGAATCCGCCTGCAAATGCAGGGGACATGGGTTCGAGCCCTAGTCCGGGAAGATCCCACATGCTGTGGAGCAGCTGAGCCCGTGCACCACAACTCCTGAGCCTGTGTTCTAGAGCCTGCGAGCCACAGCTACTGAAGCCCACATGCCACATCTACTGAAGCCTGGGTGCCTAGAAACCATGCTCCGCAACAAGAGAAGCCACTGCAATGAGAAGCCCACCCACTGCAACGAAAGAGTAGCTCCCACTCGCCACAACTAGGGAACACCCGCATGCAGCAATGAAGACCCAATGCAGCCAAAAATAATAAAATAAACTTATATATATATATATATATATATATATATATATATATATATAAAGCCCAGTGGCCTTTTGTGCAGATATGGGACTGTTAACACAAAACCAGACAAGTTTAAAAATTAATTTTCCACAAGGGTGCCAAGACTATTCAATGGGTAAAGAATACTGTCTTCAACAAATGATACTGAAACAACTGGATATCCACATGCAAAAGAATAAACTTGGTCTTCTATCTCACACTATATTAAAAAATTAAAGGGATCAAAGACCTAAATGTAAGAGCTAAAACTACACAACTTTCAGAATAAAAGATAGGAGTAAATCTTCATGTCCTTGGGTTTGGCCATGGGTTCTTTGATATGACACCAAAAAATGGAAGAAACAAACAAAAACAAATAGATTAAATTGGACCTTATCAAATTAAAACTTTTATGCATAAAAAGATATTATCAAGAAAGTGAAAAAAATAACCTAAATAATTGGGTAACATACTTGCAAACCATACATTTGATAAGGGTCTAGTATCCAGATTCTATAAAAACTCTTACATTTCACCAATGAAAAGACAACCCAATTAAAAAATGGGCAAAGTCCTTGAATAAACATTTCCCCATATAAGGTATACATACATATGAAAAGATACTCAATGTCATTAATCATTAGGGAAATGAAAATTAAAACCACAATGAAATACCACTTAACACCCACTAAGATGGCTACAATAATAATTAAGGAACCCCCACCCCCGCCCCAAATGGAAAATAACATGTGCTGGCCAAATGTGGAAAAATTGGCATCCTCATACATTGCTGGTGGGAATGTAAAATGGTGCAGCTGCTTTGGAAAAAAGTTGGGCAGTTCTTCAAAAACTTCCTCAAAAAATTAAACATTGAATTACTATATGACCCCATAATTTACCCCTAGGTATATACCCAAAAGAATTAAAAACAGATATTCACACAAAAGCTTGCACATAAGTGTTCATAGATTTACTATTCATAGTAAGCAAAAGGTGGAAACAACCCAAATGTCTATAGTTGATGCACGGCTAAACAAAATGTGGTATAGTCACACAATGGACTATTATTCAGCCATTAAAAAGATATAAAGTAATGATATGTCCTACAACGTGGATGAACCTTAAAACATTGTACTAAATGAAAGAAGCCAGGTACAAAAGTCACATATTATATAGTTCCATTTATATTAAATATCCAAAATAGGCAAATCCATAGCAACAGAAAGCAGATTGGTGGTTACCAGGAGCTGGAAGGAAGGGGGAATGGGGAGTGACTTCTTCATGGGTATGGGTATCATTTTGAGGTGATGAACATGTTTGCAACTAGGTAGAAGCGATAATAATAATAATATTAATAGTTCATTCATATTCAGGCCCCAGCCAATGCCTGGAAGGAAGTTCAGGACTGTGAAAAGAATACCGGTGGGAATTTTCAGTCCTAGAAAAAGAGGTTTCTGAACATGTGGTCTGGGATTGAAATTTTGGATAAAATTTATACCAGATTTACCAAATGGAGGTAAAACCCTCAAATGACTTCAGCCAACATAGCAAGGGAGTTTAGCAACATATGACTCAGTGAGATCACTGTCAATGTGACTAACTCCACATGCCATGTCTGGAGGGTTGGGTTGCTGACACACTCCCTGTCATTTGAAGACTCGGTTCAGAACCTGGGCCGGTGCCAGACTGCAGGTGGGAGGCTTCAGTGACTCAGCTGCGTGCCACTGGAAGAGGCATGGGAACACATCTACTTATAGGCCTAAAACTACCAAGCAAAATGGGGAATTGAGGCAATTACCCAAGGAGTTTGGGAAGAACAACATCTTAACCCCCACTTTCTTTCCTTGTCTGCCTACTTTGGGCAATTATTCTTATTTCGCCTGAATCTAGAGCAGTTTTCTGAAGTGTGTTCTGCTCAGCAGTGTTAATGGATGTTATATGGAAAAAGGATTCTTTGGAAATGCTTCATTAAATAAAATAAAGCAGGCCTCATTATTACAGGACTTTGAAGAGGTTTTATGTGCACTGACCCTTTGAGAAAGAAATGTAGCATTTGCCCAAACCTATTTGCCTATGAAAGTCCTATTTCCTCGTCTGCAAAGGGCCTTGCCGTTTCTGCCGTGTCATTGTTGTTGAAAACAGTGTGGTGCAAAGGGAAGCCCACCAGGCATGGAATCCAGGAATCCTGCAACAGGAGTCTAGACTACAGAGCCGTCAGCACCACCACGTCATCTCATCTTGGGCAACCACTGTATCTCTTTAACACTGTAACATTGTTTTGATGTACCAGTACCATACTATTGAATTATTGAGACATTTTAATTAGTTTTGCATATAATTTGACTATTTAAAAATGTTAGCAACATCCAGGAAACTAATGGGAGTAGGTAATGGGAGTAGGAAATACAGTTCACTTGTATTACTTATAGCAAAATCTGAATATAAAAATGTGTCTGCAATTATCTGGCTGATAGTCCAGAAGAATAAGTCAGTGGGGTAGTTCTCTATAGAATGCCATAGCTGCCCAGAGAATTACTAAATAAAAATATATTAATGCAAATTTCATTGCACCGTCCTCATCTCAGTTACATTAGGGAAACTAAGTCAGCAGTCTGTATTTTCATCATCCTTCTGGACTTTGTAGCCAGTTTTCCATTATTTGCCCGACTACTTGGAATCATGGCTATGGCCTTCTTTGGCTTTTGAAATTTAGTCTTGGTTCTTTGTTTCAAGCTGTTTACCTACTTGGGTTTCCCCACCACTTTTAAATACCTATGGCTCATCCAACTTATAAGTCCTACTTAATGATCTAGAATAATATCATGAATTGTTTACAAAATTAAATATGCTCATTTGCAAATCGGTGTACCCATCTTTGAATTACTAGGCTGGCCCTGACCAAATGCAAATGAATTGAAGACAAAATGTGGCACTGCTTATTGCAATAAACTGGAAGCATATTTAATCTTGCTATCCTCAGGAAAAAAACAAACATCTTTATTTTGTTCTTTGGATGCTGCAAATATTCCCATGTTAAATATTTTGCAATAAGCCTTTATTGCAAGCCTTTAATTAATGATATTTCTTAGACTGAAATGACTGATACCAACAGCAGGTGACATGGAACCATTCTTTCTTTTTTTAAAATTTCAAACAACTTTCATCATTTGTACCTAAAAGAAAGTCTTTTGTGTTCTCTCACCTGCAAGATTCCTTGAGTAGTTGCAAAAAGTTTTGGTAAAGCTAAACTTTACGAAAACCAGTCGTATTTATTCGCCTTAACATTTTGTGTATTAGAAAATGTGGAAACAAGATGTATACCACACATAAAAATATGTTTGGTTTTTATCTCCAGATATGTATTTTAACTTCCACCTGGCAGAGGTTTAATTAGCCCTTTGTGATATCTGCATCAAAATATGCAAACTGAAAATTGGTTGTTAAAGTTGGAGGAAAATGGAGCTGAATGAAAAAATACAAAATAAATAAAAATCAGTAAAGGAATCAAATGCTTGATAAACCTGGCTTGGCATTTCCAGGAGTGAATAAAGTATTCACAAACTATATTAAAAAGAAGAGGAATATTTAAAATACCTCACACTCCACATCCTACAGATACAGACACAAATCTCAGAAGTAATTAAAATAAAGATATCAAAGGGGAGGGCAAATACCCCTGCAAACTCAGAATGGTAAAATACACACAGCCTGACCTCTGTTACCATTGAATCAAATAAGCTGTTAATTACAAAAGGATGAACACCCTCCAGAGATAACAGCAAACTCCAGGCAGTCAATAGGATGTGATAACATCCAATACAATCAAGAAACATTTGAGTTGAGCACAGGATTATACATGAGGATTGGAGGATTAGGAGACAAGGCATTTCTGAGTCTAGTAAACAGAAAGCACAGGATGCCAGCTGAGGAAGGTATGGGATAGGAAAGACAGATGTGATGAATCAGTCACCAGGAAAGCAGGGAGATAATGGCCCAGTTCTCTTCCTGGCTGGCAGGGAATGAATGCACCAAGATGACCTCTCTTGAACCTCTAACCTTCCATTATGAACTGAGCATGTACGTGACTATAATGTTAAGAAATTCTAAAACTCTGTAATTGCTCTTGACTTTGGTTAAGTAGGACCATTGTTACTTTGTATTCTAAAAAGTAGGAGGCAAACTGCGTCCTTTAAGAAATCCTGGTATTACAGTACTATTACTCATGGTTGAGATTATAGCTGAAGGCGTACTTTAGGACAGAGAAATTCATTTTGATGAACGTACATACCTGATGTTTATCTTAGATATTAGCTACTTATTGCTAGGTAAATATTACGCCCAAGCTTAGTGGCTTAAAAACACACTTTTAAAAAAATCTCACAGTTTCTATGCATCAGGAATCCAGGTGTAGTCTAGTTGGGTGTCTCTGGTTCAGCATCTCTCACAAAGCTCCAATGAAGGTGTTGGCTGAGGCTGCAGTCATCTCAAGGCTCAAGTTAGGAAGGATTTACTTCCAAGCTCATTCATATGACTGTTGGCAGCCCTCAGATTCATGCCCAAGCTCAGTCACGTGGCTGTGGGTAGACCTCAGGTCCTCGCTAGCGTCTGCCTGGAGGTATCAGTTTCTTATCTGCAGGCTTGTCCACAGGGCTCTTCACAACATGAAAGCTTGCTTTCCCTAGGGCAAGAGCTTAGAGAGAGAGAAAGAGAGAGAGAGGGAAAGCCCCAAGGTGGAAGCCACAGTCTTTTTGTTACCCACTCTCAGAAGTGTCATCCCATCACCTCTGTTGCATTCTGTTCTCTAGAAGCAAGTCACTGATAGCAGCCACATTCAAGGAGAGGGAATTACACAAGGGCGTGAAGACCAGGAGGTGGGGATCATTGAGGGCAACCTTAGAGGTGGTCTCCTACATCTTATTTATCAAAATTTGTGGGTCAATACAACAATATTGAAATACCCATGAAAAGAACTCTTTTGCAGTTCCTAACTGGTTCTTTTTTGCATTATAGTTAACTCTTTATGGACAGTAAACAATATATATGTATGGCAAATATATAGAGGGAAGATTAGGAACTTCTTGAAGAGATGAATAACTTATTTCCTTTATCCCTCCACCAATATCTAGTAGGTACTCTGACATCCCAACTCATACTTTTAGAATCTTATTTGACCTTTGGCAACATTGGGCAACATTAACCACTTCCTCCATGAAACAGCTCTATTGCTTCTGAGAGTACTACTCCATTCTGTTTTTCCTCCTACCTCTCTGACTTTGCCTCTTAATATTCATCACTTACTCTTCCATCTCTGCACTAAATTTTTATATTCTCTCTAATTTCCTCCTTAGCCCTTTTCTCTATTCACTCCATTTACTTTCCTTCAGTGGCCTTACACATACCCATGGTTTTAAGTATATTTAGATACTGATGATCACCAAATACACCTATACAGTACAGAAATCTCTTCCACTCCCATGGAGCCCATGCATCCACTAACTCTTCATTTCAACTTTGTCATTTTCATCCTACTAGTTTCATTCTTGACCATCTTCAGCATCTCAGGTAAAGGCACTATAGATCTAGTTTCCAATGCAGAAGTAAAATAGTCATATTAGACATCCCCTTTTCCAAAAGCCCTTTAAGATTGTCTGTCTACATCATTTTCTCCATATTTCTCATCTTTCTTCTCCTTTCCAGTCCCACCACAACTGTTCTAATTTGGGCGTCTTTCTCTTCTCACCTGGATTAAGATTGTAGTCTCCTAAAATGAGGCAACAACTTCCAATTTGGCTTGGTGTCACCAGAATGATATTTGAATGATTGAAAAGCCCTCCCCTGGCTCCCTCTCACGGTCATGATAAAATCCAATCTACTCATCACTGAGTGCAAGGAACCTTATGTTCTTTATTTTCTCCTTTGTTTTTATCTTCCAATGTGCCCCACATGCGCTGAATGTTCTAGTCATTTGGGACCACTTGCAGGCTCTTGAAGCAACTTTCTCACACATACCTCATAGCTGCATACCTCCTCAGCCTTGTACATTTTCAGGCCCCCCCTTTAATTGGATAACTCCTATTCATTTTCCCCAGTACAACTGAAGAATTGTCAGGTCTGGAAGCCCTCTTTGAATTGCCCTTCTCCACACTTCCACCCCCCCCATGCACACACACATACATACACACCTGCATATGCATTACACAGCCACAGGCTGACTTCCATGCACTTCTTTTGTCTTCCCATAGCATCCTGGACCTGCATCATTGCCATGACCATTCTGTATGTACTTATCTGTTTACTTATGTGTCTTCCCTATTAGACTGTGAACAAACATCATGGGGGTAGGAGTGTATACATTTCTGTATCCCCAACATCTAATTCAGAGTCTGGAATAAAATAGGTTCACAATAATATGGCATTGATTGAATAAAAACACGTATACATGAATAAATAAATATTGGAGTCTCGTATTTTCACCATATACAACATATATTCAGTTTAATATGTTTAATTTTTAAGAGAACTCCCATTTTTAAGCAAACTGGAGAGTAAGATTCTTAAAAAATGTGACGTTTGCTATCTCCCAGTCCCACCAGGTGAGAAACAGAAGTTGGAGTCTTAGTAAATTCTTAGTTGAAACGGAGAGCTGCATTTTTCTTTAGCTGATTGCAAAACTGTGTCTGCCAAGCACATTCACCTGTTGACCTTCTGTGTCCTGTGTGCTTGCCTGTAATTCTCTTGGTGCTTCCAGCCACTTGGCTGCTATGTTGTGATTAGTTACATTCAGAATGTTCCCTCTTCCGTGGGGCTGGAGGGTTTTCTCTGTGCCCAACTCTTCTCTGCCTTGGGAGCCAGTTGGGGAGGGAGGTGAGCAGAGACTGTGAAGGTTTGCCTTTGGTGACACAATCACCTTTGACTGACACTCTGGAAAAATCGACAAGAGCTATATATAATGCAAGATTAACTTTAGTCAACCAAATTCAAGTCCCAAGTTTCACTTGTTGTTCTGGTTGAGGTTCCAGAACCTCACCATGGTAGGATTGGTTATAATTCTGTTGAGTGATTCACAGGGTGATAATAATATAGCACAGAGTTTGTTTTGGGCCTGTTTTAAGAGTTCAAATTCCTTACAGATACCATCCTAGTAATTCTCCAAACATGCCCACATCACAGAGGAAAGCATTGCACCTATGCTCACAGGTGGGTACTTGAATCTGTTTCACTGCCTAGGGGCAGGACCACACCCAGTACATACTAGGAAAGTGAAATCTATTCTGGTTTAACTGCAGGCCCTTAATGCCTTTTATCCTCCCAGGAGTGGAGTCTCTCAGCTACAATTTAAGACTGTTTATTATTACTATATTATTAACATCACTAGCTAAGTATGATGATTTAGAATTCTAGATTCACTTCTGTGTATGTATGTGTGTGTGTGTTACTAATCTGAATATGATGGCCTAAGTCTGTCTGTGTATGCGAATGTGTGTCACTACTGTGAAATCTTCCTTGAGCTGAAACGTTTTTAATTTTCTGAATTCATTCATAGAGTGCTGAGTTTCCATCCTCTCTAAAGCTCCCCAGCACACAGACCATATTACTCTCTCCTAGTTACCACCTTGAATGGCACTTTTTCTCTTTGGATAGAACTGAATTAAGTTCTGTCTTGAAGACTTCATAGACTAAATGTTCTAGCTCCAGCATTTGGGCAAAACTGTGAAAAAGGCAGTTTGTGTCTAAAATTCTTTCCTTCCCTGGTAGGCCACTTCCACTCACCCTTCCATTCCCCTCCTGTCCCCACTTGTCCAATTGTCCACAAGGCATCAGTCTCTCTGTTGTCTGATGCTTCATTCATTTTAGTAGACTATCCTGGGCTCACAATGATACAACGTACTACTTTTCCAAGTTACATCAACATTTTAACAAAAATTAGGCATATGATGAAGGATCAAATGTCTTGTGGTCACGTTTTAAGCATCAGCCAGCAGAGAAAGGAGAATTTTTTTTCATCTGAGACTTCTTGCCTCACCTGTTTAGGATACCAGCCCACATTAACAGAAATATAGTCTTCAACTCAAATTGACAAAACATCTCAAGCTACCTGTGGAACATTTCCTTAGACCCAACAATTTTACCTCCGTCATCAAAACTATCATCTCAACCACACATCAACCTAATTTCTTCACACGAATCTCTGACTCATACTACAAGGTACTAAACATAAGAGTATAAGAGTTCTGAACAAGAATATGCAATAAGAATATGCTTTGTGGTCCAATGTTAAAACCTGGCATTGGTGAGGATGGAGAAAAGCACACATTCACGTACTGTATTGTTCTCGATGGTGTGGTTTTAGATGTGAAAACTAGATCTACTGTATCAATTTGTGTCCATCATAAAGTCATCCAAGGATGAAGCTGATACCAGGGAATACTGAGCAGACCAATGGAAGGAAACTGAGTCCTTGATGACATCATGGATCCTATGATTCAAACCAACCCACCTATGTTCTTCCCAAGTAACAAACCTCTACATTCTCTTTACATTTTCAACCAGGTTATATGTTAATTGCTTCTCAAGTCAGTCTAAATTATAAACATAATATGGGATATGATACAGGTTGTAAAAAGAATAATGTGGGGCTTCCCTGGTGGCGCAGTGGTTGCGAGTCCGCCTGCCGATGCAGGGGATGTGGGTTCGTGCCCCGGTCTGGGAAGATCCCACATGCCGCGGAGCGGCTGGGCCCGTGAGCCATGGCCGCTGAGCCTGCGCATCCGGAGCCTGTGCTCCGCAACGGGAGAGGCCACAGCAGTGAGAAGCCCGCGTACCGCAAAAAAAAAAAAAAAAAAAAAAAAAAAAAAAGAATAATGTGAATCTGTATATACTAATAAGCTGCTATATTTTAAAAGTCAAGATGCAGAACACTGTATAATACTGTACCATTTGTGTATAAAAGTGATTATAAGCCTTTATGTATTCATATGTTAGTTTATACATGTATACCCTTGTATATGCAAAGAATATTTCTTTCTTTATGTTATATAGAAATAAAAATAACATCCAGTTAACCACGGGTGTAAGAATAGGAAGTTGTAAATGGAGAAGAGGACAGTGTACCTTATACACTTCTAAATTGCTGGGATTTTTTAAATGGGATGTATTTTTACTTTAAAGATGAGAATAACAACTAATGAAAAATATTTAAATTCTCCTTGTGCCAGACAGTGCTAGGAATAGATATTATACCACTAGACAACAAGGAACTCATTGTCAAGAGGAGATAAAGATACATAGACAAATGCAATAACGTGTTTATTGCAAGTGCCAAGATGATGTCAAGAAGAAGGGTGCTTCATTCTTCCTGGAAAAGTCACAAGGACTTTCCCAGAGCAAATGATGCCTAAACAAGTGTCTAAAGGGGCAAAAGGACTTTAACAAACTGACTGAATGAGGCTGGGGTGGGGATTTCAGGCAGAAGTAACAATACTTTTTGAGCATATAGAGGGATAGAATGTGTTGATAGTTCCTTGTATCTTTCAGGAACTGTGAATAATTTGGCAATTCTGGAGAGGCCAGAGGGAGGAAAATGAGGGCAGAGCAGCAGGGAGACACTAGATAATGACAAGCTTGTTTGCCACGCTTAGAAGCTTGGGTCTTACTTTTTCAGCATCTGGAAACCATTTGCCAAGTCTGAAGATTCTATTAATTTCTTAGAAAAAAATTTTAAACAAATAGAGAAGTATAATAATAGAGAATATACGGTATAATATAACAAAGCTCAGGTACTCATCACCCAATTTTGTCAATCTTAATATTTACTACCTAACTTTTAAAAGGAAATAAAACACTACACATGTTAAAGCTCACACAGTACCCTTCCTTTATCTCAATCACCATTGCCTACAAAGAAAAGCATACCTATACTTTATAGGTTAATATTAATAGAAGGAACAGAACACACAAATGTGCTACAACCATTAGGTTTTTTTTACTCTTAATTCAGCCTGTTCGCATCTCACTGTACAGTGGACAAATTGTAACGTAACCGTGTAAATAAGAAACCATGGTCATCATGTAGTTTTTCCACATATTACTCTCTTTTTATAAAATGACACCCTTTAGAATCAAAAGATGTATGTCTGCTATATCTTGATACCACTTGAAAGTTACCAAAAGACTCACCCATTTTTCCAGGATGTTGTATCTCTTTAAATTTTGCTGTAAGTTCCATAACATCTTCTTAAATATGTATTTTAAGCATTAGGCACTGACCTGATATTGGAAAGGGACATGATGGTATGTAAACTTATTTTAAAAATGAGAATCAAGGAAAGTGGTCATAAAATCATTGATTTAAAGTCATCAAATGATTCTTCAGTTCATTTTTGTATCCTGTGTACATCAGGATACAAAATAGGCTGGTTTGTGTTTCACTATCTTGTTCATAAGAAATATAATAAAACCAACAAAGTGGTTCTTGGATGTAAAGCAAGTCTACCATGTGCCACCACTTTATGAAATGAAGATTTGAATGATACTCACGAAGCTAGTTACTTCTACACAAGTACAGAGCATTCAACATGCTCCATGACCTACACTACAGAGAAGATATACTTTTCAGCACTTCTTTGATATACTTCATATTATTTACCCCGCATTACTTAATATTAACAAGGCTTAAATTCAATTATATGTTTACTAGAAAAAGAGAAACCTTAATAAGCACAGGAAAACATAAATGTTTACTGAACACTCCACATATTTAAGAGGATATTATGCAACTTACAGCAAACTTTAAAGAGATACAACATCTTGGAACAATAGGTGAGTTTTTCAAGTGGTATCAAGTACTTGTGTTTATAACTTACAAATCCACACTAAAGTCACTTTAAATAACTTTGAAAATAAATAAATGCACATGCCATATTTTCTAGATTAGTGCTAGGAATTTTTAAGTTCCTATACAATCTGTTTATGACCATGTTTTGAAATCTCACTGCCTCAAAGACAATTATCTTCCTTCTTTTTTAATTACTCAAGAACCGGCCCATTCTTTTATACTTCAAAAATTCTCTCCAGGTAAAATTACCCATTCAGCTGCCCTTCAAAAAACTCAAAGTTTATCTGTTTTCTTCTTTTGTCCCTAATTTTCCAGCAACGAAGGAAAAAAATAGAGTTTCAGTGTGTCTTCTTTCAAAAAAATCTTAAAATGAAAAAGAAAACACAGCAATGCAAAAATAGTGTGATGATCTTTCTCTGTTTGGTGATTCACCTGACCTGCTCTCTTTATCCAAATATTCCATTCCACCCAGCATCCCAATCCAAATAAAATCAGCTTCTTATTAAGCACATTCACAATTGGATACAACTGCTCTGCTTTAAAAATTCCGTAACTCCTTTCCCCAATCCAATATTTCAAATCCCACTTAATCAAAACAAACAAAATTTAACTAACATGAAATTATTTGCAACTAAATAAAAGTAATTAACAATCTGGCCTTTAAATAAATAACTTATAATAAGCTATATTAGTACTATATTTATATTAATACCTAAATATAAAACTATAGTTTATTTATAAAGTAATGCTCTTAGTATAGTCTGTTAATTGTATATAATAAACATATTTGTAAAATAATGTCTTAATATGGTACATACATTATTTTTTAAACATAAATTTGTTTATTAAATATAGAATTTTTGCATATATATGTATACTTTTTCTCACTAACCCAACATTCACTCTTTTTCTCGAGTTAAGAATTTCAAGAAACCAAAAATCAAACAATTTAGGATAACAGAAAACATAATTTTGTCTTTCTCTTATTCACACTATTGAATTGAAGACTATTTCAAAGAGAATGAAAAAGTCACTTGGAAGTGCTGTCAAAAATGGATCAAAAAGTTTAGACTTTCTAAAGAGGGAGACCAGTTAGGAGGTTATAACTGTAATCCAGATAAATGCTGATTGGGCCACTTGTGACATGGTGGCAGTTGGAAGGGAGAAATGGAGATTGCTATAAAAGACATTTTGAAACAAGAAATAACAAGTTTAGCAGACCGTTTGAAAATAGGGCATGGAAGAAAGGGAAGTCTCAAAGATAACTCTTAAGATTTTGGAACCGGAAACTTGAGGAATTGAAGGTGCCATTAACTGATAAAGGGGAGCTGTGAGCAAGTGTCACTTTCAGGGGAAGAAGCTAAATTCAATTCTGGAGCTACTGAATTTCAAACTCTCTATGAAGGAAATAACATTATTATTACAATTTTACAGATGAGGAACTTAAGCAGGAGGCAGTAAGTAATTTGTCCAAGGTCACACAACTAGTAAGTGATAGAGCCAGAATCTGAACACAGGCAGTTTTCTTTCTTCTTACCCCAGTGAAATTTTACATCCCTTGCATGACACAGATCTGTCTTTTTCTTTGGAAGCAACTATAGGTAATAAAAAAAATTGTAATTGACGTTTGCTCTTTGTCAGCCCAGACCAGTTGTTTGAAAAGAAGCTTCTGTTGTCTGAAAGATCCATTACCTGGTTTTTTGACCCAAATTGTCCACTTATTATAATCCAACACCCAGGATCATTGATTGGTCCAAGGATGGGTACCAAATCCAAGTTAAGCCAATCACTGCATTGCCTCAAAAACTTATAACTTGAAACCCGGGAGTTTCTTGGAATTGCGAACTTGGGTTTGCCAAATAGCCATGTTTCTAACTCCAGGGAGGGAGCTATGTGATAGAATGAAGCCAGAAATAATGGATATGAGGCAGGGGGAGTGGGAGACTCTTGGCAGCATTTGTTCTTGATTCCAGTCATTCTTGAGGCCCAGCTGTACTTCCTCCTTCTCATGGTTTGGTTACATGAACCAATAGTCTTTTTTTCTGCTTAATATGTTTTAAGTCAAGTTTCTATCACTCACTCAATCAAAAGAGTCATGGTTGATAGAACCACACACCCCTGGGGGAACCTGAACAAATTATTTAAAATCCCTCAATCAGTTTGCTCGTCTGCAAATGGGAGAAGCAGACGTGCATTTTTCAGGATTTTTCAGAGGATAAAATGATATAGGTGAACTATTTGCCTTTTCTTACTTAAAACTCACTTTATTACCTTGAAAAGTACTAGTCACATTCTTGGAGCTCTTTCACTACAGTGAAGTATTCTCTTCTTTAGAATGGTTAATAACCTGGCATGGGACATACCTCTCTCCCTAGAGCACTGTAGGTTGCCCATTATAGAGACTCTCAGAGTCTCTCAGATCCCTAATTTACCCTCTCCCTCCTGCTGTATTTCCCACAGCTTTATATAAGTGGTGAGAGACCACAGCAAATATCTGGTTAATTTCTTTATCCACAGCACATGACATAGTATGTAACCCTGACTCAGTAACTCTTTTATAAAGATTAGAAGCAAGTTGAATTTCCTTAAAAAATGGTCATAGGATGTGATGGTCTAATTCCCAGCATATTAAAAAGTCTCAGTAAGTGGTCACTAGTGCTCCAAAATCTGCAAAAGTATCTTTTAGTTGTCTCTTTATTGGTATCTTTTATTGGTTTTGCAAATTTGCAGGTTAATTTCAGCTTTTTTTCCCCTCCCTCCCTCCCTTCCTTCCTTCCTTCCTTCCTTCTTTCTCCTTCTCCTTCTTATTTCTCTCTCCATCTCTCTTTCTTTCTTTCTTTCTTTCTATACATTAGGAACGTATTCTGGATTCAGAGTCCCAGACGCTAGATATTTCACTCTTTGCTCTTTCTTGTGAGCTATTCTTACCTCTTGGGACCACCTCTGTTATTACTCAGGTCAGCAAGGAAGGGTCACTATAACCAGAGACCAGAATTAAGGCTTTAAATCAAACATCATGCTCTGATACTATGAATATTTAAGCTACTTGTCAGGTTTTGGCATAAACAATGGCACACAGTTACTAATTTTTACCAAGTTGTTTGAATAAAATTAAAAAAACCTCCAATGATGGTAGGAAAATAATAATTTTAACCTTTACCAAGTTTAGGCTTAATGACTTTGTCAGTAAAGGCATGGAGTCTAAGAAAGATGCTATACCTTCTTTAGGTATAAGAACTGGTATTTATAAAATATGTGTGTATTCAATGCTCACCTATAATGAGGAATGCAAAGTAATTAGCAAGACACAGATTTCAACATTGGTTTCACCCACTTCAGCAAATGCTGCCAAGGTCTTCATGGCCAATTTAGCATCTTGCTTATATGAGATATGTGGGTGATATTTTCATCATAGGTAAGAAATAGGATTGTAAGAAATTCATTACCTTTAATGCTTATTATGGACAGTTGCCAGGCACAATTGCATTTCACACCAATCAAGGATTAAAAGACAGCAACTTAAATGAGCAGAGTTTTAAATGAACTGGAATCTAAAAACAGCTGCAAAATTTTTACCCTTTTTGAATGGGAGAGCACTTCTTTTCCGGAAGTCTTCACAGTATATATTATTCTCTTTTTGAATGGAAACGTTTGCTGCCAAATACCTGCTTAGGATGTGAAAAGCCAAATTTAACTTTTCTTTAGTACAGCCTGGAAATTAAGCTTTTGCTTTAGAGGAGAGTTGGCTTATTCATTGTAATAATGGTTATCATCATGGAAAGGTTTTATTAAGTATTCAGATCCTATTGGACAATATGTATGTTACACAAAAACTAATCCCTGTTTTCAGAGAACTCATATCAGTAAGATGTGTATCACAAAGAAAATGCCCTAAGTTAGATGCACACACACCATACAGTAATCACCAAGATGTCTGTCTCACATTTGCTTTATGTTGCCAAGTTCAAAAAATCATAAAATATATCTGCATAGTCATTTGTATATTCTTAGATCAGTCCTCTAGACATAAACATGTGGATTTAACTCCTATTTTACAGATGTGAATATGAGGCTCCTGGTTGTTAAGGGACCTGCCCAAGGCCATAGAAGTGAGAAAGGTCAATTATCTTTCTGCTACTCCGTGTATCACATCATTTTTATGTGTTTGAATAGGTCTGGCCACAGGCAAAATTGCAAAATTGTTGAAGATTGTCTTATTTGACTCAGCTTCCTATTCTGGGGTTTTCTTTATCATTAGATGCTTCACCTTCTTGAAGCTCTCTTGACTCTGTCTTCCATTACACACTTCCTCCTACCTCCTAGGTGTTCCTTATTCCCTTCACAGATACTCTCCCTCGACCCGCCCACACCTAACATGCTGGTGTTCCTCAGAGTTCTGCCCTAAACCTTTCTCTTTCCTCATTGTACTCAGTATTCCTGGAGGTTATCTCCCATACCTGTGGCTTCTGCTACCACCTACATATTGATCCCACCCAAATTTGATATTCCTAGTTCAGACTTCTCTCCTACTTGCTACCTCTGCCTCGATAACCTGCAGCTACTTAACATATTCCCCAAACTGAACTCATATTTCCTTTTCTACATGCTCTTCCTCCTCCTCAAGTGTCCTGTCTTACTTGATGGCACCATCTTCCCAGGAGTCCAAGCCAAGAGCCTCAGAGACATCTTTGAGCCTTCTTCCTTTCTCACCCTATGTAATTGACCTCCATATCCAGAGATTTCGTTAAAGAACAAGAACTTTTCTGCCCATTTTTCTTTCAGTTCTCCTTGCCATTGCCTGTTTTTGGTCCTGCCCATCTCACGCTAGAACTTATTACTATAGCCACCTAAATATTTCCTTGTGTTTCTCTACTCAACCAATTACTCAAGACATTCTGTTCTCCTCCCACCTGAGAAACCTCCTTCTAATCATATCCAGGAAAATAAGGAGGGTGATATTCGAACTGCTTTCCTCTTTTTCAAGCTATCAAGTCTGTACCTTATCATATTCCATGTCAACTTTCAAAGCTTGTCCGGTTTTTATATCAGCCACCTCCCCAAACCTCATCAAGGTAGGAGGACCTGGTGAGAGCAGCCATACAGCCAAGTGCTCAAGCAGCAGTAGCTACTTCAGCCCCCTGGGTCTTGGCAGCTGTTGCACTGACTCAGCCATGTTCCCCAGTTAAATGGTTACAACATTCTTTAAAGAGCCTTTGTTCTTGATTTGTTTGAGATGCATGTTATCTAGGCTTTAATGCAATCCAGAAGGAAGACAGTAAGCAGAAATAAATACGACAGCTAAATCAATGGTAGCACAAAAACATGTCCAGGTGTAGTAATAAATGAATAATCTTTGGCTCTTCATATCAGTGTAAATGCCCGTGATACTATCTTGTGCTTCATTCCCCGAACTTGCCCTTGGGAGTGGGGAGGGCGGGGGTGAGGAATTCTGTAGCAAAGCAGCAAAGCAAGGTACACACAGAGCCTCACCCTTTTCTTCTGCCTTTTGTTTCTCTAAATGGAGTCTTCTTGTTTCCTAATGTAGACTTGCTTTATAAACTCATGGGGATTTGAATTCACGTAATTCATTTTTCAATATTTGACCCCCATACGGTTGCAGGAGTCTAAGCTGAAACTTTCAATCAATAGCACACACTCTTGGATTGTTAGCACTGGAAGAAATCCTATAGATAGACTTACTCAACTCATTATTGAGAAAAACAAGGCTCCAAGCAAGGAAACCATGGGTCTGTGGTCACATAATTAGTGGATAGCAATCAACACTTAAATAATACTTGTGTTGGCTTCACTCTACTTGAGTCAGGGCCCTGAACTCTCGTATAAATCTGGCATACTCAAAACAAATTGGTTTGCACAGAAAGCACCATGATGCAGTGGGTAAGAATGGAGAGTACAGTCAGACCAACTCAATCCAAGTGCTAGCAGTCTGATTTTAGTTCAGAGTAGTTAAATTCAGAGTTCAGTTTTGCCACATGTAAGATGGATATAAAATTAACTATCTCATGGAATTGTTATGAGAGTTAAATATGTCTGTAAAACGTTAACATTTTGAATTGCATACTTTTAATCTTTTACTCAAAAATGAAAGAAGAAAAACATAACCAATAATATAATATATTAATTGATTTACCAGCTTTGTCCGAACTCTAAGAGAAAAAAAAAACACCCAGCTCTTGGCTATAAGGAGTATTCAAAAAAAGTGAAGATGTAAACACATCATTTAATCTCTCCTTCCTTTAGATTTTCATTGGTATAAAATGGAAATGAAGGGAGCTAGCCTCCCTACCCCAAAGATTAGCTCCTTATCCATGTAACCATGTAACCACAGTTTACATTCTAAGCTATAACTTATACCATACATAATATGATTGACAACGTTATATGATATAAATATCCAGTAATAAGAGAGAACTCTGTTCATCAGGGAAAAAGCATGATGGAGGTGGATGGAGATAAACAGGGCAAAGCTTCAGAGACAAGATGCAATGGACTGTGGGCTGAAGTTTGCAGGAAAGGAGGGACCTGATTTAATAGTAAAAGGGCATTTATGTGTGGGAGAAATTATTGCATAGATTAAGGCTAAGCAATTTGTTTCCTTGACAGTGGATGAAATATTCTCAGTTTAAATGCACTAAAAAACTATTGTGTAACCAGAGGTTTGTCTTCTGTCTTCCCTTATCTTCCCAATCAGCACACTCAACAATTACACCCTTTGCTCCAAGGCACTCCCACCCTAAAGATTTCACCCATAAATCAGGGAGTAGTTTTAAATATGTGATTTGCTACCTTCTGTTGCAATAGGACATACCAGCAGAACATAATCTCCACATGGGGTTTTAGTGGAAGCTGTGATCAAATCCAATTTAAATAAGAAGATACAGCAAAGAAACTAATTTTTTACAAAGTTGCCAAGGGAAGAAACTAGTAATAGCAAACATAGAATGGTGCCTCTAGGTTGTATATAAGGACTGTTATTAGGAGCCAGTGTGTATGTGTGTGTGTGTGTGTGTACATGCGTGTGCACTTTAAATAACTAAAAATTTAGATGTGAGAAAAATTTTTTCTTAGCTTGGCTACCACCAGACTTTAAGAACTTGAGAACAGCTCACTTTTTATTGTGTTTCTCACTTAGAGCTAGAGGGATGTGAAACATTATCTAGTTTACTGGTTTTCCAACCACATTCTGGAGAGCCCAAATGTTTCGCAGAGACAGTTAGCGGGTTGACCCTCACACACACACATAGGATTTGTGTTGGAGGTTAACTTGCTAACAAATAAAAGAGATGAAAGAAAGCACTTGTGACTTCAAAAATACAGTCATTTTTAAATCAAGCGTGACTAAAGAAAGCATTGCTGACTTTTAAAAGTATTTGTTTCTAGGCAGTCTTCATGAATAATTCCATTGTGCCAGTTCTAGGTAGTCAACCCAAGAGCACTCATGTGAGGGGCTGCTTATTTCCGGTCAATAAAAATAGCAATCAGCATGTTGCCTGTCTCATGACACTCAGCTCCAGCTCACTCCTCAGTCAGGCTCCCTATATTCTCACCTATACACCTATCTGGGCCTTGTGGTCCCCAAGAAGGTCTTTTGTAGATTCAAGCACCAGGGTTTTCCTCTGAACCACTGACGGACACTTTTCTGATAATCACAAATTTTTAAGCTAAAGCACAAGTGACCACCCTAATAACACAAGTTATTTTTCAGAGCAGGTAAACAAGCTTCACGTCCCAAATGGGAGTGATGATCATCATTTGGGTGATGATGGGGTGCCTTGTGGGACCATTCCCTGGTGATTTCCCATATTACGTATACCATTGTCTATTAACAATCCTATTGTGTACTATTGTGACAACCTAGGATAGCTTTTGTCCTCATGACTAACAAGTTTCTTTTGAAGAGGGATGCACTAAAAAAGCATCTAAGCATACATTAGTTAACTATGCTATACATGAACCAAGAACTACTTGTTTGAGGGTTATTAATATTTAGTTTATGAAAAAGGTCCTATTCCACTAAAAATTCCAAAGTTGATTCATACTAATCATTTCTTCTTATGGGAAACTAAAGGCCTGGGAGCTGAAGCAAATTTCTCAGTCACACGGCTTCTAAATGATGGATCAGAGGCTAAGGATGCTGGTGTTTTGTTTTGTTTTGTTTTAATTTATTTATTTAATTTATTTATTTTTGGCTGCGTTGGGTCTTCATTGCTGCATGCAGACTTTCTCTAGTTGTGACAAGCGGGGGCTACTCTTCGTTGCGGTGTGCGGGCTTCTCATTGCGGTGGCTTCTCTTGTTGCGGAGCATGGACTCTAGGCACGTGGGCTTCAGTAGGTGTGGCTCGTGGGCTCTAGAGCGCAGGCTCAGTAGTTGTGGTGCAAGAGCTTAGCTGCTGCACGGTATGTGGGATCTTCCCAGACCAGGGCTCGAACCCAGGTCCCCTGCATTGGCAGGCGGATTCTTAACCACTGTGCCATCAGGGAAGTCCCAGGCTGCTGGTGTTTGACTAAGCAGTCAGTTACCTGCCCCCACTCTTCCAAACAGCCACAGAATTTCAGGATGTCAGAGAGATAAAGGATACTTGAATCCATTTAGCCGGTCAGTTTTTTAAAGCACAGATCAATGCTAGAAGAATGCTTGCATCCCAGCTTGATTCTAGACTTCTGGCACTACCTATCTATGTGAGTATAGCCTCTTTAGACTTCAGTCTTCTCAGAAAATGAGTTCACACTAGGCAATCATCTGGGTATCAGTGAACATCAGTTTTTGGTAATGGTATCCCATTACCCCTTGGAGAACCTCCTTTCCCTCAATCCCTGTCACTTGGTGTGGGTGGGACTCTCCCTCCTGCTACGGGTTGGTCAGTTAGCATCATGTCTCAGTGGACGGTCAGGACAGTCTCCTTGACCTAGTCTCCGCCAAGGAGAACCAGGGTGGGGTTTTGCTCTCTCTCCATGAGGGTGGTTTTGCTGGGAGGATAGGGGCCTGCGGCTGCTGAAGGATTCATGTGAAGAAAATCTACCTGACAATGAAGCCACATAAAGGAAAGAAGAGCTACCAGATAGGGAGAGAGTCTTAATGCCATCATCAGCGGCCCTGGATTCAGTATCATTAGCCAAGAGATTCCCTCTTTTTGTTGAAGCTAGTTCAGGTTAGGTTAGGTCCATTTACAACCTGAGAAATCCCATGACAAAATCTTTGGGTCATTTAAAGTGTTCAAACTGGGACTTCCCTGGTGGTGCAGTGGTTAAGAATCCGCCTGCCAATACAGGGGACACGGGTTCGATCCCTGGTCTGGGAAGATCCCACATGGCACGGAGCAACTAAGCCCGTGTGCCATAACTACTGAGCCTGCACTCTAGACCCTGCGAGCCACAACTAATGAAGCCTGCACATCTAGAGCCCGTGCTCCGCAACAAGAGAAGCCACCACAATGAGAAGCCTGCGCACCACAACAAAGAGTAGCCCCCGCTCGCCGCAACTAGAGAAAGCCTGCACGCTGCAATGAAGACCCAATGCAGCCAAAAATAAATTTTTTAAAGTTAATTTTTAAAAATGCTGTGAATTCAGAACACAGAGATAAAAAAGTTTTTAAGTGTTCTAATTGCACAACTGTGTGAAGAAGGTATCAGTGATAACAAATGCACTCAGAAATATAGAGGAAATTATAAAGTAAACTTTCCTTAGAATAGTATTCTTCAGAGCTCTTGGACACTTTTCATTGTTTTTATTCCTTGAAGATACTAACAAGCTTTAGTTCTTTGGAAATAAATCCCTACTTTTTAACAGACTGTCCCACTTAATTCAGCTATATATTCTTTTGCCCTGAATCATTAAAGGGAGAAAAGGAGTAGAAAAAGGGGAAAGGACATGGCACCATATTTTTAGCAGCTTTATAAATGTATATATTAGATTTATTCAATTAATAGTTGTCTTTAACAGGTTGGACAATTTTGTCATTAACTCGAGGTTTCATTCATTTACAATATCATGCCCTCATTAAATATTCTTTAAGAGGATTTCGGTTGAGTAGGAATATTTGAAATGAGGCATGAAAAATCTTTTCTCTTTAATGAATTTATTCTTTTTTGAGGGATTAATTAAAATCAGTTGTAAAGGAGAGATACGCAGTAAATGAGTAGTGTCCGGGTAAAGGTTAAAGAATAACTGCCATTAAATGAAGTACATTATGAAGGCAACTTGTTAACGAAGAATTTTCCAATTTACATGAACCAACAAGAAATTCATTAATCAAAGAAATTATACTCTTCTGAGATTGTGTTTCTTTCCCTCCGTCTTTTCTTTCTTCCTTTCCTCCTTCCATCCCTCCTTTTAAATAAAGGAAATTGGCTTCATTCCTGTTCTGAAACAAACTTACACTTTTGCTGAGAACTTGGACACTCTGAGATACAAAATTGTCATAAATTAGCTTGCTTAAATCCAGAGGCTTCATTCTTAGAAAGGCATAGTAAAGATGGTATAGGAAAAAAGAAGAGGCAGGAATGGTGAGAGAGCTGAATTTTCAAACTAGGGGAAACATCCTTTCAAATTTAATTCACAAACTGGGAATGGAAATGTCATTGCCTCACTCAGAGGGTTAATCACTTTCTAATTTGAACTGGCAAATTTTATAATGACACTGTGAAATTAGCAGCATTTTATTGTGTTAATTATCTACAGGACACTATATCATTACTTCTAATAAATGTAAATGAGACTGTGTCTGCTAGGACAGTACACAGACAAGGTGAATTTTTATTGGCTATTTACGGGATTCCGGTTCAGTCTTTCTTCTTTTTTTAATCTCTTATAAAATACTTTCAAACAGTGTTGGCTTACCATGCCAATTTCCCTCTGTTTTATTTAATATAATATTTTAAAGGTCATTAAAGTTACCTTAGCTCACTGGAAATCATTTTTACTCAAAGCATGGTGATTATTAAAAACCATGCTAAGTGTGAGCCCAATCAACCAAGACTGGGAACCACAGTCCTGCTATAAGAATAATAAAAAAATTCAGCCATTCCTTTTAAAGATATTTAAAAAACATGTTGCCCATCCACCCACTTCATTCAGCTAGGTAGCTATGGGTACAATTCTGCAATGCAATGAACTAGCAAAATGTTGAGGTCAGTGGTAAAAAGGAAATAAAGTTGTATTTTTTTCTAAATTATTCAATAAACATGAAAGTTAAGAAATACACAGTGCTGTGCTAATCAGAGTTGATAAATACTATTGGAGACTTCCTCTAAGTCACTGCAAAAGACTGCAGAGGATGTGAAGAAAAATAAAAGGCAGTTCTCAGCCTTAAAAAGTAACAAACTAAGAGAAAGAGTGTTAACAAATATAGAAGTGAGTGATAAAAGAAAAAAATATGAAAAACATATAAAAATATATCACAAATAAGAAGATATTAAGATTAACAGGCAAGGGGTGTTGGTCACATGCTAATTATAGATATCAGAGAAGAAGGAGATGTCATTTAAGATGAGCCTTGGACAGAAAAAGTAGATTTTGATAGCCCGAGATAGGGAGAGGGCAGAGTGATAATGAGTGATAATTATTTTAAATAATAGCTACCAGTTGAACAACTACCATGTGCCAACACACTCTGTACATTAACATTCATTATCCTAAGGGCCTTGCAATGTAAATATGATTCCTGTTTTATAGATGATGGAATTGGTAAAAAAGATAGTAAATAATATACCCCAGGTCACAGAGACAATAAGCAGAAGAGTCAAAATTCTAACTTGTTTCTGTTTAATGTAAAATGCTGCACTGTTTTCAATATAGGATGCTGCATCTAAAAGCAAAATTTGTCATTAGGCATTTCCACAGTGGGTAACCAATGAGTGTGGTACCATAGTTCTCCGAACAAATCATAAGCAAACCTCTCTCTCTCTCTCTCTCTCTCTCTCAATCTCTTTCTCCCTCTCCCTCTCCCTCCCCTCCCCATACCGCTCATCAATTTCCCATGTTTATAAATAGGAAGAAAAGTAGGTTTAAGGTAAAGATTATATCAGATAATTAATATGAGCACTTAGCATTCATTAGAAGTCATAGTTATTATTGTTGTTCCTTATTATGCTGTTGTAAATAATGTCAGTGTTCCTGTCTCTTGAAGAATTTGTTTCCTTTCTCATTTCAGTTAGTTGCCTACCATTTGATCATTCCTCTTTTTCTGTCATTTTGTACATAGGGTGAGGATCAAAAATAAATGATAGATCTGAACGAGGCTGCTATATGCTGGTTAACTTTTGCAAACTTAAATGAGAGAAGAAATTTGAAACTCACAGCTGAAATTTACCATTAATGTGCTTAAACAAGCAAGAAATAAGTAGCCAGTGCCCACAGTGTTCATTGCCATTCTAGATGACTGGCTATGCAGAGAAAACAGAACGTGGCCCCTGCCATCAAGGAAATAACTATTTAGTTGGTGAGATAAGACAAGCGTGTGAACAATAATGAGTGATAGTAGAAACTGGATTATAATTAATGCCTTAACTATAAAACATAAACCATGAATATTATAGGAAGACAGAAGAGGGTGGACTGCAAAGGAAAGGCCCTTAATGGGGGTGGGACATGAATTACACCTTGTATGATGAAAATAAGGTTGCACAAATGGCACAGAGTCTCATGTGGATTATGTTTGCCCAAGCTTTATTACCATGGTAATCTATCTCTGTTGTGAAATTATCAGAATAAATTACCTCTTACTTCAGAACTGAGATATACTGAGAATTGGGGAAGGAGTTTTGACTCCAGGTAAATAAACATGACTGAGATCACTGCAGAAATGCAAGTGTTGTTGGTTATAAGACGCAATGATTCTATAGCTAGCAAAGTTGCTTTTTAGTTGTGAGAAAGATTATATAATGAAAATTCTACTAATGTTAAATTGGGTTCAGTAGCTCAAGTTTTACAAATCCCCTTTCATTAAAATTAAACAGTGGGTATGAGTGAGTAGGAGGAAACAAAAGCATAAAAATTTTCTACTCATTTTTAGAGAGAAGTAATTTGCTTCCTCCTTTATTTCATTTGTTCATTCCTTGATTGGAACAGGACATTGGAAAACTGAGTTATCTACTAAAGCATCATTTTTAAAAAGACAAGTAGTTGTAGGATATAAAACAAAATGATTATTTTCCAATTTACCAGATGAAAATAACTTAGGAAAGCAAATTATTTAATTGATAAGTTTATTTGCAATTAAACAAACAGTTTAATTGACAAATATAAAAAAGCTTAAAGGTCTCTTTAAGGACAAAGACTCTTAGATTGGGTCAAAATATTCAACTACATACAATCTATAAGAGACACACATAAAACAAAGTGATTCAGAAATGTTATAAGAATGTCCAGGCAAATGCAAACAAAAGGGAAGCATGAGTGATGACATTTATTTAAAGCAAAATAGAACCCAAGGCAAAAGGCATTGATGAGTAGAGTCATATTATGTTGATAAAAAGTAAAATCCACAATGAAGATGTAAGTATCATAGATTTGTATGTGACTAATTACATATAATCACAATATATGAAAAAATTGTTTTAAAATATTTTTTTAAATTGCCAGTTCAGCTAAACAGATGACTGCTTGCCTCAATAATTCTGTAAGAGTAATGTTATTACATCATTCCAATGAAATATTTTTTAAATAAAAATATCAGTTTACAAAAGAATTAATTCACTGTATGGCAGAGACTGATGAATGATTCAGCACACTCCTTTTCTTTCTTCCTGGAAAGAAAAGGATAAACTATACTTCCCAGCCTCCCCTGCACTTGGATGGGGACATGTAGATTGAGTTCTAGCCAATGGAATGTAAATGGAAGAAATCCATGCCACCTCTAGGCCTGTCCCTTAAACCTTCCACATGCAATCACTCATGCTCTTTGTTCTTCTTTGGGAACATAGACACCTTGGAAACTGCTAGGAAGATTGCAGAGCCACAAGATGGAAGTAGTCTGGGCCTCTCATCTTGCGGATCATGAACACCTATTTTAGACATTATACAAATGAGACCTAAATATCTATGGTGTTTAAGCCATTTTACCCTTTTCAGCTGGGTTTTACAGCAGCTTGCATTACCTAATTGATATAAATAAAGACCATAATCTGTGTGCATGTGTGTGTGCATGTGTGAGAGAGAGAGAATATTAGTATGTGGTTATCTGTATTTTCATACATATAATCTTTGTCACAGTTGTTTGCTTCCATGACCATATGGATATATTTTTAATTTCATGCAAATAAAAGTTGTGTTTATCTTTGGGTGATGGGATTAAAGATGAATTCTGTTTAGATATTTATTCTTATTTTCCAGATTTTTTATAAGGAACTTGCATAATTTTATTATAAGAAAATATTAAGCTTATTAAATTTTTAAACAAGAGAAAAAGTAATCTCCTTCCTCAAAGATCTTATAAGGGCAGAGACAGGCTTCTTGCACATTAATGACTTGTGAGTAAATGTACATGTCTTAAGAGCTTTTAAGAGCTTACTAATCACAGAAAGGACTAGTCATTCTTTCATTTACTCATCAAACATTTACTGAACACCAATTATTTGTCCAGTGCTAGGCCAGGCACAAGAGATACGATGACACAGTAGATATGCTTTTACCTTCACAGAGAAAGCAAAGTTTCTACACTCTGCACAGTCTATTATGAGAGATGGTTATATAAACAAATAATAGTACAGTGAGATGAGTACAATAGTGGAGGCTAGTGATAGCCCAGATAAAAGAATAATTAACTCTGTTTTAGTAGTCAGGGGGATTCTCATGAGAGGAGACAGTTGAGCTTGATTTTGAAGAATACGTGTGTTTGCCAAGTGGGCAAGCAGGGAGAACATTCTAGAAAAGATACTAACACATGCAAAAAGCATGACATGTTTGCAGACACCATGAAAATAGCTTAGAATGACAGACATGCAGCTCCATGGAGGGAGGACGTAGGGGAATATGAAGCACGAGGTGGAGTTAGTGGGGACAGATCATGAAGGCTTCAAATGGCCAGACTGTTGTTTCTGTCGGATTTTAGGTAGAAGCAAACTGTGATCAGACTGGTATGGTGGAAAGATGTCTTCATCAGAGTGAGGAATGGTTGGAAGAGGGCAGGCTGGAGGAGGGGCTAATTCAAGGTGGATCACGTCTTGGGTCCCATCCAGAGCAAGAGCTGGATGAGTGGAGAGGAGGGGTCATTCATCCCTCTGAGCATCTCCCAAAGCATCCATCATAGCACAACTACCGTATAGCTCTGCCTGACTTGATGGTGTTGTGTCACCAGCCCTGTGCCTTGGGCAGCCAAACAGTCTCATTAGCACACGGCACATACCAACATTTATTCCTTTCTCCGTTGCTACCTACATAGAGAACACCTGCCAAGTCGGGATGACCTGCAAGTGACTGAAGCTGACCTTGAGTTCCTTTTCCTGCAACTAAAATTTGAGACAGTCTTAGATACATCTAGCACACATGGCACATATTTTACAAAATTTTAACACATTTTTGAGGACAATTAAACATTAGCTTGTGGCAGCTGTGTGCTTTGAGTGCCCATTACTGATGTGCAGAATTATCACCAGGTCTTCTCCCCACCCACCGAAGCCAGTGCTGTAAAGACTTGCCATCTTGCTTCTTTCCCTCTCACCATTCAAAAAATTGCAGGGCAAATCCCTTCTTCCACTTCACAGCCCTCCTAAATCCCTTACATACAAATTTGAGGGGAAACAAATTAGTAGTGAGCAATAAAGGTGCATTTTGTTATTACAGGATAGTAACTGTTCGCAGATATCATAGTCTTGGCTTGCATTGTGTATTCTCATAAAGTCAAGTATGTGGGAGGCAGGGTTAAAGCTCTTCCAAGTCAGAAGAGGTATTGGTTTCCTAGGTCGGCTATAACAAATTACCACCAGTTCGGTGGCTTCAAACAGAAATGTATTCCTTCACAGTTCTGGAAGCCAAGGCCCAAAATCAAGGTGCTGGAAGAGCAGCATACCCCTTGGAGGCTCGGGGGGTGGGGGGCGGATTCTTTCCATGCCTCCTAGCTTCTGGTGGCTGCCGGCAATGCTTGGTGTTCCTTGGCTTGTGGCTTCATCCCTCCAATCTCTGCCTCTGTCTTCACATTACCTTCTTCTCCCTGTGGGTCTCTTACAAGGACACTTGTCATTGGATTTAGGGCCCACCCAGGAAATCCAAGATGATCTCATCTGAATATTCTTAATTACATCTGCAAAGACCCTTTTTCCAAATAAGGTCATATTCACAAGTTTGGAGAGTAGGGTATAGACATTTCTCAAGGGGACCACCATTCAACTCACCACAGAAGTCAAAGAGTTAGAGCCTCAGAGCCAGAAACAATATGCAAATCCATGACTGGTTAGAGGACTTATAAACTCTTTGAGGGCAGGTATTAAACGCTTTATGCGGCATGTAGTAACCAGGACCTTGCAGATCACATAGTGGAGGCTCATCAAAGCCAAGGCTGAAAGCTTTGTCTTGGGATCCAACAGTATTAGAGACTGGATTCATTGAAGGAGATGGTGCAGATAAACATCCCAACTCCTGATCCTTCTGAGAATTTCATTCCAGTGCATTTATCTTCTCTCAAAAGCAGTTCTGCACATCTTAGCGGGCAGTTTTATGTGAATTCAAGAAAATGCCTTCCACAACCCTCAGATTATGTTATGTAGAAAAACACCCTGTTCCATATTGTTCTTTGCTCACATTTGTCTTGTGAAATGTGATTACCTCATCCTAGGGTCACTACCCTGCTGATGTGAAGGTTTCAAACATTGCAGGCACCTAAAAGAAACCTTTTCTTGAAAACTGGTTCCAGTAGAAATGTACAACTTGATGCAAGGGCCTCTGTTTCCCTCCCTCTCTCCCTCCCTCCCTCTCTCTCTCTCTCTCTCTCTCTCTCTCTCACACACACACACACACACACACACACACTTCTCTCTGTTAATAACACTCCTGGCTGATTTATTGATTGCCTGTAACACTGCTGGCTTTTCTTGAAGCACTTGTGGTCTTCCCAGTTGTAAGTGCCACCCCCAGTGGAAAGTTGCCCCAAACTGGGATGTTTTTATTGCTGTTTGACTTCCCCAAGTTGACTGGTCAGGTCTGAACCTTCTCGGCTTCCCCAGAATAAGCTCCTTAAGCCTTTTCCCTCCAAAGCATCTGTAAACAGTTGAAGGTCATGATTGTTCACTCTGCAAGATCGATATGCCATTAAATTGTGACAAAAAGGACTGCCAGCCCATTAAGGGCTCCCTCATACCCTCAGTAATCCTGATAAAGTGATGAGCTGTTTTAACCTCTCTGGCTCCCATTGCGAACTACGTAGCAAACTCCTAACTGCTGAGATAACCCCTTTCGCAAAGTCAGGACGACCCACAAATGACTGACACTGGTTTTGAGCTCCTTCTCCTGTACGTTTTTTTCCGGCTATTGTAGTCACTTTTTTATTTAATCTTCTGGGTTTTCTTTTAACCACAGAGTCTAAAGTCTAGTGTTATTCTCAAAACTATTTTGTTCTGGGATGAACCCTCCCCCAACAGCCTCATCGTGTACATGAATAGGCCCATTGTCTACTGGTTGAGAGACAAAAGTAGAAGTATCCATGGGGACTGAAAATGACACAGGGCTAGTTCACCCCAAACACATGGGATTTCCCTAAATTGATTCAGTCTTAGACATGTGGTGAGTTCACGGTAGTTAAATCTGTTGAATTTCTGCCTATTCTATTTTCTTAGCAATAAAAGGTGAGGAGAGAGGCAGAAGGTTTTAATAAAATGGAAGAAAGGCAACTTTTGTGAACTGAAAATATTTTTAATGGATCTAAGCATCCTCAAAACTATTTTAAAACTAAATCTAGACCAATCTAGTCTTGCTCAACGTTACATGGTGAGCTCATTTATTATTTGAAGAATGTTGCTTTCACTCAGCTAATGCTAAAATCAATGGCTACTATGAACTGATGTCCGGTGTGTTTGAAAAATCCATGACTGTTTAGCCAGATAAAGTTGATCTCACCCTCTTCAAAATGTTGAAGTTATCCAATATCCAAAATATATTTTTACATTTTTGTTTCCAGTTTCCAAATTCTTCACCAGCCCTGTTGGCTTGTGTAAGCTAATGTAATCGTAACTCAGGGTTTATATTTTATATCTGGTGTGTACATGCACAACTTGCATACCCACATACACATAAAGCTCTTTTCTGAACTATTCTAAAACAAAATACATCATCTGGGTGGCAAAATCGTGTTTGAAAAGTTATATCTCCAGCGTCTCACTTCATTCATATTTTTTTGTCTTAACGCTCTTTAGAAGATTACCAAATCTAGAAAAATCTGAAGGTCATTACACCAAATGTGCTTAGTAAAATGCACCTTGATTGAAGTTCCTGAGGCTTTGTTGCAGGTTCATCAGCTCATTGAACACAGGACTTTCTGGGCACAAATACCTGTTCATTTATTCCACTTTCTATTTTGCTGATTTGCAAGCATGAATTTTCAGGGAAACCTTCACCTCAATTCAGGTCTGGCCCTTAATAGCTTATTATGTCAACAAAACATACCTTCAAATGAAAAACCAAACACTTGAAACCAGCAGGATTTGCAGGTAGTAAAGAGAAAGAAAACAGGCTTAATATCTGCTGAGACCATTAACTCTCATCTGCACATCTTTCTTCAGCATATCAATGGAATAATCTAAGAGGACACAAGAATAAGAACAAAGCTTCAGGTCATTCACTGATCCACCAGCAAAGCTCGATAAGTGGTATATTAGCTTAAAATCTCTTACATGCTGCTTAGACATCATTGCATAGGTTCTGAAAAGAAGCAAACAGACCCTTATTAAATGGTACCAGACACGAGAGGTTTTTTTTTCTGCTCTGTCTTGTTTGTACCCCCATATTAATCCTGAATTTAGATTTTATGGCTTTGAATTTGCTCTGCACATCCTGTGACATAAGTTAAATGGATAATGATGACTTAATGAAATAGATGTCTCATCCCTCCTGTAAAGCTTAATCATGCCAAGCCCCATTTATAGATTTCTAGCTTATGTTACTCATTAACATATTAAATATGTATTGTGTGCCTACTAGGTGTCCTACAGTGTGCTAAATTTCTGGGGACACAATAATGAGCAATATCAAGCAGCTTCTATGCTTCTTGGATAAGTGTTTCCGTCATTAAGAGCTTCCGTTATATTATAGCAGAGAAATTAGAGCAATAAGACTTGCAGTAGTATTGTCTTTTCCAGCAACTTTAATCCTTTGTACTGGATATTTGCATTCTGACTCAAATGGGTGACCGCTGATAACAGAATAAGGGTGGCTCCCTATTACAAAACAGAACAGACAGAGGTCCCTGAAACCACTCTGTAGAGCACCTCACTGGCCGACAGTAAACTTTTTCTCTTTCTCCCGCTTACCTTGAGTCTGATTTCTCCATCAGCCAGTGAGCTACCTACGCTTTGGCCCAAACCACAGCTGATGTATATCAGCTGCACTTCGTGCATTTCCTAGGAAGGCCGGTTGCCAAACACATGTTAAGAAGCAAATTTATCTATCATGCTCACTTGCAAGGTGTCACAGAGTCCTGGCCCATTCATTCAGAGGAGCTTCCAAGTAACAGACATCCTTTAGCAGAAAAACACTTACTCTTTGAATCAGTCACCCCACATTCAGATGAATTACCTGCAGATAAAGTTTACTACAAAATTTACCATAAAATTTACTACTATTAGAAGGAAAGATGGGAGAAAGGAAGGGAGGAAAATGTGGACAGAACAGAGAAAAGGTCTTGGCACAGATAGAGCCAGCATAGCCACTAAATCATTCCAGGGAATGCAGTGGTGCAGATTATTTATCTTACCATGCTCTCCCCTCCAGTGTTTGGAATGGAAAAACTTGAAAATTAAAAACTCTGTATTTACATTCTCCTTGGGAGGTATGGAGGATTTTAATAAATCTGTTTGGCTGACTCCAGGAAATCTGCCTCTTTAAGTTGCATCACACCCAGCTGTTTGCATTAAAGTTCATCCAATTTGATTTTCATTTGTCAAGCTGATGCCTTTGATGTCAAAATTTCTCTCTCCGTTGCATTTAGCCCTTAAGGGTTTCCAGCTGCCATTGGCTCTGTAGTTGCGTTGAGGTCTTCAGCCAGTCTTGGGTCATATTGTTCTGCTTTGCAGTTGTCTAAACTCTATCTAGGTGACCTCATTCAGCTTGATGACCTAACTTGAGACACTCATCCAAGATGTCTTGGGAGCTGCTGTTGCATTGTGCTCACCCTCTGGTAACCAGCTTCAGCTGTATCTACTTCTCAGGGAGAGTTCACATCTCATACCAACATCTTCTGTTCATTTGGACAAAGAATATGTTCGATTCCCTTTGGAACCACTGATTGCCACCTGATTTACAATGTCTCTCTTTCTCCTTCAGAACAGATGACCTCTTAGTGTTGAATGAGTCACAAATTGGTTTGGGGATCGTAAGTAGACCACAGAGTGTTGAATCAACATTTAAAGAGCTCTTCAGTGTCACAGTATTCAGTTCTATTCCTTGGGATTCTTTATGAGAGAGATGTCTATTGTTATCTTTCGTTTATAGAGGAGAAAACCAGGAGGTTAGGTGGAGTGTCCAAAAGGTTTTTTTTTTCTTTTCCTAATAACTATCTAGGCCAAACTTTGCTTTGCAAACTTTTGGCCACACTAAACTCTATTTGTAAAATTCTGTGTGATTTGATCCACTACTCTTTTATCTGCCTATCTATCTTTCTCTTTATTTATCTAATCTGTCCCTTGTATATTTCCTCTCTAAAGGGAATACAAATTACCAACATTCTGATCTCTGTCCCTATCTATCTTTCTCTCTATTTATCTAATCTGTCCCTTGTATATTTCCTCTCTAAAGGGAATACAAATTACCAACATTCTGATCTCTGTCCCATTAGTGCATTTTTCTATCACCAACTTGAAATGTGTCTAGTTGTTTATTTTCTCTGAGAATCAGTTACTTCATTTGTAAATAGGACTCTATACTTCCATTTTAGAGTTTTTATGAGGATTAATTGAAATAAGAAAAATATCATCACTCTGACTGGTGTGGTACGAGAAAGGATAGTTCTTTTCCTCTTTTTCTTAGTATGAAGGTGGCACTGGGCCAAAAAACTATTAGAAAAAATTAATAAAATTACTGATTCACCTGGCATAACCCTTTCCAAACTGAGAAATCATCTATTTGGAGAATCGAGTCTGATTCAGTGTGAATTTTCTTTAAAAAGTGGCGCCTTCCACCCCCAGATCCAGTGTATCAGTTTCCTATTGCTTCTATAGCAAAGTGTCACATATTTAGGGCTTAAAACAACACAGGTTTATTATCTTATAATTCTGGAGGTCAGAAGTCCAGAATGTGCTGATGGGGCTGCATTTCTCCTGGAGGCTCTGGGGGCGGGGGGGATCTGCTTCCTTGTCTTTTCCAGTTTCCAGAGGCTGCCCACAGTCCTCGGCTCATGGCCTTGTAACTCCCACCTCTTTCCAGTTGTCACATCTCCTTCTCAGACTCTCCTGCCTCCCTTTTTTTTCTTGTAAGGACTCCTGTGATTACACTGTACCCATGGAGATAACACAGTATAATTTCCCCATGTCTAGATCCTTAAACTTTATTACAGCAAAGTCCCCTTTGCCACGTAAAGTAGCATACACAGGTTCTGGGGATTAGGACGTGGACATCTTTGGGAGGCCATTATTCTCCCTACCCCAGCTAATAGTTTGATTTTGAAGTTTTCCTCTTTGAGTTGAAATCCATTTTTCATTCACTATTTCTATATCCTTTAATTACCTTATTGATATTTTCAGTTGAGCTTTATATTAAAATATGATTAAAGATAGGCTGTAATTCTGGAGGGAATTTTATCCTTGAGGGCGGTGCTTTTTAATGGGTACATTCTGCACCGTGGTACATTTTTTGAGGACAAGCAGGGTACTGAGTTAATAAAGACACTGACATTCCATTTCTGGTCACGGTGCATCATCTCTAAGGACCTTGGATTCTGGAAACGTTGTTCAGCTAACTTTATCTGGAATGCATGAGCTTCCCTTTTTTTCGCAGCCCTGGGTATATAGGTTAACTACACTAATGGATTTTATCAACCTAAAACTGGTTTTCAAAAGTTGCTCTCTGGAACCTATGTGAAGGGAGTGTCTAATGGGTCTATCTGTGTGTATCTCATCATTTCCAATTAAATCTCACTCTACTGTAATTGGAGTTCCAGCTTATTGAAAAGATTACAGAAGCGTACCATTATCCTTAAAAGTTTGAAAACCATCAGCCTGCACTAAGTTTAACTCTAGCTTCATAAATTATTTTTAAGTAGTGTTAACATTACTCTTGATAAACTACTTTACAGGTATATTGGGATAGCACTCTGCCTTCCTGCTTTTCTTCCTTCCTCCAATTTCTTTATTTCTTTACTTCCTTCAACTTCTCTCCTTCCTTCCCTTCCTCCCCTTCTCTTTCTTTTCTTTAATTTCTTCACTTCTTTCTTTTTTTCCCCTTTCTTCCTCTCTCCCTTCTTTCTTTTTCTTTCTTTTCTTTCTTTGTAATAGGACAGGATATAGGAAATGATAACATCTAGCTTTCTCCTATAACACATATGATGGTAGATTCTGATTACTTGTTCTCCACCTTTAAATGCTGGTGTGCACAAAAGTCTAAAAACATCTATGAAGTCAAGGGGCTGATTTTTTGGCAGCCACACCAGAACTCAAGCAGTAAAGTGATTATTTTTCTTCAAAGTAGCCACATACAACAGTAAGTGTTTATTTAGTGAGTGCTTCCATTACTCAAAATATTTTGAAACTACTCTTTTGAACCTGCCGTCTGTGACAGTTTCAGAGTGTCTCACTACATTTTAACCACCCTCTATTTGTCTCAAAATGCATTCCTTGGATTAATCATCTACCTTATGTGCCAGACTTAAGTCCAATACCTTTTGCTTATTTTCAACTGACAATTCCAAGGATGAATGTTTACCAGCACAAAAGACAATCAAAAGAATGCATCCACTTAAAGATCAAAAGTCTTTAATCTTTTATCCAGTGGTTTATAATAGCTGGAATATTGAACAAAAATCTAGGTATGCTGCCCAACGCAATATGATAGCTAAAATTAAGAAATTAAGTTTATAGGAAAATACACATAATAAAACTTTAAATGCAAAATCATTCATACAGCATTACATGACACACACAAAAACATACCCCTACATACATTTATTTAAAAGGAATTACTTTACAGTGTTTAGGATGGTTACCTCTGAGTAATCAAATTATGGGTGGTTTTAATTTTCTTCTTCTTTCTCTAATTTCCAGAGTATATATAATTACTTTTGTAATCAAAGAGGAAAAATACTAATTTGAGCTCTTAAAGATAATTCTAAATGCAAATTTTAAAAATGCTGCGAGTAATGACACCATCACTAGGATAAATGCATAACCTTCAAGGGTTCACAAGTATTTGAATATGTTTGGGTTATTTTTGTTTAGAAATAGTCATATTGATTTAAGGCAGATTGTACAAATATATAATACATATTTGTAAATGCACTACTGACTTTTCCCTGTTACAACTGAAACAAATCGGAGGCATAGGTGATGACTTTAAAATCACATCTGTTGAGCCATGGTCTGAGTGTCATAGAGCATTCGATCCAATAGGTGCCTAACTAATATGGTCAGGAGCTCTAGCTTCTGGAGCCAGCTGTATTATACTCTGAAGGGCAAGCACTTACATTAGCTGGGCCCACTATAAAATAAGCTTAAGGTCTCTTCCATCTCTAAAATTCAGTGAATCCTTTTAGTCACTGGTTTGGTAGTAATTACTAGATAGTTGACTGTTCCATTAGTAATGCTACCCACAGCAAACAAAATTCATTGGAGGCAACAAAAAAAGGATTTGATGGCTTGTCTCTTAAATCACACTGGAATTTCCCCAGATTAGTTTGGCAGTGGGTGTAGGACCTCAGAAACGATGAAGTTTAATCATGCCATCTCTTAAAGCTAAGCGACTGCATTTTCACCTTTTCCAAAAACAAAGGTGGCCCTGGTTTTTAATCTAAGTAAAATTCTCTTCAAAGTCTCCTACTTGAATGTTTCTAGACCTAATGCTACTCTGTATGACTTGAGGATTCTGGAAAATATACACTGCCAGAAAAGTAATATGCAGTGAATTTTAAGTAATCACATTACTTAATTCACTGTAATTCACATTACAGTGAATTTTAAGTAATCAGTTTTCTGACTACTGCTCTTCCAGCTTTCATTTCTGTATTATTCAGAGTAATGCTAGATGCTATTATAAATAATCACAAATTTTATATGGACACACAATACACATTTTTTTGTTTTGTTTTGTTCCTGTTCTCCTCACAGTCTGACAAGTAGCTTTCTTCCTCATTCTGACTCAGGGCTCTAGGATCTCTATCTGTGGCTATGCTGAGCCTTAATACCTTGAAGTTCTTGACTTCCAGCTGGCAGAGGAAAAGGGCTGATGGAGAGGTCCCACCCACTTCATAAAAGGAGGAGTAAGAGTGAAACACACAACAGTCCCCACATTGATTGGCAGGAATTAGTCACATGGCCATGTGGATGCGAGGGGTGCTGGGAAATGTAGTTCCTGCTTGAGCAGCTGCTTCCCAGTGATAACTCCCCACTATGGAAGGGGGATCATAAATTTTAGTATAGAACCCCACATCTCTGCTCCATTTCCTTGGCCTTCCTGTTGAAAAAGTTATTTTAAAATATATAATATAAATAAATATATGAGAAATTTACCAAGATATAGCATTTATTCCTACATGCACTGATTTTCTCATTCAGTAATGTTTATTTGATAGTCTGTCATGTGTATGGCCCTATGTATTCTAACATTGGGGCTACAATCATGAAAAAGACAATTCTGGTACTTCTACCCTCAAGAGCTAACTGTCTTGTTATACTTATAGATAATAAATAAGTAGCCAGGCAAATAATCACATCTTAAGGAAACAAACAGGGCACTATGATACAGGTGGCTGGTGAGAGGCCTGCTTTGATTGGATAATCAGAGAAATACTCTCTGACAGTAGACATTTGATCCTAGACACAAAGTATGAGAAGGAGCTAACTCTACAATTAGCACAGCAGGAAAAACAATACATACAAAGGCCTTTAGGTGGAAAAGAGTTTGAAGGGCTTGTATGATTTTTTCTAAAGATTAGATTTATGTCTTTAAAATAATTAGATTTATCACCTTGCAGATTGAAATGGAAATATTCCAAGGTATTTGGGCAATATGTCAACCAAATGATCAAACTTCACATCACCTGCAGTAGAATAAATTAGCAGTCTATGTCTGTGCCATGAGGTACTGAAGGCACACCATCACCTCCATAGTGTTCTTACACAAATAAACATGAAAAGTTTTAACCTGAAACTAATCATGAGAAAATAATCAGTTAGCTCCAATTTGCAAGATACTCAGCAACACCGTAGACCTGGACTCTTCAAATTGAGAGTAAAGAGTTAAGACAGATAAATGCAATGCATGATCTTAGATGAAATCTTGGATGAGACATACACATGGATGCCAACAGCAAAAGAAAACAACAGCTATGAAGGACTTTACTGAGACAGTTGTGAAAGTGTGACTACGATTATATATTAGATAATAGTATTGTATCAGTGTTAAATTTCCTGAGTGTGATAAAGGTATTATGGCTACATAGGCTGCCCTTACATTAGGAAATATATGATGAAGAGTTCAGGGATAAAATGTGAACCTAGGTGACAGGTATATGGATGTTTGTTGTATTTTTCTCACAAACTTTCTTTGTTTTTCAAAATTAAAAGTTGGGGAATAATTAGATTCCTGTTTTTAAAGAATTACTCAAGGTGCTCTGTGGAGAAGAAATTGAGGAGGGGGTGAGTGGGAATGCAAAAACCAGTCAGAGGGTTATCTCAGTCGTCCAGGAGAGAAATGCTGATGTTTTACCTTGGTTATTGCAGTGGGCATTAAGGGTGAAGTTGGAGGTGGAATAGATGGATTTAAATACATTTGGGAAGTAGAACCAACAGCTTTTTCCTAGATTGAATGTGAGAAAATTAAAGTGAAAAGAATAAAATAATGATGGGAGTGATGTAATACACAAAACACATGCTGGGGTGAATCTCAAATTTCACTGAGATATTTAACTGCTGAAACTAAGAGAAAAGCATGATTCACATACACGAGATTCACAATATCCAAAGGATACAATATAACAGCTGTGTCAGAAGAAGCGTGACAGTTCTTAGTACTGAGAGAGGCAAAGTTTTTCCTCTGGGTTCTCATAACAAGGGTGGCCGTGGTGTAAATATCATTCCTTCTTACATCCATACACTTCCAGTGACCACAGGAACAATCGTTTAAATGACACAACTAGTCTTTGGCAAGTAGCCATATTATCAGCAACAGGCATCTTCAAAATTCCTGCAGAAAGAAAACCTGCTGTGCCTGAAACTCTAAGCTTAATGCAATTCGAAGAGAATAAGCAGTTTTGTTCAGTTCAGGCCAACGTGTTACTTGGTATTTTATGCCAGAGCTGTTATTGCAATCACATGGAGGAGAAGATTCAATGTGAATGGTAAATTATAAGAAATGCCCACACTTCCTATTTCCTACATCTATTTTAGTTGGTGGCAATTACGATTTACTACGCAACACTCAAAATACAAATGGTGCTATGTTAAAGGAGATGGAAGAGACAGATTTGCAACCTCAAAGCGTGACTTCAAAATATTGGTGCCGGAAAGATTTCCAGTTCCGGAAGGCGGTAGAGACACAGCACGCGGGGCCTCCACAGGTGAGGGTGACGGTGAGAGAGAAGAGCTCGGAACCCACTGGATGTGGAAGTGAAGCTGTGCAAGCAGGTGGGAGACGCCAGAGTGGGCAGATGGAGGAGGCCTTCGGTGCCAATCACACGAGAGGATGGCACAGACAGTGAGCAGAGAGTGAGGAAATACTGCTAAGCAGGGAAACTGAGAGCATAAGGACAGGAGGAGAAAATCCAGAAGGAAAGCCAAGAACTTGAGCAGAATGAAGAGGCAGGGTTATGTGAGGAGAATGCGTGGGCATCCTCCATGCACCCCCAGCCCGGCTCCAGGCTCCTCTGCCCTGATCTTGGCCAGGAGGCTGGATTCTGAGGACTGCACTGCACGGCGCTCCTGTGCCCTCTGCAGCCAGTTGGTTTCATCTGATGAGAGCCACTTTGAGGAAATCAGAGGACCAGCAGAAGGAGAGGTTTGTTTCTTCCCTGACTCCTGCCTACCTGGTCTCAATACTCTCTCCATCCCCACTAACGGCCACAGCTGTCACCGGCTCCCACTGTTCTTACCCTCCAGAATGTGCTTGGTCACGACATCCCACCTGTGCTAGCCCAGAGGGAGGGCATCATCCCTCATATTTTGCCCTCAACTCATGCTCACACCTTTGTAAGTAGTCACTTGATTAACGCTCAGGAAAATGCCATCTAGTTTTGCCTGGGATCCTGACTCACATGGGGATGTTGCAAGTACCCACGTCCAGCTTCAGGGAGATTGATTAAGGACATAATGGGAACCACACTGAGTTACATGGCGAACAGTCTGGCTCTGAAGTAGGACACGTAAATGATGTCTCCACATTACTAAAACAAGAAGATGATGGATTCGTTAATCTTTCCGCGCTTGCATCATTCTTCGGCCCTTATGGTGCTCATATTCTTTCTAACCAGTGTCTCCTGTGTTCCTGTCTTGAACCTAATCCCTGTCCACATTCAGGTCTTTATATCTGGATGCATAAGAACCTAGAGCTCTAAGACAATTCAGAACAATAAGGAAATTAGCTTGAGAAGACTTCCTTTCAGGATAGTTGCCTTTATCTGGGTGAGCATCACAACCTCAGAGGTATGCATACTTCAGAATTAAACTTCAAAGCTTCCTAATTGATGCACCCACGCTGACTGCTCTTCAGTTCACCTGCCCTGTTTTTGCATTAATAGCAGAGGGGAAAATTTGTTGAGAGTCATGTGCACATTTAACATAGCCAGGAGGATGCAGTTTGTGTTATAGGTATCGCAAGGACGGTAAGAATGCAAACTGAGATTCATACACAAAAGAAAACAAAGAGATGTTACACCTCATTCTAAATCATTAGAAGAGTTTCAGACTGTATTCTAGTCGCTAGGATTATAATAATTACATTTCGAAAAGTTGCTTATGTGTAAAAATGGCCGTGTGAAATTAAACACACAGACACAAACATACAAAAAGATACCTACCTCACTCTCTGCCCTCATTCACCTCCACCCACACAAGCTTTCTGCTTCGTCTACGAAGTGCCTGTGATTGTCGCATTCAGTGTGACGCTGATACACAGAGAACATCAGTGGAGTGCAGAGAATGAGAAGGATCTCAGCTACAATACCTCAAATTAGAAGTTGCTCTCCAAAATCTGTGTCCGAAATAAAAGTAATCTGAGGACTATATTTGATTGAATTCAAGTGACACTGTTTTAAGCACAAACGGCAGAAGTGAGGGACATTGGTACCTCTTAGACACAATAGCAATGGCCAAGAATGGTTTGTTATTAAAACTACTCAAACTTCCTTTAAAAGGAAAGAAGCGCCTTTTGTTCTCTCTGCCCCTCTACTAGGAGCAATCTTTTTCCATCTGATATAAATTATGGTTCAAGTTTCATGAAACAAGGCTCTAGAAAGATATCTTTTACACTGCTGGCACTGACATTATAAGTTTGCATCAAACTACATACAATGAGGATAGTTGTTGTAGAATATTAGAGTCACATCCTACAAAGGGAAGTTTGGAAGAAATAAATGGAAGAACAGAGCTACAGAATAATATGGGGCTAATTCATGTCACTTATACATAGAGAAATATTGTTGGTGCAATTAGAGCAAGATCACAGAGAAATAAACCAGGACAAGGAAGAGAACCCTAAAGGTTAGGAAGAAAAGGTATGTCAGATGAATGATGATATTACAGAAAAGATCAAGCTTAATCATACCATCTATAAAAGCTAAGTGACTAAAATTTAACCTTAACCAAAGTCATGGTTAGCTCCTCTTTTTCCTTTGCAAAACTCTCTTCAACATCTCCCATTTGATTGTTTCTATGCCTAATTCTACTCTGACAAATAAGCTTTGGAAAATTTAAAAAAATATGATGTACAGAAAATTAAATAATTTCTGAGACAAATATACCAAAAGTTGGAGGTCAGGGCGTCTTCCATTGGAAAGAAAAAAATTCCCTCATGACAAAGAAGATATTATGGAATCTTGTTTGAGTAATTCTTAGAAATTACAACTGTACTTGTTAGAGCAAAATCTGGAAACCATAACATTTGAAGACAAAAAACTCAAAACTTTTAGGCAGAAGTGTGGGCCAAACACTTTGGTGGACAAAACATACCCTAATATAAATAGTCCAGTCTAACTGGGGGAGTGGGGGTGAGAATGAGAACAATCAGAGAAACACAGACTTTTAGAATTGCTTTTATGGGGAAAGATGCTGGAAGAATTCATCCTGAAAAAATATACATAAAATACTAAGAAATGCTTCACTTACCTTGAATAAAGAAGGTCTAATTCACAAAAATAATCACGTTCTACCACCCTTGAAAAAACAATTTGACTAAATATCTAAATGAGTTGACTCTAGAAACACCATGGGCATATTTTACCTGGACTTTATAAGAAAGCTTTTGATACTGTGCTATACACAGGGGTAATCTGTCAAATAATTATTAAACTTGGGAGGCATGCACGGGCCTTGGCCAGATAAGTACAGCCCTATAAGCTGCATCAGATAAGGCAGCCAGCAAAGTGGCACAGAGCAATCCATTTGAGGAACAATTTGGCTCTCTCAATATTTTAATGAGGTAGGGAGAAAAAAAAGAAAAGGAAGAAAAACAACAGGCAGTCAAGTCATTCCATTTGCAGATGATGAAATACGGGAGGCCATGTTGCAGAGGGAAAGCCACATCATTTATCTCAGCGGGAAGAACTCCGTCTTGGGAAGCATTTTTCAGTCCTGTTGCACTGTACTTGGGCTTTCCAAGTCCTTCTTGATAGATTTGCTTTTTCTTTAATAATACATCAGGTTTGTGTAATACTTTTCTTCCTGAAAGCACCAAGTACTTTTCATGGATTTTATTTCATATATCCTCATGAAAACCTGTGAGTTTAAAAACGCCAGCTAGAAGTTGCCTGTTTCACATGCAAGAAAGGGAGGTTCACAAAGGCCAGCTGATAGGTCCATGGTCGCAGGGAACACTCTGTACGGAGTTAACCATTCATCTTCATCAGTGGACACACCGAATGGCCTCAGAGGGGGCTAGAGACCCTGTCATTAGGTATTCTAGCACATCCATGGTAGAGATGCTCTTCATGCTTCTTCAGGCTTCTAACTGGCCAGGAATTAGCAACCTGTGACCCAAGGGCCAAATCTGGGCTGTGGCCTTTTTATGTATGGCCCACAAGTTAAAAATGATTTTTCCATTTGCATGTGGTTGGGAAAATTCAAAAGGAGAGTCATATTCATGACATATGAAAACCATAAGAAATTCACATTTTAGTCTTCCATAGGTAAAGTTTTATTGGAACACAGAAGTGTCCATTCATTTACTTTTGTGTCTGGCTGCTTTTGTGCTACAGAGCAGATCAGGATAGTTGTCATAGATACCATATGGCTCATAAAGACATATTTTTTTTTGTTTTTTGGTTTTTTTTATTTGTTTATTTATTTATTTATTTATTTATTGGCTGTGTTGGGTCTTCATTGCTGTGCGTGGGCTTTCTCTAATTGTGGCCAGCGGGGGCTACTCTTCGTTGCGGTGTACGGGCTTCTCCTTGCAGTGGCTTCTCTTGTTACAGATCACGGGCTCTAGGTGCGCGGGCTTCAGTAGTTGTGGCACGTGGGCTCAGTAGTTGTGGCTCGTGGGCTCCAGAGCGCAGGCTCAGTAGTTGTGGCGCACGGGCTTTGTTGCTCCACGGCATGTGGGATCTTCCCGGACCAGGGCTCGAACCCGTGTCCCCTGCGTTGGCAGGTGTATTCTTAGCCGCTGCGCCACCAGGGAAGTCCCAAGCCATATGTCTTTATCTGGCCCTTTCCAGAAAATGTTTGTGGATTCACTGAGTTTCTTCCCTTCCTTCCTTCCTCCCTCTCTTCCTCCCTCCCTCCCTTCTTTCTTCCTTCCTTCTTTCTTTTAACAACGAACATTTCCTTCAAAAAGCAGTGGAGCCAGAATCTCGCCCTAGAGCTCATTTTCAAAACAGTGAAACCAAGGAGTCAGAACTTATCTGTCTCTCTCTTTAACCAAAATAAACAGATGTGTGAGAACACATAGCAGTTGGTGCCATCTCCCTAAAAGTGAAGGACAGTTACTTCCCCAGGTATCTCTTTCCCTATTAGATTGTGAGCCCCTGTGACATAAGCATGCCTTATCTATCTTTCCACCCCCAGCCCCTGGCACTTAGTAGGGCTTAGTTCCTATTAATTTAATAAATGTTAATGGACTGAAAGAATGAATGACTTAAGTCCAACCGACATCTAGGACAGACATAGAAGTCCCATACTCTCTGCCTCTTGTCCCATTTCTTGGCTATTGAAACGGCATCTTTGTCCTTTGCAGAGCTCCTTGAACTCGCAGAGATTAATGGAAAAGAGTAAGCACACAGCATCCTCTCCCTAAAAATACAAAACAAACAGGTATATAATTTTTTCTACTGGCAGAAATGAGACACAAAGCCTAAAAGTGGTTGATGATATTTAGAAGCATTAGTAAATGAATTCTCATTAGTCAACATTGGATAATTCCACAGAGACTGAGAAAAGAGAAAAAAAAGTTTAAAACAAGCCAATCAATAGCTCTGTTCTGGAGGAAAATTGGGGCTGGTTTCAAACCTAGCAAGTAATCATGCCCTTTTATAAATAAAGTTGGTGAGGGTTTTTTTTTTTTTCCAGGTATAGTTGCTCACCCTGCAATAGTTCAACAAAACCAGGCATGTTTTTGTCCACTGAAAGTTACCAGGTTCTATATAAAAAGACAAAGTTCTGGAGACATGCCTCATTCTGCCTATGGGATGTGTATCTCTGCTTTTACTTTACTCTGTCTTGCTCTTGAATTCTTTCCTGTGCGAAACCAAGGACCCTCACTTGGTGGCCCGTACCAGGAACTTGCCCGAGACCTGGGACATGACCATCCTCTCGTGTCCCATTTTCCTGCAACCTCTTTTACTTCTGGCCTATCCAAAAAAAAGAAAAAAGGCAAAGTTCTTACATCAGTCTCCATAATTCAGGAGAAAGTCTTAGGATACATTGACATAAACCAGATATAACCTTTGCTCTAGTATCCTCCTGTCTGCTAAGGATCTTTTTCACATTTAGTGTCAACCAAACCCCAAAGGCAAAAATGCCAGTGGAGGTGAGAATCAGTCCTCTGCTCAGCTCAGCTGCATTTCTCATGGATTAACGGATCCGTGAGATATAAAAGGAACAAGAATTGATCCTATCCTTTATGGTGATGGCTTTGCTGCTGCAGCAATGAAGATAAATTGTGACTTCAGACTATGATTAACCTCAAATGACCTGTTTCAGTCAGTGCCTGGGCAAGCAAAGAAAGCCTGCCCAGATGAAAGTGTGAGGAGACGATTTATAGAGTGTGAAGGCACTCTTTACAGAGCAGCAGTAAGGGAACCTCCAGGGGACATTGAGGCACCCAGAGACTAGCAACAAGCAGAAGCTATTATCATCTCAAGACCTGAGGAGGGAGGGGAGGGAATAGTCCTAGAGGATTCTAGTAAGCGCTGGAGCCATAGAGAAGAGCCACCTCACAGAAGCTGTTGTGGAGGGATGGAGGCATTGTCAGAACCACAGAATAAAGCAGAGAGAAAAGCAGTGGGAGAAATGCCCTCTCCTCTCTCTTCTCCTGACCTTTGATCTCCTGCCAGAGCGTCCCATTGGCTGATTCCAACCAGAAGCCAGAGGTCAAGGGAGTCTGGCCAATGCCATTAGTAGAAGTCATAGAAGTCTTCCCTCTCTCCCCAGCCTGGGCAAATATCAATGCAGGTAAACGGGTGGACCAGGGTGGGCTTATGGAAGATGACCAGCGGATGAGCCTCAGTATGAATCTGTTGTCCATATCCTCCCTGTCTCCTATATCCAACCAACCACATACCTCTCTCTAACTCTCTTCTGCAGGCTTCTATGCTTTCCAAGTAAAAGAGAACAAATTAATAAGCAACTGAATTTGCTAAGCCATCAGACAACTACAGGAGGATAATTAGCCAACCATCAGAAACCAACTTGCCTGAAATGTTGGAAACAACATTAATTCCCTACCTTCTCCCAAGGGTGCCACAAGGATGTCTCTTGGGTGATAGAAATAATATTTTAAATCTTTTAAGATTTTACTAGCAATAACTTATTTTCCTCTAATATATAACACTCTCTTCTTGATTGCCTCTTTAGTATGCTTTGTTACAGCCAAGCCCATAGGGTGACAGGTTCACCTCATTAGGAAGCCTCAGGGTTCTGGAAGATAAACACTGCATGAGGTAGTGAAGTACATGCTGGACTTGCAAACAGAACCCAGAGGTTTGGGTCCTTGATCCTTCACTTTTAGTGCTTGAGTAATCTTGATCTTACACCAGCCTCTTAACCTCTCTAGGCTTCAGTTTTATCATTTGTAAAATGATGGAGTTGGACTGCATGAAGTCTAAGGTTCCTTTTATCTCTGAGATTCTGTGACTCTGCTTCTACTTACACTCAACCAACTGAAAGTGTTGCATTGCAGAAAGAATATATTACAGACTTAATAGTGCCCAGTATGGGACGAGGAGGGAGAGAATCAATACCACTAACATAGGACAGGAGATGAAAAGTGCAGAGGGCGGTCAATCAAGGGCTAATGCATGCCAGACTTGTTGGCCAAGGCCAAAGACCAAAAGAAAAATAAGGAATGTGGAGGGGAGGGCTAGGCGTCGGTATAAAGATAAGGCTCCCTTTAGGAATAGCTGCTGGTGGAATAATGTATAAATCATGGCATCTTTTAGTTTTTATTGTTTGGAATATTACAGGTCTGTCTGTTACTGCTAGCTGTTAACTAGACATTGGCATATTGTTCCCTAGGCCCTGAGTATGGTTCTGATACTCAGTATCTAAGTAAAACAGGCTTGGCCCATCACACAGCCCAGCCACAGCCAAGAATTCTGAACTGTGGAGTGTGAACATAGTTGTGTGGTTTGTTTGGATCTGGTTTCTCCTGCCTCCCCCTGCAGCAACTATGAGGACTATTAACAGGAATTATGTACTAGGGGGTGCCTAGTGAATTTACTAATAGGGAAACCACCTTTGTGTGACTCAAGAATGATACTGTCTACTGTTAATGCCGTTATGTATTGCATACATGCCAAGATGGTACTGGACAATATATTAGAAAATAATTATTATCCTGATTGTCCTAGTAATGTATTCTTTCTCCTTCTGTGATTGGGTACTACACAAATATTTTAATGCCATGATAAGGAGCCTCTCCAACCATTTAAAATAGAATAAAAATAAAGATATCAATTGTTCATACAATCTGAATGCCGTCTGTCCCCTGTGGATACAGCTAAAAGTTTTTTCCTCTCTCTGTTAAGTGGCACAATTCAGGGGGACATCCTGGTACCCAGGCAGGTGGCTGAGTTCTCTAGCTTGATGTGTAGAGAGCAGTGGGCAGCTGGGGGTTAGTGGGTTAACAGCAGACTTGGATAGTAAACTCTGACAGTCTCTACTGCTAGACATTGTTCTCTTAACAAACCTCTGCACTAGGGACAAGATTGCTATATATTCTGTTTCTTTACCTACATTGTAAATGAAGATACTACTCAATAAAGAATCCAGTAGTAATCCTTGAAAGAGGGAAAAATAAGTAGCTAGTATTTTTCACGGCTGCAGAAAAGAACAGAGAACATTTCCCAGATCACAGAACGCAGTTTAACCCCAAGCACTTGGCCTTCTGCAGGCCATCCCCCAAGAGTGTGGCCTTGAGTTGTTATCAACACAGATACATCGATGCCTAATTTTCTTCTGAGGCTTCCCCCATGCTTCATGAAGGGCCATTCAAATTTCTTTGAAGATGCAGAAGGAAACATTGCTTAATTCTAGCCCCTTTTCCCTCAGTGGTGATTTTTCCTCCCTTTGAATTTGTTCACTGAGAAATCAGGTCAGAAACAGCACACAAACCTCATGATACTCTTTGTTATAAGATGTACGTGATATTGTTTTATTTAGTTCTGAAATCTTTGCCCAGGGCTGAAAGTACCTTCTTGATAATTTAGTCTTCCAGATGACTCAGATTCATTATAACACCAGCTTGGCCTTAAACCTGAGCTGGTTCTGCTTTGAACTTAGAATTGTGGCTTTTCAATTCATAACCTTGGGAACAGACATCATTTACAAAAGCCCACAGCAAGGTATTATTTTGTTTTGTTTCAAAGGCTAAGCATCAGCTTTTACCTACCAGACTTTCAAATTTTTCTAGAGATCCCAAATAATAAAAGAATCTCTACAGCCGAATGAGTTCAGAGAAGTTTTGTTTTTTAAAAATTGGAATAAAATATCTCTTCTCTCTTTGGGGAGCATAAGAGAAGTCTTCTGATAGCAGCAGTCTCGAGCGATCAGCTGTGTGCCTGTATTCAAAGTATTTGTCATCTGATAATGAAAGCCAGTCGTATTCATTTATGTTTATACTTTATACATATTTCTCTGGTGCTTTTGTTCTGAATTTATGGGAGGCCTTTACATATTTTAGCTAATTCTAACACTATCCATATGAGATATGTGGATAAAGATTAAGATGATGGGGAAGCAGCCTCTCTGCTTGTAACCACATAACCATCGGCAAAACCAGGAGGAAGGGGAGAGAGAGAGAGAGAGAGAGAGAGAGAGAGAGAGAGAGAGAGAGAGAGAGAGAGAGAGAGAGAAGGGGAGGGGAGGGGAGGGAGGGAGTTTCCTACCAGTCTAAATCCTTACTGAAATTTTTCCCGGTCTCTATCTCCTTATTTTCCTTTCCTTTTGCTACTTATTACAATACTTAGTCTGTCAAAATTGTTTTCTTCTTCCCTGGCTTTGTCCAAAGACCCCTTCCTTCCCAAGTCCGTTCTCAGTACGGCCCTTTCACTTAAGAAATGATCCTTCTCTCCATAAAGTCCCATAGAACTTGACTTTTACCTTTGTAACAAAACCTATCGTATTCTATTTTGTGCAATGCTTATTTGTGTTTTGTTTTATCTTGACTACAGGCTGTAAGTTCCTGGGGGGGCAAACTTATATAATTCAGAGCGCTTAGCGTAGGGTCTGGTCCATAACAGAAACTAAATATCTATGTGTTAAGTGAATCAAAGGAAATTTTGATTCCCAAATTTATGTTTCCCTGTAGGAGAATCTGCAAACCGAACTTTTCCTAATCTCCCCTTCCCTTATCCAATCAGTTGTCAATTCTCAGTCTTCTTTTCTAATACTTCTTGAATCTATCATCCCTTCTCTGCCATCGACCACATCAGTTTGGTTCAGCCGGGGTAGCTTTCCACCTCGATCTCTTTCTACCCCTCACCCTGCCCTCTAACCCTTCCTTTCTACTCACTGCTTCAACTCTTCTTCACGTACAGTCTTCTGTGTGAAATAAAAAACAAACAAGCAAATACACTCAAAGTCAATATCCAGTGTCCATCATCACCCACTGTATTACGAAGTCCTCTGACATATGGCAGCCTTATTTCCCAGTATTGGCTGACATAAAACCTATACACTAGCCTAACTGGACTTTTCACTGGTTCTGGAAGTTTCCTAATCCCTTATATCCATGTCCTTTTACTCATGCTATTCAGTCTACCTAGAATGACCACACCTCTAGACTGCCATCTGCAGCTGTTGTACTTTCACTTGTCTTTTTAACCTTAGCTCAAAGATATAAGCTTCCATTAAATCTTTCCTTATTTTTCTCTGCATCCCTAAATGAGATGAACTCTCCTTTGTTGGGAATTTCTCTGTCTCGACATGATTTGAATTATTTTCTAATCAGGAGTTACGTTTGATTCATTTTGGTATAACCTCCAGTACCTGGCAGAATGCCTTGCACATAATAGGTTTCAATACATATTTGAATTGAGTCTCTTAAAAGTCATTCACACTTATCCATAAAGGGCAAAAGACTCTATTTGGGACTTCTCTAATTCTCAGCATCATCTTTCAAGTCCACTTCATTTCTCACTCTCAGTATTTAAATGTCATTTTGCAGTTCCCCAAAGAAAATGAACTTCTTCCACTTTTGTTCCTTTGCTCTATATCATCACCTTTTTTTGCAGCCATTTAGAAATTTTCTTTCCCTTCTCTTCTACTCTTTCCTTCAGTTTTCCCCACAGCTCTGAGCAAACCAGTGTATCACTCTAGAACTTTGGGCATTGGTTCAGGTGATCTCAAAGATTTCTTTCATTTCCATTAGTCAATGATTTAACAAGTTACATAAGTTGAGAATCCAAGTTATTACAAACTTAACACTTGTGTTCCCATTAGTCTTTCTTATTTTTAACTCCATTGTACTAAAGGGGTCTAGAGGTCTTTGTAACCCTGGGAAGGGAGAATTCAGGATTCACTAGTCAGTGAAGCCTCCAACCTGGAAGGGATCCAAGCCAAAAGTGGAGATCAGGATGTGTTTCTAGCTGACAGCAGAATTGCAGACTGGGGAAACTCCATTGTCTGGATGTTCAAGGGAAGGCATGCTACCCTGTCTCCTTGTTTCCAGCATGCCTTTGGGGCATGTTTCATATTTTTATCAATTTTGCAATAGCAATGTTGCCAGTTCCCAAGACACCTTGGGGGATTGTATATCAATGTAATGTCCCAGGAATATGATTAAATGAAACTTAATTTTGAAAAACTGTGTATTGCAAAATTTAACTTTTGCCTAGTCTTCAATTCTGGAAGATGACAGAGGAATAAGCAAAGTGTGTGGCAGGGGCAAAAAAGTTAATGTTGATTCCCAAGGAAATCTTTTGAAATGAGTAAGGAAATGAGAAGAACAACAATGATTTGAGCCCCATTCATCCAGAGAAAATACGTGGCAGAAACTAGGATAACAAAACGAAAATAAAAACAACAAAATAAAAATAGAACATGCAAGTAGAGTATTTACCAGATGATAAAAATAGATAGTTGAAGAAAGAATAGGAGATGTTTCCATTGCTGTCAGTCATTATGTCTTATAAATATTTATTTTATATAATAAAATACATAGTTATATTATAGCATTATTATTAATCAAATTAACCTGCTCTCAGGAATCCCTTATGAGTCCTGAGTAGTAACACTGGTAAGTAAGTCGCTTAGCCGTGATGTAGGTGACAAGCAATCTCTCCTTTCTTCATGCCTCTCTCCCATTACTAATCTGTGGGATATGCAATTAGTGTATAGGAGAACGACACAGCCAGGAGACCGGAAACTGGGTTTCCTTTGATATACAGTCATGTCCCCCGTGCTTCAGTTGCTCTGCCAAAGGAACTTTAGTTTCTTTCTTCCATGGAACATATCGTTACATATGTTTCATAAATCCTCTTACAGTCCTTACAAAGCAAATAGGGGACACATTTGTTTCTCCTACCTGGATGGATAGGCTGACGGAGGCACTGCAGGTTAGAGGTGGAGAGCCATTTGTGATGTCAAATGGACCTGGCTTTGAGGCTTCCATTATGTCAGACTAGCCATGAGACCTTGAGCAAGCTTGACTTTTTTCATTCTGGACATGAAAATATACTTGGTGTCTATCTGAAAAGATTGTTGTGAAGAATAGATCTCATATATATGAGAATATATATCTACACACATAAGCATGCATACACACAGACACAAACATCCACTGCACATGTATGCTTTGTGTAACAGCTCACACATTGTAAGCATTCATTAAGTGTGGTTAGTATTTTTATTATCATGAAGCACTTAATTGTTCTTAGTTTTTCAATAATGTAACCGTACTGTCCAATATGCCCTTCTAGATGCCTGGAGTTAACTACTAGGCTCCAACACCCTCTAGCCTGGCTCAGAAAACTGGACCATGATCTACTTCAGCCTTTCACGAATTCTAGATGTGTTTGTGTGTATTGTGGCCAAGCTGTCATAACGAAAGATATAGGGCATCCTTGTTCTTGCCGTTATATTTAAATACAAAGCGTTTAGCAATCAGGCCATTTTCTTATCTTTTGTTTCAGTGGAAGAAATCAAAACATGCAGTGCCTAGCATGTAATAAGCTCTCAATAAATATCATCACCATCTCATTTGATGGCCTGAGCTCTAAACACCCAATCCTGAAGAAAGAGCAGACACAGAAACAGATAGACTTGATTTTTTCAATTATAGCTGCTATTACCACAACTACACTATTACCATATTTTTAACCCCTTTTTCTTGAAATAATTTAAAATTTACAGAAGAGTTGCAAGAATAATACAAAGAATATTTCAATTTACCCTTCATCCAGATTCATCAGTTGCTATCATTTCATCTCTCTCTCTCTCTCTCTCTCTCTCTCTCTCTATATATATATATATATATATATATATGCTTTGGCATATTTTTCTTAAGAACAAAGACATTCTCAGTATAATCATCAAATGCAGAACCAGCATAATACTGTTTCCTATAGACTGTCTATATTAAAATTTACCACTTATCCCTAAATATATCACTATAGTATTTATATTCCCTGATTCAGTATCCAAGCTAGGCTCCTGTGTCACATATAGTTTCCTATCTCATTTACCTCCTTACTAGGGTTTACCTCCTTGTTCTAGGAGCTTCTTAAGAGAGAAGGGCAGAAATCAGTGAAGACAAAACTTTTCTTTCTAATGAGAAAATATCTTTTATAAAATATAATAGCTTTTTATAAGTAATATTATTGATTCTACCAAAAATCCAAAAAAAAAAAAAAATCAGAAGGGCTTTATTCTTACCTCTGTGCTTACTTTCACCAAGGTTACCCAGTGAAGTCTTTTACCATGAAAAAGCCACGAGGCTGATCCTGCTTTGATTTGACCTGTTTTCCAGGGTAATTTGAATATAAGTCAAGTCCCTACTAAGTGCCAGTATGAGTTCTGGTTCTCATCCTGAAATGGTTAAAAGATCTGGGCAGAACTACATATTGTATGATTCCATTTATAGGAAGTAAAGCAGATTAAAAGTTGCCTGAGGCTGTGATGTGGGAACTGGTACTGTTTGAAAACAGGCATGGGGGATCTTTTGGAGGATAAAAAGGTTTAAAAATTGGATTATAAAGAGGGTTGTGCAACTCTGTACATTTACTAAAAATCTTTGGATTGTATGATTAAAATAGGTAAGCTTTATGCTATGTAATTTATACCTCTAAAAATCTATTGGAAGGAACGAAGGAAGGAAGGGAGGGAGGGAGGGAGGCGAAGGAAGGACTCAGAAAAAAAAAAAAAAAACCTGCACAGACAAATCTTAGCCATAGAACGATTTAGGCAAGTATCAGGGAGTTGGGCCTTCCAGATAAAGGCAATAGATAACATCAGTTTTCTGTGTCTGCTTCTTACCTGTGGCCTGTTTTGAGTGATGAGCAAAGCTTGCGAGTTATGTAACCTGTGTGGTACCTAGAAAACGTTTCTTCTTTGGCAAATGGAAGAGAGATCCTGTACTATTTCTTTCCCTCTGTAAAACATCCTACCTGAATTTGTGAGTACAGGCTCATGAACCATGATAAACATTAAAGAGAAGTGGTCTCCACACATGTTTTGAAACTTTTGAAGAAAAACAGAGCTAACAGAAATTGCCAAACTTGTCTTTCTGACAAGTGTCTCTTTGTACAAAAATGGTTCAAGGAAACACGTCTGCATCCATATCAGCACTTAAACATGTGGTATGCTGGGAAGAAGAGCATCACGCAAATTTCATTGCAGAAAAAAATGTAAATGTTGAGGATTTTTATGAATCAGTGACCTCAAAATTATTTTGGCTATTTAAATTTTTTTTAATAAAATGAAGTAAGCTCTCCAAGCATCCCTTCTGTGGCCTCAATACCCACCTTCTGTAAAAAGCGTGAAGAAAACGTCAGTGGATCAACAAGGCTGTAACACTGGGGGAAATGACTGATTTCACTTGAACACCACCACCAACAAAAAATGTTTAAAAACAGTTTCACGGCTCGACTTTCTCCTTTTTTTTTCTCTTATAGTTGGAATGTATTTTATCGTCTGTCAGTTTTGCCCTATGATATGTCCTCTTAAATTGGATCTGTAAGCCCTTCATAAAGTTTAATAAATCTTCAGCATTTCACCCTAAGGAAATTATATTAAAAACCTTCAAATGTGAAGTTGGGCCTGCAGACACACAGCGCTGGGAATTTTATCACCATAATCAGCGTGTAATGAAAGCCTCTGTCGCTGTTCTTTCCCAATCATAATCTGCCTGTCTTTATGAAAAAAGGGGGGTTTGTCTGGGTTCATCTGCAAGCTTTAATTGGAAGATGTCTTCATTTCATTCCAGCCTACTGGGATAATAACTCAGCCCCGTGTTTAAACACAGGCCCTTGCCGCTGATATTTTTTCATTTAGTAAAGCATGTCTCTTTAAATGATTTAGCAAATCATCATGAATGCCAAGCCAGGGTGATTGGCAGCTCATTGCTGGTGCACCATTTGCATGACATTTGTTCTTCAGCTAAGAAAGCTGCCGCAGGTAAACAAGCAGGCCCTGTACTGACTCCCTTTGAGTCCCTTCCTGTTTATTTTCTCATAATCAAATGACATTTATGGAGAGGCAAATGCAGCTGCACATATATGAGGGAAATGCAATCAGGCTAAACATGATGACTTCATTGAGGTGATATTTTGATTAGAAAAAGGATATTTTTATGACATGGGGGCTTTTTTATTGAGAAATCTGGCAAATTCCCTTTGGTGTAACTAACACTTTATATTTTATCTATATTTTAATGTAAAGCCTGGCCTCAAATAATTGGTTGACTCGGCATTCACTTATGAATGTTTCATTAAAACATGGGAAAGCATCAAGCAGGAGACACAAGACAACTTTCTTTGTCTCATTCAGAAGAAATTAGTCTTTTCTTCCCTCAAAGGAAAAAAAGAAAGAAAACAAAGCAATGTGATATAAAGCTATTTTATGCCATCAATGAACGTAGCTCTTCCTAAAGGAGATTTCAGCTGGGGTGTTATTTTACAGTGAAACATTTTATGCGTATTTTCTAGCTCATTGTCCTACCAAGGAAGATGGACAATAACAAATCAGGGTTTTTCTTCCCCCTTTCCTTTAAAAAAAATTGAATAGTAACATAATATCTCTCTAGTTAATGTGGTCAAGGAGGGTAAGAGAGAGCAAGCTGCCGGTTAGCAGGCTTGCAAGAAATGCAGGAGTCCATAGGACTTACAGAAAGAGATACCTCTTCATTTCTGGAAAATGTTTCCCCTGCAGTATGAGCAGATAATAATCTTTCAGAAGTTCCTCAGCTTTGGAATTCCCTGGTGGCGCAGTGGTTAAGAATCCGCCTGCCAATGCAGGGGACACGGGTTCAAGCCCTGGTCTGGGAAGATCCCACATGCTGCAGAGCAACGAAGCCCGTGCGCCACAACTAGCAAGCCTGCGCTCTAGAGCCTGCAAGCCACAACTACTGAAGCCCAGGTGTCCTAGAGCCGGTGCTCCGCAACAAAGAGAAGCCACCGCAATGAGAAGCCTGCGCACCACAAAGAAGAGTAACCCCGGCTCCCCGCAACTAGAGAAAGCCCGCGCGCAGCAACGAAGACCCAGTGCAGCCAAAAAAATAAAAATAAAGAGTTCCTCAGCTTCTCCTAGAGTTGGAGGCATTTCAACTCTGTGATGAGGATGCATTTTCACAATCAGCTGCCAGATCCCTTCTAGGGAGTGCCTCAGACCATCAGAAACTACCTGATTCTTGATGAGCTAAAATAATCACTCTAAGAAAAGTATTGTCTTTTTCCATCACTTCTATGGGAAGAGAAGAATGGAGAAATATGCTTATTTTAAGGATGAAAAAGTAATTTCTAAGCAACCCCAATTTTTTTTTTTTTTTTTTTTTTTTTTGTCACTGTGATTTTGCATTCTCTTCTGGATAGATAGGATCCCTCCTGTGATTTTTTTCTTTCATCTATGAGTCTTAAATGGCAAGGAATGATTCATCTGACCCACAAGTTCTTGATTGCCCCCCAGGGCGTCTTGACATAAAAGGCACAATGCTTACAGCCAGAAACTCTGGCTATTCTGGGGCTGGCTGAGAGAGCAGGCCTTAAAGAGCCCAAGGAGTGAAAAGAGAAAAACTAGTGACAAGTTTGAGAAGGAGATATAGCTGGAATGAAAGAAAAGGTCTAACATGCCTGTAGTCCCTACTGGTCTTTTTTGTTATACTTGAACACAGAGGAAGTACTCTTTTCAGCAACATCTTCCAACCTGAAGGTCAATGATCTTAAGTAATAACAACACCATTTATATGGTTCTTTATACCTTCTAGAATGTTATGTCATTTGATATAATAGTGTCTAGCATAAGCTGTATATTAAGAGGGTGCTGAGTGTTCACTGACTGAAGAAGCTTTAGCAAGAACTTGGTTCTTTCAAGACAAATGAAAGAGAGAAATTACTTTTCCATCAACAGAGTACTGTAGTTCAGAATGGGGCACTGGCCCATGGAACTATTCTTGTTCTTCTTGGACTGTATTTGTGTGTAGTCTGGGGGAGGTTCCCAGCCCTCTCCTTAGTGAAGATAACTCATGATTTAAAATGTCTTTTTATTCCTTTGTTTATTTGTTTTACTCTAAAATTTAAGAAATCTAAATACGTTTCAAGAAATCTGACTCAGATTAGGTAATAGAAATAATTTAAGAATTGTAAGATGTGGACCGCAGTCAGAGAAGGAGGAAGTGAAGTTATTGTGAGGGCTTTCTAAGCAATTTGTAGACAATGCTGTTGGAGGATAATTCTGACACAATTTGCATAGTAAAGGAAACCCCTTTGGGAGACTGTAGACTCCTGATGAGCCTGTGACCAAATGGAATCGGATTGAAGAGAGGGCTTGTGGCTCATGCATCCTCCACCATGGCAAGATTGCGTTAAGTGCCCTTGTGTCTAGCCTTGGAATTCCACACTTAATTTGTCACAGCATTTATCATACCATTGAATAACTGCCTATTTCATGGTCTGTGCCCCTTAGAAATTATAAGGAATTGGCTCATGTGATTATGAAGGCTGGAAAGTCCAAAATCTTCAGTAGGCTGGGCCGGTAGGCTGGAGACCTAGGAGACCTCATATTACAGATGAAGTCTAGGTCGTCTACTGGAGAATCCTCTCTTGCTTTTGGGAGGCTGGTCTTTTTGTTCTACTCAGGTCTTCTAAAGATTGGATGAGCCCCACCTACATCACAGAGAGCAATCTTCTTTACTCAAAGTCCACCAATTTAAATGTTAATCTCATCCAAAAGCACCCTCACAGAAACATCCAGAATGTTTGACCAAATACCTGGGCTCACCGTGGCCCAGTCAAGTTGACACATAAAATTAACTATCACATATTTCTAAAGTTATCTTTGCTAGGAGGAAACAAATAAAAGAGAGAGGGTTGGGAGGGAGGGAGACGCAAGAGAGAAGAGATATGGGAACATATGTATATGTATAACTGATTCACTTTGTTATAAGCAGACTAACACACCATTGTAAAGCAATTATACTCCAATAAAGATGTAAAAAAAAAAAAAAAGAGGGGGGGAGAGAGAGAGAGAGAGAGGGAAAATAGTACTATAATCATCATAATCATTATTTGGGATTTGAGCTGAGCTGCCACCACAGGAGTGACTCAGCTACAAGAAGGACCTACCCAGGACCAGGGTACCTAATATTCCAACTGAGGAGATTCCAGTCAGCTCTGTCCAAAGAAGTTTTTCTCTGTTCCCATAGGGATTGGTGATTTTCATCTGAACATGACATTCTCTTCTAATGATGCTTCAGACAGAGAAATGGGCATTCAGAAGAAGCCTATTACTTCTCCCAGTGAAAGCGGAAATATTTTCAGATTCCTAAGATCCTGTAGCAGGGCGATAAATAATAGTTTAACTTTCCCACCTTGAAAAGAAATTAGTACTAACACTGAGTCTCTAACAGAATTGACTTCATTTTCTTCCACGTTAGAAGGTGGTAAACACAACTACAGATGAGGTTTTTAGTTTCCTTAACTGATTTTTTAGGCCATATCCCAAGAATTTGAGGCAGGGGTTGATCCTCTTTTCCCATCACTGCTAAGACACTCAGTTATATTTAACATTCTGGATTGGTCAAAATTCAGCCTAAAATGAACCATGAAGATCTCTTGCATCAAGTATGTCCAGATCATTAAAAACTTAGAGTTTTATCAAAGATAGGGACCATTTGGTCATTTTTATTTCCCTATGCTGAAAGTAAATTTTTTTTTTCTCATCCATATCCTCAAGATGGAAGTAAAATTTTGACTTAGTTGAGTTCATTTTTTATTTTCATACTTTTTACGTACAAGATGGTATGGTCTAACATGGAACTGAATTACATTTATTTTGCATATCTTTACCACTACTTTCTGTATTTATATTGTGCCTGCCTTTTTAAAGGCAAAAATCAGAATGAGGCAGACCATGTGGCATGATGGAAAAATCAACTTCAGTTCTAAGCTCCTTTTAAATGTGTGAGTCTAGGTATAGCAACCAGAGAAGACGAAATTTCAGAAAGTATATGACACTCATGAATTGAAAGCCTAAATTTTCGGTAGTACGGCTCTGAAAGTGAAAACTTGACATTGGCTCATACATACACTTGCCAGCATAAAATCTGTGCCTGCACACAGACAATAAACTGCCCTTTGCAATGAGCACAAACATGCAGGCTCATGGTCCATGTACATAAATACAGAGATGAGAGGCAGAGAAGAGCTAACTGTACATCTCGTTGCCTGTTCCCACCAATTTCTAAACCCACAAATACTGGATTTTACTCAGCTATTGCAGATGCATATTTTAATACAAATAAGACATTTGCCTCTTTCTCTTTCTCTGTTCTTCTCGGAAAGAGAGAGAATTTTCTCCCATAAATATCTCTAAATTCAGTCAAACAAATTTTTCTTTAAGAATGACAGTAAAGCAGTATAGCGCATGGAGTAAAAATCCTAATACCTCATCCAAAAGTCTTTCCCCCGGAAGTATTCTGAGACTCTCTTGATACAGGACAAGTAAAATTTCTTCCTCCCTCCCTAGTAAAAGAATTAAGGATCAGTTTTAGAACCTTCTAACAATTGTTTTCTGGAAAGCAGATTTAAGGAGCTTATCCTCTAGTGACTCAATCCTATGAGATAATTGTAAAAGGGAGATTGTCATGTCAGATATGAAAGGAGTATTGGTAGGTTTACTGAAGAAGAATTCTATCTTGTTTTTATGCTTGTACTTCTTGTCCAGATTCCTTTGCAACATGGGTGAATATAGGTTTTTACATTAAAAATTTTTTAAATTTTATCATCTCTCCATTTTTCATGTCAGACAGGTTCCTTTTGAAATAAAGTAGATGGGCTTCCCTGGTGGCGCAGTGGTTGGGAGTCCGCCTGCCAATGCAGGGGACACGGGTTCGTGCCCCGGTCTGGGAGGATCCCACATGCTGCGGAGCGGCTAGGCCTGTGAGCCATGGCTGCTGAGCCTGTGGGTCCGGAGCCTGTGCTCTGCAACGGGAGAGGCCACAACAGTGAGAGGCCCGCGTACTGCAAAAAAAAAAAAAAAAAAAATGAAATAAAGTAGATGGAGCTCTATGAAATGTGCCTCTGTTGCCTGTCTTCAGAGATTACATAGTTTGATTAATAATTAATATCAGTTATTCTCTTGTCCCTCTAAAATCACAAGTCAGTTTGCTAAGGAATTTAAACTATTAAAATTAACAAAGTGTTTTTGAGATTCACATATACAGAAAAAATGAAGTTCTGGTCAAAATGATTGCAGTAAACAAGGGAATAATGAGCCAATGTCATCAATCAGTTAGAAAGTCAGCTTATCATTTTCTGAGTGTCAGGGAGCAGATGACCCTACATGGAAGAGGAGAAGGAACCTTTTCTCCATCCCTTTCCCCTTAAAAAAAAAAAAAAAGAGAGAGAGAGAGAGAGAATGGGAAGCCAAACTGGCAAATACAGGATGAAACTCATCTGCTTGGCATGTTCAGTGTTGTTTTTCATGCTTTTCCCTCTGTCCAGAGGCAAACATAAGCCAAGAACTTCATCTTGCCTTTTCTTTCAGTAGATATGGCATGTTTCCTGGTTTTTAGGTGCCTTCCTAAATGTGAGAATCAGGTGTAAGTTGGATTTTCATGATTTATCACAGCAGCATTGACTGCATACACCAAAAAGAATCCAGAAGAATATGATGAGTAAAGGTGTTAAACTATATTGGTAGTTTTCAAACTGTGCTCCTACAGAATTTCATGGAAAGTCCTTGAAAGTCACTCTAAAAGGCAAAGGAGCAGCTTAGTGGGCAAGGAGCCAGGCTGCAACTTACCCTTGACCACATTCATTTCAAAAAGAAACACTGGAGTTTTATTATGTTTTACATATTCAGAATCCACATAAGGTTTCATCTGAAGAAAAGATTGTATGGAAACACACACACACACACACACACACACACACACACACTAAACTTAATATGAAAGCCTTCTAAACAATTTGTATTTCCCTTCAAACTCAAAAGGGTTTTGATTGGCTATTGACACAGGACCTGTAAAATACCCAAGATACATGTGTTAGGGAACACTGTTGTTTATTAGCACTGTTTATTCCTTTATGTGTATCCATTTCATTCCTGTATAGTTCAGGGTATCAAGAGTGGGAGAGGAGCTGTGTGATAATCCAGTCATTTTTCACCAGAAAAATTGTTCTCCAACTTTGACTGATTACTAGAATCACCTGGGGATTGGGCAAAACTTAAAAGTTCAGGGCTTCCCTGGTGGCACAGTGGTTGGGAGTCCGCCTGCCGATGCAAGGGACGCGGGTTCGTGCCCCGGTCCGGGAGGATCCCACATGCCGTGGAGCATCTGGGCCCGTGAGCCATGGCCGCTGAGCCTGCGTGTCCGGAGCCTGTGCTCCGCAACGGGAGAGGCCACGACAGTGAGAGGCCCGCGTACCGCAAAAAAAAAAAAAAAAAGTTCAGACCCACCTCCTTCAACCAGCCTGCTCCTCTGTGTTCTTCCTTATCGCTCCAGATAATGCTGATGCACATGCAAGTTTGAGTATCACTAGTCTAGAAGAAAAGAGCTGTTGCTCATCCTTTACTTATTACTGTTACAAAATCTAATCTTCACCCTTTGGTTTGGTCTGGGGAAAGAATATCACCACTGTTAACACTCACAAATAGAAAGAAACCTAGAGAACAGTATATGTTGTTAAACCATGAGACATGTATAATACAGAAAATTTGATACAGCATGGCTTAGGCAAATATTAAATCAAAATTCTCTAAAAAGGTAACATATTCCAGTTACATTATTTCCTTGTGCTTATTCATTGATTCATTTAATACACATCTAATGATGGAAGACAGAGAAATAAAACAATAATTACAGGGCAATAAGTGATGAAAGGAAATACAGTGGGAGCATGAGTAATAGACCATCTAAGTTTGCCTCTGTTTATTCAAGAAATCCTTCACAGGAAGGAAAATTTGCATTGAGGCCCACTGCTCATATTTACTTTGTAACTTTGCCAGAATCAGAAAATTCAAAGTATTCCTTGTCTGTTTTATCTTAAGAACTATCACAGGTAATTGGAAATAAAACATAGCATTTCCCATTTTAACTATGCTTCTGTATAAACCATTGGACTTTGTTAAATGACTCAAAAAACTTTGAAATCTTGAATTGGAAGCACACAGATAATCATTTCAAAATCAGTGTTGCTTTTCTACTTCCCATCTCTACTCCCCATTTTTGGTCATGTTGTTTTTTTAATACAGCCAGGAGCCAAGCCAAGTAGATATTTGTTGTAGTGTAGAAACTGAGCTTCAAGATTTTTTGATCATGAGAGAATTTTTAGCATCCACCTGTTGTAATTAAAACAGGTTTGTTTCAATGTAGTCCTAGATCTGAGAGGTGTTTTGATGACCCAGCACTCTTACTAGTTAACACAATGCCCCTATCAATACGCTTTAACCCCATCCCACTCTACCACCCACCTCAGGCCCCACATCTCCCAGATACTCATAGGAACTGCAGATCTGGACCAGAATTGGTCCAGACTACAGATACATTTCAACTGAATAGAAGAAGGATCAGGTAGAAAATTTTAGAGCCAAGAGTAAAGGTATTCTAAGTGTCTTCTTTCCTCTGGTATAAAGAGTCCCTCTTGCTACAACACACAAAATATAAAATGTAGTGAATCATGTCACAACAAAATAAGTTAATTCCTACATAAAAATTAAAACACATGTTTCAGAAGAGTGAATAAACCATTGGACTTGAAGTCAAGAGACCAATATTTAGATCTGTATTTTGCTATTTATTATATGTTATGTTAAGCAAGTAACTAAGTCTCTTTAGCATTGTTTCCTTATCCGTTTAAAGGAAATCTTTAAAAACATCTGTAAAATCATGCTCAACCGTACTTCCTTTGCAGAATTATTGAGAATATCAAATTAAATAATGTATGTGAAAGCACCTAGGACTGTAGCTAGCACGTTAGGAGCCTCGTAAATTATTATAAACATTACATTTATTTTTCCAAAATGTTTTTTATTGTTGAGATAAAATAAATTAGATTGTTTTCAAGACTCACGTAGGAACTGAGGGGTATCCATTTTGGTTCTCTCTTATGGAGAAGAATGAAACATAAATCGTTTGTTCATTCAACACATATTTATTGAGGGTTTATTATGTGCCAAGAATTAGTCTAAGTGCTAAGGATTCATCAGTAAATACAAAAGACAAACACCCTTTCCATCATGAAGCTTATATCTAGTGAACAGCCAGATGTTGTCTTTTTTAGTCTTCTTCAAAGCCCGTCTCTAGTCAACACAAAACACGTACACACACACACACACACACACACACACACAAACACCATATTCTTTGTGACTATTGTAAAGAAATGTTTCTCTTTCTCTTGCCAAAAAAAAACGTGTACAGGGATGCCACATAAGACCATGCACATTGACTATATGATGTGAATTGTGGCCTTAGAGTTGTCCAGTTTGGTGTCCATAAATACATATAAAAGGAAGACTCTTCTTTCTAGCTAACTTCTGGCCTTAATGACAGCTTCTGTCAGGATTCATGCTCTTCAGGGAATAACTAATGAAAATGAAGATTGAAAATTATTTTGTAATGCCCTAAGCTACATAAAAAGTTGCCCTTGTACTCAAAGGGAATTGTCTTAGACCTTACAGATAGCCTCTTGGGAATATGACCTAGCCCTAGACTGAGAAAATTCTTATGATATTAGATCACTGAGGAGGGCTCCCAGGGATTGATGCTTGGATAGAAGAATCACACAGCAGCTCTTCTCATATTAGGGAGTAGGTGACTATGAAACAAAGCATTAAAATCTTTTGTGATCACCCTTACAAAATCTCAAGTGACTATGTAGCTTACTTCTGCAAACTCCCCCATTTACAGGACATGGGGAGAAGGGCCATATGGACCACAGCTTGTGGTCATCATTTGAGGACTACAGTATTGTTCCCAGCTGCATAGCTCCAAGAGTTGTCTCTTTGGTGGATTAAGAAGGATAAAAATGGATGAAGTACTGAAATGTGACATGTCAGGGGTTTTAACCGTGATCTCAGTACCTGAAGTTGAGCAAAGGAGCAAGACTACTATGGATGATGCATACTCCCAGAGTATCTCAGGGCCATAACTGAGGGATTGTTTCCCTTGTACCAGATGTGGACCATGCATGAGAGAGGACTGGCATTGGGGCACCTTAGAGCGTGTCCAAAAGGGTTACTGCACCTCAGAGGGGGTGCTGGGGGATCACTCTATTCTTAGCAGCTGAGGAAGGAGTAAGCCAGAGTAGAGATGTACTGGTCCTCAACAAGTGAATTTTATAAAGAAATCCTCAGCAATGAGGGGAATGAGTTGGGGGGAGGGTGGGGGAGATCTCTGAAGAACTCACAAAATCTCCCATTAGAGAAAGAGTCACATTTTATTTTTCTTTTAATTTATTTTATTGAAGTATAGTTGATTTACAACGTTGTGTTAATTTTTGCTGTACAGCAACGTGATTCAGTTATATGTATATACATTCTTTTTCATATTCTTTTCCATATGGTTTATCACAGGATATTGAATATAGTTCCCTGTGCTATACAGTAGGACCTTGTTTTTTATCCATTCTTTATATAATAGTTTGCATCTGCTAATCCCAAACACCCAGTCCTTCCCTCCCCCACCTCCCCTTGGCAACCACCAGTCCATTCTCTATGTCTGTGAGTCTGTTTCTCTGTTTCATAGATAAGTTCATTTCTGTCATATTACAGATTCCACAGTATACGTGATATCATATGGTATTTGTCTTTCAAGGGTCACATTTTAATATCTGTTGAGCCCAGAAAGTACTGACCCTAGATTAGAGTGACAGTACCCGTTAAGTTACAGATCTAACTTCTTACATCTTTTCCCATCTGATGAGCCATTCCTGGTTAGCAACATAGAAAAGGAAAAGTCAGTACACTAGGTTGAAAGGAGGAAAGCTGACCACGTTGTTTGTGAACAAGAGGCTTCTAGTATGAAGCAGACAGGAGTGGAGGAGGGGAGAAAAGTTTTTAATTTCAAATCATGATTCAAGTGTTAACTTTAAATCAAGATGGACTTTGTGATTACTGCCATGGACTGAATGTTTTAGCCCTCCCCAAATTCATATGTTGACACCCTAATTCCCAATGTGATAATAGTTGGAGGTGGGCCTTTGGAAGGTAATTAGGTTATAAAGGTGGAGGCTTCATGTTGGGATTGGTGCCCTTATAAGAAGAGACTGGAGACAGCTTACTTCCTCCCTCTGCTGTTTGCCACGTCAGGATACAAGGCGATGGCCTTCTGCAAACCAGGAAAAGTGACCTCACTAGACACTGGATCTGCCAGCATCTTGATCCTGGACTTTCCAGGTTCCAGAATTGTGAGAACTAAATGTGTGTTGTTTAAGCCACCCAATCTATGGTATCTTTGTTAGAGCAGCTCAAACCAACCAAGACAATTACTCAACTGAGACTGTGTTTTATGACAGAAAGTGTCTGGAGAACACTCTGTTTTACCCAAGAGTGACCAGTTAGGGAGTGTCTGAATTTTTATTCAGGAACAAAAATAACTAACCCAACAGAGCAGTTAGGAGGACAGTGGAAGTAAAAATAAAAGTTGCTTGAGGATTATATCACATGGGTTGCACCTTATTCAAGTCAAGGTGACATACAGTGTTCGAATTCATTTACTAGCCACAGTGACAAGGTCTGCATCAGCTTTGGAAGGAAAAGAATGTGCCCAGTTTTTCCAAATCTAACAGGAAGACTGTACCCCATCCCTTTTTCTGCACAGTTTTGGAAAGACTTTAATGCTGGTGAAATTTTCCATGAAGTATTTAAGAACTTTAGATAAGGGTGAGGAAGCTGAATGAATGAAGCATAGTAGCTAGCCAATAAGAATCAAAGTTTCCATGAGTCATTGGCCACATGCCTAAACGCTTTCTGGGGTGCTCCATCACTGTCTTGGCTTCACGCGTATCCCTCCTTTCATTCAGAGCCAAGGTTTCGGGTTAAACCATGTTACTGATAAATCCAGAATGCTTCCTAAACTGAGCCAAACTACGTAAGAGTTTGACATACTGGTACTATTATTTCTTCAGCATTAAGAACTTTTCCTTGCCATCCATATAATGTGACTACAGGGGCCAAAAGACAGGACTTCTTACATGACAGATTATCTCTTTATCTCAAGCTGAAGCTTGACATTTCTATAAGGAGGAAAAGTCATTTATTCCATAGTTAGAGATAAGGGCTTACTTGATACACCACCGTGTTGACACAAAGACACCCTAAATTGTAAATTTCAGGACGTTTCCTAAGAATAGATCTGGAAGTAAATGTGAGATAATCAAAGGTGCAGCAGGGAGTGCAGTAGGTGACAGAAAGAGAAATATTGGCCTGGGGAAGCAGAGCACAGCTTCCTCTATCTCTCACTTTTGCTTTGAACTTCATCTATGTCTGAGGAGAATTGTGAGGGTGAAGCTTGCAGAAGCTTTTATCATTTTTGGTCACTGAATTACAAAGTACATACTCTGGCAACCACAGATATCATGTTGTGAAGTTTAGATTCTTTGGCATCAAAAAGACGGTAGACTTCTTGATTCAGTCTAACACCCTTCGAAATATTTCCCGAGCATCTAACTTTTAAACTGCTAGACTCTGCTATCACTATCTTCTCACTTTAGAGAGTTAATTTTGTCAAAACTGGACTTCAGAGATTTTAAGTCAGTGAAATGATTTCTGGAATAAATGGCCAGATGTGAATGATCAGTGAAAATTTGATTTTAGTCAGTCTCTGAAATCCAAAGTGTTCACTTTCCTCTGATGGGTTCTTTTTATTGAAACATGGTATTGTTTTCTTTGAATCACTCTGAATCCTTTTTCTTACAGTGAAAAAATACTGTTATTCTTAATTACTATATAGTATAATTAATGTACTATTAATACATGATAAAGGTAACTGTAATTCTTAATGACTATACTCCTAGTAGATCTGACACATTCAGAGTGTTTTTCAACTAAAACGGGAATATCAGCTTAAGAATTGCTTTTATATTGCTCTGTTTTTCATAAATGTAGTATTACTATTAAAGGTTTTTTTATGAAAAATATTATTCTTGGAGAATTGACTCAGAGACATTTATTTCCAAGTATATGAGAGAGAGTGGAAGTCTTAGTACAAATGAATTAAATGTTCTGAAAATTGCTGGTTTTATAAAGATGTTTATTTCCAGTAGATTGTGCACATAATCTTTCAGGTAGATAAACCAGCAAATGGTGCATGTGGTTGATGAATGAGGAATGATGACCCATCTTCCTCCTATGAGTCTGATTTTCTCCTGGAGAGCCAGGACGTGGTGGGGACAGTCCCTGGCAATGCCACTGTAATAATTCCAACAACTTGCTACAGATACAGCTTTTTTTTTTTTTTTTTTTTTTGCGGTACGCAGGCCTCTCATTGTTGTGGCCTCTCCCGTTGAGGAGCACAGGCTCCGGACGCGCAGGCCCAGCCGCTCCGCGGCATGTGGGATCTTCCCGGACCTGGGCACGAACCCGTGTCCCCTGCATCGGCAGGCGGACTCTCAACCACTGTGCCACCAGGGAAGCCCCAGATACAGCTTTTGAGCAGCCAAGATAAGGAAAAGGAATACTAGAAAGACCTCCTGACGGATACACATATCAATCTAAAATATTACATATCATTCCTTCTCTGAGCAACAGCTTTTCCCCATGATTTCAAGTTGCCTTGCATCCTTCCAGTGTCCTACACCACTCTTTCCTATTGGCCAATACTCAAAAATGACCTATCCCAGATTCACACTTAGATGAAAATTTGTGTCCCCATGTTGGAGATGGTCCAACTTTTAGAAGTTCCTGAAAACATTCAGATATCTGACCCTCACAGTCATATTCTAGACATAATGTAGGAAAGGCATTTATATACTGTGTGTATATATATATATATATATATATATATATATATATATATATATACAGTATTTTAAAACTGAGTGCTTTGAGATTTTAAAATATCCATATTTCTGGCTTCTATTGAAAAAAATTCAGATTTGTCCATAATGGGCTGGTATTTTCCTCTTGCAGCAATCACCAGGAGGGGAGTGGAGCCTGCACTTTTTAAACTGAGCTCGCTGGGGTTTTTGATAGTCAGTGGTTCTCAGCCTAAGGGGACTTTGTTCTTGGGGGTATCTGGCAATGTCTGGAGCCTTTTTTGGCTGTCACAGCTGGGGGTGGGGTGTGCTACTGGCACTAGTGAGTAGAGGACAAGGATACCATTAAACATCCTGCAATGTACAGGATAGCCTGCAACAACATGGAATTACCAGCTCCAAATGTCAAGGGTACCGTGCTTGAGAAACACTGCCGTAGTCCATACTTGGTCCACTTCACATGTAGGTTACCTGCCCACCACCCTTGTAGACATTTGGCTTTGTAATCTTTGGATAACCAGATACATACACTATATATATAACATTAACAACCAGAAAGAATCTTCAGGATCTTCCCATCAAATCCCTCATTATGTGTATGATATCTGAAATATAGGGAAATGAGCTGCAGTAAGTCTCGAGGAAGATTGAAGTGCAGGGACTTCCCTGGTGGCACAGTGGTTAAGAATCCACCTGCCAATGCAGGGGACACAGGTTTGATCCCTGGTCCAGGAAGATCCCACATGTTGTGGAGCAACTAAGCCCATGCACCACAACTACTGAGCCTGCACTCTAGAGCCCAGGAGCCACAACTACTGAGCCCATGTACCACAACTACTGAAGCCTGCACGCCTAGAGCCTGTGCTTTGCAACAAGAGAACCCACTGCAATGAGAAGCCCATGCACCGCAATGAAGAGTAGCCCCCGCTCACTGCAACTAGAGAAAGCCCGTGTGCAGCAACAGAGACCCAACGTAGCCAAAAAAAAATAAATAAAATTTTAAAAAAGAAAAAGATTGAATTCCTGTCAAAGTAATTTATCTCATTTGTTTTTTTTTTTTTTTTTTTTGCGGTACACGGGCCTCTCACTGTTGTGGCCTCTCCCGTTGCGGAGCACAGGCTCCGGACGCGCAGGCTCAGGGGCCATGGCTCACGGGCCCAGCCGCTCCGCGGCATGTGGGATCCTCCCGGACTGGGGCACGAACCTGCGTCCCCTGCATCGGCAGGCGGACTCTCAACCACTGCGCCACCAGGGAAGCCCTTGTTTTTTTTTATTCTTTATTTTATTTTTTTATTGAAGTATAGTTGATTTACAATGCCATGTTAGTTTCAGGTGTATAGCACACACACACACACACACACACACACACACATACTTTTTCAGAGTCTTTTCCCTTATAGGTTATTATAAAATATTGAGTATAGTTCCCTGTACTATACAGTAGGTACTTGTTGTTTATCTATTTTATATATTGTAGTGTGTCTATGTTAATCCCAACCTCCTAATTTATCCCTTCCCCACAACTTTCCCCTTTGGTAAACATAAGTTTGTTTTCTATATTTGTGAATCTCTTTCTGTTTTGTAAATAAGTTCATTTGTATCCTTTTTTTTTTCTTTAGATTCCGCATATAAGCAATATCATATAATATTTGTGTTTCTCTGTCTGGCGTACTTCACTTAGTATGATACTCTCTAGGTCCATCCATGTTGCTGCAAATGGTATTATTCTTTTTTATAGCTAAGTAATATTCCATTATATATACCAGATCTTCTTTATCCATTCCTCTGTCGATGGACATTTAGGTTGCTTCTGTATCTTGGCTATTGTAAATAGTGCTGTTACGAACATTGGGGAGTATGTATCTTTTCAAGTTATAGTTTTCTCTGGATATATGCCCAGGAGTGGGATTGCAGTATGATATGGTAGCTGTTTTTAGTTTTTTAAGGAAACTCCATACTGTTCTCCATAATGGCTGTACCAATTTACGTTCCCACCAACAGCATAGGAGGGTTCCTTTTTCTCCACAACCTCTCCAGCACTTATTATTTGTAGACTTTCTGAAGATGGCCATTCTGACCAGAGTGAGGTGATACCTCATTGTAGTTTTGATTTGCATTTCTCTAATAATTGGCGATGTTGAGCATTTTTTCATGTGCCTGTTGGCCACCTGTATGTCTTCTTTGGAGAAATGACCCTGTTACCAATTGGATTACTAAGTATTAAGTCATATGAGGCAGACATTTGGAGGCAGGGCAGGGGGGAGTCTTTCCTACTGTGGTCATCATCTTGCCCATCGTTTACACATGAAAGAACTGTTGAGCAGGCCCAGCTGACAAGTTGCCAAATTTCTAATCTTGGCTCTCCCTAGGAATTCATTACTGATCCAAGTTCAGAATATTTTAATATTTTATCTGTATTCCATGTACTTTTTCTTTGCTTGAAATCCATATATTATTACTTCTTATTGTTAGCGGAGAAAAATAAATGAGTCAGAAGTGCACACATATACTATACACATACACACACAGAGATCTAACAAACTAAGTTCTCTCATGACTTAACTTTAAAATTTTTCTAAACAAAAGAATATTCTTCGAGGGAATTTAAAAAAAAAGAAAAGAAAAAGATAATTTATGTTCAATTTTCTCTTACTTTCTATCAGTGACCATCGTATAGTCTAGTAGTTTCCTTGACAAATTTTGCAACTTATGCTGGTGTGGAGGACACAGTTTTCTTGTCAAAGGTTTCTACTGAGAAGCAAGATGTTTTTAATCTTCTAAAACCTTTATATGCATTGGGGTAAACAGAGCAGTCTTAAAATGCATATTCAGTGTTTTCTTTCAGTAATTGTTTTATTGAATATATGATGCTTTTCTGGGGATTATGCTACTTCCTGGAGTAAGAATCCAGAGTTTATTTTAGTTTAATTTAGTTTTGGGGTGGACAACTTACAAGTAGAGAAAATTAAGAATGGTCTATGATATGGTTCTCGTTACATGTTGTATCAAACTTGAGGCTTCATCATATCATATTTGATGAGCTGCTGTCAGAAGTCAGATATAAGCCACTGGAATCAGAGGGCTCTGTGAAGGTCTTCACATAGAGTTCTCAGTTGTGTTCATACAGCTCTGTTTGATGAAAACATCTTATTGATAATATTAATTTCCTCATCCCACTCTTTTCTGTAATCAGGTAATGAATTAGTTATTAACATAGCCAGCAAAAAAAAAAATCATGAACAAATACACAGCAAAATAGTCTAATTCATTGTGTCTTAAGCTCAGACTCTGTATGTTTGGTTGGAATATGGACTTTGGAGTAAGAAAAAACTGAGTTCAAAAGCTGACTCTCTTGCTTACTCTTATTTTGGACAATTTTTAAATTTATTTGAGCCTTAATTTCTCCCTCTATAAATACCTCTATTTTACTGCAAGATTCAAGTAGGACAGGTAGGAAAAGCATTTAGTACAGTTCCTGGTGCAACACAGATATTCAATAAATTCCAGCCATTTTATTGTTATTGTTTAGTGGGGCAACAAGTACAAAAGGATGGCAAATAATTCCGAAAATTATTCATTGCTTTTTGCTTTCAAGAGACTCTAGGCATCCTAATTTTTGCCTTGGAGAACCATTTTATCTGTTAGCAATAACAGGCATTGACAAAAGACAAACAAAGTTTATTTCCAGCTTTCCTCCTAAGGCCACCCTATTAAAAGGTGCTGCAGCTGAATCTTGGCTACTGTGGTCACCACATACTAAGGATCCTGTGAAACTGGTGGTGTTGCTTTGAAAGCTCCTAACCTTCATTAGTAGGATTTTGCTTTAGTTTCTTCCTGGTCTTTTTCTTCTTCTTTCCTGGACCTCCTGACCAAGGTCACCTTTAGGGTATCACTGCTGCCCCAAGTGAGTCACATTAGGAGATGCTGCCACTCTTCTGTAAAGCAAGGATTCTTGGATATTCTGTGAACAGCCTTTATTTAGTTCATTTGTATAGAATAAATTATAATTTTATCCTAAATTTTAGTCTTTTAAAATTATTTGCCTTTTTAACATTCAAAATGTCTGAGAACCCTGTACATTTTCATATATTTCACCATATTTGAATATTTATAACAAATAAGATGTATGTCATCTACAGTTTAATGTGTTCAGTTGTGCTTCTTTTTAAACACTTAAGAAACAAATCCTATATATCATCAATTTACTGATACAAGGCAACTAATAACTTCTTTAAAACCTTCAAAATCTAGTAATCTCTTTGGGCTTTATTTTCTTCCTATTTAAAATAAGGAAATTGAACTCAGTTTCTCCAAGATCTTTTCCGATTCAAAGACTACCACATACAGTTACATTTTATAACTATGTTATATAATCAAGCATTCAGAGCAGAACCTGTCCCATAAGAGGTAATAAATATTTGTTGAATGTTGAATGATTAAATAATATAGGTACTCTAATATAGAAACTACTTCCTAAAAACTAACTTGGATTAATGATCAAAACAAGGGAGCAGTTATTATTAAGTGCCTTTATCGCTGCTTGTTAAGATTAAGGTTTTTGTTTAAATATTTTTAATAATAATTTATTAACTTAGTGAAGACTTTGATCCTTACAGAAAGTATAAATCTATTTAAAAAAATCAATGGAGTAAAGGGGAAATGATTTCATAAGAAATATAAAACTAAAATTCAGATTTCCTATTAAATATTATAGATATAAGACAAGTGCTTATTTCAACTTTCTCCCAAAACAATAGTCAACCAGAGAAAATAGATTTGCAAAAAGAAGACAGAAACCCATAAGGACAAATAGAATAAGAAGAGAGAACATATGAAAGATGTCAACACAGTTTTGCAAACTCTAAGTCAGAAGGATGACTGAAGCAACATGAAGATCAAGTGCTGTGGAGAGGGAGTCTTAGGGGAGGAGAGGAAAACCGACAAGCTCATTTGTGCCACAGAAGAAATTAGAACCAGGAACCAGGCTTCCTGAAAGCTAATTAATGTGCTTTCTCTCATACCAGTGATCCTAGCAAAGTTACCTTTCTGTTAAAGTAAGCATATTTTATTAAATGATATGTTAATTACTACTTTGTTTAACAAGTCTTAAGAAAATATATAATGCAGAACATAATTAAGGGCTTCCCTGGTGGCACAGTGGTTAAAAATCCGCCTGCCAATGCAGGGGACATGGGTTCAAGCCTTGGTCTGGGAAGACCCCACATGCTGCAGAGCAACTAAGCCTGTGCACCACAACTACTGAGCCTGTGCGCCACAACTACTGAGTTTGCGCTCTAGAGCCCATGAGCCACAACTACTGAGCCCACGTGCCACAACTGCTGAAGCTGGCGCACCTAGAGCCCATGCTCCGCAACAAGAGAAGCCACCACAGTGAGAAGCCTGCATACCTCAACAGAGTAGCCCCCGCTCACCTCAACTAGAGAAAGCCCACAAGCAGCAATGAAGACCCAACACAGCCAAAAATAAATAAACAAAATACATAAAAAAAAATTTTTTTAAAGAACATAATTGAAAGAAATATGAACACCTACAGATGAGCACCCCAAATTGAACTCTATTCAAACACTCTGCAACGTCTAATTTTGGTTTTAACTTTTGTTTTATTGGTAGGTCTTATTCCATTTTATACAATATTGCCAGTTCTGCCTGTTCCATCTATTCTGTGAGCTGCTTTGTTGAATAAAGTAATTAATTACTTGGTTGCAAATACTATAGCTTGATGATTCATACAAGTAAAGCACTGTCTCTTTCATACTTGTTGTTTTACTGATATTTGAATCCTTCTCAGGCTGCTTGCTTTTTTTTTTTGGCCACACCACGAAGGGCAGGATCTTAGTTCCCCTACCAGGGATGGAACCCGTGCCCCCTGCAGAGGAACCGTGGAGTCCTAACCACTGGACCACCAAGGAATTCCTTCTCAGGCTGCTTCTATTCCTTCTCTCTTCTTCTCTCCTCACTCCTCCCCTTTAGAATTAACTAACTCACTTTGCTCCCAGCAGCTCTCTGATTGATGTATTCCGTTCTTCCTTTCATGGACAGAGCAACAGGACAAAAGGATGTAGAGATCATTTCCCACTCACTTTCTCTGCAAAACTGTCTGTGATTCTTTAAACCAGAAATGTTTTATTCTTAACAACCATAGTTATGTCACCTCCCTGCAGCTAACTTTAAGCTCACTATTTTGACTACCTAAGCAAATAAGTTAATTTGCATAATGGAGTTAAAATAATCCAACAACTAATACTCTGTCAAAGATCTTTGGTAGAAATTGCTTCTATTACTCCCCCCCACCACCATTTTTAATATTTTAAAAAGACAGCTGAAACAGCAGGCCACTTTAAAAAGCCACCTTTTACATAGGATCCTCTTGACAAGAGAGTTGTCATGTGTTTAAATGGATGTACTAAGTAATTATATTGATTGTAGCATGCAGAACAGGATAAAGAATTTGACAAAATGATGAATATTCTATATGAAAGTTCTTCATACTAATATAAACAAGTTATATGGTATCAAGTGAAGAAGCAACATCAGAACCAAGCTTAAAGCCATTAGGTACCTTGAGCTTGTGCTGATTAGATTTGCTCTCATGCTCTATCTTGGAAAAGATATTAAATCACAAATCTACTTGGAGATGGGCTGGTATACTTCTAATAGTTTATAGCTGAACTGATGACCTGATTAAAGCAGCTGAAAGGATGACCACTAAATCTTAGTTTTGGCAGGCCTATTTACAAAATGCATTTCACATGGCTGAGTATCAGGTAGCTTTCCAAATAGATGATTAAAGTCTTTAAAAGAGAACATTAAGCAAAAGTAAATAACTTACAGGATGATACCTTATATAAAAATATCATCCTGATAATTCAAAGGCAAATTTTGAAATATTAAAATGCTTTTCTTCACGGAAAAAAATTAACTTGAACACATTTCCTTTTTGTTAGCTTGTATGGTTTTGGAACAAATAAGTTTTTCTCCACTTAGAGCCAAAACAATTTGGAATCTTAAAGAAAAATAATTATTTTAATAATTGTAATTTTAAAAATCCCAAGAAATCACAACTTCAAGAGAAATCTACTGTTTCCGTGAGGAAATAACACATTAGCCTGGAGATCTGAAGAACCACCAGGGCGCTAGTCCTAGTTTTCCGGCTGAACGGCTGCTGTACCCAGATTGTGCTAAAAGCAGTGATAGTTAATTGTGCTATCTCTTAACTCAGAAGGACATGGGCAGGGTTTTAATAAAGTAGTATCTTCCAAGTATTGAGGTTTTTTCAAAGAAAGTTGCAATATTAATAAGTGATAATTATGTAGTATACGGCAACATGTGGGACAGTTTTCCCTGAATTTGTATTCAACTTCTTTTAATAGCATAAATTGTTCAGGGCTTGTCCAGTGACTTGGCGAAAATAAAAACTATTGCTTTAAACAGTGAAAATACGTGCAGTTGTCACTAATGTGTTTAGTGATGTCAATAAACTAACAAATTTAATAGCACAGCCTGTGTTAGAGGAAACGAAGAACTTTTGTTAAAAGCTGTAAACTTTTCACTGATTAAGATTCAGGTTTATTCTGTTCGTTAACATCACAGGGACATTCCTCTTCTTGTTATCTCTAAATTACCTACTGTGCAACTATGCTTGGAGCTTTGTGATCCTTTTTAAACTAATTTCTTTTCTGCCCATCAGCTAGGGTTCAATCAGAGAAGCAGAACCACTAGGGATTTGTTGCCGGGACTAGATCTTATACAATTGTGGGAGCTGATTAAACCATCTCTCTCAGACAGTTGTCCTTGCTTCTGATAAGAGAGTTGAGGTCCACAGGGCTGCCTTAACAAAATATCACAAACTGGGTGACTTAAAAATAAAATTTATTGTCCCACAGTTCTAGAGGCTAGAAATCTGAAATCAAGCTGTCAGCGTGGTTGGTGCCACAATTGGTGCCAGGAGTTTCTGGGAGTTAGCATAGCGATCTTTGGCATCCCTTGGTCACCCAAAAAGTTTCAGCTGGATAACAATTTAATTTGCTTTTGTGCCATTAACTGTATGGCAATAAGGAAAAGATTTGAAGCCCCTCAAGCCTTAAGGCTGATGTTCTTAAGGTTGTGTTCAGTGATATTAGGTGAATTTGGAAACAAACTACTGAAAATCAATTGCTCTTCTTGATAGTCTTATTAGCAAGGGAGTAAATGCAGTGGATAATCCCACAAGCTTTGGAACGCATGGACTCAAGTTTCAAACACAATCCTGCCTCTTAGCACGTCTTAATCTCTCTCTTTATTGGATTCCTGGTCCATAACTATCGGGATAACCTTAATAGTTGCCTCGAAGGGTCACAGTGTGGTTGAAATGAAGAAATGTATGAGAGGAACTTGGCACAGAGCTGGGCATGTAGTATGTGCTAAAGCAATGTTGACCTGTCTCCTTTCCTCCTCCCCTTCTTTCTGCTTCTCCTCTTCCTCCCATTCTGTTCTTTTCCCTTAACTTTGAGAGCAACAAAATGGGTGTTTTCAGTTCCCCGCAGCACTGAACTCTGCTCTTCTACTATGCGTGCCCAACCTGAGCATTACGAACCATAAGCCATGGGACTCTTTAAGTAGCAATCTATTTAGACCCAGAGGGGGCGGTTTTTCAGGCAGCATCTTTGAGAGCAGTTGTGAATGGAAATGCTTATTTCTAAGGCATCGAAAGGGGGGAAAAGTTCCATTTGAAAATCCTCTGTGATAAGTAAATATGCTGAACTTTCTCTAGAGAGGTTCTTGAAGTTTCTTTGGGCAGAATTTAAAGAGCAAAATGAAGCAGTAATAAACTTCCTTCCTCCCAGAAAGTGGAAAGTATGTTTCCAGGCCGTTCTTTCCTCTGTCTGTGGTCTCCACAAATGCAAAACCAAACCCTCTTCCCCGTCCCCACTCAAACCCACCACTCAGCACTCAGTTCAGTGCTGTCTCTCTCCTTTCATCAGACACAGTCAACACTCATGTGAGCGTGAACCAGGACCTTCCATCATCTAGGACCCCTTGTGTGCTGTCCCTGTCTCATCTCCTTGTCTCATAAGCCCCATGAAAGTAGAGACTTCATCCAGCATTTCAACTTACCAAATGCTTAAAGCAATTAAGGCACATAGGATCTACTCTAATAATAATGAAATGGAATGGAGAAGAAAGAACTGGAAAAGGACAGAACAGATGGGAAGATATGGAACAGAGTGGAAAAGAATGAAAAAGCAGCTCATGGGGAATCTGTGAAATCTTTCCAGATGTTAGTGCTTGAGACATATAATACAATGAACTTGTCTGATAGTTGTCACTATGGCCCAGTAGGACTCACCTTTCCAGCATCATCAGGTACCTGTGAAATGCACTCGTCTCCTACATCAGATGTTGGTTTCCCGGTAGATTTATCAATTTTACTGTGCCCTTCCTAGTCCTTCAAACTTCCCTAACCATTCCCTCTCCACTAAGAGAACACAAGCTAATCTACTAAAGCAGTAAGACCTCACAAACATCAATTGCTGAGAAATATTTTTTAAGAAAGGAAAGAAAGGATATTCTACATTTAATTTATTTTTTTCACTTAATAACTGGTTTCTTAGAGATTCTTGAAGGAGGGGCATATACTCATAATAAGCTACAAAAAAATTTTTAAATACTTGAAACAAATACACACAGGTGCCAACTGTCTCAAATCCCCACTATAACATGTACTAACCCTTCATACTCAAACTCCATTTTATAGCCCTTTATAAATAAGCTAATAATTTGAAGTACTGGGTTGGAGGCAAGGGCCATAACGTTTCAGTGAATCCATCCTGAAAATGCCATATTGTACTGGGGCCTTTCTACAGAAGTCAGTGCCTTTTTGGACTGCTGTATTTTCAAAGATGTTTTTGAAAAGGAAAGGCATAGATTTTCATAGCAACTAATTCTAGACAAAGAGTGAGGCCAATGGTTATTTTAGTCCCAACTAATTTAATGTCACAGTGGTGGGTCTGGCTTTATTTATTTATTTACTAATTTAAAGAGGCTGCTACTATGTTGAAGGAGGCTGTGTGTGCTTAGAAATGGATAAAGTTGGCAAAGCATGGAAAAGTTCTCTTTTTATTTTTTTCCTGGAAAACAATAACCTACATTTAATGGTAAGAAATCACCAGCAAATTCCGTTATGTTTGTGGGCTTGATGTGTGGTGCTTATTAAATGTAGGAACAAAGCCACTTTATACATCATAATGTTCACATTACAAATTCACTGCTCATAATGGTGCTGGGAGCGTATGTGCAATTTTTCTGAACTTATGAAATATATTTCTGACACCTCAGGTATTGATGTATGCACGCATGATATTGTCCCAGTGCAATAGGGAGACTTAACTGATGTCTGCGAGATTTGATTTATTACAAGTAAATATGATTGCCTTCATAATCTGATTTTATTATGTTCGGGGCTCTCGCAGGTAAACTTTTAGTAGAAGGAAGAAGGCCAATTTTATTAAACCAGTGAGTTCCTGCAAGCCATAGAATTTCTTGTCAAGGTGGGAAGGGGGACTGCCGATCCAAAAAGTATATTGAAAATTTCAAAAAAAGAATTTACTTCCAACCATCCCAATATTATATCTTCTCAATTCCTGCAACTATTTCAAATGTTCTTTTACTATTTTGAGCTCTTTATTCTTTTCTTAAAAGCCACATTAAAGTAAAATTCACATATCTGAGGTCAACGTTAAATATACCTAGGAGGATAAGTATACCATCTCAAAAACATGGGCAACAAGAATTTTTCTCATTTGTAATGGAGAAAAAGAGATTTGATGAACTTGAAAAATCAGGATTGTTCTTGATATTTTCAAGCCTTTTGATTGATATGACTCCAAATGTCAGGGCCATAGTTTTGCTATAAAAACAACTCAAAGAATTAAAAATAGGTCATCCCATGATCAGAGATGGACCTGGTCCCAATGTTCTAGATGAGAGACTATACACAGAAACAAAGATAGTGAGTAGAAAAGAACTGAAGGAGGGGACCTGTCAATTTTCCTCTTTAAAGAAGACTAGACACAATGACCTTCCCAGTCCAGCAGTATCTAATCCTATTCTGAGTGTAGAAGAACAAAAAATTTTAACATGAGAGTTTGCAAACTTTCCCCTTTCCTCTGCCCAATAAAAAGGATCCTGGCTTCACTTTCTCAGTTTTGTCCCCTCCTTCCCCAACTTGCTGAGGAAGCTTCCATTACTTCATTGCTGGCGTTGCCATGGTAGTAATTCAGGCTTTTGTAATGCAGAATAAAAGATGGGAGATGAGTAGAATAAAAGAAGGGAGAGAAGAATAAAAGAAAAGAGAGAGGCAGAAAAAGAAGGGATGCATTGGCTTGAGTTAGGGGAAAGCTTTTATGAGGGGAGGAGGGCAAGATTTTTTTTAAGGAGTTTCCAAGTAAATCAGTCAAGAGCACCCTAAGTGGTATGAAGGAAATTGCTAAAAGAGAAAAAAGGGTAGAAATGTTATGTTGTGAGCTATGAATGTCCTTCACTGTTTTCAAGAAATACAAGGAAAATACCTGAATTAATTTTAAGTTTTTCTTTGATGGTCTGAGTTTCTTGGATGAAACATGTTTCAAGACTGTGGATTAGAGTCTAACAAGATTGCATGCGTATGATATGATCAAGGTATTGTCATTTATTTTCCATGAGGTAGGCATTATTGCATTAGGGTAACCAAGTAAACATATCATTCATTACCAATGAAAGAGCCCTCCCATAACCTTCTCCCCAGAAGCCCCAAACCCCTTTTTTTTCTTTGTTTAGCCTAAGACAGTATATAAGCCCAAGTTCCAACCACCCCTTTTGGTTACTCATTGCTAGGTGCTCCCCTGTGTATGCACGATGCACGTATTAATAAACTTGTGTTTGATTTTCTCTTGTTAATCTGCCTTTTGCCAGTCTAATGTACAGTGTCCCAGCCAAATAACCCCAGATTCATAAAAGGAAAAGAATTATTTTCCTCTTCTACAAGGGGAATGGTCTAGGAAATAGTTCCAATAATAAAAAATAAAGATTTACATATCCAGTGGAGGTCAGGAATCAAGAGATCAAGAAATCAAGGCCAATATAGTAGTTCCAGCTATTCGAAGGTCACGATGTAGTATTTTTAAGACAAAAAAGCCCCAAAACTTGTATTTTCTAAACTTTCTTCATGAATTTTTCTGTTGATATAGTCTTTGATTACATTATTAATTCTGTCTCCCTTAGTGAAGTTCCCCTTGAAGATGTCAACCATGTTGAGGGTAAACAAAAAGAAGGGTTTAGATTAATGTTAGAGTAGAATCTGAAAGAGGAGCCATGGACCCCTGGCAGCTGAACATGATGATGACAGTAGGAATCACACAGCCTTAAAAACTCCCAAAGGGACAGTTGCAACCCAAGGGCAGCAGGGGAGGACAGGGACGACCGGGGTCTAATCAAGTCCCCATTCCCTACTTGGAGAGTCTCCTTCCTGAGTTCAAATCTAGAGACAGTTTTGAATGATGTTTGTCAAGAGAAGCCACGCACTTAATATGCCCATAGCATTCATTCACCACCACCACCACTCTGCTTGGGATATCACCACAGCAAAACAGGCGAGCTATTCTCTCTCCACCTTGCCCCTCCAGCGTGTACACATTACCTCTTCAGGTTGAGTCCTTCTTTCTTTTGTTCTGACAAAGCAGCCAATTATTTTAACCTGATTTCACCCAGATTTGGAATAAAATGTTGAGGAGGAATGCAGTGTGATCTGTTCCAAGTAGTTGTATGCTTAGAAAGCTACCGTCTGATAATATTAGCAGGACTTTGGTCTTCACATTTTACGTTCGAACACATCTTCTGCTTCTTCTTGCCCTCTATGAAGGGGCAACCCCTTTCTGCTTTAATTGAAATGTATTGGATGCTGTATCATATCCAGTATTTCCTCCTGCAGGAGATCCCACTTGGGGACCCCTCTGTAAACACATTGAGTATTGATAGCCCATACATCAAGCGTTTCCATGTGAGGGGCTGTGTGCTTGGGAGAGCCAGGATGCACATCTAAGACATGGATTGCTTCAAAGCAGGGGTGTAGTGTTTTCCTCACGCTGTACTACTATAGACCCCGGGTGTGGCTTTCTGTCAGCCTAGCAGGGAATGAAATATAAGGCAGTGAACCATGGCTTCCTATGTAGGTGAAGTCTTGTATACTTACTTCATTGACATGAAACTATTTCCTGCCAAATTTTGATTACAGTGAAGAAGTAGTTATTGGGTCCTCTCTGGTGCCACCTTCCATACAGTAGCATCTCTGTGATAAAAATAAACTGAAAAGATATTTACGGGCAAGTGAGTGTAGAATATGTGTGCACATACACAGCATGTGTGTAGGTATGTATCAAAATGCATATTCTTAACTGCTTCCAAAAAACGGGTAAAAGTGATTTGGGATTATCTATAGTTCTCCGTTCTCAATTTTTTCTCTATCAGTGAGAATAAAACCTATAAACAGGTCGCTATCAACTTATACTATAGATGCCAGGCTGGCCTTTTATAGGTGTAGGATAAATTTTCTCTCGCAGGATATTATTTAAAAAGATCTTAAAGAAAATTCTCCCTTAGCCATTAAAAAAACAAACAGAAAGCCCTTCCTTTGCAGATGCTTGTGAATCCACTATTATCTATACGCTCCTGTGGATTAAGCATTTCCTGGGGGATAATTATTGAATATCTAGCATCCTGTTATGATGTTAGAGTATTATCTTCCTATTGGAAAATAAGAACTCCAAAGGGTAATGGTAGGAAAAAGAGAACTGAAACTCTGTCAAGACAACTTTTCTATTCATGTTTTGCCCCGACATCTTTATACCAGCCTGTGCTTTCAATTGATCTTGGCCGTACAATCAACAGGGGTCCAGTGTAGATGCCTCGAAATATTCTGACTTTTTCCACACATATTTAAAAGAATAGATACTTTAAAGCTTATAGAGCAAGCAGGATGAGAATCTAAACATTTAACATTTTAAATGAACACCTTCATTCTGAAGAGGCTAATTTCAACTTACTAGGGTTGCATAAATTGGCCTGTAAAGCCCAAAAGGAAAGGGCAGTGTTGTGAGTAACAAAAATGAACCCGGGGCTTCCCTGGTGGCGCAGTGGTTGAGAGTCCGCCTGCCGATGCAGGGGACGTGGGTTCGTGCCCCGGTCTGGGAGGATCCCACGTGCAGCGGAGTGGCTGGGCCCATGAGCCATGGCCAGTGGGCCTGCGCGTCCGGAGCCTGTGCTCCGCAACAGGAGGGGCCACAGCAGTGGGAGGCCCGCATACCGCAAAAAAAAAAAAAAAAAAGAACCCGATAGCTGCTTAAACAAATAAGGAAAGGTTTATTTACATAATAATCCTGGAGATATGGGGCTGCTCAATGATGTCCAGTACAATATGATTTGACCTCATGGTCACAAGATGGGTACTGAAGTTCCCATCCTTATTCATATCAGGAAGAAGGAGAATGGTCATTTATTTTATCAGGAAAAGCAAAAGTCTTCTTAGAGCTCCCAACTTCTTAGGATCCTTTGGCCAGAAGTGTATCCTACTTGCAAAGGATGTTGGGAAAGTAATGATCTCTCTTAATGCTGGATGCAATGCTGTACCACACATGCCCTTCCAAAAACTAAACATTAGCTTTTTGTTAGCTAGAATGTGGGAGGAGACATATTGGGCAAATGATGATATCACAAATGAGAATGCTACCCACATTCTCAAACAACTGAATTGCACAACACAATTCAACTAAAACTGTCATGTGGGCCTCAAAAAAATGGGAAAGGGTCTGAGAAGTCATCTAGTCCACTTTCATTGTATAGATAAGAAAGCTGAGGTCTTGGGAGGTTCGTTCTCAAAAGCCAGTTTTCTACCCAAGACTAGGAACCAGCTTTCCTGGCTACCATGCTTAAATACTTCCCGTCTGGCTTAGTATTTTCTTACGATTCTTTTCAAATACACGTCACTATTCATGCAATAAATACACAGAAATCCATTGTGCCCCTGCCCAAATCCCTTTTTTAGAACCCAATAATTGGAAGTCTCACCTTTGCTATGGAAATGTCAACAAGTATTTTACATGCAGTATTCATTTATTCAAGAGAATGATGAATGGTATCGCCATCTCAGATAAGACACAGAAGGCAGAGATTGGCTTTTCCCTATCAGCTGCCTTCTTGCCTTAGAGAAGATGAAGGGGGGCAGGGCACAGAAGGAGGAAAGTCAGGCTTTATAATTAAACATATCTGGTCATTTCTTTGTTAACTCTGACCTCTTAGGTAGAAGCCATTTCTCCTTCATTTCTCAGAATATGCTCAGTGGTAATAAATACTAACATAATATAGGTTTAACATCTCTTTGTCTCCCCAAATTTTCTATAACCAAAGTTATTAAATCTGCATAATGCTGCCAGAAAAGCAGAGTTGAAAAGCTACCCACGCTCCCAAACAGAAAAATCTCCTCAGCAAAAGTAATCACAGACTCAATCACATTTGGAATGGTTAACAGCTCAAAAGGAAAATTAAGCTCAACAGTATAACTAATCCAAGACAATCAACCTTGATTGTCACAACACAGACATGTACCAAGGTAACCTAAGAATGAAAAGAGAAAAGACTCTGCCTTTGAAAAAGGTGACATGAATATAAGTGGAGTAGGTGTGGTTGAATGATATGTTCCCATATCTTCACCTATTTTAGCAAGCTGTTCCAAAGTATGTGGCCTTGGTTAGGATTTGACAAGTCATTTCTGTCTCTATTGGTCATATATAATATTGACATTGGTCCGTGGTATTTTTAGTCTCCCATCCTCTTTATTACTAGTCACTTGCTGAATGCCTTCTCATTCTCTAAGATCTAGAGAATACAATCCAAATGCCACTTCCTCCAGGAAGCCTTCTGGATTTTCCCAGGAAGAGTTATTCCTACCTCTGGCTTCACTGTACACAACTCATGAACAAAACCTGTCAAATTATATCATATTATGTCAATCTTGTCTATTTTCCTTACTGAAATGTGAGAATGGATATTCACATAACCATCTCAGGCCAAGCACAGACATAGTGGGCCCTTGATGACTTTTCTGAGTAGAATAAAATTGAATTATGAGTGAGTAACTTTGATAGTTGTCTGTGAAGTGTCATTTGATGGTGTTTGGCTAATTCCTCTTACTCAAAATATCCCCATTAATCTCTAGTCACTCACAAACCCTCTTTTAGAGGTTAATGGCTTTGGGTTTTCCAGGTTTGTTTGTTTCATTTTTTCAAGATACTTCTATTAAAATTCAGATCTTCATAGGGTGAGGCAATCAACCCTTAAATTTTCACCACATTCACTCATTTATTTGCTCAACATACATTTTAGATCCCCTGCTAAGGGACCCCACCCCTTGGTCAAAGTTTTGGCCAGGAGCAAACTTCTGCAGGATGGGAACAGCATCTTCAGAACATAATACAGGTTGTAGGGGTTTTGGAAGTTACCAGAAACTAGGAGGAGGGAACTCAAAGGAGACATTAAAATAGAGACCCCAATTACACAGAGTAGACTTTTATTCTCTGAAATTATTTAAAAAAAAAACTGAACAATTATTTTATACAAAAAGACTGCTTTATACCACAGTATCACATCTCTGCCCCCCAGGTAAACACCTACGATTCTATGTTACAAAAAAAAAAGAAAAAATCCCCTTTGCCTCACTCTAAAAATATAAAGTGATCCTTCCATTAGTTTATGCCAGAAACACCTCAGAAATTAACCATTAGGGAGAAAAGAAGAAGCAAGCAGCTATTGACTGTTAAATGTGAGACTAGAGCACTAAATTTAGAATGCTTGAATTCCCATTTTCAAAATAGAAAGTCTTCAGGGGAAAAAAAATCCTAGAGTAAAAAGTACACACAACAAACTATCACAGTATCGATGAATGGCATGTATAATCTCACTAAATAAATATAGTTTTTAACAGAATCGTGGGTAGTAACAACCAGCTGGCAAAATTCTTTTTTTTCTTCAGCCATATTAATAACTAAGCAGCTAGGTAAAACTAAAAGTGTATTTACTCTGCAAACAAGCCCCTCGAACAAGGCATGAATATTACACGTGATGATGTGCAATGTAATAGACTTCAGTTTTTCATTCAACAAAGGCACTTGTACATAATCCATTGGCAACTTGGATTCTTCTTGAAACTCTTGCTGAGCCTGTCATTTCTTTATTTTTAATATAAATTTATTTATTTACTTATTTATTTTTGGCTGCGTTGGGTCTTCGTTGCTGCACACGGGCTTTCTCTAGTTGTGGTGAGCGGGGGCTACTCTTCATTGCAGTGCACGCGCTTCTCATTGCGGTGGCTTCTCTTGTTGCGGAGCATGGGCTCTAGGCACACAGGCTTCGGTAGTTGTGGCTCGCAGACTCTAGAGCACAGGCTCAGTAGTTGTGGCGCACAGGCTTAGTTGCTCCGTGGCATGTGGGATCTTCCTGGACCAGGGCTCGAACCCACGTCCCCTGCATTGACAGGCGGATTCTTAACCACTGCACCACCAGGGAAGTCCCTGTTGTTTCTAATTAATGAGAATTCAGTACATACTTTCCTGTTACCATAATAAAGCCTTTTTCTATAAAATTGATGCTAAAATGTACAAAACTCTGTATACCATTCCTGGGCATCTTTACCAACCCAGACTTTGAGTAACTTGGGTCTGCCTTCTTAGAGAACAGTTAACATTCATCTTCTTGCCATGGGACAACTAGGAATTGGAAAAATGTGAAAGGATGAGCTGTGTGGTGAGAGAAGAGGAATTGCTGAGAGCTTGTTACCCCACCCCAGAGTGTGAGGCAGTACAGAGGGAATGGATTCACCTAATGGTCACAAGGACACCTTGTCCATAGAGAAGAAAGACCTTAAAGGGCCATAAATGTGCAATTTAGGGAAGAGGGATCTCAAAAGTTTAACAAGTTCAAACTTAGTGATCAGAGAAATGTAAATTAAGAAAGCAATGAGATATCTTTTTATACCCATCAGAATTATGCATCACAGCTGGCCAGTGCAAGTACTGGTGAAGCTGTATGGGTCTTGAAAGCTGAGTTTGAAAGTTCTCTATTCTGGAGAGTAAGCTGATATTACCTAGTTAACTTAAGCATATGCATATCCAGGTATACATTCTGCTCCCAAATATATATATATATATATGAGACAAATTCTTACACAGGGCCATAAGGAGGCACGTGGATGATCATGGCAACTCATTCATGGTGACAGAGGCTTGGAAGCAAGATGGATGCCCATCAGTGGAAAAAGAGAATAATGAAATATGGTGGGCACACACAGGAGAGCACTATGGAGCATCAGATAGCCACATTTATGTCTGTACAGTAACAACATATATAGACCTTAAAAATACAAGGTCCACACAAAAACCCTGAATTTTATTCATAATTGCCAAAACTTTGAAGCAACTGACATCCTCTAATAGAAGAATAGTTAAACAAATGGTGGTACACGCACACAATGAAATACTATTCAGTGCTCAAAAGAAATGAGCTCTCAAGCCAGGAAAAGACATGGAGGAGACTTCAGTGCATATGACTAAGTGAAAGAAGCCAGTCTGAAAAGGCTGCATGATTCCAAGCATATGACATTCTGGAAGGGTAAAACTATGAAGACAGTAAAAAGATCAGTGGCTGCCAGGGGCTGAGGGGGACGTGGAGGAGAGGGATGACGGGAAGAGCACAGGGGATTTTTAGGGCACTGTATGATAACTATGTATAACGATGAATACATGTCATTATACATTTGTCAAAACCCATAGAATGTATAATTCCAAGAGTGAACCTTAATGTAAACCATTGGCTTTAGTTAATAATAATGTATTGATATTGACTTACCAATTATAAAAAGTGTACCACACTGATGTGAGTTAATAATAGGGAAGTCTGTAAGCACAGGGGGAAGGGGATGGAGCAGGAGAATACCAGAACTCTCTCTACTTTCCACTCAATTTTTCTGTGACCTGAAATTGCTAAAAAAAAAATTATTATTATAAAATAATTATTTAAAATATTCATTAAGAAACGTGGTGCCGAGTTAAAAAGTAAAATTGGTTGTGATACACCAGACATTACATAAATTAAAAAGGTGTGCAGAAAATAATACATCTCTTACAAAAACAAACAAAATTTACATTAATCTGATGAAAATGGTTGCCTAATGAGGAGGGGGAAGAGAAGGGGTATGGGCTGTGGGTAAGAGGAAAGGAAGAAAGAAAGACAGCAAGGAGACTATAGGCACAGGTCATGAGAGTACATTCTGAACTGGGGAATGGGATGAAGCCAGCCTTCTGCACCTGTGGTGAAATAAAACAAACATGCCGCTGAGGAATTGCAGGGAAGGGAAAAGGTGAAGCCTGGCTGTGTGCCTTGGGGACTATTGGCTTAAACGGTGGCTGAAGTTGTGGAGTGTAGGAATAGGCGAAGGCAGGGGTTTGCAAATCTAGGAATGCGCTCTCCTGATCAATTTCTTCCTGATCAATATCTCAGGAAGGCTGAGATCCAGGAGATGCAAAGCTTTAAACAGCAAACATCTGTGAAGCAAGTTACAGTCGGTCTTCTTAGGATAATTTTTTTAAACAAACGAGTTCTTTAAAATTAGATACTGTAAAGCCAACAATTTCGCAAGCTTCTGCAAGCCAGAAAAAGCCCCTGGGTGATAGGACAACATACCTGTGTGTCCTCCAAGATGAAAACCTACAGATTATATTTCAAGACTCCCGTACAATAATAGTAAATGGAGCACAGCATCTGAAACTATCATTTCTTGGTGGACATATATGGGCTCATTGCTATTGGCAAGCATGATTTTCCAAGCAAATATTTACAAATATTGATTCTAACTTTAATGTTAGATGTTTAAGGTGGAGCATAACCTTTAAAGAAAACCATAAGGTTATCTCTATAGTTCTGTTAATTGAAAAGAGAAAGTTAACCCATAATCCAACTACATCTTTGCAACTTTGTAGTCATCCCACAAGCTCTGCATTTCCTAACTTTTTGGTTTAGCATTTTGGCTTAAATTGTGGCTGAGGTTGGGGAGTTAAAAAATAGAGTAGGGCAATCACTCCTGAAACAAGGAGGCTTCCCTAATGGAGATGGCAGTTTGTGGGCAATGGGAACTGTCCCAAAAGCGTTGTGAAACTTTCTGTATTTCCAATGCTATTTAGATGACATTTCCATGACTCTTCAAATGGCAGAGCCCAGATCTTGGCAGTGACCAAGTCTTGGCTGTGAAGTAAGACTTTCTGTGGCTTTTGAACCCCTGTATTGGCTCTGTAGCAAACCAATCTACCCATGAGAAAAGCTCAAAAAAGGAAGCAAAATCTTCTGGTTTTATAGTGAGCTGCATGTTACTAGGGGCAGAGAAGAAAGGCAGGCGGGAGCAAAATGGCTCCTTTCCCTACTGAGCCATGGCCATTCCAGGACATGTGAGTTATTTTCCACCATCCTTTTTCCTTCCCAGGAAACCTTCATGAGTAGGGGGAGGGGTGTGCATTTCTCTGTCTTTCCCATTAGAAGATCTGCTTATATACTTGCATTATGGGCACAGATTAAGATGATAAGGAGAAACCATGTGCCAGGATATACAGCGTATCCATAGTGACTGTACCGAATAATTGAAAGAATATAGGACTTGGATTAAGAAATTTAATGTGAAACCCCCCCCGCAAACAGACAAGCACAATCATGCCTCAGGGATTTTGCACTTACTGATCCTTCTGTCTAAAAGGCTATTGTCTCAGCTACCTCCTTCACTCCAATCAAGTCTGTTCAAATGCCACCCCGTCAGAAAGGACAGCCTAACCATCCTGTATGAAGTAGCCTCTTTCATCATCTTCTGTCTCCAGACCCTCCTTAGTTGTCTTCAGAGTACTTTTCACCCTTCACATATTATGCATTTGTTAGTTATTGCCCTATTATCTGTCTTTTCTCCTACAAAAGGGAGTTCCAGGAGAGTGGATTTCCCAGGATTGGGAATGTTGCTTGGCATATAGTAAGCACTCAGTATATGTTTGGTAATGAACGTGTCCCATCTATAATCCATGATGAGTTTTAGCTCTGTGATTGGGTATCACATATCTTCTATTTCATTAATAGTGAAATGAATTTAAAATATGTATTCAGCCCACCTCCTAGAATCTGTATGATGTGTACTGTACTCTGAGATATCAGCCATCAGACATCTGATGTTCTTCGACTGATATTTCTCAGGGCAGGATCAATTCTGCATAATAACACTGGGGGATGTGTAGTGCTGACCAGGTAATACAAGAACTGTGTTTATCACGCTGTGAAAGAATAGGCAGCAAAGAAATTTCCCCAAGTGGCAGCTTGACATGGAAATCGGTGAGCTCCCCACTTTTGCTCCCAGCCTCTCCCATGCTGGGTGCCCTGCCCATCACCACTTGTACGGCACCAGCTACATGTGGTAGATGTGAGGGCCTGTCACTCAGAGGGTAGACCCTGATGCTTTGTGCTATAGTCTCATGTTATCCAGATTAAGAGGATAAGCAATATTGTCTTCTTCACTGAGCAGTACCTAAGGAGGGCAGGCATTTGTAGGGAAGACTATAGTCATCCTGCTGTTTTGCTGTTTAAGGACTGAGTTATGCAGGCAGTCACAGAAACCTTCACTTCCTTTGTTTGTAAGCTCTGCCTGTGTGTCTTAATCATGCAGAACAACACACAAAGTTTGGAAGGAGCAGTGGGATACTCATTCTAATCCTTTCTCTCTTGATAGGCTAACCCAGTATGTCTCACCCTGGGCCTAATGTACATCTCTCAAATCAAAAACTCTGGGGTGGGGCTTCCCTGGTGGCGCAGTGGTTGAGAGTCCGCCTGCCGATGCAGGGGACACGGGTTCGTGCCCCGGTCCGGGAAGATCCCACGTGCCGCGGAGCGGCTGGGCCCGTGAGCCATGGCCGCTGAGCCTGCGTGTCCGGAGCCTGTGCTCCGCAACGGGAGAGGCCACAACAGTGAGAGGCCCGCGTACCGCAAAAAAAAAAAAAAACAAAAAAAAAACCTCTGGGGTGGGCCCTGAACAGCATTATTAGAAGCAAATAAACAAACAAGTAAATGTATTTGTGACCTTAGTGTGCATTCAGGGTTGTACATGAAGCACAAACATTTGGGTAAAGAAATAGGGTCGCAATTCTGATGTAGAAGAATTAGATTCAAATTCTGTTTCCGCTATTGGTTATTAATAGCAGAGAGCAGTGACCCAAATTCTCTAAACTTAAATTTCCTCACCTATAAAATGAAGGGTAGTAATATTTGCTTCACATGGTTGCATGAGGAGTAAATGAGATTGTGTATTCGAGAGACCCTATCGCCGTGTCCCAAACACGCCAAGCACCCAGTAAAGAGTGCATGAGTCTATGCAACCTTCCCTTATGATTTAGTTTAGTTATAAGTTGCTGCCTTGTTAGTAAACCTAATAATGATACTGTGACTACTACTAATAAATCTTACGTATATTTAATGTTTTTTGTAGATTACCAAGTACTTTTCCATACACGCTCTCATTTGATTCCAGCAACTCTCTGTAAGGAAGGCAGAACAAGTACCCACCCCCCTTTTTAATGAGGACACAAACTCAGATTAAGGTCCTTGCTTGTGACCGCGCTACTGATAAATGACAGAGATGGATCAGGACCTGGAGCTCCTGAGCCCTAACCCCTAGTCCTGCTGTCAGATCCTTTCCTCTTCCTACTGGCTTCTGAGATGTTGGACTCAGAGTGTGCCCATAAAGTAATTAAACTTCTTCCATTGGACATCTGTGAACACGCGTGGCATTCTTTTACTGCCATCCTTCAAATATGCGTAAATGCTGAAGTCCCCACAATTCCATGGCTCCTTGGTTCAAGCTCTCTCTGGTCTGTTTAGGAAGCATCTCTTCCCTTTGAACAGATGGCAGCAATGTGCTCAGGTTTAAACACTGATTCAGACTCAGGGATGAAAATGGCAGCTGCATTCCTGATTCCCCAATCCAGATCCCACTCACTGTACCACCTTGATGTAAACTGACCCTGAACCAAACGTGGATGTGGCAGGTCTCGAGAGCCAATGCTGAAGTACACGCACATATACACCTTCAAAATTATTTTTGCCCTTTTGGGCCAGGAGGTCTAGGCAGAACATTTAAAGAAGAAAAATCCCTCCTTAGTGATATGGGAGGGAGGAAGAGAAGAAGGATACTGAGGGCATTTCCCAAAGGAACACTGCTCATTGTTATTAATATAATTAACCTTTCACTGTTATGAATAACCAAGGTCATTTCCCTTAAAAACTTCAGGTCGGTTTCTCACTTGCTTTGAATGTATGTACTCACACTATTTTGTTCGTATCCTGCTCTCTCTCCCCTCTCCCTCTCTCTCTCTCTCTCTGTCTTTTTCTCTCTGTCACCTCTTGCGTCAGGAGCCTTCCATGGTCCTGGCTGTAATCTGTAATTCCTGTTTGTATGATTGTGGGTGTTTCAGGACATCCCCTGGCTGCTATGAAACTACTGACCAGTGGAGCCTTTTCTGCAGATGGATTTCATTCAGGACTTGTGCTATTATATTAATGGGTTTAATTTAAACAGGACTAGCCTCACTGGCCAAATTACTGCCATTTAAATCAATTGGTTTAGGGGCAAAGACAGCCTGACCAGAGCTATTAGACTTCAATTTATTACTGTATCGGCTTTTAAACTGGGTGAAGCAAGTTTGCTAATGTCTGTCCTCTGTCCTTTGAGCTTGAGTACAAAATACTGACATGAGAATCTGGAGTTTAAGAAAAGGGAAGAAGAAGGAGAAGAAAAAATATTAATTTTGAGTCAGTGTTTCATGAGACAAGGCCAGGTAGCCCTTGAAAAAAATCCCCACCCTAGGATCCTGTGGGCACCTTTGATGTCCTTTCATTAAATGGAGATTCAAATGATCTAACAGATGTATTAGTTTAAAAGGGCTTTTTACTTGGATTTTCTCCCCCTTCATAAAAAATAAGCACTGCTTTTTTTCCCCACACATTTCAACCTGATTCAAATAGAAAAGCAAAAGGGAAGAAAATGCTTTAGATGTGCTCTTTTGATTTTTTCCAATCTTGCCGAAATAAGATGGAATGGGAGATCAAGAACACTCAATTAATTGCAACACTGGGTGTCACTAGGAGAGGGAGGGAGAGATGAAGGGGGGCATTAGGGATGCACAGCCCTTAACAAATGCAGAGATTCAAAGGAGGAAGAAGAAGGGGGAATAAAAAAGCGTGTCTGTATTTTATTGCACTCGGTAAGCTTTTCGCTTGTATTTATAGCTGCAATTATATCTCAATGAGGTTTGTCTACAGTGTTGGCTTCACGCTAATTTTCCCCCTCACTGCATTCTTGGAATAGGCTCGGACTGTTTATGAACCAGACATATTGACCTCATTTACAGCTAGCAGTTTAAATCCATAATTTTTCCACCCACAATCCCTCTTTGACATTCCGGCGGTGCGGCCGGCTCAGCGAGACTGAACTAAAAGTCTCACACTTCATTGAACACCATTATGCGGCTTTATGCTTATAAGCCTGTTTCCCTCGGCTGCCTTTCAGCTTTGCTGGAGATCCGTTTGGCCACAGGCCGGCAGTGATTAACTGGAAGAATCCAATAAATCACCCTGTCAGCCAGCAGGCTCTCCTCACTCTGTCTACACATCGACATTTGGATTTGCACCTCTCTCTCTGTCTCTCTTTCTCTCTCTCTCTCTCTTTTGATTTTCTGTCCCTCTTTCTCTCTCTTCCCCTCTTCCTACAGAGCATTAAAGCACCTCTTTGCCTTCACACAAGGTGAACTTGAACTGCTATTGTGAGTAAGCCTCGGTCCCACAAGCCGCCCTCCGGGGAGATCAACCTCTTTGATTTGTCTGGTTTTCCCTGCCCTGGCTTTTCCAATTAATTCACCCCTTAACTCTTGTGGCTGTGTCAGTGAACCAGCTGCTGCGCTGGGGAAAGGATGAGCAGATGGGGGTGGGAGAGAGTGGCCAGAAGCCAGATGCTCTAGAGGAAATCCCAGGATTCCTGGACTTTTTCTGAGAGGCCAGCAGTATGGGGAAGAGGAGGGAACTAAGAACACTGAACTCTGTTCCCCAGATGCTGAGCAGCCCGACTTCTATAGGAGAAATCTAGACCAGGATCAGCTTCTTCCCTGGGGGGCTACGCATATGGGTACAAACTGTGCCCATACGTATGACTAAACAGCTGTGCCCAAGTTTAGGAACATTTAGGAGACTGCTCAAGTGTCTGCTTGTGAAGAAGGTAAGGCAATGCAGCCAATGACTCAGGAGAAAGTCAGGAGAAGAAGCGACCTTCCTTGGCATGGTCACCATCCAGGGTGGCTGTGGGCAGAGGGCTCTGAGCAGATTCTTAACAGCGCCCCACTTCCTATTTCTCACGGGTGAACAGGGTTGGTGAAACAGCCTCTTCTTTGACTCGACGGGTAATTTCCCAACCCCATCTCTTTCGTATTCTCTGCATGGCCATAGTCTTCTTTTGTCTGGGATGATTTCTGCACTGTGAGCACAAGAATTTGTTTGATGTTCCAGACATCAAATATACAGTACGCTCTCCGAGTGGCCAAAGGAAGCGAGATCCTTGCTTTTGAAAACTCCACCGGCAAGAATGACAAAAGGCAGGCTGAGCTGCAGACACAAAGGGTGGGAGAGAGAGGAAGGGACGAGATCAGTCAGCAGTGATACGGTCCTCCCCTCCCAGCAACACACTGCGGGGATGACTGTACTGCGTGTACAGGGAACAGCAGTAAACCTCCTGCGAGCGAGAAAGGAAATCGATACAGCAGTGAAGGGGTGGCCTGCCTTTGTGGAGGCTTCCAGCTGCTGTGAGCTGAGAGGGAGCTCTTCTCAAGACAGTAACGCCTTGCTATCCAGGCCACCACCTTCAGACGGAGCTTTAGTATATGTTTCTTACTAAATTTTGCATTTTTGTAAACTGTCTTCTGTCATCGTAAGTTAGCTAAGTAGATAGACAGATGGACGGATAATTAGATAATAGGCCTACGGAGAGAAACTAGGGAAGGAAACCCTAAGTATCTTGTGTAGCGCACCTGGTGAGTGTAATAAAGTACCTGGCACATAGTAGGAACTTTAAACATGTTATTTCTCCCAAACCTGTATACAGCCTAAGTATAAAAGCCAGTCAGGAGCAACGGATGCACCCCTTGGGCATATGGTAACCCTCACCATCCATTTTCATTTCCAGCCTCCCCCTTCATGTCTCCAGTTCTCTCTCATTGTTCATTTCACTCCATTGGATTCACCACCACTGATGAGTGAGCAAATTTTAACCAAATATCCAAACAGTTGTCCAGGAGATGAAACTCAGTCTGATCAGTTGCTGCTTTGCCAACATTCCAGTGCATTTGTGTGGGAACGCATTGGAGCTACTGATAAAAAAGATGAAGAGAAATTATCTTGAGGATTTATTCCTAGTCCTCATTTCTGTAGATCATAAAAGTGAAAGAACACTCTTGAAAACACTTAAATCAAGGACATTTCTTGCATACCTACTAGGTTCCCAGTATGTATCATTATATAAATATATGAACACTGCTCACAAACTGTAAGTATAAGGCAAGGAAACAGGTTTCACCAGCCACCCAATTGTTGCTGTAATTGTAGAGAGGTGGGGTTGGGAACCATTCTTTCAAAAAATAACTGTCAAGCATGGAAACATTAACGATGCTCACATAACCTCATTGTCAAGAGCATTTAAGGTACGCCCATCTCCAAAGGCCATTGTAATTATTGCACAAAGAAAGTACTTCAGCATGACTCAGTTTCCCTGTTTGTAAAAGAAGAATAAAAATATTTACCAACTTCCTGCGGTAGACAACTCTTTTAAATTTATTTATTTATTTATTTTTGGCTGTGCTGGGTCTTTGTTTCTCTGCGAGGGCTTTCTCTACTCGTGGCAAGCGGGGGCCACTCTTCATCGCGGCGCGTGGCCCTCTCACTGTCGCGGCCTCTCTTCTTGCAGAGCACAGGCTCCAGACGCGCAGGCTCAGTAGTTGTGGCTCACGGGCCCAGTTGCTCTGTGGCATGTGGGATCTTCCCAGACCAGGGCTCGAACCCGTATCCCCTGCATTGGCAGGCAGATTCTCAACCACTGCGCCGCCAGGGAAGCCCCGACAACTCTTTTGAGAAAGAATAATCTATGTAAAGTGCTTTGTGTACCTTAGAGACAATGAACAAAATTATTGAAACTTATGTCAGCATTATCATTAAATCTGTTCTCCCAGGGACTCAGTATTTTCAATGTTGTCTCATTGATTCTAGCAGCATCATAAACAAGAGGAGGAAGAATAGTATAGTAGCAAGATCATTAAAACACAAGCAGGAGAACTGGATTTTCTTTCTAGTTCTGCCCCAAAGTAGCTCATGCCCTCAAGAAAGCTGTCATGGGCCTCTCTTCTTTTCCTATTAAATGAGAGAGTTGAACTAAGTAAAGGCCATGTTTCTCTATAATGCTAAGTTCAACCATAGGAAAAAGAGAATGCCTGTCCTTTGTGTTACAGTTTTGCATAACCACTTCCTCCAGAGACCTTTTCTTCTGGGTTCTATAATTGTGGTCTTTTTGGTCTCATTTGGCCTCTTTGTTAACTTCAGGTTTCCTCCATGTCTCTTGTCCCTGCCTCTGGTAGTGTCCAAAGTTCTTTCCTTGGCCACCATCTCTTCTCTTTCTGTACTGTCTGTCTCCATGGCTTCATCCATTGTTTAGCTTTGATGGTCATCTCTATGTGGAAGACCGTCTGGTTTCTCTCTCTAGTCCTGGCCCCATTCTCAAAATCCATACCCATCATACCTACTGTTTGAGAAATACATCTCCACCAGACTGTGCCACCAATCTCAAATTCTACAGGTGTAAAGAGAATGGATTCATATCTCTTGACCCATTGAATCAGCGTTCAACCAGAGAAGCAGCACCGCCATGAATGTATGTACAATAAAGGATGTAGGATGGGGATTAGACCTTCCACAATCATGGGAGCTTGTAGCAGAGTGTCTACCATGCTGTTGTTTCTGTGCCTGGTGTTGAACCTGAAGTCCCAAGGGTCAGCCAGATTGGAAGTTGGAAAAGAAAGCTGACATGGTCAAGGACAAGGATAATTGGGAGGATGAGCTAGAACCTACATCAGTCTCTCACCGCCTCCAGCTGCTGCCACGGGTCATTTGCACCAGAAGTTGGTGCCCTTCTCCACAGAGCTACATTTGCACTTGGCCTAGGCCTTGAAGAAGCTACAGGAGGAGAACTGGCAGCAGCAGCAGGAGGAACATATCCAGGTGTGGCCCCACACCAACAAGATGAGCTGGCAGATCAGTGATGACACCCATGCGCTGCCACAGTTCCTGGAGTCCCGCACCACAGTTCAGAATGTAAAACAGATGGTTCTGCTTCACTTCCATGTCCAGAACTCATGGGACATGTGTCTTGTGGTCAACACTCAACCAAAACCATACGGGGAATTCTGGAAGAATTAAGAAGACAAAGCTCCCTCACCCACAGACTGCTCCTCCTATATTACCTGATTCTGTTCATGGCATGAAATCTTCCCATTATCCAGGTGAATGGGAAGTTCCCATGAAGTTCCCTTGTTTCCACATCCAATCAGCTGTTAAGACCAGTTCATTCTACTCTCACGATGTCTTTTCCATTCATCTCAGCCTCTTTTTCAATCTCTGGTTACCATCCTTGTACTCAGTTGAGGCTCATTATCTCTTACCTGGACTAATGCAATAATCTCCAAAGAGAGCTCAGTTGCTGTCATCTCTTCCCCCTTTCAGTCCATGCACAGCTATAATAACCTTTCTTCTCTGGCAGTAAGATTCCATAGATTCCTGTTATTCAAGGATAAAATCGAACTCCCAGGCCTGGCACAAAGACCCTCTACAATCTGAGCTAAGTTAATTTTTCCAACCACATTTCCCTTTATTGGCTTTCAGGAGACTTCTTGTCCATACATTATCCCATCATCCCTGTCCAGGGTTCCCTCACCCCTCCCTTGCCCACACTGTCCCTCCCCGCTGGAACCCTTCTTCCCTGATCTCGCTCTACTGTCCTCCCAAAGTATTTAAGTCTGCTCAGATTCCATTGCTTTCATAGTCCCCCTCCCAAACATTTGTAATCATTCCCACCTCTGAAAATCCTAAAATAAATGACTGAGTCCCCTTTTCATGTACATGATTATGCCTTGAATACATGTCATAGGCCCCAAATTGTACCGTAACTTTTTAAAAATGGCGACCCCGTCTTCTTTATCTTTGTATCTCTCCCAGCACCTTGTACACAGTGGACGAGCAGTGAGGACCTTCTCCCTGAATGGGTGATTTGTGAGATGAGGCTTTCACAGGGAAAAAAAGTAGTGGGAGAAAGGCAACTCAATGGATCAAACAGCTTCAGCTATTTTTAATTTGGTAGTGAACTTCCGTGTAAAAGGTTGATAGAATTTTATTATTGTTAGTTAAGACTCTTTCAAGTGTCAGTAACCAAATGCCAAACTCAACACCAGCTTAAATTTTGTTTGTAAGAAAGAAAACTATTGACTCATGAGATTGTCCAGGCATGACTGAATGCAGGGCTCAAATGAGTTTGTATTGGGACTTGGTGATTTATTATGTCCTTTATCATGGGTTGGCCTCACTCTTATGTAATTCCTCCCCTGCTGGTGTCACAGTTCCCCCCTGTGCCTCCCACCTTACATGATGTTCTGTTACCAACAGTTTCCACAGATGTGCTGGTGTTTCCTCTGATGGGAGCTACTTTGTCACACAGCAGCCCCTGGACAAATCACTTTGACCCAGGAGACAGAATTTCCTGACTGGTGTGGGTCAAAGACCATCCCTATTCAAACCAGACTGAGAGTGGGAAAGGTGGATTCCCAGAAGGAGATCAAGTACCATCAGAAGAGGAAAGGGATTCTGGGCAGGAAAAGCTTTAAATGTCCTCTCCAGGACCTTGCGAAAATGGCCAACGTGAAGACCTCTGTTTGTTCTCTCTCACTTTGATATTTTCCCCATTATTTCCCCACAATTTCCCCCTCAACATTTCAACCAAGTGGTTGTTTATTTTTTTAATTCATGACTACTTGGTATTAATCATATGTTCTATGTGTTTATAGAAATAATTCAAGGTGAGTTCCTTGAGCACCTAAGAATGATTTTGATGTGACTACGATACTATTAATTCTTTCCACTTGTGTTGTGCCTTGCATCTTCAAGACACTTCACAAACATCATTAACTAATTAGTCTTCAAGATGCCTCTCTGGAGGTGAATAGGTATTACCCGGAGTTGCAGATAAGGAAACAGTACACAGAGAGGTTACACAACTTCCAAGAAAACTGCCAGTGAACTCAAAATAATTGCCTCATTATGATTCCTCGCTCAAAGTCCTTTCCAACAGAAACCTCAGGTTCACACCATACCAGGGAAAGAGGGGCTCTGTGTGCAAATCTCACAACAGCTATCTGCTACACAGAGGAATGCATCCATCATTGACGTGTTTACATCAACTGCATTATGGATTACCTGAACAAAATCCCACACACATATTTGTAGGTAAGAGGTGGTCGACTTCCTCATAGTAGGGTCTAGTGGGAAAGATGGCTGCTACAGGAAAGAAAATGAGACCTTGTCATCAAAGAGGAGTGGGTAAAGAAGGAAAAAAAAGATGAGCTCCTTTGACTCCCTTGGAAGTGAAAAAGGTTCAAAGTTCCTGGAAAATCTCAACACAGCCCCATCTGGGGTTTTGGGGACTATTCAGGCAGAAACCATCCACTTTACCACCAGGCAAGTGACAGCCAGTGGAAGTAGCCATGTTGGCAGGTGGCCAGGAGTCCCAGCTGGACACCAACTTCCCCTGTTGCTTGCTGGGTTTCTCTGTCTCTCTCTCTCTCTCTCTTCTCCTCTCTCCTCTCTCAACCCTAAAGTGGAAACCACAGATCTAACTTGCCCCACAGAGTTGGATATAAGCACCATTATAAAGTGCTTTGCAGCAGGAGCCAAGTTCTCTGTGCATTGCAAGGAGGGTGTTTGTGATGGTAATAACCCCTTCTCTGACAATACCACAGCCTGTACCTGGAGATTGAGTGGCTGCTCCTGGATCTCTGTACTTTTCCCTGTAATTCAAGCAAGCAACACATCTTCCTGTTGGAGTGTTCATAAGGTTCAAAAATGAAGTCCTGGGGGCTTCCCTGGTGGCGCAGTGGTTGAGAGTCCGCCTGCCGATGCAGGGGACACGGGTTCGTGCCCCGGTCCAGGAAGATCCCACATGCCGCGGAGCGGCTGGGCCCGTGAGCCACGGCCGCTGAGCCTGCGCGTCCAGAGCCTGTGCTCCGCAACGGGAGAGGCCACAACAGTGAGAGGCCCGCGTATCGCAAGAAAAACAAAAAAAAAAAAATTAAGTCCTGCAGGGAACTGCTTCTAATTGCCAGAGTGAGTCACTCTCCTTTCCAAGCAAAGAGGTTTCTGTTGGTGACATTACTGAACAGGCGCTTGTCTGTATTGTAACAGCTTAGTTATAAGTATGGGTATAATCACACAATCTGTCATTATACCTTTTTTATCACCCTGAGAATTTGTACTACAATCACCATAACACTATAACAACATGAGCAACAGACTGCCTGGCCTCCCCTGATCGTTGCCTTTGCCATGCCTGGTAGGGATGAGCAGGCAGTTTTGGATGAAGGATCTGACTCCCATCTAGCAGCAAAAACAAGTCTGAATCCTTCGCAGGGTTTTCGGGGCATTGTGTTCATTTGGCTTTCTCTAAAGGACAGTCGAGTCCTTCACTTTCCTCCCAGCCTTGCAAACCCTCCCTCTGGTTTCATCTGTTTGAAAATTGCACAAGAAACCACCCTTCTGCTATTTTATACCAAACCAAGTGAAGTGGAAATTATTGCACGAGGAAACCTATCCATCTGTTATCCCTCAGCTCAGCAGTGGATGGAATTTATTACACTGTGCATCCTGCCCCCTGCCTCTGCCAGGCAGCCTGTGGGGTGAAGTATGGGTGGGGAGGGAGGCTTAGGTCTCAGAGAGGGGGCAATTGCTTTCGCGGCTATTGTACAAACCTATTTATTTAAGAGCGAGAGTCGGGCAGTCACACAACAGCAGCAGAGGGGAGGCGGAAAGGTGTCGCTGTTGAACTGAAAGTAACCTTGCATCCCACAAGCCACTGGCCACACCACTTCACACTGCATCTCAACCAGCAGGCAAGTCCAAGGGCAAACTCTGAGAGGCCTAGAATCTACCTCCTCCGGCTGACAGAAGAGATTTTAGAGGGAAGCCCTATTTCCAAAGGGACTATGAAAGTTCATCGATGCCCTGGTTCCATGTGTCAATATTTCTCAGAAAACTGGCTCCAGGACAAAAAGAAATACCTAGTTGCCAGCCCCTTCTTTGGATCCAGGAGAATTTGTGGCACCATCCTCCACTTCACCTTCTGGGAGTGATTGTGAAATAGCTGTGGTTGGCATGTTGGCGACTGATAGGTACCGCTGGTCCCCTGTCAGCATTGATGATTCTTTTATAAGGGAATAGCTGACTGAGTTCCAGACTTGTCAAAGATGAACAACAGAACTAAACCTAATGCTTCAGATTCTCCTTTTCCTACTATGTTTATGGGCCTCTTTATCTTCCCAGAAAATACGATTATTTGTTTGTGTTTTGTGAAATTTCTTTGATCCATAATAGAGTACTCCAGGCACAAAGAAAACATTAGAGATTTGATTCTTAATCATTAAAGATATCGCTAGCAGACCATCAAATATAACCTTATCCTTTAACGTTGCCTCACATCTACTCTAGGGCCTTGCAAGAGATTAGGCAATTAGTGTAGGATCCATTTGGTTTTTCTTTATCAGGTTGATATTTAAACTAGCATCATCAAGCCTCCAATATCTCCTTGAAACAAAACCCAGTTAGGAGGGTCTATGAGAGGTTGGTGTTTGGGGACCATGTTGATGTCATATGTTGTATTAATTTCTCATTCTTTCTAACAGCACAGAGATATGTCCCTTTTCATTGATTCAAGTATTCCATTTGTGCAGTCATCCAAGAGTTCCTCCTATGAGCCAGATACTTACTGTATTCTGTTGGGGATAAAATTCTTAACAAAATAGACATAGTCCCTATCCCTTAGAACCCAGTGAAGGAGACAGTAAATAAAATGGTCAAAAACAATGTGGTGTTTAAGAATAGGGTGATATTCAATGACTGGGAGAATTTAAAGAGGGGCCTATAGCCCAGAATTGTAGTTAAGTATTAATAAGTTGGAGAATAATGGGGAAGAGTATTCTGTTTATAAAAAAAAAAAAAATGGAAAGTGTCCAGAGGTGAGAGAAACATGATATGTTCAAAGAATTTGAGAGAGAAAGAGAGATTTTAAGGAATGGTCTTACATGATTGTGGCAGCTGGCAAGTCCAAACTTGCAGGTTGACCTGCAGGCTGGAAATCCGGGGAAGAGCTGATGTTGCAACTCGAGTCCAAAGGCAGTCTGGAGTCAGGATTCCTTCGTCCTCAGAGGACTTCAGTCTTTTTCTTTTAAGACCTTCAACTGATTAGATGAGGCCCACCCACTCTTTGGAGGGCAATCTGCTTTACTTGAAGTCTACTGACTCCTATGTCAATCTCTTCTAATAAATACCTTTACAGTGACATCTAGACTAACACTTGACCAAATGTCTAGGTACCATGGCCTAGCCAAGTTGACATTTAAAAGTAATCATCACAGATAGTAAACAGCCTATAAAGAACCTGTTAAACCTTGTGAGCAGTTTAACATTTATCCCAAGGTCAACAGAGAGGGCTATTTGGGATGAGGTTGAAGTCAGCTCATAGTGGTGATAGAATAAGAGCTGCTGCTTAGGAAGATGACTCTGGCCACATCAAACAGAAGAGAATGCTGGAGAAGCGGGGGCCAAGACTGGAGACCAGGAGACTAGAGAGGTCTTGCTACTACTGTAATCATTATAACTGTTGTGATAATTTTGGCGAAAGGAAATAGCTTTCTGAACTAGAGAAATGTCCATGAGAATGGAAGGAAATAGATTCAAGATATTCAATAGATTGATTTCCTCCCCTTCCCCCTGGCTTAGGGGAGGAGGTAGAATCATTAAGACTTATAACTGGCTAGCAGAGCAAGCTGCATAATCTGTGGGACCTGTGCAAATGAAAATGGTGGGTCCCTTTTTCAAAAAGTGGGGCAAAGCTTTTTCCTTTTCTGCAGTTTCCCTCAGACACAGGAATATTCACAAAGCATGTGGAGATTCTCACAGGAGCCCTGGGCCTTACCCCACCACTCAGTGGATGGGTCCATATGCCCACACCCATGAACCCATGCATCCTTCTCTGTTATCCTATCAGACTCCTTCTTACAAAACACAACTGCAAATAAAAAATTACTAAGAATTTCAGGACAGCAATTGTAGAACCTTAAACCCCAAGCAGGAGACCTTTCTGAGTGCAGAGTCCTGTGTGACTGCAATGGTCATGTGCCCATGAAGCTGACACTTCATTTAAGATATAAAGGGAGGGACAAGAAAGAATAACACCAGTTTTCTAAACTGAGAAGGTTGGTGGATGGTAGTCCCATTAACATAGAGAAGAGGGTCAGGTTTGGGGCTCTGGGAGGAAAGGATGCTAGCAGCTTTGGATTCATTAACTATATAGGAGACAAGTCCAGTACGTAGCTAGATATGTGCATTTGAACCTCAGAAAAGAAATCTGAGCTAAATGTATAAAATTGTGCATAATTGGTGCATGATATATGGTGGTATAGATTATATTTAACCATTTATTCAAGAAGCTGTGACAGGTTTGTGCTTGTCCACATACACACGGCCATTTCACAGAGGTCTAGAAGAACTGATGTCATCTGTGGACCTACGAGGCCAGATAGCACATGGGAAAGGGCCTGGTCTTGAGTTCAGTAAGATCCAGCAGAGTCCCTAACATTTCCTAGCTTTGCGACCTTGCAGAAATCACTTCCTCTCACTAAGCCCTTATAATTTTCCTTTGTCAAAATCAAGATAATTAAATATCTCCCACTTTGTTGGGAGGCTGAAACCAAATAGTGAACCAATAGCTTTATATGTTGCAAAATGACTACAGGTGTGAAATTTGATTATTACCATAGCAGATCTTGGCAGCTTGGAAAATTATGTTAGCCCTTTCATGCCACCCTGAAAGGTGTGTGAAAACAGAGGTATTCTGAAGGGCCTATGAGTGCCTGCCTAAGGAGTCTGTGGTCCTGAGTAGCCGTTTCTGGCTCAACTTTGTAAATGATGCTTATTTTCCTTTAAGCCAAACAAGGTGGCCATAGGTGGCTCCTGTTACCACGTCTCCCAGTCTAACTGTTTGATGGGGCCCACCCTCTTCTCTGCCCACTGATTGCATTGTCTTTGCTGTTTCTGCTTCTCCAGCCAGCCCCTGGCATCAGCTGTCTGGACCTCACTTATTAGAGCCATCCCTCGTGATTCCTGCCATGCTCTGTGTTCCCTGCAAGAGGCACTAGGTGGGGAAAAAATAATTAGTAATCCAGGCACTGCAGTACTGATGAGACACCTGCAGCATAATCATCCAAATCAAATATTTGGCTCGGCTTCTTCAGATGATATATCTCTTCCTGCAACTGCTGAATGGCAGCTTAGCTGAGCTTGTACTGAAAATAAAGAACATACCAGAGAAAGGAGGGCTTCTTCCTGTTCTGTTTTGCTATGGTCTGTCCCTGGGCAGCTGTCTCCAAGGCTCAACCCCCATCTTATATATTCAGACCCTTCTAATCCCATCAGCCGGAAGGGACAATTATGAGGGAATGGGAAGAGACAATGTAATTTACTCAAGTGATTCAAGAATGAATAGTTGTACTGCCAAGGAAACACCCAATTGCGTTCTCTGAAAATCACTACTGTCTGACATAGGTGCTGGCAGATTTCTGAGTCCCTGTGAAGATATTTGAGTTTACAAAGCATCAATTCGTCCTTATTCTTCCACAGTTCAGAAAACTGAGCCTAGATCTCGTAGTTTTTCACGGTAGATTCAAGACTAGTGCCTGGGGCTCCTACCATCCTAGAACCCCCTCCACTAAGCCACACTGTGTCTTGGAGACAGGCCACATCCCTATCCCATAGAATTGTATACAATAGCTCTATCATTGCCAGACTTATTCAGTATAGTTTCTAGATTGTTTGCTGCATTCAGAGCTCTTTTCACTTAGAAAGTCATGTTAAGGTTAAGAATCACAAAGAAGATTCTAGTCTATTCCATCTCTACAGCCTATCAGTTTCGCTGATTTTCTTAACTTGTAATTTTCCTGGACCTAGCAAGATATATTCTAAGAACCATATTTAGAAAGTTAATGACTTTTCTTCTTTGTTTTGGGTTAATAAAATATTAATGCAAATAATGTAAAGAGAACTTGGGTTCTTCAGCTGAGTTAATGTCCCCTCTTATATAAGTCATAACACCTTTCTGCCCTTTAATAAGCACTTAACCAATTGAAAATAAGTTGTTCTTGTTTAAGAAAGTTTTTCTGGTCTGTCTGTCTCACCAGATTGAAGAGGCCGCAAGTGTGGGGTCAATGACCATTGTCCTGTCTATGGCCATATGTCCAGTACTCAGTATTTGCTCAAAAAATATTTGTATAAAATTTTTAATATTTCGAATTATAAAGAGAGCAATAGTGATGGAGGGGAGGCAGCTAGAGATTCTGTAATCCACCCCCTTCTTTTTACAGATGAGTAAACAGAGGTTGTGACTTAACCAAAGTGGCACAATTACTTGACCCATTCATTCAAGACATATTTATTCAGCACAGACTCTATGCTTGATGAGGGGGATTGTGGATATATAGAGACTATTATGATATATCACTACTGTCAGGGAGCTCTTAGTGTAAAGGGAGGAATGTGCAGTTAAACTGATAATTGCAAGACAATGATGTAAGTGGTAAGGCAGAGATGCAAGAAGTTGTCTGCTTGGAGAAGGTGGAATAAGCTTCACAGAGGAGGAAATATGAGCCATGACTTGAAGGGTGAATTGAGCTTATCATTCAAAGAAGAGGGAAGTTCAGTCCAGGCAGAGGAAACAGCATTTATAAAACTTTGGAACCATAAGCGCAAAGAAGAATCAAGGAGGAGTGGACTAGCACTAGTGTGTTAGAGACACAAGGAAACTGGTAGAAAATGGTTAGAGAGATGGGGGTGTGGGCCCAGATATTGAAGAGCCCCATCTATTGTGGTAAAGATTTAGACTAGTGTTCCTCAAACTTTGCTGAGCATAGAAATCACCAGGGGTCTTGTTAAAATGCAGATTCTGACTCAGTAGGTCTGGGATGGCACAAAGGTTCTGAATCTCCAACAAGCTCCCAGGTGATGGCAACACTTCAGGGCCTCAGCCTTCACCCTAAGAGTAAAGGTACAGGGAAACTGGAAGCCTGCAAAGGTGTATAGATACCAGGCAGTGGTTCTCAGAGCATGTTCCCCACGTTTTTAACTTCCCGCACTGGCCTACTGAATGAGAAAAGCTAGAGGATGCCCAGCACTCTGTGATTGCACAAGCCCTCCAGGTGATGCTGAAAATTTGCACTGAAATTTGAGCCCCACCAAACTAGGACAACAACATAATCAGATTTATTTTGTTGGAAGATGACTCAGGTAGGAATCACCAGACCCCCAGTCTAGTGCTCATTCCATTGCAACCCCCCAAATTATGCACAGACCTCTAAGTACAGTATTTTAGATCCAAGAATATTCTGTGATTTCAAAATGACAGAGTTGTTAATGAGGAATAAATTTTCTCACACAGCATTCAGAATCATCTTTATGATTACAAATAGCAGAAATTACCCTGTGTTTGATGACATTTTTAAGTGTTAGTAATTGAACTGCACATTTAATGAATACAAGCAGAGAATTAACATAAGCCTATATTCGGAAGTCAAAGTTGACCCCGACCAATTGGTTTTTAAATTGTTGAAAAACAATTTATGCATTTTAAAAAATTATATTCCCCCCTCAGGTACCTCTGAGGTAGGAAATGAATAATTGAAATATTCTATCAGTATTTAAACTCAGACTGAAGGAAAATTTCTGACAATGATTTATCCTGAAATCGTATCATTGGATCTGATCATTTAAAAGGAATCCCAGGTTTAAAAAAAAACCAAACACCTTGCTTCATGGTTTTCTTTCCTTTCATTGTAGGTTGTATGGTACCGTACAATGTTGAAATAAGCAAGAGGAAAAAATGAATGAATGGATCAATGAATCAATTAATTTATAGAAAGGCAGTAAGCAGATATGAATGAACAAAAGAAAGAACAAATAAATAAGACTGAATTAGGGAATATAAAAGACTAATTTTATTATCTAAGAGCCTAGAGCACGTTAGAATCAACTGGAAAGCTTTTACAAATTTCATGCCAAGGCCTCACTCTGGATTAATTAAATCAGAGTCTGTGGAGTAGGATCCAGGCATCAGTATGTTTTCACACTTCTCAGGTGTTTCTCAGGTACTCACCAATTTTGATATCCATTTGCCTAAAGGATCTTAAGCTTCCCTTAAGAGCATTTTTATAGTTAAAATTGCAAATGACACGTCATTTTTTAAAATTTGTTTTTTTCAAAGATAATTGATTTACAATGTTGTGTTAATTTGTGCTGTACAGCAAAGTGATTCAGTTACATATATATATACATATATATATATACTTTTTCATATTCTTTTCCATTATGTTTTACCACAGGATATTGAATATAGTTCCCTGTGCTATACAGTAGGACCTTGTTTTTTATCCACATATAATACATATATATACATCGACTATATATATATATATGTGTGTATATATATATATGTATATATATATATATATATTCACACACACACACACACATACATATAATAGTTTGCATCTGCTAATCCCAAACTCCCAATCCATCACTCTCTCAGCCCTCCTCCCCCTTGGCAACCACAAGTCTGTTCTCTATGAATGACACTTCATTTTTAAAAAATCTTTTGGAGTTTTTGAAAGCCTGGCCTCTCACATTCTGGCAGTCACCCTGGTCTATGTAAGACAAGAATGTTCAAATATCATGATGTTGCTAGAACCCAGGACTATATTAAAGCTATAAGAGAACCAGACCCAAAGACAGTAAACTAGAGGATCTTTGGGTGGAAAATTCCTCCTTAGTGGAAAATACAAAAAGTGACAGTTCTGTAAAGGGAACCCTGAATCCCCTATTAAGATGCTGGTGGCCACGAAAGTATACCTTGTCCAAGCATTTGTTTGCTTTCAAACAGGCCCACAGGAAAAGTAATTTTCTGGACCGTGAGGGTGCTGACTGCAGAAGCAGCAAGTGTGGATGACACACACCTGTCTTAATTGCTTCATGAAGCATTGTGAGGTTTTTGCCTGAATGTAGAAATGACACAGAGATTTCCATTTCAGCTCTGGATATTATAGCTAGGCCAGATGGAATCCTGTCGACTATGTGATTGAGAGTATTTTTCATTTGAAAGTAGAAGCCACTGGGTCCATCATCTGTAGGGTAATCTGGGAGGACATTTTTCTTCATTCTAGCCAGCGGACCATGCAGAAACACCTGTTTCCTATCTTGGAATCATTTGCAACTGCTATCTAAGAAATAAGTGTTGAAACAATATCATTAAGCCACTTTTTAAAATTCATATACTTGAGCATAAGAGAAAGTCAGAGCTTGCTTTGCCATTTTCACCAACATAACACTCAGAGTTTTGGATTAATTAAACATGCCTGTCCCCACTTGTAGACTCATCTGACTAATGGTCCCAGAATTCCCTGGAATGAAGGGCTTCCTGGGATGAGAGAATTTCAGTGCTAAAACCAGAAAAGGCCAGGGCAAAGCAGGACATGTCGGTCACCTTGTTATAGACACATGACCTGAGGTATTGAGGGGCTGAATGATTTCTCAGCCTTATCAATTAATGGTAGAGTTATCTCTGAGTTTCCACTGGGACATTTAATGTATATTCCCTCGAGCGAGTCATGGCACTGTCAGGTGTAATGGCCCCATTTGCTGAAAGTTAATCTAGAACCAAAAACTATCCAAAAAGTTATGTAATTGCATCACTTGAGAGTGATCCAGGAAGCAAAACCGTGTGCACCCAGAGGTTCCACGGCCTGTTAGAGACAGACTCTTCTCTGAAAGAGCCATGAATAACGTCTCTCATATTGCCAGTCGTGGCTACCAACGCGCAAGGTTGACTATAATATTATTTCCCATTATATCAAAATATAACAGAGAAAAATGAAGTTTAATTAACTTCAATTTTCACAGTAGACATCTACAATATCACACTTTGGAATGGGTTTTGGAGAAACTAAACAACTTTTGAATCTAGTGATTGGGACTGTCTTTATTAGATCATTGAGGTAAGCCCTGGACCAGTTTTCTAACAGTGCTTTGCAAAGCTTTAACCTGCTGCTCCTCAAATGTGCACTGGGATCACCTAGGGATCTTGGTAAATTGCACACTGTGATACTAGCGGGCAAAGGTGGGGCCCAAGATTCTGTATCTCTTACGAGCTCTGGGGTGACCCCAGGTGGCCCAGAGACCACACTCTTGAGCAGTAAGGCCCAGAGCTTCTGGGAGGTTTCCTGTGAGGCTCAGGGGGGGATCAGGGGAGGGCTCTGCCTCTTCCTCCTCCACCTTTTTCTCCTATACTATAAGAGTTTGTTTGAAAGTGCATTCCATAAAGACATGGAGAATGGAGTTGAGGACACGGGGAGGGGGAAGGGTAAGCTGAGACGAAGTGAGAGAGTGGCATGGACATATATACACTACCAAACGTAAAATAGATAGCTAGTGGGAAGCAGCCACATAGCACAGGGAGATCAGCTCGGTGCTTTGTGACCACCTAGAGGGGTGGGATAGGGAGGGTGGGAGGGAGACGCAAGAGGGAGGGGATATGGGATATATGTATACGTATAGCTGATTCACTTTGTTATACAGCAGAAACTAACACACCATTATAAAGCAATTATACTCCAGTAAAGATGTTAAAAAAAAAAGAAAATGCATTACACTGCTTTAAAAAAAATGAAGACCACAGTATTAAAAAATGCCCACCAGTATGAAAACAAATAATTCTGCAGAAGCACAATATCTCCTTGCAAACTCTTCTGCCATTACACCAAGGTTCCCTTTAGGTTGGCTGAGGGCACTCCTTCCGCCTGAGAATCTAGTATCTCATCACCTGCTTTCTGACATAGCATGAACCCTACGGCAGCAATGCCAAATCTGTAGTTTAATTAAAAAAGAAAGGGAAAAACAAACCTCTCTCCAACACATAGAACAACAAAAGAAAAGCCCCCATAGGGAATGGCCCTGGAGACCCCAACTAAATGATGAGTTTCATTTGTAGAACCTTCCACTTGACCCATGTAAGCAGGAACAAAAACAGATGTTCAGTAGGCTGGTACCTAGGGCCGATTTCAGAGGAAGCAACTGGCAAATGTAAGCTGTAGGTGGAGGGGGCCCAACTTAATTAGGGAATGTTTCAAAATCAAAGCAGAATAGAACTGTTCCCACAGAACAGTTGCTCTTCGGAGCAAGGGACCTGTGAGAAGGCCTTCCGGCAAGTTTAAAGCCTCTTTTATACAATCAAAAAACTTATTAAACTTGGGCAAAGAACCACTGTGGGTTCAGAAACACCTAAGCATCTCTCACTAGAGCAATATTCTCTAAGATTGCATTTGATTTAATTATTCATAATGGAACTTAATGCTTTTTTTGTTGTGTTGTTTCAGTGCTATGCTAATATTTTAAAGGGCACAGCAGGGTAGACTCTGAGACCAATAGCTGAGGTCTCCAGGATGGATTTTGCTAATTCATACTTAAAAGTCGCCTGCCATCTTTGCCTCCTAGACATGGGACAGAGGCAGTTCAGATGGAAATAAAGTGGTTAATGAAGAAAGATATGTATAGACAGGCAGGAACTGAGAGAGTTATGAAAATTAATTTTACATGAGATCTGGAAATGAAACCTCCTCGCATAATTCTAGAGTAGTGTCTGTCTGCATGGGGAAGCAAATGAACTCAGCCACACATAATGTGAAGAGAAATGAGGTCTGAAACGAAGGATGATCCCCAGTTAGAATGCAGTTTCTCTGAGCCTTATGGAAACCAGGACAGGTATTGTGGCCTCCCTTAGCATTTAAATGAGTCTTTGTGGTGACTAAGGTGAACTTGGGTCATTGCTTAGAGCAGAGATAATATATTGGAAGGCCATTGATGAGGAGTGTTTGTGCCCATGGATAGGATGCTTGTGGAAAAATGGAATTAGCTGTCAACTCAGAATAAGGCTCTTTGACACAAAAGTACACAGTGAGAAATAATAAGAGACAGAAGATGTAGGCGCAAAGGGCCTTCCTCCTGCATGGCAGCGAGTAGCTGGAGCTGAGAGGTTGCTCCTTGTACTACATCCACGTGTCAGTTCACTGTGGTTTTGAACTGGCTCGCTTCCCTCGCCCGGCTGGCCTGTCTGGCCCCCATAGGCAGTTGGATTTGCAATTCCTGAATTAGACTCTCTCCTCAGACTCACGTTAGGATCAAAAAATGAGAAAGGATGGGCCTCCCTGGTGGCACAGTGGTTGAGAGTCCGCCTGCCGATGCAGGGGACGTGGGTTCGTGCCCCGGTCTGGGAGGATCCCACATGCCACGGAGCGGCTAGGCCCGTGAACCATGGCCGCTTGGCCTGCGCATCTGGAGCCTGTGCTCCGCAACGGGAGAGGCCACAACAGTGAGAGGCCCATGTACTGCAAAAAAAAAAAAAAAAAAAATGAGAAAGGATAGTTACTGAGAGAATTATCTTTCTCCCCAAGATGGCCCTTGTGCTTTCCAGATGACAGAGATGACAGAACACAGTAGTCAGTAATGAAGTCCCATAAATGAGAAGAAAGCCACACGTCCAAGTTGCACTCTCTTGGAGGCACTTAATTTATTAAGCAAATATTTATTGGTAAACCCCGAGGTGATGAGTACTGAGCCCCCTGCTCCAGTGGCATCTTCAAAGAATCCTGATACGTGGCTTATGTTGGATTCCTCAGGCTTCCTTGGGAGACGTTCCCCTGGTGCTTCCATTCATGTGGGAGAGGTGAGGCTAGATGGTAAATGGATGACAGTAAATGCCAGTGCAGAGGGTGTAATGAGCAAGTTACCAGGACAAGGAGGGCTCAATCCTGCTGGAGCCCTCTGGGACATGGCGTTGAACATGCCCCATATTTGTCCTACCTGAGGGGCAAGGAAGATGTATATGTCTATATATCCACCACTCCCCATTGTGGTTTGGTGAGGGCTGCTCCCGGGGCCTCGACTCCCTAGCCTGCCCTGCATGTGGTCTGGGCACACTCTAGAGACCAGAGAAAGCCCTTGGGCAGAGAGTGGCTAATGTTTGCCCTAAGAAGCTGCCAGCATGCAAGGAAGCAGTGGTACTGAGGGGGTCTGGCAGGGCACCATGGCCTCCACTATAATATTTATATAATCACTGACTTCAGAGATCATAGTCTCATTGGGATGATAATAATAAATAACATTTATTGAGCAAATGTCTATGTTCATGGCGCTGTATTAGGTAGGCGTTTTCCGTTTGATTTTCACAAGTCTATGACATTAAGTGATATCATTATATCTATTATATGGATAAGAAAACTGAGAAAACCATAATTCAAAAAGAGTCATGTACCACAATGTTCATTGCAGCACTATTTACAATAGCCAGGACATGAAACCAACCTAAATGTCCATCGACAGACGAATGGATAAAGAAGATGTGGCACATATATACAATGGAATATTAGCCATAAAGAAAAGAAATTGAGTTATTTGCAGTGAGGTGGATGGACCTAGAGTCTGTGATACAGAGTGAAGTAAGTCAGAAAGAGAAAAACAAATGCCATACGCTAACGTATATATATGGAATCTAAAAAAAAAAAACAACAACAACAATGGTAGTGATGAACCTAGTTGCAGGACAGGAATAAAGAGGTAGACATAGAGAACAGACTTGATGACATGGGGTGGGAGGCTGAATCTGGGGCGAAGTGAGAGTAGCATCGACATATATACACTACTGAATGTAGAATAGTTGGCTGGTGGGAAGCAGCAGCGTAGCACAGGGAGATTGGCTCCGCGCTTTGCAGTGACCGAGAGGGGTGGGATAAGGAGTGTGGGAGGGAGGCTCAAGAGGGAGGGGATATGGGGACATATGTATGCATATGGCTGATTCGCTTTGTTGTGCAACAGAAACTAACACAGTATTGTGAAGCAATTATACTCCAATAAAGATCTGTTAAAAAATAAAAATTAAAAAGTGTACCATCCTAGAAAGGTTTATGATCACAAAACGTCCAACAAGAAGCAACTGTTCAAACTACAACATACCCATAAAATGGACTAAAACATAGCCTATAAAGGGATGGGGGAACATTCTAGAAACAGTCCTTCAAGTATGAGCTCATTGGTTTCTAAAACCTGTTTGGAAACTTACTTGTTCACAAATCCAGATGGCCACCATAAAAGTGACTCCTAGTACTTTCTAAGTGTGGCAGGCAGAGCTGACGTGCTTTAGCTCCAATGCTTAGCTTTCTTTCATTCTTTGAACTTTGTAAATCAGATGTTTATCACAAAGAAATTTCTGTATTTATGGACATGAGGAAGATGTGCATAAAATACCATTAAATGAAAAGCAAGTTAAGAACAGCATTTCTGGTATGACATCAATTTTGAAATTATGTCTATGTAGACACAAAGGGTGTCAGCCATATAAATCAAAATACTAACAGGGGCTATCACTGCCTGCTGGGACTCTGGGGTGATTTTTGTTCTTTTTCTCTTTCTGTATTTCTGTTTTTTATATCATAAACAGACTTCCTCTCCTCTTCTCTCCCAGTCTCTCTCTCTCTCTCTATTTTCTCTCTTCCCCTCTATCCCCCCCCAACCTCTCCCTCTTTATTTGTGTGTGTGTTTATGTTTCCCTTGAATAACATTTCAGAGTTTGGTAACATATGCTGTAGCATGAGAAATTGGGAAATCTTCTCCCCACCCTGCAACTGATACAGCAGTAGTATGAACAAGAGGACCTGACTTGGGTCTGCCATTTGTTAGCTTTATTCTTGGCCTCTTGACCCTTCCTTTCTTTTCTCTACAAAATGAGCATGACAGGATTTCCCGCTATAAATTATATACACTGGTTTGAGATATTATTATTCAGCTCTCTGGGAATGGTCTTCATTCAGACAATGGGACAATGAAGTACCATACTCTGAAAACTAAAAGGTATGGAAGCCATCAATGTTAGGAAAGATACATCAGCAGTGCTTCTAGCAGGGGAACGGGAGTGCCTGAAGGTGACGGTCAAGCAGCTGAGGCAGGACACGAAGGAGCAGCACAGGCGCCAAATTCCAATCAGCCAAACCAAGGGCCTGACTTTCAACAGCCCAGAATTGCTGGCTTGGATAGGTCATCCAACCATTAATAGGGAAAATTTCCAGGGGAGAAAATCTTACGGGCGTATTCATGTCTGAAGAATTATTAAATAAGGGGTTAGTCTCTGTTGTCGTAATTACATGGGAAGCTAACTGCTATTTTTCTTGATGAAACTGACTCTCCGAGGCCTCGGATGAAAAAATGCATCTGCCTTCCACTGAAGGATGTAGGGGGGTGGCGAGAAGAGGCCTTTGCCTCATTTGGTGCCTTTTCTTTCCTTCTTTTTTTTTTTTCTTTTTTCTTTTTTTTTTTCCCCCTGCAGCTACGACTGCTGCTACTGCTGCTCCCATTTGTTTTTTGTAATTGTTCTTCGAAGGCCTCAGGCGAGAAAGCTGTTCTAATTGTACAGATCACAGCCCTGCTGGATCACAGGACAGTCCCAAGTAATCTGTGCAACCATTTGATTGATCTTTCAAACTAGCTGGGGGCACTTGCCCTGCTCCCGTGAGGCCAGCATCTGACGATGGACGTAAAGCAGCCGCCAAATGAGATGTGGGAACAGCTGTGTCATAAGTGTCAGAGGTTCAGTGCTGAGCAGGCAGGAGTCAGGCCGCTCTCAGCCACGTGTGATTGGCAGTGTGCTCAAGCAGGCTCCCAGGCCCCAACCTGTCTTGTTAAAATGGGGTCCTGGATGCAGCCTGGCATAAAGAAAGAGGATGTCTTTTGGAACTGGTCAGTGCTGGGTTCAAATGACTCTCTGCCACTATAGCTGTATGAACTAGGCAAGTTATGTGGAACTTGCTGAATGCAACATTCCTATTGTCTTAGAATTCCAGCTAAAGTCCAAAGAAGAGACCCATCCCCCCACACTGCTCATTCTTGCAAGGCCAAGAGATGGCTTAAATTGCCCTGTGACTCATAGCCCGTCATCCCCAAATAAGATGTCTGGGGATGCATCAAGGAGACTGATCTGTGTGAAAGAACCTTTGAAGAACATTGTGTCCTAGGAGGAAATTCCCCAGCAAGGTGAGGGAAAGGGATGCTTTCCACCCCTTCAGCCATTCATCAAATCTGAGTTGAGCCCCTGTTAGGTTCCAAGCATAGTTCACGGCACCAGGGATATAGCGGTGAAGAGAAATTGCTTACGTTCACAGCAAGTGAGGGGGGATCCCTATGATGCCCTTAGAGAAATTTGGTTGTCAGTGAGAAGGAAGACAGAGATCTCAGCTGTAGGCTCACCTGTGTAACTATGAGAATACAGAACCAAAATTCTTAGGAGCAACCTGCAGGGCCATAATGTTTGAGTTTTTCCATAGGCTGAGTGAATTCTGTGGAAGTTAGGTGGGTGTGAGTTGTCTTGCAAGGCCTGTGTTCAAGAGGGATTCCTGCCCTGGCCCCTGAGCATTAATGGACTTCTCTGGCTTTCCTCCAGCCATGCTCCTCTTCTTTAGAGAAACAGTTCATGAGGCCAAGGAGACACATCCACTTTAGAGACATGCCCCCCTGGAGAAGATGCTCTCTTGTAAATCATGATTGGAGTCACTGAGACTGCAGAATTCCATTCCCAAATGGCCCCAAGTCAAGCCTACTTCAAGGGTAGACCCATCACCATGTGCACATGCCTAGGCCCACTGGGTGTTCAAGGCCTAGCTTTTTGCTGGTGGCTGGGAGGGCGAGGGTGCCCACATGCCTATATGTAAGACCGCTTGCAATAGCCAAGGATAGCAGAGAGGTTAACAGTGGGCTGGGGGCTTATGCTTGGCGCCAGCTTCTAACATGAAATTCCAAGGAGTGTGAGAATTCTAGATGCAAGCCTGCCTGGCTGTCCAGGTTAGGATAGAACACATTTTATTAAATAATTTTTAGCTTGATTTAAAATGTTTAGAAACACCTACATATTTAAAGTTATGGGCTTCTATTTGTACTTCTGCCTGGAGCCCTCAAATATCAGGAGTGGCTCTGTCCACAAGGGCTGCCTGTCAGTGTGTCAGCCCCCAAAGAAATAAACTGAGAGCGAGAGTTATAAGTGGACGGTGGGAGGATCCATCTCTGAAGTCGAAGTGCACAAGGTCAGAAGGTCCTGGAGCCAAGGAGAGGGATGGAGCAAGTCTGGGAGAAGGTTAAGATAAGTGAAGTGGGAGGAAATAAAAGAGTTAATGGGGTGTCGGGTGGAAATCATAAAGACACTCCAAAGCCTTCCATATATAGTTAGAATTTGGACATAAGCCTTAACAGAGGACATTCAGCATCCAGGAGAGAATCCCAAACACAGCCCTGAAAGATGCACTCACAATCTGCCCCTCGTTCCTTCTCCTGCCTTGACCTAGAGAAAGGGGGAGCACAAGTACTAAAAAACAAACCACACAGCATTCATTCTCTGCTGTACTTTCTAGAGCCTGGTTTCAGACTGAGTTTGGGTAAAGAAAAGCTTTTTTTTGGATGAGAAATTGATGTTTGATTTAGATTTAATTGGGCTTTTAAAAAATCTGGAAAGGAGGCTTTTTGAACAGCTGAAAAGGACTTGGAAAGCTAAGGGATCGGCCGAGATATCTCATGAGGTGAGAAAGTGGAGTTTGACAGAGGGGGTTTGAAACAGCAGTGGTGGGAAGGAGAGAAGCAGCACTATTTATTGACTGTACCCCCTTCCGCAGACTATTCAGTTGACGTTAACTTTTCCAAAATTCAGTTTCCTCCTCTCCAGTAAAATGAGGGCGAAATCACCAACTTTGAAAAGATGTTGTAAAAAATAAAGTAACACAGGTTAAAGTTTCCAGCATGTTCCATGCATCTAGTGAGGTAGCCATTATAATTGCTATCATTGTCATGACTAGCATTATTATTGAAATTGTGTGCTAATAATACAGAGCTTAACTTTTGTTCCCTTCACCTGCTTATCCTTTCCTGAGTGGCACTGAAACTCTGGGGAAGTAGAAGTTTCTAGAAGGTCCCCCTCTTTGAATTCTCTGGGTATAAATCTGGTAGCTATCTAGTAGGCAGTGGTTGTCCCTTGACATAGGGATTTCATCACTGAATCAGTCAACAGCAAGAGCCGTGGGAGAAGGTAATATTCACGGAGAACCTACTGAGTGTCAGACTTTACATATGTTTTCGGCATTTAATACTCACGAGAGCTAGAGCCAGGGACCAGAACGTGCCCTGGAGCCCTCCCTCAGCTGACTCCCTGAAAAGTGAAAGAAACCCAAAGAATGTGTCTGAAACCTTAAACCAGAAATCTTGGGAAGTGGGGAGTTACTGCTCTGTAGAGGCTGCCTGGGAAGGCTCAGCTCTCTGCAGCGAAGACCAGTAAGAGCTCTTCAGAGAGCACTTGTGTGACAGGAAGGGAGGGACAACGCGTGGAGGATGTGCAATGAGCAGCTCTTCTTCAGGAGCATTTGTCCTGAGCCTCTGAGTCACGCCCATTTTCAAGCTCTGAGCACAGGGGAATCTCGCCTGATGAGGATAAAGGCTATTCGGTCCTCCTCCAAAGTCTGCCATTTTGGCCAAACTTGCACGTTACATTGGTGCTTCATTCAAGAGCCAGTCTTGAATCTTAGAGCAATAACCCAAAGCCAGGGAGCTGGAACACAAGTACAGACAACTGGCAGTGTAGATCAGAGATTTAATAAATGTGAAACACCTTTCCCTGGAATGTTCCTGTCAGGGGTATCATTCATGAAAAAGTCTCTCCTGGTTTTGCCTTGGTTGGTGACCGAGGTGGGACTTCCCAGGAATGGTACTGCACTCTTCTTGGTTCACAGAGAAGGACTTGAGTGAGCCGCTTTTTAACCCGTGGGCTGCAGACAGGTGTTCACTGGTGAAGACTGAAACATATGAGATCCGTTGGGAGGCATTCCTAATGCATGGTGCTTGTTACCACATGAAAAGGGAAAACAAGTAATAAAATGGCCTGGCAGACCATTCACAGAAAAAAATAAAAAATACGTATACATGTGGAACATAAGCAGGGGAAAGGATTCAACCACACCAGTAATGAAGAAAACATAAATTCCAATAGCAATTTTTTCAGACCACATTTCATAACCACCTACCACATGCCAGGTATTCAGTCCTAAGAACTCAAAGATTAAAAGGCAGGTTTAACTTTTCATATCTTTCATATTTTTGGTGCTAAAAAAAGTTCAAGAGTATGTGCTCTGGGCCCTTGGGATTTTCAAACCTTGCACCTTGAGTTGTGCTGGTTGGTTCTGTCATCGAAACTGGGAACTTATTGGCTGACCATTCACACCACAGTGGGGAGCATACTCGTTTTCAAATGGCCGAAACTTCCAACTCCCCGCCCTCGAGATCTCTGTGTATCTGGGCAATAGGCCTGTTATATACCTAAGGGGCAGGGCAGGGTCGGGAACTCAAATTGATAAGTCTGTTCAGTGAAGAGTTTTGACACCAGAGATGGAGGTCAGAGGCCCTGTGGAAAGTTGGCAGCCATTGTGTTTGGGGGCGTAGGGGTAGGGGACGGAGGGGAGGATCTATGTAACTAATGACCTGTGTTCTGCAGGCCAGTGTAGAAATGCCCTTCATGTCTGTGTGTTGGTTCTCTGATTAAAGGTTTGCGTTTCTAAATAAATACATAAAAGGCAGGTCTAGCCCTCAAGGATCTTACACTCTGGTGGTGAGGGAGACAAAGAAAGACTACGACAGATCAGAGCCATAAGGCACAAAGAGATTGGTTGGCACAAGTTGCTACAAGATGTCATAGGACACCCTGCCCAGATTTGGAAGGTCTGGAAGAACTTCATTCACCAATGGAGTGACATCCAGCTGGAAACCTGGAGGACAAGTGAGGGTTAGATCACAAAGATGGGGAGGAGTGGTCAGAGAGAGGCAGAGGAAGCCAGAAAAGCACAGGCAACATCCTGTACAAAGGCCTGGAAGGAGAAGAGTAGGGCTGGTGGCTCAATACAGCTGGAACCAAAGACAGAAAGAGGGGAAGATTGAGTGAGGAGGTTGGGGGGATACACAGTCGGCAGATCGCAGAGCGCCTTTGACACCCAGCTGAGTCCAAGGCGCTGGAACTCTTGCCTAGGCACAAATAAGAATCAATGAATGGTTCTAAGTCTGGGAATGTCAAGAATAGATTTGCAATAGAGAAGGACCGCTCCCATCAAGGGTGGAGAAAAGCTGCAAGAGCCCTGAACTAGCAATGGGTATAATGGGAATAAGGCAGAATCACCCAGATTAAGGAGGCAGTCTTATTCCGAGACCTCTCCCCTCTAAGGAGGGGCACAACTTGAGGCAAAAATTTGCTTGCAAGTTGTATTTTGGGGAGGTGAGCCCTGAAGTATGATGAGGAAGTAGTGAAGAGAATAAAGCCAAGGAATGATATATTAATAATCAAGCCACTGCTATGGGCAATTGTCTGTATAGATGACACTTAGGAAACTGGGTTGTTTCTCTACCAACTCTGGCCTCTAATTGGTTCACTGTCTGGCTTTTCCCATGCCAGAGGGAGGTCTCCAACAGTGAATTCCAGAGCTGGAGGTAGGAAGCCACTAGGGCACTGTGCACAAAAGCTGCAGTGGACCTCCAAGGTTGGCCAAGTGCATGGGGGCAGCAGCATGGCGTTCCTTCTATGAACCAGACTTAGACAACCAGATGTCCCAGCATCTCCAGATTTCTATGGAAACTTACACACGCCTGAGGTGTAAGCAGACTGTGAGTTAGACCCAAGGACAGTGACAGGGTCCCTGGGGAGTCAGCCTTCCTCACTGTGTCTCCACATGACAGCCCTGCCTGGATGTGGGCTGGGTTAACAGCCCCTCATTTCCATAGGTGTCAAATATGTCATGATAATTACTAGTATGATTATTTATTGAACACTGACAGGGCTCACATAGAAAATGTTTTGTAAAATAATTAACGCTGTAAAAATGCAATTACTAGAATTTATTTCTTGAAACAGATCCAAGAGTACTAGAAATTACTACAAATAACAGGAGGAATGTGCAATAGCCAATGGGCATCAGGTCATGTGGGGGGGGAAATGTATATTTCTCTCTTGGTTTTCACCAGAACTATGTTACAGGCACAAAAATGATGGCTCAAAGCCAGCTATTGTCTCCTCTTTCTTAAACAGTTGGTAATTCTAGTTGATTGATATATTTGTGAAATGGTTTAGATTATGGAGTTTGGAGTCATGAGACCAGAGTTTGGGGCCTGATTCTTTTGCATACTGGCAGTGTGTTGGGAATGTCATTTTATTTCCTGTTCAGTCTCAGATGAAGCAACTATAAAATGCAACAAATAACCCCTGCCTTTCTGCACAACATCTGGATCATAGTAAGCACTTGTGTTGGTCAAACAGATACACATAAAGTATATGCATGAAGCATTTAGCCATAGTAACAACACAAAAAAGTTAGCAATTCTTATTGTTTTGTGTTTTATAATAACACAAAGGTATTCAATAGTCAAACTAATTTCACCCGAATTCGTTATTGCTATCATTACTTTAGAGGTCATATGAAAGCAAATTAAGCTATCTTGCAGAGATTGCTGAATCTGGAGTGAGACGACCTGAACCCAGGCCTCTGCTCTATCTCTTGCTGGCTGTTTGATCTTGAGCAAGTCACTTTACCTCTCTGAACTTGGTAGCTCCCTTGTCTGTAAAATGGGATAATGATGCCTGGTCTCTCTACCTTATAGGCGTGGGTCAGAATTAGAATCAGATCCCTAAAAGCACTCATGACCTGCAAAATGCAATAAGGGGAAAAGAATTTGTTGTTTTTCTTCTGGTATTGTGCTTTATTTTATGACGTTTTTAAAACATCAGTTTAAGACATGAATTTCAATCCTTAAAGAGGTTTGCTCTGTTCAGGAAATCACATTGAAGGACGTGCTGGTCACTGGAGGACTGCCAAAGCTTTCTACATTCTCCTTTGCATGTGATGATGCCACTGCTGCCCTCTGGGGGCATGCTTTCTGGGAGCAGCGATGGAGTTTCCCACCAGCATAGCAAGTCCTTTTTGGGGAACCTGCAAGATGTCCATCCAGTGTTAAGTGCAAAGTGAAATTCCACAGAACCAAGAGTGGTGGACTGGTCTTAGTCTCTCTGACATATGCAGGAATAATTTAGACCAGGGATGCGTATTGAAATCTCTATTTTCTAGTGTTCCTACCATCATTAAAAAGGAAAGAACTTGGAGATGACATTATTCCCATCTAACAGGTGAATCCATCAGTAAGTTCCTATGGCAGTACAAGAGTCAAAGGAAATAGCACATTAGACTTACTTAGACATCCCTGAGACAGTATTTTGATGCAAAACTGAGAGGATTTGCAAGTGTTATTGGGTTTTATTTTTTGGGGGGTTTTTTTTTGGCTAGATTTCACACAGCTTCAAAACCTCAAATCATTTTTTCCCCCTGAGTACAAAATAGAATGAGCTAGAAAGACAATCCAGGACTGAGAGATCCGAAACCCAGAAGTGAATTCTTAGCTCTTGGAAGCTGATACAAGGTTTAGCTAAGGCAGATAACCAGCCCAGTGTAGTGGGAGCTCTCATGGGCTGTGGGATCCACAAAAGCTGAGGACACATCCCAGTCCCATGTCTTTTTAAATTTTTATTCTTATTGGAGTATAGTTGCTTTACAGTAGTGTGTTAGTTTATACTGTACAGCAAAGTGAATCAGCTATATGTGTACATATGTCCCCTCTTTTTCGGATTTCCTTCTCATTTAGGTCACCACCCAGCCCCATGTCTTACTAACTGTGTGTCATACATCAAGTCACTTAACCTCTCTGAGTCTCTGAGTGCCATATCTAAATTGTGGATAAGAATATCTCACAGCATAGTTCTGGGAATTAAATGAGGTGGCTATAAAGGGTTGAGCACAGCATCTAGCATAGAGGGGTTAGCCCTCTCTTCCTCCCTTCTCTTCTTCACCACTCGCTCAAAATTAATAACCCAGGGCAAAAAAATAAAGAGTCTGATTAGGCCAAAAAAACTTCCATTAATATGCCAGGCAGCCAAGCATATGGCTGAGGGCATGAACTCTGCACAAGTTTGCCAGGGCTCAAACCCTACCTCTGACCATTATTGTAAGCTGTGCTGTCTTGGGCAAGCTACTAACCCTGTCTGTGCTCTGTTTCCTCATCTGTGTAATAAGAAGAATAAGACCTATGGTATGAAGATTAAATGAGTCCACATTTGTAAAGGGCTTAGCGCCTGATACATAGTAAGTGTCGTACAAGCACCTGTGAACTCAAGTCCAGTCTTGTCTGCCAGTCTTAGAGCCAAGACATCAGGTGGGCTTTTATCTGCCTGGGAGAACTTCAGCAGAGAGGTACCAACACTTTGAAGGCATCAGTTGGCCTCATTTTTTGACTGACAGCTTCAAAACCAGATGTGTTGCATCTTCGACCATCCCCCAACACTACATAAATCTTTATAGAACTGGATTGTAAAGAGCCAAGTACTGGAAAACTGAAAACCCTAATATCCCAATTGATCGCCTGAGAGTAGTTCAATGGCATATCTCTAAGCCCTCTAGCATCACCCAGGCCCTGCTGTAATAGTCTTCCACCTTGGACCCAGAAGGCAGAGGGCAATGCAATCTCGCAATTTGTCCCCGTGCGTCTCTGGCTGCTGTCAGTTGGAACAAAATAAATGTTCAAGGGAGTTTGGTTAGACTCATTTAGCACCTAAGCATGAGATCCAGCTGTTGGCACTTATTCCCTCTTAAATACCCCCAGATTGAAAAATCTCACTCTGTGTTGGAAGGGGAGCTATGGAAGAAGCAAGATGCTGAAGGATGGGAAATGCCACATTTGTTTTAGCCCCACTACTGTCTTGGTCTGCGTCAAAAAGGGAAAATAGAAAACCTTTAAGAAAAGAGGCTGGTGTCCTTTTCCTTTCCTTGGGTCCTGTGAATAAAATTCAAAGCCTCTTCTCTTTTTGACGGATCACAGATAAAAAATTGATGGATAAAATCTCCTCCAAGGATAGCAGTGGTCCCTGTTCACAGTCTGTGCCTTCCAACTCAGAAAGCCGCAGAGCAGGCGGAGTCCCAAGTTCTCCACCAACAAGGGTCACCATATCCAAAGAAAGAAGCATTTTGAGGTCTGAGCCATCTGGGCCGTGTCAGAGAAAAAGTTTCCTAAATGCAGTTTCGAGCAGGTCATTATCCTCACCCTGCCTTATGTCTCCTCTCTGGGTGATCCTGAGCCAGTTTTGAACGAGGCAGTCTTAAGGCTTGTTTGGATTCCTGTGCACTCAGCTCTATGAGCCCCTTAAAAGCTTGAGAGGAAACATTTAGGAAGCATGATTGAGGCCAGCTGTGCTGCACCCCAGCCAAGCCACTCGAGCCACCCTTCTCCATGATCGATTCTGATTGCTGTGGCTGCAGGAATTCCATCATGGTCAGCAAAGATGGCTAAGGTGGCTGGAAGGAATAAGGCGATCAGGCCACCCTCCCTCCGTACAATCACGCCAATGCAGGAGGCGTTCCTCCCTCAAAGTGCCTCTCGTGCAGACAACTTTCTGATGTTTTCCATAATGACAAAGTCACCATAAAGGAAAGAGAGGAAGAAATCTTTTAAAATACCTTTAGAATGCTTGGCCTTTATTCAGCCTCAGTTGCCTGATGCATTTGCTTCTTAGGCTGAATCTCGCCTCTCATATTAAGCATTCCAGTGGCCCTCAAGCAGCTTGCGATTTGGAACTCCCAGGGTGTGGTAGATTGTGAAAATGGCTATAACTCTTCATCTCTCCCTATATCACATCACTGCACACCATGACTCTCTGGTTCATCCCATGAAAAGGCAGCATCTCTCTCCCCTGCCCTTGATTCTGGACTTGCTTTAGCCAGTAAGTAGTGTTCTGCAGACACAACAGTGTGACCTTTCCAAACTCTTGGCCTCAAGAATACTTCGGCTTTCTCTCCCTCTTAGCCCTGCCCAGCTGTCATGTTAACAAGCCCAAGCTGGCCCCTTGGGTGATGGAAGACCATGTGGCACAGAGGCAAAGCATCGCAGCTGAGGCTGTCCTAGACTGGCCAGTTCTCAGCGAACACAGAAGCTAACTGCAGACACATAAGTGAGCCTCGCTGAGATAAGAAGTAAGCCCAGCCCACGTTGCCAACCCCCAAATAAGTGTTTATTAAGCCAAACCAAATAAGTGTTTATTATTTTAAGCCACTAAATTTTAAGGTTATTTGTTACATAACAAAAGCCCCTCTTGTAGCTCATATTTTTCAAAATGACAAAATCACCTTAAAAGAAAGAGAAGAGAAAGAAGAATTTAAAAGGGAAATGGGGGCGTGCCGAGAGTTTCTGAATGCTGTCTTTTCTCCAGCCTCAATTACCTGAGAGATACTTATTCAGAATCTCATCTGCCACTTTAGCAGCTCCAAAGGCCTCCAAGCTCGCTCAGCTGGGAATTTCCGAGGCTTCTGCAGTGCATAAGAGGTTTCTCTTCAGTAGGGTCTCCTGGGTCAGTAGGGTCAGCCCAGCAGACCTGTCTCTGTACCTGGGTAAACAAAACCCTGTTGGGTGGACAGACAATAATACCCAGATCCCACCCATTTCTTGTACGGCAGTTCTCCTGTAGAGGGGACAGTTGTGTGCTCTGAATATAAAGTAACTTTACTAACATAGAATAGCACTGTTTCTTATATTTAGGGCTGACAAACTGAGATGACTGAGGCAGCAGGATGTCTTGGGAAGCAGCAGGTTCTTTCTTTTTTTAATAAATAAATTTATTTGTTTGTTTGTTTGTTTGTTTTTGGCTGCGTTGGGTCTTCACTGCTGCGCGGGGGCTTTCTCTAGATGCGTCGAACAGGGGCTACTCTTTGTTGCGGTGCACGGGCTTCTCATTGCGGTGGCTTCTCTTGTTGCGGAGCATGGGCTCTAGTCGCACTGGCTGCAGTAGGTGTGGCTTGCAGGATCTAGAGCGCAGGCTCAGTAGTTGTGGTTCACGGGCTTAGTTGCTCCACGGCATATGGGATCTTCCCGGACCAGGGCTTGAACCCGTGTCCCCTGCGTTGGCAGGCAGATTCTTAACAACTGTGACACCAGGGAAGTCCCAGCAGCAGATTCTTGAGGGTGCCTGAGTGTGTGTTTTTGCATGCACATTGCAAGTAGTGGGGAGAGAACCAACATTTATGGGGTGCCTACTATTTGCCTGGCATGTGCTCTGTTTTTGCTATTTTTGATGAAATCTTACAGCATCACTGTGAGGAGGTTTGGTTAGCATTGATTGATGAGGACACTGAAGTCCCAAAAGGTTAAGTAAATTGCCCAAGGTTACCCAGCCAGCAAGTAGTAGAGCCCCATGTTGTCCTGTACAGTCACACCTTGAGTGTTTTAACTGTATTGACCAAATGAGAGGCTCCTGCGGAAGCATATCAGAAGTTCTACAAATATTTGATTAAACAGTTTTCTTATATTGACTTATTTAAAAGACTGTAATAAAAATCCATACACCTCAAATATGCTACATTCCAACATTTAACATATTAGAGAACAGTTGGGAGGGTAGGAGATCTGTACTGTTCTTTTTCTTCTCCTCCTCCTCCTCCCCCCTCCTCCTCCCCCTTGTCCTCCCTCCTCCCCCTTGTCCTCCCTCCTCCCCCTCCCCCTCCTCTCCCTCCTCCTCCCCCTCCTCCTCTCCCCCTTCTCCACCCCCTCCTCCTCCTCTTCCGCCCCACCCCTGCTGCCTTCTTTTTCATTTTGAACTCAAGCCCATGCACATCAGCTGAAGTGAGCCTACAACTGTGTACATATGCACCATTCTGACTTAAATACCAGGCTTAACTCATGTCCAAATCATAAAATTATAAATAGTTAGTTGTACAATGATTTGGGAATGCATCATGATAAATCTGTATTGTGGACAGTTTCAAAAGTTTTTGATAGTTTGGAGTGTTTCCATCCTGACATTTATATTTATGACTAGAAGGGCAGGAATTTGTGGGGAAAGAAGAGCCAAGGTGGGGAGGGTCAAAGAGCAGCAGTGTCTAACCAGCTGGGCATTATAGTTAAGGGAAGCAGGGTATGACAGACCATTCCATGATCGAGATGAGAGCTAATTCTCAGACTCCTGGCTACCAGCCAAATATTGGGGCCACTCAAGTTGCAGGTTGGAAAGGGCAAACTACCCTGTAGTCTGCAAAGTGGGCTTGGACAACCTCCTGCCTGGACGAATCCTCCCTGGGCCATTGCCACCTTCCTCACCCTTCCAGGAGAAAGAAGGGGGAAAGGAAGAAGCAGGGTCAGGACAAGCTTGGATGAAAAGGAGGAAGTTGCCTTCTTTGCTAGAGCAGAAGAACCCTCGCTGAGGGAGGTAGAAGGCCAGGGCTGACTCTCCCAAGTCTTGAGTCAGTGGATGATTCAGCTTTGGGACAAAACTGCCCCTATTCCTCTTCCAAGCTTCTGTAACAGTTCAATTAAAGCTTCTTCTGAGATTGAAAAGCAAGCTACTTACAAAAATAAAACAACAACAAAAATCTGTTTCTATCTGTAGGCTTATCTATGTGAATCCAGACTCTCGACAAAGAAAAAATAATAATCAGAAACAAATTCAATGAAAAGTTAGTAAAGTTTGTTTTCAAATACTGTAGTGTAAAGAGCATCTGTTTTAGGATCCGACAGATCTGGGTTTGAGGCAGTTTTTCCACTTATAAACTGTATGAGTTTGGGCAAACAACTTAATTTCTTGAAATTCAGTTTCTAATCTGTAGGTGTGGATAATACCAACTCACAGAGTTATTCAGAAAATTGAATGAAATAAATATGTGAAATTTCCTAGCACAAGGAAGGTGCCAAATAGATTTGTTCACCCCATTTCCCATACCTAAAGACCTTCCCACCATGTCACTTGATATACAATCTTCTTTTTCTCCGACCCTCAACAAAATCTATAAGAGCCTGAAGAACTAAATCCATCCTGAGTTGTCAATGATGCTTAATGATTTTAATTTTCACAAAGCTCTGGGTCTGAAATTGTATAATTTCAAGGTCAGATACTCAGAAAGCCAGACAATTATTTTGGACAGGGAGACCTTTATGGCATCCCTGAAATCACTCTTCTCTCCAGTTAATTAGTAAAACCATCCACAGTCTAGGTCAATGATCTTCAGAATGATCAGGAATGTTCAGCCCTGGGGCTGTACAAAACATCCCACTAAGGGGCAGGAAGAAACTATTGGGCCCTTTATTTATATTGATCTTAAAAAGTAAGAAAAAAATTAAACTTTCCTCATACTTAACATGTAGATTGATATTAGCACAATCCATGGGCTTTTATGTCTAAATGTCACCTGCAGGAAAGAGTCACATTTCTACAACATGAAGGGATTGACATTGACATATTTTCTCACTCATGTACTTTCATTCTTTACCTGGCTGGTGACCCAAACCATCATTCCAGAGGGGAACCAATAGTGTTCCTAACAGTACTTAGTTCTACAATTTTCCATTAACATATTCCATTGGACATGGAATTAATAAGAGCATTCTTGGAGAATGTCCTGGATTCAGGCATAGTCATCCTTCTACTATATAAAAGCCATCTAAATTTCCCACTGATTATCAGGAAGAATCACCCCAGCTAGTACAGTAACCCGTCTCTCTCGGTTCAAACCACAGGAAGCTCAAAACAGCCAGATAGAAGTCCCAGCTTCCAGTTCAGTGGGACCCTTGTATCTCCTGGTGAAAGCATTCATTCTTTAGGAATAAGACCTCTCAATAAGCAAAGCTCAAAGCTCAAGAAAGAGAAGCAAAAATGGTGCCAATGGATCATTAGGAATAATAGAGAGGAGACACTCCCATCTCCACCCCTTGGTTCTCTGGTCTGTGTAGTTGGTTATGAGAGAAATGACACCATATAAGTCCCTGGATCATAGCACATACTGTATTTTATAGGGTGATACCCCAGCCCCATGAAAAGATTTTCCTCAGCCAGTGCTATACCTGAGTCTTCAATAGACCACTCCAACGTGCTACAAGGCTGACCACTTTGGATGACAGAGTATATGGTAAACTAGTGAATTCTGTGGATCGGGGTGATTGCTGCAGTACTGCACTGTAAAACGAGTTCCTCGTCAGAAACAATGTGGTGTGGGATACTATGGCAGTAAATAAAGTCCATGCAGCTGTGCTAACTGAAGCACTGCAGCCAGGAAGGCAAATCCAAAGTATATTCCAGAAAAATCAAAGCACTTTCCGTGATGGAAATTCCTGCTGCTGGCCAACTTGTCAATGATCCCATTAAGCAAGGATTGGGTGGCTGGAGAAGAGGTTGACTGATATCCACACAATAGTTCATCTCATCCACTTGATCACTGAGTCTCCTCTCTAGTGGTTTCCCTTTGTTAAACATGCACAGGGACTTAAAATCCTCAACTTTGTGCTTATTCTGAAAGTTCCGTCCACAAACTTCTTTCCTCAGACTTTTTTTTTTTATTCCAAATCCCTGATTATCTAGCCAAACCATTGGATTCTATCTATCCATGTATCAATAGAGATCCACACTTTTGCCATATCTTCTTCCAGATGAAATGAACAACCGTAAGGTGTCCTGCTCATGGGGAGGATTTCCCTCCCCAGTGTGCTTCAGGGCCACTTCTGTGATAGGCAGAATTCCAAGACTGAGCTCCATCCAATGACTCTCACCATCTTATAATGCCCTCCCCTTTGAATGTGGGTGGAACTTGTAAATATGAGAAATCTCTCATGATTATGTTACCTTACGTGGCAAAAGGGAAATTATCCAGGTGGGCCTGAATTAGAAAGCAGAGTCTCTCCAGTGGGTAGATAGAAGAAGTCAGAGAGACTCCAAGGGTGAGAGGGATTTGTTGAGCCATTGCTGGCTTTGAAGATGGAGGGGCCATGAGAGAAGGAATGTGGATGGCCTCTTGGATCAGAGAGAGGCCTCCGAGCTGACAGCTAGAACCAACATGGGAACTTCAGACCTACTACAAAGAACAGGATTCTGCCAACCAACTAAATGAGCTTTCAAGCAGATTCTTTCTTAGAACCTCCAGATAAGACTCCAGCCCAGGTGGCAAATTAATTTTCATCTTCTGAGATCCAAAGCAGAGAAACCAGTCAAGTCCACATGGATTCTGATTTACAGAACTGTGAAATAATAAATATGTGTTGTCTTAAGCTGCTAAGTTTGTGATAATTTCTTAGATAGCAATAGAAAACTAATACAGTTCTGGAATAGGGATAAAATTCTACAGCCATCCTCTTCTGTGTGGTACCAGAATATCACGATTTTATTTTTTTAATTCCTCAGTCAGTTGATTATAGGGAACTCCCACAAGACAAGAGGTATGGGTTGAGGGAGAGGAGGCAATGAAGCAGGACAAGGTAGGTATTAGTTTGCTAGGGCTACAATAAAACAATATCACAGATTGTGTGGCTTTAACAACAGAAACTTATAGTCTCACAGTTTCAGAGGCTTGACGTCCAAGATCAAAGTGTTGGCACCTTGTTTGGTTCCTGGTGAGGCCTCTCTCCTTGGCTTGCAGAGGGCTGCCTTCTCGCTGTCTTCTTACACAGCCTCTCCTCTGTGCCTACACATCCTTGGTGTCTGTGTCCAAATTTTCTCTTATAAGGACACCAGTCAGATTGGATTAGGTTCACCTCTTTGAAGGCCCTACCTCCAAATACATTCACATTTTGAGGTATTGGGGTTTAGGGTTTCAACATATGAATTTGGGGGGACACAATTCAGCCCATAACGAGGTACCATCATAGTCTGAGTCACTTGCTTATGAAGTTTATTTGAAACCTTCTGGACCTACTTGAAATTGATCTTCTACTGATTGATGGAAGGCTACTGCACACTCCCAGTTTGATGGCTGGAGGGTCAAACAGTACCCCATTCATGATAGGCAATTTAGGATCCATAGAAACTCCTAGGTGTTACCTAGGCAAGTGTTCAGTTTCTGTCAGGGCCCAGGAACAAGACAGAAGCTATTTTTCAAAAGGAAAGTAGTTATCTGTGAACAGTATGGCTTCTATGCTGTGATTCTCCTATCAGGGACTGACAGAGGCTCCATACATCATCCGATCTCCTGTTCTGGATCGCATGCAAAACTGGTGGCTTCATGTGAAACTAAGTCAGAACAGCATGTCCAAACATTAAACGGGGTGGGGGCTTCCCTGGTGGTGCAGTGGTTAAGAATCCGCCTGCCAATGTAGGGGACACAGGTTTGATCCCTGGTCTGGGAAGATCGCACATGCCATGGAGCAACTAAGCCCATGCACCACAACTACTGAGCCTGCGTGCCACAACTACTGAAGCCCACGTGCCTAGAGCCCGTGCTCCGCAACAAGAGAAGCCACCGCAATGAGAAGCATGTGCACCACAACGAAGAGTAGCCCCCACTCGCCACAACTAGAGAAAGCCTGCGTGCAGCAACGAAGACCCAATGCAGCCCAAAATAAATAAAATTAAATCTTAAAAAAAAAAACTCTTAAAAAAAACATTAAATGTGTTTCTTCCAGAATCCAAAGAAGCTCACCAGACATTGTGCCTCTTTTTCAGAGATAGGTGGTATACAATTAAGAGCTATGTCCTTTCCATATGTGAATATTTCTGAAGTCTTACAAGGCTGATATACAAGTTAAAACTAATCCAATTTATCCCATCCAGTGAAAAAAGAGATGTTTCAATTTGTATAGCCAGAACATTTTCTCCACCTCATCAGACCCATAGACATGAGATTCTAGAGCAATCTGTTCAGACTTCTCGGCCTCCCTCCTGCAGAGGTTATGTGCACTAATGCAAATCCGCAAGCTTATCCCTTGGTAAAAGTGAAACAGAAAGTCCAGTAAGCCTGATATATAAACGGTGGATACATGAGGTAAACAGCATACCCAAAAGAGCATAGATGTTTAGTCAAGGTTAAATGTAAAGCCACTAATATTAGGACTACAATTAAACCCTCTGGTGCCTTTGTGCTAATTAGAAATGGACATCTCGTGCTCCAGGGAGATGCAGGCCCACAGCAGGAAGCATGTCCAGGTGAGAGGAGCCCAGCCCCACCCACCACTCATTCAGGCACCCTTGTGCAGGGTGCAGTCTATACCACCACCTCTTCACAATGACCCTGGCAAAAGCCATGCATGAGCTGCTAAGAGATACATCAGCCTATTTAGAAAATGCTGTAGAAAAGTACAGGCATCTATATTTCTCTCCTGAGTTCCTGGGCTGCTTCTCCATGACCTGTGGGGAGATGGGGGTGAAAGCATATGTAGGCAGAAGGAAAGAAACAGCCCCTAATAACCTAGGCATCCAAGTAGTGCTTGCTGGAATGGATTTGGGTTGAATTGAATCTCTTTAACTTGACCTTGTCTAGACATGATTTTTTTTTCTTTTACATTATGATCACATCATCTAAATAATGAAAATAAAGTAATAACTTAAACAACCAATTAGTTTTGCCAATTAATTATTCATCAGGTAGTTATTTGGTTCCTTGATATACTCGATTCTGAACTAAGCAATATAAAAGTCTTAAAAGAAATAAAACCCTCAAGATTTTAACAACCTAGCTAGGGAACTGTTACTCATGTACAGGAAACAATAGGATAATTCAGCCCTTAGGTATTTATTTTCCCCAACTGGCAAGAAATATGAGAATGACATTTGTTTGAATATTCTGCTAGTTATTGGTAAATGTTTTTCCTTTTACCTTACAAAAGATATAGCTCTCATTTCACCAGTGTTTTGATATATAAGAAAAATTTCATGGCCCTAGATATTTTTTCTACATCAAAGTTACATCCAAGCTCAAACTATGAAACCAGTCTATGATGTGGACCTGGGCAAGGGTACTTTCTAAGTTTAAAGTTTAGCCAGAAGGAGATGCAGCTAGGAACAAGAGGGTTGAATATTCCGGCACTATCATCTCAGCAGTATCCTTGCATCACTAGGTTTGCTGGCATGTTAAGGCATCCAGCCCTCATAATATTTCTAGAGCCCGCAGCCTCTATATGTGTCCACAAATATAAATCACTTGCAGTGATGAATCCCTGCATGGCCTCAGCTCCAGCCCATTCATCACCAGGCAAGCCTGATGATTGCGCCACTGAGGTTCTCACCCTACCTAAATGCATGACCTTTGCTGAAAGGCAAGGGCGAATGAATCGCCTTAATCCCTAGCATTTCCATAATGTGAGTCCTTTCCCTGACCGATGAGTTGTGTTCCTCATCCCCTAGCTGCATAGGCTTCCTTTGAATTGTGTACCCCTGCAGTACCTAACACCAAGGCCATGTTCAACTGCAAAACAAACAAACAAACAAAAGTGAATGGGACTCTAAGAGCTTATTGGGGAGAGAGAGCTTGATTTTTTTACCTTTTTTGTTTGTTTCATTAATGAAAAGTCAAAGCACATGACCATTTTCTTTTAAACATGAAATTACATATTGAAATTTGTTCAGAATGGGTTTGTCCACTCTTGTTCATACAACGGTCCTCAAGGTTAACAGTATATAAGAATCATATATGATGTAGTTGTTTAAAATGTGAATTCCTGGGCCTCATGTCCTGAGAACCTGATACTGCACAAATGGGGTGTGGCCCAGGAATCAGCATTTTATTAAACACAGGTAGGTAAGAGTCTGATCAAGAGGTCCTTGGACCTCACTGTGAGAACATTAGCTTTTGCCGATTGCCGTTGTTGCTGTATGGCTGCTGGAGCTGCTGCTGGTATTCTCAACAGTTGTTCTCTTCGTATGTACTGAGCAGCTGCTCACTCACTGTTTGCTGCTCGTGAAGGTGAATTTTCAAGTCTGAGGCATGGTGTCTGGGACAGAGCATCAGCCAGCAGTCAGGAAGCCGGAGCCCAGGTTCTACTGCTAAACAACTATGTTATTTAGCCTCACTAGTATTTCACTGAAATAAATAATTTTCAAAGGCCTTTGCAGCTTAAAATATTTAGACATTATGAATTTCAATTACAATGACCCATCTATGCTTTCTTTATTTCATCTTTCTGAAGGCATTAGAGAGTTCTGATTCCTGGCACTGCAGCCACCACTTACCATGTATGTTAATCTGTAGAAATGACTCCATGTCACAAATTTTGTTCTTCTCATTTGCATAAAGGAAAGATGAACTCTTCCCCGGTTCACCTCATGGGGTGATGATAAACTCAAATGGGATGAGCAATATAGGATTTACAAAGTACTACAAAGGTGTGATATCTCATGCCCTCCAACTGTAGGTCGGTCATAGCACTAGATTTGTCTCATAAATATATCTTGAAAAAAATCTGTTTGAATTGCGTTCAAATGGAATGGGAGGTAAGAAAATGGAATCAGGCAGCATGGACAACATTTTTAGAAGCTTGTCTTGTGGAAGGAGCAGAGAAATAGGTCAGTCACTGTAAGGGTATACTGGGACAAAGAAGAGAGAGGTAAGTAAGGTGAGGGATATTACAGCACATTTATATGTTGAGAGGAGTGATCCAGTAAAGGATGAGATAGCAGAATGAAAGGGTCAGATTGTATGAGGCTGTCCTCAAATGGGTGACAGGGGACAGAATCCAGAATGTTAGGTTGGAGCCATCACAGCTTGTCTCCTGTAAGAGGAAAACAAATAGTGCAGAGGTACAGATGCAAAGGAGTTGATAGATTTCTGGTGGAGAATGTGGAAGCTCCTTCTTACTGATTATATTTACCCAGTAAAATAAAAATCAAGATCAATATCTGAGACTGAAGAAGGAGATGGAGGCGTTGAAGGTTTGAGGATAAAGGAGAAGATGCAGACTGGTTTTCTGGGGTAGTGGGGGCTGAACTGACAGAGTAATTAAAACACTAAGAACACTTAAGGTTTAAAGTCATGAATTTCAAGTGAGTCCGTTCTTCATGATTGTGTGTTTTTCTTCAGCTACATTCAGCTGCTTGGTTCAGGTGCAGAATAGGTATAAAATTGGATTTTTCCAGGATTGATTTTTTTTTTAATCAGGGGAGTATGATGTAGTGAATAGGTTAGGGAGATGAGGTTGTATGCAACAGAGTGATTATGATAATGGATCATTATATCCAAGCTTAGTAAGGACCTGTGTCAATGGATTGGTAGCCCTGATAACCTGGAATCTGATTATTAGAGGGAATCACCTGGAAAAGAGAAAGTGGTAGCCAGAGAATGAGTTGTTTGAAATTGAAGGGGGTGGCACTGACAAGGTAATAGAGAATGGCTGGGGAAGTAGGTGACTATGGTGGAGTGGAAGAAACGTGTAACTTGAGTAGTCCAAGGAACTGAGGACAAGGATGTTGGATGGGCCATCTACATCAATATTCGAATTCCCAGAATGCTGCGTGAGTATGATGGCCATGAGCCAGTGTCTTTCTTCAGTGAATGAAAGCAGTGACCAGGGGGATAACAGAGGCATGAATAAGATAGTCCCTCTGGCTTATGCTTCAAAGGAATACATATGGAGGGGAGTGAGAGTGAATGGTTGTCCTGAAGAGACCCTGAGAAGTGGAGAAAACAACTCCAGTCCCAGTGGTATGCAGGTTATTCGCATGGAAATACAGACTTCTGTTTCTCTTGGGAAAATTTAGAAGTTTCATCACAAGGGACCCCTTCTCCACAGGTTAACAGGTGACTGAAGTTGAGTGTGGCTCTCCCCTTTAGATGGGTCATCGAGTCTCCATTTCTCCACAACCCTCACCATATCCTCTCTTCATCCTGAAAGAGGGATCCCATTTAACTTCTACTTACTATGAGTTGTCTTTTCTAAAAATAGACCTAACCTATAAATAAATGTCTTACTATATTCATGTTTTTGTTAAATAGAGAATTGAAAGCAGAAAATAAGTCAGACCAAGAGGGCCATGTATATAACTTGGGCTTCTTCTCTTTTTTATATTATCTGTTTGACCCTCATAGGCATTTGGTCATGAGACTCCTGCCCTAACTCTGACTGATGAATTTATCCCAATTAAAATCTACCAGAAATTATTTTCCATAGGCCAAAAACTTGAGTTTCTCTCATGTGATAATTTTATAGCTTTGAAATCCCAACTAGGCTTGATGGCAGAACATGCAGTGAAACTCAGAAATAATCAGGTAACCTAATTTTAGTTCAAGAAGAAAGCATTCGCCTAGAATATGGGTGTTAGGAAAAGTAGATATAGCCCCGTGTGCATTTCCCTCTAACTTCTCACCTTCACACCAATCTTAAAGTAAATAGAGCTCTTGAGCAAGCCCAGAACTCTGGGATTTTCTGCCCTGATGGATCCCGTGCTCTACACTAGCTGTCAAGACCAACACACTTTGGATGTACCTCTAGGACACACGAAGGACACAGTAGAAGTGGCATCCATTTGCTCTGTCATGGACCTGTAATATATTTTTTTGATTTTTATTATTATTATTTTGCTGCGTTGGGTCTTTGTTGCTGTGCATGGGCTTTCTCTCGTTGCGGCGAGCAGGGGCTACTCTTCGTTGAGGTGCGGGGGCTTGTCATTGCGATGACTTCTTGTTGCAGAGCACAGACTGTAGGCACACGGGCTTCAGTAGTTGCGGCACATGGGCTCAGTAGTTGCAGTGTGCAGGCTTCAGTAGTTGTGGTGTGTGGGATCAGTAGTTGAGGCACATGAGCTTAGTTGCTCCGCAGCATGTAGGACCTTCCTGGACCAGGGAATCGAACCCATGTCCCCTGCATTGGCAGGCGGACTCTTAACCACTGCGCCACCAGGGAAGTCCCTGGACCTGTAGTGTTGAATGTATCCTTGACATCACTCAAAAGTTAAAAAGATAATAAAACAAAGGGAAAGCATCCAAGATCAAATTATTTCTGCAAGTACATCACACAGGGATCTTCTGGTTCTGGCCTAGTTACTCTGAAAGGTAACAGGTTCCTAATGTCTTAGAAAGTTGCATTCTTAGAATTCCTCCCCCACCACCTCCACAAAAGCAGTTCATCAGAACAGATCAGACTTGCGAGGTTTACTTAAAACACTTCATAACAGTTACAGAGTAGAAATGGGTATTTCTAGGAGCCTGAAACATAATTAGGAAGTTCCCTTGTGTGCTCAGTTTCCTGAAGCTGAGTTCTAGATTATATAGCTAGGATAACCATATGATTTATTGTCCAAACTAGGACACTTTTGAGAATAAAGGATTTAAGAATTTTTTTGAGAATAAAGCAATTAAAAATTGCTCAGGGACTTCCAAGCAGGCTAGGTGGTATGTTCACCTGAATTACACGTAGCTCATTTCACAAGACTCCAAAACATGTCACCCAGGACCAGAGAGGAAAGATATGGAGAAGATTTAGCAGGATTTGCCCTTCTAACAGGATTTACGGAGCTAACCTGAGTTTGCTCCCTCTCTCTGCTCACAACTCAGAGACAGGTTTTCCAAAATATACATTTAACAAACTAACTTTATTTGGTCTCTGTGAAAAGCTCAGAGGGGATTTAGAGGAGGGATGGGTAAACGAGTTCTTCAGCAGCAGAATTTTCTGCCTTTTAGCCCTAAACCGTTCATTCCACCAGCCCTCCCCTTGCCTCCTTCCCTCCCCACTCTGCCTACACCACCCTCAAGCGGAACCTTGTTCACGGCCTAACATAATTGGCAACATGCTTTGTTGTTGGTTTGCCTTGCTGATGCCTCATTACTGGAAGGTTGCCAATGGTAGCATACCAGCTCCATGCACCAACGGTCTGATCTGGGATGGGAAATCCTACTGTATATTCCTGTGCAGGAGAGAGTGCACTAAACAGCTCTGAAGAGGAACTAGACAAATGTTTGAATAAAAAGCAACTGAAGGATAACTGCTAATTCAAAAGAAGACATGGTCCCAGCTGACTTTCTTGGCTTCCTTCCCTCCTAGATTTTCCTGTGCTCCTTTGTTATCTGTGGTTTAATCCTCAAATACAGTTCTGGTGCTATCCATGAGGCAACATTTCTAAATGCTAACAAATTGGCTCAATTATTCCAAAAAAAGGAAACTAAAAATGTTTCACCTCTTGCAACTAACACAGGTCCAATTTTGGACGGCTTGCTTAAAAACACATGTGTACAAAATGGTTTGCCCCTCACCTTCATGCTGAAGACTTTCTTCTTCCCAGGAGGTGGCAGGGGCCATGATAAAAATATAGGACGTGTAGAGAAAAATCTGTTTCACTTGTTTGTATTGTCTCTGAAACTTGAGATAAAAGAACATCCCCATCGTCTTTCAGGTTGGATTTTCTAAAATACATTTTTGTTTTCCACTCTAAAACAAAGAATTGTATTAGCTTGTTTTGTCCCAGTTTATGGGATTAGCAAATAAATGTTTAAAGTGTCTTAGAGAAATCTTAGAAACTTTTTCATCAAAAGTTCAAAGTGTTAGGTATATGTATCTGTGTGTATATATTCCTGTTTCCAAGAGGTAAGGAATGACCCTATTCAGGACTCGTATGGGATAATAAGTGATTGTTTTCTTTCATGAGTGAACTGCGGCTGAAGGTTGCAGGAAGACTTTAAAAAAAAAAAATCTGCTAACTAGTTTCCATTGTATTTATTAAAATTCCCCAAGCTACTTTTGTCTGTCTTCCACCCTCTTCCTTCAATGGAAAGCAAAGACACAAAGGACAAGCAAAGCCCTGACTTGCTCTTGATAAATATGGCCCATATAGCATTCCGTACAACTTGGAGCTGAGACCATTATTTCATTGAAGCCTGTATTGTTCATTAGTACAAAGAGTGTGTAATAAATATAATGAAAGACTGCTGGCTTTACTCTATCTTTGTCATCTAAAGCAGTTCCATGAATAAGTACAGGGATTTGTCTCCAAATGACTTATTTCCTCCCTTTCTAATAAATAACATGTAATTAGGGTAATATATTGTTTCCTAGTTATGTCAGCCATGTAGTGAAGGGAAACAAATGCACAATTTTAGATATGAAAGAATAGTGGATAATTTTTATATTATCCCTTAAAGTATTTAGACTCATTATGCATAAGTTAAACTGCTGGGAGGTCTAAGTGCAAAGCAAGAGCCAAGCTTCTACATTTAATGAGTTTCTTTATTACTCAGGGCATGAATTACTACTCTGATACTATAAAACTGCAGCGAGTGCTTTGCATCTCAGATAAGACTCTCTTTGAGGAATGTGCTCGTCAGTGAACTGTCAGCGATGGGATGGGCTAATCTGATTTAGAAAGGATTAGGTTGGGAACTGTGCCTCTGAATGTCAAGGTATCTACATCTCTCCACAGAGGAGTGGAATGTTTTAACTCTTCACATCCTGGGCCCCGGTGCTAGGATAGCCTTGTGAGACACAAGGTCACATCCATTACTAAGCACCGAGCTGGAAATAGATTGCACTGATGGCCTCCTCAGGCCCCCTGAGAGAAATCCATCTTCAGTCCCACGATACCAGGGAGCTACTGCCAAGCCTTGGCCTTGGAATTCAAAACATTCTTCTGGAAAAAAAAAAAAAAAGAAAAAGAAAGAGAAGAAGGCCTCTGCTAATTATTAAAGAAAAAATAATGATACATAGCAAATCTAATCTCTCTTAAGCACCCCACACTTCACTAGACAAGGGGAACTGGCTGTTTACTAGGGTTGGAATCTGCTGAGTATCTGGATACGGGATAGGGAAGGGGAAGGCATCAGGGAGTCACACCTCAGTGGGCCAATCCGGATCTGTGGAGTCTGTGATGGTACAGACTTTCCATATATTGGGGTCATTAATTTTGAAAGCTAGGTTGCCTATTAATAAGACAGAAGGTGGTACAGTGTGGTCTCTCATCTCTCGACCTTGTGGACAGAAAGCACCGGGGGGGTGCTTCTCTTTGCTCAGTTCTTGCCCAACTCTCTGAAAAAGCTGAGCCCTTTACCACAGGTTCAGATAGCCTGGCAGGTCCACCCAGACATTTGACATGTATTAAGTGGAAAGTTAATTGGAAAAATGGTCAGGAGCTCCTACTACCTGGTCTCAATGTGAGCATCGGGACATGAGTCCTCTGAACTGGGGATGGAGGTAGGAAAAAGTGTGCCTAAGAAGTAATTGTTGATAGGATCTGTGGAGTATTTACTTTGCGCTAAGCTTTGATGTACTTTCTGCACACGTAGCGACTCTTTCAATCCTCGAGATAATCCTGTGAACAGGCATAGCCGTGCCCATTTTCTGGATGAGAAAATGAAGAGCCGGAGGCTGAGTACTGCGATCCCTGCCCCACACTGAGGAAGTGTCAAGATCTGAGTTTAAACTCCACTGACTGGCCGCATAGCCCATGCTTTTAAGCCATTCCAGTGGCTCTCTCAAGGTCACCTACTTCCTCAGTTTTCTTCCCACTTGTTAGAACTGGAGCTAATTCCACATTTTTTTTTAAAAAGCTACATCAGGAAGGTTGAACTCTAAGACTTTCCACTTGGGAAAACAGAAGCAGTAGGCATCCTATTGATGAAAGGAAAAAAATTCAAATCTGAGACTGAGAGTTCCAATTTTCCTCCTTATATTTGAGGACTAGAGCCACAGGCTAAAAGGATAAAGAACAAGTCATTTAGAGAATAAAATTTTAGGCCCAAAGTATCCAACTTCAAGAATATCTCTGATAGAATTTATTTTAATGAGAAATCATTGCAAAAGAGAACAAGACAGAGAGCTGAGAGAGACTTTCTTCTCCAATCCAGAGTGGAGAGAGTTCGCCTCCCATATGTTGTACAGAATTGACCAAGAGGAGGCTCAGGTAAGATGTGGAAACAGCAACCAGTTTTCTGAGCAAGGAAATTGGAAAACATAACAAGGCATGCTGGAACACATCCTTTAATAATACATGCTGGAAAAGTGTTTTCTATTAATTAGCATGTACATTATTAATAAAGTATTTAGAACTCTTACCTTAATTTAGGTGTTATCAGGAAATTAAAGTGCTACTAATTCCACCCTAAAGGTTGATGGCTGAATATTCAGAAGAGAGCGGGCAAGTCCTGACAAGCTGCAAATGCACAACTTAACGTGAGGGAAGATGCTCTGTGGCTCACGAAGGACGTTTCTGTTTTTAAGTCACGCGTGTCCCATTTTTACTGTCATCAGCATGTGCACCAGCTATGCAACTTCTCCCTTAGAAATTCTTCCAGCACTTCCACTAAGTAATTCTCTCGATAACTCTGCACCCCATTAGCTCTGCATTCTGGAGAGGACATTAGCATTTCCCTTCACATTTAGCTCTTAGGATGGGAAGGAAACCTACGGAAAGGACCCTCTTTATGCATACGCAGATTTAAAGGGTTCCTTGAGACCTAAAATTTCTTTCTCATTGATGCCTAAAATTTCTCTCCTAACTTCACTTGCTGCCACCAATCTGTCCTCATTCTGGTCCTCCACAGAGCACTGCCAACTTCATCTTCCAAAAGCACCGAGGGTTCATGTCCCTTTTGGTTTGGTTTCTGGGTGTTATATCTGCACCTCTATCCCCCTACTCACATCATACCCCAAGGTCCCATCTAGAATGTTCTACACCTTTCTAAGGGTCTTTCTTGGGTTACACCCAGCTTAGATTCCCCCTTCTCCTTGGTTTTGTCTCCCTCTTCTGAAGCGCCTTCATACTCCACAGTAGGCTTTGCAATTAATAATGCGTCATAATTTATTATTATTATGTGCCAGAGGCAGTATTATTTCATAATAATGTACTGTTTCATAAAGTCCTCACAGCAGCCCTATGTGATAGGAATTATTGTTCCCTTCACTTTACAGATGAGGAAACTGTGGCACACAGAGGCTAAATAACTTGGCTAAGATATTAAGGCTGATAGATAGCAGAACCGTTATTCAAACTCAGCTAATCTAAGCCGGGAGTCTGTACTTACCCTTGTGAAAACTCCTGCTATAGTTTGAAGTTTGTGTTGCTATCTGTAGTGTTGTCATTCTACTTTTGTAGACTTATTCCTGGTCAACCCAAGGAAAATGTCAGCTTTTGAAATCATGGACCATTTCTGAGAGTCTTTATCCTTCACAGCGCTTTATACATTTGGCACTAAATGAGCGAGAGTTGATATTGTTACAGTTACTCCTTTCATTATCATTATTCACTGCTCTTTGATTTTAGTTATTCTGAACATTATTCCCTTCCTGCAGTCCTCTTTCAAACTGCAACTCCTCTTTATGCTCTGAAAATATTGCTGTGCCTTCCCAGTACATTTATGTGGATTCCTTTATTAGATTTGATGACCAGAGAAAGAAGCAACAGAGCGGATGGGGAGTTTTGAAAGGACAAGCAGAGGTGATGCGGTGGCCACTGAAAGCAAGCCACCTACCTCCCAATTATCCACCTACAGCTGGCACTGCCTAGTGACATACTGTTCCTGATTAACTGTACAACCGCTAATAGAAAACATTAACTAATGGATATTAATATTAATTTGTGATGAATAGTCGTTGGCATGAATCTCTGCGGCTTGCCTTCTGACCGTCTGAATTTGATTTTAGTGAATCTGCATTTCTGCCTATGTAGAGCCTTTGGAAGACCAAGGGAGCCAAGGGTGTGGAGTGCATATGGAGAGAATAATGTTCATTATCTTATTAAACCCCACTTACTCCCAGGGAGGTTAGGAGACAGTTGGCAAATTTTATCCCTCATTTGCAGATGGTGACTCATTGGCTTACAGCAATTCCATAGGATGCCTGAAGTCCAGAAGGGAGCAAATGGAAAGCTCAGAGTGAACAGTGGATTCTCTTGTTCTGCCGGGCACCTACCTGTAGCTCTCACATACTGAAGAATAAAGGAACATGATGACAAGGACCAGTACAATCAGGCTGCCCAGGACAGAAAAAAAGAGCGCTTTTATGCCTCTCTCAAGGCATTTATTCTTTATGCTAGCATCTAGCACCATCAAATGCATTCTATTAGTCGCTAGATCTTCACCAAAGATGTTGTAAGCTCAACTATAATACACATATGTGCTGTGTTTAAAGTTTTTAAAAGGCCTATTCATAAACACGATCTCACTTAATTCATAGGGTCTTCGTGGTCACACAGCCCTAATTTTTATAACCAACTACCCTTTAGTGCTTCGACTTGGAGAATAAAATACTTGCTCAAATACACCCAGTGTATTTGTGGAAGAACTAGGAACTCCCACCACCACGTCTTGCTGCGACATGGTCTGTGGTTCTCCTCACTACCATTAACTTTCTGTCCCTCTGTTGGTATCCCTTTTCCCCATAGATGCCTCTCACAAAATGTAGACAAAGGAAGTATTTGCTGCTGCTGATGTTGATTGAAAAAAATACTCACCTGAATACTTCTTAAGGAAGAAGCAAGGTTTTTAAGTTTTAGTTCCAGCTAAAACTCTGGACTTCTAGCATGAACAGGGACTGTGGAACATTAGTCTCCCTTGGAAATGGAAGCTATTCATTTTCTTTCTTCAGGGAATGTTTATTGAGCATCTACTATGGGCGAGCCACTCCTGTCTACACGATGACAAATAATAGAAGCACAACCCAATCCCAGCCCTCAAGAATCTCAGTCCAGTGGGCTAGGTGTAAACAAAAGTCGATTTTGGCTGAGGTCATTTAAGAATTTATTGAATCCCATTCCTATATTTTGGAAACTCCAATATCCTCCCCAGGAGTGTGAGAATTCCTAAGGAATTTATGTTTTTATTCTATGTCTGGCTCTGAGCATCTCCTTCTGCTGAAGTAGTTGAGTTTAGGAAAGTTTTTGCTGTTGGTATCACACTGTCACTAGACCAGAGACTCAGACCTCTTCTTTAGTTTACACACACACACACACACACACACACACACCCCCCATTTATAGCACCTCTTTAGTGAGTGAGTGAGACTTAGTGGAAGTTTTGAGAGATAGAGAAATACATCACAGTAAACTTGACAAGTGCGTCTTCCAAATATATTTGGAATCTGACCACTTCTCTCCACCTCTGTGTCTCTCGTTTGGATTGTTGCAACAGCCTCTCTAACTGATCTCCCACTCACCTCCAGAGTATTCTTCACACAGCACCCAGAGTGATGCTTTTAGAATATGAATTAGATCAAGTCCCAGTCTTCTCAAAACCCTCCAAACACTTTCTCCTCTCACTCAGCATAGAAGCCTACAGAGATTTAACCTGTTCACAACTCTCACTTCCTTCTGACCTCATCTCCAGCATTCTTACACTTGCCACTCTGCTTCAGACACAATGGCTTCTAGCAGGTTCCCCAGAAACAACAAGCACACTCCCCCCTCAGGATCTTTGCATCTTCCTTTCACTCTGACGGGCTCACTCTTCCCCAGATATATGTGTGACTTGTTCCCTTGCTTTCTCCAGGTTTCTGTCTGATTATCAGTTTATAAGCAAGGCTCCCTGCACTTACCTTTGAAAACAGATTCGAGAACAGTGCCTAGCACGTAGTAGAAGCTCAATAAAAATTATTGAAGGATAAATAAACTTAAAGTTAAAAAGTTAGAAATCATACTGCTTAAAATATAGTCCCTTGGCATCTCAGCGTCTTCTTCTTGTCTCTCCCCTCCCCCATGTTGTGTGGTTTTCAAGTATCACTTTCTCTCTGCCTGTCTCTGTGGCTACTTCTGTCTCTCCTGTGCCCCTTCTCTCCCAAGAACATATTCCAGCTACATCATGTATTACATGTGAAACCTTAGGAAAGATATTTTTTCCACATTATAAAATAGGGATAAAAATGATATCTTCATGAGTGCTACTGTGAAAACAGTGAGTGAATACGTGCAAGACACTTAGACCAGGCCTGGCACATAGTAAGTGCTCAGTATTTGTCAGAGGAAAAGAGCAAAACAAAAACTTCTCTCTCTCTTTTTTTTTTTATAAATGCAGAACAGATCAAATCATCCTAGGCCCTAAATCTAGCTCAGCTCCAGCCCCAATTTTGATTATCCAAACCCATCAAGACACTCCACATTTGAATAAGACCCAGCCACTTAGAAATGTGTCCATGGTTGTAAATATCAATTCATTTCCCAGTCACATAAGTTTCTACAATACAATATTCCTGTCATGAGAACAGATGTGCAAAGAGTGATGGGGACAATTCAAAAGCCACAACCTGAACTAGAGGTCAGAGAAGGCTTCTCAAGGAAGTGATGATTGTCTGAGATGTGAAAAAAGAGTAGGAATTGCACAGTCAAAAGCGAAAATTTCCAGGCCAAAGAATCAGTGTGTGAGGAAGCCTAATGCATGAGAGCATGGCATGTTTTGAGCTCTAAAAATGGAGTTCATTTGGTACCAAAAGGTCAGAGCAAAGGTTGAGCACCAGATGATCCCATGAAGGTAACCTGGTGCCCAATCTTGGAGCTTCGTAACCTGACTGCTATATTTTGTTGTTATCTCTAAAAGGGAAGGGGAAGAACCCATTGAAGTTTTAGGTTTGATAATCACAGTATCAGACTTGCCTTAACTGGAAGATCATTATGAATGCAGATCAGACAAGGGATCTGGCTCATATGGCAAGTTGAGTGGGTTTATCTTTAGCAATAAGTGAGAGTACTTCCTGGACATAACTCTTGAAGCCCTTTTACTCCTCTCATGAACAAGGGACACTTCTTGGTCATTTTTTTTATTATGCATGGCCCTCTCTCTACAAGCCTCTCTACTTCTATGTTAACCCAAGACCCTAAGAAATATTTGGCAGCTAATGTGACTGAATCAAATAATTCATGTTACATTCTATTAATTTTGGCAAATCTAATTTGTCTTGGTTGTGAGTGGCAGCCATCTAGAACTGGAGTCCCAGGAAAATCCCTTGTGTGTAAGAAATTGAAGTAATTTCACTTGTGAACCCACGTTCCTAAGGCAGTGCTCCCACCAGGTGCTGCTCCTTGTCTTTTGTACCATGTCCTATTTAACTTAAAAAGATAATCTGCTTCCTCTTAAAGTGTACTGTTTTTGCCAAAGTGCATGGGGGAACAGTCCAGCACCTAGCTTGCCTGGCCAGAGGTTGCTTTGAAGCCAGGAGCTCCAGATCTGAGCCTTTGGAAAGTGGTGAAGAGTGGTCCATGGGCAGGAGAACTGGCTCAAGGTCTGATCTTCCCGTGGTTAAGTTCATGGTCATGGGCAAATCGCAGCACCCTCTGGACCTTGGTATACAGAACAGTGGCTGAACATTATTTCAAATGAAATCTTACCAGGACTTCTCCCCAGTAATTAACACTAATTAAGGCTTCAGTAGGCAATAGCGCTGGGGTCAGGATCCAGAGCACTTGGCCTCACCCTTCCCACTTTACCAGCCCCTAAGGTAACACTTCTTGAATCCAGGCTCTGCAAGATGCAGTTTGAAAACTTGGCCAGATAACCTCAAAGATCTCTGCCCACTCCAAGTGTTTTTGGTAGTATTGGCTGTGATTTGCATTCCAGAACGTTAAGTGCAAATGATTTCTCCAGTGTTAACGTTTACCACTGTGCCTACACCATGGCGATACCACATGATTTCTGTTCTTATTAATTCCGTCTCTTGATCCCTGTGCAATATGACTCAACAAATACTTATTATAAGAATAATAATATGTTATGTTTGAATAGATTTGACAGTTTTTTTAAAACTTTTCCCTTCATCTTACTTAGCCCTCTTCACAGCCTGTGAACTTCATATACAATTATCACCTGTCTTTAACAGCAGAGAAAACTGGAGTGCAAAGAATTAGGAGACTTGTACAAAGGCATAAGGACCGCATTTTGTCTTTGTTGTTGCTGTTGTTCTTGGCTTGTGGTGTACATGACCTGCTCCATTTTATAAAGGATTTGCAAATAATGTAGAGAAAATTATCTTTCGACATCTTACAATACCTTTACAGTATTCTTCCTTTTTTTACCTTACAATAAAAAAGAAATGGGTAAATAATTAGACATCAGGACTACTGAAAATTAAAATTAAAATAGAAGATCAAGGCCAGCAGTGAGGGAAGAGAAAGATAAATATGTTATAGGTCATTTAACTCCCATGAGGAAGAGAAAGAGCTCCAGCCGAGCTCTTTTTGCTCTGTGCAGGGCTTGTTCTAATCCACCGTACCTGCCTTTCATCACAGTGCACAGCTCTGGTGCAATTTCCAGTAGAGAGATGAGCAAATCTCCATTTTCATCTTCTAATGAGGATGCGTGTGACTCAATCGTTGAGCCCCTCTACTCTGAAATGGTCTTATTTTTCCCAATAACTAATATCCAGTTCTGCTCCCTCAAACCCCCTCCCCTGCTGGGTCATCAATTCTCTCAATGAAAACTCAGTTCAGTTCCATAGATTTTTCATCTCTTTGGGGTATTAGAATAATCTTATGCTGGTTCTTCAGGATTCAGTCTTCTTCTTAAAACCTAAATCTCACACTCGATTTCATGTCCTGCCCTCCTCCTCCATCGAGGGCAGGCTGCACAGGTGTCTCCCAGGCCCCGGCAGACGAGGGGAAGCTCTCTCACTCCTGCCTCTTCCTGAGCTTGTCACTCTGTACCAGGTGTCCAATGTCTGGATCAAGTCCAAGGCTCACTTACTCATACTTGGAAGGGCCCACGCAGACCGCCCACTGCACGGCTCACCGAAGTGGGTTTGCAGCTTCAGAGGGACCTCTTCCTCGTGTCTCTCGTGACTCCACCAATGGCCCATCCTGCACCCTTTTGCGGCTGGTATTTCTTTGCCCAGCTAGCAGCCCTCTGGGGTAGGGGTGAGGGGTAGAATTCATACCAACCAGACGCTTCAACCCAGACAGCGTCGGCACTGCAGGCCTGATCCACAAGACAGGCACATGGCTGTGCAGGCTGCCCGGCTGGTACCCCTCTCACGGCTCCGCCCTCTCTCTCCTGACTCTCTTTGTTCTAAAATCATTAGGGGCTCTACTGATTCACTAACTTGGCAATTGGGTACCTAGCACATGTCCTGAAAATCAAGCCCATTGAGAAAGAAACTGCATCCTGTTACAAATGCCAGGAAATCGTTATTAAAGTTAACTGGAAAGATGAAAGAGTGAGAAATTAAATTCAAACCTGGAAAGGTAATTTGGAGCTTCATGTTAGGGGCAGAGCCCAGGCTAGGGTGAGGTGAGCGGAGGGAGGCCCATGCCTCAGGCCCAACATGCAAGGGGCTGCCAAAAAGCTCAGCAATCAAGATAAGTAATATTTTAGTGCTTTCTTTTTTTTTTTTTTTTTTGGCTGTTTTGGGTCTGTATTGCTGCACTCGGGCTTTCTCTAGTTGTGGCGAGTGAGGACTACTCTTCATTGCGGTGCGCAGGCTTCTCACTGCGGTGGCTTCTCTTGTTGTGGAGCTCTAGGCCCGCAGGCTTCACTAGTTGTGGCATGTGGCCTTCAGTAGTTGTGACTCATGGGCTCTAGAGCACAGGCTTAGTAGCTGTGGCACACAAGCTTAACTGCTTCGTGGCGTGTGGGATCTTCCTGGACCAGGGCTCGAACCCGTGTCCCCTGCATTGGCAAGCGGATTCTTAACCACTGTGCCACCAGGGAAGTCCCTGATCTTAGTTTTAAATAAAAATAGAATAAAGCATGTCCTGATTTATTCATTTAGTAACTTCCAAGTATTGTAGAAAGATAATACTTGTGATCTCTAGCTCTTTTTTTTTGATCATTCTAAACTCTTCATGGGTTTAACCTACCCTATTAACCCTCAAACAGCCCACTGATCATCAGTGCCCATTAAGTAGGGCTTGAGGGCATGGCCTGTGCTCATAGAATAGTGATTTTCTCTTTGTGTGAAGTGACATTTCTACATTAGGCACAGAAGCTCTAATTTTCACTCTGATTTTGACCTCTGATCTCCATGCTCTAACAAAGAGAGAACTACTTGACGGAGTGAGTTAACTGATATAGTCAGACTCTTAAGATCATCACTTCTGGCAGGCAAATTTTATTCATATTTTAGAACTTAGTTCAAATATTATACCTCCTTACTTCAGCTCTTCCTCTCCCACCGAATTAGATGCTTCCTCATCTGTGCTCCCATAACTCTTTCACATTATAATAGCCAATAAAAGTGAACATTTGTTGAATGTATACCATACACTTCCTCGTACTTACTGTATAAGACAGATACCTTTATCACCTGCAGTGTTTCAGAAGAGAATACAGGCTTAACAAAGATAACTTGCTCACATTTACACTGCTGATAAGTATCTACAAGGATCTGAAACAGGTTATTTGACCCCCCAAACTAAGGCTCCTAACTACCTCTTAAATCACTGCTCCAGTAAATTCCCCTTAAGGACTAGAATAACAACCTATGGAATTTTGTATTTCTAGTACCAGCTTCAGTTCCTGGAACTTAATAAGCATTCAACAACAACTTAGTAAACTGGAAAATGGAATACAGTTCTTGGAAGGCCCCCTAATAGGGCCTGTTTGGCTGTGTATTTGCTCAATTTCTGTGATCCATCGCCCTGAAGTGGTTTGGATGTTTCAACCCTGTCCAAACTAACCACATGTGTACATAGAACCTGTATTTAATCAGAGACCATTTCACCCAATGTGACCAGAGGTTAATATTAATTTCTTAAAAGATATTCTCCTGACAGACGCTGCTGGCAAGAGCAGACTAATGGATTCACTCTAAGTCATTAAAGACATATCAACAAATTGTGAGTCATATGATCCAGATAATGTGTGTGTCAGGGTGTCTTCAGTTTCAGTCTACCTTACGTTTCTTGTTCTCCATTTTTACTGCTGCATAAGAGTCTCTGACAGGCAAACCGAATTAATGTATCATCTTCTCACCGATGAACAGGTTTAACCAAAAGGCAGCATTTTCTACCCTTGCTTTTCTTTCAGGGGCAAGATTAACACACGTATAAAATAAAACTATTGAGCTATTTTAATACTCTTCCTGTCATGCATTCAGGACCCTCTAAAGTTGTCATCAGCTACTGTTTCATTTAATTCTCTGGCCTTCAGGATAATGTAAGAAAATTGAAGAGATTGGGAGCTATCTCTTTCCTGTTCAATGCATTTGTGTTGCCGTAAATTGGCACCAACCTTCAATCTCACGGTCAGGGCTCTCCAGGGTCCTCCCACTGATGCGACAGCATGATAAATGGTGCACAGCCTCCGGCAGGACAGGCAATTCTTCCCTTCTTGACTCCTGCACTAGGAAAGAGGCCATATCTCGCCATCTTCTTGCACTGGGTGGCCGCCCCCTTACGCTGATGTTCCTCAAGTTAATTAAAGGATCCACTTTCCCCGATTAATTATTTTATGTCCACTGACAAAAATGACTTCGACACATAGCAAGTAAGGATAAAGGAAACCCCCCATCCAGAAAACAGCATTTTAACATTATATTTTTTCTTTTTCACTTGTTCTACTAGTGGAAAATTATCTCATTTGAGGGGAGAGGCAATTCCACCAAGTGAAAATGCAAAGATCCCAACAAGTCCTTTGACCCTAGTTGAAGAATTTGCAGTTTACAACCTTTTTGTCTGTGTATATACGACAGAAAAAAAAAAAAACCAAAACGACCCACAACGACACTCATACTTACATAAGCAGAGAGGGAAGAGAGAAATAATTACACACAGAGAAATAGTCCTTTTAAAATAAAAGCATATCATTTGCACAAGGTCAGCTCATGAATTCATATTTACATACATATGTGCTTAATTACAAAGAAAACTTTCCAAATGATTGACCATGGACACAAGGAGTAAATGATTTGACCTTGCTCAGAGTCATTTATTATTTTTCTGTAAGAGCTGAAGTTCTGGGTTTTTTGATTTTTTTTTTTTTTTTTTTTTTTTGCAGTACAGTACGCGGGCCTCTCACTGTTGTGGCCTCTCACTGTTGTGGCCTCTCCTGTTGTGGAGCACAGGCTCCGGATGCGCAGGCTCAGCGGCCATGGCTCACGGGCCCAGCCGCTCCGTGGCATGTGGGATCTTCCCGGACCGGGGCACGAACCCGTGTCCCCTGCATCGGCAGGCGGACTCTCAACCACTGCGCCACCAGGGAAGCCCAGTTCTGGGGTTTTGAAGAAACATGGCACACATGTCCTCAAAAAGGTTTTGATATTTTTTTTTAGGAACATCTATCGTAGAGACAGCAGTACTAATAAAAAGCTGAGTGCTGCAATTTCCTCTGACACCATATGTTTTAACCGTTTAAATGAAAAAGGCCAGAATCTTTCAGTAAATGAACTGCTTCATTTCAGTAAATGAACAGAAAACCAGTTTTCTGTCCTTCAACCATTTCTTATCCCCATGGACTAAGCCTGGAGCATCTCTGTGATGCTCTGACCATTCCTCACCTGCCCTTCTGCCCCAGTGCCCCCCACAGTAACCCACTGAGGAGCATGTGAACAGCACATGCCATCACTCCCACTCCCCACCCACCCAGCATGCTGTATCACAAAGTTCTGGCTGCCAAAGAGAAGGAAGCTGTAGAAACCACTCGTCAGGATACCTTGGGTGGCAACATCCCAAGGTGACGGCAAGTACATGTATGTATCCTACGTGGTCTGATCATGTTATCTTTTAGCAAAAAATTCTTCCATGATTCTCTCCAATAACCAAAGAATAATAACTAATTCTCCAACTAAGAGAATCCAACTAAGCCCATGAGCCCCAGCTACTGAGCCTTCACTCTACATCCCACAAGCCACAACTACCGAAGCCCGTGCAGCTAGAGCCTGTGCTCTGCAACAAGAGAAGCCACCGCAGTGAGAAGCCCGCGCACCACAACGAAGAGTAGCCCCTGCTCGCACAACTAGAGAAAGCCAGCGTGCAACAACAAAGACCCAAAGCAGCCAAAAATAAATAAATAAATAGATAAATAAATTTATTTTAAAAAATAAAAATAAGATCATAGGAAAATTTCAAGTTGAAACACTTCAACTTGGAATTCAATTCAACAAGTATTTCTTTAATAGCTATTACGTACCAGGAACCACGCCAAGCTCTATGGATACAAACATTTTTATCTATGGATAAAAATGACATAATCCAAGATCTAGAATTTTCATTTTTGAAGGAGAAATTTATAGCATTGAATTAGTACAAGTTGATTATATGTCAATTTATAATGCAACCAGGTTGCACTACATGTTATAAATACCCAAAGAAAAAAATGAGCAAACTTTCTAATAATTCTTACAGACAATGAAAGGTATTGATCCAGGAAATACTGATATATTTAATAACACAAGAATAACAACCTTCACTGAGTCATAAAAAAAGAGATCATAAGTAAAAATCTAATACAATACAAATATGAATACTAGATTTTAAAGAGTTAATATCTACTATCAACTTTCCATATTGATGAGACACACTTACATATTGATGAGACCCTGCTAAAGTCAAAAGCCAGAAAACACCAGAAGTTTGAAAAATTCTATATGAAAATAATCAACTTCACTAGTAATCAAATAAACGCAAATTAAAATGAGGTACCATTTTTGTCTATCAAATTAGCCAAAGAAAATAAAGGATAATCCCATATACTGACGAGGATGTGGTGAGACAGATGTTTTCATGCATTGCCGGTTGTCAGTAAACTGTGATGACCTTTCCGAAGAGCTGTTTGGCAATACATATTGAGACTCTTAAAATGACACTATTCTTTGATACTATAATTTTACTCTTAAGTTGTATCATGAGAAATTGTTGAGAAATTTGGACAATGATTTGCGTACAAAAAAATCCCAACTTTTTTTATACTAGTAAAAATATAAGTAAAAATGATAATAACAGATATTCACAACAGGAAAATAGATCAGTATATTCTGGTATACTCTTATGCTGAGTTACAAAACACCCTTTGAAAATGCTGTTTTTCAATTAAGAAAATGGGAATAGGAACATACATATCGATAATTACCTTAAATGTAAATGGACTAAACGCTCCCACCAAAAGACACAGATTGGCTGAATGGATACAAAAACAAGACCCATATATATGCTGTCTACAAGAGACCCACTTCAGACCTAGAGACACATACAGACTGAAAGTAAGGGGATGGAAAAAGATATTCCATGCAAATGGAAACCAAAAGAAAGCTGGAGTAGCAATTCTCATATCAGACAAAATAGACTTTAAAATAAAGACTACTAGAAGAGACAAAGAAGGACACTACATAATGATCAAGGGATCGATCCAAGAAGAAGATATAACAATTGTAAATATTTATGCACCCAACATAGGAGCACCTCAATACATAAGGCAAACACTAACAGCCATAAAAGGAGAAATCGACAGTAACACAATCATAGTAGGGGACTTTAACACCCCACTTTCACCAATGGACAGATCATCCAAAATGAAAATAAATAAGGAAACACAAGCTTTAAATGATACATTAAACAAGATGGACTTAATTGATATTTATAGGACATTCCATCCAAAAACAACAGAATACACATTTTTCTCAAGTGCTCATGGAACATTCTCCAGGATAGATCATATCTTGGGTCACAAATCAAGCCTTGGTAAATTTAAGAAAATTGAAATTGTATCAAGTATCTTTTCCGACCACAATGCTATGAGACTAGATATCAATTACAGGAAAAGAGCTATAAAAAATACAAACACATGGAGGCTAAACAATACATTACTTAATAACGAAGTGATCACTGAAGAAATCAAAGAGGAAATAAAAAAATACCTAGAAACAAATGACAATGGAGACACGACGACCCAAAACCTATGGGATGCAGCAAAAGCAGTTCTAAGAGGGAAGTTTATAGCAATACAATCCCACCTTAAGAAACAGGAAATATCTCGACTAAACAACCTAACCTTGCACCTAAAGCAATTAGAGAAAGAAGAACAAAAACATCCCAAAGTTAGCAGAAGGAAAGAAATCATAAAAATCAGATCAGAAATAAATGAAAAAGAAATGAAGGAAACAATAGCAAAGATCAATAAAACTAAAAGCTGGTTCTTTGAGAAGATAAACAAAATTGATAAACCATTAGCCAGACTCATCAAGAAAAAAAGGGAGAAGACTCAAATCAATAGAATTAGAAATGAAAAAGGAGAAGTAACAACTGACACTGCAGAAATACAAAAGATCGTGAGAGATTACTATAAGCAACTCTATGCCAATAAAATGGACAACCTGGAAGAAATGGACAAATTCTTAGAAATGCACAACCTGCCAAGACTGAATCAGGAAGAAATAGAACATATGAACAGGCCAATCACAAGCACTGAAATTGAAACTGTGATAAAAAATCTTCCAACAAACAAAAGCCCAGGACCAGATGGCTTCACAGGCGAATTCTATCAAGCATTTAGAGAAGAGCTAACGCCTATCCTTCTCAAACTCTTCCAAAATATAGCAGAGGGAGGAACACTCCCAAACTCATTCTACGAGGCCACCATCACCTTGATACCAAAACCAGACAAGGATGTCACAAAGAAAGAAAACTACAGGCCAATATCACTGATGAACATAGATGCAAAAATCCTCAACAAAATACTAGCAAACAGAATCCAACAGCACATTAAAAGGATCATACACCATGATCAAGTGGGGTTTATCCCAGGAATGCAAGGATTCTTCAATATACGCAAATCAATCAACGTGATACACCATATTAACAAATTGAAGGAGAAAAACCATATGATCATCTCAATAGATGCAGAGAAAGCTTTCGACAAAATTCAACACCCATTCATGATAAAAACCCTGCAGAAAGTAGGCATAGAGGGAACTTTCCTCAACATAATAAAGGCCATATATGACAAACCCACAGCCAGCATCGTCCTCAATGGTGAAAAACTGAAACCATTTCCACTAAGATCAGGAACAAGACAAGGTTGACCACTCTCACCACTCTTATTCAACATAGTTTTGGAAGTTTTAGCCACAGCAATCAGAGAAGAAAAACAAATAAAAGGAATCCAAATTGGAAAAGAAGAAGTAAAGCTGTCACTGTTTGCAGATGACATGATACTATACATAGAGAATCCTAAAGATGCTACCAGAAAACTACTAGAGCTAATCAATGAATTTGGTAAAGTTGCAGGATACAAAATTAATGCACAGAAATCTCTGGCATTCCTATATACTAATGATGAAAAATCTGAAAGTGAAATCAAGGAAACACTCCCATTTACCATTGCAACAAAAAGAATAAAATATCTAGGAATAAACCTACCTAAGGAGACAAAAGACCTGTATGCAGAAAATTATAAGACACTGATGAAAGAAATTAAAGATGATACAAATAGATGGAGAGATGTACCATGTTCTTGGATTGGAAGAATCAACATTGTGAAAATGACTCTACTACCCAAAGCAATCTACAGATTCAATGCAATCCCTATCAAACTACCACTGGCATTTTTCACAGAACTAGAACAAAAAATTTCACAATTTGTATGGAAACACAAAAGACCCCGAATAGCCAAAGCAATCTTGAGAACGAAAAATGGAGCTGGAGGAATCAGGCTCCCTGACTTCAGACTATACTACAAAGCTGCAGTAATCAAGACAGTATGGTACTGGCACAGAAACAGAAAGATAGATCAATGGAACAGGATAGAAAGCCCAGAGATAAACCCACGGACATATGGTCACCTTATCTTTGATAAAGGAGGCAGGAATGTACAGTGGAGAAAGGACAGTCTCTTCAATAAGTGGTGTTGGGAAAACTGGAGAGGGACATGTAAAAGTATGAGATTCGATCACTCCCTAACACCATACACAAAAATAAGCTCAAAATGGATTAAAGACCTAAATGTAAGGCCAGACACTATCAAACTCTTAGAGGACAACATAGGCAGAACACTCTATGACATAAATCACAGCAAGATCCTTTTTGACCCACCTCCTAGAGAAATGGAAATAAAGACAAAAATAAACACATGGGACCTAATGAAACTTCAAAGCTTTTGCACAGCAAAGGAAACCATAAACAAGACCAAAAGACAACCCTCAGAATGGGAGAAAATATTTGCAAATGAAGCAACTGACAAAGGATTAATCTCCAAAATTTATAAGCAGCTCATGCAGCTCAATAACAAAAAAACAAACAACCCAATCCAAAAATGGGCAGAAGACCTAAATAGACATTTCTCCACAGAAGATATACAGACTGCCAACAAACACATGAAAGGATGCTCAACATCTTTACTAATTAGAGAAATGCAAATCAAAACTACAATGAGATATCATCTCACACCAGTCAGAATGGCCATCATCAAAAAATCTAGAAACAATAAATGCTGGAGAGGGTGTGGAAAAAAGGGAACACTCTTGCACTGCTGGTGGGAATGTGAATTGGTACAGCCACTATGGAGAACGGTATGGAGGTTCCTTAAAAAACTACAAATAGAACTACCATATGACCCTGCAATCCCACTACTGGGCATATACCCTGAGAAAACCATAATTCAAAAAGAGACATGTACCAAAATGTTCATAGCAGCCCTATTTACAATAGCCCGGAGATGGAAACAACCTAAGTGTCCATCATCGGATGAATGGGTAAAGAAGATGTGGCACATACATACAATGGAATATTACTCAGCCATAAAAAGAAATGAAATTGAACTATTTGTAATGAGGTGGATGGACCTAGAGTCTGTCATACAGAGTGAAGTAAGTCAGAAAGAGAAAGACAAATACTGTATGCTGACACATATATTTGGAATTTAAGAAAAAAAAAAGGTCATGAAGAACATAGGGGTAAGACAGGAATAAAGACACAGACCTACTAGAGAATGGACTTGAGGATATGGGGAGGGGGAAGGGTAAGCTGTGACAAAGTGAAAGAGCGGCATGGACATATATACACTACCAAACGTAAGGTAGATAGCTAGTGGGAAGCAGCCGCATAGCACAGGGAGATCAGCTCGGTGCTTTGTGACCGCCTGGAGGGGTGGGATAGGGAGGGTGGGAGGGAGACGCAAAAGGGAGGGGATATGGGAACATATGTATACATATAACTGATTAAATTTGTGATAAAGCAAAAAATAAAAAAAAAATAAAAAAATAAAAAAATAAAAAAAAAAAAAAAGAAAATGCTGTTTTTAAAAGGTAAATTTTAGGGCTTCCCTGGTGGTGCAGTGGTTAAGACTCCACCTGCCAATGCAGGGGACACGAGTTCGAGCTCTGGTCCTGGAAGATCCCGCATGCCGCAGAGCAACTAAGCCCGTGAACCACAACTACCGAGCCTGTGCTCTAGAGCCCGCGAGCCACAATTACTGAGCCCACATGCCACAACGACTGCAGCCCCCGTGCTCTAGGGCCCACATGCTGCAACTACTGAGCCCACATGTTGCAACTACTAAAGCCCACACGCCTAGAGCCCCTGCTCCACAAGAAAAGCCACCACAGTGAGAAGCTGGCACACCACAAGGAAGACTAGCCCCCACTCACCGCAACTAGAGAAAGCCCATGCGCAGCAACAAAGACCCAACGCAGCCAAAAAAATGAATTAATTAAATAAATAAATTTTAAAAAATAAAATAAAAATAAAAAGGTAAATTTTAGAGGGGCTCAAGATACAATATTTAGAGGAAAAAGACAAATAAATGGATATTTTAGTCAGAAAACTAAGTCAAGAAAAGTAAAGTTTTACTCCTGTTCAGTTACATTGAAAATAGAAAATAATCTAAGACAAATTATGTTTATGTTTATTAGTTAATAAGAGAGTTTAGCAAGATTCTTGAATATGAAATCAATATGCAAATAGCAAAAGCATTTCATTTTCAAGTAATAAATATGTAGGAAAGGTAATCTTTAAAGAGATACCATTTGCAATAGCAATAAAAATACTAAAGAGAGAAATAAATCTTGTAAATATGTTTAAGGACTTTGAGACGAAAATAATAAAATTATAATGAATACATTAAAGAGAACCTAAATGACGGTAGTGATATACCTAGTCTGTAAATAGTAAGATTCACTACTGTAGATATGTCAGCATTCCCCACAATGATTTATGAATTCAGTGAAATTTGCATTAAAATTCCAACAAAGGGCTTCCCTGGTGGCGCAGTGGTTGAGAGTCCGCCTGCCGATGCAGGGGACACGGGTTCTTGCCCCAGTCCGGGAAGATCCCACATGCCGCGGAGCGGCTGGGCCCGTGAGCCATGGCCGCTGAGCCTGCACGTCTGGAGCCTGCGCTCCGCAACGGGAGAGGCCACAACAGTGAAAGGCCCGCGTACCGCAAAAAAAAAAAAAAAAAAAAAAAATTCCAACAAGAATTTGACACACCTACTTAAAAGTTTATATGTAAAAACAAATGGAGAAGAACAACAAAGACATACTTGAAGTAGAAAAACACGTGGCATGGAAGATTAGTGGGAAAGGAAAGACTCTTGATAATCCGTCAGTCCTGGGGTTGTTGGGTATCTAATATCATAACACGGAATTGAATCTATACCTCATTCCTTATATTAAAACTAATGGGAAATGGATAAGATAAAAATGTGAATAGCAAAACTTTAAACCTTTTAGAAAAACAATATACGAAAATTTTTATGTATCAAGCCAGGAAAAGAGTCCTTGAATAAGACATATAAAAATACAAGCCATAGTAGAAAAATATTGATACATTCAACTACATTAAATTTAAAAACTGTTATTCATCAAAAGACACTATTTTTTTAAGTTTTTTAAAAAATCCACCACCTGGGAATAGATGTTTGCCGCACGAGCATCTGGCAAATAATTAATTTCTAGAATCTATAGAGAACTCCTAAAAGGTAATAAGTAAAAGAACCCCTATTAGAAAAATGGCTAAAAGGACATGAATAGACAATTCACAGACTAAGAAACAGGAATGGCTATCAGTCTATGGAAAGATGTACAACCTCAGAAGTAGTCATGAAAATGAAAATTGATGAGACGTCACTTTATAGGCACTGCAGTTTGGCAAAGATTTAAAAGACTTATGGTATCAGATTTTGGTGAGGTAAGGATGTGGAGCAGTAGCAACTCAATACTGTTGGTGGAAATGTAAATGGGTAAAGTTAAACGTGATTTAAATCAATAATAGAATGAGATCTTGAAAGAAATAAGAATTGCTGAAGGGGGGTGGGAAATATAGATAATGCAAAAAAAAAAAAAGAACTGTGAACAGCTAGAAGGACAATAACTAGGAGGTAAATTATTTCTGTTCAACTCATAATCACATCTTGAATAGGAATAGTCACTTTCTTAATTCATTCCCCTATAATTTTTAAAATAGAATCTTTTGAGGGTTTTTTCCCCCCATGAATTTATATCTCCAGCTTTATAATGATCATGGTAGTGGACACCAGTTGTTTTTATCTGTGTCAAAATTCCTTTCAGAAATGTACCTTGTCTTCTGGGACACACTAATTCCTCTATTGCAGACATTCTGGGCTGACATTATTTTAACAACCTCAACTTCACTGGCCACAGAGATTGGAACTGGGAGCCTCATGTTGAAGATAATGAGTTTCAGTTCTTCTATGGTTATACGTAGGCTAGAAGATGTAAGCCTCAAATTTATTGGCAGCTATGTTTCCACTGATGTGAAAAAGTCTAGACTGGCTAAATAAAGTTTGGACACGTGCAGAAACAGAGATGAGAAAAGAGAGAAATACTTTTGAGAGAATTTAAGTCCCTATACCCAGGCTTAAACAACCTTGCCCTTCTTGCAAATTTACTTTGTGCGCCAGTATAGTCCCATTTTGGTCTAAGCTGTTCTCAATTAAGTTTCTTTTCTGAAATCCAAAAGTTTCAAACAATAGCTAATTTGAATTTAAAATCAATTTACGCAGTTCATCCTATGGCTAATTTCATTTAAAAATATGTACCTTATAATGTGAATGAATAAAGGTTGTTCCTGCAATGAAAGACCAAGTCTAAATTGATAAATGCAGTGACATTTATATTTGAAAAATAGAATATTTTATTTTCATCTCCCTCCTACCCTCCCTATGTATACGTACGTATAGCTGATTCGCTTTGTGATACAGCAGAAACTAATACACCATTGTGAAGCAATTATACTCCAATAAAGATGTTAAAAAAATAGAATATTTTATTTTCAAAAATGTGTATGATAAAATGAAGTCAATTACACTGAGCATTTCCAAGAAACATTTGATGCCAGTCATATAAACCAGTTTTTTTGTAATATTGTTTCTAGTATGTGCTTTTCAAATAGTCTATATTCTTCTAGCATTGGTGTTATATATAGCTACCATCATTTCAAAAGATTGTTTTATATCAGATACTCTTTCAGTATTATAAATATTGTCACTAACTAAAAGTTGAGATCAGTTGGGATTCCTGGGGCAATGAGACTACAAAAAAGAAAAGAAAATTATCAAAATTAAAATACAGTGGCAGACTGGAAAAAACATTTGTAATACACACATTTAACAGACAGAACTTGAAGAATACAAATTTTTAAAACCTAAAATTCAATAATCAACAGAAAAATTAGTATAAATATGAACAATAACATGCACATAAAATTCACAGGACCAAAGTACACATAGCTTAGAAATACATGAAAATATGTTTAATCTCATCAAGAGTCAATAAGTTGCAAATAAAACAGTTAAACATCATATTTTTAATCATGATACTTAACTACCGTTTAAGAGTTAAAAAAACATTATATTATACTAATTGTAATAACTATGCAGCAACTAAAATAATAGTTTAACTGGTAAAAAGTAAAATGGTTAGTGATATCAAATGTTGATTAGGGTATAGGGACAGAAGTATTCCCTCTACCACTGATGAGAGTATATATTGGTTCCGTTCCTTCAAAGCCAATTTGACAAGTATCTATTTAAATATTGCATGCCCTCTTCCCTATAATTCCTTGATATTCCCTAATTTTCACATATGTGGGGGAAAAAACATGTAAAAGCTGTTATTTACAGAATTATAATGACAGCAAAAAAAGAGGATGTAATCTAAACATCAATGAAGTGTTAATTTATGCTACGTATATTCTATAGGCTACTATGCAAGAATTAAAAAGAATGATTTGATCACTGTGTTCTGATATGAAATATTCTCCAAGGCATATAGTTATGTGAAAAATACATCTAACAAAGCAATTATTTACAATACAGTTCAACCATTTTAACCCTTGATAATAGTTTATCTGGATATAGAATTCTAAGTTGAGTGTTCAATATTTTTAGAAACATAAATCATTGACCTCTGATTTCTAGTTAATGTGAAGACCTACAGTTGTCCTTTGTAGTTCTTTTATCAAATCTGTATTCTAGATGTCTATTTTTACTATAATATATCTACATGTAGATTTATTGTTTTTTAATCTAGTTCAGCATTTAGTATAAACTTTTTTTTTTTTGCTTTATAACAAATTTAATCAGTTATACATATACATATGTTCCCATATCCCCTCCCTTTTGCGTCTCCCTCCCACCCTCCCTATCCCACCCCTCCAGGCGGTCACAAAGCACCGAGCTGATCTCCCTGTGCTATGCGGCTGCTTCCCACTAGCTATCTACCTTATTTAGTATAAACTTTTAATCTGAAGACTTATCTTTCTTCAATAATTGAAAACTCTCATCCTTTCTTTCGGAGTACTGTTTTACTTCCACTCCCTATTCTCTTTTTCCTGTAACTCCCATTACAAATATGTTGGAGCCTCTTGCTTCATCCTCCTTTTCACTTAAATTCTCTTTTATATTTTTTATCCTTCCATCTCTCTGAAAATTTTTCTGCATGATTTCTCCACTGTTATATAGCAATCTATTAATTCTTTCTTTGATTTCAAGTCTATTATTTTTTTCATCTATTGATGTACTTCAATGACTGTATTTTTTAATATCTGTGATTTCCAATATACATTTCCCTATTCTGAGTTAATAGTGTATTTTGTCCTATTTTATGGGTTGTTATTATTAATTTGATCTTTTTGAGAATCTTAAACTTACAGATTTTAAAATCACTATCAGATTGCTTTATTATTTAGATTTTTATGGCATGAATTCTTCTCATTGTTGCATTTATTGGCATCTTTTTTACGGGATCCTTTTTTTTCATGGGTAATTTTGAAATTTTATCTTTATGAGTAATTTTGAAGAAGACTTCTCTTTTATTCCTCCTTGTCTGTTTAAAAGATGCCTCTACCTAGTCCCTGGAGCCCCCACTATATAGCTGAGTCTTACCCTACCATTCTAGGAGTTCTGTCCTGTATGGGAATATGGAAAATCCAGCCATTGCGCCAGCAGGCACCTTGGCACAGTTCCTCATTACATCATCACTTTGTGCCCTCTGACCATTGAATAAAAGCTACATCCCAGGGTAGCAGTCACAGCTTTTATCATTCTTCTTTATTGGTTTCCCACTGAGGACTCAATTTTCAACTCCAGCCCTCTGTGCAGGACACTGTTTATCGACCTACCCTGTGGTAGTTTCATCTGTGGCTATCGCTGTCTGTGTAGGATCCCACAACCCAACAGTCTGTGACTTTACCCCCATGTGCTTATGCCACATTTCTCTTCCACAAGATTTCTAGCACATATTTTAATCTTTTTTATCATTTATGTTTATTTTTAAATTGGCGGTGGGTGAGCACTTAAAGCAGGAACTCACAATGACATTTCACCAGGTCTGTAAACAGAATTTCTAGTTGAAAATAAAAATATATTATCCTCTGAGAGGACGGATAGAGAGGATGTAGGGAAACATTTATGGCAGTTTGACTTATGAGAAGTACTAAAATGTTGGATTTGGACCAGAGACAACAGCTCTGATCTACCTAAATGAAACTTTTACTGAAAAAAATTGATTAATATTAGTAAACACAACCAATATGTAAAAGTTGCAAGAATTCTGCCAGGAAAAAACAATTGATATATACATCATGACTAACTCGAGTTCACAAGAAATTGTAAACTGATTGAAAGGACTGAGTAAAGTACATATTTCAAAATAAATTTTTCTTATTTGTTTTTTAAAATTTGCTCTAACATCATATAAATTGAGAATTATTAGCATTTGTGTAGCATACTCTAATGTTGTGTCTTGGTGTAAACAGGGAGTATCTACAATCTGAAATCATCTTCATAGATTCAATTTACACATTATTGACTCTATTAAGCTAGTGACTCAAAATAATGGTACCTTTGCAAATTTAATGAAAAATCCTCAATTGGACTTGTAAATCTTGCTTAAGTCTTGAAAATCTTAATTAAGAATTATTTTTGTCCTTAAACAATAAGAATAGTTGGTTAGCATTAATTTTGGTAAATGTTACTCACAAGTGTTGCCTGTAACAAATGTAACTTCCTTAACAAAATTCAAAAAATGAATTAAATTCTCTAATTTGCACAAAGATGTGTTTCCAGTTTTATCCAGATCCAATCTCCTATCCTAAATAGAAATCTTCCTTTCTCTGGCTTTGTGATATTGTGTTTGAAGGACATTTTATAAAGAGAACATCATATTATCCTTTGAGGATATTAGTCTATCAGGTATTCAACCTGGATTAAACAGCCCTGAACCCTCATCTTAATTTCTTCCCTTACATTCAGATATGTCCCACACCCTTTAAGAGACAGCTTTAAATGATGCTGCTGCTGCTACCGGTGGTTTTAATTCAGCTGTTTCAGTTTGATGGCAGCACACTAAATTAACTCTGAATGGAGACAGTGAAATTAATTCTCACTCTACCCGTCAGCCAACTCTAGCAAGAACCAGCCTTTGAGAGAAAAAAAAAATTTCTGTCCCACAAAAAATCTTAGTACCCAGCGGTGCAGAATTATAAAACTAAAGCTTAAGAATGCATTCCCTATAGAGACAAAAAGTATGTCCATTTCGCCTATACACTTCTATTTTACTACACCACTTCTTACATCCATTAATCGGTTTAAAAACTTTTCTCCAATATTCCTTGAGAGGATTTAATATGAATGCATTTACTGGGGTAGGATACTTGAGAGCTTGCATACAGGGACACTGGCTCCAATTTTCAACCTTACCACCAATTCAGCCTGAAATATCTGGGAGTGACTTAACCTTTCAAGAGGAAGACACCTTCAGTTCTTCTTGCTTTACTTTCCTGCACTGCCAGTGGGTTCGTTTGAACCAAGGCTACTCAGCTTTCCTTTATGAAAAGTGAATTCTAATTTGCACAAATCTTTTAACCCCAAAGTTGAGATGGAGGAAGGAGAAGGAAGTGAGACAATTAAACAGTACCATTTTTTCCATTTCTTATCTTCATTAATATCTTCATCACTGTTCTATTTCTTCTTTTCCTGTATCTTGTCAGGACATTTTGTCTATCTTCATCTTAAACAACTTACCCATTATGTCGTCAGTATGGTCATCTGAGCTGGTAGCTATACTGGCAATGCTTTCTGCAAATGCAAGGACACAGATTGAATTTAGTTATCCTTAGGCTTTTTATTAATTTCAATAAAAACATGGATATACTATATAAACTTGTTGCTATTTTTATACTTTAAAACTATGAGTTATGAAATTTATAAGCCTAATCAAAATATTCAGAAGACACTTATATTCAAAATGGAGGACCTATTCTGACTGTTAACTTCTGATTTTAAAAATTCAGCTGCAGTCTGTTGCAGCAGAGTCAGTTGCTCACTTCAGTCTACCCACCACTGGCTGGTTCAACTAGACGTTTCAGGTATAGTCATTTTAGTTCTAGCAGTTCTATAACCAGGTTTACAGACATAGCCTAAGATCACCTATTTACACTTGACTTGTAAATGTCATGCACATTTTCAAAAATGACAGAATCATTCAGGTCATGTAGTCTTACCAGGAAGATAACTTATCAAAGTTGGTTTCTGAAACAATCAGTTTATCTTTAGCTTCAACACAATAGCCTCAGTAACAATGCCCTTTTAAAGTAGGAAATACCATGACATTTGATCTAGCCATGGAAGCATCATATGTGAATTCAATTCAAAAGAAAGAAATGATTAAATACTTCCTTTACCAGAAAGAGTAGAATTGAATTACTGCTCCCAAAAATGAAATTATGATCGATGAACTAATTAGCCTCCAAGATTTCCTTACAGAGAGATTAGGGAAGGGATGAAAAATTTACACATACCACCCAAAAGAATAACTAAATACTCATAGCAAATGAGCTAAGGGATGTGGGTAGTGTTAAAATGAATAATTTGACAATATAAACTGTCATTGGAGGGTCTCTCATTAAATTGTCATTAGAACAGCCTCTTGCTATTGAGCAACGCTTTTATGAAGAAAATAAATATTGCCAATCACATGGAGAAATAGAATTATCCTTTGTAAATCTCAAGACACAGTCTCAAGAGAGGTTTATTATAATATTATTTTTAGATGAAGAGGGCAATGAAAAGCACACTCTTCTACTATAACAGCTACTAGACAAACTGTTGAAAAGCCACAAACAGTTCCAGACAACCCTGTTTATTCTAAAACAAAAGAGAGCCTTAAAACTCAACTGCTTGTGAAAAACTATTTCTTCATTTTAACAACTACAAAACTAGTATCCATAAGATTTCAAGGCCCTGTTTAAATAATTATTTTAATTAAAATTTGTATCTCTGTTATTGATTATAATCATATAATTCCCTCTATAACTGGCCAATTTTTGGAAGACAATGTAAACTAAAACTAGATCACTAATAGTTATGTTTGGCTGAAAGGAAGTGAGAAATTAAAGCAAATCTTTCACTCCAATATTGGTTCAGTCAGTAGCTTCAACATTCTCTATTGAGCATTATGACATGCCAAAGACAAGAAAAATTAACAAAATATACTTTCCATTTTCACTTCCATACATTGCATGTACCTTGATCTAAAATGAAGCCTCAGGAGGAAGAAAAGCAGCATTCTTTTTTTTTTTAACATCTTTATTGGAGTATAATTGCTTTACAATGGTGTGTTAGTTTCTGCTTTATAACAAAGTGAATCAGCTATATGTATACATATATCCCCATATGCTAACACATATATATGAATCTAAAAAATAAAAATATAAGGTTCTGAAGAACGTAGAGGCAGGACAGGAATAAAGATGCAGATGTAGAGAATGGACTTGAGGACAGGGGAGGGGAAAGGGTAAGCTGGGACGAAGTGAGAAAGTGGCATGGACATATATACACTACCACATGTAAAAAGCAGCATTCTTGAATCAACAGCTGACTCAAGTTCTTGACGATTAGCTATGACAATTGACACTGACCTAAGTTCTAAATTGTCAAAAGGCAAAATAATCCCGAAGTGAAATGGAAAGCATTATAAGCCAATGTAATTACCACCCAATGTAGACCCCAAATAAGTTACATATCAGTAAATGACATTGTCTTCTAAAAGAGATTCAAGCCAAAAACCCATCATTTTGGTGGCCTCTATTGCCCTCAATTGTCAAATCTTCATCTCCAGTCTACCAGCAACTCTTGATGACTCCACTTCAAAATCACATTCCTCCTTGGTCTACTTCTCTCCGTTTCCATAGCAATCACTCTAATGCAGGCCACCATCATTTCTCACCTCATCTATGGCAATTACCGGTCTTCCTGACTCCCCTCCTCCACAATTCATTATCTAAACAGAGTGGTTAACTCTTGTAATTGATATCTCCAAAGTGTGTGCGTGTGTGTATATATATAATTTAAACTCCTAAACTTTGCCCATAGGATTCCACACAATCTGGCCCCTTCCTACCATTTCAGTTGCAACCCATACCCATCCTCTTCTCTTGTTCTCTCCATCAGTTAGTGGTCTCCTTCCAAACCCTAAGGGATTTTTGCATTTAATGTTCTCTCTCTCTGGAAGGCTCACACACTCGCTCCTTCTCATCAATAATAAGCTCAAACTCCATCTCTCCAGAGAATCTGTCCTTAACTACTATCCCCAATAATCTTTTGGATTACTCCCTAGCATATCCTCCATAAATAATTGTTTACTTGCCTTTCTCTGTTCTCTAAAACATGAGTTCCATAAATAAAAGTAACTTATTCATTCATTTATTCATTCCACAAGTGTTTCAGTCTCCTATATTTTTAAAGCATTTTTCTAGATCTAATGTTGAACCAGACAAAACATGTACTCTTGAGCTTAAGTTATACTAGAAGAGGACAGAAAATAAATATGTCGTAAAATTTTAACAATAAGAAAGGTGAATAAAAATTAAAGCAGTGTAAGAGGATAGACAAAGATGGAGGGTGTGAAGGGAGTGTATAGATAGGGAAGGAGTATTTGAAGCGGTGACTTTTGAACAGAGACTGAGTTAAGTGAGGGAGAATGATGGGGAGGATCTAGAAAAGGTCAATGTCCCTGTTAAGGAAGTGTACTCAAGGAAGAGGGAAAAAAATGTAACTGTCTTGGATATTCTACTCACAGCTAAATGTCCAGAGCCTAGCACAGGACCTACTATTGTTCAGTAATGTATTTGTTGTACTCAATAAGTATTTGTTGAATGAATGAATGAGAAAGCACTCGATAAAGATTTATTGAATGAATGAGAAATTTGAGGTGTGGCTCTTAGTGTTGGTAATCAAAAGTGGATACCTGGGGAAGTGAATAATTGTTAGTATAAACTCTATATGCAAAAAAGAACACACACACACACACACACACACACACACACGGAATTATCTTAAAAATGAGAGACTGGCTACTCTAGACCCAGTGGTGTAGAAGATGACAAGAGTAATAATGAAGGCATTTAGACAAACACATTAGTGTAAAATCTGCTAAAAAGATGAAACTATGAGACCAAGTTGACCATTGTATAGTCAAACAAGAACTTTCAGCTGCTGAAACAGGCCATCAATCAAACTGATGGAAAAGTTACCAGATTTATTCTAAGCATTGCCTGATTAACCAGTAAAATGACCTTTTGAGTGTTGATTATTGTTGTCTTTTGACATAACTAGTCTGATATCTGATATGGGCTATGAGTTGACAGATAACATAAAAAGGCCATAACATTTGGTCAAGCCTTTAAGAAAATGTCTGTATGAGATCATTTAAGTGGCTATTACTCAACAATGTACAATATTTCATAATGAATAGCGGTACCTTTTGTGTCTTGGAAGATTTTCAGACTTTGGATCTTGTATTGCCAGCCAGTTTTCAAAATAATCAACGACAGTGCCAAATCAGAAAATCAGATTCTGTTAGACTGCACAGATAACAGAAATGTCACCAAAAACACAGGTACATACATATGCTTTTTCAACTTTGATATTCATTTTTTCCTCTTGCCTCTAAACCTTTTTTAAAGTAAATTCTTTTCCTGGAATTTTTTTTCCAATGCCAATGCTGGATATGAAGCCTCCTAGATTTCAATTTCTGCTAAAATTGTAGATGGTGTAGTGGATGAAAAGTTAATCCTCACTAATGGACTACTTCACTAAGCAGCTGCCCCATGCCTTTTTTAGCATGATTTTCCAAGTTCTAGGGAAGAGTGCCTAAGTCCTCTGTCCCATTCATTTGTATCTTTTTGATGTTATCCATACAACTGAAAAATAAGATTCCTGATATAGTATCTGGATTCCATAGCATCAGGTCCTTTCATTCCCTGATACCTTCCTCTTGTCTTCTTTAAACAACAGGCAATAATCTCTGTATCGTGGACTTTGTTGTTTCCATTTTTCCCCATATCTCACTGCATATCTCTGCCAAAGATTAACTTACACAGGGAGTAAACACTCCATCCACCTGAGCAGTGAGTCTTAATGGGAAAGGAATCTCCTTTTCCCAGAACTGTGCTACATTTTCTTACTCACAGGCAGATTTTCCCTCTAAAATCTTCAATTGACATTTTTAGCTATAGCCTTTTAGACATCATTCATGTTTTTTTCATTTTCTTCTGGAATTAAAAATAAGTAAGAAAAATGTCCCACATTCCAATATTTCTAAAGTTTTCTTTTCTTGGAACCCTTTGTTTCTCCTTACCTGGTGCCTTCTGAAATCATCTCATGTTAAGAATATTATTTGAGCAGTGCTTTGTGTTCATCCCCTTTAATTTTCAGTCACCATGCGAGGTAAATATTCTTTCAGTATCCAATTCACAGTAGGAAAATGAAGTAAAGAGATCTTAAATGATTTGCCTTAGGTCACCTACTGCCAAAGGGATGGAGCTGAAACTTGAACATGGAGCCTTCTGAAGTGAGATCCTACACTCCTTCAACAGTGCCCAAACATTTTAGGCCAGTACATGTCTCTCATTGACACAATTTTCTCTCAGTTATTATTTTCATGTAACCCATGACTTCTTTCATTTTTATTCTAAAAGTAATACATTTAGACCATACAAAATTGAAAGATATGTGCACATCTATACTACTTTACTATTTTACATTGTATTCTTCTAGAAATACATGGATAATAATGTATGTGTTCTTTTGGAATCTGCTTTGTGCATTAATGACAGATTCTCGAACTCATGTTATTTCTACTGTCTTCTGTGGATCCTTCTTTTTGTGATTCTCTTACAATTTATTTAGCCAATTTCCAATCTGGGGAAAGTTAGTCTGTCTCCAGTTCTCTAGTATTATAAACTGTATTGCAACAGTCTCTTGATTTTATATTTGTACCTATCCATAAACATGTTTGTTGGGATATGTTACTTGAAAAAAAAATGTTTCGTTCACAGCATAATTAAGATTAGCCAAATAGTTCTCCAGAAAATTTTACCAATTTACTCTTCCAACATAACAATAGGTGTATATACATTTTTAGTGGTCTCCAACATAGGGTATTATAACTTTAAAAAAAGTTCTTGTCCAGTTTGATAGTCACATGATTTCTTTATTTAGAATAAAATTGGATTTTTCGTGTTTATTCATATTTTTGTTGGTAGCCTGTCATATTTCATAAATCTTTTCCTTCTTAATCAATGAGAGAAATTTATGTAAGACTTGCCAACATTTTTCTAGTTTATCTTTCACTTATGAATTATGTTCAGAGTATTTTTAACAAATAAGAACTTTGTTTTATTTTGTTATATATATTTATTTGCAAAATCTGGAAATATTTTTCTTAATACTATCTGATGTTAGTATCCTGAAGATGTAATCTACTTATAAAGTATTTTCTACTTAATTAGCATAAATATTACATGGTATTCTAATTTTTAACTACCTGTCTATCTGAGGTTATATTTTCCAGTATCTCAGAATGTGACCTTATTTAGAAATAGGATTGTTGCAAATGTAGACAGTTAAGATGAAGTTATAATGGAGCAGCATGGCTCCCTTATCGATTATGACTAATATCCTTATGAAAAGGGGAATTTGAACTTAGACTGGCACACAGAAAGAATGCCATCTGGAGATAAAAGCGGAGATTAAGATGAGGTTGCTGCAAGCCAAGGAATATCAAAGATTTCCAGCAAACCATCAGAAGCTAGGCAAGAGACATGGAACATTCTTTCTCACATCCTAAGAAGGAACCAACCATGCTCACACCTTGATTTTGAACTTCTAGCCTCCAGAACTGTGAGACAATAAATTTCTGTTGTTTAAGTCATCTAGCTTGTATGGCTATAGTACAAAAACCTGGGAAACTAATACACTTTATTTTGAGCCCTTATGAATGATATATAATGAACTCAAGATTAATAAAGATAATGTGGGCCATAGGGTCACAAATAACCCCAAATCACTAGCAAAACAAAACTCCAGTGACACTTTACTATCCAATTTATCCAGTTAATATTCAGATTAATGAGTTCAGATTAATCATGATTAAGGTACCACAAAGAGCTAGAACTCACTAACTTTCAGTGGGTGTGATATTTGAGTACTTGCTTATTAATGCTTACTATTATAGTCCTTCATAGCAGAATAAGGTATTAGCCTTGAGGTGGGAAGGAACATCAAGTCTTCCCCCTTAGTTCAAAAGGGCTGCTGTATGTCTGCCTCCTCTCCCAAGGGGACCATGTTTTCTTCATTATTTAGGTTTTCATAAGTCTTTCATTTTTTAGTTGCTTATAACTTCTCAACTTTTTTTCGGGAATGTTACTTGTGTTTTATTCTTATTTTTTTGTTTTTGCAGAATCTGAGAACTTTTTTGTTGCCCTTACACATGAATGATAAATATACTGGGTATAGAATTCTCCTATAAAGATATTTTTATGGTGAAACTCCATACACATTTCTATGTTGTTTTCTGACATTATGGGTTGCACAGAAGTCGATTGCCAATCTCATATTTTTTCCTTGTTGATAACCTCTTTCTTTTGCTTGGATACTCATAGGATTTTTTCTTTAATATTGGCAGTCCAAAAAATTCATGAAGATTCACCTAGTTCTGTGTCTTAGTTGTTAATTTTGCCTATCACTCAGTGTAGCCTTTTATTTTAAACTCATATGTTCTTTAGCTTAAGAAAGTTTTCTTCTGTTCTATCTGAAGATATTTCTTCTCTTCAATATTTCCTCTCATTCTGGGATTCCCACTAAACAGAGTATCCTAGCTCTAATTGACACTTTTGCCTCATCTTTTAAATCTCATTTTTCTTTCCCTCTGTATTCTTTGGAGAATATCTGGATTGTGCTCTAAATCCCTGGCATTGTTTTCTGCAGTATTCACTGCATTTAATTAAAACACTGTTTATTGTGAGTATTTAAATCTCAGTCCCCAAGCTTCTGAATGCATAGTGAAGTTTATGTCTCAGATGGATGGTATTGATAGCACTTTCTGCTTACACCTTTGCCTTTTGGCTCTCTATTTCTGATATGTGGGGTTTTCTTCCTTTTGAACTTGGCTGTGGATTTATAATGAAGTTCTGGGACCAGTCAAGATACTAATCTCAGAATTTTTGTTCTCTTCTTGTTAAGCCTGGGAATAAGTAGTACACCTCAGATTATCTAACATAAATTTATGGGTTTCACTTGGAAGTAGTTTTTAAACACCATAGTGAGTAAGCTTAGTTCCTCTGTAAAGTCCCAATAGAAGGTGAATTCCAAATTGGACAGTTTAGGGACACTTCCTGTGTAACATAAATAGCCCAGGGTCCAGATACTTCCTGTGTGACCTTGTTAAATTTCCCTTCCCCCTTTTTTCTTCACACCAGTTTCTCAAGAGATCAGCTTAATCACTAAAACTATAATTCTGGGTAGCTACCACTGTTACAAATAGAGAACTAATACCATGTTTACATTCCTTGAGCCACATATCACTATGGACAGGATGATTAGAAACATAGGAAGACACAGATTTACCCAAGGCCCCAAGAGTTATAGTAAGACCATGTCTAGGGTGATATGAAGACATAAATGCTACAATTTAACCATCTCAAAATAGAGAGATTCTCAGGTACTATTTTATATGATCTAATTTATTGTAATAGGTGTTGAATTTATTACATTGATTTAAAACTGAATGTTTGATATCAATGGATCATAAAAATTATTTAGTCCAAATTTTAAATTTTAGACATGAGAACATTCAGGCCCAAAGTGTCTGGATGACTTGTCCAAGTTCAATCACACATCTAGCTAAGGGCTATGAACTGGGTTTCCTACTTCCTAGTCCAAGTGCTGTTTCTTTTACTACACGTGATAAAATATCTTATAGAAAAATTCTGTGTATCATTATACAGTATCATGCAACATATTTATTTCTTTTTCTTATAGCTTGAAGCAGTGGTTGTGATGGGGGAAAAATCCATATTTTGGCTAATCACAAGCTCACTGTAAAGCTAATGGAGAATCACAAGGGCCATTTGGGGATCTGCAAGGTACCAAATGCTGGACTTTATCACTTACTCAAGGGATGGGAAATTTTGAAACATGTAGCAGCTCAAAAACCCTGACACATGTTGCTGGGAAGAAAAGGGTAAAATAATGCTACTCATCTTCAAGGTTGTCAGGTTGACCATCAGTGCTGTGATTCACCTCTGATGCCTGATAACTTGGCACTACAATGCAATAGATAAACATAAACCAACTGACAGTGTTCAAATCCGAACTGATTTTAGTGTTCACCTGTGATAGATACGAGGTACCCAAAACTCTTTCACTGTCTCTTAAATGGGAAAACTTAGAGGTGACAAAAATGCTTTGATTTTAATGCTCAGTTTTTCTTAGTCTGAAAATAGCATGTATTTTCAGATTTATGTATGTTTTATAGCACCTAAATCAGAGATGAGCCAAATTTTCCAGTGAAATTCATTAATTTATGAAATTATATCTACATTTGGCAATTGGAATTTTTTTAACTCTTCAGTGTTACGCTCCACAGAATTAAAATAGCCAAGATTTTTGAGAGAACCTACAACCTGTAGACTGATAGAAATGACACAACTCACTATATAGTAAAGAATAAAAGGAAAGCAGATTAAACCAATATGAGAAAAGGCCTTTCTCTAAATTCTATACCATGAACGAACCCATTGTTGCTCTTTGAGAATATAAAGACAGGATGGATCCAAATTTTCTTGAGTCTGAGTGTATGCTCACAGTATCCCAAATACATCCTCCCGTTTAAATAAAAAATGGCAAGAGTTTCATTTATTCGATCAACAGACATTTATTGAGTGCTTGCTATGGGTTAAACAATGTGCTAGAGAATAGGGATGAACATGGCACCATATCATAACTCAAAGTATACAAGGGAGATAATTAACATAATTCTATTACGAATAATTGTACCCCACAAAGAAGAAAATACCAAGTATCGAGGAACATGGAAAGCAGTGACTACCTCATGTAATCACTGGCTGGGGGTGAGGGAAAGAGAAAAAATGGAGCACACATAAAAAACTATTGTTGTAAATTTATATGTTCAAAAGGAATAAATTAAATCTCTAGATATCAGAAATAGAAAATCAGAAGCCAAAAAAGTAAGCAGAAATTGATGCCAGCCTGACCCATATGGGAAATGGACTTGGATACAAGCCCGAGAGGCTGAGGGCTGGGATTATAAATACTCATGGGAAGCAGACATCATGGCTCCCAGACTGCAAGGCAAGGAACTGATACTAATAACTATGCTTAAAACCTGGAAACTCAAAGAGCCGAGCTTTCTGTAAAAAGGAATCAAGAAACTTTGTGCCCATTGTCCCAGGCAAATGGCAGTGAAACTTTCATCCTTTAAGGGCAGTGGATTAGGACAAACTCAAAAAAAAACAAAACTCAAGCTTGAGTTATATATAAGTTAATAGAGATTAGAGTTGTCAAGTCAGAAGAAAGCAGTGAAATGTCTGCAAAATACTGAGAAAAAATAAAAATTAACTTGAACTTTTATGCCATCTAAACCATCATTTGATAATGGTGAAAGACAAAGATTTACAGTTTACTACACACAGACCCTCACCAAAAAATTATTAGAGAATGTACTTTTGTAAAGTAAAAATATTAGTAATATAGTAGTGATAATAATCATAGGAGAAAAAAGCAGGACCCATAAGCCCTGACAAGCAAAGGAATTGATAAGTATTTTGGCAAATATAAATAAGCATTAATAATAATAATAATGACAGCAATGGAGAAACATAATAAATCATGTTGGGGTTTAAAAAGAAAGATGGATTCATAGGACTTGGGGGGAAATTATGGCTGAATATGTTACAACTGCCCTCCACTCTCAACCCTTATTTCAATTGACTTACCTCCCTTTAATTATAATAATGCTTTTTTTGGGGGGAGTGGTTCTTGTCTGGTATATCTTTTTCCATCCTTCTACTTTTAATTTTTATGGTCCTTGTATTTTAGGCACCTCTTATAAATAACATAAAGTTGGATTTTGCTAGTTTTAATCCAAGATAAGAATTTATAAATGATAATTTATTATATTTATATTTAATGTGAGTAATAAAATATTTGAAATCTACTCTACTATTGTATCTTTGCTTTCTATTTGTCCTATTTTTTTCTAAGCTCCTTTTGTTTCTTCTTTCTTTGGGATTAATATTATTTCTATTCCACTGTCTTCCGTCTATTGTTCTGGATATTATTCAACCTATTTCTATTCTCCTAATGTCTAAAGTTATTCATCAATACCTCTCTTCCTGAGTAAAACAGGACTTTTAGAATACCTGAATACCAGTCTCCCACGTTCTTTCTTCCCTATTACTGTTGTCCAATATTTAATTACATTTCATATTTATAATCCTCAAATTAGATAATATAATTATTGTTTTACTTAGTTAATATTTACCTATATTTTTACCAGTTCCTTTACTGTCCTTTCTTCCTTGAATCTCAGACCTTTTTTCCAAGATCACTTTCCTTCTTTTTAAATGAATCTTTTAGAATGTCTGTTAATGTGGGTTGGTTGGTGGTAAATCCTCTCAGATCTTGCTTTGCTAAAATTTATTTTAGTTCTGTTATTGAATACCTTGAAAAGGTAAATAAGTTTACATTTACAATGTTATTCCCCTAGACTAGTTGTAAGTTATACAATCTTTTTTTAGTCTTTTAGTGGTTATCCCTAAAAATTTAACATATATAGATTTTGTTTCCTGAATTCCACTTAGGCTTTACTGTGAATACTAAATCTAAGGATTTGCATATCTTTCTCCATTATCAAAAACTCTCAGATATCTCATTGGGTATTGCCTCTTCCCCCACTGTGTGCATCAGACTGACAAAAACTTAAAGGTTTGGAAATACCACGTGTCGGCATGGAATGTGGAGACGGGAAATCTACACACTTCAAGAGAGAGTATAAATGGGCAAACTGCTTCAGAGAGCAATTTGACATTATCTAATAATGACGAAAATTTTATCCCTTCCAATGCAACAATTCCACTTCTAAGTATATACCAGATAGACACTTACATACATGCACAAGGAAACATGGGCACTGAGTGCATAGCAGCATTGTAGGTAATTACAGAATGGTAGAACTACCTAAATGTTCATTGAGATGGAAAAAAAAACTACTATACTCACATAATTTTCAGTTAAAAATTTATTACACAGCAGTTGATATTAATGAAATTAATTATATTAATATAGGAAAATGTTGAGTACCCTTGCAGTGTGACACATTTTATTTATTTTAATCAGCACTGTCTATTGTTACGTATGTGTTGACAACTTCTGAAGATTTGGATGCAAGCCACCTTCAGGGAAGGGAGGGGAGAAAGAGGCTTGGGAAAAGAAAGGGAATTGGAAAGAACAAGGGGATTCAACTATACCTATAATGTTGTATTTCATTACAAAAAGAAAAAAGTCTGAAGCAAAATGTTAACATTTTTTAGATTTTGTTCTTAAGCACATCATTTTGATATTTTCTGCTTTGCTTGTTTTCTGTCACTTTCTGTATGTTTTAATAGTTAATCTGTACCTACATACACCCACCAATAGCACTGTAAGTTTAAAATCTTACAGATTTCCAACACATTTTCATCCTCTTGATTTATGCCTCTGGACATTCTAGGACATGGCTCGCTACCACTATCTCCAATGTTCTTGTCATAGCTCCTTGTTACTTCAGTATGCACATAGACAATCATTCCACTCATGGGTTCTCTTCAGTGATTACTCCCTACACTGCACTTGTCCATGACCTCTGGCTTCTACCTCCTAATTTCCCAGCTTGCTCCATCTTATACCTCAAATCCAACAATTCCTCAGTCACAAAGAGACCTACAATTCAAATTGTACCCCTGTTCTGACTGCATGTCCCTACATGTCCTCTGACTCCCAACTTAGGTTGTAAATCTGTCATTAAATCTCTCCTTTGCTCAATACTCTTCTAGCTAAACTAAAATCTTGTTTGTTCCCCTCCCTTTGTCTACTGTGGACCTATGCCCAGATGGATGAATATGGGCTGGAGATAAACCCACAACTATGCTGAAGGGTTTCTCCTTAAATTCATGACATACACCTTAAAAGGATCTTTATTGCTGCCGAGCAACACTACTAATTTCTTTATTTTATTCTCTCTCCCAAGCTTTTAGACCATTACTTTATAGTTTCCCTTCTTTCCTCAAACTTATGTCACTCCCTTCTCCTTCTTCAATCAGGTAATGTTTTTACTTCCTATTTATCTGAAATATAAAAATGGAACTTCTACATATTCCCACCATTATGTCTACCAATCCTCCTCCATCTGCCCCCACTTTCTCTGCCATCTACTGTCCTATTCCTGTAGATAAATTGTCTCTGCTCCTTTTTATATATAACCTCCCCCATTCTACACTGATCCCATTTCCTCTCTACTATTCAAATCACCCCTCCAGCAATTCTATCCTCTCTCTTCTGTACATCATTTTTTCTCTCTCTATTGACTCATTCTCATCAGCATGAAACATTCTATAAAACATCCAAAAGAAAACAACGTGCCCCAACATTTCCTTTCAACTACCACTCCATTTCTCTGCTCCTCTTTATAGCCAAACTCTTTGAAAGAGGTATGTGTGTGTATATATATGTATACAGCTATATAGCTTTCCTACTTTCTTTTTCCCCATTTTCTTGAAACACCACTGATTAGTCTTTCATCCCTACCACTGTACAGATAGCTTTTGTCAAGTTCACCATTGATCTTTACGTTGTCAGATCTAATGAACACTCTTTTGACCTCATCTTAATAAGATGTAGCAACAGCATTTGAAGCAATTGATCGCCCTCTTTTCCTTGAAATGCTTTCTTCACTTGGCTTGTTTTGTTTCACTTTTCCCTGGTTCTCCTCCTTCTGCATTGGGAAATCCATTATAGTCTTCTTTATCTCCTCCTTTCCTCATCTTACTCATCTGTAAACACTGAAATGTCTCTGGGCTCAGTCCTTGAACTTCTTCTCATATAAATCTTTGGTAATTCCCTTGTTGATATCATCCTGTATTGTGGATCTAAAGGTCATCTATATGCTGATAACTCCAAGGGTTTTATCTTCTAACAGCAGCCCCATATATACAGCTATCTACTCAACCTTTCCATCTGAATGTCTGATAACCATCGTAAACTTACTATGTACTGAAAAGAACTCATGATTCCAATGCCCCCTTGACCTGAAACTGAGGCTCCACCTGTCTTCCCTGCTCAGTAATTGCCAAGTCCATTCTTTCTGTAGCTCAGGCTAAAATCCTTGGTAGCTTTCTTCACTCCTCTCTTTCGGTCATAGAACATAACTCCATCAGCAAATCCTGTCAGATCTACCTTCAAAATATTTCTAGAATCAGACTAGAATGATATTTCCAACCACCTCCATCTCTACCACACTACTCCATACCACAGTCATCCCTCCTCTGGACTGGTGCAGGAATCTCCCACTAGTCTCCTGTTGTTGCTCACCCATAGCCTACTCTCCGTAAGACTGCAAAGAGGTCATTTTAAGACATAAATCAGATCTTATCAGTCCTCTGCTCAAACTTTCAAAAGCAGAGTCCTTAAAACATAAACTCACCCCTTGCTCCTCTCTGGCCTCATCTTCGTACTACTACACCCACCCCCATTGCTAATCCTTCTCCAACTACTTCAAAATTTATTTTTGTTCCCAGAAAATAACCACCTATGGCAGTTAACGGTACGATCGCCAGGACTATTATCTTGGGTTTGAATTCCAGCTCCACTTCCTAGATGCATGCTCTTGGCCAGGTTGCTTTCTCTATGTGTTTCTTTATCTATGATCAGAAATAACAGAACCTATCCATAGAGTTACATCAGTCGTTCTCAGTGGGGGACGATTTTGCCCCTAGAGGACATCTGGCAACGTCTACAGACATTTTTGATTGCCACAACTTGGGAGGTGCTACTAGCATCTGGTGGGTAGAGTCCAGGGGTGCTACTGAACATCCTATAATGCATAGAATAGCCCCCACAAAAACAGAATTGTCTGGCTCAAAATATCAATAGTTCTGTGGTTGAGAAAACTTGGGTTATTTTGTAATGATTAAATGATTCAATATTTTAAATCATTTAGGACGATATATAACATATAGTAAGTACTATATAAGTATCAGTTAATTTTTAAAATATATACTTGTATAACTGATTCACTTTGCTGTACACCTGAAACTAACACAACATTGTAAATCAACTATACTCCAATAAAAATTAATTTTAAAAATATATATATACACTGTATGTGTATACAGCGTATATATAATATATACTCCTCATCCAGGGTTTCTGACCTAGCTGCTCTCTCTGCCTGAAATGCTCTTCCCACATTGTGTACTCCCACTTCTCACAAATCTTGCTCAGATGCAATCTTACCAGAGGAAACTTCCTTGACTACCTTATCAAAATCTCACCAATCTCGCCACTTTTCCTCCCCCACCTACTCTGCTTACATTTTTCTCAATTGCATGTTCAGCACATGAAATATCATATATTTGTTTATTGGTTCATCATCTGTGGACTCCAACAATAATTGGTTGCTGCTCCAGTATTGCACTTACGTTCTGCTGTGCATTTGTTTTAGCGCTACAAAATAGGTTGTAAGATGCTTTCAGACATGAATCATAATTTATTATGTTTTCTTTTCTGGAAATTCTAGCATAGCACTCTGCAAATGGTAGGTGTTCAACCAACATTTGTAGAGATGTTCAGCAAGTAATTGGAGACACAGACCTAGAAGTGGGGAAGGAGTTATGAAGTCAAATATGGCTATTTGGAAGTCATTTGAAGTATGAAATTATCCAGATAATTCAGACTCCAAAAACATCTTTTAATTTAAAAAAAGTGTTTACCAAGGGAAAATTAGCCACCTTATTAGTCTTCATTCATCTTAGTCTTAGGATCAGTCCCTGAATTTTTCCTCTGAAGATACATCTATTTTGATAATTACGGCATGTAAGTCAGGCAGCAGTTCAGAGTTTCAGAACCGATTGCCAAAGGGCAATATTACATCAGGAATTGGATAAGGAAGGGGAAGGAGGTCAACTGGGATTTTCTTGAGTAAATACAATATAGAGTAATTCAACTGTAAAGAGCACATATGAGACCCCCAGTGCATCTACATTTGGGGAGAAATGGAACTTTAAAGATGTGCTTTCATGTGGGAAAAGCCCTTTTTATTACAAATATACTCCCAGTAAGTGACAGTTTTCATACCAAAATGGTGCTGCATTCATAGCATAGCACCTATCTCATGTGACAAAAGCTTGGAATGTGCAAGCCATTCCTGAGTGCTCGAAATTCTTTAGAGACTGTACAGATTATATTATATGGTATTTATGGAAGTAAGTGCTGCTGTAGTCAGCTGGCAAAAACACTTCCAGTGTAACCCTCCCCCATTTTCACAAACACAAAACTTCCCAGCTGAATTGTCAGCTAATAAGTGGTGTTTGTTGCCTTTGTTTCATTTTTATTTTTCACCTCCCAGTTGTATGATTTAAAATTATCTTGACACATGTCAGTTATAAAAATTATTTCAAGAGAATGTTTAAAACTTGAGCAAATAATAAATGCACAAGCTTAAACATCAGATTTCATCAGTGCCCAGTTCCTTGGACAATTAAAATTGTACTTGGGAAATTAAAATTTGCAACAAATTTGATATAGTCTCATTCATTATAATGCTTTTCCATTACATATATTTTGTGAGGTCCAGGAAATAAGAAACATTCCCTGGAGAACAAATTTTTTCTATTTTCTTGGGATTTTATTTCTTAGTTTAAACTATCCTTCAATGTTATTCATTAACATGAGCTCTTCCTTCCTCTGCAAGCTTATTTCCTAGTGATCCTCCTCATGCACTCTTTTTGCCAGACCCACTGGCCTCCTTATTTTCTCCCCCTTGTACCTTGTATACACTCCCACCTCTGTCTCCTTTCTCACACAATGCCTCCTCTTCTTCCTTCTCTGCCTTTCCAAATCCTTCCCCTTCTTCAGTTCATACCTCAAATCCTATATTATCAGATTTCTGCTTTGACCCACAGTATTCTATCTATCCTCTAAGCTTACTGTAATTACTTTGAACTGTATTTTTCTTTAATCTTAAAGTAAAACATATATATACACAAAAATGTACAAGTTGAAGTTTTGCAGCTAAGTTAATTTAAGGTGAACACACCTTGTGTAACCAGCATCCAGATCAGAAAAGGGAATATTAACATATCCTCAGAACTAAACTAAATCAAAGATCTAAACAAAATGCCTGCAGGGGCCATGCTTTGTAAATATAGTTAAATAATGACTTATCTTTGAAGAAAATTGAAATCATCGAAATGCATTATGGATATAGTTTATACAAGAAAGATGACAAGGGATTCCATTCCTCAGCTTTAAATTAAAAATGATCACAACAATAAGAAAAGCCTGGATCATATAGTCTAATGCTAAAAGACTGATTAATATGAATTTCATATTTATAATTAATATGAATTTTTATGGTCCTATTAAAATGACTTTTTAAAGTATAATTTTAAATATTTCACCAGTTTTGACCTAATAAGTAATGATAATGGTCAGCAATGGTTGCAGAAATGGAAAAAAATGTGATAAATTTGAGAAAAACTTAGAATGTAATAGTGTTAAGACTTGGTTCAAAGTTAGGGTGAAAGAGAGATAGGAAACGTGAAAAAGTTCCCATTTTTAGTTTAGACACCTGAGTGGCATAAATAACAATAGAGAACATAGAAGAAGAAAAAGTTGGTGATGGAGAACAATGATGAATTTGTGGGATAATTTGAGTTTGAGTTGTCTGTGGGACACCTGAATATAAGAATCTAGTAGATCCTTGGCTGTAGGCACTTGAAGTTTGGGAAGCTGAAAATGAAGAATTGAGAGATTTGGGGATGAGGGCTATTCTTAAAACTGTATGTGTAAAACCAACCAAGAGGCATGAAAGTTTGAAGGGTAGATTAAGGAAGAGATACCTGCAAATGAGAAAAAATGAAGTACAGTTGGTTCTGGTTATTCACTGTAGTTATAGTCTAGTAAGTCACCACTAACATTGAGTTAGAGAATCCTGAACCATTGCTCTGGTCACAACATTTTCATCAGCCGATAAATACATAACTTTGTTTTATGTGTGTTTCTATTTGAAGATACCTTATTTAATATATATATTGTTGATGCATTAGCATTGGATTCATGATCAACAGTACTATATCTCATGCCTGAAAGAACACATTTTCTGCAAAAGGCACATCAGAGTCTTCTTGCTCTTAGAACATTAGATAGCACTTCAGCACTATGCTTTGGGGTCACTTTGAACATTGAGATCACCAACAAGAAGCACAGAAATGCAAAAAATATGGCACTAAATTGACTGTGGAAAGGATACTTGTTTACAGTATGAAAACTGAAACAAGAAAGCAGAGCATTGTCTTGTAAGACCTCAGCTAGGAACATACATGTTGAGTGCCTCAAATTTTTCACCACTCTCCTTATGACCATGAAAGTGCCACAAGTATGATCTGGGGTTACAGATCAATTTTAGCAAGTAGGCAAATTTGCAAGTATGGGATCTGCCAGTAGTGAATAACAAAATGGTAGTTAGAAATAATTTAAGAAGCCATGGTGAATTTATCAGTTCTTAGAGCATGTAAAGGGAAGAAGAGAGCTTGCTGTGGATTGAGGAGCAAGTGTGCAATGAAGTGAAGTGAATAGACATTTTAAGGAATAACTCTAGACAGTTTGAAGGGAAGGGACTAGAAAACTAAGGGCATCCTAAGGCCAAAAGGAATGCGTACCTTTTTCCCAACCAGATCACTGATACAGAGATCAAGCCGATTCTGATATATGTATTTTCTACCTGATTTGGGAAAGCAACCGGAAGGTAGGCATTTTAAGGATTAAGGAATGTACCTTCTTGACCACTCTATATGCAATGTTTGCAATCAACTTTTTAAAAAATAATTCAGTCTGTATGTCGGGCAAGCAGCCCAGGAAGGATGATTCCACTGATGCCTGATAAGACAGGTATAAAAGAACACAATAGTGTTTGACTCATTATTTATTTATTTATTTATTTTGTAAATTCTGAGCCTCTTGCTCCAGCTGCAACATTAGCTGACTCAGTAAAGTGGTTTACAAATGAATATTATTCTTTGGGGTTCACAAAGTAATGTCTGCCCAAACTTAATTATAACCATAAATGTTTCTAACATTTATTTGTGCAGAAGTACAAATAAAAAGCAAATCCTGAAGATGCTGTGCCTTCTAAAACTCTGTATAAAGCTAAGAAAACTTTTTAAATTGAAAAATATGTCCTTAATCTGTTCTTTTAAGGGACCACTAAACACACTCTTTTCAATTTGTAGAATGATTGTTGAATCAACAACCACAGAGAATTTGCTACAAGAGAAGGCAGATGTTTTCAACTTTTTTTCTCACCTAATCTCTAAACTTATATTTTATGTGGGGAAAATTACAGTTTGTGAGAAAGACCCGTGTGAAACAGTTTATACAGTATTATTTATATTTTCAATCATTTCTATTACGTTGTTCAAATAAAACACTGAGGAGCCAGAATAAAAGGAGCCATTTGAAAGCAACCAAAAGAAAATGACTATGTAAACACATTTTGACAATTTAGGTCAATATCAGGTAAAATACTTTCCAGTACACAGAATCTTGACCCATGAAGCCCTCAGTATAATACATATGTCAGTGAGTAATAAGAGTGGCAAGTTCCGCTTTGAGCACAACTAAATTCTTCCCAGATTGACACCGAACTGCCCCCTCTCCCAGATAAAAACTATAAACTCTGGTCAAACTATAAAATTCAACTATCTAAATGCACTGAAGAGTGACCAAGAATATAGCTTCTAGAGAAAGTCAACACTTGACAGAAAGGAACTGCACAGGGTGAGTTTACCATTTTTTTAGCTTTTAGCTTTGGAGAATAGTACAGTTATCATCATGTGGGGAAGGCAAAACTCCAATATAAAACTTGCAGTTTTTTCTGTCTAAAAAACCAGAGGATAGAGATCTGGGCAACCATAATCATTGGAAAGTAAGGGGTATCCTGGAGAAGCCAGGGATGAAACCCCAAATATTTGTGTATAAGCCCTGCCCAAATCTTTAGCTAAGCCTTAATCATGCATGTGCAGGACAGACTCAAAATAGCCCAGGTAAGGATCAAAGAACTGAACTGACATTTTGAGTTCTCTGCAAGAGAGAGTCTGTGGTTTGAGTTCAAACAACTTAATTGTATGCTAAAACAAAAATATCAACACTCTTCAGATAAATAATGGGAACCAGAGTGTCCATACATTCCCAAGGCACAGAATATGATCCAAAATTAATCAATATATAAAGAAACAAGAAAATATGGCCCCTTCTCAAGAGAAAATACAATCAACAAAGATCAGTCCAGGTATGTCCTAGATATTGGAATTAACAAGCAATGGTTTTAAACAATAGACCAGAAAGTGTTGTAACTATGTTCAAGTATATTAAGGAAAATATGTTCACAATAAACGAAAAAGGAATTCTAAGCAAAGAAATAGAAACTATTAAAAAGAAAGCAAATGTAAACCCTAGAACTGAAAAAAAAATCTGAAATAAAATGTTTACTGAACGTGCTTAAAGAAAATTGGAATAACAGAGAAATGAGTCAGTAAACTTAAAAATGTATCAAAGGAAATTATGCAATCTGAAAAGAGAAAGAATAGATAATTCGGGCAGAGACCGGGTAGCTAATCATCACACATATTTCCCTTTTGCCCTGTGCCTGACGCTGAACAATATTTCTGAGCCCCATTGCTGTTGAGTGTAAGCATATGTCTGTGTTCTGGCTGATGGAATATAGGTGGAAGTGAGATACATGACTCTCAGTGATAGAACATATAAATATTCCATGTCTTTCTCCACACCTTCTCTTCAGCAATCTACCAGAGGAAGGCAAATACTTGGGGTGATCACAGGAGCTAGGCACTGAAGATAGCACAGCCTCCATTCCTGAATGCTGAGCAGGGCACAGCCATCTTCTTCAACCCAGACACATTAGCAAGAAATAAATTTCTATGGTATTATGGTCCTGAGTTTTTTAGGTTGGTTTTTTTCCAGCAGATATTATTACCATACTAAATCAGTAATTGCTGTTATAACCTTCAATGTCATCTTCATATAATGATTTCATACTTTGTCTTCAGTCTTCTTCCAGTCAGTCTTTATGTTAAAAATGAAATCCACTTCTGAACCATTCTTCTATTACTAATACTTTCTTCCTAGACTAATCATAAATAATAATAGTTAATAAAAAACATTTGAATAGGTTTTATGATTTAAAACTTTCTTTTGCTAAATCAACTCATTTGATATCCCTTGAGATGAACATGGCAGTTAGTTTCTCCATTTTGTAGAATGAAAAAATATTAAGAAGAAGGAAAGGAAAGGAGGGAGGGTGCCCCGCAGGGCACCAAACATCTGGTTAAGATGATGTGTTTCCTGAATTGATGGATTTTAGATGCTCAGTTTGAACTGCGCACAAGCCCAGTACTCTTGTTCTGTGACCTTCTCTACATCTTCCATCGTCTCCTGAGCAAGTGCTCTCACAAAAGTGATCCTTAGGTTTTTAGATACATGAGAATTTTTCATCCACAATGAACTTTGTTGGTGTTAGTCTGGTGAAAACCTACTCTTCCCCTATTTGCTTGTCGAATTGGGAGGGGGTGGCAGAGAGGGGTTAGAAATGTTGTTTTATTGTTTTATTTCATAGTCAGAAGAGGTATAGCCTTTCTGAGAGGGTGACAAATTCAGTTATAGTCAACCAGGACTTGACAGGTTTTTTCAGAAAACCAAACAAGGAAAGAGTATGTATGCCTGCTACCAGCTGTCACAGTATTGAACAATAAATGTTTGATGAAGCCGACCTGCAAATACACACATCTCTGTGGAAGTCAGCTTTAAGTAGCAACTAGATGACAAAATTAACAAGAAAAGGACTTGATAGAAGATATCAAAAGAAAAAGGAAATCTACCAATTCCTTTATTTGTTTAGGTATGTGTTGAAAGAGCCTCCACACAAGGTAGAATTTGAAATGCAGTTGCAGTTTTGTTAAGATAAATACACAGTTTCCATCTCAGCCCATATTGAAAATGCAGTTTGGATAATTCTCAGATTTTCCAAATTAGTGTGTCGTGAAAAAAACAGAAGCTGGTCTGCTGGAAATGTGAGGGTTTGGTCGTGCTTCTGAAGCAGCTGCTGGCTTCTTGCTGACATGACAGGTGTTGGAGAAGTAGCCAGTGAGGCACAGATGGAGGGACTCGCCCGATCCCCTACCTTACACAGGCCAGCCCAGTTTTGGTTATCCTGTCTAAAATCATTTTTTCCTGAAGCCTGAAGAGGAACAAAAAAATGTGCTTGAGCCAACAAAAAGACCTCTAGCTAAAGATTCCTATTTCATACCCTAACTTCTCCCCTCCCAAGTCAAAATCAGTAACATTTCTCACCCTTAAGGGAAAAATCTATATGATTATTTTAAGCTATAGGGTAAACCCAATTTCTCTCAGCAGCTAATGAAATTACTTCATATTAGAGAAAAATCAAGTATTTTTACAAATTTTTCAGGTAAACCAAAAAAAAAAAAAATGCTTTCTCCATCTTCACCCATCCCCTCCACAGTCTTTTTACTGTACTGTTTTTGTACTTCCATTACTAAGCCTAAGTTGCATCCTGACTTGTATTACTTTTGCATGTTTAATTGTAGGATCCCTGATGACAGGCATCTGATCTTATTTAACTTTGGTACCTCTCCAGCTCTAGGAATTGTTCAGAGCAGGTCTCAATGCGTGATGATAGAATTGACCATCAACCCAGAAATGTTTAAGAGACTCACTTGAACCAGACTGTGGACATCCCAGACTGAGTACTGCAGCCCCTACATTATTACTCTAATGATATTATTTGAGCTAGTACTTAGCAAAGCAGAAGAATAAATCCACTAGCTATGGAATAAAAACATAAAATATTACATCCCATGCTTTCCATTCAGGTGATTGAAGTAAATAGAAAACTCAGGAAGGAAATTCCACATCCATATCCCCAGATAGAGGCTTTAATAAAACATAATATACTATAATTAAACTATCTCTCAACACATTAATGAATTTTCACATGTGCACTTTCCTTGTGAACTTTCATTCTGTTTGTACATTTTTGAGCTCATCTCATGATAGCATCTAGTATTTTATGGCAAAGAGAGTGGTGTTATAAATTATGTGTTCTGTCAATCTGAAAAAGTCACAAATATTATCTATTGGGGTTTCTTGCTTCTTATCTCTGCCTCTCCAAATTTTTCCAATCCATATTGCATTAAAGAATTTTGAAGGTTTTTTAAAAAAACTGTTCTATTATTTATCTATTTCCAGAGTGTTGAATAAAGTTTAATCTTGGCAATAGAGATACAGAGATGAAAAATGTGTCTACGATGGATTCTATAAGCAAGACATGTCTGTAAAAGTAAATTACCCTTCATGCTGCATAGATGTGGGTCTCCATATATACATGAAAGGGCAATAGTTGACTGAAGTTTGATAATTTGCTATTAAAAATATGAAGAAAAGAGACATTGGAGGAAATGAATGCTTTTATATAGACAAATGTTAGGGGACAAAATTCCACAAAGAGAATGATGACAAAATGATGATCTATGGTGATCAGTGAAAAGAAACAGAAGTAAGGGTTAACCTTACAGTCACTGTTGTGTAGAAATGAAATTGTCAGTCAACCTTCTATTTCTCCTTGAGAATAGGAGAAAGGCTTGCTAAGAAATCTGACATCTATCTTCAGTGTAATGACCGAGACACAATTTAGGTATGCTTTTTGCCAATATCAGGCACAAATCTAGGTGTTCAGATAGATTGCCACAATCCCACACCTCCAAAAGAAGGAGGAAGAGCAGGAAAGAGAATAGTGGTTATGCATAAAGCCCAAATAAATTGTCAAATGCAACTATACTGATTGTGGGTATGTGTCCTTTAATCAAGAGTTCCACTGTGAAAATGGAGAAAAACTAAATTTTAGTACCAACCTTCATCTACCTCTGCTTCATGGGCATCTGCAGCTACATTAAAAATTCACACCACATTTCTGTGAACTGGATATAATGTGAACTTGCAACAAAACTCTCTTGCAAATCTTGCTGAAGCAGAGATTCAATTACATATGCAGTCCACTCCTACCCCCAGAGCTTTTCACTCAGTGAGGAAAATCCAGGCTCTTATTAATATTATCAGTGCAGTTAGACCAAAGGATCTGGCAATCCTACTTCTGGGTATGTATGCAAAGAAAATGGTATGGAAGAGATATCTGCACTCCCATGTTCATTGCAGCATTATTCACAACAGCTAAGATATGGAAACCACCTAAGTGTTCGTCAACAGGTGAATAGATAAAGAACATGTGATATATATACAATGGAATATGATCCAACCATAGAAAAGAAATCCTGCCATTTGTGACAATATGGATGGACCTAGAAGGCACTATGCTAAATGAAATAAGGGAGACAGAGAAAGATAAATACTGCATGGTATCACTTTTATGTGGAATCTTTGCAAAATAAGTCAAAACCATTAAAACTGAGTAAAAAAGTAGTTGCCAGGGGCTGGAGGGTGGGGGAAATAGGGAGAGGTTGGTAAAAAGTATAAACTTTCAGTTATGAGATGAATAAGGTCTGAGATCTAATGTATAATATGGTGACTATAGCTAATAACACTGTATTATATAACTGAAATTTGCTAAGACAATAGAATTGTCTTATGTTCTCATCAAAAAAAGTTTTTAATTGAAGTATAGTTGATTTACAATGTGTTAATTTCAGGTGTAAAACAAACATTGTGTTTGTATATTTATCTATTTGTCTCTATTCATCTGTTGATGGACATTTACATTGCTTCTATGTCTTGGCTATTGTAAATAGTGCTGCGATAAACATTGGGGTGCATGTATCTTTTCAAATTATGGTTTTCTCTGGATATATCCCCAGGAGTGGGATTGCAGGATCATATGGTACCTCCATTTTTAGTTTTTTAAGGAAACTCCATACTGTTCTCCATAGTGGCTGTAACAACTTACATTCCCACCAACAGTATAGAAGGGTTCCTTTTTCTCACACCCTCTCCAGTGCTTGTTATTTGTAGACTTTTTGATGATGGCCATTCTGACCCATGTGAGGTGATACCTCGCTGTAGTTTTGATTTGCATTTCTCTAATAATCGGCAATGTTGAGCATCTTTTCATGTGTCTATTGGCCATCTGTATGTTTTCTTTGGAGAAATGTCTGTTTAGATCTTCTGCCCATTTTTTGATTGGGTTGTTTGTTTTTTGATATTGAGCTGTATGAGCCGTTTATATATTTTGGGTATTAATCCCTTGTTGGTTGCATCATTTGCACATATTTTCTCCCATTTTGTGGGTTGGCTTTTTATTCTGTTTATGGTTTCCTTTGCTGTGCAAAAGCTTTTAGGTTTAGTTAGGTCCCATTTTAACATTTTTGTTCTTATTTCCATTATTCTAGGAGATGGAACTATAAAGATATTGCTCTGATTTATGTCAAAGAGTGTTTTTCCTCTCTTTTTCTCTAGGAGTGTTATAGTATCCTGTCTTATATTTAAGTCCATTTTGAGTTTATTTTTGTGTGTGGTGTTAGAGAATGTTCTAATTTCATTACACGTAGATGTCCAGTTTTCCCAGCACCACTTATTGAAGAGACTGTCTTTTCTCCATTGTATATTCTTGCCTCCTTTGTCATAGATTTATGGACCATAAGTTTGTGGGTTTATTTCTGGGCTTTCTGTCCTGTTCCACTGATCTATATTTCTGTTTTGTGCTAGTACCATACTGTTTTGATGACTGTAGCTTTGTAGTATAGTCTGAAGTCAGAAAGCCTGATTCCTCCAGCTCTGTTTTTCTCTCTCAATATTGCTTTGACTATTTGGGGTCTTTTGTGTTTCCATTCAAACTTTAAAAATTTTTGTTCTAGATCTGCAAAACATGCCATTGATAATTTGACAGGGATTTCACTGAATCTGTAGATTGCCTGGGGTAGTGTAGTCATTTAGACAATATCGATTCTTCCAATCCAAGAACACGGTATATCTTTCCATCTGTTTGTGTCATCTTCAACTTCTTTCATCAGTGTCTTTCAGTTTTCGGAGTACAGGTCTTTTGACTCCTTAGGTAGGTTTATTCCGAGGTATTTTATTCTTTTTGATGTGATGGTAAACAAGGTTGCTTCCTTAATTTCTCTTTCTGATGTTTTGTTGTTGTACACACAGTCCCCATCAAAGGCAAAGAGTAAGGCAGGCGTTTTATGGGCATAATGCCCCAAGTCCCCATTCCTCCCTCTGATCCCTGCCACAGCTCCTGTGGCCCCCCTACAACCTCACCATTATAACCCAATATTAAGAAAGAGACTGATAAACCTTCTTGGCCAGTGCAAAGATGTCTGAGAAAGCAGCCAGAACATAGAAAGCAGCCAGAACATGGAAAACAGGGTAGGTTTTGGAATCTGACAGGGCTACAGTTGGAAAAGTAGTTTATTTTTATAGGAAAATGCACAAGAAGGTCTAATTTTGCATGGAGTTTGCCACCTATTATCTTCAACTGCCATATACTTAACTATTTTTATGGAGAGAGAACAAGAATGAGAGTGCTGTAGCTGAATGCCTCAAAGAACATGAGAAGAGTGTTTTCATATGCCTGCTCTATTCCTATCCTTTTGAAGAAAAAAAAGGTTCAGAAAAGGTATGCACAAACAGAAGGATTGTGTATTGATGATCTAAGGCAGATGTTCCTAACATGACCCCAACATGTGACAGACACATGGATGAGATGCAGTTGGTTGGGGAAGAAGGGGTGACTATGTGGGAGTGATGCTTCTTTTTTTAAATTTTTTTTTATTGAAGTATAGTTGATTTACAATGTTGTGTTAGTTTCAGATGTACAACAGAGTGATTCAGATATACATATGTGTGTGTATATATATATTCTTTTTCAGACTCTTTTCCATTTTAGGTTATTACAAGATATTGAATATAGTTCCCTGTACTATACAATAGGTCCTTGTTGTTTATCTAGTTTATATATAGTAGTGTGTGTCTGTTAATCACAAACTCCTAATTTATCCCTTTCCACCCTTCCACTTTGGGAACCATAAGATTCTTTTCTATGTCTGTGAGTCATTTTTGTTTTGTGTATAAGTTCATTTGTATCATTTTTTAGATTCCACATACAAGTTATATCATATGATATTTGTCTTTGTCTGGCTTACTTCACTTAGTAGGATAATCTCTGGGTCTATCCATGTTGCTGCAAATGGCATTATTTCATTCTTTCTATGGCTGAGAAATATTCCATTTTATATATGTACCACATCTTCTTTATCCATTCCTCTGCTGATGGACATTTAGGTTGCTTCCATGTCTTGGCTATTGTAAATAGTGCTGCTGCGAACATAGGGGTGCATGTATCTTTCCGAATTAGAATTTTTGTCTTTTCCAGATATATGCCCAGGAGTGGGATTGCTGGATCATATGGTAAATCTATGAATGATGTTTCTAATAAGAGCTACTGTGCCAACATTTGTAAATAGTTCATTTGTTTGTTACGAGTCTGACAAAGTTCAAAGGCATTCCTAAAGTAACACTCGTCTTCCTCATATATATCTCAGCTTTCTGGAGTAAGCGTGAAAGAGGTGGACCCACAGGTAACCAGGAAGTCATTGAAAACAGCTCCCCACCCCACCCCTCCTCTGCTATACATGTAAGAACCTTTGTGAGAAGCTACCTGAAGTGTAGTGTGAGTTTTTTCCTTCTCTGAACTTTCTTTCAAAATTTTAGCATGAGAGTGTGTTTCACTTAACAACATCCCATGTGTCATGGTTGAAAAGATCTGAAGCCCTCGTATCCACAGGAAAACATATCTTCCTTGATTTTACCACATCAGTTCCCGGACTGAATGCCTTCAGATCATTCCTGAGGAGATTTTAAATGGGTTAAAAGCATAAAGCACTCAGATCAGTGCCTGATGCTATGTATGTTAGTTGTTGTGTCCTTAATAAGATCAGGCCCCAGGTTTATAAGAGACCGATAAGACTTGTTTCTTTCCAAGACTTGCCTGTGATGTGAAAGGAATACCTTTGCACTCTCTAATCTCTCTTCTAAAAGCAGTAAAAGGCAATAAACCAGAATCAGGAGGAAATTATTAACGAATGGATTGTCCTTTTATCTGTTCTCTAATTTAGTCTGACACTGATTTTGGTCTTTCCTCCATTATGACTTTCTTCTCCTCAGATCACTTGAGGTTTCTTTCACCTTTTTATTCCTTCTTCTTAATTCACTTCTACAAACGTTTGCTGGCAACCAGAAATTGCCAGAAATTGTGCTAGATAAGCTCAAACATAGAAAGACAACTTCTCGAACGTTATTCTTCCACCTTCATTTAAAAATCTTGTTCCTTTGCACTTTGTGTCATCCATCTGTAACGCCCACTTCTCTTCTTTCAAAGTCATCTGCAAAACTCATAACCACTTCCCACATTTAGTTAAGATTTGACCTCATAGTCTTCCTCTCCATTCTCAGCTCCTCTCAATACCCAGTGTGTCTTCAGTTTCCCGATGGAGAACCCACCTTTTAACAACTTAACATTGCAATTCTTCCTTGACTTCCTCAATTCCAGTGAGCTTCATCTTCACCACACCCATTCAGCCCTGCTTTAGTCCCCAACAGCCAGGACCACACCTTGGACCTTTTCAATACTGTTCTACAACAGAAATCACTGTTTCAAACATGCTACCACCCCCTTCTATCTCTCCAGCCTTCTCACTCACTCACCACAGATATTTAGACCTTACTGAGGTTTGTCATCTTCGGAGCCCTTCACTCTCTCCCATCTCTGCTCTCTCTCTGTACTTCCGTCTCTCTCCAGCCCAACCCCCACGGTCCACTGCCTCCACGATACTCTTCAAAACAGTCCAAATCCCCCAGTCTTTACATCCTCCCAATACACATGAAACAAAATACATATGAAACGAAAGTATGCTGAAAAAAAATTTTAACTCCCTCAAAAACATTACCTTCTTATGTCTTCCACCTCCTTACTTCTAATGAGAATACCTTCCCAAGATCATTACAAAGTCTTTGTTGCCAAATCCAGAGGACTCATTTCATTCTTTGTGACACTTGACTCTCGGGACTATTTTAAACTCTCAGTTACTCCCTTTCAAAGCCTGGTACACCTTTCTGAGCCCTATTCCTCCTCCTTCACCTGCTTAATTCCTACATTATCCTTGGAACTTAGCTTAAATGTCATCTCTTCCAGAAGACTTCCTTAACTCAACCCAAGTGAATTATGTGTCCATCCTATGTGTGTATGTTGAACCCTTTACTTATCCTTACAGATCATCCTGTATTGTAATTCCTGATTACTTCCTTTAAGTGAATGACTGTATATGTACAGATGGAACCATAGCACCATTCTCTCATCACATCTATACCCCAAGTGCTTTTGACCTCCTCGTGGTTATCAGGAAAATGTGGTGAAGGTTCCCACTAGAGTCATGGGACTAGATAGCAAGTCAGCTCTCAGACATCTCATAAGAAGAGGCTTTCAGAGAAGTTTTTAATAGGTCAGATCCTCTGTTTTGCAATATTGTTACCCCCATCACCATAATGACATCTTTCCAATTATGAGCAATGGGGACCATTAATTGGATGGATAACTTGGAGATGTCTGAACTCATAATACTTGTCTCGTGATCTCATCTTCTCCTATAGGTCCTTCCTGTGCATTGGTGTGAATCACCAACCAATCAACACCTGAAAGCTCCCTTCAGGGTCAAAACCATCCCAGTAACTTGGCCCCAGGAATATTCTGAGCCATCTTCTTCCACAATATCAGCTCTTAATATTCATTAAATTACATATATCTTGCATATAAATACAAGAAAAGCAAAGCATCCCAATTCTATCAAATCATAGTATATATCTATAAAATATTTAAGGCCAAAGGCAAGAGAGGTCAGCGGGTGGCATATTAACCATCATGAAGTAATTCAGGGGCCTTTTCCAGGAACAAAAAGGATAAAAGAGTGCAGTGTAAACAGTGAAATTTCAGTTCAAGATTACCACTAAAAACCCATTGGCTCTGGAGTTCTGTTCCCACCATATATTCGTATTCCATAGTAGAAGAAAGGAAGGAAGGATGAGAGGAAAGAACAAAGGTAAATGGGAATGGAAAAAACAAGAGGAAGAAGGAAGAAAGGGAATAAAATTTGGTCCTTGCTCTCAGTGAGCTCATAGTCTAATGACAAGGGAATATGTATTATGACAACTGCTAACCAAAAAATATGAGCAAGATGCTAAGAAGATCTTCATTAAGAAATTAAGGAAGCAATCAAAATAGAAAGCTATATCTGGGGTCATGAGAGCAAGCACCCACTTAGAAACACCTGGCAAAAATATTATCTCCTGCCGATGCTCACTTCTTCAGCACCCAGGAAGAGGCTGAGGAAAAGGACTTTGGAGTCAGCCACACCTGGATCACAGTTCCTTTGTCTGCTGCCTACCCATGTGATCTGGGGCAAGTGGCATCCCTGCCCTGTGTCTCCATTTCCTGTATGACACCACCTACCTCACAGGTTCACTGTGAGGGTTCTGTGAGATATGGAGAACGAAATGCTCAGCACTGTGTCTCCTGTTGTGTTTCCTTTGACATCTGTTTTAACCAAAACTCACTAGGATAAAATGGATGGGAGAAGTCCCCACATAGACTATGACTGTGGAGATTGCCCCATGCAGGTAGAAACATTACTTTGATGGTGGCTAGCTCATCGTTTCTGAAGAGACTAATGTGTGCAATCTTCCTTCAGGCTCTGGCTCCACACTTACTAAGAGGTGTGGAAGAAGATACGAGTTTGGCTGAGCATAAAGAAAATTTGAGGATGCTTCATGGCATTTAATTACTTCTGTGCATGTCAGAACTTGCATGGCCATGAGGTAGAGAAGAAGGCTAATGCTGTGGAAAATCTAGCAGATATACATTTTATTTTGTTCATCATTAAAAGATAAGGGTAGTTAAGTTTCTCTGACATTTTACAGAGTCTTGTTTTCAGTTGCGCAGAAGCAGCTGACCTCAGGAAAAAGTAGATTATAAAACTACCCACGGTATCTGAAATTCTATTGACTGAGTTTGTGAAAACAAGGACCAAAAATGGTCCTTATTAACATAAATGTCCATCGGGGAATAAATACTTTAAGCTGTTATCAGTCATTTGTACCTTAGGATTAATGAATGTCAGAGTCTGTCCTGAGAATATGTTTTGATAAGTTAGGCAGAGAAGAGGAAGCACCCGGTCACTAAATTCCTGAAAGTATGAGAACAAAATGTTACCCAAGGGAAAAGGGATTTTAACCCAGGAATCTGAGTGCAGTAAACAATTACTTCTAGCACTTCATCACTGTACCTTGCAGCAGGCCTACTTAGAGGCAACAGATGGAGTATTTTTTTTTAATTGAAGTATAGTTGATTTACAATGTTGAGTTAGTTTCTGGTGTACAGCAAAGTGATTCAGTTATACATATGCATACACATATATATATATATATGTGTGTGTCTGTGTGTTCTTTTTCATGTTCTTTTCCATTATGGTTTATTACAGGATATTGAATATAGTTCCCTGTGCTATACAGTCAGTTCTTATTGTTCATTTACTTTATGTATAGTAGTTTATGTCTGCTAATTCCAAACTCCTAATTTACCCCTTCCCCACCCCTTTCCGTCTTTGGTAGCCCTAAGTTTGTTTTCTATGTCTGTGGGTCTGTTTCTGTTTTGTATATAATTTCATTTGTATCATTTTTTAGATTCCACATATAAGTGATATCATAGGATATTTGTCTTTGTCTGACTTACTGCACTTAGTATGATAATCTCTAGGTCCATCCATGTTGTTACAAATGGCATTATTTCATTCTTTTTCATGGCTAAGTAGTATTCCATTGTATATATGTGTACTGCATCTTCTTTATCCATTCCTCTGTTGATGGACACTTAGGCTGCTTCTGTGTCTTGGCTATTGTAAGTAGTGCTGCTGTGAACATAAGCGTGTATGTATCTTTTCGAATTAGAGTTTTCTCTGGTTATATTCCCAGGAGTGGGATTGCTAGATCCTATGGCAACTTTATTTTTAGATTCTTAAGGAAACTCCATACTGTTTTCCATAGTGGCTGCACCAATTTACATTCCCACCAACAGTGTAGGAGGGCTTCCTTTTCTCCACACCCTCTACAGCATTTGTTATTTGTAGACTTTTAAGTGATGGCCATTCTGACCGGTGTGAGGTTATACCTCATTGTAGTTTTGATTTACATTTCTCTAATAGTTAGCAATGTTGAGCATCTTTTCACTTGTCTATTGACCATCTGTGTGTTTTCTTTGGAGTCGTGCCTATTTACATCTTCTGTCCATTTTTTGACTGGGTTGTGTGGGGTTTTTGTTGTTGTTGTTATTTAGTTGCATGAGCTGTTTGTATATTTTGCAAATTAAGTCCTTGTCGGTATTTTTAAACAAATGTGCTATGCATAATCTCAGTTTAAACGTGCATTATTTTGAGAATGTCGGAGGGAAGGTTCCTGAAGCATTTTGAGTCCCTGGAGAAAGAAAAGAATGTGATAGATAGATAGATTGATTGATTTTCCCATTAAAAATAGATTGTATTTTTAATGTGTTGGCAATTTAGTGACTAATCTTTTGCTCAGTATTAATACTCAGATTGTTTATTCATTTAGATTTCAAACTTTACAATGAAAATCTCAGCAATATTCTGCTAATGTTTATCTGAGCTTAAGCCTCATCACACTACGAAATAAACTTATTGCCAAATGAAAAACAAAACATTTCTGAAATTTAGATTTTGTTTGTTACCTTACTACTACATATCTATATCGTATAACTCTTTATATATAAGCCTGAATATGTTTCAATGCAGAGTTCTTCTCCTAATATGCTCAAGTGGTACCCACACAAAGCAGCATGTTTGGTGGGAAGGAAGACAAATTTAAAGTCGAACATTTTGGATGACTCCTCTCCCAACTCTGGAGCAGACTTAATGTATCTATCTGTGCTTTGCTTTTCTCTCTATGAAACTAAGATAATAGTAATGCCTACCCACGGGCACTGTGAGGTCTTGTGCTATAAGTGTTTGCTGAGACAATGCATGTGTCTGCTTTGTAGACTCAAATCCGCTATATTTTTAGTTTTATGAATGTTTTCTATATTATGTACAGACACAGATAAAAAGCATAGGTCTTTATGTACAGGTGTAAAGCTTGGTCTCTAAATCCTACATGTAAAAAAAAAATCAACTCTACATGTATAAAACATGTCACAAAATTCCCTATGTTCCTATTTAAAAGATGGTCATTAAATACTTCCCTGGGTACATATATAAAATATTCATAAAACCAAAAGTAAGATCAAAGAAATGATTGCTTCAGCCCTCAGTTCCTCAAATAAAATATCAGGCTTCAGCTCCCTGGCACATCGAGCTTATCACTGGCCGAGTCATTATGATAAGATCCCTAAAGCCTTATACACATACGTGTGTAAGTGCATGTCCAGTGACATATGTCAGAGTTCAAATGCCAGCTCTTCAGAGGGGACTCTCCTATTTTCTTTCTAAAGAACCATTATCTCACTAACCACTCTCTGTGCTAAATCTATTTTATTGCTTTTAGCCCCTATTACAAACTGAAATTTGTTTATCTTTTCCTTGTGCGTTATGAGCCCATATCATCTCCCCTATTCCTGTCCCCACACTACACGAAACATGAGTGTAAATTCATAAAGAATAGGGTATGTGTTTGTTCACTGTTATATTTACAACACCTAGAATAGTGCGTGGAATCATGTTTAATAAAGAGACATCAATTAAATGAACATTGAACAGTTGTCCATGTAAAAAATATACTCTCTGCATGTAATGTGAGTTACAAGTTTATCTCAGTCAGATCTGTTCCTTTATCTTGACCAGATCTGGTGACATCATGTGCTGTGTCTTTCTTCTAGAACTTTGAAAGTACTGGATCAGTGGCTCTACCTCTGACCCTGATTTCTCCCTGATGATCCAGGTATTGGGTCTTGAAGTGTAGAGGCCATTTCCCCAGAGCCATGGAAATACAAGCTAACGGAGTGTGAACTGCCAAAACTCTCCTTCCAGCTCAGTCAGAACATTGTCAATGACAGTAATGTTGACAGTTTTCACTTCAGAAAATACAGGGATAATGTGATTTCAGTTGTTCATCTCCTCAGGTTGATGGGTGGAAACCTGAGCACTCTTTTTAGACACTTGGTGAGGAATCTATAGTCGTCCATTTTTTCCTCCTTCTGACAAAGCTGCCATCACACTGTCGCATCTTAAGAATCTTCCAGGACAGAAAGAGCAGACAAGAGTTGTTAGCTTATTTCTAAACTGGCTTCAGTGTATGCAAGTATCAAGAATTTATCTTCAATTACTTATACCCACTCCTATCATTCCTTCAGTCTTGTGGTTATGAAAGCACCTTTCTTTGTTCCTTTATGTATATGGTTTTTATCACTGTTTAAAGTAAGGTTTGGCAGTCTTGTCAAAACAGGATACCTGGTTTCACTATTTTTTGGGGAATACCAAAACCCTTAAGGTATTATTAGTGGTTTGTTGACCAAACACTAACTCACCCCCAAATAACTTAAGACAAAATATAAAAGGTTATCTGTAAATAGTAGATTCCTCTTCCTTTGCAAGGTGAGGAGATAAGGGTGAAGATAAGGAGTGGGTATATATGTCATATGAACAAGAATAGAGATACTGTGTTGGCCCATAAGGATAGTATTGCAGGTGTAAGTCTAATAAATTATTAGGAGAAATCTCTCTAGTGTCAGAAAGCTGGACTTGGTGCCAATGACTTTCAGACCATCTTTGATGCAAGCTTCCTATATACTAATCCCTGGGTTATAAAAAAACGTTGGCACATACGATGGTTAATTTTATGTGTCAACTTGACAGGGCCACAGGATGCCCAGATATTTGGTTAAACATTATTCTAGGTGTGTCTGTGAGGTGTTTCTGAATGAGTTTATCATTTGAATCTGTAGACTGAGTGAAACAGATTGCCATTCCCAATGTGGGTGGCCATCATCCCACCTGGTGAGTGCTGAATAAAACAAAAAGGCAGAGAAAGGGAGAAGTTTTTCTCTGACTAACTTTGAACTGAGCCATTAGAACTCTCCTGCATTCAGACTGGAACTTAACACCATTAGCTGTCCTGGTTCTCAGGCCTTCAGTCTTGGATTAGAACTAAACCACTGGTTCTCCTAGGTTGTCAGCTTGTAGATAGCAGATCATGGGACTTCTCAGTTTCCATAATCACATGAGCCAATTTCTTATAATAAATGTATCTATCTACCTATCTTTCCATTCATCCATCCATTGAGAGAGAGCGAGATCTTTTGATTCTGTTTCTCTGGAGAACCTTGACGAATACAGTGTATGTATAATGTCCTTAAAATACCTGCAGGCTAAACACAATTACACTCACAACTATGTATCTTTGAAAGAGTTTCTTGTAGCCAAGAACACAGTCTTTGAATCCAATATTTAAATAGCTGATTAAAGATGGTTATTTTAGCTTTCTCCTCTTCAAAACTATCCAACAGCAACAAGAGATTAGAGAAACAAAAACTCAGATTCATCCTTGCCAAATTTTGGAGACATCTATACCCCCAAATCACAAATTCAAGGCAGGGCTAATGAATAAACTGAGGTTCAAGAGGGTACTACAGGAAGAGGATGGCTATGTTTTCAGATCCCAGAGACAACCTCAAGAAACAGAGCTCCAAAATTATTGGCCTAAACAAAGAGGTGAAACCAAAAGTCCCCTGTCTGGAACAATGAGGTGACAATAATTTTCCTGGAGCAAAATTAACACTAAGTCTCAAGAAACACACTGGGCAGTCATATTTGCAGGACACATTCTGTTGTGAGACTAGAGGAGAAGAAAAATTTGGCATTGTGAGTAGTTCTGCAGTGTCAAACACGGTTGGGAAAAGTAAAGGCTAAAAGAAATTGTTTATTCTCACAATACCCCACTTCTTTAAATGGTTTTCCTGTGACCTAGAACGTATTTTTATTCTTCCCACCACATGAACCTCCAGTAAATACACCTGATTCAAAAATAAGTAATACCAAAAATGAGCAAGCATAAGAATTATACAAATACACTGTGAGGATAAAATGAAGACAGTAATGGGAAAAACAAATAGCAAATGAATAAAACACACTAGAGACACTGCTGTGAATATATGACAATTTTGACTGAACAGATCAATAGGAAATTTTTTAAAACTGTATACAACATGAGAACATAAATAATATATACTAAAAATTAGAGAAGATATGGCTAGGTAGGAAAAAAAAATAAAACATGGACAGGCAGAGCCCAAGAAATAGGAAAACCAAATAATCACATAAGAGAAAGCTAACTTCAAAGGAATATAAATGAGAATAGACATTTCTGAAAACACACTAAGAAATATGGGGTCAAAGATCTGAAAAAAGGCAAATGAAATGATATAGAAATGAACAAAAAATTAAAAGAAACTGTACACTGCCAGGGGCCTGGGTTTGATCCCTGGTCAGGGGTCGAACTGCAAGCTGCGTGGCACAGTCATGAATAAATAAATAAATAAATAAAGGAAACTGTAGAGAAACTTACAGGTATGGAACTATCTAAAAGCTGTTATTATGCCTATACCAATTTAAATTTCATATGTGTTAAATATTTATAGTGAAAAAAAATTTTAATTTCTAGAAATAAACATGGAAAATTATTTTAAATACTATTAAAGTGAGCAGCATTTTTACGTATACACAAAATTCTCAACCTGTAAAAGAAAAAAATGATAAATTTCACTATATAAAATGCAGACGTTTCTGTATGGCAAAATATTCTTTAAGACTTCAAAGAAAATAGCAAATATCATTAAAAAGTCAGAAATTAAAAAATGAAAATGTGAGAAAAATATTTTGACTCATATCACAAGTGTCTAATGTCCTTAATATGTAAAGAATACCTGCAAATCAATAAGACTAACGATCCAATAGAAACATGGGAAAAGGATATAAAAGGACAGATCACCAAAAAAGAAATAGAAGTTAGTCAAAGATATGAAACAATGCTTAACCACACTCATAAACAGAGAAATATCAATAAGCAATTTTTCAGTATGGTCAAATATCAAACAATTTGGTAAAACTCTATGCTGATAAGAGCATGTGGAACAGAATTCTCCAAACATCAAAGCTTGATACAATCTCTGTGAAGAGCAGTTTGTCAAGATCTATCAGAATTTAAAATCAAATATCCTTAATCCCAGCAAATACACATCTGGGTATTTCTCTTACTAAAATACTGTCACGTGGATAAGATAATGTATTTGTAAGGTTATTGGAGAACTGTTTGCAATGTCAACAAGATTATAAATAACTAGAGGTGTATCTATAGGGGATTAGTTAAATAAATTATGGTATTCTTTACAATGAAATATACAGCTTTAAAAAGAATGAGGTAGCTCTATACATACATTAAAATAGTCTACAAGATAAAGTCTTAAGTGAAAAACGATGTGAAATACACTTTAATGTTGTAATTTATGAGTATATATTTGTACATAAAATGTCTTTGAATGACTACACTAAGAATAAATAAAGATATTTATTTCTGGGAACAAAGGTGGCCAGAGGACAGGAGTAAGAGGTATACTTACTTTTCAGTGCCTTTTGAACTGTGTTTAATGGTTAGGAGTCTCTTCAAAAACTGTTCAAAAAACTATTCAAAACAATTGGATAATTTAAAATAAAATTAATTCAGGGCTTCCCTGGGGGTGCAGTGGTTAAGAATCAGCCTGCCAATGCAGGGGACAGAGGTTCGAGCCCCAGTCCGGGAAGGTCCCACATGCTGCGGAGCAACTAAGCCCGTGAGCCACAACTACTGAGGCCACATGCCACAGCTAGTGAAGCCCACGTGCCTAGGGCCCATGCTCCACAACAAGAGAAGCCACCATAATGAGAACACCATGCACCACAGTGAAGATCCAACACAGGCAAAAATAAAAAAAAATAAATAAAATTTATAAAATAAAATTAAATTAATTCAAAAAATAAAATATACAAAATATAAAATACAAAGTACACAAAATCTAAATGCTCTTGCTTTTAGTTTAATTATACTACAGAACTTTAAGGGGAACTTTTTTTTTCTTTATTAGAGTATAATTGCTTTACAATGTTGTGTTAGTTTCTGCTGTATAACAAAGTGAATCAGCTATATGCATAATATATCCCCATATCCCCTCCCTCTTGCATCTGCCTCCCACCCTCCTTATCCCACCTCTCTAGGTGGTCGCAAAGCACCAAGCTGATCTCCCTGTGCTATACAGCTGCTTCCCACCAGCTATCCATTTTACATTTGGTAGCGTGTATATGACAGTGTTACTCTCTCACTTCATCCCATCTTACACTTCCCCCTCCCCATGTCCTCAAGTCCATTCTCTACGTCTGTGTCTTTATTCCTGTCCTGCCCCTAGGTTTTTCAGAACCTTTTTTTTTTTTTTTTTTGGTTTCCATATATATGTGCTAGCATATGGTATTTGTTTTTCTCTTTCTGACTTACTTCACTCTGTATGACAGACTCTAGGTCCATCCACCTCACCACAAATAACTCAGTTTCTTTTCCTTTCATGGCTGAGTAATATTCCATTACATATATGTGCCACATCTTCTTTATCCATTCATCTGTCAGTGGACACTTAGGTTGCTTCCATGTCCTGGCTATTGTAAATAGTGCTGCAATGAACATTGTGGTACGTGTCTCTTTTTGAATTATGGTTTTCTCAGGGTATATGCCCAGTAGTGGGATTGCTGGGTCATATGGTAGTTCTGTTTTTAGTTTTTTAAGGAACCTCCATACTGTTCTCCATAGTGGCTATATCAATTTACATTCCCACCAACAGTGCAAGAGGGTTCCCTTTTCTCCACACCCTCTCCAGCATTTATTGTTTGTAGGTTTTTTGATGATGTTTATTCTGACTGGTGTGAGGTGATACCTCATTGTACTTATGATTTGCATTTCTCTAATGATTAGTGAAATCATTCATTTTCATGTGTTTGTTGGCAATCTGTATATCTTCTTTGGAGAAATGTCTATTTAGGTCTTCTGCCCATTTTTGGATTGGGTTGTTTGGTTTTTTGATATTGAGCTGCATGAGCTGCTTGTATATTTTGGAGATTAATCCTTTGTCAATTGCTTCATTTGCAAATATTTTCTCCCATTCTGAGGGTTGTCTTTTCATCTTGTTTATGGTTTCCTTTGCTGTGCAAAAGCTTTGAAGTTTCATTAGGTCCCATTTGTTTATTTTTGGTTTTATTTCCATTTCTTTAGGAGGTGGGTCAAAAAGGATCTTGCTGTGATTTATGTCATGGAGTGTTCTGCCTATGTTTTCCTCTAAGAGTTTTATAGTATCTGGCCTTATATTCAGGTCTTTAATCCATTTTTAGTTTATTTTTGTGTATGGTGTTAGGGAGTCTTCTAATTTCATTCATTCACATGTAGCTGTCCAGTTTTCCCAACTCCACTTATTAAAGAGGCTGTCTTTTCTCCATTGTATACTCTTGCCTCCTTTATCAAAGATAAGGTGACCATATGTGCATGGGTTTATCTCTGGGCTTTCTATCCTGTTCCATTGATCTATATTTCTGTTTTTGTGCCAGTACCGTACTGTCTTGATTACTGTAGCTTGGTAGTATAATCTGAAGTCAGGGAGCCTGATTCCTCCAGCTCCGTTTTTCTTTCTCAAGATTGCTTTGGCTATTTGAGGTCTTTTGTGTTTCCATACAAATTGTGAAAGTTTTTGTTCTAGTTCTGTGAAAAATGCCATTGGTAATTTAATAGGGATTGCCTTGAATCTGTAGATTGCTTTGGGTAGTATAGTTACCTTCACAATGTTGATTCTTCCAATCCAAGAACATAGTATATCTCTCCATCTGTTTGTATCATCTTTAATTTCTTGCATCAGTGTCTTATAGTTTTCTGCATACAGGTCTTTTGTTTCCTTAGGTAGGTTTATTCCTAGGTATTTTATTTGTTTTGTTGCATAGTAAATGGGAGTGTTTTCCTTAATTTCTCTTTCAGATTTTCATCATTAGTGTATAGGAATGCAACAGATTTCCTTGCATTAATTTTGCATCCTGCTACTTTATCAAATTCATTGATTAGCTCTAGTAGTTTTCTGGTAGCATCTTTAGGATTCTCTATGTAGAGTATCATATCATCTGCAAACAGTGACAGCTTTACTTCTTCTTTTCCGATTTGGATTCCTTTTATTTCTTTTTCTTCTCTGATTGCTGTGGCTAAAACTTCTAAAACTATGTTGAATAATAGTGGTGAGAGTGGGCAACCTTGTGTTGTTCCTGATCTTAGGGGAAATGCTTTCAGTTTTTCACCATTGAGAACGATGTTCACTGTGGGTTTGTCATATATGGTCTTTATTATGTTGAGATAGGTTCCCTCTATGCCTACTTTCTGGAGAGTTTTTATCATAAATGGGTGTTGAATTTTGTCGAAAACTTTTTCTGCATCTATTGAGAAGATCATATGGTTTTTCTCCTTCAATTTGTTAATATGGTGTATCACATTGATTGATTTGCATATTTTGAAGAAACCTTGCATTCCTGGGATAAACCCCACTTGATCATAGTGTATTATCCTTTTCATGTGCTGTTGGATTCTGTTTGCTAGTATTTTGTTGAGGATTTTTGCATCTATGTTCATCAGAGATATTGGCCTGTAGTTTTCTTTTTTTGTGACATCTTTGTCTGGTTTTGGTATCAGGGTGAAGGTGGCCTCATAGAATGAGTTTGGGAGTGTTCCTCCCTCTGCTATATTTTGGAAGAGTTTGAGAAGGATAGGTATTAGCTCTTCTCTAAATGTTTGATAGAATTCACCTGTGAAGCCATCTGGTCCTGGGATTTTGTTTGTTGGAAGATTTTTAATCACAGTCTCAATTTCAGTGCTTGTGATTGGTCTGTTCATATTTTCTATTTCTTCCTGGTTCAGTCTCTGAAGGTTGTGCTTTTCTAAGAAATTGTCCATTTCTTCCAGGTTGTCCATTTTATTGGCATATAGTTGCTGTGGTACTCTTTCATGATCCTTTGCATTTCTGCAGTGTCCGTTGTTACTTCTCCCTTTTCATTTCTAATTATATTGATTTGAGTCTTCTCCCTTTTTTTCTTGATGAGTCTCACTAATGGTTTATCAATTTTGTTTATCTTCTCAAAGAACCAGCTTTTAGTTTTACTGATCTTTGCAATTCTTTTCTTCATTTCTTTTTCATTTATTTCTGATCTGATCTTTATGATTTCTTTCCTTCTGCTAACTTTGGGGGTTTTTTTGTTCTTCTTTCTCTAATTGCTTTAGGTGTAAGGTTAGGTTGTTTATTTGAGATGTTTCTTGTTTCTTGCGGTAGGATTGTATTGCTATAAACTTCCCTCTTAGAACTGCTTTTGCTTCATCCCATAGGTTTTGTGTGGTCATGTTTTCATTGTCATTTGTTTCTAGGTGTTTTTTGATTTCTTCCATGATCTCTTGGTTATTAAGTAGTGTACTGTTCAGCCTCCATGTGTTTGTATTTTTTACAGTCTTTCTTTTTGCTGTAATTGATATCTAGTCTCATAGCGTTGTGGTCAGAAAAGATACTTGATACGATTTCAATTTTCTTAAATTTACCAAGGCTTGATTTGTGACCCAAGGTATGGTCTATCCTGAAGATTGTTCCATGAGCACTTGAGAAGAAAGAGTATTCTGTTGTTTTTGGATGGAATGTCCTATAAATATCAGTTAATTCCATCTTGTTTAATGTGTCATTTAAAACTTGTGTTTCCTTATTTATTTTCATTTTGGATGATCTGTCCACTGGTGAAAGTAGGGTGTTAAAATCCCCTACTATGATTGTGTTACTGTCGATTTCCCCTTTTAGGGTTGTTAGCATTTGCCTTATGTATTGAGGTGCTCCTATTTTGGGTGCATAAATATTTACAATTGTTATATCTTCTTGGATTGATCCCTTGATCATTATGTAGTGTCCTTCTTTGTCTCTTGTAATAGTCTTTATTTTAAAGTCTATTTTGTCTGACATGAGAATTGCTACTCCAGCTTTCTTTTGATTTCCATTTGCATGGAATATCTTTTTCCATCCCCTCACTTTCAGTCTGTGTGTGTCCCTAGGTCTGAATGGGTCTCTTGTAGACAGCATATATATGGGGCTTGTTTTTGTATCCATTCAGCCAGTCTATGCCTTTTGGTTGGAGCATTTAATCCATTTACATTTAAGGTAATTATCAATATGTATGTTCCTATTACCATTTTCTTAATTGTTTTGGGTTTGTTTTTGTAGGTCTTTTCCTTCTCTTGTGTTTCTTGGCTAGAGAAGTTTAGCATTTGTTGTAAAGCTGGTTTGGTGGTACTGAATTCTCTTAGCTTTTGCCTGTCTTTAAAGGTTTTAATTTCTCCATCGAATCTGAATGAGATCCTTGCTGGGTAGAGTAATCTTGGTTGTAGGCTTTTCCCTTCCATCACTTTAAATATGTCCTGCCACTGCCTTCTGGCTTGCAGAGTTTCTGCTGAAAAATCAGCTGTTAACCTTATGGGGATTCCCTTGTATGTTATTTGTTGCTTTTCCCTCACTGTTTTAAATATTTTTCTTTATTTAATTTTTGACATTTTGATTCATATGTGTCTCGGCATGTTTCTCTTTGGGTTTATCCTGTATGGTACTCTCTGTGCTTCCTGGACTTGATTGACTATTTCCTTTTCCATGTTAGAGAAGTTTTCAACTATAATCTTTTCAAATATTTTCTCAGACCCTTTTCTTTTTCTCTTCTTCTTCTGGGACCCTTTAATTCAAATGTTGGTGTGTTTAATGTTTTCCCAGAGCTCCCTGAGACTGTCCTCTATTCTTTGCATTCTTTTCTCTTTATTCTGCTCCCTAGCATTTATTTCCACCATTTTATCTTCCAGCTCACTTATCTGTTCTTCTGCCTCAGTTATTCTGCTATTTATTCTTTCTAGAGAGTTTTTAATTTCAGTAATTGTGTTGTTCATCACTGTTTGTTTGCTCTTTAGTTCTTCTAGATCCTTGTTAAATGTTTCTTCTTTTTTCTCCATTCTGTTTCCAAGATTTTGGATCATCTTTACTATCATTACTCTGAATTCTTTTTCAGGAAGGTTGCCTATTTCATCTTCATTTATTTGGTCTTGTAGGTTTTTACCTTGCTCCTTCATCTGTAACATATTTTTTGTCTTTTTTTTTTTTAATGGGTGGTGCTGTATTCCTGTCTTACTTGTTGTTTGGCCTGAGATGTCCAGCACTGGAGTTTGCAGGCAGTTGGATAGAGCCGTGTCTTCTTGCTGAGATGAGGACCTCTGGGAGGCCTCACTCTGATTGAAATTCCCTGGAGTCTGTTAGTCCAGCAGTTTGGACTCGGAGCTCCCACCACAGGAACTCGGGCCCAACCTCCAGCCTGGGAACCAAGATCCCGCAAGCTGGCCCAAAGTGGCCATCCCTGGTTTCACATCAAAATTATCTCAGGCACAAACCTCCTTGTTTTTCCATTTTGTCCTTATTTCTTGAAACAACTGGTCCACGGTCCCCAGGAGGGTTGCAGCTTTACTGGTGGGGCCCCTTCAGAGCTGGCAGCGCAGTGAGGCCACCCTTCCCTGGGGCTCCAGGACAGCTCAGTGATGGCAGAGGGGAGGGACCCCGAGCCAGGTGTTCAAGGGGAACATTTTTAAAAGCTTGAAATATTGCTCTGAATTAGGTCAGTGTCGTGGGTTTCCCAAAGCAGTGTACTGAGAGAAAAGAAAACAAGACATGGTCTTCAGATGACAAACATTCAGGGACAAAGCTCTGCTGGAACTGTGGAGTGGAGTACTGTTAGAAATGGTTTTGAATGTTTGCTCTTGAAATTTTGGAAAGTAGGAGAAAAAAACTGGTCTTGCAGTAGATACTTCAAGAGCCACTTTTTAAATTTATCAGATTTGTGGTCTCATACCTCCCAAAGATGTTAAATGAATTACACCTACACTTTTTTTAAAAGTTTTTCACAAAGAACTCTTCCCTCTACATTTCTTTAGTTAGTTACGAGTTAATAAAGGTAGGCAGTATGGTCTCCTTGCAAAGAACCCCAATGGCTTGTCTTTATTTCTCCTTCAACCTATATACTCACCTTTGACAGATTCCCAAAAGAATCCGCATTTAGAATGGTAAGTTGAGCCCTCTTTGGGAGTCTCACCAAAGAAAAAGAAACAAAAATACCTTCACTAAGGAAAACATAGCAACAACCTGTAATTGCTTTTGTCTGCCTTCATCATGCTCACATTCTGAAGCAAGACAGAATGTTCGACACTGTTTAGTCTAGTTTGGGAAAGAAATGACTATAATATAACAATTATAATATAAATTGTTTTAAACAAATACCAGGCTATCAAATTTTGTGGAATGGATGAAGAATGTTTATCATCTACACTTTGCTCTCTTATCTATTGTGATATATCATAGTTCTTTCGGCTGAATAATCTGTCAGCATTGAGGGGAATATCCTCTTTGTTATATTTATAAATTTAGGAAAATAGATCTATCCATAAAGTGAATATTGAAGCTATTTCTTGGAGAGGAATAATGTGATTGCTATTGCAAACTACCTGTTGAGGAAATAAGCTTAAGAATATTAAGTTGTAAGTATTAAGAATCAGTAGTTCTACACCTCCATCCTACAGCATTTCAGTAAAGATGACCAGAAAAGCTTACAGTTGTAAACAAATCTCCCAAAGGTTAAACAATCTCAAGGGATCGAGAGACATGATAATGTACTACCCACTTGATAATGGAGGATGTCATAACTTATTCCAACAGCTAATTTTCTCCCACAATATTTCTTGCTTGGCCAAATAGAACGTTAATATCCTTCAAATGTTGGTCCTGTCTCATATGAATTCAAATTTTAAAATATGTAGTGAGGACTCACTTGCATTACCCACACACACATATTTGCAAACAGCCTTCCAGTTTCAAACTCAAAATGTAAGCAGGCTTTTTTATTTTTAACATCTTTATTGGAGTGTAATTGCTTTACATTGTTGTGTTAGTTGCTGCTGTATAACAAATTGAATCAGCTATATGTATACATGTATCCCCATATGCCCTCCCTCTTGCACCTCCCTCCCACCCTCCCTATCCCACCCCTCTAGGTAGTCACAAAGCACCAAGCTGATCTCCCCGGATGAAGCAGCTGCTTCCCACTAGCTATCTATTTTACGTTTGGTAGTGTATATATATCAATGCCCCTCTCTCTCTTCGTCCCAGCTTCCCCTTCCCCCTCCCTGTGTCCTCAAGTCCATTCTCTACGTCTGCATCTTTATTCTTGTCCTAAGCAGGCAGTTCTTAGGATACTACCTGGGAAGGCCTATGGTGCATGGAGAAACATGGGCTGGCTTTCTCCCCTCCTGCCATCACGAATCACAATGTAAACTCATTTTAAGATTAGCTCCTGCCGGGCTTCCCTGGTGGCACAGTGGTTAAGAATCCGCCTGCCAGTGCAGGGGACAAGGGTTCGAGCCCTGGTGCGGGAAAATCCCACATGCCGCGGAGCAACTAAACCTGTGCGCCACAACTACTGAAGCCTGCACGTCTAGAGCCTGCGTTCCACAGCTAGAGAAGCCACGGCAATGAGAAGCCCACGCACCTCAATGAAGAGTAGCCCCTGCTCTCTGCAACTAGAGAAAGCCCGTGGGCAGCATCAAAGACCCAATGCAGCCCAAAATAAATAAATTAAATAAATAAAAGGAGGACTTGTATCCTTCTTAAAAAAAAAAAAAAAAAAAAAGATTAGCTCCTGCCAACTGTAGTTAGGAGAGTAAATCCACCAGAAAAAAAAAAAAAAAGATGTTCAGCAAACCCTCTGTAGTCCAGGGGTTAGGCTGTGGCATTCAAGAAAATAGGCACCAAAATGGCTACAAGGTAAAGAGCTCATGGCACACGAGCTCAACAAAACCAGGTCTCAGTAATAATGATCTCTCCCATGGAAATCTAAAGACTTGTTTGTGTATGACTTACTTCCTTGCCATCTTCTGGCAAACCACTGAGTGGTTAAGTCTTCCTTTCTATGGGCATTCAGTAATTTAATGTACAAACAGAATTTATATTTCAAGGTACATGTTTCATGAAGAAGGAAGAATGACAGTGACATTATTTGTTGAAACCTGCTATGTACACTGACATTTTGCACATGTGAATGTGTGATCTCATTACAGTCATCACAAAAAACATAAGTGATAGAGGTTGTATTAATTTCCTACTGCTGCTGTAAAAAAGTACAAACTTAGTGGCTGAAAACAGCAAACATTTATTCTCTTTCAGTTGTGGAGGCCTGAAGTCTAAAATGAGTTTTACAGGGCTAAAAATCAAGGTGTTAGCAGGGCTGGTTTCTTCTGGGGGATCCAGTGAAGAATCTGTTCCTTGTCTCTTCCAGCTTCTGACGGTTTCTGGCACTCCTTGGCTTGTGGCTGCATCACTTGAATCCCATTGAACTTTCCTCTTCTGTAGTCAAATATCTCCCCCTGCCTCTGTCTTATAAGGATACATGTGATTACATTTAGGGCCCACAAAGAGTTTTCCCATCTCAAGATCCTTAACCTGATCATATCTGCAAAGTCCCTTTTGCTATATAAGGTGGCATAGTCATAGTTCTGGGATTGGGACATGGACACCTTGAGAGGGCATTATTCAGCCTACCACAGGCAGTATTATTTCCATTTTATAGTTGAGGAAACTAAAAGTCAGAAATGATAACTTAGGGTATAAGAGGAGGGGAGGGATAAATTGGGAGATTGGGATTGACATATACACACTACCATATATAAAATAGACAACTAATAAGAACCTGCTGTATAGCACAGGGAACTCTACTCAGTACTCTGTAATGGTCTATATGGGAAAAGAAACTAAAAAACAAAAAAGAGTAGATGTATATATATGTAGAACTGACTCACTTTGCTGTACACCTGAAACTAACACAACATTGTAAATCAACTATACGCCAATAAAAATTTTTAAAGGAAAGAAACAATAACCTGCTTGCCCGCTCTCATGGGACTGTTACAGCCCTAGTTCAAAGCCCTTGCTGATTCCCCTACACCCGGCAAAAGATTTTGTATTTGAGAATTATTTCAAATTTTTAAAAATTTATATTAAAACCAAAAAAAATGTTTTTAAACTGAAAATGTAACTTAAGCTCTTTGTTTAGGACTGATAAACTGATGTGCTCCAAAAAGACATGAAATAAAGTTCATGCGATGTAAAACTGTCACCCAGTCCCATAAGCTAGAAAGGGGTGACATCCCACCCCTTTCCACAAAGACTAACACTCCAGGTTTATTTATGGAAATGTTTACGTGTGTGAATGTAAAGTTATTGACGACAGGTAATTGGTAGTTAATTCCTTTTAAAGCCACATAGAGTTGTTTTGGAGCTCCAAGAGCTGCTCCAGAGGCCAGAGAATAGGGAGGAGGGGTAGAGCCAGTGGTAAGGAGGAAGCTAAGCCAGCTAAGCTCTAGGCCTGTCAGCCGGAGCTCCACTTCTTTGTCTTTCATATTTAGAAGTTCTGAGTGAAAATTCATCTGGGAGTAATTTTTCTGCTGCTAAAATTAATTTGAAGATCATTAGTCTTAACCTTTAAGAGCTTTTGTGATTCCTTATGTGTCTTTTACACATCTAATACATTAGTGTGTGAGTGTGTGTGTGTGAGAGAGAGAGAGATTGAGAGAGGGAGAGAGGAGGAGAAGAAGAGAGATAAGAGAACCTGAATCTCTACATGGAAGATTCCTCCGTCATTTTTGCCATCTCCAAAACATTCTCCCATCCCTCCAGGCAATTCGGCCAGATCACAGTCTTTATGGGATGTGAACCTGGTCAGAGTGAATGGAACAGGTGTGCTCCACACAACGCGTTCAGCCACCCTTGCCAGCCAGGAGGGTCTCTTTAGTAAACCACTTCTTCAAGTGCGCTAGTCTATCATCACAGCAATAGACACTTAAAGCCCTCTCACTGTCAGCCATTGCCTCCTTCTCAGTGAACCACATATGCGGGCACTTCAGTTGTGTCTACAAACACAGGCTAGTAGGGGGAGAAACAAAGTGAAAAGCACTGTTTATTTTGTAAACAACCGCTCTGATACTATATATTCTTCTAAATTTAATTATTTGCAAAATAACATGGTTGAAAACAGTTGTTTTTTTTTTTAACACCTTCAAACCAGTCTTTGTTGATACATTCTTGTACATTTATGAGCAGCATATAAGGACTTCTCCAAAGTCATGTGGTTCCTAGTGTAATCAGCTCATAACCTCAGCTCACACAGGAGAGGACAGAAGTCACTCCTCCATGTGAGTTCCTGTCCTGGTAAGAGCTTGTAGTAGACTCTAGAAATTACATTAATGCTTGAGTACCACTGGAACACTTTAGCACTTGGTACCATCAAGCAGGCTCCTAGGATCACTTGAGAGCTTTAAAGCAACTTCAGAAGTATCAACTTCAACCAAGCTATACAGGAGATCAAGCTGGCTTTTTTAGATTAACTCATTCATTTCTTCCTTCCTTCACTTACTTATTTCCCCCTTTACATACAACTCTTTCATTTCAGTAAAAGGATAAAACCTCTGGGGTTTTTTGTTTTTTTTTTAAAGCCTCTGGTTTTAATGCAACATCCCATCTTTGTAAAAATGAAGTGAGTTGCATTGCCTCCCTTAAGAATTATTTTGTGGACCCTGCCCATTTCATATACACTTCTTCCCCAGTACCCATTGAAAGTTAGAAAAGATGACTTAAATCAAAAAGAAAAGATATAACTTCAGTGGCGATATCTCAAGAAAATAAAATTGATTAAAGTGCAACTTTCAAATGATGTGTGTTTTTATCATTGGTAAAACATTTAGAAAACATGGTTTAAAACATGTATAAGAGTTTATGGTAGGCATGTAAATACCATCACCTTGTGAGTTTAATTTTCAGAATAAAAGCTCCAGTGAGTAGCAGTTTTATGAGTCCTAACACAGAGTACAGGATGTCACTGTGGCGGCAGAAGGAGGGACAGTCAGCTATGCTGACAGGGCACCATAGATATATACAGAGGACATAATCAGCTGTCATTGGGAAAGGCTTTGACGTAAGTGGCTTAACAGGCATTATGAATATTGCCTCTGGCAGTAAACAGTCAGCACAGGGGAGACCTGTAAAGAAAAGTGAGGACACCAAAGTGGGGGGCAGGTAATTGCCTCAAAGAAAAGCTCACCTTCTTAAGATCAATTCCCTAATACATGTGGCTTTAGAAGGAAAAACTCCTCTCTGCTTGTTGGCTAGGCTGGCTCACAATTATTTCTTGCATCTTTCTCTACCTAACTTTATTTAGTCCATCATTTCCCATTTTGCTTCCCACAAAGACCCCATTCCTAAAGCATGCTCCGTAGAAGTGGAGTTGCCCAGAGGAGCAGCCAGTAATGCCAAAATCATCTGTAAGGCAGCAGAAGGGGGCTCTGGAATTGGAGAGCCTGGCTGTCGCAGCTACACGCACTTCCCTCTTTCTACAAACGTGTTGGCCTTGTGCACTGGTGAGCCAGAGTTCAAGTGCTGTTATGAGTCACATTTCACACCCCTTGGCTACTGCAGAGTGTTTCGGAGGCAAACACCTCATCAGGCTTGTAGACTTGGACAAACAAGCCTCTTGAGAATCATGAGTGATTTTTTTCCCCCTCTTCTGAATAGGCACCCTCTCTGTCACTGTTTCAGTGTAGATTCTGAAAGGCAGTTCTGAAAACAAAAACACAGAAACTCAAGCAGGTTAGACTTGCTGGTCAGTGAAATTGCAAGAGTGGAAGAAGGAAGACAATTGAGGTTGAATTGACAGAAAGTTGGGGCCATCCTCCCATTTCCTCTCCTGCTTTACCCCATTTGGCTGTGATAGAAAAGAATGCCTGGTCCCCAGACACCCTAGACTCTTGGAAATCCATATTGGTTTTCATTTCCTTTTGTGAATATCAACCCCATGATGTGAACCAGTCGATCAAGTCCAGGCTTTTTATTTTGGTGAGGCCCATTCATTTGCACCTTTACCCGAGGACCTAACTCAATTTCTGATTGCAGAAATTTTAGCTTCCTCAAAAATGCATTGAGAATTTGAAATACAAGCTATTTCTGGCAAAAAAAAAAAAAAAAAGCACCATGATCTCATGTTAAGGCAACAAGAATCTGCTTCTCTGAAAAGGTGAATCAGGTCACACATGGCGTGGGCATGATGTACACTGATGGAGAAAAGCACATTTTAATTCAAATGAGTCCTTTTTGTATCTTCTTGATTATAAAAATATGTTTGGTACTATTTACTAAAATTTCTAGAGGAATAAAAAGTGACTCATAACATGAACTGTGCCTACGTCATCATGATTAGAGCTGTGAAAAAATCCTGTTTTCTTACTCTTTTTTTTTTTTTTTTTTTTTTGCGGTATGCGGGCCTCTCACTGTTGTGGCCTCTCCCGTTGCAGAGCACAGGCTCCGGACGCGCAGGCTCAGCGGCCGTGGCTCACGGGCCCAGCTGCTCCACGGCATGTGTGATCTTCCCGGACCGGGGCACGAACCCGTGTCCCCTGCATCGGCAGGTGGACTCTCAACCACTGCGCCACCAGGGAAGCCCTCTTACTCTTTATCATTAGTCAAAACAACTATTGCCTTCATCTCCATCTCATGAATGTGACCTGATCAAATAATGATTTGGTCACTGCTACTCTTTTACCTAAAATTTTAAACTTTTAAGAAACTGTGCTGTCTTATCAGTTGGATCCTCAGCTTCGGTACTCTTCTGTAGACTATCTGGGTAGGGTCTTTAAAACCCCCTTGCCTATTGCAAACTAAAGAGTACAACTCTTTGCCTTTGTCTTTCTTCCAGAACTCACAGTGGCTTGAAAAGTCTGTTCCACCACCATTTTCAAAATTCAAGCAATGATGACACTTACAGGAATATTGTATGCATTGTCACATAGATGCTGTATTAGTTTGCTATGGCTGCTGTGATAAAGTACCAAAAAGTGGGTGACTTAAGAACAATTTATTGTCTCACAGTTCTGGAAGCTAGAAGTCTAAGATCAAGGTGTTGGAAGGACTGGTTCATCTGAGGGCTGTGAGAGAAAATCTGTTCATGGCTTCCTCATATCTTCTGGTGGTAGATGCATCACTCCAATCTCTGCCTTCATGGTCACATGGTGTTCTCCCTGTGTGCATGTCTTTCTCTGTGTCCAAATTTCCCCTTTGGATTAGGACCCACCCTGATGACCTCATCTTAACTTGATCATCTGAAAAGACCCTATTTCCAAATAAGGTCACATTCATAGGTACTATGTGTTAGGACTTCATTGTCTTTGGGAAGGCACAATTCAATCCATAACAGATGCTAAATAAACATCTGTTGGGTAGAAATTAATTGTGCTTTATAAATTGCAAACCTCTACCCAAACCTATATACTATGTGATTATAGAAAAAAGCAGAACACAAACGTCCTGTCCAAAAGAGGGCATGGTAAATGCAGGCAGCAAACATTTCATTCACCAGATATTTTGAGTGGGTTCTGGAAAAACATTGTTGTAACTAGACAGTTAATAATCAAAATTTTTGGCCACAGATTTTTAAAACCGTAGCCAGTACTGTACATTCTAATGAATGAATTGACTCCTTCTGTAAGCCAGCCTGCCTTTTTTCTGATTTGTGTTTTGACCTAGATGAGTCATATAGGTTGACCCTCCTGTGGTGGCATTTCCCACAACCTGCTATTAAAGCAGCTGTTCACTCTTAGAATCACCCCCACCCTGTGAACCCCCAGCAACTGGGTTCACAAGTTAGCTAAGTAGAGAGCTGGATGGAGTGGGGTGCATGGCGGCTGCATCACAATTCAATGCAAGTTTGCCTTTAATAAGTTATTTTTAAGTGTAAAGAATTGATTTATATCCCCAATCAATGGAATATACATTGACCTCAACATTTTCACAACTCTTTCTAGTCACTGTAGATTTCTCATTTAGTGCATTTTCCTATATCAACCATGCATTCTTTTTAATTTCCTTTTTTTTTCCCTAGAAATACAAAAGCATAAAGTTCTTGGGCTCAAGAAATCCTCTAATAACTGACAATAGATGAGTACCAAGGCTTTGTTCATAACGGAGAGGGTTGTCTGCTTTTGTTCTCCAAATTAATTTGTTCGCAGCATGGCTGTAGTGTTTCTCTTCAGCTTACCTAAGCACCAAGCTCTGCTTGGATGGAGCGGTATATGGCAGCAAGTTATAAAAACAAAGTCATGAGACCCTCCCATGTTTGCATTCTAGGTTCCCATATCCACGGGGAATTCTTAATACCTGTTCTTATTGTACAAAGATGTTTAAGACTATTGGGGTATCAAGTTGTCCACTCTTCAGAAGGAGCAAAAGAGAGAATAATAATGTTAAGTAATATTTATTAAAAATGAATCATGCTTTAGGAACTGTGTTAGATGCTCACATATATTAGCTCTAACTCAAACCAATTCTGTAAGAAAGGTATTATTATCCTCACATGGCAGAAGAGGAAACAAAGACCCAGAAAAGTTAAGTAGTTTTCCCAAGACACAGTTGGCAAGAAATAGAACTAGGATTCTATTCCAGACACCAAAGTCTACCCTCTTTCTCTTTTATCATAACATTAATGCTTAATATTTTTCACTTCATCAATTACATAAAAGCTAAACTCAACACCCACTCTTGTTATATTCATGAGAAAAGCTTATTACAGTCACTGATAATTGCTCTTATTGTTTGCAAAACTTATTGTATGAATATATTCTTTCTACTTCTGTTTGGGTTGATAATCTGTAAATATCTGGGTCACTCATAAGAAATCCTGAATCTAACAGGCTAGGGAGAGAATATCATCTTACATGCCATTTTTTGAAAATAAAAATTTGTACATAAATCCATACTTAATTGAATTCAGCAGCAAACACTAATAAGAATTTACAGCTTACAACAGGGGTCCGCAAACTATCACCCGTGGGCTGAATCCAGCCTGCTGCCAGTTTTTAATACAGCCCAAAGAGCTAAAAATGGTTTTTACATTTTTGAAAACTTACAAGTAAATCAAAATAAGAAGACTATTTCATGAGAATTATATGAAATTCAAATTTCAGTGTCCATAAATAAGAGGTTTTTGTTGGTTTTTTTTTTTTTTTTTTGGTAACACTGCCATCCTTGTTCATTTATGTACTGCCTGTGGTTTTGAGCTACAACAGCAGAGTTGAGTAGCTGTGACAATAGTTTTTCTGTCACAAAGCCAAAAAAATTTACTACCTGGCCCTTTACAGAAAAAGTTGGCCAAACCCAATTATACCAGTCACTGTGGAAGGATCTATTACTGTGACCAGACAGTACACAGACTCTGCTGTCCAGGAAAGTACTATCTAGGAGAGGAATAGGATGTGTACAAGTATCTTAAGGACAGATAAAGCAGGATCAGTGTCATAAGAGATGTTCAAGTTCAGTGAATATTCAAAAGAGGGGAAGATATAAAAAGGCATGGAGATGGAGACTTGCGGTCTATCTTATATCCTCATCCTAGTTTATACAATAACTGAAAACCAGGGTTAGTGCACACTGGGCCTCTTTTTCTTTCTCTACTCTGCCTCACACATGCACACATGTGCACACACGCATGCACACACGCACACACACACAAGAGATCATAAAAGGTATTTTTCAGGGATGACCTTATTCTCAAAATTCTATTTTTATCCCAAAATACACCAATTGACCCAAAGTCATTTATATGAAACGCTCATACATTGTCCACGAATTTTAGAGCTCAGAGGAATTTAGACATTATTTAATCCAATGCTTTCCTTCTACATATGAAGAAACTGAACCTGGGAAGGTAAAGACAATTCCCAAGTTCACACAACTAGTCAATGACTGAGCTAGCAGTAGAGACAGGGAAGGGACCTATAATTCATAGAACACCTGCTTCCACATACATCGTCTAATTTAACTCTCACAATAGCCCTTCAAAGTTGATATTATCTCCATTTTACGAAACAAAACCCTGAAGCTCAGAGAACGAAAAAAACTTACCCAACGTCTCACAGATACTTTTTATAGAAGCTAGAAACTAAAACTTAGACTCCAAATCCTCTGATTTTTCTACTTGAGAATCTTCTAGAGATCTTTAATAGAGATACTTTTATCCTAGTGCACACGAATCGCCTACTTTCAAAAAGAAGGTTATCCAGCTTCAAAGCCATATGTTGCCCAGAAAAATTGTGGTTTTCTTAAACCACCATACATGCACCTTACCCTGGGCATCATTTGGGCAAGCTTTATAAAATAACATTTGTCAGTTATAGATTCACCTTATGTCATTCTTGCCTAAAATTAAATTGGTATGGGGAAACATCTAGAAATGTTGACTCCCTTTCAGAAGGACAAGAAGTAAAAATCCAGCAGTAATACATTACTTCCTTTCCTACATTAGGCATGCACTAGGCCAAACCCCTGAAGCATTTATTTTCATCACAAAATATAGGCATACACGTTAGTATGGTCCTTAGTACTCAGACTCTTGACCATTTATTAGTTTTAAAATTTGGTTATATCATATATGTTCACTTAAACACACACACACACACACACACACACACACACACTATAACTTTTACCCCTCAAAGACCCTGTACTCATACCTGTAAAAGATATATTAGAGACTGGCTGGATGTTCACCCTGAACCCATTTATTCTCCTTCCTGACCTTATGACTAGACTACATTTCCTAGCATCCACTGCAGCTAAGTGTGGCTATGTGACTGAGCTCTGGCCAATGACATGTAGACAGAAGGGAACCGTGCCCCCTCCAGGCCTGCCAATAAACCTTCAGCACAATCATCTATATTCCCTCTCTTTCCTTAACAGTTAGCCACACACAGACAATCTGCTGAAGATCCTCAAACCATCTAAGAGGTGACTGAGCCTCTAAAGGGGTAGAAACTGGATCCCTAAATGACTGCATGGAGCAGAGCACCTTCCTCTTGCCCCTCTTGCCCTAAAGACTTAGAAGTGATTCCATTGAAACCGCTCAAATGTTTCCAGCTGTTTGATTTTATTTCCTTTGGATCCTATCCTACTTTGTTTTGAATGTTCATATTCTCAGTAGAGGTGGCTCTTTATTGTTCAGGGTGAATTTGAATATTGGCAACAAGCGAATGACATCTGATACCAAATTTTGTAATTGAAGATTAATGAAACTACAGAAGTCTGTTTAAAAAAAATTAATTAAGCTGTAAAGTTACTAATCAAAATTAATATGTGACTCTAAAGCAGTGACTCTAATGCAAATGCACCCACCGCCTGCCTTTGTAGATAAAGTTTTATTAGCACACAGCCATGCTCACTGTTTACATACCATCTATGGATGCTCTCCTACACCACATGAGCAGAACTGAGTAGTTGCCACTTGGCTGGCAAAATTTTGAATACTTACTGTCTGGCCCTTTATAGAAAAATTTGTTGACCCCCTGCTCTAAAAGAACAAAACTCATTTTCATTTTTAATTGACTTTGAATGTAATTCCAAACTAGAAATTACAGAAAGTTTTAGGTGTTCCAGCATTGTAGGACCAATTATAAAACCCCTGAGAAAATGATGTTGAAAAAATGTTACTCATGAAAATATAATATATGCTCCATGAGACTGGTAAAAATTCAGTCGCTAACATCCTAATTCTTTTAACAAAAAGACAAGTTACATACTAGAAAAAAGTATTTGTTGATAAAGAGCCAGTGTCCAGAATGGATACAGAACTACAAGTCAATCAAAAAAGATAAATATACTAATAAGAATATAGAAAAAGGATATGCAGAGGCAATTCACCAAAGACACGATCTAAATGTCCAATAAACATATGAATATTACCAATAATCAAGGAAATGCAAGTAAAGCAACAATGAGATCATGTCACACCCAAAAGACCGGCTAAACTTTGAAATCTGAAAATCTCAAATCAAGGCAAGAATGTGGGAAAGCATAAACTTTCTTGCTAGCGGGTGTGTAATTTGTATTACCACTTTGGAAAACAATTTGGTAATTCCTAGTCAGGCTGACTCCATACATGCATATCTTATAACCCAGCAGTTCCATTTCTAGAAATGTACCCGAAAGGAATTCTCACATATGAGCATAAGGGGACTCCAAAGATGTTCATCGCAGCCCTGTTTGTAACAGAGAAAAGTGGAAACAGTCCATTAGTAGGCAACTGGATAATAGAACTAGGGATTATTCATATGTATAAAATCACATGAGTTAAAATGAATTAACCACTTCTATCTGGATACATCTCAAAAACATAATGGTTAATTAAAAAGCAATTGCAAAAGGAATGTACAGTAGCATACCATTTACTTAAATTTTTTAATGCACAGAATTATAAATTTTCATAGACACTTTTATATAGTCAAATTATAAGTTTAAAGTAAAAATGAAGTAAACATTAAAAAATACCTCAGAGATCAGGTTCAGATGTTAGTTACCTCTGAGAAGGGAGGGAGAGGGCATATATGGGGTGTTGCACATTAGCTATAATCTAATGGTTATTTCTTTAAAACAGAGAGAGAGAGAATGAAAGTAAGTGTGGCAAAATTATAACATCTTTTTATTAGGTGGTGGACCAGTAAATATCCATTTATTATGGGTTTTTTTGGTATTTTTCTGTATGCTTGTTACATTTTATATAACATACTTTTATAAAGGCTAAAAAAAAAGTAATCAGTCACTCCCTGTTACAGTTGCAATGGGTTCTCTGCTCTCTGCAAACAGTAGGACACTAGGCAGAATGTAGCAAGTGACATTCAGGAGACCCTGAATTGCCTTTCCATTCAGGGCTGGGTCCACCTAGAGAGACCAATTTCCATAACATGTTCTTGCCTTGGAATTTCTGGAGAAAGGAAATGATCTGTGGACCTCAAATGGATATGTACCTATTTCCTCCTTAGGGAATTACTGGCTCTGCAAAGTCACAACTTCCACAGATCTTAGAATTTTAATCCATGATTAGGCATCTCCTCCTCCTCTCTCATAAGGCGAGTTCCCTTCCATTGCCTCTGAACATGGATGTAACTAAGAGACCATCACTCAGAGCCTTGGAGTGTGCTCCCACCTCAGTCTTTACCCCTTGTCAGGTCTCTGCTGCAAAGTCACTTTCTCACGAAGTAAGTAGGTTAAACACTCCTTTCCCATTTACCCTGTTGCTGCACTCTCCCCTTATTAACACCTGTCACAGTCATAATTCATTAACCACTTATTAATATACAATTGATGCCTGTTTTACTCACAGTTCTGCAAAGAAACAGAACTGATAGAGGAGAGAGAGAGAGAGAGAGGAAATAAGAGACTCATTATAGGAATAGGCTCATGCAGTTATGGAGGCTGAGAAGCCCAACAACCTGCCATCTGTGAGCTGGAGACCCAGGAAGGGCAACGGTATAATTCAGTCCAAGACTTCAGGCCCAAGAACCGGGGGCCACTTGTGTTAAGTCCTTCAGTCTGAAGGCATCACAAGATCTGTCTCTCCCTCTAGACAGTAGGCTCACAGAGTAGGCCCTCAGACTTGTCCACAGCAGTGTCCCCAAAGCCAAGCTCTGTGCCTAGAATCGGTACTCACTAATTATTTATAGAATGAGATTCAACTTTCTGCTGAAGTGCAGAAAAGAGCCCTGTCTAGAATCGAAGCCAGTGCATGAACCAAATAGATGCTCCGTGTCTGGAGCTGGATTAGTAGTACTCTGAAGATCTGATTCCCAACCCTGGCTTGGCCACTTACCTGCCCCGGAGCACCAGAATGTTAGGAGCACAAAGAGAAGTCTGCAGCCTCAAAGGAGACGTGATCTAGCCAGTGTTAAGTGGCCCAGTTCTCTCACTCACTCGCTATGTGGTCTTGGGCAACTTATTTAATCTTTGAGTCTGTCTCTTTATCAAAAACAGAAAGCAATAATTGTACCCACAGTACAAATTGTTACGAGTATGACTGTATGAGTATGAAAACACTGAGTGGTGCTCTTGGACTATTAAAGCAATCACGAAATATATGAAAGAAGGAGGAGGAGAAGAAGTAGAAGCCACAAGAAAGCTTGTAAACCAGAAATTCTAAAATAATGTGGTATTATTATTCTGTGCAAAATATCATACCATGCTCTGCTGGAAATGCAAAGAGATATAAAGAGATATGACACATGTTCCTTGCCCTCAAGCAGCTTGCAGTCTCAGAGAGGAATGTGTGTGCATGTTAAAAATTAACAAATCCAGGGCTTCCCTGGTGGCGCAGTGGTTGAGAGTCCGCCTGCCGATTCAGGGGATACGGGTTTATACCCTGGTCTGGGAGGATCCCACATGCTGCAGAGCGGCTAGGCTCGTGAACCATGGCCGCTGAGCTTGCGCGTCCGGAGCCTGTGCTCCGCAACGGGAGAGGCCACAACAGTGAGAGGCCCGCGTACAGCAAAAAAAAAAAAAAAAAATTAACAAATTCAGCAATTGTGCTCCTTAGTGTTTATGCAAATGAGTTGAAAACTTATGTTCACACAGAAACCCACATGCATATGTTTAAAGCATCTTTATTCAGAATTGCCAGAACTTGGAAGTAGCCAAGATGTCCCTCAGTAGGTGAATGGATAGACTGTGGTCCATCCAGACAATGGAATAGTATTCAGCGCTAAAAAGGAATGAGCTCTCAAGCCATGAAAAGACATGGAGGAACTTTAAATGCATCTTACTAAGTGAACGAAAACAATCTGAAAATGCTACATACTGTATGATTCCAACTATATGACATTCTGGCAAAGGCAAAACTCTGGAGACAGTAAAAGGCTCAGTGGTTGCCCGGGGGGTGGGGGTGGGGGGGTAGCAGGGAAGGAGAGATGAACAGGCGGAGCCCAAGGGAATTTCAGGGCAGCTGAAACTATTCTGTAAGCTACTATGATGGAGATACATGTCATTGTATATTTGTCTAAACCCATACAATGTACAACATTGTACAACGTCGAGTGAACCCTTAATGGACTTTGCGTGATAGCGATGTGTCAATGTCGATCCATCGATGGTAACAAATGTACCAATCTGGTGCAGGGTGTTGATAGTGTGGGAGGGTGTGCATGTAGGGGGCAGAGGATATCTGGGAATCTGTACTTTCTGTTCAATTTTGCTGTGAACCTAAAAAATAAAGTCTATTTAAAAAATAATAATAATAATGCAAGGCAGTCCTAAGTGTCAAGGGTGTGGGGTAGACCAAAGTGCAAAAGGAGATCAGCAGAGATCAGGGCCATCAACAGAAAAGTAGCATGAGCTCAGCCTCAGAAACAGAACTGGAATGGCTCCAGGATCCAGGAACAATCGGGGGCCTGCACGGAATCCCACCCATCCAAACACCGCTGAGGATGAGGGAGGAGGCCCCTTTTTTCCAAGAACAAATTCAAAGGACTATTATCCAAACTGTTTGCACTAAAAAGAGCAATAAACACTCATCTCAACAAAACTCCTTAAATACAAAAATATTTAGTATGCCCAGGCTGGCTCCTCTTGGTTATTTTTTTGTTAAATACTCAATGCAGAGTACAATTTACTTCTCCATTAAAAAAAAAAAAAAATCTTTTTTCCATCCTGTTTTGGTTTGTGGGTTTTTGTTGTCATTTCTTCCTAAAGCGCTGTTTCCTCACATTTGCATCTCCCAGCCTTTTTAATGTGATATTCCATTTAAACTGCCTTTTAATTGTACGTGCTGCCTTGGCAGAACATGACTGATGTACTCGCGTTAATTAGGGCTCCAGTCAGCAGCCCATGCCAGCTGGAAACTGAGAAACAAGCGTAAATTATTCTGTCATCAATCAGCTCGAAAATGTTTGAATCACTAATTAGTTTGCAATTTGGGTGACAGTTTATCTGACGCAGGCGGTGTCAGAAACTTCAGATCTTAGATGAATAATTTGCCAGGAACAAGCGCAGATTCCCTGCTTTTAAACACATGAAGGTTTATCTGCATGTTGAAAGGTGGCTCAGCGGTCGTCATTAACTTCCAACTGGGACTATGTAAATCAGAAATCAGTGTGAGCCTCTTCAGGCCTTGGTGGCTTAGCAGATGATATTTAGAAAAAGAAAGTCTCTTTTCTCTTCCTTTTTTTATTAATAATTCATAAACTGATAGACAAGGATGTTTGGGCTTGAACAGCTTAAAAAAATCACAACGGTTTAAAAAAAAAAAAGCAACCGCCACCCCCCCCTTTTACATGAAAATTAGTTGTGCTGTGTCTTGCTTTTTAACTGATTTATTCTCCTTCATCATCATGTGACTGGAATGTTAAACAAGGAGTGATTATTAGCCCTTGTCCTTTCCAGAAGGATCATTATTGAGATTTTATTAAATGGCAGACTTATGTTTCCATTTAAAGAGAAAGGTATGCAGACCAAGGTGAGGGTAGGGGGTCGGGGTGGGGAGGGGGAGAGAATAAGCAGTGAAAAATAGAAAAGAGAAATTTTTGTCTAAAAGCATCATAAAAATCTAGTATTTATCCAGGAACGGATGCTAGTATGAACCCCGGTTATTTGAATCGAGATCAGGCCTGCGTAATAACTCCCTGAGTTAACCGTTGTTGGGAGGGTATGTCATCTGTGTGATACTTTAGGATTATTGTGCGATTTGGATCTGTAGCTCCATTATCCCTGCATTTATAGGCCACATGCTGCTATACGCCTAGAAGACTGAGGATAAAGGGAGTTGTCACCTTTCAAAAGTTGTTAGCCTTAAGAGGTCAAGTCAGGCCTTCCTATTAATTGTAATAGACCTAGGGAGTAGTGGTGGCAAAAGCAATGCTGCCCACTTCTAGAATGGAAAATGGGAAGAGAGAAAGATGTGTTTAGAGTTTTCCGGGCCCTCTTCATAGCTGGCTTAGAGCTTGAGGGCAGCTGTCTAGGTGGAGGAGCAGTGGGATTTAAGGCATCCCCGAAAAGGGAAGCTTGGGGAGGATACAGAACAGTGGGCAGGCTCCACAACCTGCTCTATGCCGAGGCCTCACTAGCCAGGAAGGGAAAGACAAGGTGAGAAAAACAGAGCTTAAAACTTAGTGTGTCACTTTTTTCTTTCAAAGCAAGGTCCTAATTTCTCTTGTTGAGGGTTTTCTTGACAGCCCCCCAGAGGCCAAAACCACTCTGTCAATCATGCCTCCTCCCAGAATTTTGGTTTACCATTTCACCCCCCAAGTCACTTCCTGAGTTCAGGTGGGGTGGTGTCTCTCTGAATCAGCAAAGCTAGTTCCTAACCAGGCACCCACCTGGGTCTCTTGGTCTGCTCTCTACTCACCTGCACCCTCACCTCAGTCCATTGCACTCATTCCCAGAGCACAGATGGGAGTTGTGTTTGGCAAGGGCAATGACAGTAGCAAAGATAAGAAGCCCAGAATCCCCACAGTATGTTGAGAAGACAGTGAAAATGTCCTGATTAATGAATACTGTAAAACACCTAGTGTTTAGGTTTAGGGATGGAATATTTAGCCTGTGGGTAATGCGAAATCATTCAAGATTTCCAATTATAAATGAAGGGTATAATATGTACAGTTTCAGTAATACTGTTTTCATTGTGTGCCTGAAAATTGGCTTATTTGGAACAGAAATGTCCTAAATATCTTCTTCTCTGTTCTGCCACAGTCCTTCATTCAATTAAAGGAGAATTTTAAGAAATTTTTTGTAAAACATAAACAAAAAAATTGATGAGACAAGCTACAGCCTGGGAGAAAACACTTGCTAGTCATATATCCAACACAGGACTAGTATCCAGAATATATAAAGAATTCTCAAAACTCAACAGTAAAAAAAAATCCAATTAGAAAATGAGTGAAAGACACAAAATGAAATTTCACTGAAGATATACAGATGGTGAATAAATACCTGAAAATATGTTCAACATCATTAGCCACTGGGGAAATGCAAATTAAAACCACAATGAGATAGCACACACACCTAGCAGAACGCTTAATACACAAAATAGTGGTATCACCAAATGCTGGCAACAATGCAAAGAAACTGGATCACTCATACATTGCTGGTGGAAATATAAAGTGGTCCAGTCACTCTGGAAATGATTACGGCAATTTCTCACAAAACTAAATATACAACTACCATACAAGTCAGCAGTTGCACTCTTAGACATATAGTCAAGAAAAATGAAAACATGCTTATACAAACACCTGTACATGAATGTGCATAGCAGCTTTCTTTGTAATAGCCAAAACTGGAAAGAACTCACATGTTCTTCAATGTGTGAGTGGTTAAACAAACTGATGTGCATCTACTCAGCAGTAAGAAGGAACAAACTCTTCATACATGTAATAACTTGGATAAATCGCAAGAAAATTATGCTGAGTCAAAATTGAATCCCCAAAAGTTACATATGGTACAGTTACTTTTTTTTTTTTTTCTTCGGTACGTGGGCCTCTCACTGTTGTGGCCTCTCCCATTGTGGAGCACAGGCTCCGGACGCGCAGGCTCAGCGGCCATGGCTCACGGGCCCAGCCGCTCCACGGCATGTGGGATCTTCCCGGACCGGGGCACGAACCCGTGTCCCCTACATCGGCAGGCGGACTCTCAACCACTGCGCCACCAGGGAAGCCCCGGCACAGTTACATTTTATGTAGCATTCTTGACACAACAGAAGTATAGAGATGGAGAACATATTGCTAGGTTTTAGGGGTGGAGGAGGGAAGACAGGGAATGGGGTTATAAAGGCAACATTAAAGATCTTTGTGGATCTGATGATGGAAGTTTTTCTGTATGTTGACGGTGGTGGAGGATGCATGAGTCTACAAATGTGGTAAAATTTAATAGAATTAAATACACTCACACACGCACACACAAATAAGTACAAGTAAAACTGGGGACATCTGAATAAGATGGGTAGATTTTATCAGTGTCAATATCCTGGCTTGTGATATGCACTATGATTCTACATGATGTTACCATTGGGAAAACTGAGTAAAAAGTACATGGGATCTCTCTGTATTATTTCTTACAACTTCATGTGACTCTTCAATTACCTTGAAATAAAAGGTTTAATTAAAAAAATATAGTCTAGAACAAAAACTGACAGTACCTCTGCTTAGAAGATCTACAGAAACACAAGACCAATGGAGAATTTTCTCCCACCATTTCAGAGGTGAACATGGGAGTGGGTGTAACTCAGGGATCCAGATTGATGGCAGCTCTACCGTGTTCAACGCATGGGGGTGGAGAAGTGGGGTTACTATCCCAGATGGCTGGAAAGAGGAGAGTCTGGAGGAGCACACAAGGCAGATTTTATGAGCCAAGCTCAGAAATAGTGTACACCACTTGCTGAACAAACAAACAGGAAGATTCATCAGAGCCCAGGAGGAGACTCTAGCATTATTTCAATGCTTCCCATCCTCAATACTTCTGAAGAGAATCAAAATAGCCTCGTAAAATGAAAATATTGAAAATTATATTTCTAGAATCTTTGGGAAATGAAAGGAAAGATGATGGTGCTGCTGACCACTGCCAATGAAAGTGATATATCTTTAAATTTTGATCACTTATTTTCAGATCACTTACTTCACTGTCAAGCTATTCATTAAAAATTCAAAATTGACAAAACAATCCAATGACTATACCATATTAGCCTAGTAGAACCTAAATAGCCTTTTATAACCCTCAGTATATTAGTACAAATCAAGTAACTGAAGGAGTGGGACAGGAGACAGGTTAAGGTTTCTGTTAAGAAGGTGGAAGGGAAGGTGGGCTCAGAGGCTGTTTTCAGTAGATCATTCCTAGGTAGAATATGATAGGAAAGTGCCTCAGGGAGCTAAGATGTATCATAAGAACGTTGACTACCAGGCAGAACCTACAGGATATTAGCCCTTATCTACTTTACAGCCAGCCAGCTGATTTGTCCAATCATTCATTCAACCAATGTGCACAAGTGTGCAAGTACCACACTAGGTATTAGGAATTCAACGGAGGACAAGACAGACCCAGTCTGTGCTCCATGGACTGTATCACCCCTTTGAGGATCAAGCTATTTTAAATAAAATGTGATTAGTGCTATGATAAGGGAAGTAGGGTTTACTAGAGAGCATATAGCAGGAGTCTAGGCTTAATCAGTGAAGGCTTCCTTGTGGAAAATTAAGCTAACTTGTGATGAGTAATTAGAGTTAACTAGGAGAAGAAGAGGGGAAAGAAGCAGAGCTGCATGTGTTGGGTCAGTAATTGTTTTTCTTGTGATGAGGGCAGTGGTAACAAAGTGGGCAAGTTTGGGTGAGCACCTCAGGCTCCAGCCAATGAAAAGCAATGGGAAGTTTGATAATAAAGTTCACAGTCTAGGGCTTCCCTGGTGGCGCAGTGGTTGGGAGTCCGCCTGCCGATGCAGGGGACATGGGTTCGTGCCCCGGTCTGGGAAGATCCCACAGGCCGCAGAGCGGCTGGGCCCGTGAGCCATGGCCGCTGAGCCTGTGTGTCCGGAGCCTGTGCTCTGCAACGGGACAGGCCACAGCGGTGAGAGGCCCACGTACCGCAAAAAAAAAAAAAAAAAGTTCACAGTCTAGACCCCCTACCAATGTAAATAACAACTCTGTAATGATGCTCAGGAATGGAGTGGTCGTAGCAGAAAAGAAGTGAATAGGAGAAAACACGCTCTTTCTCCACTCTTTAACCTCCTTCCTCTGTCCACTCGTCAGGGATAGAGAAGACTAAATCCCCAGCTGTGTCTCCTTCCCTTGGGATATATCTCTTCCTAAGTCAGTTCTAACTTTTAAACTCATACAGCAGCATGCTTCAACCTTCTCCTGGAGAGTCTCTAAAATGTTGGTTTACCACTTATATTAATATTAACTGGGCTATAGATTCAGCTATTCAATCTTCTTTCTTTGCCATCCCTAGAGTGTTGCCTTCAACTGCATGGTCTAAGATGGCTCATCACCTTGTCCCAGTCCAGCCAGCAAAGAGTGGGGAGGGGAAAGGGGAAATGGGGGGAATGTCCCTTTCTTCCTAGAAACTGGCATACCTTCCATCTGCATGCATTCTATTGGCCAGAATTTAGCCATGTACCCACATCAAGCCCTAAGAAAGGGTGGGAAATATAGCCTTTGTTCTAGGTGGCTATATGCATAGAAAATATTAGAAATTTGAATAAGCAGCGAGATGAAGGGAAGAATGGATATTGGGACAAATATCAGTCTCTGCCACACCATTTTCTTTAAATGTGATTAATCCTTCCAGTAAGAGATTAAATGCAGTTTTAACTCAGACTAACCCAGTAGTAAAGCCCCACTGATGTTGAAATACAAAGAAAGAAAAATCGTATATTATGAAAAGCTCTGACCATTCATTTGATGGGGGCACATTAGGCCACATCATTTGATTCTAGAAATTTGTTGTCTAAAGGAAAAACTGTCCTATCCACCAGTCATTTTGAATCTTACATTCAGAATTCCCATAGCTTCGGGAAGTTTGTCTAAGGTTAAGGAAACGGAAAATGATTTTTTGGCCTAGTGTGACACATTACATCAGAGCATGGTAGTTCCAACATCAGAGCATGGTAGTTCCACCCTATAACCTACACAGATAGAGCCACCTACACAGATAGATCCACCTATACTCTATCTGCAGCTCCTGACCCCTCCAGACTCCATGCAGTTTCCTGGAGGGAAGGTATAAAGTTGGTACTGCTTTACTATTGATGCAGTTTATTCCCAGTTCTGCTCTAACCTCAAAATCCCATTTGCTCAGCAATTGGGTCTCAGTCTGCTCCTTATGACTAAGTCCTGCCTTGTTTCTCACTAGCCAAATACTTCCCTCAACTCCATTTCTCCTGTAAATCAGTTCCCTTCTCATGTTTCCTTTCTATTGCATTTCTTCCTTGCCCCGCTTCCCATTATAGTCTCCCAATAACTGGATTCCTTCATTCTTTAAGTGGAATCCCTGTCCCATTCATCACCTAATTTGATGCTTAAACTCCAGTCTCTTTGGAAGACAAGCCAATGCTAGGCCAAGCCGTCTTAAATTCTTCTGGGACCCACTTACACAAGCATCCTCTCTTTCTCTCTCTGTGTTTCTTTCTCTCTTTCTCTGATAGACCAGTATTGATCTTTTATTAATAGCATTATCAATTATGCCCTACATGTAATTTTCCCTTCATTGGCTTCTTTCCTGCTTTGAGGATTGCTATCTGAATGTACTCATCCTTTGAATCACCAATTTGGAGCCTAATTTTCATTTGTAGACTTCTAGCCCTTTGGTTCTACCACAGGTCCTGATATTGCCTTCTACTGTTGGAGCTAGTCCATAACTACCTTAATTGGTGTGCACCTTTTTGGAGTGGTGTTGCAACAACGAGCTTTTTCTAGGTTGTGCTGTAGTAAGAAACAAACCCATCAGTTCAACAGCTTACTTAAACAGAGCTTAATTTTTCACTCACTCACGTTACATGTTGTCTGCAGCCCTACTCCATGCCTTCCTTATCTGGGAACAAAGTCTGAAGGAGATGCCCTTACCTGGGACATGCCAGTCTCAAGGCAGAGGAGAAAGAGGGCTGGCAGAACCAACAATGGCTCTTAGAGTCTCTGCTCAGAGGTGTAACATGTCACTTTCACACATGTACCATTGGCCAAAGCAAGTCACAGTGCCAAGTGACACACCAATAGAGCAGAAATTATAATCCTCCCACAGAGAGAAACTAGATAGAAAAGGACCTAGGTCTTTTAACAGAAACACAATCTTCCATAAACTCCAAAAAGGTCCCCACAAGCTTTCTGGGTTGCCTAGCAATGGTGGGTTAAGACTAGGGATGCCTTCCCTGTAATAGATGTTGAAACGTCACACATCTCTCATTGTCTCCATGGACTGGGGAACTGGTTTTTCCATTCATTACTATAAACACCTGTCCCTTAAGCTAAGTCTGTTTAGCATCCAAACAGTCTTTTTGATCCCCCACTGATAAAGCTGCTCTCAAGCTTGAACCATAAAAAGGACAACAGTGGAGTGGGGTGGGGGGCAGTACAACCACAGAGTACAACCACAGAGCTCCCACCAGACCCCGGCACAAACAGGCCTCTACTCAGGATGCCAAGAAATAGGAGGCTGTGTGCCTGCTCCTGCTAAGAGATCTATAAGCTGCTTCCTTAGCCCCTGCTGGGTTGACATTTTGGAATTTATTCTCACTTCGGTCTTCCATCTTGGAGCTCTGATTTACAAGGCACCAGTCAAAAGACTATTTTATTTCCTCCTCAATATCATAACCAAAATCTGGACATACTGCTACTATGTATATGTTGTGAACAAACCCCAGCCTTGTACTGCATATAGTCTGGTTTCCCATATTCATGGTTAACTACATCCAAAAGGATTTAGCAAGCTCTTCCATTTATGTGGTTGTCCCTGGGAAAAGAAAAAAGAAAAAAGAAAAAACCAACATAGCTATTAAAACAGCAAATGTCAACAGTTATTAACACTAGTTTATTACCTTTCATTTTTTAAAAAATGAGCAGAATCTAAATAAGCTCGAATATCAGGGCAACCCTAAGGAGTTATCTTTAAATTTTTCATTTCCTTTAATCCTCTCAAGAGATGATGTTTAACTATTTCTCTTCCTTATTATAATATAGTTATGAAAAGGCCCCAGGCTTGAAGGGTTCCAAGTTCTACCAAGAGCTTGTCTATGTAACAGTGTCTATATGTTTGTCTGTATAAAATGATCTGTGATCATTTAGCTGCTAAAGTAACTCCTAACAGAGTTAAATATATGGTATCCCCTTGACCATGATTTGCCCCAGCCAGATCCAGGCAGACGTTAGCAATCAATCTCAGCACTCTTTCCTTCCATACCTAAAATCAGCCTTAGAATCCTGCTCTACACAGTGCTCCTGGCAGCAACCTACCACTGAAGAAAAACATGCTGGAGGTGGAACTAGAAATGGAAACTGCCATCTTGGTCTCAGTAGTCACTGGAAGTTCTTTGGCACCATGACAGCTACCTGTGATCAAACTCTTCCCTACATAGTCTCTGAGGTGTTTCTCCAGATTATCTTAGTTTCCTTTTGCTCAGAACTTGACCTTTTCCATCCATATAAAACATGATTTACCCATCACTTGATTTTTTTTTTTTTTTTTTTTTTTTGCGGTATGCGGGCCTCTCACTGTTGTGGCCTCTCCCGTTGCGGAGCACCGGCTCCGGACGCGCAGGCTCAGTGGCCACGGCTCACGGGCCCAGCCGCTCCGCAGCACGTGGGATCCTCCAGGACCGGGGCACGAACCCGCGTCCCCCGCATCGGCAGGCGGGCTCTCAACCACTGCGCCACCAGGGAAGCCCGGGTATCACTTGATTTTAATTGAGTAAATTTTCTTCCATTCAATACCTCTCCTTGGTTGACTGCCCTTTGTGCCTAGAGTTTGTATTAACCCTATTTTACTTTGAATATTTAAATCTATATAAAAACTTGCAGCGACACTATTAGTATCTTTAGCAGACTCCTGGCTCATTTAAACACTTTTCCTTTCTACACCTTTGCAAGCATCAAAGTTTTGAGCAGAGGTATAAAACAATTTTATCAAATAAATATCTGGGGTTCTAAATAAGCCATTGTAATTTCATGATGTATTAATTTCCTAGGGCTGACATAACAATGTACCATAGGCTGGGTGGCTTAAAACAACAGAAATGTATTGTCTCACAGTTCTGGAGTCTAGAAGTTCAAAATCAAGGCATTGGCAGGGCAATGGTCCCTCTGAAACCTAGAGGGGAGAATCTTCCCTGATCTCTTCCTAGCTCCTGGTTGTTTGCCAGCATCCTTGGGGTTCCTTAGCTTGTAGCTGCAGCACTTTGATCTCTGCCTCCATCACAAGGCATTCTCTCCTCCTGTGTCTGTATCTCTCTGTCTCTTCTCCTCTTCTAATAAAGACACCAATCATATTGGATTAAGGCTCATTCTGATGACTTCATCTTGACTTGATTGCATCTGCAAAGATAATAAGGTCACAGTCTCAGGTACCACGGATTAGATCAATGTATCTTTTGGGGGGACACAATTCAACCCATAACATAGTTTTGGATACAGCGCCAATTATCTAAGTTAGCATACTGAATCAGAGCCCAGTTGAGGGTGATGATGCTTCATCATTGTATGAGAGGTACATCTCAGCTCATTCATCTACTTGCAAGGGTGCATCATTCCCAAACATTTATGTTTCCAAATGAGACACCATGTACCAAGTGATGAGATTTATTGGCTACTTTTCCCATATGTAATCTCACCCTGAAGGAGTAGTTATTAATCCAGCAAGTGCTCTAAATATGTTCTGATTCCTTTTCTTTGAACAATATCTTAATTCTTGATAATGTCCTTTGTAAGGTGTAATGAATCTGGATGGAAATCAAAGTATTTTATTTATACATTTATTATATATCATGTATAAATGCTGTTGGTTTATTCTTTTTATAAAAAATAGCACACTGCCATTAGGCAAAATGTTTTTAAAAGATCTGAAAGTTGTTAAAGAAAAATAAAATGTATGTAATAGTCTACCATCCTCACCAACTTTATTAATATTTTTATGTAACTCCTTCTAGGCTTTAGGCATAGATTTGAAAAATAATTATGAGCATACTACAAATAAAACATCTGCATGCATATTCAAGTGAGCAACTTTAAATCTGTAGTTAAATTGTGATGAAAGAAACAAGGTCCACTTAGTTCCTACTAAGGGGGAAAAAAGAAAAAGACGATACCTATTCATTAACTCCAAGTCTCAAAAGTTACATGATATATGTGAACAGCTTTAGTTTATAGTAGATAACTAAGACATTAGGTCTACCTACCAAAGAGGTTTAGATACAAATGGCCTAAATAATGCCACCCTTTGTTCGCCTCAGTTACATGAACACTATGTAAATATCCGATGGGATTAGTTTGCCTGTAGTTATCACATAAGCCTAAATAATCGGCAGTGCAGGATTCCGACAATAAATAAGCTGCTGTATGCTTCCTGCTTTTCTTGAAGAAAATGATATATATTCCTTAGAGCTAGTGAAATATGAGATAGAAATATAGGCAACGTCTTCCGTTTCTGACTTGTTTTTCTTCTTTGCTTGTAATTCACATCAATTTCAATATATCTACATGGGCAATCCCCCCCGACATTCTGATCTCTCAGTTTGTCATCTTTCTCAAATCTAGTTACTGTGATCTCTGTGCCACTAAAGTTGCTCTCTGATGAAGCCACACCTGGAGTCCAGTATTCACTCAAAATTCTCTCTATTTCTCTAGCCACCACCTCCTTAATTTCTGTCATGTTCACTCTCTCAAACTTAAAGAATGTCCAATTCCTTGAAAATTGCCAGTTTTCTTTGCTTATGAATCTCATCTTGACCTCATATTTCTATACAAATGCTCAGTCCTTGGTCATTCACCATTTTCTCCATTTCTACTACCGAGCAAAAGAATTACAGAGAAATCAAGAAACTTCGCTAATCTAACTTCAACCAAGCCTTCATTGCTTAGTGTCTCATTTCAGTGTATTATAGCCTACACAACAACTTTTCCATTTTCACTTTCTTCAAACCCTCAGCTCCTCCCTGAGATTCCTTCCCCACACCCAGAAAATGACCACACCTGCCACTTTAAAGGGAAAGTCAGAGCCTTTGTGGTCAGGCCGACCTGGAACCTTCGCATAGTAGCTGTATAACCATGGCGGAGGCAGTTCACTTTCTGCAGCCCTGGGGCCTCTTGTGAGGATGAAACAAAAGAGGTTTGTGAGAATACACCACCCAGTACCTGGAAGGTGGTCAAAACCCAGTAAATGTGAGTAGAACCTAAAGGTTGGATATTAGACAACCACCTACATTGCCTTTGCTTAAGTCTGGCCCAAGCAGAGTTTCTGACATTCAGACTCAACTCTCACAGAGACAGAGGGATAGAAGGAGGTGATGAGACCCAACCATTCAGGCCAATTTGAGGAACCTCATTTTCTTCCTTTCTTTTGCTTTGCCTGGCCTCTTTCCAAGAAGAGTAGATGTGGGATTCGTAAAAACCGTTGAAGAGACAGCAGAGAAGCATGTGGGGTGAAACTAGGAGAGAGAGGATCTGGGTCTGTCAGGACTGGTTAAGTTTGCTGTGTTCACTTGTGGAAACTAGGATGTAGAATTGCATGTCAGCCTGTCCAAACTGAATAGACTCTATGTACAATTTACTGATTTATAGCTAGGGCCAAACCAAGGCAGAGCAAGGCTTCAAAAGCTGGCTTTGGTGATGCCTTCCCACTTCTCTCTGATGGTCCCCATGGCCAGTGGGCCTCCCACAGCAATCCAGTATTCCACCCAAGTCTGCCCTCCCTAATCCATGGACCTCTACTTCCTATCAAAATTTAGCTGTCCTGTGTTCCATTCCCTAGGGACCAAGTGACAGCCACCTTCTCTAAGAGAGAAATTTTAGAAGGTTGTACATGTGTTTATGAGCCCTGACTCTCCGTCCTTTTCCAGCTAATGTGTATTCTTGTTACCCCAATGCTGTAGCTCTAATGCTGAGAATTTTGGCCAGTTTGACAGAGCTTGAGGAGATATTTTTAGACGTTCAGTACTTTGTGGTCCCCACTGTGCAGATGACTGTCTTTGTAGTTTATGCGAAAGTTCAATCCACTGTCAACAGCCCATAAATAGCAAAAACCACAGCTACTATATCAAGGCAAAAAGATGCTTGAGTAATCTGGAGGTTAATGAATGTTCTGACTCAGAGAGGCTGGTTCAGTGAGCGGCAGGTGCCATGGACCAAACTGGAACTCACTGCCCTTTCTAAATCGGTCAGGTCACTGCATGGGGAGAAAACGTAAGGTCTGCAATGTACTAGGCACCATGTAATTATTTTTAAATCCCACGGAAAATAAAAGTCCTTACCCCAAATAGAGGGAGGGGTAGGATGATGCTAATGTATGTTGACATCTTCCATGTGGCAGACCTCACGTTACAGACTTTACATATCTGCTACTACTCACAATGAGAATAGTATTTATGGGGGCCTGTAACATGCACCCCAGATGTTATTCTAAGTACTTTATGTAATAACTTACTTAATGCTCACAATAACCCTGTGAAGTAGATACTATTACTAGCTCCCTTTTACAGAAACAAACCTGGAGGGGCACAGCTGGCAAGAGCGTGTGCTGCCTCATTCGGCCCCCACAGCCAGCTGTGAGATGCATGGTATTATCTCCCCATTTTGCAAAAGGGGAAATCAAGTGTCATAAAAATGATGTAATCAGTGGCAGGTAAAGGTTACCTAGATTTGGTCCCAGGTCTTTGGGCTCTGAAGTCTGTCTCTTCTCATCACCTCATGTTGTCTGATCTCCTAAGGTCACCATTCCTCCTCCACGCAGAAGTGGCAACTGACACCCAAATGGATTCCTATCAACAGACACACACAGAACAGATGAGCTCAGGCATCTTGGCAGGTCTCCCCCGTGCATGATGGTCTCAGTGAGGAGGGCTATAAAACAGGGACAGAATGAAAGGACTTATGAGTACTAAAAGGCTATAAAATCTCCTTGGATTTGGTTTCTAACAAATCGAATGTAGAGGAAAAGCCATCCTGTGTGTGTCTGAGCTCTGCAGAGGTGGTCTAATTCTGAGTCCTTTCTGAATGCTTCAGCACTTTGTAACACAGAACTCAACTCCTCCTGTTTTTAGGGTGCTGTTATTTTGCACGTGGCAGTTTTGAAGCTGGTCCATGCTTCTGTTAAGAACTCTTGATTAGGACCTAACTCTGGATTGTCTAAAAGGAATTCTCTCCCCCATACACTGAAAGAATGCTTGTATCCCCTCTCCATCCAAACTCTCAGAAGAATGACTTCTGACATCAAAACAAATCCTTTGTGACTTGTGTTAGTGTCCTGCAGAGGTGTGATAAGGAATGGAAGAAAAGGCACATATATACAATGGGATATTACTCAGCCATAAAAAAGAATGAAATTGAGTTATTTTTAGTGAGGTGGATGGACCTACAGTCTGTCATACAGAGTAAAGTAAGTCAGAAAGAGAAAAACAAATACCATATGCTAATGCATATCTATGGAATCTAAAAAAATGGTACTGACGAACCTAGTGGCAGGGCAGGAATAAAGATGCAAAAGTAGAGAACAGACTTGAGGACACAGGGCGGGGTTGGGGGGAAGCTAGGATGAAGTGAGAGAGGAACGTTGACATATATACACTACCAAATGTAAAGTAGATAGCTAGTGGGAAGCTGCTGCATAGCACAGGGAGATCAGCTCGATGCTTTGTGACAACCTAGAGGGGTGGGATAGGGAGGGAGGGCTCAAAAGGGAGGGGATATGGGGATATATGTATATGTACAGCTGATTCACTTTATTGTACAGCAGAAAATAACACACCATTGTAAAGCAATTATACTCCAATAAAGATGTTAATTTTTAAAAAAAGAAGAAGAAGAAGAAAGGAATGTTGTAGGTAATTATGAAGGATGTGGCAACTTGGGCAACAGAGAATAGATGAATTGGAGAGAAATATAAAAACAGTATAACTTGTAGCCATTTGACAATTTAGATAAGCATTTTGCTCTGCAAAGGAAAGCTGTATAAATGTTTGGATTCACTCACTTTTTTAAGGGTTTGCTATTTATATAGCATTAAAGATATTCTAAATGCATAGTAGGACTCAGTAAGTTACTGTTGGAGGAATGGATTAATACAGGTAGGTACTAAAAGGGGATAATGCCATCTCTAAAATTTACAAAAAAGGATAGACAATAAAATGTTTTAACATTCATGATTTTACTTTATATGTTGGGAAAAGCTTCTTTTAAAATATTTGTTTCCTTTCACCACTGCTTTTGTAGCCTTTCTCCCCTTATGAATAATGCTGGTACATTATGTGAAAATTCCATGTTGTTAAATGTACTTTATTAAGACTGTGGCTGCTGAGTTCTTGGGGGTTTTCTTTTCCTCCAAATGAAAATGTTAGTTAGTATTGGTTGTTCGGAAATGACAGTAAGAACAGGCAAGAGAGAGGGCCACGATCCACTGTCCAGTCTGTTCTCTTCACCCTGGACCGCACCTAATTAATTAATTAACTAAAACCAGCCATGGTAACGTTGTTTGTTGCACATTCTGTTCAAGCTTTTTATCCAAAGGGTGCTGTCAGCCTTGACTGCCGAGTTGAGGTTGGATTAATTCCCCACCAGTGGGTATCAAGAGCAGAGAGGAACCTGCTTAAATGGGGTGTATTCAGGAGGAAGACAGAGTGGTTGGTGGCAGCTGGGGTCTTTAGCAACAAGGAGATTTCATAGAAAGAGTCTTCAGTAGGTAGCCAGAAGCAACAGTAACATTAGGGCAGGAACAACAGCCTGGGAGTAGAGTGAAGGGAAGGATGGAAGCAACCATCCAAGATCAATCACAGCCATTCCGGGTAACATGGAGGTCTTCATGGGGTCTGATGGGGGCGGGAGGTGTACTGAGCTTGGAATAGAGTGAGTGTGATTCCCAAGGAGTCATATGAATGAATGTCTGAAAACAAATCAAGAAGAATGTGAACCAGACTAATCAGGAGCCATTCAGCCAACCTGAGTGGTGGCTTTGGGCAGGTTCACTTAAGTGTTCAGAGTGGGGGTGGATCAGAGGTGGAGGCGAAAGTGATCTAACCAGGCATCCAAGAAATGCAGGCACAAGGGACGCAGACAATCTAGATGTCCTTTGAGGGTGTGGCAGCACTGTCGAGAGAGCTACTGTCTCTATTTTTCAATTGGGAGAAGCTAAGACTATCCCCAAACTTTCAAGCTCAAAGAGAGAAGATAATCAGGGCCACATGCTTGACCAAGATCTGACAGTCCCTGGCTGATTATGGGAAAGGAGGTGAAAGTCTGGGGCAGATTGGGGGGTGAATAATGTAAATAATTGAAGACTCGGAGTCCATTCATTTAACACCTACTATTAAACGTTATTAAACGCCTACTATTGCCAAGCACTGCACCATGTTCTAAGGCTTCAGTTGTTGACAAAAGAGAAATGGTCCCTCTGATGTGGAGTTTACAAGTGAAACACAATTAGAAATACAGAATGAAAAGTACTGTGATGGTGACTCATTTTGTAGAGTGCGGAAGCTACACTTTTAGTACAGTGGAGAACTGAAAGTTATCCAGTTTCATTGATGGGGGATGTATTCAGATACCTGGCTGGAGAGATACTCAAAGGCCAGTTAATGAGGCGCTTTCTAAGGATGTTAAAGAGGACGTTTATCTATGCATCCCGGCCCAGCCCAATGTGTTCAGACTTAGGGTACAGAAGGTAGAAATCACACCTTGTACTGTATTAAGACAGCTTGAGTTTTAGCGTTGAGAAGGGCTGGTTTAGATCGTGGCTCTGCCATGTACAGGTTGAAAGTGGGTGATTGCTCATACTCCCCGAGCCTCAATTTTCCCTTCTGTGAATGGGGATTCTTTTTTGACATGGCATGGTTATTTTTAGAATTAGAGTGCTTCTCACGTGGAAAGAGAAGCCATCCATTTGGGGAGGAACATTTAATACATGGAAATAATGATTCATTCAGATTTCTTGTACTGTTCTTAATATCTCACAACACCATTTGAATTCTTGATGTTCTCAGTAAGAAAGTACAACGGATACAGCACTGATACAGAAGACAGATTTAAAGCCTCTTCTCCAATATGCCACTAACAACGTGAACTGAGGCCCAGAGTAAAGCGGTTTCCTATCTGTTAAATGGGGGCAGTAACACTTGATTCCTCACTTCCAGGCATGTTGTAAAGTTTAATTAGATGTTATCCATAAAGTTCTATGAACTTCTAAGAGAAAGACATCATATAAATACAAGTTACAGAGCTCTCATTATTCATCTTTCTTCTCTGATTTATCTATAAGCCAGTCTCCTGTAACTCAGAACCTTGGCATTTTTGTCCCCAGATATTCCTGATCTTTCTCATGGGTAGAGTCAGGCTCTTGTTCCTTTTCTCCATCTCTAAATGTCTGCTGCTTTGAATTTCGCTCAGCCTCCCCCGGTCACTCATTTATTACATCATGAAATGGATTGCCTTCACTCACCTGATGTACTTTGGTTGGATGATGTTTTAAACCACGGAGACAGCTTGATCTTCCTTAGTACTCTCTTGAACTTTCAGCTTTCAGGTTTAATAGGCACCAGTGGGATTCTAATCAAGGCAAGGCAGATTATTGATTATTTGGCCCTATCGTGTATGCACGACCCTCTAAATCTCTTAGATTCCCTTGGTTTAAAAGTAATTGATAAGTCATTAGGACTGAGACAGTGCCCTTCTAAACTGAAGACAAATTTCTAACTTGTTCAGGTCACTTGTGGCTTAGTGCCTTAAGACTGTCATTTCTGCCCAGTTTTGTTTTTCATATATTATTAAACAAGACAGATGTTATCACCTGCTTTTTTTCTGTGAGTGGGATTTCCACGTATAGAACTAAAAGCGATGTAGTCTTATAGAACTGTTAAAACCTGCAAATAGGTTCCAGCTCTTTTCCTCCTCAAATGAAATTCATTGTTTTTGTACAAACTGCAAAACAGGAACAAATGTTATTAATACTTAATGGGGGATTTTGAATTTTAATGAAAATCGACAGTTGAGTTTTTCAAGGTTGAACTCAGGTATTAATCTCTCTGGTATTTTCAGTGTTTACAACAGATACTGCCATGTGTCTCAGACCACAAGTACATTGGCTAAATATTTTACCGCGAGTGGGAAGGGATCAAACAATTTCGATGTATCCTGGGAAGTTCAAAAAAATCACTCGATCACTATTTGAATGTGATTTCTACCAAAATTTAGCTGGGGCATAACAAATATGATCTAATTCTGGAGATCAGGATAGATGGATGGGTTCAAGGAGAGGCTTGCAAGAGTTTGCAATTGTATCCATAATATTTAACTTTTGAAGAAAAAAAGATCTAAACAAAAAAGTCAAAATGCTAAGATTTTACAAGTGGCAAATGCATGGCTATTCATTGTACTATTTTTATTCTTGTCTAGAGGTTTGAAATAAAAATATAGTTTTGCAATAACAGCACTACTTACAACACCTGTAATTTTGAAAAGAATAGAATTATACATGTAAATTGGTTTCTTCTTTTATGGAAGCTTCAGGGCTCTAGTCAAGGACTTTGCAAGTGTTCTTTGCTGGTAGGATGTTATTGATGAAAAGCTGACACTGAACGTGGAAATGGAAACCTTCGCTTGGTTTTGAGAGTGCCATTTATGAGCTAGTTCTAAAATTCTTTACAACTAAAAGCAGAAATTTACATTTGTCCTTGTTACTCTTCATCTTAAGGACCACAAATCTAACCTATTGAGGTAGTTCTTTTAGAAGCATTTATTGTTTTTATAAAATCAATACACACATAAGTTTTAAAAATAAGCAATATAGAAAAAAAGAAAGCAAGAAATTGCTGAAAATGCCACCTTCCAGAAATAGATGCATTTTTCATCCACATTTTCACATGCAAATTGAAATAGAAAGATAAATGAATGTTTAAGTAGAAAAGAACAATTTCATTAGCAGTTAATACTAAACATATTTTCATTTAAAATATATTAAATTTAAGAGTATTGTAACAGAAAAAAATCTACTGTGGAAACTGAAGGAATTGTTAAACTTTGGATAAGTGAGTCTTTTCCACAAGAGATATTAATTCTACGCTAATGCTCTAGCTTAAAAAGTAGATTGTGGACTTCAGGTTCTGGTCTGGCATGTTAGGAGTTTAGAAATCCTCCCCATCCTAACAACAAGTAAAAAACTGAACTAACTGAAAAATCAACAACGCTTCTTAGATCTGTCAGAGAAGTCACAGAGCAAACCATAGCCCCCCAGATTGAAGAGACATACAGGCAAATACAGAGAACCACAACTTATGGGAGCAAAAACCCAAAGAAGGGAAACTTCTGTGGAAACCAGTACTGGGGTAGAAAAACCAAAGATGTGATTGACAGATTCCTGGAGGCTCAGTGTGAACAAGTCTGAGAGATAAAAACTCCAGGAGGACCAAGTCATAGTGTGCCTCACACTTTTGTGAGTTTTACTTCTAGGAGTTCTACCAGTTTCTCACAGTGAAGATCAGAGAAAAATCCCCTCTGGTTTCCCACAGCGGGGAAGAGAAAAAGTGACCATTTTGAAACACACCAGAGCATTGTGTTCTTAACAAGACCTGCCCTCAGGAGAAACTATTTTACCAGAGCCTAACCTATCTGGGTTTTATCGGAGCCTAACCAACCTAGAGGAAGGGAAATTCCTAATTCCAGCCCCCTCTAGCCATCTTGTCTCACCTAAGGAGATGGAAAAATAAGAAATGCTTGTGGGGCTTCCCTGGTGGCGCAGTGGTTGAGAATCTGCCTGCTAATGCAGGGGAACCGGTTCAAGCCCTGGTCTGGGAAGATCCCACATGCCGCGGAGCAACTAGGCCCGTGAGCCACAACTACTGAGCCTGCGCGTCTGGAGCCTGTGCTCCACAACAACAAGAGAGGCCCGCGCACCGCGATGAAGAGTGGCCCCTGCTTGCCACAACTAGAGAAAGCCCTTGCACAGAAACAAAAACCCAACACAGCCAAAAATAAAAATTAATTAATTAATTAATTTTTAAAAAAAGAAATGCTTGTGAAGTTTGCAGCCCAGGGACACAGGCACACTAAACACTGAGACCCAAACATAAGACTATAAACACTTCTCCTCCCCCCCATCTTACCACCATATTACTAAGGCCTATTTACTGCAGTTTGTTTTACCCAATACATCATGTCTGCCTATCGACAAAAAATTACAAGGCATACCAAAAGGCAAAAACACAGTTTGAAGGGACAGAGAGCATCAGAACCAGGCCAAGATCTGGTAGTGATGTTGGAGTTTTCAGATCGTGAATATAAAGCAATTATGATTAATATGCTAAGGGCTCCAATGGAAAAAGTAGACAACATGTAAGAACAGATGGGTAATATAAGCAAAGGGGTGGAAATTCTAAGAAAGAATCAAGAAGAAATGCTAGAGATCCAAAACACTGGGACAGAAATGAAGAATGCTTTTGATTGGCTTATTTGTAGTCTGGACATGACTGAGGCGAAAAAAAAATCTGTGAGCTTGAGAATATGTTAATAGAAACTTCTAATACTAACAAAGAGAAAAAAAGACCGGGGGAAAAATGGAACAGAATATCCAAGAACTGTGAGACAATGCCAAAAGGTATAATATATATGGAAATATCAGGAGGAGAAGAAAGAGGGAAAGGAACAGAAGAAATATTTGAAGCAATAATGAGTGAGAATTTTTCCCAAATTAAAGTCAGATAACCATACCATGGATCCAAGAAGCTCAGAGAACACCACATAAGATAAATCACCCCCACCAAAAAAAAAACACACAAAAATCAAACAAAAAGACTACATCTACACATACCAATTTTAAACTTCAGAAAATCAAAGATAAATTTAAAATCCTGAAAGAAGACAGAAGAAAAAAAAAAAAACTTACCTATAGAAGAACCCAGAAGTCAGAATGTATCTGACTTCTCCTCACAAACTCTGCAAGCAAGATGAGAGTGGAGTGAAATATCTAAGTTGTTAAGAGAGAAAAACCCACCTAGAATTCTGTACCCTGTGAAATTACTCTTCAAAGTGAAGAATTAAAGACTTTCTCAGACAAACAAAAATTGAGGAAATTTGTTGCCAGTAGAACTTCCTTGAAAGAAATGTTAAAAGAAGTTCTTCAGAGAGAAGGAAAATGATGTAGGTCAAAAACTTGGATCTACATAAAGACATGAAAAGCATTGGATAAAGTGAAGGTAAAATAAAAACTTTTATTTATCTTTTCCTTAATCTAACAAGTAAGTTTATTCAAAATAATAATAGCAACAATGTATTCAATTTTACATCCTTTTTATGGCATACTTCTGTATACTTATATATTAGTGAAATAAATGACAGTAATGATACAGGAGATGGAAGGGAGGAATTTGAAATATTTTGTTATTATAAGGTATTGGCACTTCTGTGAAATGGTATAGTGTTATTTGAAAGGGAACTTGGATTAGTTGTAAAAGTATATTGCAAAAGGTGCAGAATAGCCAACTCAATATTGAAGAAGAACAAAATCAGAGGACTGACATAACCTGACTTCAAGAATTACTACAAAGCTACAGTTTTAAAATGTGTACTACTGGTTAAATATATATATATATTGGCAAATAGGTCAGTGGAATAGGATATATAGCCTGGAAACAGACCCACATAGATATAGTTGGCTGATCTTTGAGAAAAGAGCTCTGTGAAAGAAAATGTCAAGAGAATGAGAAGACAAGCCACAAATTGGGAGAAAATAGTGGCAAAAGACACATCTGAATAAGGACTGTTATCCAAAGTGTACAAAGAATTCTTAGAATTCAGCAGTAAGGAAATGAACAGCCTGATTAAAAAATGGATAAAAGACCTAAACAGATGCCTCACCAAAGAAGATATATAGGTGGTAAATAAGCATATTTAAAGATGCTCAACATAATTTGTCATTAGGAAATTGCAGTTAAATAGCAATGAAGTATACCTATGAAAATGCCCCGAATCCAAGACACTGACAACACCAAATACTGGTGAGGATGTGGAATAGCAAGAATTCTCATTCATTGCTGGTGGGAATGGAAAATGGTACAACTACTTTGGAACACAGTTTGGCAGTTTCTTACAAAACTAAATATATTCTTACTGTAGGATTTAGTAATCATGCATCTTTACATTTACCCAAATGAGCGGAAAACTATGTCCACACAAAAACCTGCACATGGATGCTTATAGAAGCTTTATCCATAATTGCCAAAACTCGAAAGCAAACAAGATGCCCTTCATTAGGTGAATGGATAAACTGTGGTGTATCTAGACAATGGAATATTATTCAGCACTAAAAAGAGCTATCACACCACGAAAAGACATGTAGGAATATAAATGCATATTATTTGAGTGTTAAAGATTGAATATAATATGTTCCCCTAAAGTTCATATTTGAAATCCTAACTCCCAAGGTGATGCTATTAGGAGGTGGAGCCTTTAGGAGGTGATTAAGTCATGAGGGTGGAGTCCTCCTGAATGGGATTAGTGCCCTTATAAAAGAGGCCCAAGAGATACCTAGCCTCCTTCCCCCACTTGAGCTTACAGGGAAAAGGCAGTTGGCTATGGATCAAGAAATGAGTTCTCACCAAACACCAGATCTCCAGACACCTGGATCTTGGACTTCCCAGCCTGCAGAACTGTGAGAAATAAATATTTGTTGTTTATAAGCCACCCATTTTAGGGTATTGTTGTTGTTATAGCAGTGCAAACAGACCAAGACATTAAGTAAAAGAAAATAATCTGAAAAGGCTACATACTGTATGATTCCAACTATATGACATTCTGGAAAAGGCAACACTATGAAGACAGTAAAAGATCAATGGGGGCTTCCCTGGTGGTGCAGTGGTTGAGAGTCCACTTGCTGATGCAGGGGACACGGGTTCGTGCCCCGGTCCGGGAGGATCCCACATGCCACGGAGCGGCTGGGCCCGTGAGCCATGGCCACTGAGCCTGCACATCTGGAGCCTGTGCTCCGCAACGGGAGAGGCCACAACAGTGAGAGGCCCGCGTACCGCAAAAAAATAAAAAAATAAAAAAATAAAAAATCAATGGTTACCAGGGACTTGGGCAGAGAGAAAGGGAGGAATAGTGAAGCATAAAAAAATTTTAGGGCAGTGACACTATTCTGTATGATACTATAATCGTGGATACATGTCACTATACATTTGTCAAAACAGTAGAATATACAACACAAAGAGTGAACTCTAAGGTAAACCATGGACTTTGGGTGATACTGATGTGTCTGTTTAGGTTCATCCATTGAAACAAACATACTACTCTGGTGAGGGAAGTTGATAGTTGGACAGGTTATGTTTGTGTGAGGGCAGGAGGTATATGGGCTGGGCTTTTCCTTCCTTCAGACTTCAGCTGAAGCACCAGCTCTTTCCGGGTCTTGAGTCTGCTGGTTTTCAGGCTGGGACCACACAGTCAGCTCTCCTGGATCTCTAGCTGGCTGGCTGACATCTTGGGGCTTGTCAGCCTCCATAATTGTGTGAGCCAATGCCTTAAAATAAACTATTCACATATAATGTACATCGTATTGATTCTGTTTCTCTGGAGAGCCCTAATACAATTTCTTTTTAATAAAAGGTGTGTCATGGGGCTTCTGTGGTGGCGCAGTGGTTGAGAGTCCGCCTGCCGATGCAGGGGACACGGGTTCGTGCCCCAGTCCGGGAAGATCCCACATGCCGCGGAGTGGCTGGGCCCGTGAGCCATGGCCGCTGAGCCTGCGCGTCCAGAGCCTGTGCTCCGCAACGGGAGAGGCCACAACAGTGAGAGGCCCGCGTACCGCAAAAAGAAAAAAAAAAAAAGGTGTGTCATGGCACAGATACTAGCCACTCAAAACCTAACTTTTTAGAAAACATTTGTTTAACCTCATCTAAATGAACCTTAATTCTAATGTCACAGATACAGGATATATAGCTCTGAAATTCAGAAAAGCAGTCTGGGCTAGAGACTATAAATCACCAGTCAAAAGTTCCAGCATCCAGGGCTTCCCTGGTGGCGCAGTGGTTGAGAGTCCGCCTGCCGATGCAGGGGACGTGGGTTCGTGCCCCGGTCCGGGAGTATCCCACATGCCGCGGAGCGGCTGGGCCCGTGAGCCATGGCCGCTGAGCCTGCGCGTCCGGAGCCTGTGCTCCGCAACAGGAGAAGCCACAACAGTGAGAGGTCCGCATACCACAAAAAAAAAAAAAAAAAAAAAAGTTCCAGCATCCACATTTTCCCTCTTTGGAGAACAATGTTTACCATCTCCATTCCACAAATTCTCAAATGTTCAAGTCATCTACAAGTTTGTCTGCCCCATAACAGGTAATTCAACTGGGCTTGGAAGTCTGAAACTCAGATAGCATTCCAGGTGCTTCCTTAGTCTACTCTTCTATTTAATACTTTAATTTCCTCTTTGAAATGCTTTATCTATCCTCCTCAGTTTGAAAATTATTCTCCCTCAGGAGAAGTCAGAAGCAAAATCATGTTTTGAAAAACACATGGGTTTTGAAGATAGAGAGTCAAAACTTCAGGCCCTGGAACTACCGTTAACTCATTGTGTGACCTTCAGCAACTTATGTGGCCTTTCTGACATGCAGGTTCCTTACCACAAAGTTGCATCTAATAATATTCAGCAGCACGATGTTTAATCAGAACAACATTACAATGAGCAGAAAGACACCGACAAGAGAGTCAAGTTCCTTTAATGTTTCTGAAGAGTAAACACAATTGACTTAACACAGATGACTTCACAGGTCAGAAGAGATAGCATCAGTCCCTTTGGATAGGCAAGCTTCCCTGATCTTCAAAACCCCATAAAGACACCCTACCACCAAGATATCTCCTGATCATTGTGAAGATACTTTCAAGTTCTTAAGGAAGCTTTCTTTGCCATTTCCACCTTTTATTCTTTTCTTTTCTTTTCTATCTTCTCTATGCCTTCCATCCACTAGGTACAAGTAACTAGTACCACCCATAACACATTACTGCAAGAATAAGTCCAGGGGAATTCTGCCTCTCAGGGTCAATTTCCAAACTAGGCATCCCCTCTCAGGTTAAGGCTTTAGGTCTGCTGAAATTTATTGCTGTACTTTCTACTCTTGGAGATTCTATAAGGATTCAAATGTTCTCAGAAAATTCAAAAGTACTCAGAAAATAAAACTTACCTCCCCAAAATATTAACTTCACCATGTTCCCTGTTTTCTGATCAGTTAAGATTTTGGTTGCAAGCGACAGCAAAATTTGACCCAATTCAAACAGTCTTTAATAATAAAGAGTATTTATTATCTCACAAAACTTAAAATTCCAGAGGTAATTCTGGCTTTAAGAGAGAAATGATCAGAAATTCACTAGACCCATTTTTTTCTCTTTTCTTTCCTTTCTGTCTTTTATGGTTTTCCATTCAACTTCAAGGCTCTTCCCACTATGATTTTTTTTTTAATGGCTAGAACAGTTCAAGACTTCACACTGTTTTAACACCAACTCATCTGAGAGAAAGAGAGTGTCCGATGGCTCTCACATATGTCCTGGAATCCACACTTTCTCACTGGCCCTAACTGGGTCAGATCTCTATCCCTGAACTAAACTTTGGTAGTCAGAGGGAGGGGATAAATTGATTGGATTAAGTGAATCAGGACCCAACTCTAGAACTGAAAATGGGATCATTCCTGCACAAACCTCCTGCATGAGAGTGAATTAAACAAAGGAAAATTAGGGTACTATTGAAAAGAGATGCAGGGGATAAATGTGAGGGAGACAACAAATGAATGTCCAGTACATGGTTTTATTTTTTCTCCAAATAAAATGGTTAAAGTACTTCTTGACTCTAGCTTCAACCTTCATGATGCCTTTCTTATAGGCATGCTGTTCTCTTGTATTTCTCTTTTGGTTATTTGGCCCTCCTCTTTTGTCTATTGTTTGTATTGAAAGCTGAATCTACTGGATAATTTTTATGCCCCCTTGTTGATTTCTGTAATTGCTTCCCCCTTCCCTTTCTTATTGGGTTAATCAGGATTATGTGAATTACATTTTAGAATTACATCATCTCTTATTTGTGTTTTTTCTATATATTTCTCCAAATAACTATATTGTTATTGGGGGAGGTATAACAAGCATATCAGCTGGCTCCACCTCTTCTTCTATCAATATATTATACTTTGTAGGGATGGGGCATAGGTGTAAATGTATCATGGGAATAAGGTTAGAGGAAACATATTTTCTTTTTGCTAAAGGAATAAAATTTACTTAGCAGTCTTTACAGGGGTCAGATAAAGAAAACATCTGATTCCTAACCATCAGCCTAGAAATCGTTCTCCAGATTGCTTCCCAGGCCCACCTCTCCTCTGATCAGAGTTTTCTATCTGTGAAAGAAAGACACTTTTGTGGTGGTGAGAAAAAAACCCTCAGGCTGATTGGCTGATTGTATGCCATTTTGTTTTATCCACACTTCATTAGCCCAGGTAATTGAAAGTTGACTCCATTTTCCTCTCCTATTCAGGCTCTTCATTCTCTCTCTCTCTCTCTCTCTCTCTCTCTCTCTCTCTCTCTCTCTCTTTCTCTCTCTCTCTCTCTCTTTCACACACACACACACACACACACACACACACACACCATCCCTCTCACAATCTACCTCTTTCATCTAAAAGTACAAGATATTTTAAATATTCCTTTTAGCCAGGAATCACTTGACAACTTTTAATGCAGTGCATTGGGAATGCAGAAAAAAGTGGCCAATGAAATTTTAGTTAAACTGAAATTTTTGTGGGTCTTAAGGAACTAAATTATGTGCATGTCTGTTCATCAAGGGTACTTTCATTATTTTTTTAATTGCTACAACTTAAAATCTTTAAAAACTAAGTAGTGAGTTATTTATAAGAAAGAAGTTAGAGGCAAGATTTGAACAACCATCTTTCCTGTATATGTGTTCAAGATATTAGGAATATAACCTTTAAAATTGTGAATCACTGTGTGGTACATATGAAACATATAATATTGTACATCAACTATACCTCAGTAAAAAAAAATCAGGAATATATCTTACATCATCAGTCCCCACCCTTACCCCACGTCACAAAATACCCTGAAGTTTCTGAGATATATATCTGATATTTGGTTCCATGACATACTTAATCATATATTATGATGTTTCTCACAGACTTTGAAATTCACTAAAAACAACTATGAAATATGTGTGTGTACCTTCCTCCTCAATTTTTGGTATAAATTTTCTTAAGATAACTTCAACCAGGATTTCATTTATCTCCTAATAAGAGATTCAGTTTTCACAACTGAATTCTTATCATTAAATACCACTTTTTATTAAATTAGCACTTACTTTAGCTCAATAGATACCTTACAGTAACAAAATAAAACACTTAGCTGGTTCTTTTTATCATGACTGAGGCCACTTGGCCATATTCATTGTGCAGGTGCCAAACATGTGATTGCAATGGGAAGTTTGGCTCCAAGCTGATAGTTAACTGAGTCTTCTAAGAAATGACAAATATTAGGCCTTAACCTAATATACAAATATATAGCAAATTATTTCATTGATGTTTTACTTTAAAAAATTAAGTGATTGAATGATAACACTAGAAATCTCTATTTTAAGCCCTATAAAGCTCTGTTTAATTGTTTCCAGGTAAAATGCTTTAATATAGCGTAATCTTACTGGATTGCATTTCCAGTAAAAAAAAAAAAATAATAAGTATTGCCTTTGTTGCTTTTTTTTTAAAAAAAGTATTTTTTAAATTTATTTATTTATTTATTTTGGACAGTGTTGGGTTTTCGTTGCTGCACATGGGCTTTCTCTAGTTGCAGCGAGCAGGGGCTACTCTTCATTGCGGTGCGTGGGCTTCACATTGCAGTGGCTTCTCTTGTTGCAGAGCACGGGCTCTAGGCCTGCAGGCTTCAATAGTTGTGGCACACAGGCTCAGTAGTTGAGGCTCGTGGGCTCTAGAGCGCAGGCTCAGTAGTTGTGGCACATCGGCTTAGTTGCTCTGCGGCATGCGGGATCTTCCCGGACCAGGGCTTGAACCCGTGTCCGTTGCATTGGTGGGTGGATTCTTAACCACTGTGCCACCAGGGAAGTCCACCTTTGTTGCTTTTTACCATAAGTATTTTCAAAAGGCTCTTCAGAAATAGAAAGGAGTTGTATCCCAAGGGAGCCCATGAGACCTACCACATAATAATGGAACCAAGACAGCGAAACTGGCTGATAAGATCAGCTGTCAGGGAGCTGGAACTCAGTGACAAGTCCCAAAGCCAAACTCCAGAAGATTTAAGAGGTAACAAGAAATGCCACATATGGAGGAAACAGAGTAACATTTTCAAATCACAAAGCCATGGGCTAACTCATCAGAGAAAGATAGGGATGGGTTAATCAAAGAACATGGAAGAACAGAAAGTCAAATAGAGCCTTTGGAAGAGTGAGCTTCACCGCTCCCTTACATATGTGCATTGTGCTTCATTGGCTACTTCTTGAGCTTCAATTTTATAAAACTAATTTGAAGAGCTTACTGTGTATTATATAACTTGATGCTAAAGGAAGTATCACAAATAAGTTTAAGATATTTAAAGATTGAGAAGCAGTTTGGGGTCAGTTCTCTCCTTCTCTCACCAAAAAACAACCCAAAATTTATAAAATGTATCATCCATACAAAGCCCAACCATCTCATGACCCCTTGTGGGCATAATTTCATGTTAAGAAAGCCTTAGTCCAGCATCCAAAATATTTGAAAAATAATGTAAATTTTTATTTCCACCATTCATAAAAAATGCCTAAGAGGGAATGCATCCAGAAAAACTTTAGAAATACTCTTTCCTATCCTGTCAACTCTGTCTACATGTGGCGGCTTCTGCAAAGTCCCAGCTCTTCTCCGATGTAGCATCTCTTGTACCCTCCCTGATCTGTCTCTGGTGCAGCCTCTCTAATATGTGGCTCATTTTAACCTATCTGGTTTCTTTCAAGTCCCCCGTTCCTCCTTTACCAAGATTCTTTAGAGCAAAAGAATGCATAAGAACTCACACAGCAAGTAAAAAATTCTTCTTCCTGTTTTCCAAGATGGTTTGTTGAGGTTGGGGAGAGGTTGTAACATGTAACTTCTTTCTTTTATCCTGTCTCACCAATGACAGATAGGGTCTTTCCTTTTAAAGTAAGTTTGTTAAGTAGCAAGAGTATAAAGGAAAACTAAGGCTTTACTTTTGATTTACAGAATGCAGGCAAAGCTTTCATTTGAAAGACAGCAAAGCCCCAAATCCTGGACCATGTACATACACCAAGGAAACTTTGAATCCAACTTTACAAATACAAGTTGAAAAAACAGTCAAGTCAAGCTCAGAGATAAACCAGGGTTACACTTCACGGTAACTCAGAGCAGATCTAAATGTGTATATTTTCTTTAGGAACTTGTTTTTTGACATTAACAATTTTTTTATCTTTCATGATAAATATTTTTATTTGAATTAACAGTTATCAAGTGGGCAGACTTACTCATGTATCTCAGTGTTACCTGTGCTTAAAATATGGCTGTTTGGACCACAGACTCCTAACTAGGTCCAACTACTGGCAGAACATTGTAATTTCAGGTAAAGAAAGAAGAATCAGAGTCACTTAAGTGACAAGTCATCCCCATATCTGATAAAATACGTGCAAGGGTATGATAAGAATATTTGAAAGTTAACAAACTTTCACAGGGATCATTTATATTTTGTATTTCTAGCGGTGGTGTTTCTTCTTTATTTCACTCATCACAACACCCTTCCTTAAATCATGTCACTATCCATCATTGTCCATAGTGCCTCACATGGTGTCTGTTAACAAGGCATTTATGTCTAAAGTAGATAGGCAGAATGGAATCAGGGGTCATGATAATGAAGACAAGAGTTTCCCATAGAAGAAAAATGTGAAAAAATAAAAAATGGGCGTGGAAGGCACATAATGAGAAGTGTTGTTATTTGATTGGTGTTTAATCAACAAACCCAAGAGAAGACATGAAAAGTAGAGGCAAGAGTTAGTGAACGTCTATGGCTAAGAGCAATTTGATTGTGCAGACAATGGGAGGGGCAAATTTAAGGTATGAGCAGATTACCAGCATCAAAGTCAGGAGCAAAGGAGGTAGTGATATTACAGTAACTATATCTATCTTTTGTTCTGGTATATTAATTTTGCCTAGCTCAATACCTGAAGTATAGTGGGTCCTCAGTAAGTGCCAGTTCATTTTTCCTTCCTCTTTCTTATTCTGGATTTATTTCTGTGCTTAAAAAATGATCACTGATAATGTATATGCATCAGTTTGCTGCCTAGCCAAAAGTAGATATGGTTCAAATTACAAATTCCAAAAACTAAATTATAGTTCTGCCAGCACTGTGTAACAGCTTAGATTAGCCTCATGTACTCTGTCCAGTGAAATCTTCATCTTTCAATATGGGTAATGGCTGCATAGAACTATACCTAACACAGTGCTTACAGCATGACTTTTAAACTAGAGTAGATAATCTTCTCTCTTCCCTCTTCCAACAGATATGGTGACTAGGACACATGAGACTACCCCCCACATCAACTGATAAAGGGAAGGAGATAGATATTGGAAATAAGATGGGTAAACTAGTGTGGCCAAGGTAGACTATACCTGACTCCATCCCAGAAGCCTACCCTCTGGCACTATAGCTATTTCCACAAGCAAATATTTTGGAGGTATCTTCTACCTTGGCTATAATCACCTGTTTCTGTTTAATTCTAGCTGTTTAAAACAACAAATATTTATTACGACATAGTTTCAGTGCATCAGGAATTTGGGAGAGGCTTATCTAAGTGTTCTGGCTCAGGGACCTTCTTAAGGTTGCAGATAAGCTGTCAGCTGGGGTCGAAATCATCTGAAGGCTTCCCTGGGGCTGGGAGATCTGCTTCTAATATGGTCACTCACCTGGCCATCGGCAAAAGGCCTCACTTCCCCTCTAGCTATTAGAAGGAAGGTTCATTTCCTGGGCCTCTTCCTAGGACTGCTTGAGCATACTCTCAAAATGGTAGCTGATTTTCCCCAGAGAGACTGATGGAGAGAGAGAGAGAGAGAGAGAGAGGTAGCACACAAGGTAGAGGATGCAGCGCCTTTTATGACCTAGTCTCAGAAGTCACCTATCATTACTTCTGCCATACTCTCTTTGTTAGAAGCATGTCACTAAGTCAAGCCCTCACTTAAGAAGAAAAGAATCGGGTTCCACATTAAATTGGGAGAATAGTCAAAAATTTTATGGATATACTTTTAAACCACCAAACTTACAAAGAAGCATGAGTCTTCCTACCCTAAAGTAATTCCTGATTCTGTGCCTTATACACATGGTCCAAGATTTCATCAAAGATAGAATTATAATACAGAATACAAGACAATATGGTAACTACAATTTTTTTATGGTAAGACTGGCATCACAAGTCAGTAGGAAAAAAAGGATTAGTTTAAATTATGTTATTATAAATATGTTGACTACATTATATGTACAATTTATTGAGCTTTTATTTTCTTAATACTTTTTGGAGTAAGAGCTAGAGCATATAGTCACATTTTTTTTTTCTCAAAGCAGCATTGTATATCCTGTATTTTCTCTGTAATAAGTGTGAAGAAGCTTACACTTCCCTTTTTACAGTGCTTTTCACAGCAACATCAATTGACCTACATTTGGCATTCTTGGTAATGACCATGTTCCAGAGATTGCAAATTTAGTACAAAGGAAGATGGGGTGGGAAAAGGCAAAAGGTGAAGGAGGCGTTTTACACTTTTTTCAGAGCGCCAGAAAATACCAGGTTATACAGAAAGGGAAAGGAAAGAAAACCCAGGAGGGTCTAGAAAGACAGTCACACAGAGGAGGTCCCTGGCAACAAGAGAACACCAACCACCAGAGACAGGAGAGAATGGCCCAGAGCCGTTGGGAGTACTGACAAGAGAAATTGGTGAAGGTAGAACAACAGAGATAAAATTTGCATTTGGAATCTAAATTAAGTATGTGAATGAAAGAAATAGACATTCAAATTCAAACACTTCTCAGGATAAGAGAGTAGAAGCCGTCAATTCTCTGACTGTTCTAAGAAGGTGTCATAAAAGAGGTGGGGTTTGAAACTAAGATACTGAAAATCTTGTTAGAAAGTACAGATTGGAGTCAAGCATGGATGGACATCAAAATTGCCCACATAACTTGGGGCTGTCTCCAAAATTACTGTATGTGAAACAAACTTGGAAAGTTGAGCCCTAGAGATGAGTTAGATTTGAAAGAACCACTTCCAAGTTCTCAGGCTTACAATACTGAGATAGTAAAGAGGTTGCAGTGCTGTTACGTCCCTCAAGAACTTTAGCAATAGTTGTTGGGACTTCAAAGTCTGTTCATAGAGTTCTGTAAGGCAAAGGGAGTTCACCGTGTGTGTACAAGTCACTAAAGAAGAAGAGAACCAGGCCAATGACTGTTTTTCTTCTGATCTAAGACACTATGTATTCATCATAAGATGCACCATTATTTTATGTAGTACCAATGCTGGCAATTAAATTTTAACACAATCTTTTTTCTCACTTAAGAAAATGTGATGCTTATTTAGACAGAAATTTTGTCACCATATTATTCCTGGTGACTTAAAGAGAATTAATGATTCCGAATTTTCAAAAGCACTCTACTGCTCTCTCCAATATTTTCTTCCAGGGCACCACCCACTTTGTAAGTTTTGACACCAACGCTTTTTTAACTCAATTAAATCACGTGATGCTGGAAGCTAAGCAGGTTCTGTTCAAAGTCAGCAAGTTGTTTCTGATCATTTAATGCCTTATGAATAGTCCTGCACAATACATGAACCAGTCACATATGTTCCTCATTGCTTTGAAACTTCTTACACCTATTCCAAAGGATTTGGCAATTTCTCCTGTCTTTAGTTGCATTACTTAGTGCATGATACACAGTCTTTTCCATGTGTGTAAGTGCTTCATCTGCTAGGAGGCATATTCCTTGCTTAGGTCACGTAACGCACATAGGTGTTTCTCTTGCTAAATAATATGAAATCTAAGTCCCTCTTCCAATAAAAAAATATTGTCCTCTGTTTGGTTTTCACATATGAATTTATACTAACTCCTTTCCAGTGTGCAGAGTATAATCTTGAGGACATCTTAAATTGTACAAATTCAACATATGTAATATTAGCAATGCACAAAATGTAATTGAGGTGACAGCAATAGAAACAGCCATGACCACGTTAGTGCATGTACTTATAACTATTTCATGACTGCTGTTTGCTAACATTGATTGCAGGACAGATCTCAATTTCAGAGGTAAAATTCAAAGTGAGTACATCTTCTAACTAAAGAAATAAAAATTTTCATGAAAGAATGTGAAATTTTTCATGTTGGAAATTCTGTAACATTAGCTACTTTGGGAACAGTATTCTTTTTTTTTTTTGCGGTACGTGAGCCTCTCACTGTTGTGGCCTCTCCCGTTGCAGAGCACAGGCTCCGGACGCGCAGGCTCAGCGGCCATGGCTCACGGGCCTAGCCGGTCCGCGGCATGTGGGATCTTCCCGGACCGGGGCACGAACTCGTGTCCTCTGCATCGGCAGGCGGACTCTCAACCACTGCGCCACCAGGGAAGCCCAGGAACAGTATTCTTGAAGATGAGGGAGGAGAAGTTATTCAACTTGCTTTAATAAATGGATTATATTATAATGTCATAACTATTACAATTCAGTAACAATAAATAAGAAGAGTCAATAAAACAGCGTGGAGAGCCTCCAAAAAGACTTCGGCATATGTTCAAATTATGTACATGGGGACTTCCCTGGTGGCGCAGTGGTTGAGAGTCTGCCTGCTGATGCAGGGGACACAGGTTCGTGCCCCGGTCCGGGAAGATCTCACATGCCGCGGAGCGGCTGGGCCCGTGAGCCATGGCCGCTGAGCCTGCGCGTCCGGAGCCTGTGCTCCGCAACGGGAGAGGTCACAACAGTGAGAGGCCCGCATACCTGAAAAAAAAAAAAAATTATGTACATGGTAAAGATAGAATCATGAGGGAAGAGTAGGAGACAAGTTGATACAGAACCATTTTCAAAAGGTAATATTTTTGAATGTTTGAAGTAATTATACTGTATTGCAGGCAATTTTGATTTATTTCTGATACTTTTCTGTGTCTTCCAAGATTCCTACAGTAAGTATGCATTATTTTTATAATGAGGACGTGGCAAAAAGGGGAGCACTTTGGTCACATAATAAGAAGGCAAAAGCAATGCATTCTTATCAGATAATGTAATAGGTAAAAGGCACAAAACACAGATATTACGATAATTGTGATTTACAGCTGCTTCCTGTGCTTGAAAGAATGAAAATATTATCACTCTTGTTTCGGATTGTGAAGCATAAAAAGACAGTATTTCATTGGTAAGCAAAGAATTCATTTAAATATATAATTTGATGAGTTTACATAATTGCTATGCACTTTTAGACTTCAATAACATTATTTCATAATGTAAGGTCTTGAAATGACAATTAGCAGCCTATCATATGCTAATCCAAGACTCTTATCTAAGGTTTAAAGAAACATCCAAATAGAAAAAAAGAAAATTCATTGCCCATCAGAGGAGTTTAGATATTTACTTTCAATTCATACAGACAGTCTGATATGTAATTATAGATAATTTTAAAATAAACCAAATCCTTCTGGTACCAGAATTGGGAATACACCACTAGATACACAGAACTGGAATGCTCATACCAAATACAAGCAAGTTTTCTCTAAGACGGATTAGAAAATAAACTTGTCATCTTAAGGGGATGGCTTTTCCACCCCGTTCCTCCAAGGTACTTCAACTCTGATTACCTTCTCTGGGATGAAGGCAAGATTCAGCCTACATACTCATTAAATTGGGAGATATTTTGAACAGCCTGCCACTTTTGTCAGCTTGCTGGGAGAGACAAAATTTCTTTTACTTTTTACTAGATCACTGACACACAGAGAGAATTCAAAACGTCTCCCCAGAGGCTGGAGGTCGAATGCTTAGGTGGATTTTTGCTCTACTACCTGACTCTGAAAAACAATATTTTTTTCTAAGTGGGTGGAAAGTTGAACGAACAATTCATCTTGCTTTGATTGATGGATTTATCAATAGTCATATAGAGGTTATGTAAGTAACACTGCTCCCCCAATTGTGTTATTAAATGACAAGTACTGGGGAGAAAAAAAATCACTTTTAGCAAATATAAAACTTTAAAACTGTTTCAATTTCAGGGAAATCAAGTGGTTGTTTACCTATGCCTCATGCTGCAAGATTTAACATACTTCTTTTATCCAAACTATACTATTTTAAAGTGATGTCTGTCTGACTGAATGTGTTTAAGTGTCAAAAGATTCCCCCAAACATATCTCATTTGAAACCACTATCGGAGTGGCAGGAGCAATGGCATCAATTACAGAAATGTTACTGACAACAAAAACATTCAATTCACCAACAAAGGTCAGCAGTAAACCTCTTTAAAATATGGATAGCTCATAAAAGTAATGGGTGTGCAACTGTGATTGAAACAGATGTTCATAAAATCAGCATTTAAGCATGAAACACTGTAAAATAAATGAAGATGAGATTAATTGAGCAAGTTAATTCTAAAGCTGAATGGGGGAGAAAATTAACACTAAGGCATACTTTTCAACGTAAGATGAGGTGCATGGCAAAGACAAGAATATTGTAAGTGAGTTAAACTCGAGAGCCAATGAAAGGTTTTGTGTAAGGAGTGACTTGAATATGGCATAGACATTTACTTTTTACTGTTTTATTATAGCAAATGACTTTGTATTCTCTGATTATGTCAATATATAAAACATTAAAAGATAGAGACGTTTGGTCAGTTCCTTTTCTTTATCAGTTGGAGATGAGTTTCATCTCAACTAACTGAATTCCAGTTTTGCTAAAATACCCATGAAAAAGAAAAAAATACTAGAACTGTTAGCAGTGATTATTTTCAAAAGCCAAGTTTGGGGGTACAAAGGTAGCAGTAGGACCAAAGCTGGAGTTCTCTAGAACACTTAGGGAGTATTTAAGAATTTCTTTCCCAAGCAGGTGCAAGCAATTATCCAAGCCTCATAAACATGTGCCTATAGCCGAGCTCTCTCTGTTTGCATTTTCTTTCTACAAATCAAGGGATGCTGCAGAAGGGTCGTTTCTGGGGCAGAAAGGCCGTGCCCACTGCTTTACATATCCACACACAAAGCACAACCCTGAACCCTCAGACATTTCCCATTATGCTCCTGGGTGTGAAGTAAATCTTGAAGGACTTCTTCAGTGTGTTCTCACCACTGGTAAGCGGCAGGCGGAATTTGGGTGGCCTGGCTGTGTTTGGGCCTCCTGCTGTTGGCTGCAGTCTTTCTTGTAGACACTGATGAAGGGCATGAGGTCAACACTGGCTTTAAATCTTCATAAAATAAAGACAACTGTGACTGAAGTTTGGTTTGGCCTGCTCATGTAAGAGAAACGCGGCCAGAAGTGTTTTGTACAAACTTTCTGTCCCCACAAAGCAGACAAAGAAGTTAGCACTGGACTGGGGCAAAAGGACTTGGCCCCAAAGGGAAGTTTCTGAAAGTTATTCTCAATGAAAAATTGATTTATACTCAAATAATCCTTTCAGTGACCACTATAAGAATGGCTCCTCCAAAGACTGTAAAACTAGCTCCTACCATGACAGTAGTTTTAGTTGGGGTCTTTCTTTATGATTTTTGACATAATTCACCATATAGCTCAACTTGGCCAAATACGTTGACACAGATATAATCCCTCAAACAATTAAGATGCGCCTCTTTAAACAAAAGCCAGGTCTAAAGCCTCCAATAATTAACTATGTTGGACTTCTTCTTGAGTTCTTCTGTGTTTTACTGACTCATTTCTTCATCCATATTTTGACCATAAACTTGATCTCATTGAAACTGACCAAAAATACCAAATTGATCATTTTTCAATGTAACAATTTAAGTCGATATAACTAGTTGATGTCAGTTAACAGCATGTATTGACCTAGTACTATGAGTATAGCACTATGATAAATGATGGGGTGGACTGCTGGGAAGAAAGAAAACAAAAAGGAAGGAAGAACACTGTATTAGTCTTACCCTCAGGAAGCCTACTGTATAACTGGAAGAAAATAAACAAATAAATAAATAAATGAACTGAAAATTGTTTCTTTTTTAACAAAATATGTACTTTTTAATATTAGAAAACATTTTTTCTGGTATTAGAAGTAATACAGTTTCATTATACCTGTATTATCCAACAATTCAGAACACTCAAAAATACAGAGAAAAAAAAATTTAATTACCCATAACACCAATACTCAGAAAAAAAACAGTGTTAATATTCTTAAATAAACTTTTTTTAAAAAATAGTTTTAGATGTACAGAAAAATTGTGAAGATGATACAAAGTTCTTATATATTCTACACTCAGTTTCCCTTATTATTATTATTATTTTTTTTGAAGATGTTGGGGGTAGGAGTTTATTAATTAATTTATTTATTTTTGCTGTGCTGGGTCTTCGTTTCTGTGCGAGGGCTTTCTCTAGTTGTGGCAAGAGGGGGCCACTTTTCATCGCAGTGTGCGGGCCTCTCACTATCGCGGCCTCTCTTGTTGCGGAGCACAGGCTCTAGATGCGCAGGCTCAGTAGTTGTGGCTCATGGGCCTAGTTGCTCCGCAGCATGTGGGATCCTCCCAGACCAGGGCTCGAACCCGCGTCCCCTGCATTAGCAGGCAGATTCTCAACCACTGCGCCACCAGGGAAGCCCAAGTTTCCCTTATTATTAACATCTTACATTAGTATAGTATACTTGTGATAATTAATGAACTAATATTGATACATTATTATCAAATAAAGTCCATAATTTATTCAGATTTTTCTTTTCACTTTTGCCTATTACTTTCTCCAGTAGAGCCCTTAACATATTAATTCTAATAAATTTAAGGTCCCTGTGTGATAATTCTAACACCTGTGTCATATCTGTGTTTGGTTCTGATGCTTTCTTTACCTCTTCAGACTGTTTTTTTTCTTACCATTTGGTATGCCTTGAAATATTTTGTTGAAAGCCAGACACTTTGTATTGGGTAATAGGAACTGAGGTAAATATGCCTTTAGATTGTAGCCTGTAGATCCCAGAGTCTTTACATTCCTCCTGTATCCTTGTTTTTGTCTCCCCTCTTAACTTTGGTTTTCCCTAAATATTCCTCCTCAGAGAGTCTGTGTCTTGCAGCTTTGTCAGCTTTAATCCACTATTTTTAGATTGGAGCCCAGTTGGTGTCCTGGTAAGGTGTCAGGGAGGGGAAGTGTTCTATTCTATAATCTTATGATTGAATCTCAGTTTTTTAGTATGCCTCTTTCTCTGGTCCATGACCTTCCCAAATGTTTCTCGTGTGGGATAGCTTTTTTCTGTTAACCTACCTTAGGTGAAATAGGAAGTCTAGAGGGTGCAGAGTGGGAGGACATCTCTTCTCCCAGCTGGAATAAAGCTCTGGTAAAAAGCCTTTTTCCCAGGAGTGTAAGGCTCTCTTATAGAGAAACCTCTGGGTGTATTTCACAATGATTACTTATAAAAAACATAATTTTGACTCACTTCTGATGATTCTTTGACATAGAAGTAGAATTTCTAAATCAAAGAATAGTCTTCAATTTGTTATTCGTGTTGCTGAAATCCCTTTCATGAGAATTGTACCAGTTAATCCTCTCAATCTCAGGGGATTACAATAGTGTCCTTTCTAACTTGAATATATATACATACCATATCTTCTTTATCCATTCATCTGTCGATGGACATTTAGGTTGCTTCCAGATCTCGGGTATTGTAAATAGTGCTGCAGTGAACATTGGGCTGCATGTTTGTTTTTGAATTATAATTTTCTCTGTATATATGCCCAGGAGTGGGATTGCAGGATAATATGGTAACTCTATTTTTAGATTTTTAAGGAACCCCCATACTGTTCTCCATAGATAAAAAATCTTTGTATACCCTCTGACGTCTGGTTGCAGAATTTTTTTATAGTTTGCCTATTGTTTCTTAATTTCATTTATGATGTATTTTGGATATACATAAGTTTTTTATTTTATGTAGTCAAAATTATTTTCTGCTTTTCTTTTATGCTTAGAAATGCCTATATACTGGATAGTATCAGATTGTCACTACTGTTTTTTCTAATTGTCTAATAGCTCTATTTCTACATTTAACTTTTAAATTGTCTGGAACTTATTTTGGTGTCACATGTGATGTAGGGCTATAATTTTTTTCCACATTGTTAACCAACTTCTTGAACATTGGTTTTAAATATACTTCCTTTCTCCCCTGATTTGAAATGGTGCCATTTAAATACACTAGATTCTTTTGTATAAATTTTGTTTCTATAATATCTCTTCAGTTCTGTGGATCTGTTTGTTCTTGCACAGTACCCACTGCTTTAATTAACTATTTAGTGATTTTTAACAGCTGCAATCCTGTTCTATTTCTGAATTCTTACCTGTTTATTTTTCTACGTTAATTTAAAAATAACTTTGACAGTTTTCCAGCCCCCAAGAAAGTCATTTTTAATGGTATTACATTCTTAAAATAAACTGGGGATAATTGGAAACTTGTGAAATATTGAACATTTCCATCCAGGAACATGAAATGTTCCTTTTATTAGACTCCTCTTTAATGTCCATCAGAAAAGATTTTTGGTTTTCTTCATTGCTGGTTCCACATAGTTCTTCTTGGATTTATTACTAAGTGGTTTATATTTGTATTGTTTTGGAAGCCTAGAATGTAATTTTTATATGTTCCATAGTCATTTCAAAACTCTGTGTTCTTCCGTTACAAAGTGGAAGATTAAATATATATCTATTAAATCAATCCTTTGAGTTATATTTCTCAAATTCTCTGTATCTTAACTATCTTTTACCTATATGATATGGTTCTAGAACAACTTCGTAACAATTTCAGGTCTACTATTTACAATCATGTGTGTCACCTAGTTGCTCTAAAACAGGTATTGAGTCAGAATAGGTCTTAGAGATCTGGACCCTGGCTGCAATTAGAATCACCTAAATAGCTTTTTAAAAATATAAATATCTGATCACCCATGCCACAGTGATTTAAAAAGAACTTCTGCAAGTGAGGCCTGGGCTTTAGTATTTTTTTTTTAAAGTTCCCCCAAACAATTCTAATGGAACCAGAGTTGCAAACTACCATCCTAAATAATTATCATACTCATGTAAAATTTACTAAATAATTCAATAGCCAATCACATTAAGAAGTGGGTAAAATGATATCTGGACACTAAAGAAATTAACATATTAAGCCATCAGCAAGGTAGCCTGTGAATCTGAAAGGAAAACACTGAGCATTGGAAATCTGAGTTTTAATCCTGAGTCTCTAACAGGCTCTACAATTAACTTGAGTAGCTATTTTGTTACTCTCCTCTGTGCCTTATTTTTCTCTCTTGTAGTATAAGTCAGATGAAGTAATTATCTCTAGAAGAAAGTTTTAAGCTCAACCATTAAAAATGTTTCCATAAGAACAAGTCAAAAAACAAGCAAATCAGGGATTAGATGCATTAAATGTATAATGTAAATGCATAAATAAAAATAATTATATTGGGAAGGGATGCTCAAAACTTCTTTACTTATTCAATACATGATTTTGAAAGAATGCTTAGACACAACTGACACAAACTGGTCATGCATCCTTGAACAAGTTACTTAACTTCTTTGAATTCCTAACTGTAAAATAGGAATAATAACAGAAACTTTCCTGCATGATTCCTTGCAGTAACAGAATCTTCTGTTCTCATCTGGCCTTCCTGTTTCAAATCCTTCTGCTATACTGTTAACTCAATTATTTTTCTAGAACTCAGCCTAACAACCATTCTGCTTAAAACACACACCTGTTCATGCACACACATGTGCACACACACACAGATCAGATTCCCCCCCACCCCCAAAGCAAACTTGGTAGCTAATCCAGCAGTCAGGACCATTCATGAACTGGATCTTCCACACCTTCCCCGGTTATTTTGTCTCTACTCCTTGACACAACCCAATGTCCCATTGGCAGTAGACTCTGTCCCTTCTTCAATGTACCAAGCATTTTCATATCTCCTTATTTATCTCTTTTGGGAATTCCTTTCCTCTGCTTTCTTTTACCCCTAACGAAGTCCCACCGCCTGAGCTTGTTGATTGCTTAATGTCCCTAGAGCATGTCTGGTAGAAATAGGAATAGAAAAATCAGAACGTGTTTGGGATGTCTTGGAAGACATCAGTACTTGCCAGTTGTGCCTAGACAAATGATGAGTTCTCATGAGACTTTGAGAAAATCACCAAGCCTTAAACCATCCAGGTTGACATGACCACTGCCCAGTGGGCTTGACATTTACTATGACAGCCGAAGAAAGCTAGGATTAAGATAAAGGTAGGTGGGCTTCCCTGGTGGCGCAGTAGTTGAGAGTCCGCCTGCCGATGCAGGGGATACGGGTTCGTGCCCCGGTCTGTGAGGATCCCACGTGCCGCGGAGCGGCTGGGCCCGTGAGCCATGGCCGCTGAGCCTGTGCGTCTGGAGCCTGTGCTCCGCAACTGGGGGGGGTCCGCAGCAGTGAGAGGCCCGCATACCGCAAAAAAAAAATAAATAAATAAAGGTAGGTGACAGGAAGAAGAACAAGGCAGGGAAGAGGAAACACTATCTCTATTAAAATGGAAGGATTAGTGGGTAGGTTTTGAATTGCTGTGTGATCATCTGCAAGTCAGTCAGTAGTTCTTGGTCTCTTTCATCTGTAAAATCAAGGGAGCTGAAGTAGAAAATATATGAGATCCCAGTTTTAACATTTGATCATTCTCTTTACAAAGAGCCAAAAATTATAACATGTAAGTTTACATTTGTGTTGTTCAACTTTAATCTACTGTGTGTTTGTTTAACACTGAAATCAAAGGGGAGATATGGTACATCCTTCACATTTTAGACATTGGAAAATCTCTACGCTGATCTAAATGGAATAGGTGCCATTTAAATATCTGAATAAAGATAAAGCAATTATCTTTATTTTTTCTCTCTCACAGTGAAGAGAGAACTACAATAAATAGGTATTCCAGGTGTTACATTATCCTGAATCATTTTTCACATCTTCTCTATTGCCCAGGAGGACTGAGGTTTGAATTACAATTAGATTCTTTTATTGTAAGGGTATACAGGTGTTTTTTGGTTTACACAGTGTTTGTGTTGCTCTTAAAATGTTGTCTGAAAATTACATGTCTGTAAATTAAATCATTTTCAGTAAACCAGAAGCTCTCACTCCTCAAAGGAAACCTCTGATGAATTGCTTTGTGAAGTAAGGAAAGTTGGTAGGATAAATAGACAGATACACATTAACATCTGAACACTGAGCTTTTTAAAATCTAGAGCATTTAGAAATGCATATATAAATATAAATGATATAAACAAAAATTTCATATAAATATAAATATATATAATTTGTTATGAAAGCCAAAACAGTTCAAATGCAAATAGTCATCTAACACTACATTTGCTGTCCAATATGGAAGCCATGAGCCACTATGGCTAGTCTGAATTGCAAGGTATTATAAGTGTAACACATACACAAATTTTTGAAGATTTAATGTCAAAAAAGGTAAAATATCTCATTAACAATTTTTATACTGATTACATCCTGAAATTATATTTTTTAATATCTTAGGTTAATAAAATATGCTATTAAAATTAATTTTATCTATTTCTTTTTATTTTTTCATGTGGCTACTAGAAAAATTTTAATTACATATATGGCTCACATTGCATTTCTATGGGCAATGCTGATTTAAAAGCCTTAAATATGGAGTTTTACCTGGCATAGTGCATGTATGGGACCTCTATACCTACATTTATCACAAGTACAGGAAAATGGAAATTATGGATTCTGAGTGATTTATTTTCTTATTTTAGTCGAACTTGTTTTTCTTTTTTCAAAGTAAACATCTAATTTGGAATGGATTCCCCTGATGACACTTCTCCAAAAATTTTATATGTGAATATGATAAAAAAAAGTATTGTCAGTAATGTTGAAAGCCTTCTTCATTAAAAGATTTTCTAGATGCTCTCTACATGAGCTTTATATAGCCTGCTTAGAAAAGAAAGTGCTTGAGGTAGCAGAATGTACAAAAACCAACAAATAAAATGCAAATATGGGAAGTACAGAAGTGGCTTCAAATTATCAGGCAACACTTTGCTGCTTCTAAGTCAAAAGTATACACTCTGTGTATTAAATTAGTGATTGAACACCTAGAAGTGGACTCCTAATCTGGCTTAAAGAATGACTTCCTTTCATTAAAAAAAAAAAAAAAAAAAAAACACAAGAAAACTTCCTTGATATGTTTGTTTTGAGCCTCTTGCTTAAAGAAAGTCAGGCTTGGGCTTCCCTGGTGGCGCAGTGGTTAAGAACCTGCCTGCCAATGCAGGGGACACGAGTTCGAGCCCTGATCTGGGAAGATCCCACATGCCTCAGAGCAACCAAGCCCGTGCACCACAGCTACTGAGCCTTCACTCTAGAGTCGGAGAGCCACAACGACTGAAGCCCACACTCCTAGAGCCCATGCTCCGCGACAAGAGAAGCCACTGCAATGAGAAGCCCACGCACAGCAACAAAGAGTAGCCTGCGCTTGCTGCAACTAGAGAAAGCTCGCGAGCAGCAACGAAGACCAAACGCAGCCAAAAATAAACAAATAAATAAATTTTAAAATAAAATAAAATTTAAAGAAATAAAGTCAGGCTTTACTCAGACATATAAATTATTCACAGATATTAATATCCTTTTGTGTAAAACTTTTGAAGTGGGACATGTAATAATACATGGAGCTAAAATTTTTAAATCCCTGACTTTTTTTCCCACAGAGTTTTAGATCTGCAACTAATTAAAAATAAGACCTGTCTATGGAGATTCGAGTTCACAATAAAACTGTCCCAATGGCAAAGACCTTTCACATTTTGGAAGACATAACTTTGTTTTTCTCTTTCCCTGTTGTTTCCTTTAATGACTGGTAATAAAACAGAAGGAAATACATTTTAGCCCTAAGACACATCTGGAAATGATATTTCAAATAATCCTCCCATAGGTCCTCCAGAATGGAGTTTAAGCACCCCAGTGACCTACTTCTCTTACCTCTGGAAACTCTCTAGATGAAATAAGAAGAATATTGACATTGCAATTTCCTTGGGGCTTGGGGAAAATAAATACACATTCCTCTCCTTTAAAACTCAGCAGTAGTTATACCCTTGTTCATAACACTGCTATTCACAATAGCCAAAAGGTAGAAGCAATCGAAGTGTCCATCAATGGATGAATGGATAAAATGTGGTATATACATATAATGAAATATTATGCAGACTTAAAAACAAAGGAAATCCTACAATATGTGCCAACATGGATGAACCTTGAGAACATTATGCGTAGTGAAATTAACCAGTCACAAAAAAGACAAATAAGGTATGATTCAGCTTATATAAGGTATTAAGAGTAGTCAAATTCACAGAGACAGAAAGTAGAAGCATGGTTGCCTGGGGTTGGTTGGAGGAGGAAATTACTGTTTAATGGGTATAGGGTTTCAGGTTGTTTTTTTGTTTGTTTTTTTTTTTTTGCGGTACGCGGGCCTCTCACTGCTGTGGCCTCTCCCGTTGCGGAGCACAGGCTCCAGACGCACAGGCTCAGCGGCCATGGCTCACGGGCCCAGCCGCTCCACGGCATGTGGGATCTTCCTGGACCGGGGCACGAACTCGTGTCCCCTGCATCGGCAGGCGGACTCTCAACCACTGCGCCACCAGGAAAGCCCAGGGTTTCAGTTTTGAACAATGAAAAAGTTCTGGAGATTGGTTATACAACAATGTGGACATATTGAACACTATTGAACTGCACAATTAGAGATAGTTAAGGTGGTAGATTTTACGTTATGTTTAAAGTCATTTATGTTTCTGTTTATTTAATTATATTACAATTTAAAATGTTTTTAAAAACTCAGCTGTAATGCCCTCTTTAATTCAACTGTTTGTCTGATTGAGTCAGTGATATTTATGCTCCTCAGAAGACATAAAAAATCCACTTTGGCAGGGAAGTTCATCAAGTATTCAGTGTTGGAACCAAAAGGCCCCAGAGACAGCTGACCCCCACTCCTCATTGTACAGGCAGGTAAGATGAGTGAGGTCCAGGGAGGCAAAATGGCTTTGACCTAAGACCACAAAGTTAATTGGCAGTTCAACCAGAACAAAAATTAAGTACATTCACATCACAATGCTCTGTTTTCTTACACATATGTGATCCAGCAAACTTTCCTGAAAAAAACATGTCATTATGAAACTTTTTAAAAATGAAAAAGCAGCTTAGGTGTTAATCACTGCCAAGGTCTTGTTTTCATCAATTGATTGCCTGCCCCAAAGTTCTTTAGCAAATGTGAACAGAGTGAAATGTAGAAATGATGAGGTATCATCAGTATAAAACTTCCCTGAATATCTAGACTTCAGCAGTGCAGTTTTCATGGTTTTGATCTTTGGCACTAATGCCAGTTGCTGCTGAATCATTTGTTCAGAGAGCATCAAAACTTAAGTTGGCCTATGGTGAGGTCCATATGACGGGCATGTTTAGAAGGCTAAAATTTTAGACTTGTGATTAACCAAAATTATTTGAACAGAATACGTACCTAAAGAGATTGAGACAAAATATAAAGAAAAAGATAAAGAGAAGGGGCATACATGAATAGAGATTCGTCCTTCTTACTTAGAAACTTCAGATTATGCAGTCCTACACTAAAGTGTCTAATACACCCCTACTACATTCCTCATCTAGCCCTTCAGAAATCCAGGCCGCCTACAAACACAATTTTTTTAAATAGTTCCTTTTCCCTTGTTGAGGACAAAAATGATTCCCAAAGTTCACAACCAGTTCTATCCATAACACCCACATCCTCTCTCTAATCCAGACAAGCTGTGATTTCTGAAAACACATTCAACATGGCTTTTGCTTTTAACTTGGTCAGTCTCTTGAGCACAATATCTCAAAAATAATGTTATTATTTTTGCTCACAGTTACTGTCACTACACCTCTTTAGAAAGACAGCTCCCTGCCTCTTACCCGAGGTGACTTGATCATGCTGCAGCAAACTCAAAGGGCACAGTAGAATATTTTAAATTGTTAAGAGAACATAGCAATACTTAGTCACAGGAAACTTGGACACCATGCAAACTACTAGTTCCAGGGAGTTGATAGTTTCAATATTAGATCACACTAAATTTCTTTGATGATTTCCTACCTTTGTGTAGCTGGGTTATTATTGCTCTGATATAAAACAAGCACTGTGAAAATCAAATGTGGACCAAGAAATGAGGGTGGCAGTGCCCAATTTGATTCCAAGTTTGAGAATCTGGGCAGTGAACAACAGGTACACTCACTCTATTAGTAAGTAACTCTGGTTACCTAAGAATAAAATTAAAATAGTATGTTTTCTTTCAATATTTTTTTCAGATGGTTACCAAGTTGTAAGGACAAAAATGCATATTGAATTGTTTGGGCCAAAGTAGTTAATAAAAAATTGCTGAGGGTATTTTGGCCTAGGGACACCATGAAAAAATTACTGAGACACTAGGGTCACCATGAACTGACAAAGTTGGGGAACTTCTGCTCTAGGAGATCCTAGAGTTGATCTTGCAGTGATTTAGAGTAGTTTGAGTTCCCACAAAGAACTGCTTTGGAAGACCTGTGCCAGATTATTGATGCCCCAGCACACTGAGGAGGAATTCTATTACCAAAAAAAGCTGGACAACAGCAGAGAATGAGAAGCTACTCAGAAATGCTACTGCTAAGTTATTGAATATGGCTTCCAACCAGAAACTTAAATAGATTCTTTGTTTAAATGATGATTCTAAAGCATATTGAAGACACAGCCATCAGTAGCTCTGCTTCCTGGAATCATATACTAAGAAATTCACATTCTATTTTACAGTAAACAAAGTACAGGAGCCCTAAACAAATTTCCTTTTAGCCTTGACATTCCTGACCCTGCCAAAATGCAATCACTAATGAACACCAGTGGGACACCTGCAACAATCATCTCTTACTGAGACGCATTTCCAGTTAGGTACCTCCAGGTAAGAATTTTCATTAACTTGCACATTTTCCTGGAGATCTGGCTCTGAGGATTCCAAGTGTGACTACAATGTCATGAAGAATTTGGTGGAAAGAAGTCATGTATGGATTTCACTTGTCACTATCAAAGAAAAAACAAGTAATTTCTGATACTATTAAGAATTTTCTTGATTATAAGTCAGACTCAAATGCTTAAAATGCCCCTAACTTGATTTATAAGTCCTGTTACAATCACAGTTCTGTAGCCCTTGGTTGCAATACATCGGCCACCAGCAGTGATCATTTTTCACCATCTTCAGATTTTGCCTTTCTTTCCACTTATGTCTTTTACCAGAAGCCACCTCAACTGTATTTGGGAAAAAAAATGGAGTGATACATTCCAATAAAAAATTGTGGTGATGCTTATTTGGATTTCCTTGAAGGAGATTTGTCCACAACACTGATTTCTCATCATTCAACATGTTTCTCCATGTTCAACAATAGTAGCTTTTCGGGCTTCCCTGGTGGCGCAGTGGTTGAGAGTCCGCCTGCCGATGCAGGGGACACGGGTTCGTGCCCCGGTCCGGGAAGATCCCACATGCTGCGGAGCAGCTGGGCCCGTGAGCCATGGCCACTGAGCCTGCGCGTCCGGAGCCTGTGCTCCGCAATGGGAGAGGCCACAACAGTGAGAGGCCTGCGTACCGCAAAAAAAAAAAACCAAAACAAAAATAGTAGCTTTTCCTGTCAAATGGGGCAACTTTTTGAAACTGAATTATCTTCATCCATAATTAGCTAATGACCAGCAGACACACAAGAATGCATCCTAGATGCTCTTTTGCCTGTATCTAGTCTTCATTCATTTTACCCTAAGAGATTTTCCTTGTTAAAAGCCATGTGGCTGGCACAGACGGCCTGCATGTGTTATCTCCATCTTTATCAGCATTAGGACATTTCTGTTGGGGTGACTTGACAGTAACAGAATCTTCAGGAGTATCTATGCTACTGCCATCTGGCATTGATTTTTCAGCCACAATCCCCGAGGTTTCATGAGTGTCTCAACATGAAGGAAGTAATAAGTCTCTGGCCACTGCAATTGCTAAAGTGAGTGACCAGAACTTTCTATGCCTACTAATGTAAGGCAGAGATAATCTTGAAAAAGATGCTGTCTCCTTAATAGTCAAAAGACAATAAGATTCAACTGAGACTTTGCTTTATGTTTATAGGATAATATCCAAAGGCAAAGGACCTGAGTGCAGTCCTAGCCCCTGATTAATAGCAGCAAAAGCTGGACTGAGCCACAGATATCCTTGGCCTCAGTTTCCTTGTGTGTAAAATGCGAATGATCTTAACACCCAAGTCACAAAATGGTTAGGAACTAAATTTAAAAGTGATATTCAAATATGAGCTGTTCTAATTACCTAAGGGGAAACCGGTATTTTGAACTCAACAGGGTTGGGTAATCTATTGGATTTTAACATGTGTATTGTGTTTGTGTCTGTTTGTATTTTTTGATTGTGAGTATAACTGTGATATTCAAAAGAATTCTTGCAGTAGAAAAGTGCCTCTGTTGAAGAGATTCTTGTTTCACCAATTAATACAACAGTTAAGTACCCATTTCCTTAAAAAGGCACCTGTTTAGCACTGGTAATATCTAACATAAAACTAGTGTTTAGATTATTTTAAAAACCTCATCCTTTTTACAAAGCTTTTAGTAATGACAGTGTTATAACTCCATAATCATCTTTCCTCTTAACCCTTGAAATTTTGACTTTTGGAAAATCCCAGTTTCAATTTCAATTTTTACTTTTGTCTTTTTTTCTCAAAAGCTGAGAGATTTTTTCCCCAGCTTTTTAGTTTTTTCCTTGGTTGTTCTTAACCTGGTTTTGTGGGTACAACATTCTGAAAGTTGCTTACTTAATGGAAATTAGTGAACAAATGAAAAGAGGGAGGGATTCCAAGTGCTCAGCAATGTCCTTTTCCATTTGCCTTCATATTATACATCACTCAGGGACAGCACAGTTGCTTAAACAATTTCGGTAGAAAATGTACAATCCTTTTTCTTTTTCTTTTTTTTTATTAAGTTGACTTAAGATTGACTCAGTCTGAGGCCTGCTTTGGATGCCACAGCTGACCATTCTGTTCCTGTCAGCGTCTTGCAAAAAGGGGGGCTTTTCCTACTTGTCAATTAGTGCAAATCACTTGAATTACATTTTCTTCCCTTATTGCTGATGCTTGCCTGGCAGATGCAAAGATACTGATAAGGACTGATCTCCCACAGTTGAATGAGATGGAGGTGCTTCTGTACTCTTGACATCAGCTTGGGCCCACTTTACCTTCTGATTTACTTTTGAGAAATGGTCCCTCTTTTATCCCCTCTCTGTGGTAGTTGCTTAATTTTATTTTGCTTTTCAATCATAAGTATTTTCATAATAACACCTTTATCGACCAAACGCTCAACAATTATTTAAGATGCCCACCCAGCTTGAGATACTGCTCAGGTAGCCAGCTTGTCTCAGTTTGCTTGGTACTGTCTTGGTTTTAGCACTGAAAGATCAGCATCCCAAGATCCCAGGGAAACCAAAATAGTTGGTCATCCTAGCAGTAATGAACAGTGATTAATTTGGCCTAAATTTAGATTCTCTTAACTTTCTCTGCTATCATTTCCAAACAAAGCTCTTTTTATAGATACGAGCTCTGTATACAAACACGTTCAACTTGTTTCATAGTGATTTAGAGTCGGAGAACTCTTTGCAAGTCTGCCCTTCATTTATAAAACACCCTCTTTTTCCTAATTCCCAGCATCTTATTTTTATCTGTTTTCTTGTTGCTTTCACCCATAAGCATTGAAGGATTTTATGAATTGTGAGCTCTTGAACTCTGTTTTTATGAATTGATTGGTTTTAACCTAAGCAGTTAGTTCAGTTATAGGAAAAATAATAAATAATGCAATTTAAAATATGAACTGTGGACTCATCTCATAGTAGAATTACGGGCAACTTAATTTTCTTCTTTTCTAAATCACACTGTTGCATGTATTACTTTCACAAAATAAAATCTTTTTATTTATTTTATTTTATTTATTTTTTTTGATTGTTATAAAGAATATATTTATTAGGGTACAACCTGTTACATGTATAAATACACATTTATTTGGTTATAAATCCTACAGACAATGGGGTTTTTGGCAAGGAAATGTGAGTGCACTTTTTCTTTTTTTTTTAAATTGAGGCATAGTTGTTTTACAATGTTGTGTTAGTTTCTACTGTACAGCAAAGTGAAGTAGAGTTCACTGTGCTATACAGCAGGTTTTCATTAGTTATCTATTTTATACATATTAGTGTATATATGTCAATACCAATACAAAATCTTTTTAAAATAACTTTAAAATTAGGTTTTAAAATACTTTCAATTAAACAAAATTTAAAATGTTCACCAAAATCCATTCCTAAGACCTCACTATTTCTAGTCAGGGCTGCCCATGGGAATATGCATAGAAAATTACCTAGATCTTCTGTCCACAAAGACATTGTGCCAGGAAAAAAAAGACACTAATCAGGGTCCAAGAAATTGAGAATTGTGAAGCAGGTCAGCCATGTAATAAGCTGACAAGGTCAGTTGAAGAATGAATGAAATTCTGGAACAGCTTTGCCAGAGGCAAAATGGAATTTGGAAGGGGGAAAAGGGGGTGTTAGGAAAATAAGTCTTAGAATATTTGTTATTGAACCAGGGAAACTTTCATCCATTCATTTACTCATTCATTCACTTGAAAATATTTATTGAATACCTTCTGTGTGCCAATGTTTATGTCAATGAACCAAAGATATTAAAAAACCATTACCCTTACAGAACTTATATTCTAGTGTGGTAGTGACATTAGAGAGCAAATATAATAAGTACATAGTATTTTTTAAAGTGAAAAGTGCTAGGGAAAAAATAGAGTAGGCTTAGGGGCATCAGGAATGCAAGGCAGTGTGGGTAAAAGAAGGATTATAATACTAAATTGAGAGCAGAGAAGGATGCAACTAGTAAAAGTTCTTAAAAGGAACCAAGCTTTACCTAGAGGAAACAGTGAATGAAAACACTGACTTTGCAAAAATGCATTGCGATTCAGAATGCTATTTGACATCTGACCTTAAACTTGGTAGGACAAAGGGGGGGACGGTGGGTTAATGTCAACTGAATCCTGCCCAGCTGGGGCCTCTTTACCTTCAAATGTGTCTGTTCCTATTTGTCTTTACTACAGATGAGATCAGCAAGGCAGTGGTGCTAATAGTTTGCAGGATAGTTCCACTAGGAAACTATAGAAAGGTTATTTTGTGTAGATAAGCATCCCCTATCAAAATGTTTCTGCTGTGATCTAGGGTAAGATGTAACCCATTACGTTACATATTCCCTAATGCAGCAAACAGGAGAGATTTCTATTTTTATTATTTTTTTTTCAAATGCTACTGAAAAAGTTTTAGTACTTTAATTAATGATTGACTTTATGGTGTATGTGAATACGTTTGTGTGCTGTATAAGTGAATGACAGAATTTAAAAGATTTTAAACTTCATAGATAAATAAAACCATTAAGCCAATGATAACAAGAAAGCCCTTTAGGGGGGAAAAGTTATGTTGCCTGGAACCCAGCATTCTATAATGTATTTAACTTATATATCCTTTTTTTTAAATTCAGTCTTGAACTGAGTAAAACTCAATTCTGCAAAAAAAAGTGCAGAAAGAATACATATAAATGCAATGAATGAATGAAGTGGAGATGAATATAACCGTGACTGCAAACCCTCGTGCATTATGAAAACTTAGTCATATATCCACTGTTGCCTTTTATTAAGAAAACTAAGCTTCCCAGAGGAGAAACATTATATAAATTGTACTGTTTAAAAATTGCTACGTTCGTTATGGGAAGCTTAATTATGGTCATCATTTACCCCCCCAAATCAAAGTCTTGTCAAAGAATTCATAATAATGAATGTTTCTCATTAAAAATTAATGAACAAGTGGCTTATTCTAAAGGTATCAAGTCTGTGGAATATCATCATTTTCCTTTCTTGTTTAAAAGAATTAATATTCATGCAAATTAGATCCAAATGACTACAGTTTAGATGGTTACTTAGTACTACAGATTATGGATTTGTTTATTACCATAGAAGCCATTATATTTATCAGCCTAGGCTAGATTATGCTATGATAAACAAACCTTGGAATCTCAGTGGTTTCATAAAACAAAGGTTTCTTTCTTGCTAATGCAAAATGCGATGTAAGTCAGAGTACCCCTCACAGCAGCTCTCCTCTCTGCAGTGACTCAGCAAACCACGCCGCTTCCACTTTGTATCTCTATCATTTCAACCTTCTAGATCATCATGGAACAAAGAGAGGTAGAAGGTGGTGCATCAGCTCATAAATGCTTCAGCCTGAAGTAACACACATCATTTCTGTTCATAGCCCAATGCCACGTGGTTTTGACAAACACATCTGGGGCAAGTGGGGGAAGCAGATGAATATTCAGTGAATATTAATGTGCCTGCAACAGCAGTAGCAAAACCAAAAGAAGAGATTGGTGAATAGCATATTACCTAGTAAGTACTGTTTGGATATTTTGCATAACATTGGGAGAAGGGAGAGGGCAAATATTCTAAAACGCAGCCAAAAACACCTCTGTCTCTTGAAAACAATGAAGTAATGTACGAATCCATAAGTTAGTAATATAATTACCCTTGTATTCCTGTGATCAGAATGCTACTATGCTAATTGCTCACAGTGCAAGAGGGATCAAACCATCAGTGCAAAAGACATTTGGTAAATCCCTCTCTTGAAGGAAAGCAGAAAGAGTTACTTCTTTGAGTGTGAGGTTATAAATGGCACAGACAAAGCCCCACTCTTCAGATGGATGTACTATTCTTTTAAGATCTGAGGAATGTTTTCTTGGCCAGATTAACAAGGGAGACAGTGCTTTGGCTGAGAAGGAAAAACTCTCAGTTCTGAAGTCTTGTTTGAGAATACACACAATTTAACTTCACTTTCTTCTTCATCCCTAGGCTAAAATAGCAAATAAATGAAGAACTGAGTTAATTAAATGCATATTTTAACAGCATTTATCTGGCATTGATTGGCTGAGGCCACTTACAGTAAAGTGTGGAATAGTTAATACAAGTGCTGGCCGCCTCCTAGAGGAGGTGACCTCAAGGTCATGTAATTGTAGCAGTAATTTATTTAGCTTAAAATGAATGTGTTCTCAATTAGGTTGGTAGGCATGATAATAACACAAGTGGGATTTATATTTGCTTATGTCTTGGTTGTGAGGGTTTAGTTATTGGATTTGTTGGCCTATATTTAGTCCTCTAATTCATGATTCCTCCCAGTAAAGATCAGGAGGCTTGTTCAGGCTGATTAATAGGGACCCGGTCCTAATGTTGCAGGTAGTGGCCTGATCTTGCCAGAGGCAGTGGAGGAGCAGACACAGAGCACAGCTGCCAGAAGACAACGTTATCTGGGGGCGTTCTGCTCATGGGAACTCTCTCTTCCCCCCAGTACAGACCCATCAGCATCTTAAATTTGCTCCCTAAATCGGTGCTTAATATGAAAATAAACCACCACTGGGGCACTTCAATATTTATTGCAGGATTTATTTTGCTGGAATTCATATTTTACACACACGTTTCTCTTCCTCTAATCTGCTGGTCCTCTAAGGTGGAAAAATGGTTAGCCCTGGTGCTCCACGATCAAATCTGAAAACTGAAGATAGGGGAATTATTCTTTGGGCAGACGTGGTAACGAAATTTTAAAAGTCAGTGTGCAGGGGCTGATTCTTTACCAACCCTGCCCACCCAGACCTCTGTGAATTTTTCAGTCTCCACCGGTATGCCAAATGTGCAATGAGTAATTGTGTATGAACAAAGACAATAATTATTATTGTCATCTTCCTTTATTTGCAAGCTGTCAGAGATGAGGGGTTGGTCAATCACAGGGTCCAGCAGAGACTGGTCTGGAAGCAGAAGACTCAGCCAGTAGATGTGTCTGTTAGACTCATGACAGTGAAGTCTTCATGCCCCCCTTGGGAGGGCATTGGCCCTCTCATGACAAGTGTAGCCTGCTCACAAAATATGTATTTCTGTCCAAAAATTTAAAAAATCTAAAAAGGAAGTCTGGCACTGGTCATACTTGTGTTCCAGTTTAGACTGTCAACCTCACAACGTAGTTCCTATTGAAATTGCCCAGAGGGACTTCCCTGGTGGCGCAGTGGATGAGACTCTGTGCTCCCAATGCAGGGGGCCTGGGTTCGATCCCTGGTCAGGGAACTAGATCCCACATGCATGCCGCAACTAAGGAGCCCACGTGCTGCAACTAAGGAGCTAGCAAGCCACAACCAAGGAGCCCGCCTGCCACAACTAAGACCCAGCGCAACCAAATAAATAAATAAATAAATATTTAAAAAAAAAGAAACAGGGCTTCCCTGGTGGCACTGTGGTTGAGAGTCCACCTGCTGATGCAGGGGACACGGGTTTGTGCCCTGGTCCGGAAAGATCCCACTTGCTGCAGAGCGGCTGGGCCCGTGAGCCATGGCCGCTGAGCCTGCGCGTCCGGAGCCTGTGCTCTGCAACGGGAGAGGCCACAGCAGTGAGAGGCCCGCGTACCGCAAAAAAAAATAAAATAAAATAAAAAGAAACAAATTACCCAGAGAAGTGGAAGGGCTCACTCGTTCTCCTGATGGAGACAGGTTTAGTCTCCCTTGTTACAGCCCCTGCATAAAATACAACCCGTGCACAGCAACCTTCCTTCTCCAGAACTGAAATTAACCCCCACCTTACCGTCTGCTCAGAGGCCATCGGCTTTGCTCTGTGGGCTTTCACCAGCAAACCTGTGAAACTGCTAGAGATGAAAACTGTCAGCCAAGCGAGAAGGAAGGTGTATAGATGTGTTCTCCAAAGCAGAGTACTCACTACCGACTCACTTTTGTTTGATGTACATCAGTGGCTTTCAGCTCAGAAAAGCAGTCTCTTCAAGTATCTCCCAGCACATCAGTGGTGGATGTGAGGACTTTATATTTAAATGTCATATAACTGAGACTCAATTACTGTGATGCTTCTAGTCTTAGGAAACACTGTCCAATGGTAAGAAAATTGGACTGAGCATTAGGAGACCAGTGTTTAATTCCAATTCCTCTCTTCATTCTCTGTGTGATGTCAAGGTACTTAACTTTTCTAATCTTGCTTAGTTCTGTGTGGCATAGGAATATTAACCAGAACAAAGGAAGACAAAGTTTTTGGAAGACGTTGAAAAATTCTTACTTCTCAGGATTGTCCCAAGGCATAAATAAGATAATGTATATAATACTCCTGAATTATACTCAGTTACTGTTTATTCCTTTTCTTCTTCTCCTCCTTTTCTTATTGATCTGATCAACAGGAAGGTTAAGAGTGCTTTTTTAAAAAATTGATGAGGACATTTAGCTAAAATGAAGTTTGGGGTTATTAGAGCATCTCAGAGATTTTAATTTACTGTGTTCTATTCCTTTGAACATAGCACAGGTGTTCAGAGTCAGAAGAATAGCATAGATTATGTGTCAGATTGTTAATGTATCCTTTGGTTTGAAAGCTATTGATTAAGCTATGTTTTCTCAGTTATCAAACTGTGATAAAAGAAGAAGGTCATTTGCACCAACAAATATAAGGTACTAGAAGCAAAGTATGGATAACTCTCTAACATTCATGCATCCATCACTCGATCATTTGTGTGTTTACTGGGCACCTCTTTTTTTTTTTTTTTTTCACGGTACGCGGGCCTCTCACTGTTGTGGCCTCTCCTGTTGCGGAGCACAGGCCCCGGACGCGCAGGCTCAGCGGCCGTGGCTCACGGGCCCAGCCGCTCCGCGGCATGTGGGATCTTCCTGGGCCGGGGCACAAACCCGTTTCCCCTGCATCGGCAGGCGGACTCTAAACCACTGCGCCACCAGGGAAGCCCTGGGCACCTCTTTTATGCCTGGCCATCTGCTGATGGAAAGATGACTCCCAGATCATGGTCCCTCCTGTCAAGGGCATCACTCTGCAGTCTGGGAGGAACATCTCTAAATGAATATCTCCAATGCTAACTGATAAACTGGATACTAAATAGAATTTAAAGCATTAAGAGAACCCAAATAAGGAGGTTTTGCATGCTTGAAATAGTGACGGGAGCTTGGGTCAGAGAAAGTCTTTAAAAAGGACAGATATAACAGGTGGAACTCAATTGATAAGAGGAACAATAGCTGGACAATAGTTGGGGGAAGAGGAGGGTGACGTCTTAGGTCCTGGGAACAACGAGAACAAAGGAAGACAAATGGAAGAAGGTGAAATCCGCCCCCATACTTCACTATAACAAAGTTTCCTAAAGTTGCAAGTGTATTCACGCTAAACACAGATGTGCAGAGGAAATGCAGATCTTATTTCCTAAAGCTGCTATGACCTTTGTGGGTAGTGAGGGGAGGAAGGCTTAACTGTTTAAAACCTGTTCCAGTCCAGTATTTGAGCAGCCTCCTTTGGTTTGACTTGGACTCTTTGTGGTAGCCGGTCGGTCCTCCAGAACTCTCCTCTCTTCCCTGATTCTCTCATTTCCTAGGCTCTGATGCAGGATTCCTTTGCTCAGCCACAGAGGTCTCTGATTTTTGATTCAGTGTCTCCCTCTCAAAGGGCAAATCAGACTTCTCTGTTCATCCAATAAAGCTCTAAAGGCAGGAGAGCCAGGCGCAGTTCTGACCCTGTCTGTCTGTCCACTGCCTCAGTTTCTTCTCTCCCCTTCTCAGATCATCAGATTGCAGAGGGGCCTCTGTCCTCCTTGTTTTCTAAGGTATATATATAGTCATGAGATGTAGTGGGAGAGAAGCTGACTTGCCCACCAAAGAATATAAATTGAGAAGCCAAAAATATTATATTTATTTCAAAACCACACAAATGCAACAGGGAGTTCTTGTGTGTGTGACTTTAAAGCACTTTTTTAAATTTCTCTTCCAGCACTGCAGAGGGACCTAGGTCAAGACTTCATCTTGTTCACATTTCAGATAATCAGCCTATAGACACGATACTTCTACTCTCATTTCAGGTTTTTGGCTCCTGAACAATAGATGGAAACTGGTTCATATTATATAGAAACATATCTTTCTCTTCAGCAGTGATATGGGAATGCTATATAAAGTTTACACCTCCCACAATTAGGATAGCACCAAATATTTGAATCCATTTCATGCTAAAGATTTTCCCAATATCCAGTTTGTAATGCTTATGAGCCACCTCAAATAGAAACATTGCAGAAAGACTACAACTGCAAATGCAGCCTCTCAGAGAGTAATAACATTTATTTGAAATGTTTGAAAGAGAAGTATAGTAGTCCCCCCTTATCCGCGGTTTTGCTTTTGGCAGTTTCAGTTACCCACAGTCAACTGTAGTCCAAAGATATTAAATGGGAAATTCCAGAAATAAACAATTTATAAGTTTTAAATTACGTGCTCTTCTAAGTATCATGATGAAATCTCATGTCTTCTGTCTCCATCCTGCTCCGTCCCACGCAGGATTCCCAACCATCCTCATGATCTGCCCGTTATGGCTCTATGATCCAGGATGACTGGACACAAATGATCCTTCTTCTGATATATCATCAGAAAGTCAATAGTAGCCTAATACTATGTCACAGCGCCTTTGTCACTTCACCTCCCTTCATCTCATCGTGTAGGCTTTTTATCATCACAAGAAGAAGGGTGAATACATTACAATAAGATATTTCGATCAAGAGAGAGACCACATTCACATAACTTTTATTACAGTATATTGTTATAATTGTTCTAGTTTATTATTAGTTATTGCTGTTAATCTCTTACTGTACCTGATTTATAAATTAAACTTTATCATAGGTATGTATGCATAGGAAAAAAATGTAGTATATGTAGGGTTCAGTACTATGCGTGTTTTCAGGCATCCACTGGGGGTCTTGGAACATGTCCCCCATGGATAAGGGAGGACTGCTGTATCTAGAAAAGAGAAACATCGGGGCAGATACAGCTCTGAAACACATGTGCATTAAGTCTGTAAAAGAGGCTCTGATCAATGCAGTTTGTGTAGTTTTACTCTTTGAAAGTGAAGGTTTTCCCCTGAAGGCGATGGAAACTGGCCTTGTCCTGCAGCTGTTTTATAAGAACCTGGAATACATTAAATTTTCAATTTTAGGGGCTCCCCTCGCGGCACAGTGGTTAAGAATCCACCTGCCAATGCAGGGGACACGGGTTCGAGCCCTGGTCCGGGAAGATCCCACATGCCGCGGAGCAACTAAGCCCATGGACCACAACTACTGAGCCCTCATGCCACAACAACTGAAGACTGCGTGCCTAGACCCCATGCTCCTCAACAAGAGAAGCCACCACAATGAGAAGCCCAGGCACCACAATGAACAGTAGCCCCCACTTGCCACAACTAGAGAAAGCCCACGTGCAGCAATGAAGACCCAACGCAGCCATAAATAAATAAATAAATAGGTTATCAGAAAGAGTGATATATATATATAGATATAGATATATGCTTGTGCTAGGTTTTTTTTTGTTTTGTTTTGTTTTGTTTGCGGTATGCGGGCCTCTCACTGTTGTGGCCTCTCCCGTTGCGGAGCACAGGCTCTGGATGTGCAGGCTCAGCGGCCGTGGCTCATGGGCCCAGCCGCTCCGCGGCATGTGGGATCTTCCCGGACCGGGACACGAACTCGTGTCCCCTGCATCGGCAGACCGACTCTCAACCACTGCGCCACCAGGGAAGCCCTGTGCTAGGTATTTTTAAATATGAAAGTGGCTTTAATTCATTTGGTAACAGAAACATTATTAGTTAGATTTATGAGGATTAACAGAAGAGAATATCCTAGTGCTAGTCCACAACCAATTCAGGGTGAGCTTTCTGTAACCTGAGTGTGTGTATGTAGGGTTATTACTATAATCTACTGCAATGGTTGGTTCCAAGCTCCCCCGTGATAACATAGATTGAATTATGCAATCCAATAACTTTGGAAAGAGCTTTATCATGAAACTGAATGTGTCCAGTGGTTTTTATATGGCTCAGATCTCTTACAGATTGTTTTCTCTGACACAATTACTATAGCCTTACAGAACTTCTGTGTTTAACCTATACATATGAAATTCACAAGATGAAAGCCCAATACTGCTAAGGTAGCAACTGCTTTCCCCATAAGGGAGACCACATGTTCCCATAAACCTTAAAGAAAGAACATAATTTTACTTTTCTCTCATGCAGTCTTTCTAATGCTTAAATGTACAACATGACCCAAGCACATTTGAGGTACATTTGAAAGCTGGACAAAACTGAAAATATGCATGGATTCGAATAGTTCTGCATGTTCGTAAAGGGCTGGCCATTCATAGAACTCTGATCTTATGACTCTTAGGCATACATTTCTCTTGCCTTTGAGAAAATGACTTGTAGACTATTGTAAGGAAAGAGTTTTCATTCTGCAGACACCAGTGCTAGCAGATAAAGATCTAACCCCCAAAGAAAAATAACTATTATATCATAGAAGACACCACATACCCTTCACCGAGCCACGTCTGAATTATAAGAATTCCACTGAGCTCTTTGGTTGGAATGACAGTGTCACCAGCTATTTCAGTACATTTTTAATAAAAATTCTTCTACCTTGATCAATCCATGCTCTTCAATTTAGAGCTGAGATTAATTCTCCAAGATACAATATGGTACAGTATTAACACTTGAAATCATCTTATAACTGCTTGCTTTCATATTTGGCATAACTATTGTACCACCTTAGAAGCTGCTTCTATTGACCTTTAGATTAAAAATATGTTGGATTATCATGATTGACACTTTTAAAATGACTCATTCTTGCCAAACACAGCATAACAACTTTTTAACATTCCCTTTTCTTTACGACCGCCTCGCCTTTCATTATATGAAACATGGCTGGATTCTACATGACCTCTCATTGCCTAACATGATTTTTTTCAGAGTTCATGAAGATTTACACTGGGAGCTAAATGTTTCAGTGATTGCTCTGTTGGGTTTCATTATACCACTGTAGTTAATCAAAGCAAGTCTGGCCTTGCTACCCTGATTCATTGTATGGTTTTTTGAACTTAATCATTTACACAGAATGCATATACACATTATCACCAGGGCTGGATTTCTTTAACAGCCTGCGTGACACAGTACTGTAATGCCTTTGCCGACTGCTGATTCCCAAGAATTCCATAGTTACCAGAGTTTTTTGTTAAGACATTTCAGTGATGGACTTTGGATTAGAAAAAAGCAAATAGGAAGCCCCTAGGTGGAGCTACAGAGGGCCTAGGGAATGCGGGCTGACTTATCTCCAAGTTGGGCTAACTGGGAATCCTTTCATTTGTACAAAATGTTTCTTTTCATGGTGTGTGGTCTTCACAATCATAATTAACAAGGAACCTTTCTTCACTGTCGTTCCTAATCCCGTCATAAATTATTGGCTGCTGGCATCTGGGTAGGGTTTGGCAGATCTCAGATTTTATGTATAGCCTGAGGGAATTACTGTGATTGTTGTTTTTAAACTGAAGAACTTAATTGTGTAAGTATTAACATATGTGAACTAGGTCTAACAAGTCTAGTTTCTGTGTCTAACAAGTGAAGTCCAGTGATGTTCCCATTGACAGCTTATTCCTCAACAAAAAAGCAGATTCACATTTAACCACAACCATTGGAGTACGGGAGCTTGCTCCCGGCTCATGGGAGTCAATTGTCAATTTCTCAGGAATTTTATAAACTGGTTGTTAAGCACAGCCAGTATTTATAATCAAAGTATATAAACTTTTAATTAAATAAATCATATTTTTAAAAGGCAATAATAAATACTCAAAACTCAACTCTTCCTAAATATTTTACTCCATTGTACTATTATCTGTGCTCTTGAGGTTATTTGTGTCTAGAGTATCTGTACGCTTGGTGGAAATACCACATGGTGTGCTACTGTACATCTGTTCCCAACTCTACACTCAGGGACATCTCGTTGGTAGCCTGATGGGAGTATTCACATCATGGAAATTACGAATGCTACAAACCAAGACTTGATTTGTTGCTTTGTCTCCTCCTTGTGTATGAAAGAAGTACTATTTTATTTTCCCTACCAGAAAACTAAGTCTCCGAGAAGTTCAGTAAATGATTTGGCCATAGGATTTATTTACTTATTGAAGTATAGTTGATTTACAATTTTGTGTTAGTTTCTGGTGTACAGAATATATATTCTTTTTCATATTCTTTTCCATTTTAGGTTACTATAAGATACTGAATATAATTCCCTGTGCTATATAATAGGACCTTGTTGTTTATCTATTTATATATATGGTAGTTTGTATCTGCTAATCCCAAGCTCCTAATTTTTCCCTCCCTTCACCACTTTCCCCTTTGGTAACCATAAGTTTGTTTTCTATGTCTGTGAATCTGTTTTGTAAATCAGTTGATTTGTATCATATTTTAGATTCCACATATAAATGATATCATATGATATTTGTCTTTGTCTGACTTACTTCACTTAGTATGATAATCTCTAGGTCCATCTATATTGCTGCAAATAGCAGTATTTCATTCTTTTTTATGGCTGAGTAATAGTCCACTGTATATATATACCACATCTTCTTAGTCATTCATCTGTTGATGGACATTTAGTTTGCTTCCATGTCTTGGCTATTGTAAATAGTGCTACTACGAACATTGGGGTGCACATGTCTTTTCAAATTAGAGTTTTGTCTGGATATACACCCAGGAGTAGAATTGCTTGATCATATGACAGCTCTATTTTTAGTTTTTTAAGGAATCTCCATCCTGTTTTTCATAGCGGCTGTACCAGTGGACATTCCCACCAACAGTGTGGGAGGGTTGGCCATAGGATTTTATTGCAGGTGTTTTCTGAGTTCAAAATTCATTCTCCTAAGTCTTGTGCTCTATATATCCCTTCTAGTGGACTTTTCATTGCCACTGTATTATACACTCATAAAAACTACTAATGGTGTTAACTAGTGTTTGGTTTGTATAGTCACTGTGTTCCCTGAGTAAGGTACAACTTAAGTACATTTAGGTTAAGTCTGCATTTTTTTTTTCAGAAAGCCAGTTGTTATTCATTTACCAACACACCACTATCCAGAACTGGAGGTTGCATTTAAACAAATCTAATAAGGACTTACTGTATAGCACAGGGAACTGTACTCAACACTCTTTAGTGACCTATATGGGAAAAGAATCTAAAACAGAGTGGGTATATATATATACATATATATATATATATGTATATGTATAACTGATTCACTTTGCTGTACACCTGTAACTAATACAATATTGTAAATCAACTATGCTCCCATAAAAATTATTAAAACAAACAAGCAAACAAACAAAAAAAAAACAGATCTACCCCAGGAATAACCAAACTCAGCTGCAGCAATCCTATCACTTAAATTTCACATCCTCATGGACTATCTTCCACACCATCTCCTAACCCCAGAAAACACTGAAAAGTACTTTCTAGAAACAACTATTTTTTCCATTTATAAAAAAAATCCCAATTACTAGAATTTATTAGTTGTCAGAGCTCTCACTGCTCTTCTTCAACCATTCTTCAGGACTCACTGTTACTACTACAAATTTTATTTTCTAGCATCAGCCAGAATACTCCCATTTGATTTCAATATGTAAGCAACATGAAGGCGACACAACTAGAAATTAAAAAAGGAGGCAGTTACACAGACATGCAAAGAGGCACCAGCCCAAGTGCCAGGTTTAATGGGCTTTGAAAGAATCAGGTATGAGACTACCTGAGCCTGTCCTCTCTCTATGCCTCTCTCTAAGCCATTTGTTTTCCACGGAGAAAACAATCTCTTAATGGGAAATTCAGGATAATTTTTCAACCATATACTACCTGGCTAATGTCAGATGAAAGAACTGAGTGGAGTGATAGCTGAGAAACAAAGACTACAAGTCTGCTAAAATTATATGGGGCGCACCCACTTCTGTTTCAGATTTTCTTAGCATTATTGGTGAGTACACTCATCAAAGAAGCACTAAGTCGCTCTGTGTTCAGCTATCTTACCAGATTTTTCTGATATTCAAATTTTGTGTGAGAGTGAGGATGAAACACGCACATGCTCTGTGGCTGGAGCTTCTCTATTGGGATAATTTACCCCCAGCCCAAAGTGTTTTATTTTTATTTATTTATTTTTTAACATCTTTACTGGAGTATAATTGCTTTACAATGGTGTGTTAGTTTCTGCGTTATAACAAAGTGAATCAGCTATACATAAACATATGTCCCCGTATCTCCTCCCTCTTGCATCTCCCTCCCACCCTCCCTATCCCACCCCTCTAGGTGGACACAAAGCACCGAGCTGATCTCCCTGTGCTATGCAGCTGCTTCCCACTAGCTATCTATTTTACATTTGGTAGTGTATATATGTCCATGCCACTCTCTCACTTCGCCCCAGCTTACCCTTCACCCCTCCCCATGTCCTCAAGTCCATTTTCTATGTCTGTGTCTTTATTCCTATCCTGCCCCTAGGTCCTTCAGAAGCTTTTTTTTTTTTTTTTTTTTTTAGATTCCATATATATGTGTTAGCTTACAGTATTTGATTTTCTCTTTCTGACTTACTTCACTCTGTATGACAGTCTCTAGGTCCATCCACCTCATTACACATAACTCAATTTCATTTCTTTTTATGGCTGAGTAATATTCCATTGTATATATGTGCCACATCTTCTTTATCCATTCATCTGTCGATGGACACTTAGGTTGCTTCCATGTCCTGGCTATTGTAAATACAGCTGCAATGAACATTGTGGTACATGACCCTTTTTGAATTATGGTTTTCTCAGCGTATATGCCCAGTAGTGGGATTGTACCCCCAGCCCAAAGCTTTTTAAATGGTGACTCCAAAATCTGACCTCCTGACGACACGTTTCAGTCTTTCCATTCATTATTGGTACCATACGCAGCCAGAACTATCTTCAGCTTTACACTGACCATGGAAGTCACGGCTTTCTCACAACTTTATCTACTGTGGCATAAAGATTGTTTCTTCAAAACTATTAGTCACAGCGAATACTTTCCTCCTGTGTACCATCATCAACATCTTTGCCTGTTTGGTAACTTCTGAGGGAGAGAAACTGACGACTTTCTGCCTCACTGCTGTCTCAAAGAGGCCTGTAAATAGCTCATAATGGAAATTGTTTGGTGTGTTGCAATTAGATACAATCGCACTTTAACTTTCCAAGAAGATTTGTTCCCAAATGCAAAAAAAAGAAAAAAAATGATAACAAAACTCTTTAGTTACAAAACTTCCATGCAGAAGTTATATCAAGGAAAGAATTCATTTAACTGTAAAATCTAGAATTAAAAAACTGAAGACAATTTATCACAAAATTGTTGTCAATTGTTGGGACTCTTTTTATTCTCTCATCAAAAAATGCACTACAGGGAATTCCCTGGCGATCCAGTGGTTAGGACTCCACGCTTTTACTGCCGAGGGTGCTGGTTCAACCCCTGGTCGTGGAACTAAGATCCCTCAAGCCATGCAGTGTGGCCAAAAAAAAAAAAAAAAAAATTGCACTACAGCACTTTTTCCTATACATGTATTCATTTGCCTCTGCAGTTGGACTAATAAAGTATTTTGCAAACAAGAGTTGCTTGAAAACACTAGTCTACTGGGTGACTTCAAAAGCTGTGGGATTAAAAAAAGAAAAAGAAAAAAAGAAGCTGTGGGATTATACACACTGACCCATTAAGCAGCTCTTCCCACCTAAAAGTCCTATTAACACTAAAATGCAAGATTAGACCTCACATAGGCTTGGTAATGACAATCTCACCTAGTGTGTAAATCCAGAATATCAAAATTCCAATCAGGTAGCAGGATGCTGGAAACATAGGTGGTAAGGGGCCTGAAGATTTGACCTATTCCATCTTATTTCATCCTATTTTATTAAGGAAAGCTTCTAGCTAACCTACCTTGGGGTTGAACTGGAATAAAAAATAACAATTATTATATACAGTTAAACTTTAGGAGAAAAAAATGTTAACAGTGTACTTTGGTATAATTCAATTTGGTTGAATGGGCAATTTGTATTCTGGAGTTTTGCTTTAGATTGCTAGTATGTTCTGCAACTTTAACAATGTCACTTGAACTCGCCTGCTGTCATACCTTTGGTGAAACGGGGGCAATAATATTTTCTTAGTCTGTTCAAGCTTTTATACCAAAATACCATATGTGACTTATGTGCTATGACAGAATACCTAAGTGACTTTTAAACAACAGATATGTTTTCCCTCACATTTCTACCAGGCTAGAAGTCCAAAATCTGCTTCCTAGTTTATAAAGGGCCGTCTTTTTTACTGTGCCCTCACATGGTACAAGAAGTAAGGAGTTTCTGGGCTCTCTTTTTATAGGAGCACTAATTCCACCCTCATAACCTAATCACCTCCCAAAGACCCCCACTTCCCAATACCATCACATTGGGGTTTAGGTTTCAACATATGAGTTTGGGGGTTGGGGGGAAAGGAGGAACACAAACATTCAGTCTGTAATGAATGCTCATTGGAAAATTTCCCTGGAGTTGCAGAAGATAAGAATTCTGGCCTTGATATCTGCAAGTGCTCAGAAGGCTTGGTCTAAGATACTATTGCATTTCTCGTGCAGTGGCAGGGGGTATAAAGAAGTCAATCTGAAGGAGAGAGGCATAGCTGCAGTGAGAAGCTTTCTCAGCACATAGCAGGATTCTGGCCTCCTGAGTCTCTGAAACACTCAAATTCACAGAACACAGAGAGGAGGAGGACTGTATATATTTATATATTGATCTGCATGCTGAGGTTTCATATGTGATTCATTATGTACCATTTCCTTTACCCTGATCCATCTGCTAAGGTTTTCTTCTGCTGTGCAGAAGGAGTTTGAAAAAGAAATGCAACTTTAACTGAGAAGAGAGTAACAGCATGACATAGTTAGAACCACCTGTACTAAGAAAGATTCAAGATGGTATTTGTCAAATATTGGAAGATGTGTGTCTGCTAGCTGAGGGATAACGGGATGTTTTCAGAGACTGTTTTAAAGTTCTATGGCCAAGAAAAAAAAAGCTGCATTTGCTTCTCATAATAGTGGTTATCATTTCTCTTGTGAAATATTTATCTACTGGTGATCTCACTATGGCTTCCTTTGGATTGTCTTCTTGTTTTATTTTCTCTCACCAGAAAAAGCAAACATCTTGGTTCCTGTCTCTTTCTAAGTACCAAGCATGTGCAAAGTTAAAACAAAGGACAAGTACAGTCAAGTGGATCCTAATGGGAATGACATGGTGTGGGAATTCAGTAACGCATGCTTGTGGATTCTGAAAGAAGTGGAGGAGAGATGGATAAAGAAGAGGGGGAGGGGCAGAGAGAGAAGCGAGAATAAAATAAACACTTAAGGACCTAGCCTCTTGTATGGGAGTGAATAAAGCACTCTTCAGCTCAACTTAGAGCTGGTCAACTATGCTTTATGTATACATCGTACTAAATTTCATCTGTTGAAATCAGAAAGATCTTCAATCAGGGATAAGCAAAATAATGTATCATACCTAGATGGGCATACGTGATTTGTTTATTATCCACACGTATTGGAAGATAAATTAACTTCACAAAATTGCTCTTTTTGAGCTTGACCAAGGCGTTTATTGTAGCTGCATATTTTCCTTTATTCCTGAGTATAAAAGAAATGTTTTCTCATAAAAGTAATTTAACCATGTAACTAAAAGTTTGCAAAATAGTGAAAATGAGAACAAAAAAGTATCCAGAATATAACCCCATGTTCACCATAAGAATGTTGGCATATGCCTTTTGCTTTTTTTTTTTTTTAATGAAGTATAGTTGATTTACAATGTTGTTAGTTTCAGGTGCACAGCAAAGTGATTCAGTTATACATACATATACATCTATTTTTTTCAGATTCTTTTCCCTTATAGGTTATTACAAAATACTGAATATAGTTCCATGTGCTATAGAGTGCGTTCTGGCTGTTTATCTGTTTTATATATATCAGTGTGTATACATTAATCCCCAACTCCTAATTTATCCCTCCCACCTCCTTTCCCCTTTGGTAACCATAAGTTTGTTTTCTATGTCTGTGGGTCTGTTTCTGTTTTATATATAAGTTCATTTGTATTTCTTTTAGATTCCACATATAAACGATATCATATGATATTTGTCTTTGTGTGGCTTACTTCACTTAGTATGATAATCTCTAGGTCCATCTATGTTGCTGCAAATGGCATTATTTCATTCTTTTTTATGGCCAAGTAGTACTCCATTGTACATATATACCACATCTTCTTTATCCATTCCTCTGTTGATGGACATTTAGGTTGCTTCCATGTCTTGGCTATTGTAAATAGTGCTGCAATAAACATTGGGGTGCATGTGTCTTTTTGAATTATGGTTTTCTCCAGATATATACCTAGGAGTGGGATTGTAGGATCATATGGTAACTCTATTTTTAGTTTTATAAGGAAATTCCATGCTTTTTTTGCTCTTATCTTTTTACTTTGCATTTTTACATTATATTGTAATCATTCACAATCTATCTATCTATATATATCATATATTTATATATATACAGATTTCAAATATATACAAATTTTCTCATATTTTCTCCATAAAATTATATTTTCATGCTATTATATGCTTTAAAAAATAAAATTTAATATTATTTCTAAGTGGATTACAATTTATTTAATCTGGCATTAGATCCATGGATTATTAATATATGTTATTTCAAAAACTGGAGTCCAAAAGTAAATAGATTAAAATTCACCTTGTTGGAAAAAGTTAAAGATGTTACTTTATAATATCTTCCCTGCATTATTTTGTACTGTGAAGCTCCAGGAGAGATGATTAGAGTGCTCATTTCTCAAACTTAATTAAACATAGAACTATTTTCACCATGGAACATTGTACAATGTTGGTGTTCCCCAGAGCATACTTTGGAAAACAACGATTTAACCGTTTCCTTGTTTTTGGATAGCTAGGTTGTAAGAAATGTTTTACTATAATAAATAATAAAGAATTTAACATTATACACAAACAGATTTTTTCATATTTAGAATTATTTCCTAAGGATTAATCCACAGAAGTTAAAACAAAATAAAACAAGTGGAACAGTTTGTGTATTTTTAAGGTCTTTGATACATATTGCTAAATTTGCTCTCCAGTTGTTTCACCGGTGTATTAAATATCCTTTTGGCAAGTATAACAGCAATCCACAGAGTTAATTATGAGAATATGGATGATCACTGCTGCTCTTGGATTTGGGTATGGTTGAGAAAACCATCCAATATACAATCAGCAATATATTTCCACACTATACTAAGTGCATATACTGTTATACTCTCGATGGATATGCCCTGCGAGACATAAATTTTATGAGCTGCAAAGTGAGCTACTGACTATCATACACTCAGATTGGAGGCTGAGATTCTTTTCTGCTGTTTATAAAAGGGCTGAAGATTGTGTTGTATTTTGAGATACCTAGAAAGTTGCTGACATGTGGTCAGTGTACATTTACCAAGTGAAGGAATGTTTAAACGCATGACTGTACACCCATATACCTGCAAAATGTTTCCTTCTAACCAGCTATCTTGAAATAGCCCCTAATTCAGTGATTATGCCCTCACCACAGACCTCACCATAGAACACTTAGCCAATGCTCTATACCATGGATGATCCATTTTGGCATCGAACTTAAATACAGCCAACAGGAAGTTGTTGAGCTACTTGAAAATGATTATTGAAAGGGTGATGTGAGCAGCAGGCCTTGGGAGCTACAAGCCATTTGCTGGCTGTAGGGTCTCTTCAGGAAATCTTAGCCTTCTCTGAGTTTCCATTTCTTCTTATCAAAATACTGTTAATAATACCCTTTCCTGGGTGTCTGGAAGCTCAAATAGATACAAAAGCACTTTGAAAAGTTAATACCACATTGAAAATATGAGGTGTGATTATTATTTTTACCAACTCTATGGTACGCATACCAAACAGTAAGAAACTCTGGAGAATGAAGTGTTAGGAGTTTGTAGATTAAAGAGAAAAAGTAATGGAAGCCCTAGGCATTCATTTTCCTTCAGGTGGCAGACCTAGAGACAACACCAGTGTTTTCCCTAAAAGAACAAAAGTCTTCCCTCATGCTGGGGTTTCCAGATTCTTCAGAAGTTGCTAGGAGGAGCAGACCTCAGAGTAATTTGCTGACTTTGCATTGTTGACAAATGGGCTTATATGGTATCTTTTTATCCTAGACTTTTTCCTGGTACTAGTTTTATTAGGTTTTAATCAGACATGATCTGGTTAAATGCTTTGAAATCTGATTAAAAAGCAACATGAATAAAGGGGAAGGAGAAATAACAGCAGTGTTGCAGACCTAAATAATAAATTAATGAAAATACAGTGGTAATTATATGTAATTAGAGTAGGCCCTTGACATTCATGAGGGATACAGACTGAGACCTTTGGAATCCCCAAATCTGTGAATTCAGAAATATTAGTACAGGCATTTCTGTTGAGAGTCACACATTTCTTGAACATATCTTCATATCAAATTAACCACTCTTTCAAACTTTGAAATTTAGATCCTAGTAATCTTGGCAGTGGCTGGCATGTTCTTCTGAACAGTTCCATGAATCTACTTTACTGGTTTCCAGATAGAGTTAATGATCTCTTGTCTAGCTTATTAACTCAAGTCATTGACAAATAGATATTGCATTAATTTTTTTCCCTAAAACTCCTAGTTTTTGTCCAAGAACCCATTATTTTTTCCCTTCCTTTCTCTCTCTCTCTCTGTTCCTCTTTTTCTCTCTTTCTTCTTTTTTGAAATTACTACAACCCTGAGACCTGTTAAAACTGTCAGGCATATAGCAAGTGTGGTCAATAAATATTTATTTGCTGAATGCTTTCTTATACTTCTTCACTTCCATACCAGTACTAATTGTTGGATGTGGGGGAGAGATAATTTTTCCACAAAGAAACAAACTGGGTTTGTTTCTTTGTTTTGTTTTGCTTTATTAATTTCATGAAAGTTACTGTAAGCATTCCCACTCTGATGTTTCCTTCCATGTGGAAGCCCTAATGGAATAACACACTTTTGGCTTCTCCCTTTTATTCTAGGGTGGTGGTTCTCAACCAGGGGTAATTTTGCCTTGGCCAAATCACATCTGGAGACATGTGTCACTACTGGAGGTAGGAGGGATGTAACTGGCATCTAGTGGGTAGAGGCCAGGGATGCTCCTAGGACAGCCCATTATGACACAGAATTATCTGATCCAAAAATGTCACTCATGACAAGCATGAAAAATCTTGATCTAGGGAGAGTTAGAATAATGTGAAGCTAAGGAGTAGTTGAGGATTCTTAAACTAGTTTCTTGCCCTTTCTTTTCCTCTTTATGATTTGCCTCTTATAGAGAAGACACATTTCCATCTGTCTGCGGTATTCCGTGGGGTAAGTTTAGTGGGACAGGATCTGCCACCCGCAGGGCAGACCTGCAGTTTGGGGGTATATGTTCTACGCAGGGGCGTGATAGCAAGCCCATGTATCTGCAGTCCCTACACCTCATTAGCTAAAAAGGGAGACATTTTAATCTCTTTCTGCTCAAGTCCTGAATCTCTCTTTTAGTTCTTTCTAAACTTGGGTATGAAAAGTTACTATTTGAGGGGCTCCCTCAAGCTCCAACATTATATAATGAAGACAACATGCAATACAGATGCTTAATGGCCAGCTGGGTTTACTGACTAGCTACAGCTCTGCCCTCCCCATACCAGCTCTGCTAACAAAGAGTTGAAATGGTGATGGTTACAGCAGTGGATGCTAAAGAGTTGACAGTTGGGAAGATTAAGGTCCTGACAGGCAGGGAAATTGAAGAGGTTTTTTACTTAAAGATGAGAATGACTATGAATGGAAACAAAATATATAGACGTGGTGCCCATTTGGGTTAGGTCCACTAATATATCTGTCTCCAACTTGGATGCTGGAGAAGACATGTGTTATTTTTGTCTGTCCAGAATACATCTTTTCAGAACAAAACCTACATTTTCCTCGGGGAACCATCTTTCTTACACTCTTGGTCCATGTAGGCCAAAACCATACCTGGCTCCAACGATAGGCATGAAACACAGGCCTGACCCATGACAATCTCGATTCCCCTAGGCCTCAGTGAATAGATGAGCAGTGGGCACATGCCCCAGTCAGAGTCAAACTGATGCCAGGATTTTGCTGGAACAAACAGGAGAGAGACATGTTTTATTTCTGCTGGACGTGGGGCTATGAGTATGTTAGCCTGAGCTTCCATAAACAGGATGCATGAAATAGAAACCAATACGCAGAATAAAGTAAACCGAGAGATGGAGAGAAAGGATCCAGGACCTAATGGTATCATTCGATCACTCAGACCTAGTCCTGCCTAAATCTGGGACTCCCCACTTCCATAAGACAATAAATTCCAAGATACCACCCTAAAAAAAAAAAAAGACCAAGAAAGTTTTACAATAAAGAGAGTCTTGAGTAATAGAAACATCGACTTTGGACTCACGACCTCAATCTGTCCCTAAACAAAATAATTCCTCTTAATTCTGGATACTTACCTTGACCATTATCTTCTCAATGTATACTCTTGATTCCCCTCTTGATTTCATTTGTTCATCTGCTTTAGTAACATTTGAAAATATTTCCTACTGGTCACTGGATACCCTGACAACCAGGGGTAAATTGATGCCATGAATCAGGTTATAGGTGAAACACCCTATAAAGAAGGGGTCTTGGCACTCACCTAACCAAACCCTGGGAAAAACCCACCTTAACCAAATGCTATTCTACAATAATGACTAAAATAACAATGAAACTAATATTAATAACACCTATCCTTGATTAGCACTTTATTGCTTTTCACATACTATGTTAACTGCTCTCTGTATTATCTCATTTAATGCTTCCACCAACTTTGTATTGTAGTCCTAATTGTCCTACTTTATGGAGGAGGAAACAGAGACAGAGAGAGGTTCCACAACTTACCTGTAGTAACAAAGCTAGCAGAAAGTGGTAGGATTGAGAATCACATCAGACTCCAGACCCTGTGGCCCTAACCACTGTTCTCTCCTACTTATCAAGAGTACTTCCTGGAGGATATCTTTGTAGTGAAGTTTCAAAAACCATCAAGAATGGGAATTGATGATAGGCCCTCTTACTCATTTTTCCCAGGAAGTTCATTCATAAAGTGGTTCCTTTATGGCACCTACAGAGAACAATTTTAAAATAAAAAATTTACATGTTAAAAAATATAGTAGGAGATGTGATGCCCACATCAAAGACAGACTCAGTGGTTCTTCCATGGTAAAGGTCTGTAACCTTGGTCAACTTTCCTCTCTCAGTCTCAGTTTCCTCCACTGCAAACAGAAGAGGCTGTTGTAGAGTATACCAATAATGGCGGCCATTGATTGAGGACCTACTATGCACTGGGCATTATACTGGCCTTTTATATCCATTGACTCTAAGCAATCACTTACGCCTTTTTAGGTCTAAACCTGTGATTACAGGCTTCCTATGAATTAAAATGTTTTTGAAAGGGACATGTGAGAATATGAAAATGCAACTGCTTGAAAGAGTTGGATTAAAAATTCCAAATAATACAGTCCCCCCCGCAAAGTTAATTGTTACTTCTATTCTCCACAGGGCGGCATTGTTTGTACTTGGCAAGCAGACACACTGCGGCCATTATCCTGGTTCAGGGCAGTAACCAATAGATGTGGTGTGACTAAGAAATCAAATGCCGAGAGCTGAGCTCTTGGTGGCCTGCTTAGCCTTTGGCTGAGTCCTCTTGCCCTGCTGACACCCCAGTGGACACGTGAGAAGCCAGAGCATTTTGTTAATATGCAGAAGTTCCCTCTGAGGGCCACGAAAGGCCTCTATGACTCAAAGAAAATGAGGCTCTTCAGCAGTAAATTGCCCTTTGGGGAAAAGGAAGAGAAATTCCAGAGGAGGGAAGGAAAAAAGAAAGAATAAATGTCAACTACTCCTCTCAATTATAATTAAAAACAACGAGGGCAGTAAATGACAACTGCTCATTTCAGATGTTCCCCTGCTTCAGAGTCATCTTGGAACTGGTTTCCTCAGTATATATTTATTTTTCTTTAAATATCCTGGGACATGCACATTATTATCTTCTGTGGACATCTTTAGTAAACAGGGAGCTTAGGCATGTTTGCATTGTTCTGGCTTGTTGCAGTTGTTGACCTGATTGTATCATGCACTGCTTTGATCACTTAAAAATGAAAGCAGTTTTTACTGCAAATTGCACTGGAATGATTAGAAAACTAAACAAACCAAAAGGACATGTTCTATTTATTCTCTATTACTTACACATTTAAAAGAACACACAGACCTCCCTTCTCTCACTCCCCAAAACATGAATGTGTTTAGAAAGTACTTTTTAACCACCTTGCCATTGAACATTCTAGGCAAAACCCTCTTGATTGTGCTTCTGCAAAAAGGGTCTATGGGCTGGCATTTCGGTTTGAAAAAGCAGACCCTCCTGGCAGCCCTGTTTTACAGGCTCAGGAATTTTTGTCTTCACTCCAGCACTTACTAGCAGTAAAAACTTGGACACAATAGCTGAAGTCTCTGAGCTTCATTTTTCTCACCTGTGAAATGGGGATAGTTCAAAATCACATTGAAAGGATTAAATTATTGAAAGTACCTGGTAGGTATTCAAGGAAAGATGGATACCATTTTAATTTTGGTGTTATTTTCAATTTACAAATGAGAAAATCGGATCCCAAAGGAATTAAATGACCTGTCCAAATACTCCCAGCTGACCAGCGGAGAGTTTAAAAATGAGCCCTATTCTTATGCAATCAAATTCACTTCTTCCTACTTTCCTGTAATAGAAACAACCGAAGTAACAACTCTGTGCTTGCTCTATACTCACAGCTTTAAGATGAATCCACCCCTTGTCACTACTCCCCAACTAGACTGTCAACTCAAATTCTTACTGTGAAGACATTCTAAAGTTGCCATTTTCTCCATCGTTTTGTGATTAAAATGCCCCCTAATTAGAAAAGTACTAATAGGAAGTGAATTGAGAGGCAATGGTTTTAAAACCACTATTTGCATAACACTGTGTCTGTTGCTGTAGTTGCCTTGTCTTGTCTTTTTGATCAACAGCCCTGATAGCCTTATCTTTTCAATGCTACAGTCATGAGGTTATTAAAAGGCACCAAATACCCTCACAGCCTTGTACCTTTGATTTTCTGCCACAGACTCCAAGTTAATGAGTAAGGGGGTCAAGGGAATTTATTCCTGTGCTTTAGGAAATCTACAAACAATATTAAAAGAGAAGTTGGTGGCAGATTAAGAAACTTTTAATAACCTTGTGCAAACCTTCCAGACACTCATTACTCAGCTTCAGTTAGCACATATAGGTGATTGAAATATGCAATTTCAAAATATGCTGTGGGAGCTAGGAGAGAGCCAGAGGCTGACAGAGAGGTAGTTTGGGCAAGAAAAAAAGAGGTTTCAGGGCTTCCCTGGTGGCGCAGTGGTTGAGAGTCCGCCTGCCGATGCAGGGGATACGGGTTCGTGCCCTGGTCTGGGAGGATCCCACATGCCGCGGAGCGGCTGGGCCCGTGAGCCATGGCCGCTGAGCCTGTGTGTCCGGAGACTGTGCCCCGCAACGGGAGAGGCCACAGCAGTGAGAGGCCCACGTACCGCAAAAAAAAAAAAAAAAAAAAAAGAGGTTTCAGGGCCAAGGAGTTCAGTGAAAAAGTTGGCTCTTTTATTTTGCTGTATTTGTAACTAGAATACCATGTAAGAAGGAACGTTGAAAGCTGCAGGGGGTCTTGCATGCACACCATTTTGAAACCCACTAAAGACCACTGATTAATTTATGTGAGGCATGTATACTTTGGTTGAAAGAGAGCACGGTATTCTCCTTCCTCTCTCGCTTTCTCGTTTTCTTAAGATGCTATTTTTCTAGGCAAGCAGGTAGCCTCCTAACTGCTTTATCAGTTCCTGTCTAAGAAATGGAAATTCTGAGATATTTTCTGACTCATCTTTGAACAAGTATTTATCTTCCTAATGTTGTTTCTCTGAACCAGCTGTGAACTTGTACATTGCTTGAGATTATCAACTGGATTCCAACTTCTAGCCTTAGCTCTTTCTAGTTCTGGGAATCCATGCCAGCCACGTAATGGTTTAACATAGAGTACATGAAGTATTTTATCTACATATGACTGATGAAAATCTGAGGCTCAGAAAAACTAAGTGATTTGTCCATAGTCACAAAGCTCCTGAGTGGAGTTTTGGACATTTGACTGAGATCAATCTAGCTCCAAAATCCTTGCTACTGGACTGCATGCACCCTGGCATCAGTTTCCTCTCCATAATAATAATCTCTGCTTTTATCTTCTCAAAGAACTTTTTATTCAAGTAAAATGATATTTGTGAAAGTGTTTATAAACTCAATGTAGTGATATATTCAGAAAGACTAGAGAAGGACAGTTCCAACAGAGAAAACCCCATGGTCAAGGGCATGGAGGGAAGAGAGCATGACATGACTAATATACAGTTAAATCACACTGACTTGAATGGGGCTTCATGAGGAGGGGTCTGCAAATTTTTTCTATAAAAGGCCCAGGAGTAAATTTTAGGCTTTGTGGCTCATCTGTTCTGACTCAAATACTCCTCTCTGCATGAAAGCAGCCATGGACAATATGTAAATAAATAAGCATGACTGAATTCCCATAAAACTTTACTTATGGACACTGACATTGGATTTTTATATAACTTTCACTTATCACAAAATATTATTCTTGTTTTGAATTTTATTTCAATCATTTAAAAATGTAAAAGCCATTTTTTTTATCTCTCAGGCCATCCAAAAACAGGCAGCAAGCCCACAGGACATAGTTTGCAGATCCTTGCTACAGAGCAAGAAACTAATGAAGTGGCTGACTCATCTGTATAATGTTTGATAGGCCACACAATGTCACTAAAGTTCATTAGCAAGAGGATTACAAGACCATATTAGTTTGGAGTGCTTTGGGCTGCAAGAAACCAAAAAAGTTGACTAATATCAGATTGAACTACAAAGAATTTTATAGTATAATTAACAAGAAATCTGAATGTAGAGATTCCAGGGCCTGTTCAGACGTTTCACCCTGTCATCAGTGACCCAAACTCTTTTCATCCTTTTGCTCCTCTATTCTCAGCATGTTGGCTTTCCATACTTATGCTTCCTCCTTCACAGTCTTAAGATTACTGCTATGGCTCCAAGCATCATGTGCTCACAATAGCATCCCCAGCATGAAAGAAGGGGAAGATTATTTTCCAACAAACTCTCCTCCCATATCAGTCTCTTTGGTCAGAAAGCAAATGCTTTCCCAGAAGCCCTTCAGCAGAATACCCTTTGGTGAAAATTGGCCCACATGGCCACATCTTTGAATTGCAAAGGAAAATGCAATTGTCATGACTGGCTTACATCAATCGTCATTTGCCTTAGTCTGTTTCTGCTCCTATTACAGAATACCATAGACTGGGTGGCTTAAACAGCAGAAATTTATTTCTCACAGCTGGAGAGGTTAGGAAGTCCAAGGTCACAGTGCCAGCAGATCCATTGACTGGTGAAGACCCTTTTCCTGGTTTGCAGATGTTGAGCATCTCTCTCATGGATCAGGACACTAATCTCATTCCTGAGGGCTCCACTCTCATGACATACTTACTTCCCAAAGGCTCCACCTCCAGATACCACCACACTGGAAATTTAAGCTTCAACCTATGAATGGGGGTTGGATGGGGACAAACCTTCAGTCCATAGCAATCATTTATCACTTTGGCCCAAGCAAAATTAGAATTCCATTAGCAAGGAGGAAGTGGAGTGATGACTGTTGGATATGCCACTGACAGTGTGTGCCTCAATGAAAGAAGCAGTGTCTTATGGGAAATTGAGCTAGAAGCCAAGTTGAAGTAGGATGAAATTTCTGTGTCCCCACAAAATTCTCTCTTACTCCTTACCATGCAATATGCAAAGTAATAATACACACTTCCATTTTCTAAATCAACCATAAGATTGCTGAAGGCCAGGACCATGCTTTATTCATTATGGTGCTCTCAGTGTCTGGCACATGCCAGCAATTTGGTTGACTTTGAGAATACTTGCCAAATTGAAATGTTAGAGCTTGCAGACAGAGTTAAAGAAATCCTACAGTAAAAAAAAAAAAAAAAAAGGAGTCTGAATTGGGAGGAAGAAGAAGAAAAGGAAATAAGGAAAAGGAATGGTCCTGAATTGAAGCTTATGTGACCTTAACTCTATTTTCGCCATGGGAAAGACTGATCTCCCCCACCCCCGGCAGGAATACCTGCTCCTTCCCATGGCTTCCTGGTGCATCCTCAGTACAATGGAAAAGACTAGATCCAGTCTTTTTGCATCACAGTCAGTTAGCCAAAAAAGTTATCAGTGCCCCTAAGAATTGGACCAAGGAAAGTCTGAAAAAATGTAAAAGAAATGTCAGTAAAAATGAGAAGATGGACTCATAGTATGGGTACCACCAGTAAAAATTGGAGGCTAGGATTCCAACTGCAGAAAATTAGGTCTTTCATCTTCTGCTCCCTCGTTTTATGAGTGATACATTATAATGTGTTATAGTCTCTTCTAACTGGTAAATTGGTGGCCATGTTCTCCGAGCATATGGCAGCACCCCAGTGAGTAAGGTATGCAAAACTTTGTCACTAGCAAGGAGAACCAAAAATGCCTCTGTTTCTGATTTTTGGCATCATGTATTGTGTGAATTTAATATTGTCAACAAATAAAAGGTACAGCAAAGTTAACCTACTACACCAATAATATGCTTACTTTTTGTCATACCACATGGATAAAAAGACAAAGTTAGTAAGCAGTTTTATATACTCGGTTATAATTATTATTCATCTTAGGTAGCAAAGCTAAGGTTTCACAGTTTACCTCTCCTTTATTAGTTTACCATTATCTATAACCACATCAGTGCTTATTACTTTTGTGAACATTTTGTGTAGTTTGATCCCCGTCACACCTACGGACACATGTACTCACATTGCACAATTCATACCAAGAGACATGCCTGCTCATCCACAGACAAATGTCTGAGGTCTGTTTCCTTCATAGCTGAAGTTTTCTATATGCTCTACCCTCTTAGCCTCAGGGCTAAGGCCCCTTGATCTACCCACCCCTCATACTCTTGGTCACTTCTCCCACCCTTCCCACTTCTCCCCATTTCCCATGACCTCAGACAAGGATGACAAAGGAGTCTGATCTGGGGCGCCAACTCCAACTCAACTGCAGTGGTGGCTAGAGAAGCTCTGTTTGGAGAAATTGTGAGCATGGGCCATAAAGAGAGCCAGGTGTCTGTCTGTCCTAGCTTCAGCAGTTCTTAGGAGGTATTGCTTCATCCTCCCCATACCTAAGGAGGCTCTGCCCTCAGCGTCACAGTTACTGCAGGACTTAAGACAGCAAAGACTAAGGGGCACAAGGCTGTGGTGGCCCAGGCCAGCAAGAACATTCTTTCAGTCTGCAGTAAGAGAGAGACGATGGCCAAATTATGGGCTGAAAGCCAGCGTGGGCAGCAGAATTGACACAGAAAGAATGGACTTGAGAAAGAAGAGGAAAGAGTGAGAGAACCATTTGAGCAGAAGGAACTATTTACAGGCACATCGTCTCATGCCTGCAAAATCCATTCTCTATGCCCTTAATCGTTATGGGAACAGCTCTTAAATAAACCAGGTCTAAGGAAAAAAGTATCTAGTGACTGTACCATTCCCTCAATGTGTGTGAGAACAGTCCTACACACACACACACACACACACACACACACACAGAGTCTTATGTTTTTCCATCATTCAAACTGCTTCTCCTTGGATCTTCACCCTTCTTAGGAACATCATCCTTCTCTTGGATTCTCCTGTCACCATGGACGAATTGGTTGTGCAGCCCCAGAGCTGAAAACTCGGCTGTTTTCTTATCAGTGTGCTGTACTAGCCTAGAGGCTTATTTTCATTTTAGGTATGCGTGTTGCCAGGAGAGCTGAGTGGGCAGCAGATTACAAATAGAGGCCTTAGGCAGTGGCAATTGAGGGCTGGTGCAAGCACAGTGGCTCATGGCTTAGAGAGAATATTGCTCCTGACCAGGTGGGGAGAGGCTAGAATTTTCTATGGAAATAGGAAGTGCAGACAATGGATAATGACTTCAGCAAGTGTCAAAGTATCTATATGCAAGGTTGTTAAAGTCCCGAGGCTGAAATTCATCCTGTGTGTTGCTAACATTGACTGTGTTGTCCTTACCTGGCATATGACCTGAGGTCATTTGAAAGGCCATTCTCCCACCCCAATCCCACCCCATTCATTGATACCCGGGATTTTCTAAACAGAAGCTAAAACTTTTCTTCCACAAATTAGTTCACGGCGAGGGACTGTCTGTCATGTGGCAGGTTATTTGGTGCTTTGGGAGATGAACTGTACGTACCTGAAGAAGTTTACAGTCTGGAAAATTAGATTAAAAAAATAAATTAGACAGAAAAGTAACATGCTGGCTTAAATTGGCACTCAGTCATTTCTCTCTCTCACCATCAGAAATGCCCTTTGGGGATGTATCTCAAAATTGTCCACCAAAGAACCTCAGTGATGAGGAGGATGACACTGACACTCTGGGGACAAAGCCCCAAATAACCCATCACCACCCCAAATTTTTGGAAATGTCATGCCATATATTAGTGGTTTTCAACCAAGTGGGATTTTGTTCCCCATCCCCAGAGGACATCTGGCAATGTCTGGAAACATTTTTGGTTGTTATAGCTAGGAAGGGCATGCATCTGGTGAATAGAGGCCAGGGTTGCTGCTAAACACCCTACAATGTACAGGACAGTCCTCCACAACAAAGAGTTATCCAGCCCAAAATGTCAATTGTGCCGAGGTTGAAAAGCCCTGCCTTAAATTAAAATTCATGCAAATTTTGCACCCCACTCCATGTTGGTAATAATATTATTTTACATGTTTTTTTTTCCTTTGAGTAAAACTGACACTGAAAAAAAATGGGGTCGTGTTTTTCGGATGCCCTGGCTTGGGCTCTGGCCCCTGGCAGTGCACCAAGCGTTGAAAAGCATGTTCTCTTCCCGGCCTCTCCATTGATTCCAGTCATCCTTCAGCTCAGTTCCCACCTCTTCTGTGAATACATCACCAAAGCTGTCCCTAAGGGTTGCCAGATTAAGCAAATAAAAATACAGGATGCCTGGTTAAATCTAAATTTCAGAAAAATAGTAATTTTTTATTGTAAGTATATCCCATGCAACATTTTAGACAATTGCAATTCAGAATTTAGTTTGAATTTGGGGTTTGAATTTCAAGTAAATACCAAACAATTTTTACTATGTGTATCCCATGTGATATTTGAAATAGATTTATACTAAAAAGTATTCATCTTTAAAAAATTTTTATTTTATACTGGGGTATAGTTAAGAATGTTGTATTAGTTTCAGGTGTACAGCAAAGTGATTGTTATACATGTACAAAAGTATTCATGTTTTTTAATCTGAAATTCAATTTTAGCTGGGAATCCTATATTTTATCTGCCAGCCCTACCTACCCCAGCTTTAAGAGCTTGCTGTCTCCTCTCAACTCCTATGATGTTATGGGCTGTATTCCTCCTTAGGTAGAAACAATTCAAACCTTTGTTGTTTTTAATGCCACCTCCTTCACCCAGCTTTCTCAGGTTCTTCTTCTCACTTGTCTGCTCCTCAGGCATTACCCAAGCACTTTATGTTCCTTTCTTGGGCATGCACAATTTTTACCTTGCTTCATAGCTATTTCTGTGAGTTCACATATCCCCCACTAGATTGTAGACGTCTCGAGGACTGAGTCAATTTTGAAATCCTGCCTGTGGCCTCTTTATGTCCTGCATACACCAGGGGTTCAAATATTTGTTTCATGGGTGAATGACAGTCTTATACCTGTGGGTAAGAAGTGACAGCCTGGCAGAGATGCACAGGCACACAGGGAGACATCCACGTTATCTTTAATGGTTGCAAAGATAATGTATTGTGGAGATTATTTCATTTACTTAAGCGGATTTGGAAAAGGGGAAAATGAGTTTGTTTGGGGACTACCGGGACCTTTTTAATATAACCGATGCTGAGTCTCTAGATTCGGGATAAAATCCTACCCCAAACTGCTCATGAAAGCAGCACGTCTACAAAATTTGCCATTACCGAATGACATGGTGTAGAAAGGCTGTTAGTGAGGGCTAATGCCCATACAGATGGTGTAGTGAAGAAATGGGAGGTTTAGGCACAGGAAACCACAGCTCCAACAGAAGGAGCTGAAAAGATATAGATAAGATTAGTGACATATGTAAAGGCCCAGATACTGTGTGACAAAGCCTACCCAGCTGAATAGACTGAAGCCAGAAGTAATAGCAAGGCCGTGTTCTCCCTAATCCTCCAAGATAAGCTGTTCCATCCAGAATTATCGGCCAACAATCTTCAGGGTATCAGGTGGAAAACGAAGTTTCAGACTGCTTTGATTCCTCATCCATAAACGAGAAAGTGCCTGAAGGATCTTTATTTATTCTCACTCCCACCGAAACTCTCTTCGAAAAGTGCCAATATACTAGCAACAGATGCATAAAGCTTCCCTTCCTTTGATTGACAGAACATGATATAAAGCAACCCTCACTTGACATTTGAGTTTCATAAGTCTCTTGGCAGGGGGAGGAAAAAAAAAATTCTTGAAAAAAAATCCACTGGAAAATAAAGAGGATTTATGCAAACTCACATCAATGTTTTCAGAACCAAATTTAACAGTTATATTTCTCTCCAGCCCTTATTTGATATTTCAGGTTGCAGATGAATGATTTCAGCAGGAGTAATTTCAGCCATGTGCTTATTAATGTTTATGGCTTATTAAAACAAAGTATTTACATGTTAATGTTTGTTGATTACTGGCTGTTTAAGTTGCTTAGTTATAAATGATTGGGCTGTTCACTCTGGGGAGGAGATATTTAATTTGGTGCTGTGTGTGCTTTAATTTAGATTTCAAAATAAGTAACTGAATGAGAAAATGTCATCCACACCTATGCATTTCAGTTTCGAAAGGTCATCCCGTGGTTAGTTTGTACATTTAAAAATTCTTGTCACATTGTTCAATAAGGTATTAAAGTCAGCTGCCCCCTTCTACATTTTTCTTGCAATTGACATATAAATGTTCTGTTTGAAATAAGAACTGAATTTAATGCCTACATATTTCTTAAGGAAGAAAGATTGAAATATCTTCCAGAGGAGCCTTTAAGAAAGATACTAATTCTTTTCTGTTCTCAAAGGTATCTCTCTTTTTTTTTTTTTTTGCGGTACGCGGGCCTCTCAATGTTGTGGCCTCTCCCGTTGCAGAGCACAGGCTCCGGACGCGCAGGCTCAGCGGCCATGGCTCACGGGCCCAGCCGCTCCGCAGCATGTGGGATCCTCCCGGACCGGGGCACGAACCGTGTCCCCTGCATCGGCAGGCGGACTCTCAACCACTGCGCCACCAGGGAAGCCCCAGGTGTCTCTTTTTATATTTAATTTCTCTCTGAGTTTTTGCAAAGGTTACCTGGAGTTAAGTTGTTCACGTTCTGTGGCAATCGTGGTGTACTAGAGCTCTAGCAGGCCAACATTTTCCTGACAAACATCAAAGCTGCCTTGGATCCCAGGGTTGACTTCACATCACTCAAAGAGCATTTCAGATGGTATCTTCAGACTGCCAAGACAACTCTGGGAGAGTAAGAGCAAAAGGAAGAATATACGAAATTGGACAAACCTTGGCTAGATGGAAGTCAGTTTTATTTCAAACGTAATTAACTTCTCTGTGTCTTCTGCTTTCCCTACTTTCCAAGTGGAACAGTAAAGAGAAAGCAGCTGTTGCTAATAACTGTATCACCACTTTTTGTCATGCCATGGGTGGTATTAGGTGTGGAGTAGCTTAAAATCTTGGTTGTTTTACCAGAAGGAAGTAGAAAATTGAGAAAAGCAGGCAGGGTGATAATGTTCCTTTAATGGATTGCATGTTTGTGTCCTGCCAAATTCATATGTTGAAGCTAAGTCCCCAGTGTAATATATTTGGAGATGGGGTCTTGGGGAGATAATAAGGTTATAAGGTGGAACCCTCATGATGACTTTAGCGCCCTTATAAGAAGACACATCCTCCTCCTCTTCCCTTCCCTTTTCCTCTCTCCCTCCTCTTCCTCTCCCAGCATCTTCCTCTCACATGGTGAGGCTACAGCAGGAAGTTGTCCTTGCCAGACATCAGGTCCGCCTCACCTTGATCTTGGAATTCCCAGCCTCCGAAACTGTGAGAAATAAATGTGCATCATTTAAGCCATGCAGTATTTTTGATATAGCAGCATGAACTAAGACAGTTCCTAATGATAGTACATTTGTTGGCACAGAAATACTCTCAGATAAGCCAGAAATGAATTGTTGAATTGGCCTCCAAACCTTTTTTTTTGATTGGATGAAAGATTCTGTAATGTTTCCAGATTTCAACCGGTGACCAAGGAGCTCTAAGAACTCTTTATGAAGAGCAGTCTTCACTTTGGAAAAGAAAGCTTTGTCTGAATTACTATAGCAGGGAAAGAGAGGAATTAGCTTGAAAAGACTGAACAGAAAGTATATAGATAGAAGAATTTACATAAATTTAGGAGAATTCATTTAAAAAATACACTTTTACTCCTCTTTTCATTTAGGATCCAAATATTCATCTTAGGTACGATAATTCAAATGATACATGAGAAATGGATGAAGAGCATGGGCTTGGTTGGAGTATTGGAGATACACAATTTAGCCCCAGAAAAAAGGATCTGATTAAATTTTACGTATATGCTCAACTGTGAACCCCGAATCAGGAATAACTTGTTAAATTTAAAATATATATATATATAAAATTGGTTCCTAAAAAGTTTCAGGCTTGACTACCAAAGCCTGTATATTTTGATTAACTGTAGTTGACAATGCCTCTACCCCCTTCAATCTATTTTATCAGTTCACTTGATGATTAAATAAATTATATTATGGCATAAAGTAACTTCTCTTTCATTTAAACCTCTAAGAGACACCCAAGATAATACAGGTTAGGAGTCGGGATGTAACAGTAGGAACTTCCATCCTCTGGGGGAAATGTGAAGATATCCCAAAGCATTTTAGAAGTGTTTTATCATAGCTGAACCTTAAATAAGGAGAGACACTTAAAATCAGCAGACAATATTAAAATAGATGGTTGGCACAGAAGTTTCTTTGGTTGGGAGTCCCTTCTACACATCTCTTGCACAAACACTTATTTTATATTGTAATGAAAAAACACCAACCATAGCCTATGTTTTACTTGCAAAATCTCTGGCAAGATGAAAACTTCAGAATATGCAGTATGCACAGGATTGCCACTGCATTAGTTATAATCAGTGTGGGGTGTGTGTGTGTGTGTGTGTGTGTGTTTAAAAGAGTCATTCTATCATTCAAAAATATATTTTCCATACATCAGAATACATGCTTTGCTAAAGGCAGAACATCAGAATGACACATAATTTCAGGATAAGCACGAATTAAATTTACCACTTAAAATACAAAAACCTCAAATATATAGACTAGATTCCAAAAGCGGCCATTTAACACAGAATTGTTGAATAATTCATTGTGTGCTATATAGGCAAATCCTGGATTCAGTTGGGATTGGTACAGGTCACGTATAAGATGATGCATTTTACTATAACTCATGGGCACTATTTATTGTCCAAATTTCTTAAAAACACATAATGTTGCTTATAGAGGGGCCAGATAAGGATGTGAATGAATCAATCCAGACTCGCTTACTCCCTGACCATGTCTTCTGTACAAGTCAGCAATAGATGGTGTTTAAAGATAAGGGCTGTACCTTTTTTTAAGGTAAATATAGGCATATCCTCGTTAGCACAGGAAATGCATTCCCAGAAATGGGAATGCTAAGTGAATCAGTACCATCCGTTCATTATGGCATAGCCATAATGTGAGGATGTGGTCCCCACGTGGCATTTGTTCAGTCACTAACAGTGCCTAAAATAGTCCTTGTTCAAGAGCAGACACTCAATAAATATTTGTTGAATGAATGAATGGTTTATCCATTCACTTCAGCATCCCTGAAGTCATCACATGCCTTTCAACATTGTTTCTTCTGGGTACTAGCCACACCACTGCAGCCCGTCTCCCTGTGTGCAGAGATGTTTATCTGGTTGAGGGCTTCCGTGCAACCTGGTTGTGGGTTGATCTTTTTACCCTGTTACCCCACCTGCAAGCGTGTCTCTTGAAGGCACCTGAAGCTGCTGTCACCCTCACATTTGAAAATCCCGCTTGGTAGTCTTATTTGTACTGTTGCCCCACCTCTGGCACATTTACAGACACACTTATTATTAGCTGTTCTGAGTCAAAGTAGTTCAGCTGAACATGAAGCAACAGCAGACTCAGAGAGTCAAGAGAGTAAATAAACTGACTGACAAGGCTTTTTCAAACTGAACCCAGTATCTCATGTCTGTCACCAGTCATGGGTGGGGCCTGGCATCCAATGCTGTCTTCTGTACCAGCGGCCCTGTCATAAGAAACTTAGATATTAATTACATTATTCAGTATATATGTCTTCAATAAAAGTATTTCAGAGACAAAGAGTAATAAAGCAGATCGGTGGTATAGAAGGGATTCCTAAATACACAGCTGCATTCTAGTTAGAAAACAACAGATTTGGGACTTCCTGGCAGTCCAGTGGTTAAGACTTTGCTTTCCAATGCAGGGGGTGCAGGTTCAATCCCTGGTCAGGGAGCTAAGATCCCACATGCCTCCAGGCCAAAAAAACAAAACATAAAGCAGAAGCAATATTGTAACAAATTCAATAAAGACTTTAAAAATGGTCCACATCAAAAAAGAAAAAACAACAGATTTGTTTTACTCTTTTTTAAACTCATAAAGTGTACAAATCTAAAATATAAATTTTAATGAATTTTACAGAAAAACTAGCCATCACACAACCCAGATATTGATCACTATCAACAAACCAGAAGCTTCCCACCTACCCCCTTCCTGTCATTACTTACCTCATTCTCAGCAAAGGAAGTCTGGAATCAATTACCAAAGATCGGTTTGCCTATTTTTTACTTCTTGTAAATGTGTTATATAGGGTAGACTCATCTGTGTCTATCTTCTTTCATTCAGTCCTTTTTCTGTGAGATTCATCCACATTGTTGCAGGTAGCTGTAATTCATTCATTCTCATTGCTGTATAGTGTTCCATTGTATTAGTAAATCAAAATTTATCCATTCATTTTTAACAGACATTTGGATTTTTTTTCCCAATTTGGGGCTGTTACAAACATTCTTGTATGTGTTTTGGTGCACATATGTAACATTCCTATTGGGTATATATCTAGGAGGAAAATTATCAAGTAACAGGATAAGCAAATTATTAATTTTTAGAAGGTATGCTATACACTTTCTCAAGTTGTATGAGAGTTCCAATTACTCTACACACATAAAACATTTGATATATTCTGGAGTTATTTATTTATTTATTTATTTATTTTTTTGCGGTATGAGGGCCTCTCACTGTTGTGGCCTCCCCCGTTGCGGAGCACAGGCTCCGGACGCACAGGCCCAGCGGCCATGGCTCACGGGCCCAGCCGCTCCGCGGCATGTGGGATCCTCCCAGACCGGGGCACAAACCCGCTTCCCCTGCATCGGCAGGTGGACTCTCAACCACTGCGCCACCAGGGAAGCCCTATTCTGGAGTTTTTTGATTTGGGTTTATTTTAGTCATTCTTGTGGATGTGTGGCTCTATTTGCATTTCCTAGATACCTAATGCTCTTGCATATCTTTTCATATGTCTATTGATCATTTAGATATCCGTTTTCATAAAATGTTCAAATTATTGCACATTTATATGTTGTCTTTTGTCTTTTTGATATACAGAAGTTATATATATGTTCTATATGTAATATGATGTGTTATATATATTATATATATATGATAGGAGTTTTTTGTTGGAGATACACATAGAGCAAGTATCTTCTTCCAATCTCTCTCTAGTCCTTTCACTACTTGAAGATGTCATCTGATGAGCTAAAGTTCTGGCTTTTAATGCAGTCCAAGTAATCAATCTTTCCTTTTATGGCTAGTGTTATTTGCATTCTATTTAAGAAAGTTGCCTAACTCAAGGTTAAAAACATTCTTCTACATCTTCTAAGAAGCTATATCATTTTAACTCATCCATTTAGTTCTATAATGCTTCTGGAATTGATTTTTGTGTATGGTATGCATGAGGGATCAATATCATTTATTTTAATAGGGATATTATCTTGATTTGGCACTGGTGTTTCTTTTGTTTTGATATTTTTACAATTTTTTAAAATGAAACTTTTTTTACATTTTTAAATTGATACAGTTGATGTGCAATATTACATGTTATAGGTGCACAAAATAGTGATTCACAATTTTTAAAGATTATATTCCCTTTATAGTTATTATAAAATATCTGTTATATTCCCTGTGTTGTACAATATATCATTGTTGCTTATCTATTTTATACGTAATAGTTAATGTACCTCTTAATCCCTTACCCCTATTTGGCCCCTCCCACATTCCCTCTCCCCACTGGTAACCACTAGTTTGTTCTCTATATTTGTGAGTATTTTTGTTATATTTACTAGTTTGTTTTTTAGATTCCACATATAAGTGATATCATACAGTATTTGTCTTTCTCTGTCAAACTTATTTCATTTAGCATAATACCCTCCAAGTCCATCCATGTTGTTGCAGATGGCAAAATTTCATCCTTTTTTTGTGGCTGAGTAGCATTCCATTGTATATATATACCACATTTTCTTTATCCATTCATCCATCCATGGACACTTGGGTTGCTTCCATAACTTGGAAATTGTAAATAATGCTGCTATAAGCACTGGGTTGAATGTATCTTTTCGAATTAATGTTTTTGTTTTTTCGGATATATACCCATGTGTGGAATTTCTGGGTCCTATGGTAGTTCTATGTTTAGTTTTTGGGAGACTTCCATACTGTTTTCCACAGTGGCTACACCAATTTACATTCCCATCAACAGTGTACAAGGGTTCCTTTGTCTCCACATCCTTATTAACATTTGTTTTTTGTGTTCTTTTTGATGATGGCCATTCTGACAGGTGTGAGGTGACATCTCATTGTGGTTTTAATTTGCATTTCTCTGATGATTAACGATGTTGAGCATGTTTTCATGTGCCTGTTGGCCATCTGTATGTCTTTTTTGGGAAAATGTCTATTCATATCTTCTGCCCATTTTTTAATTGGGTTGTTTGTTTTTTTGATGTTGAGTTGTATAAGCTGTTTATACATGTTGGATATTAACCCCTTATCAGTCATATCATTAGCAAATATTTTCTCCCATTCAGTAGGTTGTCTTTTCATTTTGTTGATGGTTTCCTTCGCTGTGCAAAAGCTTTTAGGTTTAATTAGGTCCCATTTGTTTATTTTTGCCTTATTTCCTTTGCTTTAGGAGACAGATCCAAAAAAAAAAAAATACTGCTATGATTTATGTCAAAGAGTGTTCTGCCTATGTTTTCTTCTAGGAGTTTTAAGGTTTCTGGTCTTACCTTTAGGTCTTTAATCCATTTTGAGTTTATTTTTGTATATGATGTGAGGAAATGTTCTAATTTCATTCTTTTACATGTAACTGTCCAGTTTTCCCAGCACTACTTATTGAAAAAACTGTCTTTTCTCCATTGTATATTCTTGCCTCCTTTGTTGGAGATTAATTAACCACAATTGCATGGGTTTATTTCTGGGCTCTCTATTCTGTTCTATTGATCTATGTGTCTATTTTTGTGCCAGTACCATACTGTTTTGATTACTGTAGCTTTGTAGTATAGTCTGAAGTCAGGGAGCATGATTCCTCCAGCTCTGTTCTTCTTTCTCAAGATTGTTTTGGCTATTTGAGGTCTTTTGTGTTTCCATACAAATTTTTAAATTACTTGTTCTGGTTCCGTGAAAACTGCCCTTGGTATTTTGATAGGGATTACACTGAATTTGTAGATTGCCTTGAGTAGTATGGTCATTTTAACTATATTAATTCTTCTAATCCATGAACATGGCATATCTTTATAACTGTGTCATCTTCAGTTTCTTTCATCAGTGCCTTATCATTTTCCAAGTATAAGTCTTTTACCTCCTTAAGTAGGTTTATTCCTAGATATTTTATTCTTTTTGATGCAATGGTAAATGGTATTGTTTCCTTAATTTCTGTTTCTGATAATTTGTTGTTAGTATATAGAAATGCAGCAGATTTCTGTGTATTAGTTTTGTGCCCTGCAACTTTTTTTTTAAAGAACCTTGTTTTACATTGCCTTGAAGTGGCACATTTCTTGTAAATACATATTTATATGAATTGTTTCTGGACTCTATTCTTATCATTGATCTGTTTGTTCATATGTTCAATACTGTCCATAGTTTAGTTTATGTGGTCTTAATAAATGCCTATATAAGACCTTTCTTTCCTTTTCTTTAAGGTTATCTTTGCTAATTTTGGCCATTTGCACTTCCATATAAATTTTAGAATCAGGTTGTCAATTTTCACAAAAAGGTATCTGAGATATCTTAATTTTAGGGAGAGTTCACATTTTAACAATAATAAGCCTTCTCCTCCTTAAAAATGGTATGCCCCTTCATTTATTTAGGTATTTTAAATTTTGTCTGAGTGATTTTTTTTTTAATTATCTGGGCAAAAATCCTGTACATCCTTTGCTAAATGTATCCCCAGGTATTTGCTTTTTTATACTATTGTACATGTATCTTTTTCAATTTTAATATCTAATAATTTATTGCTAACATATAGATATATAATAATTTCTTATTGACTCTGTTTTTAGATTTTCTAGTTTTACAATCATGTCATCTGCAAATAAGATGGCTTCCTCCCTCTCTTTTCAGTCCTTCTACCTTCTATTTTTCTTACTGACTGGGACCCCCAGTACAATGTTGAACAAAAGTGTTAACTGACATCTTTATGCTTTCCCAAACTGAGGACTAAAACTTTCAATAGTTCAACCTTAAGTTGATTATTTGTTGCATATTTTTGATGTCCTTATCTGATTGAGGAAATTCTCTATTACATGTTTACCGAGAGTTTTTATTATGAATAAACATTGAACTTTATCAAATGTTATTAATGCATCTATTCAGATGATCATATACTTTTTCTCCTTTATTCTATAAATGAAGTGATTTTCATTGATTGATTTTTCAAATATTAAACCGAACTTGTATTACTGGAAAACTGTAACTTGCTTTCTACTATTAGTGTATTTTTACATGCTTCTGGATTTAATTTGTAAACATTCTGTTTAGAATTTTTGTCTCTACGTTGATAAGAAATATACACTGGCAAAATAATCAGTATCTACTTCTGAATTAGTAGCATCACGTAACTTCCTACCTATGTTTTGGTAAGCAGAATCACTTCTTTCGATTAGAAAATTGGCATCAGTTCTATGTCTCATAAAATCAAAGCTTAGGTAAACATGAGTGAATATAGCTGGGAGTTTGATGAGCTCTCCTAGGCTATGGATCTGCACAGCAGGAAGTGGAGTGGAGGGAGGCACTGGCTCTGTATTTTGTGGACATGTCTGTGAGCCTACAACTCTTTCTTGTTGATGGGCATGATGAATCCATGTAATGGTCTGCCTTTAAGATAAAGTCCAAACTCCTTAATACAGAACCCAAGGCCTGTGGAGTCCTGGGGTCTTCATGTCTCTCACCTCACATCTCACTCTTTTCCCTAGTTCTCCCCTGCAGTCCTCTTGCAACCTAAGTGACTCATTCATACTGACTTCCTTGCAGTTCGTTCAATATGCCAGGCTTTCACTCATCTTGCAGACTTGCTTCTCTCCTCACATTTTCTATTCAGGATTCAGCTAAAGTTTCCTCTCTTGGTATGCCTCGTTATACAGGGCTATGACTGGGGTTAGGTACTTTTTCGTCTTTTATTCTATAAATTTGACCAGCACATAGAGCCACTCTAGAAACATTGTTTATTTCAATGTATGAATAAAAATGTTTTTACTATAATTCTCCTATGTCCACTGATCATCTCAGCATAAGAACAAAAGGCCAAAATAAAAGTGAGAAAAAGAAAACTAACCACTAATTTATTCATTAATTAAGTCAACAATAACAATAATCAGCAAAAAAAAAATTAATAATAATAATCAGCCAAAATAATAATTCAATAATTATTGAATACTGACTCTGTGCTAGGCACATGCTACACATGAGGGATACAACAGCCGACAAGAGAGGAAAACTCAAAAAGTCCATAATCTCATGAGGGAGACAGCCAAGTCAACATAAATGGTGGGGGGGGGGGGGCAGAAAGAGGTAAATTTTAAAATTACAACTGACATCAGTTCCATAAAAAACAAAAAGACAGGGGCTTCCCTGGTGGCGCAGTGGTTGAGAGTCCGCCTGCCAATGCAGGGGACACGGGTTCGTGCCCCGGTCCGGGAAGATCCCACGTGCCGCGGAGCGGCTGGGCCCGTGAGCCATGGCCGCTGAGCCTGCACGTCCGGAGTCTGTGCTCCTCAGCGGCAGAGGCCGCAGCGGTGAGGGGCCTGCGTACCGCAAAAAAAAAAAAAAAAAAAAAAAAAAAATTGTCAAAATTGGTATAGATGGTAGGTATGTAGACAGATAAATGATGTTAGATAGATAGATAGATATGGCAAGCTTCTCCTACAGTGAAGGGAAAACTATCTTACGGTAGAATGCTATACATGTAAAAGGAATGATGGAATTTATGGAATCACCATTTGCCAGCCATTATAGGAATAATTGATTCAGGCAAGAGTCCTCGAAGAATGCTAAAACTGGTGGGTAAAATTCTGATGAAGAACAGGATATTTACATAGTCTCAAACTTTTCTCCGCAAATTGCTCAGTTACTCATCAGTTAATAGGTACAAAACACATATTAACTCAACTTACAATGAAGAAACCTGGAAAATATCGTCTAAAGTAAGTTATAAAAGTTAACGGCACCGGGCTTCCCTGGTGGCGCAGTGGTTGAGAGTCCGCCTGCCGATGCAGGGGGCGCGGGTTCGTGCCCCGGTCCGGGAGGATCCCACGTGCCGTGGAGCGGCTGGGCCCGTGGGCCGTGGCCGCTGGGCCTGCGCGTCCGGAGCCTGTGCTCCGCAACGGGAGAGGCCGCAACAGTGAGAGGCCCACGTACCACAAAAAAAAAAAAAAAAAAAAAAAAAAAAAAAAAAAAAAAAGTTAACGGCACCAAGAATGTGGATATCTTGTACCTGCAGAAATGATGCACTGAGAAGAACACACTTCACTTCTATGATACTTCTGCCAAAAATGCACAAGAAAACATCAAACAAATCGTAACCTTGGGACATTCTACAAAATAATTGGCTTGTACTCTTCAAATATATCAATGTCATGAAAGACAAGGAAAGACTGATGAACTGTTCCAGATTGAGGAGGAACGAAGAAATATGACAACTAAATGCAATGTGTGGTTTGGGATTAGATCTTCGACTTTATAAAGGAAACTAGTAGGAAATAGGCAAAATTTGAATAAGCCTATAGATTAGATGGTAATACTTTATCTGTGTCAATTCCCCGAATTTAAAGATTTGACTATGATTAAGTGGGAGAGTGTTTTAGGAGATACACGTTGAAGTATTAAAGAGCAATAGGGTAACATGTCTGAAAATACTCTCAAATGCCTCAGAAAAATAAAATGTAATATGCACATCCTCTTGTGTGTGTGTGTGTGTGTGTGTGTGTGTGTGTGAATGAGAGAGAGAGAATGGTAAAATAAATGTACTAAAATGTCAATATTTGGGAAACTAACTGAAGGATATACTAGAGATTTTTGTACTGTTTTTTGCATCTTTTCTGTAAGTTTAAATTAGTTCAAAATGAAAAGTTAAAAAATTCAGTTATCCCCACTCTTTAATAAAAGGGCATGAAATCATGATTTTAGAAAAGCAAAAAGACACAAACACACACAAATACAAGAAGCAATGGTCCAGAGAGTCTACAAAAATGATTCAGGATAGTATCAACCTATCAAAATATAACAAGGGAAAAAAGTGTCTATTTCACCCAGTTCTGTCTCCCAGGAGATGGATATCAAAATTTGGGTTCCAAATTTATGTCCACTTTTCTCTATTTCAGTTTATTGATTTCTAGTTTCTCAAAGATTCACTTTGGCAGATTCCATCCCTTTCTAGTATTTCTCAGTGAGGCCACCTTACAGGTATTCTTCTAAAGTTTTATAAATGTTCTCAAAATGACCACATATCATTTCTCTCTCCTGTAGGAAAAAAAAGAGATTTCTAAATTCCTAGACAATTTCTAAACAATACCTAGTACTTTAATTTGAGGTATTGTACCTAAAAATTATCTCTTTTCTCCCCTGGGTTTTGGACTTAAAGTAGGGAACCGTAGATGGTAGGCAAAAAAGATATTGAGTAGATATTGTGTATCTACACCCTCTGTTACTTTACAAGATAGAAATTTTGTAATACAGCCAATTTCATGTTTTCTCTCTGATTTTCTCTGATTCTAAATATTGAGTTTCATGATTAAAGTTTAGATCTTCTAGGTATGATTCTTTTTCAAGGGAATCTTAGTAAATCTTAATTTTATTTGTGTTATAAACTACAACAAGCAGTACTTTCTCTGTGTCACATTCTACTAAGTTTCCAAATTCTTGATCAATTAACTTAGAAACTGTGTTTTAGGAAGTTAAAAACTTCTCCTTCAGAAGAAACTAAATAGTGTGTTTGTTGTGTTGGGAAGATAAAGGCATTGAGTATTGGTAGAAATCTGTTGTTATGGAGGTCCCAGCTAGATTCAAGATGATGATGATGATGATGATGATGGTGGTGGTGGTGGTGGTGGTGGTGGTGGTGGTGGTGATGGTGATGGTGTTGGTGAAAGAGGAAGGAGGAGATAAAATGATGATGATAATTATTATAAGTGCTAACATTTGAGAACTTATTTAGGCCCTCCTTTGAATGTCTTACATGACCTTGACATATTTAGTCTTTAAAATAACCCTGTGAGGTGGGTATTATCACTATGCCCACTTTACAAATGAAGAAACAGGTTAAGTTGCCAGAGATCACAGAACCAATAAAATTTGGAGCCAGACTCCAAACCCAGGTCAGTAGGTCCCTTTCACCTCAACATGTTGAATTATGAGTTCTGGTCCCCTGTAACAACACACCCCTGCTAGATTTCCTGGATTTTCATGGAACCCAGGAGTTGAATGGGAAAGAATTTTAAGCCTGTCCACTATTGTAGTTCAGATATATAGACATGTCTGACACAGTTCTGAGGCAAGGGGACTATGGAAGCAAGATTGTAGGTAGCAACCAGGAAGCCTCTCTGTGTTGTGTGTGTGTGTGTGTGTGTGTGTGTGTGTGTGTGTATGAATTAAAGAGAGAGAGACAGAGGGAGATTGAGATTCATAAATGAGGGCAGACTCAGTAACTGCTTGAAGGGAAAGGGAGCAGTGCTTCAAGATACAAAGGACCCTGTCCTGGAATCCGCCCTAACTTCAAGTCAGGGAGATGTTTCTGCCCTGGGAAGATGAAGACTAAACTGCAAAACCAAAAGAAAAAAGAAACGCAACTAAGAGTTCAAGCAACTCTGCCAGGGGGCCTTCTCCCATGCCCATTGCAACTGAAGAGGGGGTACATGAGAGGGGACAGGCACTTGCAGAGGACAGTGGGGAGAGCAGTGACCCCATCATGTTCGAGGTAGAGGATGGGTCAGCACCACTGTCTGGGCAGCGTAAGGTGACCAGCAGCCAGATGGCATCAGAGCAGCCCAGCACTCAGCCACCCAGTGGGACAGGCTGAGCAAGACTACAAGAAGGGCAGCTGAGGAGCAGGCGGGCTGCCCTTCACTCTTCACCTGAGGAAACCTTTCTTGGAGCCTGAACCGATACCCAGGAAAGCAGAAGGCCTGAGTTCCTCTCTTTGAGGGGCAGGAGTTCTTGAGTTCTGAGCCTTAGGAATAAAGTCTTTTTTTTTTGCGGTACGCGGGCCTCTCACTGTTGTGGCCTCTCCCGTTGCGGAGCACAGGCTCCGGACACGCAGGCTCAGCGGCCATGGCTCACAGGCCCAGCCACTCCGCGGCACGTGGGATCTTCCCAGACCGGGGCACGAACCCGTGTCCCCTGCATCGGCAGGCGGACTCTCAACCACTGCGCCACCAGGGAAGCCTGGAATAAAGTCTTAAAGTGACTTGTTTTCAGATCCACATGCTCTTGGCACCCGAGGACATTTGGGTTAGCACTAATATTAAGCAGACTACTCTATTAGATTTCCTTTCTATTATTGAGTTCTTAAGATCCCTACTTTTACTTCATATTTTCTGCTATAAAGATGATCCGGGAATGAACAAGCAAATTATGAGCCTGTGTATTTTCCTGACAAACCATCCAACCATCTAAATGTGAAAACTGATGATTTGCTATCCTTCATGCTTTTTTTTACCGAAATATAGGTAAAATTTTGTTTAGATGTTTAAATGGATCTGGTATACTACCATGACTTCATTCTTTCACTCATTCAGCAAACATCTGTTGAGTGCTTACTCCTTATCAAGTAGTTGATACATACTGTGAACAAAATTTGTAGCGTGGGGAGACAGATCATTAACTCAGTGTATAATTAATAAGTTAATTATTGGGGACGTTAGAAAGCACAACTGCTATGGAGAACAGAAAAAGTAGAGCAGAATAAAAAGAAACAGGAATTAGAGACAAAGGGAAGGTTGCAGTCCTAAATAGTATGAATCGTTTTCATGTTTAGCAATGGGAACAAGTCAGGATTGTTTAATCTGACCCATTCCCAGGCTACCTCCAAATGTGCTGCCAGTAACACATTGTAAAGTTGTCCAGATGAGAATTTCCAGTTGGAATAATTTAATTGGAATAATTTAAATTATTAAATTTAATAATTTAACTTTGTATATTATGATATAATCCAATGATACATTATAGAATTGCATAGTTGTAGAAATGAAACCGTTTAATTAGAAAACTGTTGACTGCTCATCCCACAGGTAGGAAAACCAGATGCTGAGAGTTTAAGCGATTTGCCCAAAATCATTCAGCCATTAAATGGCGTAGAACCAAAATATAGTTTCATCCAAAAAAAGTCTTTTTTGTGAACACAATTTTCAAATTTTCTGTAACAAGTTTACTCTCCTATTTCCTGTTTAATTTTTATTCCTTATTCCCACACCATCCCCAATTCACACTAGCTCTCCCTGCCTTGGCCGTTAGTTATGCGGTGGTGGTGGCTTGTGTGTGTGTGTGTGTGTGTGTGTGTGGGTGTGTGTGTGTGTGTATTCTTTAGGTGTTTCTTTATGTAAGTACAGGAAAGTATGAATACATTATTCAGTCCCTTTTAAACACAAAAGTAACATATGGACGCCATTCTGTACTTTTGTTCACCTAGTTGTCTTTTTAAAAGAGATCCCTTACCTAGTCCCCTAACTTCTCCAGTTCCTATCTTGCAGTGAAGGACATAATGCTAGCAGTGATCATTTCTTAGCAGAGATTGGGACTGTAGAAGAATACTTTAATCACAGTTTCAGTTAGAAAGGCTGCAGTTTGATTGCAGATAACGGAAACCTGACTTACAGGGACTCAAACAAACAGGCATTTTATTCTTCTCTTATAAGAAGAACTCCCAAGGTAGGTGGTTGCTGGCATTGAGTCAGTAGCTCAAAAATGAATCAGGGACCTGGATCTTGTTTTTTCATGCTACCATTCTTGAAAGTTGGCTTTTATCCTCTTGCTGATGCTTTGCGATTGTATCAATAAAAGGCTATTGCACCTTTAGGCATTATCTACATTTGGGGGAGGGGGGTTAAAAGGCCTTTTTCTGAAGCAGCTTTCAGGAAGGAAAGACTCTCTGCCAGGGCTCCCATTATACCCCAGAACTGATTGGCCAAAACTGAGTCACATGCCCACTCCTAGACCAATCAAAGGCCAAGAATAATAATGTCACCTTGGCCCATATAAATCCATCAGTTCTAAGGGCTGATTCTGGGATCCTATCCTCCCAGAGATCCAGGGATTTTTTTCCCTCTACCTGAATAAAACAGGGCTCTTTAGCAAGAAATAAAAGGGTCAAGAATGCTTATTAGGTGGGCAACAGCCAATATCTATCACTAGTAGTCACTACTTGTACAATATATTTTATCTTAAGAAGTATGAGGGTTCCATTAGCTGATGACACAAGAACAAGAAAATGAAAAAAATGGGGGGGAATTAATTTCTTTTACTGCCTGTGAGGAGAGGAAAGGAAAACAGGGCTTCTATACCTGGCTAGATTGAGGGTATGTCAGAATACAAAACCTGTGCTCTATTAAGGCTATCCCAAACGACACAATCAATGTAGATTAAATAAATACATACATAACCTAGCTCTATCCTTCTTAATATGTTCTAACTACAAAGGGAAAATGATTAACTTCACAGTAGAGAAATCTGGCAGACATCACCTTAATCAAGGGATCAAAGTCAACATCACTAATAATGAGATAAATTGAAACCATGTGCCACCTGATAGGATGCAATGAGCACAGTAACTTGCCAAATATGTATAACCTATATCTAATCATGAGGAAACATCAGACACGCCCAAATAAGAGATATTCTGCACATTGACTGGCTTGCAATCATCAAAAGTGTCAAGGTCATAAAAATTAAGAAAGGACAATGAGGAACTGTTCCAGAGTGAGGCAGAGACTAAAACTCAGTGACAGCTAAATGCAATGCATGATTCTGGACTGAATCCTTTTTCTGTAAAGAACATTATTAGAACAATTAACAAAACTGGAAAGGAGGCTGGGGAGTAGGTGGCTGGAGCATACTGCTGTTAGTTTCCTGATTTTGATGTTTGTATTAATGGTATGTAGGAGAATGCCCTTTGGGGGGTAGGAAATACACACTAGAAGTATTTAAAAGTGATGGAGCTTTACATCAGCAACAAATTCTCAAAAGGTTCAGAAAAAAATAAGATTTTCATATTATCTTTGCAAGCTTTCTATAAGTTTGAGACTGCTTCAAAATAAAACCACTCTTCTTTTGTTTTCACTTAATGATATATAGAGATGTCAATTCTTTGTAATGGCTGCATAGTATTCCATTATAGGGATGTGACTAGTTTTCTAATGACAGACATTTAGATTGCTTCAATCTGAGATGATTACATCCTATGCTGCAGTGAATACTTCTATTCTAATACTATTTTGCACGTGTCACTTTATCTGTAAAATAAATATCTAGAAGTAGCAATTATTTTAACCGATTTTAAATGGAAGCCATGTTCTAAGATATATAGTGCACAATGCAAAATGATGAAGTATTCGCTAAATGTATTTTTAGGCCAATTGATTTGATTTAGTAATATTTTCATTCATTGTTTCAATAAATATTTTTGGTTCACTACTGTAGAATAAGCTCTGTATTCTAGAAACAACCACAATCTTTTACCTTCAAACGGCATGAAAATTTGAGAGATTTAGCAGGCTAAATTTCATTAATTTAAAAAGTTTTCCAATTTAAGTCTTTATATTGATAATTTTTTAATGGAAGAAAAAAGAATTAATAACCTTTTTTGACCCTAAGGTGTATAGAAAATTTTTGCCAATGTGGAAAGGAAACCCTTTAAAAATTTTAGATACTTTACTAAAATTACTTTTCAGCCATGTTGCTATTAATATTATATTAATTAATACTGTCATTGTTACAGTCATTTCAAATAAATCCAGTTAGCAGTTTAACACTCAAATTTCTCTGTCTTATTTTCCTACATCTTAAGTTTTCACTGTGTTTCCTTAAGTGTAAGTTTTGTTAACTGGTCCTGAAAGATGGAGAACGGTAGGTCATCTCTTCAAGAACAAAATATTATTCTCAAGGTTGTTTTTTTCCACATCTTTTCAGAAAAGCATTCAGAAGTAAATACATTCATAAAAATGTTTCAAACATAAGTGGAGGCCACTAAAGACACCACTCTAGGAAATTGACACTTACAGAGCTGACAAATTGCATAAATGGCCTTTTATGGATATTGATACCAGCTGTGCAGACAGACGAGCCTCTCCATCAAGAATTTATCAAGGAGATTCACAAAATTAATAACTGTGCAAATCTCAGACTATTCCTAGCCAGCATTGTTAAGGAATAAATAATAACAAACAATTAAGCCTCCAATTACAAGGAAATAAAGCTCTTAAGGTCAAAAAAAGTAATTCCTCTAAATTGAGGACCTCAGTGTAAAGGTTTTGAGTTGGATCTAGAGCTGTAGTCTAAATCTGAAGTCAAGCTCTGGTTTTTAAAGGGCCAGGCAAAGGCCCGGGTGCAGAAGAATGTAGTGGTGGGGAGTGTAACAATGGCTTGGAAGCATAGGCTGAGTATTTTATAGTGTGAGTATCCCATGAGCCAATGATATACCTTCTGGGAGTCTTAGTTTCTTCAGCTATTTAATGGAGTTTCTTCAGCTATTTAATGGAGACAATCATGCCTACTTTTATCCAAGACCTAAAAAAACCAACCTAACCTAACTAGTAGCTTGTCTGAAATTTGCATATGAATGTGCAGTTTGAAATTTATTGGGCACCTTAGTTAGCATGTCATAAAAGAGCTGCCCTGAGCCTGCTTTTCCGGCCTCACCTGTCCCCACACTTCCCCCAGTAACTTAAACTTCAGAAATAATCCCCATTATGCCACGCTGTAGTTCCCCATGCTGTTTCACGTCTGTTCCTCTTGTATGCTCTTCAGGATCAGCTCAAGGGTGACGGCTGCCAGGAAGTGTCATCTGGCCACTGGCTTTCCCACCTGGCCAAGTCCAGCATGTGCATGTGTGCCTGTGTGTGTTGAAGTGGGGAGAAGGGGATGGGGGGATAGGGACAGGAAGGGTATACAGGAAGTGGGAGATGCATCAGTATGAAGGTCAGACTGGGAATTGCCTTACATGTTATGCTAAGGAGTTTGGCCAGATCTTTAGGGCAAAATCTTATGGAGGCTACAAAGGGTTTTAGTAGAACAGTGGCAGGATCTGGTATTTTTATTTAGGAAGATGACCTGGCTGCAGTGAGGAGGATAGGTGGGAGAGGTGGGGAGATATCACAAATGCAGATAGGACCATGAGAACAATTCTCCCTGCAAGCTTCCTTCTCCTCTCCTTCGGGTTTCACAGGAGTTGGTTGGTTGCTGTATGGGCACAGTGGGGTGGCATTTGACAGGACTTTTGGAGACTTACAGAGCATCAGGGGGTGGGTGTCAGGATCCCTGAGGCGTGAGTCAGACTGCAGCAGCGCAGCCTCTCCCCAAGCTCTGCTCTCGGTCCTCCTTTCCTTTTAACAGAGAAGACAGAGGCAACACATATATTCTAGTAATGAAAAAATACAGAGTTGGAGATACAGGGGAAGATGGCAGATAAAGAAGGAGCATGCATATAAAGCTAGTTACCACTTTGCACACGGACTCCGTGCAAATACGGTCTTTTCCTATTTCAGGGGTTCTCAAATTTTAACATGCACCGTAATCATCTGGAGGGCTCATTACACCGTAGACTCAGCTGTTCAGATTCTGAAGGTCTGGCATGGGGCCAATAATCTGCAACTCTAACAAGATCTCATGTGATGCAGGTGCTGCTGGTCTAGGGACCACACTTTGAGAACCACTGTTCTAATTTATTCCTCTGATTCCCGCCCCCCCCCCCCAGTAACCTGCATGAAGCTATTATTTAACAGAAGAAGAAACAGTTATTGGAAGACTAAGTAACCTGTCCTCTGCCCTAGGTAATAAGTAGAAAACAAAACTGCGGAGCCAGGTTGTGTTTGGCTTAAAAGCCCACATTTCTCCCCCTTCATGTTCCCCTTTCCTCTACAAGCCATCCTGAGAACTTACGCAGGGCAGAGGGAGCTCCCAGCTATTTTCTTTCCATCAGTGCCCCAATTGCCCACAGCTATTAGGTGTGAGGGTGGAGCTTAAAGGAACATATGGAACTCCTGAGCGTTTCTTTTTGTCCAAAAACCGTGTCAACTCCACGAGCTGTGGTTCCTCACTCTGGCCAAAGGGTGATATACAGATCCTGCATTGCTGTTGCTCATAGAACACTGCCTGAGACGGAGGTACACAATGAACATCCTTCTGTTCCACCTGCAACATAATGATTGGAAGTCTGCGATCTGCCCACACGCATCTTGCCCTTAATGACTTTTCCAGTTAAGTTCGCGCCTCTCCCATGCTTGCTCTATTTCCCCTAAGTGCAGACACAACCAGGTGATTCTGTATGGAATTGCCCACGGATTCTCTCTGTGGGCCTTTCCCCTTTATTCTTTCTAAATATTTCCACATGCTATGGATGTCCTGCCAAACCCTATTTCTGACTTTGGATCATTTTTTGGAGCATCTTCACTTGCTGGTTGTCCACTTTGGACTGGGGAAAAAAACACCCAGAAAAGCATTCACTCTGATTATCTCTGTGCTTTGGAATTAATGATATGCTCTCCAGGTAGTAAGTCTGTAAAAAGCCAAGACCTTTGCTTTTGGCCAAAGAAAATATTCTAACCCAATGTTTCATTGTTGCTGTTTTTTTCCAATGTAATATTCAACCTGTAAAGTAGGCAAGGTTTGTTTGAGGAAATTTATAAATTCTTTCTTTCTTTGTTACTTACAATGCATATGTTCCCTCACTGTAATAATAAAGAAGGCTCCTTGCCCTGAAATTTTTATTCTGAATTAGATTTTTTTTTTCCCTGAATGGGGAGGTGGTAAGCACCAACAATAAATTTTGCCCAAAACAGGACTTGATAACCCTCCTGAACTTCCAAAATTACCTCCTCAGTGTAGTTTTCTTTTTTAAAATGGGAGTATAGTTGATTTATAATGTTGTGTTAGTTTCAGGTGTACAGCAAAGATTCAGTCATATATCTCAGTATAGTTCTTATTGACATAGTTTAGTATTCCTTGAATCTAGGTGGCATTTTTTTCCATGTGTTTTGTTTGTTTATTTTAATTATCAGACTGTATACAGTTTTGGTAAGTGAAAAGTTTATTTTCATAAATACAAATTTTAAAAACCTATTGTATCCTTCCTCTTCCTCTCCCTGTCTTCTCTGCTTTTCCCTCTTTCTGCTTTTCCCTTCTCCCTTTCCATCCCTTCCCTTCCTTTCCCATTAGGTAGGGCTGGGCAAGGCAGACACAGTGGGGGAGGGAGACAGCTCAGCTTGGGATGTTAAAACTCCAGTGAAATGAGGAAGTTTCCACACTGGGTCCTGATGGGTGGCCCAGCATGTGAGGTTGCCAAATTTAGCAAATAATAAAACAGGAAGCCCAGTTAAATTTAAATTTCAGTTAAACTATGAATTCTTTTTTAATATAAGCATATTTCACACAATATTTAGGACATACACTAAAAAAATAATTGTTTACCGAAAATTCAAATTTAACTGGATGTCCTTTATTTTATCTGCCCACCCTACTGGTGTGGGTTGTCAGAGCCCCGACTGTCATGGTCCGAACGCGGGTTGGAAAAGAATTTCCAGACACAAGGCAGAATGTGAAGAGGACGGAATTTATTAGAGGGAATGGTCGTGGCCAGAACAACGGGGCCGACTTCCTAGTGGTCTGGGAGAGCCGACCCCGAACATGTGCCATTAGTCAGTTTTTATAGCCAGAGAACAAAGGAATGGTCCGAGGTGAAAATTTCATTTACTAATTGGTCGAGGCACATATACCTTCCTTCTATAGGGTGGGTGTGGGACAGGACAGTTGCTTTTCCTTATTTGGGACGAGAGAGGAACAGGTCCCGTAGCCCAGGTAAGCTCAGGAATTTCTATGTACACATCGCAACATGGCGGGGAGGGCGATGAGAGTCCAGTAGGGTGTGTAACGCCGAAACTTTTTCAGGCAGGGTTGTCCTTTGTCCTTGAAGCACCATTGTCCTTGGAGCACCACACAGACTAGATGAGAAGGGCACCCATGTGGCGGAGGGGGCAGTAGGGACGGCAGCTTAGAACAGGGTGTCAGAGCCAAGTGGGATGACAAGAATACCCCTAAAGTAGAAGGAAGATGGCCCAGGGGATTGCATATTAAGGAAATATATTGAGGATGATGGTATAGATGGGAGCTACAAATTTAAAAAGGAGAAAACTAGAATGAGTCCTGTATTGTGGGATTGGAATTGGAGATATAAGTGTGAATTCATAGTTGATAATTTGAAAATGTGATATATATTTGCTTTATATGCATAGACTATCACTGGAATATGCACAAGAAAGTGTAGCAGTGTTTACCTTATAGGGAGCAGAAGTGAGTGGCTGGGGCAAGAGATGGAAAAACTACTTTTCTTTATATTTACTTTGCTACTTTTTAAATGTTATGCCATGTGCTCATGTTACTGCACTAGACGATATTTTTAAATTTTTTAAACATTTAAAAAATAAAATTGGATCTATTTCAAATCTGACTATTAGAGGTGGCCTAGACCTTAGAGATTTTTCTAGCCAAATTCCTGAATTTAAGATGGTGCAACTCAGGACTAGAGAAGTTAAGTGACTTTCAAGGTCATAGAACCAATTAGCGTGTGACAGTGGAAAGAGAAAGGGCTCTGGATTCAAATCTTGCTTCTTGCCCTTGGGCAAGTCACTTACGTCTCCGAACCTCCATTTCCTCCACCACAGCACAGAGCATGAAGCTAGGTGGTGGCAGGGGGACGGCAGCTTGCTCAGGAACAAGTCCTACTCAGGTTCACCTGTCGCAGCACAGGATCTTGGGCAAGTCAACTGGCCTCTCTAAACTGCAGACTCTTATTTTTTTCTTTTTTTGTATCAATTTTCTTTCTTTTCTAATTTGTTTTATTGAAGTATAGTTGATTTACAATGTTGTGTTAGTTTCTGCTGTACAGCCCAGTGATTCAGTTATACATATATATACATTCTTTTTCATATTCTTTTCCATTATGGTTTATCTAAGCCTATTGAATATAGTTCCCTGTGCTAGACAGCAGGACCTTGTTGTTTATCCACTCTATATATAATAGTTTGCATTTGCTAATCCCAAACTCCCAATTCATCACTCCCCTACCCACCCCTTGACAACCACAAGTCTGTTTTCTACGTCTGTGAGTCTGTTCCTGTTTCGTAGATAAGTTCATTTGTGTCATATTTTAGATTCTACATATAAGTAATATCATATGGTATTTGTCTTTCTCTGACTTACTTCACTTAGCATGGTAATCTCTAGGTCCATCCATGTTGCTGCAAATGGCATTATTTCATTCTTTTTATGGCTGAGTAGTATTCCATTGTATATATGTACCACATCTTCTTTATCCATTCATCTGTCAGTGGACATTTAGGTTGTATCCATGTCTTGGCTATTGTAAATAGTGCTGCTATGAACATAGGGGTGCATGTATCTTTTGAATTACAATTTTGTCTGGATATATGCCCAGATGTGGGATATATCTCACAGTGGGATTAATCCCCAGTGGGATTGCTGGATCATATGGCAACTCCATTTTTGGTTTTTTGAGGAACCTCCGTACTGTTTTCCATAGCAGCTGTACCAATTTACATTCCCTCCAACGGGGTAGGAGGGTTCCCTTTTCTCCACAACCTCTTCAGCATTTGTTATTTGTAGATTTTTTAATGATGGCCACCCTGACCAGTGTGAGGTGGTACCTCATTGTATAAATTGCAGACCCTTCATTTGTTATGACTGTAGTAGCTTTATTTCATCAAATCTAAGAAGGCTTAAATTGTTTAAGATGCACCACTATTTTATGTTCTGTCAAGAAATTTAAAAAGTGCTATGATTAATTGTAACATGGCAGCCACTGTGAGGTGCATGCTGATTTCAGACATGTTAAAATGTGAAAAAAATGTATACATCTTAGAATCAATGTAATATGATAGAATTTACCAAAGGGAAAAGAAATATAATGTAAAAGGTTGTCCATTGGTAACTGAGAAATAACTGGACATAAATGAAGAAAATTAGGCTGGCATTTAAAAACATTACAAGGACGGGGGTGGGGGAAGAAACAACATGAAGATATAATGGGAAGTAAATACCTCAATCTTTATACAATTTGGATCAAGAAAGCATAGACAGTATGCTCACACTGGGAAGTAAACAAAAAAAACATAAACAAAATAAAATTGAAGTACTTCCTAGGAAGACATGCACTGTTGTCAGATAATTTGGCCAAGAACTGAAACCCATTCCCTGTTTTATAATGACATGTTAACAGGAGCTGGCAGATGTGCAATTCTAAGTTGGACACAAAGCAGTAGGCAACACCGGGGACCACCCAGGCGAGGTGGGGGTAGAGACTGACTCTGGGCCAGCACGTGAGTGAAGTCAAAGGAGCAACAAAGTAAGAAGGGAGTTTTGTGAGGTCTGTAAAATAGGTAAATCTAAACATGAATGCCTGAGAGAACTGTGGGCCTGTTTACTTTTCCCATTGACCCTCGTGAGATACAGAAATTGAAAAATAATGTGGTTATATATTCAGGTTACCTCCCCCATTCCACCAACTAATCAGCACCATGTACCAAATCTGAATCCCGAAAGGAGGGAACGCTGTTTCCAAAAGGAAGCAAAGGCTCTCCCTAGTGTCCCGTCGGGATGAGAGGTGTCCAAGCGGTCGGTGGATCGTGTCAACTTGACCTTACAATCACCCAGGAGGTTGAGGTTGGAGAGTGGGGTGTTGAAGAGGTAGTCGACACTTACCTCATAGAAGTGTTGAGAGAATTAAATGAATGGTGTCACCACATCCGGCACATGGTAAGTGCTCAGTAAATGTTACCTATTGTTAAATTTTTTTAAAAAGCTTTGTCAACCATAAAATGCTATACAAATATTTATACTGTATAGTTTATTTTAAACACCATCACGATTAGATCCTGATTCTTCAGGATCACAATCTAGACCTCTTTGCAACATGCCACATTATGCTTATTTCATGTACTCTTACTTTAAATTGAACCTTTTTTCAATAAACTGCATTATATAAACTTGTTCATAAACACTAGTTTTGTGCATGGGGTGCTGTATATCTTTCAGATATTTCCATAATACATATGCACAATGTAATATAGGAACATAGATTTTTCTTTTAAAGAGCAAAGCTTCAGCAGTTTCTCCTGAATTTTATTCTGTCATTTGACTACATTATATTTCTGATGTTCAATTTGTACTGAGTACATTATGGACTTCTCTAGGGAACAGAAAGAATTTTTTTAAGTAAACATAAAATGCTTTGATAAATCAAAACACGTGAATAAGATTTCTGTTAAAAATGTTCCAGTCAGTTTTGAGACTTGAAATAAAGCTGTCTTTAACATAATAAAAACCATTAACCCAAAGGCAACAACAAAATAATAACTTATTTGTTATAGAAGTAATGCATAGGCTTATTTTAAAAGGTTAGTTGTTATATAAATACAAAGGGAATCTTGCTGTAAACTAATTGTAAAGAAATTTAAAAAGCTGTAAATTCTGTGCAATCTGATTTAAGCTGGCAATAAGAAGTGAAAATTGTTTGGAATCCATACATAATGGTTTATATCATAAACTAGCCATAGTGTCTCTCATGCTGCAGACTCGACCATATTCTAAATATTATGGAATATCACCTCCATATTAGGTCTGTGAGAGCAAGACCTTGCCTGGGCCACTCACAGCTGCATTCCCAGTAACTAGAGCAGTGTTTGCCATTGCAGGGCTCAATAAATATTTCTTAAATGAATATAAATGAATGAATAATTCACATAGACACTCAGTGATTTAAGAAATCCCAATCATCAAGAGTTTGGGATTAGCAGATGCAAACTATTATATATTGAATGGTTAAACAACAAGGTCCTACTGTATAGCACAGGGAGCTATATTCAATATCCTGTAATAAACCATATGGAAAAGAATATATATATATATATATGTATAACTGAGTCACTTTGCTGTACAGCAGAAATTAACACAAAATTGTAAATCAACTATACTTCAATAAAATTATATATAAAAAAGAAATCCCAATCATCAAAATACCAAATACAAAAATAGGTAATTAGGGGACTTCCCTGGTGTCACAGTGGTTAAGAATCAGCCTGCCAGTGCAGGGGACACAGGTTCGATCCCTGGTCCAGGAAGAGCCCACATGCCGTGGAGCAACTAAGCCCCTGCTCCACAACTATTGAGCCTGTGCTCTAGAGGCCCTGAGCCACAACTGCTGAGCCTGCGTGCTGCAGCTACTGAAGCCCCTACACCTAGAGCCTGTGCTCTGCAACAAGAAAAGCCACAGCAATAAGAAGCCTGCACACCGAAATGAAGAGTAGCCCCCGCTCGCCACAACTAGAGAAAGCCCACGTGCAGCAACGAAGACCCAATGCAGCCTAAATAAATAAATAAATAATTTTTTAAAAATTAAATAATTAAAAAAATAGGTCATTAGGGAATGATTTTTTTTTTTTTTTTTTTTTTTTTTTGCGGTACGCGGGCCTCTCACTGCTGTGGCCTCTCCCGTTGTGGAGCACAGGCTCCGGATGTGCAGGCTTAGTGGCCATGGCTCACGGGCCCGGCTGCTCCACGGCATGTGGGATATTCCCAGACCGGGGCACGAACCTGTGTCCCCTGCATCGGCAAGCGGACTCTCAACCACTGCGCCACCAGGGAAGCCCGGGAATGATAATTTAATGTACAGAAATGTCCTGTGAGCTTGCAACTTTGGCACAGGTCAAAGTGCAATGGCATGGAGGTCTGGAAATGTCAACTCAGCTAACTAACAATGTCCAGTAAGTCACACAGTTAAGCCATTTACCTTCTCTGATTTCAGTTTCTTCACCCCGAAAATTAAGGGGGTACTGGCTGGAACTAATGATTCTGAGGGCTCTTACAATTCTAAAATTCTATGATGCTGTGAGGTATAAAGATCCATCTCTAAGGCATTTATGTGTAGGTTTACTCATTTTTCTTTGAAATAAAAACAAGGAAACTTGTAGCTAAATCACTGTCAAAACTGTCAGTGGAGACTTCTGGGTGTCCCCCAAACCTGTTCTCCCCTTCTTCCTGGGTACAAAGTTAGACTGATTTCCCATCCTCCTCTACAGTGTGGTGTGGCCATGTGTCCAAGTTCTACGGATGGAATATTAGGAAGTGGTGTGCACCACGTTGAAGTGTGGCTCAGGAAAACCTTCCGTGTATGCTCCTCCACACCCTTCCCCTTCCTGCTGTCCAGAATGGTGACGTCCCCACCCCCTAGAGTGCCTTAGAAGCCATGTGTAGAGTCACCATCAGTCTGATCTCTGAATAACTGTGTTGAATAGAACACCTACTCACTCTCTCACCCTGAAATGTTGGGAGACAGTTCTCCATGGGTCTCTCATGTTTCTGTGAGTCCTGTGAGCAGAGGCATTGGCTGCCTTTGTTTCAGGCTATGTTTTCAAAGATGTGAACAGCCTTGGAAGACAGAGATAGTGTCTCCCTTAGAAGCAAAGCACAGGTTGCTTTATTGTCCAGTATAATCAAGATAATATCTTCCTCTGGGGCAAAGGGCATCTTCGCTTACAGCTCACTGTGAAAGATGCACATCCCCTAAGCTTATGGCTTCTTAGCTTTGACTCAAACCCACTCTGTGTGCAGTGTTCACTTGGGACACTTCACATCACCCCTGTGGGACTTGCGGAATGTGGAAAAATGACACAGACATGAAGATTTCTGTGGCATAAGTAATCAAGTCATTTGTCTCTGACCCGGAAGTTTCGTGTCTTCTGCCAGCTTCCAGGAAACTGTGGTAGGCTAACTCATCAGCTCGTGAGTAGGGTAAGATCTCAGATGTTCACAGTTTTTGATACCCACCCACCTTAGAAAAACCCTGGACTCTTATGTGAGCAAGCCATTACATTTTAGGTCTGTTTTTATAGTTTTAACTAATACAGCAGCAGTCACTTTCCTGTTGAAAAATCAATAAGAACTTAGAGTAAATTATCTGTAGTCAAATAAGATGATGAAAATAAAGAATATGAGTCTGTTAGGTGAAGGATTGAATTAGGTAAATATTTTAAAAATGTGTTCAAGTATACACTAGTCCTATCTGATATCTTGCTGAAAATAATGCACTATATTCAAATATGTATGCAGTACACTCACAGTTTCCATTATATTCCTCCTCCCTCCCTGGAGAGTCACAGTGCACATAAGTTTATTAAAGACTCAGAGAAATCCTGTAGTAAAGAAAGTTATTTGCATTATTTAACCAGCAGTATTTTCTAAATTTTTTCAGCATAACCTCTATTGACATTCTATGAAATGAGTATTCCATGGAATACACAGGGGGGAAATGCAGGGCTAGATCATTTCTAAAATCCCTTTATACATCTATGATTCAAATGTCTGAAAATAAGTAAGAAACACATTTTTTAATGTACTAGATGAACGTGAGTACACTCAGTGCTTCTTAAACTTGAATGTATCCCTGGGAATCCTGTTAAAATGCAGATTCTGATTCAGAAGGTCTGTGTAGGACCTGATATTCTGGATTTCTAATAAGTTCCCAGGTGATCTCAATGTTGCTGGTCCACAGACCATTCTTTGAGTAGCAAGGATCTAGCAATACAAGATCTAAAAAATAATTGTCATAACTTATGATGGTTAAGACATTAGCAAATTGGCAGATAAGGCTATGTTACTGCAAATTTTTACTATATATTTAAAGAAAAATGGTCCACACTTGTGGCTTCATATTAAATGACTTAGGGGTGATTTTAGAATTTCTCAAAATTACCTGATGAATTTAGGGACATGTTTACTTACTAGAATAATGTATGTATCAGTGTGGGGTTCTGCATCATTGTGTAGCCTATTCCCAATTTAGAAGTTTGAACACAGACTCAGGCTCTACAGTAAAGACACTGACAAATAATTTATGATTCAATCCAGAAGGAGGGATTTATCTGGCCATATTTTAACCTATATATGCTCTGGATTAAAGATGACTAAAATCTTTCCCCCCCAAATTTTTTTTCTTTTTTTTGTTTTCTCCTAGCTCAGATTTTAACGTTGTTGACCTATGTTTCAAGAATCAATTTCCCCACTGTGCTCTAACAGCTCTAGAGCAGAATTTTTTAAACAAAATATAAAGGCAAGGCATGTGAGATCATGTAGAAGAGTTAAAAGGAGATGAGCTTACAGGAGCATAAAAATATACTATCAGTGAAGTTACTTCCAACAATGAAAATGAGAGAAAGTTTGGCATGTGCTAATTAAGGAATTTGATATGTGTGAATTTGTTTCCAATTATGAGATCTGAGTCCAATAATGAATTCTTTGAACCTGTTTCCAAAGTAACATATTTGGTTCTATAATAAAATTTCATCCCAATCTCTTAAGTAAAAATAATTTGCCACCTTCATGATAGTGAGAGGAAAAATGTCAAAGAAGGTACACTGCATGCTCTCAATGGAAAAAATAATTTAAAAAAACATTTAAAATTATAAGCATCTCGGAAAATTCATGATATTACATGAAATAAGAATAAAAAAGAAAGTACATTGTTCCTGTAAGTAGACAATAAGAAAATGATAGCAGTTTAGTATAAAAATCATGAGTGAATTTTTCTTTCACTTTGCTTTCTATTAATATTGGATTTCCACTATTGGTAGACATTATGTTATTTAAAATAAGTTTATTAAGACAGCTTTTGCTGATGGATTTGTAAAAACAGTATTAATTATGTTAATGGGACTTGGAAAAACACTATTTGTTTTGTTAATTTTTTTAACATAGAGTGGGAGAAATACTGATTGATCAGAACTTTCCGTCAATGTAGTGTATAAGACTAAGCTATACATAGGGAATAGATAAGAAACTCAGCAGAAAATAGATGGCATACCCAAAGTGAACCGTTGAGCAGTTTAATAGACTGTTTACAAAGGTGCAGTCTGTCAGGGTTTTGGGAAACCAACAAGGTTTAGGGCAGTTCCTTGGGGTGGCGGTGGGTAGCAGGCAGGGAACTGTTTTCACCACTGGGCTTGAAGGATCAAGGATGGAGTAGTCACTGGGACGAGGCTGGGTGACTGAATGGAAGGGGGTCACTGAAGGAGGATGGCAGCTAAAGCACAGTCCCGATTCTGGCAGTAGGAGCCCAGGGAATAGATACCCCAACATCCCGTTCCTCCTGCCCTCTCATCTCCTGCTGATGCATCCTAATCATAGATCCCAACCAAAGCCAAAGGACAAGGGAGCTGGTTGGTGCAGGTCAGCTTCCTGGGCCCAGAGCAAGAAGGGTGGACCATGGATCTGGAGGGATAAGTGGAGGAGAAGCAGAACAAGGGGCTATACAGCAGGGCAGGGATGGGGTCTGTCTATTTACACACGGGTTCACACAAGGGCTCATGCTAAGTGCTTCAGGCCAATGCTTGTGAAGAAAAATATGGCTAAAGGCATTTCTGAAAACCTGGAGCATTGCGTAAACGTGTTTGCTTCTCCTTCTGTGCAAGAGTGCCCATGCTGTGTTTGCTTGGCTGAAATAAAATGTTCTAAGACATCCTGCACTCCCTTTGCATTAATAGCAAGAGCTAATGGGTCTTAAAATAAGAAGCCTCTCACTCAGACCTTTGTTTAAAAATCTCTCCTGATCACACACTCATAGCAGATTATATATGTATATATGTATATATACACATAAAAATATATTATATAAAATTAATAAATCACTCTTATTCCCTCACTGAGACTTCTCTTGACTTCCAAATTTCTCCCCCAAAGATACTTTTTAAATTTTTTTTTGCTAGAAGTGCAAATTAATGATGATGGTAATGATGATGACGATGATAGCTATCATTTATTGAACGCTTCCTATGTGCCAAATCACCTACAGGGTAGTTACTACTATTATCTCTATTTTAGCATCATATGGGTGAAGAATTGAGGCTAAAGGAAGTTCATTAACTTCTTCAAGTCACATGACCAGAAATAAATGACTAGGGTTTTGGGGGCCGTCAGATTACAGAGCTCAAGATTTTAAACACTCTTTTGCCTCTTTCTCTGGAAACAGTGCTTTATACATTTTTTTTAATATTGAAAAAGATGCCTGATGTTCTTTAAAACTTTTGCTTGAGGGACTTCCCTGGTGGCGCAGTGGTTAAGAATCTGCCTGCCAGTGCAGGGAACATGGGTTTGAGCCCTGGTCCAGGAAAATCCCACATGCCGCGGAGCAACTAAGCCCATGCACTATAGCTACTGAGCCTGTACTCTAGAGCCTGCGAGCCACAACTACTGAGCCCACGTGCCAAAACTACCGAAGCCCGTGCACCTAGAGCCCATGCTCCGCAACAAGAGAAGCCACCGCAGTGAAAAGCCCGCGCACCACAATGAAAGAGTAGCCCCCGCTCACGGCAACTAGAGAAAGCCTGCGTGCAGCAACGAAGACCCAACACAGCCAAAATAAATAAATAAATTTATTTTTAAAAAAACCAAACTTTTACTTGAAAGCTAATCACATAAAATGCAAAACTGCCAAAGATGGAGGAAAACAAGAGAAAAGACATCAGAGGCAGGGTGAACTAAGGGGAAATGTCGACTAAAGAAGGTTCTAAATTGATCTCAGTCTCCTCGCAAGCACCTGCCATTCACAAATGTTCTCTGTTCTGTGCCTTTCCACCTAAACTGGAATATTTGTCCTCCCCTTTCCTGAATGGTTGCTGTGAACACTGGTAGCTAAGTTTGATCATTTCATTGAATCTATATTAAAGTCCTACAAAGCTCTAATAGAATGGTTTTGCTGTAGGCCTTAAACTTATCCCACGTCAGCTTTGTTCAAAGAAATTCTGAGAAATGTGATAGAATAGCGTAATGTGCATATGGCCACATTGCATCTGTCAGTGTAAACCAGCTTTACTAACATGTTAAGCTGCTTTTATAAAACATACTGATCAACCAAACCAAATATGGAGAGCCAAACTATCCATGTTACTTCATAGATTTCAGTGCTCAGAATATTAAAACATTTTAAAGAAGTAAATAATAATTCTCACTCTACTTTGGAATATCAAGGATAAATAGACAATTATAGATTATTGAGGCTTGATACTTCTCCAACTCTGGATAACTTGGCCCATTTCTCTATCATATGATAGCCCAGAAAAAGGTATAAAAATGGAACCCTTCGGTAAGCCAATTTAATGACTTGTTAACAACTTTGACAAAAAGTTGGTGATGAAATTAAAATATTTATGTAAAATGACATATTGAGGTTAACAGTAGGATTCAATTATCCATGATATCCATTAACATGGAAGGTTGAGAAGTTGCTGTAAATTTCCTAAAGCTTGGACTGCCCCATAGCTTAAGCCATATCTTGCAGAAGAGATGAGAAAGAATTCATTGGAACCAAACTGATCTGATTTACCTTGTGGCTGTGTGCCAGTCTGTGCTAGTGCAGAGGTGTGAACTGAAGGCTACCAAAGACGATTCTGTTGTATCCCTTGTTTTTACGACAGGCTAGAAAAGACTTTATCTGGGCCTGACCTGAACTTCTGAACAGCTTCAGGTAGCTGTTTGTTGTTTTTGCCTCACTGGTATCTATTCTCTTTTTCCCCAAGTTACAATATTTCACATTTCCTTTGGGAAGCTACTCCATGCCCAATCTCAGATCACGTGGTTTGAGATGGATCAATATGACCCACATTTCAGCTACCAAAAGCACTGAATTTCCTTAGTTGTGTTGATTCATTCAAAGGTGGGCTCATAAACTGGGCCTGCCCTAGCATCAAAATTCCATCCCTCTACACATACTGATTGGTTCAGAGAGATGGGCATAAACCCAAGTTAATCCAACCATGGTCAATTCAGGCTTGAGAAGGTACACCCCCCCAAAAAAGTTTTTCTGCTAGGATGACTAGCACAAACAATGATATAATCTTAGAGCTATAGGGCACCTCTATGGAGTTCAGGAATGAAACCCATGAACATAATGCAGAAAATGTGGAGAATCTGATACCTGATCATGTTGTTTGAGCCCCTGGATCAAAACATGCCTGAAGATATGAGTATTGGACTTCCAGTGATATTAGTTAATTTATCCTTCTTTTTCTGAAGTTAGTTTGCGCTCTTTTTTTTTTTTTTTTTGTGGTACGCAGGCCTCTCACTGTTGTGGCCTCTCCCATTGCGGAGCACAGGCTCCGGACGTGCAGGCTTAGCGGCCATGGCTCACGGGCCCAGCCACTCCGCAGCATGTGGGATCCTCCCGGACCGGGGCACGAACCCGTGTCCCCTGCATCAGCAGGCGGACTCTCAACCACTGCACCACCAGGGAAGCCCTGAAGTTAGTTTGAATTGAGGTTTCTGTCACATGCAACAAGAGAGCTCTAAATAATGTACCTCCTACCTATATTTAGTCTTACCTTCTAGTTCTTCTAGAAAAATCCCACTACTTGATCTAGCACTCCCCCGTTAAAGAAGGTTTAACAATGACTCTTCAGTGCTTAGCCCGACAGGCTGGATCGGGTTTAGGCCTTTCCTTGGCTGACTCAGGCATGTGGCTTAGCAGCATGAGGCCGGTTGGGAAAAAGAACAAATAGGACTTGATGGCAAATAGTCAGGGGGCCATAGCCTGCTTGGGAGAGGACAGTTGTGGTGTCTGGGAACAGTGCCCTGTGGTCATTTCTAAAATCAGGAGGGAAATAAATATGGACAATTGGAGACATAAAACAAATATTTCAGAGACATCATTCTGGGAAGTCTCCATCACCAAAAGGAATAGCAGTGACACTGCAGCTCAAGGGCTAGGTGAGTTTCCCTCAGTCCATTGGTTCTGCCTGGCTGCAGGCAGACAACTAGCCATGTGGTTGGGCCACCAGAGCTCACTCTGGACAGCGACCGTGCTGAGCCTCACCTGGCAGGGGAACACAGGACACTACCAAATGCGCTCACCCTGTTGATAGTCACTTGAGAAGTCAGATGGTCCAGAGCCTGCCCCATGAGCCCGTTAGAAGCTTCAGCTGGAGAAAACAGAGGCCAGGAAGCAAAGTAGCTGCCAACAGGTGCAGCCGGCCTTCCAGCCCCCGGGGGTGGAGTTGTGTGCATTGGCTTGGAGAGCAACTCAGACCTGGGCTTAAGTCCCAGATCCACCACCAGCTAGTGGTAAAAGCTTAAGCAAGCGTTTAAATTGTCTATGCCTCAGCCTTCTCATCTACAAAATAGTAGTTCTTCCCTTAGAAGGTAATTGTGAAGATTCATTGAAAAACGTGTAAAAATGCTTCGCACAGAGAAATACTCTACATGCTATCTCTCATTATACCCCTACGCTGCAGATAAGCCGGATATACCATTTCCTATACAAAGCTGGTACTCCCCATCTTTACACGTTCCATTTTCTTCCCTTATGTTTCCCTCCTGAAATTCTACCCGTCCATTAAAATTTAATTCAAAAGTCATTGCTTTCATGAAAGCTTCCTTCCAACTAGATAGAATCTTTCCTTTGGCTTTTTGTAAGAGATAGAAACTTGCTTCATATAGGGCAGGAGTTCTTAATCCTGGCTGCATATTAGAACCACTTGGAAATCTGTTAAAAATATTGATGCCTGGGCCCCTATCCAGAAATTCTGATTTAATTGGTCTGAGGTGAGGCTCAAGCATCAATATGTTTAAAAAGCTCCCTAGGTGATTCTAACGTGCAGCCAAGATTTAGAACTGATGGTTGAATAAGTATGTTCTTAAATAATGTTTATCAACGAATTCAAGCTGAGATATTAATGGCTTAAAGTTTTAATAGACTAACCTTTAAAAGACTTGCATTTTTTTTTTTTTTTTTTTTTTTTGCGGTATGCGGGCCTCTCACTGTTGTGGCCTCTCCCGCTGCAGAGCACAGGCTCCAGACGCGCAGGCTCAGCGGCCATGGCTCACGGGCTCAGCCGCTCTGAGGCATGTGGGATCTTCCCGGACCGGGACACGAACCCGCGTCCCCTGCATCGGCAGGCGGACTCTCAACCACTGCGCCACCAGGGAAGCCCCAAGACTTGCATTTTTATTAAAGGCAATGCAGTCCTGTGTCCCAAGAATACAAAGGTAAATAATATTTTTTAAAATGTTTAACCTAAAGGAAGGAATAATAATTTAACTAAGGAGGCGCATGAGCGCTGTGAGCATAGAATATGATATATGAGTAGTATTCTAGAAATATATCTAAAGTATTTTGGAGCATGAAGGGGAAAAGCCCCCCAATTTAGAGGTGGCAGAAGAAGAAGAGGAAAAGAAGCCTCAGAGTGTGGGTGACATTGGGCTGCATGTTGAAAGGTGAAAACAGGTTTGCAAGGTCAGGGTTGGGAAAGCTTTTGTGGCCATATAAAGAGGTGTCAAAGTCCATGGCTCATTCCAATTCATACACCTTCCTAAGGCAAAAAATGAATTGCTAATAGAGAAAATGGCAACTCTGTCTGCCTAGGTCTTAGTCGTGAGAGGATGAGAGGATGTTTGGGGTCAGGAGGACTATGTCCCAAATTACAGCTACAGTGGACTACTTTTGTTGTGATGGACCAACTCCAACTTGAGTTATTTTTTCTGAAAAGAGAGCAAGAGTTGCCTTTCAAAACCAACTCATAGGAAGGATGAGTGTGAGACAATTTGGGGATAACTGTACCAGGAACTGGGATCCCCCCATGACTCTCTCCTCTTCCTTTCCTCTCTGCTTCTCTCTGGATGTCAGTTTTATAGTTGCAGGCTTGCTTTGTTCAGGCTGCCATGGCTGATGTCAATTCCTGGATTCACAAGTTCTCAGCTCTCCCACCTGTGGAAGCATTTTAAGTGGCCTGAATTAGGCTTTGTACACAACTAAACAAAGGACTAAGGCAGGATATGGGGTTCTCTGATTAACCTAGGTGGGTCAGGTGCCCATCTCTGTCTGATCACTATGGCCAAAGAAGCAGAATCAATAAGAAGATGTCAGTTTCCTTTTTTTTTTTTTTTTTTTTGCTGTACGTGGGCCTCTCACTGTTGTGGCCTCTCCCATTGCGGAGCACAGGCTCCGGACGCCAGGCTCAACGGCCATGGCTCACGGGCCCAACCGCTCCGCGGCATGTGGGATCTTCCCAGACCGGGGCATGAACCCGTGTCCCCTGCATCGGCAGGCGGACTCTCAACCACTGCGCCACCAGGGAAGCCCCAGTTTCCTTTTAAGTAAGGCCAGTGGTTAAGATAAACATTTCTTAGAAGACAGGAGGTGAGTGCTACTTGTAAAAGAACAGAAGAGTCCTGGGCAGATCTTATAGATAAATCTCCACCACTGTCCATCTCTTGGCCACCTAGCTCTCTCATATACCTTCTTCTTCCTATTTAAATAATTTCCCCAAAGCCCCCTGTGGTTGCCTGATTGCCAAAATGGCTCCAGTTCCCCTCTTTGCTCTCTACCTATGCCCTTTGCAATATGACTTTGCAACAACTTCCATTAATAGGTAGAGTATATTTCCCCATCCTTTGAATCCAGGCTGGCCTATGACTTACTACGGCCAATTGAATAGGACAGAAGTGACAAGGGGCTAGTTCTGAGCCTAGGTTTGAAAAGGCCCTGTGTGCTTCTGCTCTTCAATTAGAACCCTGCCATCAACATTAGAACAAGCCCAGTCTAGTGTGATGGAGGATGAAAGACTCTGGAGGCAGAGCCAGATCATTCTAGGTGAGGCCATTTTACCCGGCAAGCTCTTCTCCCCTCAACCCACCAGCTGAGTCACAGACAAATGAATAAGTTCAGCCTAGCCAAGACTGAAGAACTGCCCAACCAACCCACAAACTCAGGAGCTAAATAAATGGTTGTTGTTTTAAGCCACTGGATTTTGTGGTTGCATGTTAACAGAATTTTAGTGGAAAGAGATAACCAATATAGCCACCAGTTTACAAATGCAGTAATCCCACATATAAACACAGATATTATTCAGCTCACCTAAATGCAAATAGCTGAATGTCCAGTATCACAGAGTGATGTCTGTTCCTGTCCATTAGGTATAAATGCGACTTTTAAGATATTAATATTTAATGGTGTCAGAAAATTAGGATAATGCCAATCAAAATTTGCCACTTAGAAATGGGGGATGGAGAAGTCACAGGTAGGGGCAAATGCTACTCTAGCATTGAGTCTTCTTATTGATCCTTGTCCAGAATGCTCAGTTTCCTTTGAAAGTTGCCCTCAGGCATTGTATGCATGTAGCCTTGGCAGGAGGGTGATTCTAGTACCCCCCATCCACACACATACACACACACACACACACACACACACAAATGTCCTGAGGGTCAGGGATAATTAGATAAATGATGGCCTTAGTAGGTTTCATTGGCATCTATGTATTGAATCATTTCCCTGGCATGATGACCTTAGTAGGTTTCATTGGCATCTCTGTATTGAATCATTTCCCTGGCAGTATATTGAGTTCTTTAATTGGCCAATCTGGTGGCTCAGGTTCTGCCAGCTGGGTGACTTTCCTCCTCCATTTCCATCAGCAGCCACCCCAAGAGAAGGGAGAGAGGCTTTGGGAAGTCTGAACACCTCAACCATCCAGCTCACCTACAATGGGTGCAGATCTAGAGGTGCAAGGATTTCCTTGGGGCTTAAGCGATCTCTGGCTCCTGTGTCCAGATTTGAGATTTCTGTGGCAACATCATCATAACTGCCTAGTCACCAGTGCCAGAAATGTGGTCCATCTTGATATCTGAACTGAACATCAACTTCACTTCTTTCCCCCAGCTTCTATGTGCCTAGGCCTTAGTTTGAAGAATTAGATCTTTGCCTCTGTCTTGTGTTTGGAAGGGTGGGTGGAGAAGGGAGGCAAAACTAATCTCTCTCCTAACCCCAGCTAATGCTTGGGAGCAGCCTGGGAGATCAGACTTCCTAATGCCCCTGGGGTTTCCCCAGTAGGTCACTTTAGCTTGGGCTGAGAAATAGACTTTTGCAATTTGCCAAGGCCGGGATACCACCCCTTCAGCAGTATAGGACCACTGCAGAAGGACAGAAAGGAATTGGTTTAACACCACCACTTCTCTCTCCTGCTGGTCTGCCCTCAACAGCGACAAAGCATGTCTTTCTTTTGCAGCACCACAATGAGTGTCCTAAGAGGCCACCCTCACACTCCACCATCATGACATTTTCTACCACATCTTCCAAAACTTTTGTCTTGGTGGAGATGGGGTTTGAATTCCAAGAGACCACAGCTACAGTTTAACCAATAGCTTCAAATCTGCTTAACAGCACAGGATTTAGACCACATGCTTGGAAGACTTGTCCACAGGAAGAAGGGTGCTCTTCCCAGAACTTCAACATACTGGGCAAACAAAAGAAATCCTTGACTGGGATTTCCCTGGTGGCACAGTGGTTAAGAATCCGCCTGCCAATGCAGGGGACATGGGTTGGATCCCTGGTCCAGGAACATCCCACATGTCGTGGAGCAACTAAGCCTTTGCCCCACAATTACTGAGCCTGCGCTCTAGAGCCCGCGCACGGCAACCAAGAGTAGCCCCCGCTCGCTGCAACCCGCGCGTGCAGCAACGAAGACCCAACGCAACCAAAAAGGAAGGAAGGGAGGTAGGGAGGGAGGAAGGGAGAAAGGAAGAAAGAAATCCTTGACAACTACAACTCCATACTGAACACCGCTCCTCTAGGGTTGCCAACTCTGATTGATTGGTAGGGGCTGCTTTCAGTGCTGCATAGACAGGGATTCTGAGGCCATGTCTGGACTCGGGGAAAGAATGCCATGATTAATTAGCTATGTCTGGGAAGGTCAAGAGATAGGCGAGTAACAAGACGTATATCACATTTTGCCATTCTTGTTCTACACCAATTAAATGTTAAGATCAGGTCTGCTATGTGGCTTTGTCTTTACAAGATAAGAATTTAAAAATTTGATAAACATTTGAGATAAAATTTGAGAAGAGTCTAATATGAAAAATAATCACCTTAACTTCCAGACAGAATACCTTCATTTTTTGGAAAACTAGTTCATTTGTATATATAAATCAACATTGTCTACAGATTTGTTTGCACTTCGAATATGCTAATGTCATCCCCAATTGAAACTGCCTCATACTAAAGGTTACACATTTCTTTCTTTTTAAATAAAAAGTCAGATAATCACTGAACACCTTATATTCTATTAAAATAATCTCATCTTTTTGAGGCTCAGATATAACACCTGTTCTGCCTGAATCTTATATTGTGATGATCAGATGTACTTCGAACAACTTAAAATACTGTATGAAAGTTATTTTTACTGTTTTCTACCTTGAAAACTGGGATACTCTATGTAAATTATTTTTACCATCATGAACTTGTAAATTTTGGCTACCTAGCATTGGTCCTTCCTCCTAGAGGAATCTCCTTTTGGGGTAGCCTTCAGGCACCGTGAGTGCACCCTTGACAGGAGGGTGATTCTAGTTCTCCCCCATCCACACAAAACTGGGCAAGAGCGGCGGCACCACTCATTTCTGAAATTGCCAACGTGCAGGCATCTGAGGAAGCTCAGCAGAATCGGATGCTTACTTCTGAAATATTGGCTCTAGAATATGGGCGGGAGTCAGCAGCCACAGTAGATGTGGTCACAGCCTTAGTGGAGGCTGTGATGGAGACCGTGGCCTGATTCTGACTTGACCATTCTTGGGGGGTGACCATGGCCATGGCTCCTGATGACAGCCTCCCTCCTTGTCTTCTGTCTGTTTTCCAAGTCACATTTTCCCGTCTTCCAATTAAACTCTCGATATCTAATATCGTCTATGAATTCCCTCCTCATTTTATTTTACATTTTCATGTACGTATTCATTTCTGTTGCAAAAAGGAGCCACAGGTGATGCAGCACCTGCTAGGAGCAATAAATGTGGACCTCAGACACGTGTCTGTGTCTTGTTCATTGAGCCTGAAATGTAGCAAGTGCTCAATAAATAAGTGTCAAATAAGTGAAAGTATGGGATACAACCGACCTCTGACCTCTGTACTCTAATCAGCCACATGCTGATCCCAGTCTGAGACCAAGGGGGAAAGAGCCAAGCTGGCTGCATCTGTCCTCTTTGATGAGGGAGGTGAATCTTTCCCACAAACCGTCATCCTGAAATCTCCTGCTTACTTCACTTCCAGCATCCCCGGCTGCCACAGAAGGTGGGAAATCATGTATCTCACCTGAGGCTGGGACCTGTGTTACCACAGATATGCGGTTCTGTCAGTAAGGAAGAAATGGGTGACCAGATATTGGGTAGGCAACAAATGATGTCTGCCAGAAAAAAATCAAACACCAAAGAGATAATAATCCTGGCCCTCTGAGAGTTAGATACCATGGGAATCTGGACCACTAAGGAAATGGGACACCTTCCTAATGAACATGATCCCTGGTCCCCATGGTCCACCCTCTCTGCTCCAGGCCAAGCAAAATGTCCCTGCAGAGGTTGCACTAAGTCTAAAGATGGGGCCCTACTTTCAGATACAGACATGTAAGCTCTGGCTGGAGAGGAGGACTTATTTCTTCAGAGGAACCAGAATCACTATAGCTGACCAAGGTCTTATAAGTCTAGAGGTTTCTACCTGTCAGCAGAGATGACCCTAAACTGCTCAGAATCAAAGGCTCTAGTCTGATGTGTTTTCTGTGACACAGCTATCCTGGCCAAGTGTTCTTTGTGCTGACAACAGTCCTGCTGAATCCTTTCTGATGGCCTTAAAGGGCTGCTGCAGACTCCTGTCCCTTCAGGATAGATGGTCCCAGGAGACCCTACTAACCCAGCAATGACCTTTGTCACTCTGACCTCTCCTGGAGTTCCTTGCCTCTGACCGCAAGAACTAAACAGTCCCATACTATGCCCCGCAGAGGCCCCAAACACTGGGCCCAGGGAGCGGCTAATTGGTTTTTTACAAGCCTAAGATAATTCTGACATTTAAATATTGATGTTCATTTCTGGACAGCTATAAACACAAAAGGGGGGAAAGAGCATGTTTAACCGCTTCCTCACATCCAGTCTCACTGTGATAATGGTCTTTAGTCAATAAGCCCAGCTTTCTAAAGAGGGGACTCATTTGCATCAAAAGGTATGTTCCATTGTACTCTGTCTCATGACAGAATGGTCCATCACTTGGTGTCTACTCTGTCCTCCCATATTTTGGGGGTGGCAGGAGGGCTGTAGGAATCCTGAGTTCTAGGCTGAAGGAAGAATAAAGCAGATTGTATTCAGCATCCAAAGAAGCATTTCGCAGTAGCCAATGAGACTCTGCTGAGGGTGGGGAGATTCTGATAATTGAACCCCAGATGAAGAGTAGGAACCACTGCCTTCCTCTCCTTGAAATACAGCTGTGAGGGAGGATACAGGTGGGGACTTAAGATGCCAGGGGTAGATCACTGAGCTGACACATCCAGAAAGGAACCAGGGTACCATTTCTGTCCCCCTCCCAACCCTGCTTATCTCCTCTGATAAAGTCATTCTGTGCTTGTCTTTTTGTCAGGTCCTCAAAACCACTTGCCCATATGTCCCTAACATCTGCTCACCCTTTTTTTCTTGTACTATTTTGTATTGTTTCTTGAAAGTGCCCCTCAACAAGTAGACAATAATTTATTCCAATGCTGAGATTTCTGTTTTCCCATGTATTTGACTGCTATGTTAAAGGCTCATAATCCACCCATAGGATCTGCTGCTTTTTTAACCAGGATCAAGAAATACTATCAAGATATAGAAACAATGCTAATTATGACAGCATCCTTTGGTTCAATTAAAGCACCATTAATATTACAATATAGGTCATAGAATCACAATTTGCTAATTTATGTGTAATTGAAAGATGGTCTTTCACAGACTCTTATGTTAATGGGTACCTTATGTTATGTTTGTGTAGGTTCTCATATTATCTCTCTATAGAGTCTAGACTTTGTTATTCTAGGGTCCTAGAGTCACATATTCACTTATAGTACAAATCAGATGTTAATAGAAAGCACAGTTTCTTTCCTTTTTCTATTAACAGATCCCTTTTATAAATGCCTAATTCAGCAGCAAGGGAAAAAGAAAAAACTAAATTTCTTTTAACAACCCAGAAAATTTCATCCTCTTGATTAATTTTCACACTTTCTCTACCTAAATGCTCAGCCTATTTTGGAAGAAATGCTCGATCTTTCAGATTTCTGCTTTCTCTCCCTGTTTTCCCTGGGATGGCCTCTGGGTAGAACATGGGAAGAGGTGGGGCTTTGTGACTTCGTGGTGGTAGCGGGGTGACAGGGTCTTCAGGTCAGCAGAGTCTACCCTGCATTCCGATGATGTCTGCTGCAGAGAAACTGGACTGGGCTGCTCGGGAACTGATGACCACAGAGGATTAGTGGCTCTCCTTCTAGAAGGTTCTGCTGAGAACTGATCCTGGAGCCTGGGGATAGTGTGACTGATGGTCAGTTTTCTCTTCCATCTTGATCTGGAGCTGGTCATTTCCCTGGTGACTTAGTCCTACATTGCCCTTGCTGGTGCTGAGGACTCCAAATGGAAACTCGTCCAGCTAGTCTGCCCAGAAGTCCTCATTGCTGACCCAGCACAGTGACTGCCTGTCTTCCAGAAAGTTCCTGCCAGCTCTCCTTTAACTTTCCAGACTCTCCTTGGTTCTTCTGGGTCTCATCCATGCCACGGAGAAGCAGAGAGCAGTTCAGGAGGCCCGCCTTCTGCCTCATTTGGGGGGATCTGTGAGTTTACTTTGCTGTGGTCTTTCTTGGTTGCCGAGGGTGGGCTGAAGGGTTCTGTCCTCACAGAGCCCCAAGTAGAAAAGGAGGACAGAAACCCCTCTCTTCACCTTTTCCCCCAACTTAGCACATTTTACTGAATCTAAGATGCCATTGTTTTTAAGATATACCACTGTTCTGTATGCTGCTAAAAAAAGAAAATAAGTGCCTAGCAAGATCCATGTACACATCCTCATGCATTCTGATTTCAGACATGAGAAAGCATGAAAATATGTGTACATGAAATAAGTGAATGATTTATGTGTGAACGTAGGTTCCTGTCCAAAGAAAGTCGGCCCCATGAAGATGGAGACATCATGTAACCACTACTGACCTTCCTCTCTCACCTCCTTCTCTCCACACCCCTCCACAGCAAGAGGAATAAGCTATGCGCTTTTTGTTTCTTGTCATTTCATCCTCCTGCTGCCCCAGGGCAGGAAGCTTCACCACCTAGCTTCCCTTCACCACGGAAGAAACTCATCTACTCAGTCCTGCCTAGCTCTTGATGAGATGATAAACAACGAATTTGGAAAGTCTTTTCTGTTTTAGCAAAGCTTGGCTTTCAAGACTACAGTGACTTGTGACAAAAAATCCTTTTTTTGGATATCAGAAACAAAGAATGAAGATATTTTACTTGTTCCCACAGCCCCTTCTTATGAATACCTCTGAAGGTAGAATTTGTATCATTGATTTTTGGGGCAGTTTCCCATCAAAAAACTAAATTAGATCATTTTTCAAGAGACCCACCATGGATGTTGACTTAGTTGACCTCTTTTGCCATTTCCAGATTGATAATATCTCCCCCACCAAAAATAATCCTGGAGCCTTGTACACTTTTGTACTTGTTTGTGTTGCAATCTTTGAATGAACAGTGAATATTTGCTTCTTTTTGCTATTCTGGTGTTAGTATATCATAGACGGAAAAGAGGTTACACGTGAAAATTGTTATTATCTTGTATAAATGTGACTTTTTAAGTATTATGTCAGAGCAGGCCAAAAGAGAAATTCCAGGGGCAGGACCTGCTGTAATGTAGGGGTTTTGTGCTGCTACTGAAGCTTTTTCTTCCTGGCTTTCTTTAAAAAGAAACTTTATTGAGATGGCTGGTGTGGTAATAGGAGTAGTTTCTCTGGCCAGGTCTTAGCTGGCTGTACAAGGAACAACCATCTCTAAGGGCCCTTCTCCTGGCTAGCCTGTCCCAAGACACTGCCAACAGATCTAAATATAAACATAAAGTAATTGGCAGGTCAAGAGTTGATAGTACTAGAAGAATACAGACGAGATCACGATATGATTGCATTTACTTGTAAACAGGCAGCTGAAAGCGAAAAATTTACAGAATCACCTGGACTTTTTCCTTCATCATTTTGTTCACCAAAACCTCATTATTTCTTTTTTTTTCAGTTGCAGTGTTGTAATCACATAACTGTCATTTAAAATATGATTTAAGGGAAACCATCATTTTTTTAAAATACACATTTTGAAGTGTGATGTTTTACTATATTCATGGCAAAACTGTGTGTGTGTGTGCAGCACTAAATCTCTAGTACACTTGACTTTAATATGGAAGTCATAAAAAGTGGAAGTGAGTGAATGTTCCTGTAATTCACATTACAGAAGTTTCTTTTGGATACTGATGGTGAGCTTTAGCTATGATCAGTTTTGCAAACTGATCTTTAGGACCCTAAAATGAATGAAACATTTTTAGTTAAAAGATATTTGCGGGCTTCCCTGGTGGCGCGGTGGTTGAGAGTCCGCCTGCTGATGCAGGTGACACGGGTTCGTGCCCGGGTCCGGGAAGATCCCACATGCCACGGAGCGGCTGGGCCCTTGAGCCATGGCCGCTGAGCCTGTGCGTCCGGAGCCTGTGCTCCGCAGCGGGACAGGCCACAACAGTGAGAGGCCCGCATACCGCAAAAGAAAAAAAAAAAAAAAAAAGATATTTGCATGTATTGGAGGGATTGCTGAAGGTGGAACATTTTTCTTTAATAGTAACTATTAACAGCTTTCTCTAGCTGCAAGTATGAAACAATGTTTCCTCATCAGTTTTTCCTTCTGTTTGCAATCACTCCTATGACTTACCCTGAGTAGAATTTTGCCCCAGCAGGTTAATAGGCTGCAACACACAAAAAGGGCCAATGAATCTGTTACAGTCTACTTACTAAAGCTGTGGCTACAATACTCCAGTGCTGAAGTCAGTGAAAAGGCATCATCCAAATACAATCCAAGGAAAATGCAAGCTGATACAGCACAAAGATGCTTTGTTTAAGAATGGCAGAAATTTCCAGCAACTATCTGGAAGAAAAAAAATGCAGGATGGGAGGGAATGTAATCAAATAACAAAACAAACCCAAACTAAAAGAGAATCTTTATAAACCAGCACAAGGACACTTTGTTTTTAAGTGCACACAATGAATTTTAAAGATCTTTGTTCAGAAGGGAAATAAAGTATTATGAAGGACTGACACATTTGATGGATGGATGGTTTCTGAAAAAAACACATTATCAATTACTTTTTCCTTGTTTGGCTCCAGTCCAGTAATTTTTATTTGAACAAGCCACATGCTAGCATGGTTTTGATTGCAGGAAGTGACTGGTTGTTGTTAAAGGCTACTATTTCACTGATGAGCTTATCTCTTCCTCCCCCTTCCCTTCTGATGGGACTCTGATATGAAAGGCACAGCTTCAGTTGTTATAAACAGAGTCAGGGATTGTTTGATAGACCCACCCGTGTTTTGCTTTCAGCCTTCTGTGGTACAATACGGACAATGTATTCAGCAGTGCTTCAGAAAACAAACGAATTTGGCTTATTTCTGTCTTTGACTTTGATAAGAAATTTTGATTTTTTTCTGACATTCAAAGCTCTCATAAATCTAAGTTTGCTAGCAAAAAACAGTTCTGAATATGATATATATGTGTGTGTGTGTGTGTGTTTTACATAAGACTACTATCTCAAGTGAACCTTGCTGAGAAAAAAGAATCTTTATGAAACAGTCAACGTAAAATGTATCACAGATCTTCTCAAACAATACAGTGCCCTGTTCTTACTTCACATATTTTTCATCTAATCAAAACAAGTACATTAGAACATTGTTTATTGGCCTAAACATAAGAAATATAGCTAATTAAACTATATTATTAGGTATTATCAATTTTCCTCTGTAATTAAAGAAAGATTTGGGAGCAGGTATCAGTGGACAGGAAATTATCTATGAAATCAACTGTTGATACTCATGGTGTGTGTATGTGTGTGTGTGTATCTGCTATTCATGATAACTTCCTTTATGATTAGAGGTTTTGCATGTTACCATGCCTGAAACTTCAAATATTTCTAAATTCCCAGGGTAGTATGTTGACAGTAGACTCTGGATAGTTACTTGAGTATGGTTCCTTGTTCTATATTTTAAACATAATTTTAGTGACTATTTCCTCTGGTGAGAATTAAAAAATAAAAAGATGGACTTAGAGACTGGGTCATTTGATTATTCATCAGAACATGAAAACAATTTGAATGAATTAGGATTTAATCTGCTCAATGGAGGAAATATAAATTTAGCAACCATTTGCTGATTCACTCGTTCCTATCAAAATTCTCCTAAAGAAGATCCCATAGCATAGTGAGGTTTATAAAATTTATTATTAGCCACAACTTACTCCCTAACCCTAACCCTAACCCTTACCCTACTTACTATTTTTTTTTTTTTGCGGTACGCGGCCCTCTCACTGCTGTGGGCTCTCCCGTTGCGGAGCACAGGCTCCAGACGTGCAGGCCCAGCAGCCATAGCTCATGGGACCAGCCGCGCCGTGGCATGTGGGATCTTCCCAGACCAGGGCACAAACCCGTGTCCCCTGCATCGGCAGGCGGACTCTCAACCACTGCGCCATTAGGGAAGCCCTACCCTACTTACTATTATAAAACAAAATGAAGAAAACAAAATGAAAAAAAACAAAAGATATTTTATATCAAAATTATGTATCATACTTTTGATATAGGAGTATAAATGTCATACTCCTTTCTGACCTAGAAAAGGATGGTTTGAAAACAGCAGAAAACAAAACAAAACAACACTTCTAGAGAAACAGTCCTGGATTTGAATATTACTCTGCAATTTGCAGGCTGGGTGGATTTATGCAAGTCTGGGAACCTGTCCAATAGTCCGTGGGCTCACCTTTAAGATGAAGATGAGATGGAGATTAAGGCATTGAGGTAGATTATTTATATGACAATGTCTGACACACTTAGTAAATGTTAGCTACCAGTGGGCTTGATTACATGAACCTAGCTGTGAAATAAATACAGGTCCTTCCTAGGACATACTAGAAGGCCATGAGGCAAAGTTCATAAGAGAAATTACAGGCTTTCTAGCCCCCTAAGTCTTGACCCTCAAAATGTTAAAAACAAAATTACACATCCCTTTTTATCACTATTTAAATTTCCAGTTGAATTGACTAATTAGTACTTTATTTGGCAATTCCTTCTCCCTAAGCTATGGCTTTGTATATATCTGGTTTTAATAATTAGTAAAGTTCTAGTTGTGCATGCAGTAGCTTTACAGATAATAAAAATTTAATTAAACTTACTTTGATGCAACTTTGATTATAAATTTTCCTAAGCATTGCATAAATAATTCAAAAATGTATGTGACTAACATACTTCATTCAACAAAAAGTGAATTTTCAAAACTAAGTGTCAAATATGGTTGTTTGTGTTAGGCTATTGTAAACACCCTGCCCTCAAATGGATAGAAAATGTACAGTTAGGCTATTTTTTGCCAGTGCAGTTTTTACTATCTAGCGTTTTTATATCTTTGAGTAGATTTCTGAATCTAATTCTTATAACATGATTCACATGTTTACTGTTTTGGGAGCAAGTTGTTAGAGAACACTGATTGCTGCATAGCAATCTAAATGTTATAAAAATGTTTCTAAATACAATTTGCAATAAATATTTGACAATTCTTTATTTTACATTTTCAATGTCTTATTAAAATATACATGACAATTACCATCATAATAAATCATTTTCTACACGATAAATTATATGTCTTAAAATTTTCAAAGAATATGAAATCCTCCCAGAACTTAAAAACAAACTGTTTCCTTTCAAGAAAGCATAAGCACCAACTTGCTTAAGGCTGTAAAGGAAAAATGGTCTATGCTGCTGTTTAAATCCTTGATGAGCATCATTCCTGGAGATTATAAGATTATTCCAGCATGGCTTCCCTTTTAAAAGCTGTAATTTCTCTTTAAATTCTCTATGGATAAATTCTAAAAAGTGCCTCAGTTTGGATTATAAACTTAGAATGAGCAAAAATTGTCAGATTCAGAAATCAACCCTAAGCTACAAAAACACTGCACAGTAGTAACTGTGCCGGGGAAAGGTATGCCAATCATGCTGTTGGTAACTTTGCTGTGATATGAGGGGAGATGAGCAAGGAACGTGGCTAGACTGAACAATGGCTGGGTGGCGTCTACAATTGAGCAGTTCAAGGGGCAGCTCTAGTGGAGTGGAAACAAGTGGAATCTGAAAGCTCAGGTTTGATTCCCAACTTACTTGTTTACTAGCTGTATAACTTTCAAGAGGCCATTGGTTTCTCTGAACATCAGTTTCCTGGTCTGTAAAATGGGATTTTAATACCTATCCATCCTATCTCTCACTACCTTTGCATACTACCAGATGTAATAATATGTGGCAGCCCTAGGTAAACCCTTGTGGTCCATAGAGATAAGGTATCAGATGGTCTCTCTTATGGAGCTATTTAATAAAACTCTATAATTAAATCATTCAAATCTTGTTCTATATAAAACCAAGCAGCGAAAGCGGGGGTGTCTCCATGAATGAAAATTTCCCAGAATATCATAGTCTTTTCTAAAAGTAGTAGTGCATTGGATCAGATATTACACTGTGAATGATGGCTCATTCACACTATTTTACAAGGATTTCTTGTAAAAAGAGAGTCATGTGATTTACCAGAAGTGTTCCAGGCTACATAACGTTGAAGACAAGTCCTGAATTGAATTATAGCAGTGGGAGCCCACAGACTAGCATTAAGATTATAGACCCTTACGGTTTTGCTCACTTTACAAGACAACTGATCAATTTTCAACACAATGTGTCTGCTTTCACTTTCCCCAAATAATATTCATTCCAGAAGTTCATTTCTTTGGAAGAGGGAAAGAAAAGGTGATCAAGCTTAGCAGATGATCCTGAATCCAAATCTATTTTATATGACCAATGCAAGTCCCAAATTATAAAATATTTTTCGAGCTGCAAATGTTTGCATTTAGAACGGAGGGATCATACGTCCTTCATGGAGGAGAAATCAGAAAGGTTAAAAGAGTAGGCAAAGTTAACGAGATCATGGTTAATTGTGAATTTGCACAGTTCCAGTGAAAATAATACTAGACTTTCATGAATTATTTTCTCATACAAAGCAGTATGGTATTTAGTTATACTTTCCTACACCTACCCCATTCCCATGCCGCCTATTTCAGAAAGTAAATCCGTAGTTTTTCTCCTGTAATATCTACCCTGCAAGCTGTTGTGATAGTTAGCATGAGTGGGAGCCTGTGTGAAGGTGTGGCAAGAGCAGCTGAATAGGTGTGAACCCTGTTGTTGTGAAAAGTAAAAGGACTCGCGCTTAAAGGGCCCAGATCCATTTTCACAGAGCAGGCAAAGAGCATGGATACATTTGGAACTGAGAGGCAATAGATCAAAAATGGCCACATTTGCTGCTAAATTCCCTTATCCTGGCACATATTAGGTGTTCAATAAATATTTGATGGAGGAATAAATTACTTACAGCATATAACCTAAGGGGAAACAATATGTTTGCTTTGCATGTCACTTTAAGATTGAAAGCCCCAAGCTTAGTTTCCAACCTGAATGCTGCTTTCGAGTCCCCCACACACACACCCCGGCCCCCACCAAGGCCCAACAGTGAGGTAGGGATAAGACAAGCCCTCAAGTGACGTCACAGCTTTGCTCAACAGTTTGGGAGACCTGCAATGAGAGAAGAGAAGACACTTTCTGTGTTGGGACCCTGGGCTGGGCTATGGGTTGCTTCACTTGGCATCCTTCCGAGACATCCCTGTGAATCATGTAAATCTGCCCCATGGTCAAAATGTGAAACACATCCAAGTGCTGTATTTTAAAATTGTACTCAATAAAAAATAAACAACCTTATTTCTCCAACCACTCTCTGTTGACACAAACTGTCAAGAGAGATTAGGAAGAAAGGTCCCTAATACAAGTATTTGATACTTCCTAACAGCATAGTTTCCCCTTTGTCCACTGACCCTTTCAATAGCTCTTCAGGTTCTATTATCAGGATTCTCATTCCCTGTCCTGGGAAATAACTGCATAGCATTTCCATAAATATGGCCCAAATGATGCTGAAGCTTTCTGTATTGACACAGCATGGCTTTCACTCATTAATGCCATCAACAAATATTTACTGAGCACCAAGTATGTGTCAGACATCATTCTAGGCATTTGGAGTGAGGCTGTGAACATAACCAGGTCCCTGTTCTCATGGAACTTGCTAACATTCTGTCCAGAACGGGTAACATAGAACCTCCTACAGAGGCACGGTGGGTAATTTAACAAACTATTGAAAAGCTCCAGTGGGAGCAAATAGCCAACCCTAGAATAGTTGCTGGTGTTCTTAGAAGATTCACTGTCCTAGTGTAGAAACTGTATTGCCCAAGTCTTCTAATTTTTGGTTTCTGGGAATGTTTCAAAACAGTGCAGTCCAATGCAAATATGTGAGCAACATAAGGTAACTTAAAATTTTCTAGCATCTGGGTTAAAAAGGTAAAAAGAAAGAGACAAAATTAATTTTAGTAATATATTTTGTCTAACCAATTATATTCAAAATATTGGAATTTCAACGTGATATTATTATTAATTATTGAGCTATTTCACTTTTCTTTTTTTGTACTCACTCTTCAAAGTCGGTGTGTATGTGTACTTACAGCACATCTCATTTTGGACTGGCCACATTTCAAGTGCCAAAGAGCCATGTGTGTCTAGGTATTGGACAGAGGAAGTTCAGAAAACTGCCCGTGGAGTCTTTCATTCTCTTATTTTGGGGATGGATGGGAAGATATATGCTGAATTGAAACATTCTGTGAACTCCAGTTCCAGGATTTTAATAAACAAATTAGAGGAAGGTGAAGACCATCATAGCCGTCCTTAGGACCAGCCCTTCAAAGTGCCCAGCACAGAGAGAGGCCCATAGAATGTGCTAGGCTGTACAGTAAGTCATTGTTCGATTCGTCCACTGAGGCAAGGGATATCATTAAGAAGGGTTTTCCACGAATGCTGAGACATCTCGGCTAACGTCTCAAGTTAGAGTAGGCAAAAGACACTCATAAATACACATCCAAAACTCAGACCATTAGGTTAGCCAAGCCCCCACTTTATCTGAATTCCTCCTGCCCGCTCCCCCATCCCCCCCCCCAAAAAAATGGTGAGAGGCAAGCTAGGAAAGTTGCGAGCCGAGCCGTGCAGCTTCCCCTTAAACTGGGGAGCTGCCCCCGGCTGGACGAGGACTAGGGGTGGATATGCTGCCTGCCCCAGGCTATTCCTTCTTGCCACCAAGTCCCCTCTCACCTCTTTAGCCACTACCACAGGGATGTCCCTCCCTCAGGCTCTGCCCCCCGGACCGCCCCCACCTTTCCAGCCCTAGTCCCCCGCCGTGGCCGACCCGCCGTCTCTCGTGCCCCGCGTGGCTTCCTGCCCGTTTCAACCGCGACAAACTCGACTTGCTCCTCCAAAACGTGGGAAAATGAGGGGCGGTCTTCGTCCTACTGTACGGGGGAGGGAGCATCTCGGGGCGTGGAGGGCCGTTTTCTTCCTTGTGCGGGGGGCCAGCACCTAGATGATACTGTTTTCGCAGGGAGCGACTGACAGTCTCTGGGGTGCAGGTGGCTCTCTTGACAAAGTTTCAGACCCCTGCCCCCCCGGGCCTCCAGCCCCACCCCGAAACTCCAAGGTTACGCCCCCGCGACCCCGGGTCAGAGCGTCTAGGGGAGCTTCCATGCAGAGTTGCTCGGGGGAGGCGGTCCCGCTTCGGGGTTAAACTGCAATCACTGTCCCCTCTGGGCTCCGAGAGGCGCCCCACCCCCACCCCCGCGTCCCCGCCCCTCACCCGGGTCAGCGTCTCGCAGCTCAGTCTCCGGCTCTAAACAAGAACAGGGGCCCGAATCCGCGTTCACACGGAAAATTATGCCGGCTCCAGCGGCGCGTAAAATTCATGTGAACCGAACGAAGTGGGATCGGCGTGATCCTCCCTTTCTTGTCTCAACAGGGGTTTCGCAGCGTTACACAAGGCCGAGCTTGTCTCTTTAAGGAGACATTGGACCCTAATTAGTCCGCATTCCTGGCGCGGCCCGGAGCAAGGGGCCGAGGGTGCTTGGGTTGGAGGGGAGCGTCTGGGAGGACGAGACTCGGAAGGACGTCTTCTGACTAGCCTCTAGTCTCACCGCCCCCCCCCCCCCCCCCCGCCCTTTATTTTGCCGCCACCATCGCCACCAACACCCAGTTCTGAAGATGCAGCCAGGGCAGCAGCAACAGCAGCAGCAGTCACCGCTGCTCCCATGCCCACGTTACTTTGATTGACAGATGAACAAATGTTTCCCAGGTTCGAACGCTCGCGCTAAGGAACTTCAGCCAAGGCGAAGCTCCGCCTTGGGCGGGCCATCTCCGCCCCGCCTCCGCTAACCCTGTCCTGTTCCATTCATTGGTCCGAGCCACCGACGACGCCCGGCCCCCACGTGGGTTCCAGCCCGGCCGGCTCCTCCCCGCTAGCTCGCCATTTGTCAGCAATGAAATGATGGGCAGTAACACAGAACGGCGATTAATGTTCAGCCATCTCTGATTGGTTGTTGGAGACGCCTACTGCGCCGGGGTGGGCGGGACGCTTGAAGATCGCCCCAGAGCGGTCGCGTGGCCGGCCGGTGATTGTAGTCAATCTGGCCGAATCCTTAGCCGCGGTCGCCGGGGGTGGACTACATCTCCCGGGATGCTCCGCGGTCCCTCCACGGACGGTTGTGAATATGTATCAGAATGTTAATGATTAGCCGCTGCTAAATTTGGTCAAAGAAGTCACCTACACAGAGCGTGTTGTTAGAGCTGTTCTGAGCGGGTGTTTGAGCTGTTGGCTGCTTTCTTTCCCCTCTCTCACACACTTGTATATTATTTTGAGGTGCTGTTCGCAGAGTTTGAAAAGAGAGAGAATTAAAAAAAAAAGCCGCAAGCGTTCCACTCTCTTTTATTTTTATAATCCCCTTCAATTTGGGGTTAAAAAAAAGACGAGAAAACAGGAAGGAAGAAAAATAAGGAAATGAGATGTGGTAAAAGAAGCTAAAAGGTGCCTTTTAAAAGATCGTTGCTGTGAGGTGAAAAAAAATCTCCAGAGAAACCAAAAAGCACCGCCGAGACCTCTTCCGAACCAAAGGAGTTTGTGTTTGCTTTTAGGAAAGAAGAGAGAGATCATTCATTTGGAGGAATAACAACCAATTAAAAGGCAAATAAAAAAAGTTTGGAGTGGGACGCCGAGCGAGCCAGCGAGCCAGCGAGCGAGCGGGTGGCGCTGCCGGCGGGCGCTGGGGCGCGGAGCTCTCACTCTCCCCGCCCGGGTGAGCGGCGCGGCCGCGGCGCCGGGCTCGGCGGGCACGCCTCGGCGGAGCGAACGTCGGAGCGTTGCCGCGGGAGACGCGCGCCGGACAATGCCCGCGGCGGGCCAGTGACGCCCGCGGGGAATGCGGAGCGGCCCGGCTTCCCGCACCCAACCGCCGCCGCCGCCGCGCATTTCTGCCGCCCGCGTCACGCGAGACCCGGCGGGGGCCGGGACCGCCCGAGCCGCCCCTCGGACCCGGCCGGCCGCCTCCGCCACCGCCGCCTCCGCCTCCTCCTTCTCGGGGCCATTAAAGCCAATGAGCCGCGCGCCTCTGCCCAGTGCAGCCAACTAAATCGGTTTGGATGATTCGCGACCTGAGCAAGATGTACCCGCAGACCAGACACCCGGTGAGTGCGGGCGGCGGGGGCGCTGGCTCGCCCGGCGCTGGGGGATTCTCCGCGTCGCCTTCTGCGCGCCGAGTTGTGTCTTTGGCCGGAGGGGCGTGGAGGTCGGCCCGAACCCCGCGCCCCGCTCGGGGAGTCGCCCGCCACTCCTCCGTCTCCACTTCTCCCGGGCACTGGGGCACTTTCGGAGAGGGGGTGCGGAGAAGCAATTGAGTTGTGGCCATTTTCTTATTGTTGTCTTTGAAGCCCCTGGAAGCCGCGCGGAGCCGTTAGCCGTCCCCGCGCCGCGACTCCTGGAGGAGGGGTGGCGAGCGATGGAGGAGGCGCGACTCCGTGCCGGGGCGGGGAGGGCGCCCTCGGCGGCGGCGCGGCGGGTCCGGCGGCGGCTCCTGAGTGTGGGACGCCGGCCCCTCGCGCCGCGGGCCCCGGGGATCAGCGAGCCAGCCGGCCAACCGTGCCCCCTCCCCCGACCTGTCCGCGGCCCGACGCCATGGCGCGCGTCCCCCCGACGGGCCAGTTTCGATTCCGGGTGGGGAGAGACGGTGGGCGAGGCGCGCCGGCTCCTGGGCGCCCGCCGTTGACGTGGGAGGGGAGCGGGGTCTCGAACTTGCGGCGTCCGGGGCGGGCACGGGGACGCGGGGGCCCGGGGCTAGCCCTCAAGCGGCTTCCGCCGGGCTGTGCGGCCGGGAGAGGGGGCGGGAGGAGAGTTTTAATCGCTCTTTGCTTGCCTGCGCCATGACCCCCCCTCCTCCTCCCCCAGCGCCGCGTGGTTTTCTCTCCATCTCTCCGCCTCGCCTGTGCTGTGGGCTAATCAAATATTTTATTGTTGTTCTTTAGGCACCGCATCAGCCTGCTCAACCCTTTAAATTTACAATTTCCGAGTCCTGTGATCGGATTAAGGAAGAGTTTCAGTTTTTACAGGCTCAATACCACAGGTAACGATATTGACTTTAGCTGATCCTCCTATTTGCTTAGCTCTTGTCTTCCCCCCACATACACACACAGCCCCCCTCCTTTTTTTTTTTTTTTTTTTTTTTGGCCACCACAAAGGTATTATCGTGGGCAGAAAGGGCAAGTCAAGGCCTCTTTTCCTCGGGCAGGTGTAAAGAAATTAAGCGTTTCCTCCTTTTCCTGTAAATTAAAAAAAAAAAAAAAAAAGGCCGAGCAATCGAAACTGGGGAGACTTGGAAAAAGCTGAGGCCAAACTTTCGATATTGATTTATTGGGGCCAGGAGAATGGAAGGTTGGGAAGGTTCTGGGGCCTTTTGACTTCCTTGGTTCTTTATTAATTACAGCGGGCTTGATTCCTTGTTACTTCTTTCTGCCCTTCCGCTGAAATACCAAGAGCCCAGAGCCGTGGGAAGTCGCCAAGTAGGCGATTTCATTGCTTTTGTGCTGAAAAGATGTTTTCGTCTTAAGAGACAATCATTAGACCTTAGAGTGCCTTTGAAATATTTTTCTTTCGCTGGATTTTCAATGACGTGTAATTCTTACTTCATAAATGCTGGAACCAAAACAAGGCACTGAACCCCATTCACGCCTTGCCCCTGGATGGTGGTATTCAACTTGTCTCTGTGTTTTGGAGGGAAAAAAATAAGACATCGTTCACAAGACATGCTTGATGCATATTTTTATTAATCTCTTCGTGGAACATTAAAGAAAAAAACTCCCTTGTGACAGTTTGGGGGACTTATTAGTGTTTGGAGATGTAGGCATTATTGATGTTTATTTCCTCGTTCTTAAGTGAATTTAGTGAATATTCATTTCTGGATGAGATTATGGAGTTAAATTGGCTAGAGGGTTTTTTCTTAAAACAAACAAAAACCCCACATTTGATCCTTGTTGAAAGGGCAAGCCCAGGCTGGTTCCACTCACCCTTTTCTCTCCTGCCTGTTTTTCAGTAATGAGGGTGGTATTTAAGATAGTTGATTTGGCATTTTGTAGGTGATGATTTAGAGGAGGGAGTGTGTATTTGAAAGATGTAAGTCAAGATCTGCGTTGTACTTAGATTTCCTTATTTCTTGAACAGCCTGAAGCTGGAATGTGAGAAACTTGCCAGTGAGAAGACAGAGATGCAGCGGCATTATGTGATGGTAAGAAAACTGTATCACAGATTCAAAGTGCCTATTAGTTTGGGCTACCAAAAGCAAGAATACGTTCAGATTGCTACAGGCTGCAGGATAGAGCACAGTCACAGTGCTAGTGCAGTTAAACTTGTGGGAATGTGACCATTAGCAACCTGTAATTCCAGGATGTTATAACTTGCCTCTGACAACCAGCTTTGATTTGAATTTTCAAAAACTTTAGCTGCATGGGGTATAATTTTCTGTGCTTTGTTTTTACAGATAGAAAAAACAACAACCTGATTGACATTTTGTTTAGTCACAGGCAAAATGTTTTTGTGCTAGTAGTTTTCTTTGTTGTTTTATTGCTCTTGCTCCAAACAGTTTTAACCAGATAATTTTTCAGTAAACTGTTAAAATTTGAATGTATTTTATTTCTTTTAAAGAATGATGGGTAAGAAAAGACACCAGACATCTTTTCAAATTTTCCCTCCCTCCTCCTCCTGCCGCTCTGTATGTTCCTAGTGTGTGTATTTGTGTGTTTTCAATTTCTATAGTGTTACATTGGTTTGAGGAGTGTTGTAGTCTGCTGTATAACCGATTTGTTCTGCCAGAATTTCTGTAATGCTAGTTATACTATATGTTTAAAACATTCAGATCTGCTTTTTCAGAAGTATTACCAAGTGTATTCTTATGTTTGTTCATAAAGGCTCCAGAGTAACTCATTCATTTCCTATCAAGCCTTTTTCCTTTGAATGTATGAACATGAACAGTATGCTAAAAATGAGAAACGGAACTCTGAAGTAGCATCACCTTTTTGAACAGTTCTTGTCGAAGCATCAGCATTTGTATGAGACACATTGTTTTTGTTATTTATTTGCCCGCTGTGCCTAGGAATTGGAGTCCATAGGGTACCAAATTTTCATCAGACCTTCGTGAGTCATCTGCTTGTGATGTATAAAGACCACTGGAGATGTTAAGAATGCTATGTTTGAACTTGATTTTCTTAGTTTTGTGAGTTATTGTCTTAGTTTCTGTGTGTTAAAGTGGCTTCTAGTTTATTAGGCTAAAGATAGCGGTAGAGTGTTCTTCCTGATGTAGCAGCATTAATAGGATGGATATTTTGGTTTAGGTGAGGCTTTTATGTTTGCTTGGGGACTTTTTGAACAAACTAGGGAGATTGTTTGATGAAAAGCATGAGATTAATTGCTTTTCCTTCTTTGACAGTATTATGAGATGTCCTATGGGTTGAATATAGAAATGCACAAGCAGGTAAGCTATCATTTCTTTATAAGCATTTTAAATGACAGTCAGTAATACTGTGCACTTTAGAAAGGAAATTGTATGTTTTTCAGTTTTATTCTGCACATTTTTTGTGGCCACCTGTATTTTACAAGACCATGTACTGGAGAGAACGCTATTTTTTCAGGTGTGGTTCCCCATCTTTTTTGCATATTATCCTCATTTTAATCATTTAAGAATGTGATATAAAGTGTCTGAATGCATATTAAACTTTGTACACTTTCAAAAGCAGGATGCTAAAGTTTTAAAATATGTTTTTTTCTTTTGAAAGAATTTACGTATTTTGGGCATTGCAAACTTGTCTTACGAAAGCTTTTTTGGAAAATATTAAGAAGTAAAATTGTAAATTGTGTGGAGCTTTCCTTGGATTGGTGTGAAAGAATGGATAGAGGGTGAGCTGGGAGGATCAAAATGAAATCTGTGGAGCTACAAAAGAAATTGATGTAAATTCCTTGTACTGGTCCCCTGAGGCTACTTACTTGGGTTTTACCAGGAACTGTAACTGTTCCTTCCAGAATTTGTACAGAGTACATGAGCCTGATAGGAGGATGTGATAAGGTTCAACACTGGATCTTGGGTCTTGAAATCTAGCAGTTATTTCAGCCCAAAGGAAAAAAAAGAAAGAAAGAAAGAAAAAAGATAATGATTAGTCAGAAAGCGTTGAGAGGTATGACTGAACCAGACTTTTTTTTTGCAGGAGACTGACTGAATAAAATGGTTTGGTTTAAGTTTCCTAGAAAGAGAAACAGCATATATGTATAAATATTGTTTGGCAATAATAATCCCTCTAGGAGGCATTTATTTTTAGTCATCTAGTGAAAGTGCTTCAGATCTGTCTTATCAACCATTTCAGAATAGTTGTGTTTATGTGTTTACCTGCTGGGAGAAGATGAGGGAAAACTTAGTGCTTTTCATCTCTTATTTATACTCATGGTGGATGTCATTACCTTCTAAGTTTAAAAAATATGAAATGATCACATATTATTAGGCTCTTACTACTTATGGATTCCTTTTTGGATATGGTTAATTATCACATACCCGAAACATACGCAGATCTTTAGAAGATGACAATTAGACAGGAAAAGCGATCAGACAGTATTTGAAAACAAAAAGTTGGAAAAACAAAAAAAAGGAGTCGTCACACTGAGGACTTTATTTCGGATACTTTTTTTACTTCCTGTGCTATTTGGTTATGTCAGTATTAACATTATAGTATCATTGGCCGCATGTTAAAATTCTTATTTTGGCATCCTTGCCATTTCTGTTCAGATAAGTAATGTAAATACCTCCTGCTTAAACAAAATCCATCAAGCTTATGGATGGGCTCCCCTTAGTTCTACCTTATAGGAATAAATTGCACGAGAGATATTGTTTGTTAATTATCCTCAATACATGTCATTTTAGGTCTGGATCTTGTACATGTCTTGTCTGTTTTTTTTTTTTTGTCTTCATCCACCACCTAATACTAATTAGTGTCTTTTTAAAGATTGGACCAGATGATTAATGTCCCTTTATTCCTTTTCCTGCATCTTATTATTTACCATAACCACTTAGTTTCCAGATCTCTTTATACTGTTTGCAGTTCTCAGAGACACAGAGCTTTCTTTTAGGGGGCAGGGGGCGGTATGTGAGATCCCTTAATTTTACACATTTTATACTTCTGTAATTCTGTCATCTTCTTGTCCAGCTGGCCTCAAATGCCATCCGTTTGAAATTGAGAATGGAGTACATTTTCCCTTTTTTTCTCTTGCTTTTAAATTCAATCATATCAAGAATCCTGAGGGCAGTTTATCACATTATGAAATACAGACAGCCCTGCAAACCACCTACTTATTATATTTTCTTTCTTTCCCCCCTTAAGCACAGAGGCATATCTGTCTTTATTTGTTTTCCTAGGCAGACAGCCTTGGTTCCTCTTGGCCTCTCTTCCAGATGCACTTGCTGGATACCCTCATAATGGAAAGCAGCAATAATGCAGGGAAGTTGCCCTGCAGCATAATTGGGCCTAGTTCTCAAGATCAGGTTAGGCTTATTCACTTATTAGATTTGTGTCTCTGAAGGGTTCAAGAGTAGGAGTCCCCGGAGTCCTTGGAAGTACCCTAGTAATTGGTGGCCCTGATATTTGAAACCTTTGTGTATTTTTTGGTTAATGCTTCTGTTCTTGGCTGCTGCCTGCCACAGAGTATTTATTTTTAGAGAAATTTTTCATTGGAACAGAAAATGATGGCTGTGATGGAGTCATGACTCTGTGACTTAGCAAATTGATAAAAGGACAGAAGCACAGAGCAGTGACAAGCAGGCTGGGGGGGGGGTCCAGTATTATGGTCCCTCCCCTTTCTGTATGATACTCGTTGTCAGTCACCCTGTGCTGGTTCTGTTAGAGGACTATAAAGTGAAACCTATGGGGAATTTGTCATTCTGAAATGAAAGCTAATGTAATTAGTACCAATTAAAGTACATTCAGTAAATTGGATTTAATCTTAATTAAGCCTGCATAATGTTGCCAATTTTTAACAATTATGTTTGAGAACATAATTAATTTAAATTTTGGTAACTGAGTAAATAGCATTAGTCTGGTAGAATTAGTTGATTTTTTTTTTAAAGGGGAACTCAGTGACATGACATGGAATTAGAGCATAAAATATGAATATAATTTCTGGTAATCTTTAGTAGGATCGATAGAGCTGAGCAGATAAAGCTGGGAAAAAACCCAGAAAGGTTAAAGTGGAGTGTTCTAGACTATAAAGTGAATTAATGCTTTGCCACTGTCTTAAGTTCTAGCATGAAAGTGAAGATGACAAATGGGACATGGTTAGAAATGGCACGTGTTTCATTGTGATATCTTCATAATGGAATTTTTTAAAATGAAAGAACATTGGCCTTTATTCCTTAAGGATTTCCCTAAGTTGGGTTTTTTTGTTTTTTGTTTTGGATGGGACAGGTGGCCCGTGGTTTAGTTGTTACTTTTTTTTTTTTTTTCCCCTCTGCTGATTGTTCTTTATAAATACAGTGTGGCTTCTAAATGGGTCAGTGACCGTGGGCAGAACAGGGTGATGCATGCAGTTGATAACATTGCTAAGTGCTGCTTGTTCCCATCCTTCACTCGTAATGCTGTAATTAAAGAAGACTGCCCTGATTTAATTTGATTTAATCTGGCAGCGGCAGTTACCACTTTAAAAAGTGAATATTGGATGTAGATTAGGAACAATGGGTATGTAAATTCGACCTATAAGTGTATGTATACAATTATTATTTTTTTCAAATCAGAGCAAGAGAACTCCTGTTTCACTACAAGCCATGTAAATTTTATTATGAGACTTGGGCCACAACCATTTGAGTGCTGCTAAAATATTAATTGAATAGAAATGAAAGGGCCTTGCCAACTGACAGGATATCATAATCATGGCCTCTCTGGTCGATGGTAAATGATGATAAATGACATTAGGAACCTTTTAGCAAACTGTAATAACTACAAGGAGGGAAGCAGTATGGATTTGCATTATATCTGATACCCTCTAGTACCAAGTGGATTGCCAATACTGCTTGTTTAGCATTTTCTAAGGGCAATAGGATATTGATTTCTGACTTACAAGGAACAGCTCTATTTTCACCATTGAAAAGTATTGCAGGTTGTTAAGAAGAAATTGACTTGAAGAGGCCGACTGCTGCCCATCATGGAGCAAATAAAGCAAAACTGCCGAAGCATGGTGGAGCAGTGAGAGGGGCCCTCAGCAATTTGTTGCTATTAATTTACCATGCTCGACAGCAAATCAATCGGCATCTACTTCATCTGCTGGAGAAAATGCTGTCCAGGGCAGATAAAAGGCTCGGCGTGGTACAGAGAATAGACTGGATTGGCCAAAAGGAGGCTCCAGTTAATGTGTAAATAAGTGAAATCAAGGCCACAGTTGCAGAGGAAGCTGTTGTTAATTAGGTTGGTGCTCTTTCGTGAACTATTTTAGAAAGCAGCCGAGGATTTGGAGAGTAAAAAGAGATTTATTGAGGTTGAAGTAATATACGACTGGCATGGCATTCCAGCCTTGAGTGTACTTGATTCTAGGGTACAGTAAATTTATTTGGGGACAGTGCTTGCAGTGGAAGTCAATTTGTTTAGAGTTGTGTTTAGACCAGATTTCTCATAAGAAAACTTTTTTTTGGAGCATTACTAATTTCTTACACATCTCTTGTCTTAGATTGTATATGCTTGGATATGGAGGAGTAGGTGTTTGAGAATATAGGCAAAAAGGTGACTTGTATTCTTAGGCAGCGACTATTTTTTTCAGGAATGGATGTGATTGAACTCTTCTGTGATGATGAAAGTGAATTATCGAAGGTGGAAAGTTCTAGCTGAAAGTAACTAATAAACCAGTGAAAATTTTGCTGACAGAACTTTCTTTTGCTGTATAAAACTAGGAAATAATAATCTAGAGGGGCTGAACAGTGGTGGACACTGCTGGACTGGAAATTCTCAAAGAGAGATTACAAGTGAAATCTTGATGATTGTGCAAAAAACTCCAGATACAATTAGAGCATGGGGAGGGGGTTGTGTTTTTATTTGTTTTTCATTAAGGTTTAAAGCCACCCTTTCTAATTTAAGATTACTTATCCTTCAATAGTATTCTGTAATTAACCAAATGGAGGTTATTGGTGGTAAATTTTCCCCTGCCTCTCTGATTTGAACATTTTGGGATGAGGGCCAACTTAAGTCCTATTTTGTAAGTCTAGATATATGTAGATTTTAATTAATTTTTTTCCAAAACGGAGGTTCTAGCATTAGGACAGTTGACACCAAGGGGCAGTGGCTTGGGCGGGACCCATGGAGCTGTCATTTTACATGTCACAGGACCTTCAAGAGAAGCGGATCTGGAGGAGGAAGTTTAACCTGTCAGGGCATGCGCATAATTAGCATTTTCTGGATCACATGGGTTTCCCCTTTTTCTCTTCTTGCATGCTGGGTTCTTAATTTTCTTTCTGAGGTTTTATAGAATACCTGAAGATTTTTCACCTAAAGCAGTGTTTGTTGAGTGGAATTGGAATTTCCTTTCAGTGGATGTAAATGTTTATTACGTATCTGGGTTGTGCTTACCACTGATCTGGGCCCATTGCCAAAATTCTTTAATTCTCACAAAGATCCTAAGAAAGGGATTATGTCCCATCAAAGGATGATTAAACAGAATCAGATCTGCGCAAGGTGATACAGTTATTAGGTAGTGGATTCAGGACTTCAGATGAATTTGCCTGGGAGGGTGTTTGCTGGGAGATGGGTCTGCCCTGGGATGGAGATTCAGGCCCCAGCTCATTTCTGGAGTGGAGAGCCCCTGAGAGGCTGGGCTAGTGCTTGGGTTTGTCCTTGAGCCACTGAGCTTCAGGCTTATACCCAGACCCCTGCAGCTCTGCCTAGAGTCAGGGCCAGAAGGCTTGGCCTAGGACTCTCCATCCATACTGCTTTCAGTGGGTAAGAGGACGAGGGTCGCTTTCACTTGGAGTCTCCCACAAATGGGGCGAGGAGAGCTGCTTGTTTTTCAAGATGAGTTTACTTCCCTCCTTGGGTAACCTATTTCTCATTTGTTTACAAACTTGCTTTTCCATTTAACTTTTATCTTTTCCTTGTGGCTTTTAAAACTGTGCCTGAAGACAACGGGCTGTTTGTTAATCACCGTCTTGCGGGTTTTTGAAGGGGGAAGCTGGGAGGGGAAAATGTGATGTTTTGTGGCCTCTTTGTAGTTCAGAAAGAGGTTCTTAGATGCAGGAAATTGCACACAACTCAAACTTTTAAATGAAGGCAAATGTTTTGCTTATACTGTTAAAAGACTTTCTTTGCAGCATTCAAACAAAGGGATATTTCCTTTCTCACTGCCCCTTAATCCCTACTGGATATTGCTTATTTTTGTTTAGCTTATTTTATTTGCTGGGCAAAATTCTGTATATCCTGAATAATATCATTTTGAGCCGGGTTGGCCTAGTGGACTGAAGGATAAGATGCATCTTTTTAGGTGCAGTTCCAGCCTCGGTGAAGCCGAGATGGTGCAGGCACTGGCCCATTGTTCTCACATTCTTCGTTTTGTCTTTCCTGGAATTTTACTTCTTTTTTTTTTTTTTTCTTTTTCTTTTTGTACTATAGAATAGATAAAGTCAGTTGGGAACTAAGTGTTTCAAATGTGTATTGAGAAGTAGTTTGTGTTTGTTTTTAGTGAGAACATTTTTATTTGACATGACTGGATAGACTGGCTTAACACTCCAGGACAGTAATATATTTGATGGCTGCAGAGCCGGTGAAAGGGATGTGATTTTTAGAAGGTATTTTCCCTTGATCCCTCCCCACACCTCCTCTTAAAAAACTCTAGCTCTTTAGCTGCGGTGGCGGATCCAGTGGTCCTGTGGCTAAGTTACGATCAGTTTTGTGAGCTGGGCTGTGGGAGAAAAGCTGGAGGCAGCACGTGTAGGCGTGGGCAACTGAGTATTTATACTGATAAGGATGGGTTGCGAGACTTAGGACTTGACTTGTTCAGAGGAAGTTCACTGCAAACAGAGCTCACCAAATTACTCACTCTAAAGGGGACGGGCCTGAGAAGTTTTAAGTCAGAAGCGAAAATTAGAGTTGTTTTGACTCTGCCTCAGCAACAGCTGTCAGTGGTAGCTGCTTTCTATCTGTAAAGAGGGATTTAGCTGGCATTCATCAACACAAATCTGTATGCACTCTCTGTTTTCGTTGGCCTTGACCCAGCATTTATGCCAAGCTTTTGCTGTTTCTCTACCACTGAGCCCACCTTTCCTCAGAGAGCTGCCGTGTGTGACAGTACTCCGTCCAGGGGGACAAAGGGAAGGTGTGGGTTTTCATAGCTGGTTTGTCAAAGAAGCGGAAGAAAAATACCCCCAGACACCTCTGAGGTCCTCTGCCGTCTGGTGCATGGGTCACTTTGTCATCATTTTTGAGGATTTTGCCCACAAATACTTCACGGTTGTATTGTGGAGGGAGTTTCTGTGATGGATGGAGAGAAAGGCTGGCTGCTCTACTGGGCTCCACATAAAACCTGGCCAGCCCGCTGCGTCTCAGCCCCGGCAGCTTAGGCATGAGAGGCTGAGGCAAGGAAGATGGATATTGACTTTCTGATTTCCTAGCAAGCTTATTTCACTTGATTGTTATTATTCTAATTAGGATTCTGTTCTTATTTTCTACATATGTATTCTGCTTCTGAAGGTCTGTGGGTTATTTTGGTTAAAGAATTTGAACATGCAAGGAAATATAACTGGAAAGAATTGTAGAAATTATGAGCACTAGTACCCTGTAACACCCTTTCTTTACAGAGAGCTTAAGGCGCTTTATATGTTCTCCTTAATCTTTCTGATGTTCCTGTAAAGCAAGTAGCAAGCTTGGATCCATGTATTTATTTAAATAGCTTCTGTCAGTGGAGTACCCGACAGTTTGCCAAGCAGTGTCATTCCACTGCCCTCCTTGAACAGATGACACCAAGGCTTAAGGGCTTAAGAGACTAGCCCAGTGTCACGGTACAGGAGGATCAGCCTGCGGGCGGGGAGACCAGGGTTCACGCGGGTCAGCGGACACCCGAGGTGGCACAGCGAGAGATGTTGGCAGAAAAGGAAACAGTAGGTTTCTTGACTTCACTTCCAGGGCTCCCTTCACTGACCGCGCTGTTTCCAATCAGCAAATAGTGCGCCTGTTTCTGGGATGTCCTCGGCTGCATGCAACACGAGACGATGGGGACGCTACCGGCCGTCCAAGAAGTGTTAGAGTGTCACTCTAGCTAGAGACCTGATCTGTGTGTTTGTGTGCGAGCACAGAGCCTCCCTCTCCTCCCTGCTATCCTTCCAGAGTCCAGGCCACGCCGAAAGGGAGGCTTGGGATCACAAATTAAAATACAGAGCCTGGATCCACTCTGAGCAGAGCGCTTAATGAAACTGGCTGTTTTTGCATTCCTAAAGTATACTGTGCAAACACTAGATGTGAACTTGTTTCTTGCCAGTCTGCTCTCTCCCACTAGAAGGTAAGGCTCCGTGGGAACAGGGGTGTTTATTGTTCGCTGCTGTGTCCCCAGTGCTGAGAACTGCCTGTCACACAGTAGGTGGTCATGAAATATTTGGTGAGTGAGGGAATCCCTGCATTCAGATCGAGCTAGCCAAGAATATGCGCCGTTTAATATTTTTAAGGGCATATTGTGGTTGTAGGATAACAAACGCTGAGCTTCCAAGCCTCGTTAGGCCTATGGTGCCTACTTGTTAAATCTGTGGAAAAATGACAAGTGGAAAGACAAAGTAAAAGCAGCTGAGCTCGGTTTGCTTTTCAGGAGTGAGTTAGGCTAGTTAGAGTAGAATATATGTGTTTTAGCATGTGGAATTTGCCTTCTTAAAGATGAAAACATGAATCTTTCCTAACTGAATTTAAAATTCAGTTTGGACATCACTCTATCACTAGTCACTGTGTATCTGAAGAATTCTTTTACTATTAATAGGTCTGTGTACATGTGGTTTGAGTGAGTGTGGGGAGATATTGATCTTAGCCATACTGTGGTGTGTTTAGCTAACTTCTTTCCAAATCAGTAAAAATGCAGGCTTCTGGTTCTTCTCAAGGGACAAGGAACTTTGAATATATCTTAGTTTTTTATTGGTGGAGATGGTACCGTGTCGTTACAAGAGTAGTAATCATAACAGTACGTGATTTTAGAGAGCTTGCTGTGCAGATAATATTTTCCTTATTCTCACAATAACCTTATGAGGTTATTACTGTATATTATTATTTCCATTTTGTATATGAAGAGGCTGAGACACATAGAAATTAAATAAGTTCTTGAGATCAGCCAACCAGTAAAATAGATCCTGGGTTTGGCTCAATTTCAGATCACTGGTATGATAGATATTTCTGTCAATTCTCCAGACATTTCAAATGCTGTGTTTGGAATACTCTACTACTTCCCCCAAAGTACTTGATTGAGTCAGGAGATTCAGATTCTAGTTCTGACCTTGCCAGTAACCAGTTGTGTGTTATTGCTGAGTACCTTAACTTCTCAGGACTGTACTTTTCTCAGCTTAAAATTGGAGTGTAAGTGAACACTGAGATCTCTTTTAGTTCCTTTGGTCTAAAATGACCATTTGGTTTTGGTTATTTTCTATGACCCAGTGAACAGAAGTGAGACTTCTTTTTAGTCTCAGAAAGTCCCTTTTAACGCCTGTTTTCAGAGGTTTTTTTTTTTTTTTGTTCACGCCGCGGTTGTCGGGATCTTAGTTCCCTGACTAGGGATAGAACCTGGCTCCGGCAGTGAAAGCGCTGAGTCCTAACCACTGGACCACCAGGGAATTCCCCAAAATTATATGTATTTTATATGTATATAATATAATTCCAGTGCTGCTTTAAAGTGATTAGTTTTTATGCTTTTCATTTGGCATGTATAGTGTTAGAAAACTTAATCGTACAACTTCTGAAATAACATGAATTATAATGTGATCCAGTAATTTTCTCCCAAAGTGTTAAGGGAGGGTGTATATGTAGTAGTTTATTACCTGTCGTGTAATTAGCTCCTGGGATTAGTTACCCTTCCAGAATCCAGTGCCGATGTCAGTTTCTTTAGCTAAGGTTTGCCCTGATGACACTGCGGGGATCTTAAGTCCTTGGGTTTCTCACATTGTCCTTTACTTAGAGAACGTTTGGACTTTTCAACTTGGTTTATAATAAGTTAACTGTAATTAAATAAAAGAAGGGGGAAATGTATAATCTTGACCTTTGATGAATCAAGGACATAGTAGAGATCAGTGGAGATCATAGTAGAGATCCATCGCTAAGGTATAAGCTCCAAAAGAGAAGAATGTGTTGTGTTACTCCTGTATTTCTGGCATCTGAAACAATCTTTGGAACTTAAGAGAGGAAACGCTGGAGCAGCTGAAGGGATGGTTTAATTTTTCATAGCACTGCATTTCCTGTAGTGGAGTGTCAACCACCAGTGTATAAGCTTTGTTTCTGAGCTCTTAGGCAGGACTCTTAGGAAGAGTAACCATGGCCTCGATAGGCAGTCTGAGGTTAGGAGTTCTCATTGCAGTTCTGCCACAGGCCCTTGAGCTGGCTAGTTGGGCAGTTTTAAAATTTAGGATGGGATTCATCTCCAGATGAATGGAGGTCCAGATGGGGGGTCCTTGGCTGGGTTTTAAAGTATCCACAAAGTCCTTGAACTTAATATGCAAAATTATATGCCTTCTTCTGTGGGAGAAGCGTTCATAAGCACTCATTGATCCAGTGAGGAAACCTGGACCCAAATGGAGGAGTTTGGGAACTATTTCTCTAGAGCAGTGGTGTCAAACAGGGCAGTTCCTTTCTCCCAAGGACATTTGACAGTATCTGCAGATATCTCTGGTTGTCACAACTCAGAGGTGCTACTGGCATCTAATGGGTAGAGGCCAAGCATCAGCCTTGCCTGGCTTCTCTAGTTAATTACATAATTTTGAGAGAACCTGTCGAACCGTACTTGTATTTTCACGTTTTCTTATGCTGTTCTCATGATGATTAGCAAAGTAGGGTTGTTGGTGGTGGGTTCTTATTTCAGATTCAGAATGAGGGTGTTACATGGTCTTCTGTAATCATCTTTTTCATTGGAAATTTCTTGTTTTAAGTGAGGCCCATTTGTCTTGGCTACCCATTGAGGGTCCCAGAATTAGTCTTAATTCTTTTTTTTTTTTTTAAAGTTTTTTTGATGTGGACCATTTTTTAAGTTTTTCTGGAATTTGTTACAATACTGCTTCTGTTCTATGTCTTGGTTTTTTGGCGGTGAGGCATGTGGGATCTTAGCTCCCTGACCAGGGATTGAACCTGCATCCCCTGCATTGGAAGGGCGAAGTCTTAACCACTGGACTGCCAGGGAAGTCCCAGTCTTACTTCTTAGTTCCTTTCTAGGTAACAGTTTTTCAAAAGTGTTGTCCTTCATTAGCCTTCCTTTGTCCATGCTGAACAGTCCCAGTATTTCAGCCATTCTCTGAGATACCTGTTGGGTTATTACCAAGATAGGATAGACTGGGCCACCTGAGAATTCAGCATAACACCTTGGCCTGATCTACCCCAGCTGAAAAACGAGGGCAGATCTTGCTACCAAATCGTCCTTCTGCTCTTTCACTTAGCTTCTTGATTAGGTCAAAGTGCATTGTGCTTGTGTTTGTCTAGTCCTGACCACATTGTGATAAACAAAATGGAGTCTTGAGTTTTCTAAGTAGCCTGGGAGTCTACTCACATGGGTTTACTATATTTTTGAATATTTGGGCACTGTTCAATGAACATGTTTTATTTGGGCTTAATTTTTCCCTTTGCATATTCCATTGTGTGGTGCTATGAATGTGGGTGACTGTTCTAAAGGCTTTTGATTTTGGGGAGGATGTAGAACTGTTTGGGAGTTTGGCTTATTACCTCTAAGTATGTCTACCTTGGTTAACCTCAAAAAATATTATAGTTCACCTAAAGTGGCCAATAAAAAACATGGTGGCATTTCCACAGTTACTTGCTTAAAGCAATTTTTGGCCAAGTTGGGGAAGACAGAGTGCCTGTTTGGGCTTTTTAATGGAAAAATTGTGTCCTGCGCTATTCCAGAGTGTCCTTAAACTTTCTCCTTTATGTAGGTTCCAGGAATGTGGAGATGACAGCTCTACTTCCTTGTAAGCCTTCAAAATTTTTTTTAAGAATTGTTTACATTTTTGAGGTTTCAGATTTGGGAGACTGGGTCAGACATAGTACATTTATGTACAACAACCTTTTTAAACAGCAGCTCACTTGCAAATGCTTGATATGGCTGACCTTAGGAAGGAGACCCATTGTTAGGACATACTTTAACGAGATCTAAGCATAGCCAATAGGATTTTCTTAAAATCTAAGCAAGAATTTAGGATATTTTGCATCAGTTTGGGATGTATATAGAAAAAAATTTGGTAAGATCTTTGTTGGATTTGTATTGTGAGATGGTATTCATGCCAACTTCCCAAGATTTATAAATTCCACTTTTTCTTTGATATTTGATTTTACAGTTTGGTTGCATGCATTTGTCATTTTTGTTTGTTTGTTTGAAGCTCGTGCAAAAAATAAACTTTCTAAATTGAAATTTTTAGCTTCTCAAATTGAAATATTTAGAACTAGACCTACAGAGATTCAGATTATAACCTAAAGACTTAAACCTGAAAAAGAACTGAATCCTCATGAGGTTGTTTATTCTTCCTTCACTGGGAGAGTTGCATGGTTAGGAGTTGGTAGTGTTGGATACCTCAGATGGAAGGCAAAGGCTATGGTGGCTTATAATCGTTCATTCAGCAAATGCTAATTGACCTCAGACTTTGTGCAGGGTGCTTTGAGGGTTAGGGAGTTAGGGGAGGTAGAACTCTTGCCTCCATGGATTCTAATCTTTTAATGGCATTTGGACCAGTGTGAACAGTACATGGCAGTGTGTGGTGATGGCACACTAGTGACATAGGCAGAAGAGGAGGAAGTGTTTCTGGCTTGGAAGTGATTAAGAATCCTGTTACAGAGGATGTAGGGACATTTTAGTGAGACCTCAGAGGAGGTCGCTTCGGCAGGAAGAAAGGAAAGGGGAGGATTCCAAGTGGAAGGCACAGAGACAGGAAAGTGTTGTCCATGTTCAGGTGGTGGTTACCATTTCCAGCTTGGTTGGTTGATAGAGGAGAGAATGGTTGAGGTGGTGGGTTTGGGAAGCATTATGGAAGGCCTTAAATGCTGGTTCTGTTACATGGGCTATTGAGGGAAAGCACAGGGAAGACAGTAGGGCAGGGACTGTGTCGGTTTTGCTTATTTGCTCTATTCTCAGCAAGTAGCATGGGGCCTGGCAGCAAATGTTCAGTAAATGGTGGTTGAAATGATTTGAGTGGAGAGGCACATGAAGGAGAGAGGCTGGGTTGAAGAGGTGACATGTACTGGAAAGGAGGAACCCAAGTGACCCCCGCAGTTCATTGAATGAGGGGTGTGGAAATGAACAGAGAAAGGCCTAAAACATTGACCTCTGCAGACTCTCAGAATCAAGGTACCATTAATAGAAAAAGAGACCTTGGAGGGGAAACTTGGTCTTGATTGTGCTAGGGGATGAGGTGCCTAGGGAGGAGGAAGAGTGATACAAGGAAGAAGAGGGAAGGACAGGGAGTTTGTTGCTTCTCCCTTGCCTTCATGTCAGCACCTTCCCTTCATCTCCTGCCAAATCTGTTTTCTTACCAAGAACTTCAGGTATTCTTTTTCAGCAAGATTTGTATTTGTGCCTTAATTCTATACCCAGACCACAGTGGACTTTGCCAGGCAGCCCTTTGTGGTCAGTGGTTTTAGGAACTTACCATTTTAAGGAAGGTGTTTGACCTTTGTGTCAGTGTATGAGAGAGATTTTCTTCATCATTTTGCTTGATTACTGCCATTACCTTTATATAGCTATAATAGTGGGAGTTTGCAAATTATCTGATTTTGGCTTTTTTCCTTTTAACGTTTTTTTTGACATTAAAAATAGGTACAGAATCCTTTAAATTATTCATCAGCTATGGAAATTCTGCTCCAGTCATTCTTTTCTTCTGTTGCTTTTTATTTTCTATCATTTGGCCAACAACTGTGAATAGGTCAGTGAGTCTTTATCCTTTTTGTGTTGAGAAATTTTATGTAAACACGAGGCTGAGTCTGTAATTGTCTTGAGAAACTACTGTATTTCAATAATTACTCCCATTGTCCATTATGTATGAGCTATATACCAAAATTACAACGGATGCTTTAGTCAATGTGAATTACATGTGTGTGGTTAATTTTCTTTTTTTCCTAATGTGAGGCATATTCTGTATTTTAAACTTTTTCCTCCTTTAAGACACTTGTCTTAAGCTGCTGTAGTTGAGTGAGAACAACAGTGATAGTAAGGAAAGTTAAGTAAACATGAAATTAAAAAGGCCATAGAGTACATTTTGGTAAACCAAAATACTGCTTGGTGGCATAAAGCCACAGATCCATCTCAGGAAAAAAAAAAAAAAAAAAACCATGCGGAAATGTGGTTTTGCTGTCTGTCATGCAGTCTGTCTCAACTGTCAGAAACATACGTTGCTTTATAGGGTATTTTTTTCAAGTCTGACCACAGCTTTTAATTTCCTTCACTCCACCCATACCTCCCACCTCACCCCCATGTATCTAGTGCTGATTTATGGGCATTTTAAATGTAATGACATCAACACCAAAAGGGTCAGCAGTTGTGGCAGAAGTTTTTTTTTGTTGTTTTTGTTTTTGTTTTTTGCGGTACTCGGGCCTCTCACTGTTGTGGCCTCTCCCGTTGCGGAGCATAGGCTCTGGATGTGCAGGCTCAGCGGCCATGGCTCACGGGCCCAGCAGCTCTGCGGCATGTGGGATCTTCCCGGACCGGGACACGAACCCATCTCCCGTGCATCGGCAGGCGGACTCTCAACCACTGCGCCACCAGGGAAGCCCGTGGCAGAAGTTTTTTGTCTTAGGTATGCCAAGTATCACTTCTGTACTTTTGGACGCTTTTACCAGAACACAGCAATTGTCCTTGTTTTTGGACTCTTTGATCTAAGTTAAATTGAGATCTTTAAAAGGTGGTTTTGGAATGCTTTTTTTTTTCTTTATTTTTCTTTCTTCTTTTTTTTTTTCCTAAAAAAATAGTATATTCACATTAAAGAGATTTTAGAAATAAAGAAAGAAAAAGAGTCACCCACAATCCTGCCACTGTGACCTAGGCAGAAACTGAAAGCTGAGTCTTCACTGTGTCTCCACCAATGGTGTTGTGGCTGATGGAGAATTATGCCCGCTGCCACCCTCAGCTTCGAAAAAAACTGGTCAAGGTTCAAGGGGTAATACGTAAAATAAACATAAGTATGTTTTGGTTTCATTTAAAGGTTTAAAAGTATAAAAAAGTATATACCAAAATGAAACCTTAGATCTTTAAAATTAGCTTGATTTATTGGTAACTTTACAGTTTCTTCCACTTTTTTTTATGGGCAGCACAATCCTAAATATTTTTTAGATCGACTCCTATTTCAGCCACTAACTTCCTGTGATCTTGGTAAACCATCTAACTTTTCTGAGTCTCAGTTCCTCATCTATATCCATAAAACAAGGGACTAGGACTGGATCAGTATGTTTTATAAGGTGCTGGGTCCCGGGCTCCCCAGCCTGGGGCCTGGGCATCAGTATTTTTCTAAAAGTTCCAGGGGTGATTCTGATATGCAGCTGGGTTGAGAACCAGTGAACCAGAGCAGTGCTTCTCAAACTTTGATGTGCCTACAAATCACTGGGGGTCATGATAAAATCAGATTGTTACTGCAAGTCTGGAGTGGTACCTGATATTGTCCATTTCTGATGCCCATGCTTCTGGTCCACTGACCACGTTTTTAGTAGCAAGGAGCCAGAGACTCTCCAAAATCTCCAAAATTTCTTCCAAATCTGTTATTTTTTATTTCCATGGTGTAGTTTTTGTAGTACATGGGAGTCTGTGTGCTGTTTGAATGAGACTCTCCACTTAGGGTGTCAAGATTGATAGGTAGTGTGGTATCTCTGCGTAACCTCTCTTTGCTTAAGTTCCAGACAAGCATCTTTGGAACAGTTCAGCACATGGAGGTAATTTTAATGGTATCTTGCTTAGGTAGCTTGGCTGAGCTCCAACTGATGTTTGGGCGTTGTTTCATTACCACAGAGATGAGGGGCACTTTTCATTTCTCCCCCTCTCTGCTCACTGAGACCCCAGTCTGATAGGTACTTATCCTTTCAAATTCTGGCTCCTTTCTTCTCATCCTTCATGGCTGCCCTGCTCATATTGTCCTCTAATTCCTGAGCAATATTTTGGGTAAATGGGCAAACAGAATCATGAAGTAGTATATTTTGTTGTAATTTGGTTTCTCACGTTGGCACATTCTTTGCAGAAAAAGAAACAAGTTAAAGCAAGGAGAACTCCAATTTTGGAGTGTATTTTGTTGTGAAAGATGTGAAAACATTCTTAAGCTGTAACATTTGTCATGCTTTAACCCTGTCATTTAGAAATAAGAATACGGTATATAATTGTGGTATTTTTGTTTGTTGTTGCACAGCATCAGACTAGGAGGCAGCATGATCTTGTGGGAAGACCCTGTGGCTGGGATGTCTGCAGAACTGATTTCTTAGACCATCACCTACCCCTTACATAGTTAAATGTTACTGTGGACACTTGTGTCTCTACACAAATCAGGCAGGGGATCAGGGAATGCTCCACTTATTGGAGCTGTGTTGGAGAGTTCTCTTGCGTTGAAGGAAAATATCTATCACCTAAACTACCAGGCAATGAGAAGTTATAGTTTGTGTCATAGGAATGTTGCTCTGGAGCAGTGCTACTCAGTGTGGTCCATGGACTGGGGCAGGTCCGTGCACTATTTGCTAATGGTGGGCGTTATGGTAGGGAGCTTGTACCAGACTATAAATCAATACACTACCCCCTTCATCAGGAATGTCTTTATTGTTGAAAAAACAAAACCGAGGAACAACAACCAAAACCTATCTAGCTGAAGTAAACAGTAGTTGACTTAATTCTGGCATGAGCCCATTATCTTGCTGATGGATAACAGTTTGGGGACTGACTACTTTCAGTAGCACTGCTTTAGAATGTTTAATCAAAAGGTTTATCAGGGGGGCTTCCCTGGTGGCGTAGTGGTTGAGAGTCCGCGTGCTGATGCAGGGGACGCAGGTTCGTGCCCCGGTCCGGGAGGTTCCCACGTGCCGCGGAGCGGCTGGGCCCGTGAGCCACGGCCGCTGGGCCTGCGCGTCCGGAGCCTGTGCTCCGCAATGGGAGGGGCCACGGCGGTGAGAGGCCCGCGTACCGCCAAAAAAAAAAAAAAAAAAAAAAAAGGTTTATCAGGGTTGTTTTATAGATTAGGAATAGACAAATGGAAGTTCATAAAATGAAGGAAAGTGTAACCCCCAAAATAAAAAAGTAAAAGCAAGTTAGGTGAAAGGTAAAATCAAGTTCGACGTGTGTAAAATATTAAGTCAAGGAGTTTGACACAGTCACAAGGAGGAAGCTGAGAGGCACCGCCTTCTGTGTTTTGGTTAATGCAAAACTCGTTTAAATTCTTCTGAGTACTTCTGACTTCTTAATTTAATAACTTGCTTTAGAGAGAAGTTTTGTTTTTCATTTTCACCATCTTCCTAATAGAAAGAATGTGTTTTCTGTCTCACTTAACTGTTACCTGTGGCCTTAAATTGCAAGAAGCTTTGAAGTTGAGCCTGACTTCCCCTCTCCCTCTCCTCCTCTGCCCCCAGCCTCCTATTCTTTACTCTTTACTACTGTATATAAAATTTACTGCATCCAGGGCAAGTATCTGTTTACCAAGAAAAGAGGAAGAGAGATCCTTTGCCAGTAGCGAAACATAAATACTGAGAATGTCTTTTCTGGGTCACAGTGCACGAAACTGGAGAAACAGCAAAGTTTCTGGGGCCAGGCCTTTGACCTCATTCCTCTTTTGCATCAGTTGGGAGGCACTGTCCTTTATTATTACTGTGCTGGTGAGTCTGTCCTCCCACCCCCCTTTAGATCTGCAGCCCTTCCCCCGTGTAGTATAAATTAGTGAGGGATGCCTTCTTAATTGAGAGAAAGGAAGAGCCCTAAGCTTCAATCAATACCTAACATACCTAACAATACAGCTACTCAATTTGTAGCACTATCTAATCTCAGTCTGTCTTAAACCAAACTGTACTACCTACCTTAAGGGATTATATTAATAAGTCTACTCTCATAAATATTTCTGCCAGTGAGATGTGGCATTGTTCTTCCCATTTCATGGTTGTAGAAATGGAGTCCCAAATCCCTTAGGGTTTGCTTTAAAGTCATGGTTCTGCTGGATTAGTAATTAGAGTTAACCTGGGATTTGGCACTGCACGGTTTATCATTCACAATATCTGGTGTGCTTTGCAGAATGTTCTGCCACTTAAGTCTGGATTCTTTCCTTGCCTTTCCATAACTGTCCCCCCGAGTAAACCTTGATATCAGCCTTGTGACTTCCCTATCTTAATGAATGGTAGTGCCATATCCAAGCTTTACATGTTGGATGGAATCATGGATTCCTTACTTCCTTTCATTGTCCAAATCTATTGACATCACAGCATGCTGCTGATTCTCCCTGTGCAGCCTGTCTCCTTTCCTTGCCCTCCCCATCACTTCCCATCAGACCCTTGTTGTCATGCTGGGATGGCTGTGCTGGCCTCCTGGCTGATTGCCGTGTCTGCAGCCTTTGCTTTCTCTGCTCCCTTATCTGGGCTTATGGGAGCTCTGGGTACACTTCTGTATCTGTCTGTATTGGGTCATTCTTCAAGGGCCCTTTCTCCACTCCAGGAAATCTAGCCAGTACTTCCAACAAGGCTCTCTCCTCTTCTTCTTTTACCCTTTACCTGGGTGATCTTGACCACTCTGCTAAGTAGACGAATCCCCATTTTTTTCTGCAGCCTGGATCTTTCCTCTGAGACCATTGCATGTAACCAAGTCCTCCTTTCCCTTGAATGTCTCACAAGTACTTAAACTCAACATGTCCCCAGATGACATCCTTCCCCACAAGTCTGCTTGTGGTCCAGAGATCTTTATCTCAGGAAATGCCAGCAGCATCCACCCGATTTCTCAAGCCAGAAACCCAGAGGGAGGTTATGATTGCCTTTCCCTCTCGCTTATTAGCCACACCCAGTCAGTCTTCTGGTCTCTTGGAATCTATTCTCAGTTGCTCCTCCAGCTTTCTGATCATGGTGAATGGCTTAACCAGTTTACTCTTTTGTGGCTTTAATATGGGGACAGAAGTCATCCTCTTAAAATTGTTCTACACTTAAGTGAAATATCTGGCCCAGAGGTAACCATCCATGAACATTAGGATGTGGAGGATGATACTGATCACGGTCACGAGTAGTACCTTTAGCCACCACATGGTGAGACATGGTGATGACTCTCACCATGAGTAATCTGGTTGTCTCCTAACTGGCCTAACCTGGGTGGAGATAATCCCAGTACGTTGGGTTCTTCTGGATCTGCTTATTCAGCCTCATCTTGTCCCCTTTCACTTGTCCCATTTGTAGAATCTGAATGTCCCACGCTGTTGTAGCAGGCTGATCCTTTTTTGGAATGTTCTTGTCCTTTCCCCTGCCGCTCTCTCCTTTGTCTAGCATACTCACTTCACCCTCAGTTACTCAGCGAAACAGTGTCTCCTGTTAAGCATTTAAAAATGCCTTGCATTCTGTTTTTTTCCGTGTCTGTCTCATTTGTTAGATTATGGACTCTATAAATCCTGTCTTGTTCCCCTACTCTTTTCTCAGAGGGTAACATAGTGCCTGGCAGTATAGAGACAAGTATTGAAAAACTGTGGAATTAATATGGCTAAGATGATGTTGCTCTCTCCCCAGAGCCTCTGTAATGACTTCAGCAAGAAGGGGTTTCTTCCGCTCTCCCCCTTGCATTGCTCGGGCTCCTCTGTGTACCACCTAGGTACCACGTGCTGTCCGTTATTGTGTTTATTTCCATTTAGTCTTCTGCTATACTAGATTATAAAAACTTCAAAGGGTCCAGATTAATTTGGCATTTACCTCTGATTCTACCATAGCTCCTAGCTTAGAGTTGGAGTGAGTGAATGAGCTGATATCTGAAAATGTCTTGTTGAATTTCCTACGTTTGTGGTGCTATGGGAATTCATATTGTTCCTATTCTGAAATTATCTTTCATCCTCCATCTTCCCTCTTGCGGTATGTTTTGTGGTTATAAATCTCTTCTGCCCTTCCACAGCCACTCATATACAATCAGTGGCAAGAAGCGGGTGGAGAGCAGAAATGCCCTGGCGTGTCTTGACCTCCTGTCTGGTATTTATCATAGCTTTCCTAGGAATTGTCCTTGATAGGTCCTTGCTGCCTTCCAAATAAAGTTCAAGCTTTCTAGTGTGTCATTACAAGACCTTCCACAGTATGACCCCTGTGAACCCTTTCTGTCCTTATTTTCCACTCTGTTTCTTCATTGCATGCATCCTGTGCTCCAGCTTAATGGCTTTCAATCCTGCCTGTACATTAGAATCACCTGGGGAGCTTTAAAATAAAATGCTGACGCGTGGGTTCTACCCTTGGAGAGTATGAGTTCATTGGCTTGGGGTGAGGCCTGGGCGTTGGTGTTTGGGAAGGATCCACTACTAATGTTAGTGTAAAGCCAGGGCTGGAAACCATTGACCAGCTCAATGTTTCCCATGAAATATAATCTCCTCTAAGAGCTTTGAGAAGAAGGGGTTCCATAGTCAGAGAAGTTTGATTAGTACTGCATTTTTATGTACACTTTTTCAAAGATTTATTACATTGTCAATTGAGAGGCTGTGGGATGTCAGCAGGAAAAGAATCGTGTCTAACTTTGTTTAAGCTCTGCGAGGTCATCTGACCAAGGAGCTCTTTATGTATATAATACTTGTTAATGACATCTGCAGAACTTGGTATAGAACCTGCTTTGGGTGATGCTGCTTCCAGCCACATTTCAGCTTTTAAGTCGCTTCTTTATTTGTCTTTCCTTGGTCATCTCATCCAAACCAGATCTCCTCCCTGCCCCAGGCTTTTCTCTTCAACCCTCCATTTTATCTTTTTCATAGCACCTTTCAGCATCTGAAATTCCTCTTCATATATGTGTATGTTTGTTTCTGTCTCCTTGCCCCTACAGTGTGAACTCCATGACAGCAGGGACTTATTCGTCTTGTTCACTCCTTTGTCTCCAGTCCCTGTGTCAGCACCTAAAGTAGGCCTGACAGATAGTAGGTGCCTGATAAATATTTGTTGACTGGACAGAAAGGCAGTATTACATTCGTGGTTTTGGCTTTTCCTAAGGTTCACATGTTGAAAATTTTTTAACTGCACAATAAAAAGCAGCTTGATACACATTTTGAAAGGAACTAGGAATACAGGAGCACAAATAGATGACAATAGTGTTGTACACCTTTAAATTTCTCAACTGCCTAATAAAGTATTAAAGAAGAAAACAAGCAGAAGTAGATGTGAGCCTGATGATAGGGAAAATGCTATTATTTTTCTGATTATAGAGAGCTCTTAGTCTGTGGTACGGGATTTCTTTTTTTAAATTTCTTAAGCAGCCTGTCACAGGCGGCTTCTCCCAGTGTATAGGAGTCGTACCTGTGTGAGTCACTAAAGAGTTTGGGTGAGGAATCAGCGAGTGATAGTGGACTTTTGTGGGGCATACACTGCACCCATGACAGAAAAACTCCACAGAAGCAGGCAAGGATGTAGTATATTCTAAGTAAAGGCTTCCTAATTACTAGAACCCTCTTACAGTGAGCATATTCACACAAGTTTGTCTGGGGTTGTGGGGAGTGGATTTGTGTATCTAAATCCATACATGGGATCCCATGAGTGTGGTGCTGCAGCAATTCCTGGACCTTGTTTGGAAGGGATTCCAGTGGCATATTCTCTCTAGGGGTCCTCACGCTGTGGCTGTGCCTGTCGCTCCCCAAGCCTGCCACTAAATGTCCAAGTTTTGAGCAGGGTTGATATGCCCGAGCTGGTCTGCACTTGAGCTCATGTGTGTAACCCCTGTGACCCACTACACCTGGAATTGTCAGGAATTGCTCTTCCTGTGAGACCTGTGAGGGGTGCTGGTCCCTGGCTAGGGCCTTCTCTTCAGCCGTTACTAATTCACTCTGGAGGTCCCGCTGGGGAGATTTATCATGACTCACCATACAAGGTGCCCTCCCAGTGTGCCTTCTAACAAATACCCCAATTCCAGTGGGTCAGGTGATCACAGTCTGGTGAATAATCTTGGGAAGGAGGTTGAGTGGCATCTCCTTTGCATATCTCAAATGATCTTTTAAAACGCACATCCTGCCATGGTTTCAGAATGGAAGCTTTAATCATTTACTTATCAGTCAAGAATTGTCCAGAGTGGATTTGCATTTCCTTTTGTGGCCCACTGTGATTACTTATTATTCTTTTTGAGCAGTATGGCATCCTAAATGCTAGAAAAGATGTTGTTGGAGAGGTAAGCAAACCAAATCAGTATAAGCAGGTCTTCTAGACAGGTATTCCTTTATGGTTGAAGTGCTGTAACTATTCCCAGACAGTCTTAGCATGCTTGCAAACGATTTCAGGAGATTCCAACCACCGAACCTGGACTGCAGTTTCTTCTGGTCATTCAACAAATATTTTTGAGTGTTTTCTACATACCAGGACTGGGGTATATAGACAAATCTATCTCTGCCCTCACTGAGCCTCCATTCTCTGTAACTGTGCTGCAGACCTAATGTTGGTCTGCAGACCCCTAGTGCCAGTGTCACTTTGGAGTTTGTTAGAAGTGTAGACTCTTAGGCCCCACTCTAGGCTGGATTTTTAATCAGATTCCCAAGTGATTAGTATGCACACTAAAGTTTGAGAGGCACTACGCTAGTACATGTAAACAAAAACATAGGTGAGGTGATTTCAGGTGATTCTGAATGTTGTGAAGAAGACTGTAATGGGCTGGAGAGTGACAGGGAGAAGGAGCCCCAGCAGATGGTGAGTGAAGCTGTCTGAGGAGGGGTCCTGTGGACTGAGACTGAAATGATGAGTAGGCAGTGAGCCATGACGAGGTCTGAGGCAGGTGGCTCCAGGCAGAGGGACTCTCCCTTACCCTTGCCAGGCTTTGGTCACCCCCATTTTTTGATGCCAGGGTCAGATCTCTGGCGGGCCCTGTGGATGCACTTGCCTGCTGTGCCAGGACCTGTATGGTAGGGCACATGTTTGGCAGGGCGGTATAAGTGCAAACAGCAGAAGAGCAAAACTTTGCTTTTGGAAAGAGCTGACTGTTTTATTAAACAGAGAAAACAGTTGAAGGGGATGGAAGGGTACCTTGGCAGTGATGGCTTCAAAGAGTTGACATTTTATATAATTGGGAGGAGGAAGAGGAAACCAATAGAGGTCATTCTAGAATTGAAAGGACAAGAGAAAAGGAAGTGCTGAGGAATATGGATATAGATGAAGATTTGTTGAAAAATGGAGATAAACAAGAAGGAAGTAGACAAGGAAGCCTTTAGCCCAACCTAAGAGTATAGACTGAAAAGTAGAGCATGGCTCTCAGTGTATGAAAGGTGGCTTGTTGCTTTCCTGGAGAATAGGTGTCCTTGATGAGAACTTGGTAAGACCCTTTATTGTTTTTGTTTTCTTTTTGGTTTTTTTTTTTTTTTTTTTTTTTTTTGCTTTATCACAAATTTAATCAGTTATATGTATACATATGTTCCCATATCCCCTCCCTTTTGCGTCTCCCTCCCACCCTCCCTATCCCACCCCTCCAGGCGGTCACAAAGCACCGAGCTGATCTCCCTGTGCTATGCGGCTGCTTCCCACTAGCTATCTACCTTACGTTTGGTAGTGTATATATGTCCATGCCGCTCTTTCACTTTGTCACAGCTTACCCTTCCCCCTCCCCAAATCCTCAAGTCCATTCTCTAGTAGGTCTGTGTCTTTATTCCTGTCTTACCCCTATGTTCTTCATGACCTTTTTTTTTCTTAAATTCCATATATATGTGTCAGCATACAGTATTTGTCTTTCTCTTTCTGACTTACTTCACTCTGTATGACAGACTCTAGGTCCATCCACCTCATTACAAATAGTTCAATTTCATTTCTTTTTATGGCTGAGTAATATTCCATTGTATGTATGTGCCACATCTTCTTTACCCATTCATCCAATGATGGACACTTAGGTTGTTTCCATCTCCGGGCTATTGTAAATAGGGCTGCTATGAACATTTTGGTACATGTCTCTTTTTGAATTATGGTTTTCTCAGGGTATATGCCCAGTAGTGGGATTGCAGGGTCATATGGTAGTTCTATTTGTAGTTTTTTAAGGAACCTCCATACCGTTCTCCATAGTGGCTGTACCAATTCACATTCCCACCAGCAGTGCAAGAGTGTTCCCTTTTTTCCACACCCTCTCCAGCATTTATTGTTTCTAGATTTTTTGATGATGGCCATTCTGACTGGTGTGAGATGATATCTCATTGTAGTTTTGATTTGCATTTCTCTAATTAGTAAAGATGTTGAGCATCCTTTCATGTGTTTGTTGGCAGTCTGTATATCTTCTGTGGAGAAATGTCTATTTAGGTCTTCTGCCCATTTTTGGATTGGGTTGTTTGTTTTTTTGTTATTGAGCTGCATGAGCTGCTTATAAATTTTGGAGATTAATCCTTTGTCAGTTGCTTCATTTGCAAATATTTTCTCCCATTCTGAGGGTTGTCTTTTGGTCTTGTTTATGGTTTCCTTTGCTGTGCAAAAGCTTTTAAGTTTCATTAGGTCCCATGTGTTTATTTTTGTCTTTATTTCCATTTCTCTAGGAGGTGGGTCAAAAAGGATCTTGCTGTGATTTATGTCATAGAGTGTTCTGCCTATGTTGTCCTCTAAGAGTTTGATAGTGTCTGGCCTTACATTTAGGTCTTTAATCCATTTTGAGCTTATTTTTGTGTATGGTGTTAGGGAGTGATCGAATCTCATACTTTTACATGTCCCTGTCCAGTTTTCCCAACACCACTTATTGAAGAGACTGTCCTTTCTCCACTGTACATTCCTGCCTCCTTTATCAAAGATAAGGTGACCATATGTCCGTGGGTTTATCTCTGGGCTTTCTATCCTGTTCCATTGATCTATCTTTCTGTTTCTGTGCCAGTACCATACTGTCTTGATTACTGCAACTTTGTAGTATAGTCTGAAGTCAGGGAGCCTGATTCCTCCAGCTCCATTTTTCGTTCTTAAGATTGCTTTGGCTATTCGGGGTCTTTTGTGTTTCCATACAAATTGTGAAATTTTTTGTTCTAGTTCTGTGAAAAATGCCAGTGGTATTTTGATAGGGATTGCATTGAATCTGTAGATTGCTTTGGGTAGTAGAGTCATTTTCACAATGTTGATTCTTCCAATCCAAGAACATGGTACATCTCTCCATCTATTTGTATCATCTTTAATTTCTTTCATCAGTGTCTTATAATTTTCTGCATACAGGTCTTTTGTCTCCTTAGGTAGGTTTATTCCTAGATATTTTATTCTTTTTGTTGCAATGGTAAATGGGAGTGTTTCCTTGATTTCACTTTCAGATTTTTCATCATTAGTATATAGGAATGCCAGAGATTTCTGTGCATTAATTTTGTATCCTGCAACTTTACCAAATTCATTGATTAGCTCTAGTAGTTTTCTGGTAGCATCTTTAGGATTCTCTATGTATAGTATCATGTCATCTGCAAACAGTGACAGCTTTACTTCTTCTTTTCCAATTTGGATTCCTTTTATTTGCTTTTCTTCTCTGATTGCTGTGGCTAAAACTTCCAAAACTATGTTGAATAAGAGTGGTGAGAGTGGGCAACCTTGTCTTGTTCCTGATCTTAGTGGAAATGGTTTCAGTTTTTCACCATTGAGGACGATGCTGGCTGTGGGTTTGTCATATATGGCCTTTATTATGTTGAGGAAAGTTCCCTCTATGCCTACTTTCTGCAGGGTTTTTATCATGAATGGGTGTTGAATTTTGTCGAAAGCTTTCTCTGCATCTATTGAGATGATCATATGGTTTTTCTCCTTCAATTTGTTAATATGGTGTATCACGTTGATTGATTTGCGTATATTGAAGAATCCTTGCATTCCTGGGATAAACCCCACTTGATCATGGTGTATGATCCTTTTAATGTGCTGTTGGATTCTGTTTGCTAGTATTTTGTTGAGGATTTTTGCATCTATGTTCATCAGTGATATTGGCCTGTAGTTTTCTTTCTTTGTGACATCCTTGTCTGGTTTTGGTATCAAGGTGATGGTGGCCTCGTAGAATGAGTTTGGGAGTGTTCCTCCCTCTGCTATATTTTGGAAGAGTTTGAGAAGGATAGGCGTTAGCTCTTCTCTAAATGCTTGATAGAATTCGCCTGTGAAGCCATCTGGTCCTGGGCTTTTGTTTGTTGGAAGATTTTTTATCACAGTTTCAATTTCAGTGCTTGTGATTGGTCTGTTCATATGTTCTATTTCTTCCTGATTCAGTCTTGGCAGGTTGTGCATTTCTAAGAATTTGTCCATTTCTTCCAGGTTGTCCATTTTATTGGCATAGAGTTGCTTATAGTAATCTCTCACGATCTTTTGTATTTCTGCAGTGTCAGTTGTTACTTCTCCTTTTTCATTTCTAATTCTATTGATTTGAGTCTTCTCCCTTTTTTTCTTGATGAGTCTGGCTAATGGTTTATCAATTTTGTTTATCTTCTCAAAGAACCAGCTTTTAGTTTTATTGATCTTTGCTATTGTTTCCTTCATTTCTTTTTCATTTATTTCTGATCTGATTTTTATGATTTCTTTCCTTCTGCTAACTTTGGGATGTTTTTGTTCTTCTTTCTCTAATTGCTTTAGGTGCAAGGTTAGGTTGTTTAGTCGAGATATTTCCTGTTTCTTAAGGTGGGATTGTATTGCTATAAACTTCCCTCTTAGAACTGCTTTTGCTGCATCCCATAGGTTTTGGGTCGTCGTGTCTCCATTGTCATTTGTTTCTAGGTATTTTTTTATTTCCTCTTTGATTTCTTCAGTGATCACTTCGTTATTAAGTAATGTATTGTTTAGCCTCCATGTGTTTGTATTTTCTATAGCTCTTTTCCTGTAATTGATATCTAGTCTCATAGCATTGTGGTCGGAAAAGATACTTGATACAATTTCAATTTTCTTAAATTTACCAAGGCTTGATTTGTGACCCAAGATATGATCTATCCTGGAGAATGTTCCATGAGCACTTGAGAAAAATGTGTATTCTGTTGTTTTTGGATGGAATGTCCTATAAATATCAATTAAGTCCATCTTGTTTAATGTATCATTTAAAGCTTGTGTTTCCTTATTTATTTTCATTTTGGATGATCTGTCCATTGGTGAAAGTGGGGTGTTAAAGTCCCCTACTATGATTGTGTTACTGTCGATTTCTCCTTTTATGGCTGTTAGTGTTTGCCTTATGTATTGAGGTGCTCCTATGTTGGGTGCATAAATATTTACAATTGTTATATCTTCTTCTTGGATCGATCCCTTGATCATTATGTAGTGTCCTTCTTTGTCTCTTCTAGTAGTCTTTATTTTAAAGTCTATTTTGTCTGATATGAGAATTGCTACTCCAGCTTTCTTTTGGTTTCCATTTGCATGGAATATCTTTTTCCATCCCCTTACTTTCAGTCTGTATGTGTCTCTAGGTCTGAAGTGGGTCTCTTGTAGACAGCATATATATGGGTCTTGTTTTTGTATCCATTCAGCCAATCTGTGTCTTTTGGTGGGAGCGTTTAGTCCATTTACATTTAAGGTAATTATCGATATGTATGTTCCTATTCCCATTTTCTTAATTGTTTTGGGTTCGTTATTGTAGGTCTTTTCCTTCTGTTGTGTTTCTTGCCTAGAGAAGTTCCTTTAGCATTTGTTGTAAAGCTGGTTTGGTGGTGCTGAACTCTCTCAGCTTTTGCTTGTCTGTAAAGGTTTTAATTTCTCCATCAAATCTGAATGAGATCCTTGCTGGGTAGAGTAATCTTGGTTGCAGGTTTCTCTCCTTCATCACTTTAATTATGTCCTGCCACTCCCTTCTGGCTTGTAGAGTTTCTGCTGAGAGATCAGCTGTTATCCTGATGGGGATTCCCTTGTGTGTTATTTGTTGTTTTTGCCTTGCTGCTTTTAATATGATTTCTTTGTGTTTAATTTTTGACAGTTTGATTAATATGTGTCTTGGCGTATTTCTCCTTGGATTTATTCTGTATGGGACTCTCTGTGCTTCTTGGACTTGATTAACTATTTCCTTTCCCATATTAGGGAAGTTTTCAACTATAATCTCTTCAAATATTTTCTCAGTCCCTTTCTTTTTCTCTTCTTCTTCTGGAACCCCTATAATTCGAATGTTGGTGCGTTTAATGTTGTCCCAGAGGTCTCTGATATTGTCCTCTGTTCTTTTCATTCTTTTCTCTTTATTTTGCTCTGCATTAGTTATTTCCACTATTTTATCTTCCACCTCACTTATCCGTTCTTCTGCCTCAGTTATTCTGCTATTGATCCCATCTAGAGTATTTTTCATTTCATTTATTGTGTTTTTAATCGATGCTTGATTCATCTTTAGTTCTACTAGGTCCTTGTTAACTGTTTCTTGCATTTTGTCTATTCTATTTCCAAGATTTTGGATCATCTTTACTATCATTATTCTGAATTCTTTTTCAGATAGACTGCCTATTACCTCTTCATTTGTTAGGTCTGGTGGGTTTTTATCTTGCTCCTTCTCCTGCTGTGTGTTTTTCTGTCTTCTCATTTTGCTTATGTTACTGTGTTTGGGGTCTCCTTTTTGCCGGCTGCAGGTTCGTAGTTCCTGTTGTTTTTGGTGTCTGTCCCCAGTGGCTAAGGTTGGTTTAGTGGGTTGTGTAGGTTTCCTGGTCGAGGGGACTAGTGCCTGTGTTCTGGTGGATGAGGCTGGATCTTGTCTTTCTGGTGGGCAGGTCCACGTCTGGTGGTGTGTTTTGGGGTGTCTGCAGACTTTTTATGATTTTAGGCCACCTCTCTGCTAATGGGTGGCGTTGTGTTCCTGTCTTGCTAGTTGTTTGGCATAGGGTGTCCAGCACTGTAGCTTGCTGGTCGTTGAGTGAAGCTGGGTGCTGGTGTTGAGATGGAGAACTCTGGAAGATTTTCGCCGTTTGATATTATGTGGAGCTGGGAGGTCTCTTGTGGACCAGTGTCCTGAAGTTGGCTCTCCCACCTCAGAGGCACAGTACTGACTCCTGGCTCCTCAATTTGGGATGATTTGTTGTCTATTCATGTATTCCACAGATGCAGGGTACATCAAGTTGATTGTGGAGCTTTAATCCGCTGCTTCTGAGGCTGCTGGGAGAGGTTTCCCTTTCTCTTCTTTGTTCTCACAGCTCCCGGGTCTCAGCTTTGGATTTGGCCCCGCCTCTGCGTGTAGGTCGCCGGAGGGCGTCTGTTCTTCGCTCAGACAGGAAAGGGTTAAAGGAGCAGCCTCTTCGGGAACTCTGGCTCACTCAGGCCGGGGGGGAGGGAGGGGCACGGAGTGCGGGGCGAGCCTGCAGCGGCAGAGGTCGGCGTGACGTTGCACCAGCCCGAGGCGCGCCGTGCGCTCTCCCAGGGAAGCCGCCCCTGGATCCCGGGACCCCGGCAGTGGCGGGCTGCTCAGGCTCCCGGAAGGGCGGTGTGGACAGTGACCCGCGCTCGCACACGGGCTTCTTGGCGGCGGCAGCAGCAGCCCCAGCGTCCCACGCCCGTCACTGGGTTCCGCGCTTTCAGTCGCGACTCGCGCCCGTCTGTGGAGCCCCTTTAAGCAGCGCTCTTAATCCCCTCTCCTCGCGCAGCAGGAAACCAAGAGGGAAGAACAAGTCTCTTGCCTCTTCGGCAGCTCCAGAGTTCTCCCGGACTCCCTCCCGGCCAGCTGTGGCACACTAGCCCCCTTCAGGCTGAGTTCTCGCCGCCAGCCCCAGTCCTCTCCCTGCGCTCTGACCGAAGCCCGAGCCTCAGCTTCCAGCGCCGCCCGCCCCGGCGGGCGAGCAGACAAGCCTCTCGGGCTGGTGAGTGCCGCTCGGCACCGATCCTCTGTGCGGGAATCTCTCCGCTTTGCCCTACCCAGGTATGTGGGGAGTTTCTTGCCTTTTGGGAGGTCTGGGGTCTTCTGCCAGCGTTCAGTAGGTGTTCTGTAGGAGTTGTTCCACGTGTAGCTGTATTTCTGGTGTATCCGTGAGGAGGAAGGTGATCTCCGCGTCTTACTCTTCCGCCATCTTACCCGGAAGTCCCCCTTCTTTTTGGTTTTATTCCAATATTCAAATTCCTCTGTTTTCAGATATTTCTCATGTACATTGAAATCATATACATCATTTTTGGGGAAACCAAGGTGAATATCTTCCCCTACTATGGGCACAAGGAATGTTTGTGCCCTCCAACCATTGCTGAGAATGAAAATGCTTAATTGTAAATCCTCATTCAAGGCACCTGTACATTTATGTCGGTGGGAAAGAGTAGGGCAGAAAAAAAAAAAAAGAAGAAAGTGATTCAGAGACAGGGAGAGAGAGAAGAGAAATCAGAAAATAGCTGTCAGGGCTTGCTGTGTGATACACTGGCCCAGGAGTGCTGAGGACATGAGCATGTGCAGAACCATGAGTGTCTTGGTATTCGGTCATCAGGTTCTCTGACCAGCTCCACCTGGTTCTGAGGAGGCTGGGGGTTAAGTCCACCAGAGAAAGGCGTTTGCTTTCCCTACTCCAGACATCCCACTTTTCCCTCCCATCTTTTTTTCCATTTTCCTTGCCCCACCCCTCTGGTAGAGCTGAGTGTAACCTTACCATTGGTTCTAGTGTTTTTCAGACTTGAGAACCAAAATGATTTGACCTTGGGGTATTAACTGGATGTCTGTCAGGCAAAATGATTGTCATTCTCAACTGTGATAAAATATCACTCTTGACATTTGGAACAGTAGTTAAACACAATAACCGGAGCCCGGAAGATGTAGGTAGGATAATAGGCAAATATCTGGGAATTCCCTTAAAGACCTCCTAGAAAGCTCAAGAGGTGAGAGGAAGGGACCCTTTTTTTCTAACCATTGCAAAAATGCTTCAGTAAAATACAGCTTCACCTTTGGGGATAGATGGAAGTAGTTTCATGAAATGTAGGTATTCTGTGATACTCTTTGGGAAAGACATCATCCTGTGTGTTTCTACACTAGCACCATGAACAGTAGCACCTGAATATCTTATTAGGACAAACAAGTGGGATACCTCAGTATATGCAATTAATAACTGCATGCTGGGCACTTTAAAAGCACAATTGGCATGCAGTAAAGTAGCATAAACATGAGTTCAAAACACAAAGCAGATTGACATTGCTTGAGATATTACAATCAGTAGAATCATTACTTTAGTTAAACTCACTGGGGAGGGGGAGTGGATTAAAAAAACAAGGTTGAATATTGGCACTTTCATATCATTCAAGGTAATACTAATTGAGTACTCCGAGACAGTACCTCTTTATTGTTAGAGGAAGTGGGATGATGAGAGCTTTTACAGATTGTCTTAATACATCGCAAAAAAAAGTCTTAGTAGTTTGAATCAGTCCTTTAGGGAACTCATAGATGTCCTATTACATTGATTCTTAACAGTGTTACTACTTCATTTTATTGCTTTATTAAGCAGTATAAAATACTTTGTGCAAAATAATCACCTGTACCAAAATAACTTAGGCATCTGGTTTACCAGCTTGCTGGCAGTGCTTGACAATACCTTTGATCTAAATCTCTAAGCCTTATTCCAGTCTGGCTTTTTAAAAAAATACAAACAATTAATTTTATTTATTACATGTTCTTACCTCTTTTGTCAAGTTGAAATTTGATGACAAGATAAAAACTGAGTTGTCAGTTTAGAGAAATAGTACTACTTGAATATTTTTTCCTATGTGTAGTCTGGATTTTTATTAGTTGGGAAGAATTTCTCATTAGTCTTCTGACTTTTTAATCTACGGACAGGCAGGATCAGTTCCAGAAGTTGTACTGTTTCTCAGATAATTTGGAACAAATCAATAACAGATCAAAATTTTCGGATTGAAACAAAAAATTGCAGTCTTGGTTCTGTAGTGGTAAAAGGGGGTTGAAGGAGAGGGTTGCAAGATTTATTTGTACTTATTCTGAAAAGCATTTCAGAGAGAATAAGTGGGAATTTTTCTTCATTTTTTGGTGTTTAAATATAATAGATGGGTGTATGTTCTTGATAAAACACTTAATACAATAAATAGATTCATCTTAAAACATTTTTCTGGCAAAGAAACTGCTTTATAAGAACAAATCAGTTGTGAAATGTTATTCTTTTTTTTTTTTTTTTTTTTTTTTTTTTTGCGGTTCGCGGGTCTCTCACTGTTGTGGCCTCTCCCGTTGCGGAGCACAGGCTCCGGACGCGCAGGCTCAGTGGCCGTGGCTCACGGTCCCAGCCGCTCCACGGCATGTGGGATCCTCCCGGACCGGGGCACGAACCCGTGTCCCCTGCATCGGCAGGTGGACTCTCAACCACTGCGCCACCAGGGAAGCCCTGAAATGGTTTCTTAGTAATGTTTTGTTACTGTTTTATTTCAACAATACTATATAGTAGTGTTGTTCCTATTTTGATGAGAGAACAAAAACGCAAACATTTGTTAAATAAACAATTGCTTTTGATACTTTGATAAAGGAATCTGTCCTTTCTCTCAAGTTTATTATGTCATTAAAATAAAATTTATTTTTTAAGGAAATCATAGGCAGAAATAATCAAAATAAAAATTAGATTTTTTATTAGGACTATTTGAGGGGATGTAATTCAGTAAAGGTGTAGGCTTAACTAATTTTTTGTCTTACTTAAATAACTAATTTGTTACAAGTAATAAAGAAAATATCCGATATTGTGTGCTTTAGTATTTGTTACTTTTTAATGAAGGGATTGAACTGTGGCATTCTTTTCAGTGTGTGACATTACTTTCCCATGATGCAAGGTAGTTAATAAATTTTGCAATGATTCTTGAGTTGGGGTGTGAAGAAAAAAGGGATAAATGGTTTTTCTCGCTGTTTCTCTGTTTCATCACTTAACTGGTCATGCTGCTAGTCCACTGGCCGTCACCACTTTGGGGTTGGTTAGTCTGTCAGCGTTCATGTGCCAGGTGTCAAGTGCATAACCAAGGGATTTCATAGAATGCCTTTTTTGTTAAGTTGCCTTTTTCTAAAAACTTCTGCCCAAACAGGTTTTTTGTTTTTTAAGTGGAATGGTCATTATTTTTATTGGTTCTTTTTATTGGAGGGTGGCATAAAGGAGGGACATTATAGAAGGAGGAAATAGAATGGTAGTGAATTGAGGGTAGGAAAATATTACGTGGGGGACTTTTTTCTTTTTCATGAATATATTGATGGATCGAAGAAAACGTAATAGAAGTGTCAAAATTGTTAATGTATTTAACAAACTATGGCTGCAAACACAATCATTTTGTTATATTTTGGCATGAACAATTGTTCTTTTATGGAGGCCATTAATCCTATTTTGGAATATCATAGGCATCTGAAGGCAATAGTTATAAGTTCCATAAAGCATTGAATACCATGATAACATCCAGTAACCCTCACAGCAGTATTTCAGAATCTCTGCCTGTTTAAATGGGCTGTGAATGTACTTGCTCAGGGATGCATGAGCCGCATCACCTATAAATTTGATTGGAAGCTACAGCACTGGCATAGGCTGATGGATAGCAGATTAGAGCCCTGATTAACCATGTGATTCGAAGACTGGGAAATATATTGTCTAAGTAAGATTCATCAGATGCAATCAGAATTTCAAGTGGTCAGATGAAATTCAAATGTATATTGTGGCTTTTCCTCCCCTGGTGCTTTTCCTCCTAGGTTGCCTCTTTTCCCCCTCTCTTTCCCCAAAGCTGAAAAATACTTCTTTGATGAATCTGCTCCTTACCCTAAAGCTGTCTGTCTGTTATTCATCAGAAAGCAGGTTGCAGTTCAGTGAGCAGAAGAAAAGATTTTAATAGAAGCTGTGCCAAGGGCTGTAATGCATCATTTTAGGGCCCTAATTACATTACAATGACAAATATCAGTGGTGACAACAGCAATAACCTACATCCTTTAATGGCTGTGCTGGAAAAGGAGTTTGGGCCCCAGCCATTAGATTAGACTCAGTTTCAAAACATAGGCCATTAGAAGTGTGTGTCCACAGTATTATTGGCTGATCGCTGAAGCCCAGTGGAAAGGCCTGTAAATAAATGATGCCTCCCTAAATCTGGGTCCTGTGGGACAAAAGAGGCAAAATTAGATGCCCATGGAAGCAGCAGTGTTTCCGAGGCAACTTTAGCTTTCAAAGTGAGGAATGACCTGCTTAATTTTATGAAATCACACACACACACATGCTACCCCCCTGCTGCCAATTAGCCTGACCAGGAAAATCCATTGGTGTGACAACTTAAAGAAATTAAGAAGTCTTTTAGACAAAAGGAGACCTTTAAAGAAAAAGTTTGGCAGGTTTCTACCCCCTTTTTTCTGTTATGTATGTATCTTAACATACATGAATCAATAAAACGACTTTTTGGCTTTTCTACATTTATTTTTAAGGAAATGTAGATTTTTTTTCATAGTTGCTCAGACTTAACATGGCCTAGGCCCCACATTAAAGGAGACAAATAAGTACCTCTTGGTCTTTATTTTGACAGATGAGTGAGTTTCCTTAGGGTAGTTTTTGTTGCCTGGGTTATGTAGGCAAACTAGAGAGCTCAGTTTTCTTATGTGCCCACACATTTTTCAACCCTCCTAGCAAGGGACTATTTTATTTATGTAAACAACATAATGAGGAAAATATGCTTGGCAGATGGTTCTAAGCATTAGAATCATCAGTTTGGTTTGCCCCAAAGTATCTCATTATCTTTTATTCTCTCCCCCTCCACCTCTGCCTACAAAAAGCTTAACAACCAAATGCCTCTGAGACTAGTGCTTTCAGTCTGGTGCATGCTGCTCTATTTTCTCAGCTCGCACTGGAATTTCACCCTGTAACCACTGTGGTATGTTCGGTCCAGGTGGAGAGTGGTTTGGTGATTCCCATTGCAGCTTTTCATGGTGGTTTAAGCATTCTTAAAGGATAGCTAAATGCTCCACGGGGCCAGGGCAGTAAATTAAATCAGGTCAGCACAGTTGGGTCCTTATTCACTGCTGCTTATTGGTACTGGGTTTTTGTCCATCCTGTTAGGAATGCAGGCTGGAAGGGAAAGCTTAGGTTTGAAACTTCATGGTGAATTTGTGTTTTCTCTTGGCTGGCAAAGTTTTTAAGGTGCTGGTATTTAAAAGATTGCATAGCCACAAAGTCAGAAGGGTTGCTGATGAAAGAAGGAAATCTAGATTGTGCAAGTGGAGTGTCGCTGTCATTCTGGTAATGACTTGGCAAGAAAAGGAGAATTTTTGTCCTCCTATAAAACGAGGAACTGACCCTGGATGGAATTTACATTAAGAATGTCTCAGGAATAGTAAATTGCTTTATGTTTTCTGTCTCCCATCACTTCTTGCCTCTCCTTTTTCCCACTCCATCATTAAAAAATAAGCTGTTTTGATGGATGTTAACTAAACTTACTGCAGTAATCATTTCACAGTATATATGTAAGTCAAATCATTATGCTGTATACCTTAACCTTATAGAGTGCCATATGTCAATTATATCTCAATAAAACTGGAAAAAAGTTTTTTGTGTATATGCGTGTAAAAACCTTGTTGTCTACATGTCACGTACTAAAGTATATAAGGAGCTATCTGATGATGTAAATTAAGGTGAAGATCAGTGAAGTTCTGGGTAGCTTTTTTTTTTTTTTTTTTTTTTTGCGATACGCGGGCCTCTCACTGTTGTGGCCTCTCCCATTGCGGAGCACAGGCTCCGGACGCGCAGGCTCAGCGGCCATGGCTCACGGGCCCAGCCGCTCCGCGGCATGTGGGATCTTCCCGGACCAGGGCACGAACCCGCGTCCCCTGCATCGGCAGGTGGACTCTCAACCACTGCACCACCAGGGAAGCCCCTGGTTAGCTTTTTAAAGAAAACATAGTGGTGGCGTTTCATTTTTTTTTTTTTTAACTTTCTGTAGAATCCTATTTGTCTAAAATTTGAACACTTACCAAATTAATAGAGAATAAGCTCTATTATCTGACATTATTGGGACTTTTGCAGATCTATAGTACAATGGTAATTAATGTTCCCAAGGTTAGTCACCATATATAAATAATTGCTTTCTGCTAAGTATAGGAGGATTTTAGCATGTTCTAAACCTCTGCACACTGAAAACCCTGGTGGGACACATTTGGAAATTTTAATGGTTGACAAAAACATGCCAACAATTTATAACTTTTATAAATTTATAAAATTTGTTGGGAAATTTATAAATTTCCCAACAATTTATAACTAAGGATCTGAAGTAGTCAGCTCACCTGAGTTGGTTGGGTGCTGTTCTTTAAGGAGGTTGGGGACTTGCTCATGAAATCTCAGTGCCTGTGTTTAAAGCAAAGGCTGCAAATGTCGAACTCCAGTGAGTTATTAGGTGAGGGAAGTTGGGGTATAGGGAAGAATGTATCTTTACCATCTAAATTTAAAAAACGCAAGGTTTTATGTAAAACCACATTAGAATGAACAAGGGTCCCGTTGAAGGCTTCTGAAAACAGATTTCCAGTCATGAGAACTAAATTCCTTTCTATGTTGTCCTGGTGCTTGAAGGTTGACTTTTTAAGATGAATGCTGGTTAATAAATTATGCTATTAATGTGGCACTATTGTCACTGCCTCCTTTTAATGGGCTTGCTGATGAGAGTTTTCCTCTTCCTTAGGAAATCCGCCAGCCAGAATATAAAGTGTGTTTTAATATCATCCTGTTAATATTTCGGGAATTTGTAACCAGCTGACTGTTCTCTTTATTGCTTTCCTTTCCTTTTTTTTTTTTCTTTTCTTTTCTTTTCTTTGCAGGCAGAGATTGTCAAGAGGCTGAATGCTATCTGTGCACAAGTCATTCCTTTCCTGTCCCAAGAGGTAAGGCAGTTGGTTTCAAGCATTGGGCTGGAAGGTACCATTTTAGTGGTTTTGCAGATAAAACTGACTCCTTGGCCTTGTCTGTCTCTTGGTGTTTGTATTGCCCATTTCTAAGATACAGTGTTCGCATTCCAACTTCTACACCTTATTAACATTCAGTGGAATATAATTGTGTTTATACAATGGAGTATTTTCTAATGTGCTAAGCAAAATTCAGTTGTTAAATCTTTTGCTGTCATTGGACTATGTAGTGTTGCTCAGAATTATGACTTTGTCATAATGGCATCTAATAGGGGAGATTGAAAAATTGCCCAGAAGACAAGAGCTTGTTCTGTACTTTTGTCACTGGGCATTAAGAGTTGCCAGAAGATATATCAAACAGAAAGCCTTTACATAGTAAACAAACTGATGTAACTTTTGGCTAGCAACTTCTAAAAAGTTACTTCTTATTACCTGATGAAGTCTTTATATTGTGGGTGCATTTGGGAAAAAACACAAAAGATGGACTCAGTGGACTCATTTCTCTGAGTACCATGGACTTCACGCCTCGCCAAGCCCCCACGTGCAGCTCACTTTGCTTTCTTCTGCTCCCACTAGTGGAAGTGTGCACGCTGCCCACAGGTGCATACATGGTGGAATGAGGAGGTGCAAGTGCATGGTGGTTTTTTTTTTTTTTTTTTTCCTCCTCTGCTTGCTTGCTAGCTTGCTTGCTTGCTTGCTTGCTTTTAGTAGTTACAAAGTTTAGGTGCACCAGCTGGAGAGAGAGTTTTTGCTTTTGGACTACTGAATCCTTCATTTGCTCAGGTAAGATAAGCTGTGAGAAGGAAGAAGCTAATAAATGGAATAGCTGCACGTCTTGCAGCCACAGTGCTTGGTGTTGTGGGCTGGAAGGCACCGAGGCACTTCCCTCCTTCCCTTCAGTTGTGTCACTGCTTTTCAGGAGAACAGTTCACCCGCCTGCCTGCCAGTGGGCATGTGCTGAGGTTAGCATGCAGCCGATATTTGAGCGTTCATGTGTGTTATAGATATGTGGATCCCTATCTGCCTTCTTACTTGGTCTGAGCTGGGTTAGACCTCAGTAACCATGAGGAACTTTCATGGGAATATATCCTTTGGGGGCGCTCATATTCACAAACCATGGACCTAAGTTAATATCCTGAACTCAAATGCTCTTCTGGATCACAAACAACAAAGGATGTCTTTCTCGTCCTTTAGCTGTGACCACAAAACCACCACCCACTATATTCCCATTTACCTATTTCTACTCAGGATTTGCTTGTTGACTAGATTACATGGAGTGCTGAAGGAGGGTCAAGGGGCCTGTTTGCATTTCTTTCGAAGTCTGGCTGCCCTTTGCCTGATCCAGACCAGCGTGTATTTCTTCTTACTTTAAGCAGCTCTGCTTTATGGAGGTGGTGAATGGGAAGAATGTGTAACCCACCATGCTGTGACCAGGCTGAGATGTTGTTCCCCAAGGCAGAGGGAAAAGTTTGAATTTTCCCTGGGGTGGTATTGGATTTTAGGCTTCTGAAGACACAGACTCCTACACATAATCACCAGTACAGCTTATTCCCATGGCATTTTTGCAGGATCTGTGGGGTTATGTTCAGATATGGGAGGAGATCTTGGGGTGTTGGTGGAGCTAGCTGATTTGCCAGTAGGTCGTTTTCCCGCATGAGTTCTGTTGTTTGTGTGAGCAGGCCCGGTAGGAACAGCCTATGTAATGGTAGTGGTGCTGAGCAAGACTGGACTGGAATGAATTGGCTAAGGAAGTCGTACCCTGTAGAGGAAAGCCGTGGGGAGATACTGGCAACTCCTTTTCTGCCTTAAGCTGGGAGGATAGGCATCATAATCTCACTACTTACTGTTTATTTCCCCAATACTTTTGACATTTCTTGGTTGAAATCCTTGACATGTGTAATGGAGATGACCTGTGTCATGGTTTTCTAAATCCTGGTGCTGTGTATATCTTTTCTTCTGCTTGCTTTGGATTTAATTGGCTCTTCTATTTTTTAGTTTCCTAAGGTGTGTGTATACCTTTTAATGTGTGGGCAACAGACATGTTTGTTGCCGTCCAGTCCGGGCCTCTCGGATGTTTTGTGTCTGAACACTGCCCACCTTGTTTCCTCTTTTGGGCATTCTGTGAGCATCGCACTACTTGCCTCTACCCTGAGGCAGATGGACTGTAATCTGGAGCGAGGGCAGGAGGCAGGTTATTAGAGGAAGATGAATTCTATTCCCTGTCTCTTCAGAGACATGCAAAATCACTGTTGCATGGCTGCAAGCGTCATTTGGTGCTAGGACTGAAGGCTCTTAATCTGATCTTTTAGCGCTGGCTCTCTGTGTGACAGTCTCACTGCCAGAAGGGCAGCTGCGGCATTAGAATTTATTTCAAAATATTTTTATTTAAAAAGTAAATGATTGTATTTAGAAAAAAGAAAAACATTTCCTGAAGACTAGTGCATAAGCTACAGGACAGTGGTTGGAGGGGTTTTTTGGAGTTTGGCAGGAACAAGAAGTAAATTTACAGAGATCTAGATAACTCTATTTTTAATTTAGCTCCCGTGTGCTGACTAATGTACCTGCTTAATATTGCTTGTGTCTAGTGTACCACAGTTTCTAAAATTAAAAAAATATGTACTGAATGACAGCTGTTGAATAAATTTAGTTTTAACTGCAAGACATTTTTTGGGGAAGTAAGTTGTATAATTGTAGCTCAAGGACTCGAAGTGTGTCTATGTATATAACATCAGAGAAAAGTATTTTCCTATTAGATTTCACCAAAACACTTAAAAAAATGATAGCCAATATCTATTTTAGTGATGTGCTTATTGCACGTGTGTACAGCTACTTCCAAAGTACCAGGCATTAAACAAAGATATTGCCAACTCTTTTCATTAAGTAATTGTCACTTACAGTTCTTAAAATTTCACAGGATCCTTAAAATCAGGATTTAGAGAAACGTAGTGAGTGAGTCCTCACCTGTCTGAAGCTGTTCTTTTCTCCCACTTTCTTTTGGCTTCTAGGGATGGGTAAGACTTTTCGGAATTCTGCTGCTCTCAGATTTCTTCTGTAAAAGGCGAATCTCAAAGCAGTAAATGGGAAGTTCTTCTCTGTCTCACTTCAGGTCTCATTTGCTGAGGAGGAACTATAACCAACTTCCTGTTGGCAGTTCCCTAAGCAAGAGATGGCCAGGGATGATGACAGTCACATCTGGGTCGAGTCCTGGCTTCCCTGTTACAAAGTGCATGGCTTACTATAACCTAGTTAAGCTGGGTGACCTTTAGCAAGTGATTTGCCTCTTTAAGCCTCAGTTTCCTCATCTGTAGGATGAAGTTAATAATAGCATGGAACGCATATGATTGCTGTGAGGATTCCCTGGGATTGTCTGGTGCAGCTTAGCACATAGTAATGAATGGCTCCTGAGGTTGACTGGCAGTAGTACTAGCTGCAGCAGCAGCTGAGAAGCCCAGAGTTCCCTTCTGAGAGGACCTGGAGCCAGCCCTCCCTCCCCTTTCTAGTCATTGCCCTTTGGAAGAGTGTGTATTGTTTATCTTCCTCTCTGATGTGCTTATAGGGGCAAAAAGTATCAATTAAAACAACCCAGGGCTGTGAACTAGCTAAAAATCTCCATGAGGCATATTAGGTAGCCTCAAGGGTGATTCTCTTCTAGCTCCCAAAATTAATTTTCCAATTTAGCAAACACCCGTCTCTCCCCAACCAGCAAGCAAAGATCCAAAACATGACAACTCTTCAAGGTGTTCACGCTGTAGAGTTCGCCTCAGAAGACACAGTGATTTTGGATGGGGTCTGTGTTCTACACACATTGTGATCTAGAAAAACAAATTTCTCAGTCTAGTTGGGGGACTGGCTGTTTTCAAAATACCTGGTGGCTTAGTTGGAGTTAGTTTTGTTTTTACAGGTAGTTTCTGTGGATGGGCTCTCTGTCAGCGATTTCAGGATATAGCGTGTAGACGCTTAGATCTTAGTGAGCACTCAGCAGAATTGAAGGATGCCAGTAAGTACTGACTTATCTCCAGTGCCCCCCAGCCCCCCTTTCCAGGAACATACCTTTAGGGCGATTCTAATGTAGATTGAAAACTATGCACCACTTGTTAAACCCTGGCAGCAAGGCACAGTGTTCCTGCTAACTTGGAATCAGACCAGCTCTGCATCTTACTGGCTTTGCATTGGGAAAGTTGATCTCTGAGTTGTAATACTCCTGTAGATGGTGAGACTAACCCCATTTTTACAATGTGTACTATATGTATTAAAATGTAAAGCACTTCGGATAGTAAATGCCAGTTTTTGTTGTCGTTGTTTTTAACCTTTTCTGGGAAATGAATTTTATTCCAGCTTATTTTGGGCCCCAAGACATTTGGAGAGGAGGGAGGGACTCGGTAAAAAACTGGGAAGAGTTGAAGGTAATATTTGTGAATGGGCGGGCTGGCTGGCGGTCTTCCTGTGAAATAAGCTAGGCTCGCAGCTCCGGGGGCTGCTTGCAACAGTGGGTGGTTAGCTCCACACAGGTGATCTTTCAGAAGGGCAGGAATATTTTATTTTTTTGGAAAGCCTCTAAGTATTGTCTTATCCTGTTAGATTAAGCATTAACTAAATGTTGGGCACTAGCTGAGGGTCTTACTTAGAGGACAGTTGTGCTTTTTGTACTTTTTTCCCCTTGGGTTATAAAATAGTTTATTTTTGAGATGGGCAGGGTATGGTTTGTGGTGACTAACAAGGTTTTCTTAAGACGTTTGAGAACTTCAAACCCCTAATAGGCTGTAGGTCAGTAATGTATTACATGATGGTGACGTATTGCGTGATAATTTGAAGTCTTCTTTCCTCAGAGTACCATTTGTATTTTTCAGAAACTTGTTGCTCCCCTAACAAGGAGCAGAGTTCATTGGAAGAGTTATGTTATGTGTGAGGCAGTGTGATAAGAGCCTGAGGTTAGGCAGACTTGGGACCAAATCCTGGCTTAGCCACTTGCTTCTTTTATCATGTTGAACACAATACTTTATTTTTCTGGGCTGCAGTTTCCTCATCTGAAAAATGGGATACCTGCACTATAGGGTTGTTATATGAGGACTAGTGATAATGTGAAAGACCTAGCTGGGTATTAGGCTGCTTTAACAGAGATTAAAGGAACAGTGGTTTAGGCAAAATAAAAGTTTGTTTTTCTCCCACATAACAGTTTGCATAGAAGCAGCTGTAGCTAATTTGGTGACTCCACGATGTTGTAAACTCAAGTTCCTTATATATTGATGTTCATCGTCCCCAGCATCACCATGTCCTGCCCCAGCCAGCAGGAAGGACGAGAGAACTTGTGCTTTTTCTTTTAAGGTCATGGTGTGGATGATGCTCACATTGTTTGCTCACTTTGCAGTGGCCAGTGCCTAGTTACTTGCCCATAGCTAGCTGCAACGGAGACTCGGAAATGTAGTCTTAGTTGAGTATGCCCACCTAAAACTTAAACTAATGTCAAGAGAAGGGATATCAAGGGACAGCTAGCAATTGCTTCTAGACACAGTGCTGTGCACAAAATAAAAATAGTGAGCATTATTATTATTACCAGTGTTGATTTGAAGCGAAGTCACACTGACCCAGTGGTGTATCTTTATGTGACAAACTCTAGCTCTGACTATATAATCAGCACAACTTGTATTTTAATCTATCACATAAAATATAAAATAATGCAAAGTTCTTGTTATAGAAGTCTCCTCCAAGGTCTGAATTGTAGGGAAAAAGAATCACCCATCAGGCATTCTTTATCATTCATACATGCACGGGGGTGAAAAGGAGCCCCCATGAACAGTGATAGGCCCTGTGGGCCATCTAGGTCTAGATACACAGCTTATGTTTATGCCCATATTTTTAAAAGCACAAAGATTTTTGAAGACCCCTCTCAATTGAAGGATGGGATATAGGAGATCACTCATAGGACTGCCATATTTTGTCGTAGACTTGCTGGAAGGAACATGCTGCTTGAAGCTGAAAAAGTTATTGTTAAGGAAACTGCTTCTCATAAGTGGGACATTTGTGAGTCCTTAAATTATAGTTCTTTTCCCCTCATCTATCTCAGACATACTCTTTTATGCATGTGTCTTGTCCTCAAACTGGAGAAAATGGGATCAGAATTTTTGACAGTCTGCCTCCCCTCCAAATCATGAAAGATATATTGGATAAGTCACTCTTGGTTTTGTGGAATTTTAAGACATCTCAGAAAAAGTAGCTCAGGTTGATTGCTTTGCAGCATCAAACTTGATCCATTTTTAATGTCTTGGGCCTCAAACCATTTCCAGCCACAGCCTGAAGTAACCTGAAATGTATGTACCTTACTGGACGGGGTGAGAGAACAGAAAGTGGTTCCTTATGACCAGTGGCTTCCTAATTCCCATTTGTTAAACCCATGGTCATCGTTAGATTTGGAGCAATGGCATTATCCATCTTTAACCTTGTTTTCAGCAGGTCGTTACAACCAGTTTCTAGTCGTTCAGTGCCAAGGAGGTGATGGATATTGCCCTCCTCCCCTAGTCCTCTGCAATTCCATAGCTAAATTTTCTTGTTCCTTGAGTTCTGTAAGCAGAAGCAGGCTGTTTGGAGGCTGTGGAGGAGCCCAGATTGGAGTGAGCAGCTCTTTTTGCCTTACATCTGTGAATATTAACAAATGAAAAAAAGAAGAATTCAAATCATTCTTTTGAGCACATTTAACCAAAGTTCTCTGATCATTAGAATTTTTAGGAGTGCAAATTTTAAGCCACCTTTCTACTTTTATTCTTATATTTACCTAGAGAAAAGGGAACATTCCAACTTAAATTCTTTCTGGTGCAAATTTAATTTTAACTAACTCAAAACTGTGTTTTTATTGCCTTGTTAGCTTTTCTAATGAGTAGTAGTTGTGTTTTCTCCAGAATTCTGTAGATTAATTTGGGTGTTCTACATTGCATTTAAATAGTAGAAAATAATACACAATTACATAGTAGTGATAATATGCATTTAAGTTCCAATAGGCTAAGATAGCCAGTCAAATCAATGAATTTCTATTTTGGACTTTCCATAAATTTGGTCCTTTTAATTGGATGGAAAACAAACCCTTTCGCTGTGTTATGAGATACGGTTGTATGTCAAGTGCTGTTTATTTGGCACCTGGCTTAATATGGCGCTGAATTATTCTGAACCACATTTTGCATGTGTAGAATAATCATGAAATAGAAGTTGAAAAATGTGATCAGTCACTTTCATATTGTGCCTTAGGGAGGAAATGAACAAAATACAGTGGTTACATGCACCGGTGGTAGTGTTCTCGCCTCATAATGGCACCAGGTTAACTTGTCTTACTGCTTGTTAACTTTGTAAGGAATCAATGGCTTATGATAACATGGTTTGATGTAGGAGAGCTTGGCTGAAATCACCAGAGATCCCCTGATATGTATGCAGTGACACCCGTAAGACCTGAGATCATTCATTAAGTGCCAGCAGCCTTTAGAGGACACGTCTGCTTCCCAGCCAGGGTCATTTTATCAGTGTTGGTAATGTGTTCTGACAGTGTTGTATATCTAAGGAATGTCCTGAAGTGACTAATACACCTGGATTGGGGCTTTAGAGGATTTGGACCAGTTTTCTAATTTTTACATTGGGCGGCCTTCCATTTAAAAAGTTTTTTCTCACAATACTGAGTGAGGCATCAGAGAGCATAATCCTGTCCCAAGTTCCATGGTTGACAGATTGACTTGTTCTGCATGGCCATGTGTTTGGTTGACAGTTGGATATTTGGTGAGATCCTTATGGCCTGCTTCCCCTCAGAAAATGAAAGATGGTTCTCAGGAAGGAGAACTTTTTTCTGCAGGTTTAAATGTGGGCCTCCTTCCAAAGGCAGCAATGCCAACTCTTATCTGTATGTGTCTAAAAAAATTAGTGTGTATTTGAGACACTTGACTCATTTCTTTGACTTTCAGTTAGGTAGCAGTTGGATTATTATTACTGGACTTAAGCTTTAAGGTACGTTAAGTTAGAGCTGCATTGTCCAGTACAGTAGCCATAGCCATAAATAGCTATCTAGATTTAAATTAAAATTAATTAAAGTTAAATGTGGTTAATAATCCAGTTTCTCAGTTGCACTAGCCACACTTTAGGTGTTCAGTATCCACCCATATGTGGCTAGAGCACAGATCTAGAACATTTCCAGCATTGCAGAAAGTTGGAAAGCTCTGGACTCGTAGAGCTTATTGGACATATCAGTGAAGAATGCCTTGCCTGCGTATGAATGAGAATGAAGAAGACAAGGCCAAATGGTCAGTACGAGAAAGACTTCGGCAGCATTTCCCAGGGTGTCTCCTGAGCCTTAATCCCAAGCTCCATAGCCAAAATTGTTTGGAAAGGCCTGCATACATCTTCACCCTCTTTTGAGATTTGAAGCTCTGAGAGGATGAGCAGTTTGCCAGGTATTAGCCAAATTACACCTTGTGAATTTTAAAATTGTATTTTGTATAAGTAATAACCTAATTTCTTGTGGGCCTAAATAACATTTCTTGGGATACCATTTAGGAAAGACTGACTAAAAGAGTTTTGGTTAAATTTATAGCTCATTTGTGTTAATAAACTTGGTAGACTTGCTGGAAAAGGCTCTGACTTAATGGATGTGGAGTGACACTTTTACATGGATTTGATCTGCTCAGGATCAAATTGTGTCTAGTCACATTGAACACAGCCAGAGGACTGGCCAAAAGGATGAGTGAGTCTCTTGAAGCCAGTGACCTGGGGATATTTAACCTGGAATAGAGAAAGCTGAAAACATGCATTATGCCATTTTCAAATACTTGAGGGTGCACTACTGTGGAGGAGAATTTAGAGGCAGAATCAAATCGTGTGGGAAGTAGTTAGGGAGCAGTCTTCTCTCCTCCTCCAGCCACTCATTCTTTCTCTTCCTTGATAGACAAGCTTCTTTATCCTTCAGGAACCTTATCCAGGCTGTTCCCTTTGCCTCCAGTTCTTTTCTCTCTGCTTTTCACTCGCGGAACTCTTGCACATTCTTCTGGTCTCAGTTGTCCGGTCCACTTCCTTACGGAATCTTCCTCCAACCCTAAGATTTGATTAGATATTTCTCTGATGAGTGATTTTGTAGCATCCTGTCATTGTCTTCATGGAAACTATCCTGCAACTGTAATTACAAAGCCTCTTGAATATTATTAATTCACTGTCTTGTTCATTAATCCTAGTTCCTACCACAGTGCTTGGCACACAGTAGGTGCTTAATAAATAATTGACTGACTGAATGAATGAGAAAACAAAGCCTTTCCTTGATGCCCCAGGAAATATGCTGACCATTCCTGCCAATAATCTTCCCTAGTACTTTAAATCCTACGTTCCTGTATTGTAAGATGCTCTCTTTGAATTGTGTGAGGAGGGGGGCCATTATCTCTTGCTCACTTTTGCATTTCCACGTGTCAGGATAAGAATTTTAGTTCATTTTACATATCTGTCCTTACTACCCCTGTCAATAAGAGGGATATTAAAAAAAATTGTAAGTGGTGATAATAGTTTTTTAAATTAAAGTTTTTATTACAGGTACCAGGTCTATTGCCATGCCTCAAAGTATTGGCATGGCAGATACTGTCCTTGTAGTCTCTTCTGAGAAACATATGTTCAACATCTAAGGTATATATATATTCTAGTGGTTTGTTAATGCCAGTTTCTCAGCAGGCTTTGTTGGACTTATCATAAGCTTATATTGTTTTAGTCTCGTGTGGAAAAAATATTCTTAACACTTCGAACAAGTGCAAAAAGTAATTTTATGATGATGAAAGTAGGCAAGTGATTTAACGTATAGAATTTCATTTTACTGGTCCTTTTTTTACAACCATGCTTGTATTCCTTAAATCACAGTATTTTATTGAGATGTAATTTACGCATCATAAACTTCACTCATTTTTTAGGTGTACAATTCAGTAATTTTTAGTAAATTTACAGAGTCGTGAAACCATAATCAGAATCGAGGGTTTTTGTCTGTTCGTTTGGATTTTTTAAAATTACGGGTCACAGTATTTTAAAGAATACATATTTGAGGTTTTATTTCTTTATTTTTTTCTCTCCTCCAAATCCCAGTTAGAGGCCCCTCTCTCAGAGACCCTTGACTTATTAATGTATTCCTAGTGGCACTTTATTTGGTGATGCTGGTGGAAAGTTCAGACGGGGAACTCGTATCTGAGTGAGCAGCTTGAGCAATGAGAGTGGCCACAGGACTCTTCCTCCTGCAGATTTACCGGGTCTAGAGTGGCTGTCACCACTTGTGGTGAGGCCACAGAGGAGACCAGCAGGAAGCGGGAGAGGAAATGAGACGTGGGTGGAGCGGGAGGAGAGGGACGGATGGGGAAGGGGAAGAGACGGCAGACTCATGGGAAAGCCTTCACGGTTCTAAGAAGATGTGAAAAACTTGCCAGATTTTCTGAGTCAGAGAGTTTATATGTTGAAATTTGAAAATGGAAAAACAATGCCTCTTTGGGTCCTCTTGCGAGAGTACTTTGGGGCTTCTCCTAGTGTTCATTTTTTTCCTTTGGGATCATTTGCCCTTCTTCATGCTTCTTCAGTGTGTGGTACAGTTGTTACTTGTGGCTGAGTGAGCAATGTCCGAGTGTTTCTGGTGCTTTCAGAGCACAAGGGGGGAGGAGGCATTCTTTGCCTTAGGGAGCTTCTGTTCAAAAAGTCCTTAAGCACCACATGATTCACGGTTGTAAGCAGAAATAGGGAAGTAAAATCCTGAACTACAGGTAAAGTTCAGATATGGTATTAGCCCATGGCCATTGCCATGAGAGAAAAGGAAGGAGCTGAATCATGACTTCCATTGTCATTTTAGCTTTTTAGCAAGAGTTTCTATAAAAGCATCTGATGTCAGTGTTAACGGTTCACTGGTGTGTTTCTGGTTTTCTCAGTAAATGTACCTGATTTTAATGCCAAGTCAGAAAGATATCCCCACTGCCTAAGGCATCTTTGCTCATCTTGGCAGTTGGAATCCAGTTTATGAAGCAAGAATTGAGCGATCTTCATGGTAGAAAGGCCCTAACTAGATGTATTTTCTGCATTTCTGTCTCATGGAACTGTTCTTTGAATACTTAATGTAAAGTAGATGATATTTCAGTAATATGGAGAGGTATTTAAGTAATATACAGAAATGGTGGAGAGTAAGAGCTTTTAAAAACTTTAGTTGAACGAATGGGTGCGTGAATGGAATGAGAGGTATGCATGTTGAATAAGTGTACATGTGTTCCTTTGGCTATCAGTTTCATGGAAGTTTTGAGCAGCCATTTTTGAGTGGTGGAAAGTAAAAGGTAGAAAATTCCATAAAAATTTTTGCCCATAAACCCACTTTGAGTATTAGATAATTCCCAGAGTCGTCCTACATGTTTTTTGCTTGTTTGGTTTTTTTGCTTTCCAAGTAGTGCTAGTTGTCACTACCCTGACAACCAGATTTGTCCTAAATCTAAATATGAGCTCTGTGCTTGGCACATGGTAGATGCTCAATAAACATAGATGGTCAGGTTGGCTTCAAGAGAGAACAGCTATTACTGGCCGATTTATCAACTATACCTCTCTGTTCCTTCTAGTGTTTTCATGAATCTTTAGGATTTTTACTTTCAGAGAAAGAGGAAAATGAATTATTTCACTTCGGTAAATACTTTATTAAAGAGTAAGGATGGTTGGAGATACCTATTATAAAGATTTTGGGGATTGCTTCTGAAGCCCTTGTTTTGAAACAGACTCTTAAAAAAATCAAGTTATATAGTTTAATGATCAGAGTCCATTAAAAGTGTAAAATGCAGTGACCTATTATTTGACAGTTTTCCTTGCATTATTAATAGGCATAAAATACACATTTCTATTAGGAAATCAAGGGTGAAAACACCGCATGTAGATAAACTAATTTAAAACAGTTTCCTTTCCCATGTCACCTCCCCCGCTACCCCTACAGAGCTGGGATGTGGAAATAGTGTCCACCCTAGTTAATCCCAGTAACTGTATATTTGGGGGCTTTTCAATGTAGTACCAGGTATGTCGAGGGGAATTGCACATATAACTGATGGCTTAGCTCTTTCTGTGTATTAAGCAGTATGATAGTTGAGCTTCGTACTCACTTCAAATCAGTAGAGAATGTTAGTGCATTTCTCAGCTGGGATCAACCGAAACAAGACTCTTCCCAGCCACAGAGAGGAGTACCTGTTTCACAGCACAGTCTCTTTGGCTCTTCATTCACTAAACCAAGTTGAAAAAAGTACAGAAGGGACCTATTTTAGACTGAATTTGAGTGTGTATGTACTAGAGTGTTCACGTGTATTTAGTTGGGAATAATATTTACATTTTGGGGGTACTGTATAAGCACTTGTCTGTGTCCGGATGTGAGTCTCATGCAGAGACTTCTGTGCTATTTAATTTTTCTAATATTACTAAAATTATTAAAATCAGATCTTGCTTATTCTCTTTAGAACTTAATCATGGTCAGAGGGATTTTCCTATGCTGTCCATCCTAAGTTTTCAAAAGAAAAATAACTTAAACTTGTAGGTTTTAGTTTTCCTATTGCATTAAAAAAAAATACCTGAAGTCCTTAAACTTTACTGCTGGCAAGAGTTGTACATTTTTAATATCTTTTAAATATGCAGCCCTTCATGACAGGAATGAAAATATGAACGCTTTTTTCACGTTTACAGAAGAAACGTAAACGTTGAATTCTATATGTCCTTCTAGTGTCTTCTCTAACAAATACCAGGTGGAAACTTAATAAGTACTTGCAGGAAATATTTTCAAAACATGTCTTATGTAAGTGGCAGAGAAAAAGACAAAGAAAGCAGGTGAGATGGGTTGTGTTGTTTTGTTAGTATTTGTGGAAAATGTTGGGTCAAAGTGCACCACTGACTTGAAAGTAAAATTTAAGTTGCTTCTATCAGTTATAAGGGAGCATCTTTCATGGGGGCACAGGGATGATCCCTGCAGTTGGATGTCCAGTTACTTCTCAGCACTGTAGACACAGAGGTACCCTAGACATTTAGTCATCCAGCACCCAAGGGCTTTTATTTGAAATATGGAGACCCCTGAATCCTGTTTTGCATGTAATTAAAGTTAGAGGACATGTTAGGAAAAGCTGTTCTTGACTGACTAGAAAACAAATAATTGTATTCTGTTTCTGATCTTCATTTATAGCACCAGCAACAAGTGGTGCAGGCTGTGGAACGGGCCAAGCAGGTGACCATGGCAGAACTGAACGCCATCATTGGGGTACGTGGCCTTTCCATTTTAGCTCTGATCATCTTAGTGTTTGTTATCAGCTCTCTCTCACTCTCCTTTTAAATTTTGTTCGACCAGAGGGGCAAAAGGCAATAGAGGACCACAAAGTGAAATGAAGCACTTTGCCTTCAATGTCACATGAAGTTTGTCAGGAACTGTGGACATATTCTCACCAATTCAAGTTGACAGTGTTCCTGAAAAGTTTCCCCCTAAGGAGGCTGGGTAGTTCTTTTTCATAATATTTCTTTCCTTTGCAGTCAGCCTCTGTTGCTAGCCTATTGCCAGTAAAAAGACACACATTGCCCTGATGTTAAAATGACCTGATTTCTTTATCTTTCCTCAAATATAGAGTATCTTAATACCATTTTTAGTGAAATAAAATGTACATTTTCGCATCTCCCTGCTACTCTTCCTCCCCTGTGATGAGTGGTTCTTTAAGGACTAGTGTCCGTTGGTAGTAGAAATAATAGATGAACTACACCTTTTTGCAAAATCAGCGGCCCAGTTGGAAAATCCTTCCTAGTACCATTAACGTTGCATAGAAATCCTGCTGGAATTCATGGGTTTGAGCAATCACTCCAACTCCACTTATATTTTTGTTCTTCCCGATTAAGGTAACCAGTAATAAAATAAGGTGCTACAACTTAGAAAGAATACAGGCAAAAAATCTTAGCTGAGAAAAGCACAATATTCACATCTCTGTTTATGCAGCTGTTAGGAGCAGTTCCTTAGGTTATTCTAATGAAGACACTACAACTGTAGTTTCCTCTTTCTGCCCCCTCCCAAATACTTGCTTTTGTGTATAGATTAGACACAAAAGTCTTCTCCCTTTTTTCTCCCTCAGTGTATCAAACACACTTTGAAATGCTAATTATTCCATTTACTTTCATTAAAATTCAAATTGCTGAGTGAAGATGCGGATAAGGGTCGCCCGATAATCAATCTGAAGTGAAGATATTGCTTCAATTATGCCTCTGTCTTTTAACAAGGAAATCAGAACTCTGGGATGGCTGCCGATGGTGGTGGAGCAATAGTCTGATTGCAGCTTGTTTTTAATGGGCTATTTTGAGCTCTATTTTGTGTCCCTCTGACCACAAGAAAATACCAGTAGTAAATTAGAAGACATAATAAATGGAAAAGAGTAACCTTTATTTCCTCAGAAGTGTCCCTTGGAGAGAAGAGGCTGAATCAGAACAGGCCATGGAGAGACTCATTTGTTGTATATTTTCTGTGTTCAGGGGGTGGTGGAGAGATGAGAGATGAATACATTTCACAATTAGTTTTTATTTCCAAAAATTCCAGAAAACGGCAGTATAAAAATTTCTTTTTTTAACGTTGAGAAAGCTTTAATTTTAAAGTTAGTGTATATGTATATACCAGCTGTGTTGGCTTGAAGCACATGTTGTATTCCTTTTGGGATGTACTTCGATTACCAAATCTCCCAAGGTCACTAGGGATAGAACCTCCTTTTCTCACCCACTTTGCAGTCTGCTGTCGAAGGAGAGAATACGTGGGTGAGGACCTATAGAAGAACTGCCTGGGTCATTTCTGGCTTGGTGTTTATTTTTGTATGAACTGCTAAAATACACGTAGCCATCCTACCTTATGTCTGGTTGGCAGCCCTTTCTAGGAAAACAGAATGCTTTTATGTTTCTCTTTTGAGTCTTATTAGTTACTGTCGGTATAGTGGTGAGATTAATCTAAATCAAAAACACATTGTTTTGTGTTGGATGTTGCTTAAAAATATGAAGGAAGATGTAAAAGCAGAACAAGTTCCCTTTCTTTGATCACGTCAAGTATATTTTTAATACTGTTTTATATCTATTTCATTTACATACTTTGTTTTGAATGGGATGGCAGATGGCCTTTTCTCAGGGAGAAGATGATTTATTAGACTGTAGCCGAGTAACTGACAGACATATTGTGTATATATGGATTTAGTTATTAAAACAAAGCTAATTTAATTTGGTGACCTAAAAACTTATTTGAAGAACTAACTCAGAGCTGCATGCTATCAAAGCAGCGTGTACTGTAGTTGGTGGATCTGGTGGCAATTCCAAATTATTTGTATCTGAGCAGAAAATGGAATCAAAATCACATCATCTGACTGTTCTGCAAAACAGATTGCAGAAATAGAAAAAACAAACCCAGCAGTTTTAGGGAGCCACAAACCAAGTGAGAAGGAAAGAGCCCCATTACACCCAACTCACTTGATGCATTTCTGTGGCTGCTGTTCTGTCTTTGTCTGTTTCAGCCCTGCTTAGTGCCTTGTGTCCAGTAGTTTTCAGTTGTAACATTGTGGAACTTTAAATGCACCTGCTGTTCTGTGTCTGGTTAGGCATGGCTGTGTTGTGAGGTGGTGGTATTTTGACCTGTTACCAAAAGTGATGAGAGGTCAATTTTAGATTTTTGTGACTTGATTTCTAGGTAGTCGTCAGTGATTTTCTGCACCCAGGGAATGAAAGTTTTCCTCCTGAGAGGCAAAGACCCACCTAAGCCCCTGCAGACCTTCATTTATTTCTCACTGCATATGTGTCTTGTTTTATATGTATGCACACCATCCAGACAAGCGCAAATGTTCCCAAATTTAATGAAATCTGCTGAAGCACCTTTTTAACTCTGCAGTATTATTCTACCTTCATTGGTAAATGAGCCAAACCAGTGATCCATGCAGTTTAAATGCAAAAAGCTGAAGTGAGCCCGAAACCTGGAGAGGCGGCTTGTTCTCTTGACAGTAAGCTAGTTGTGTTTAATGGAATGAAACACAGTTATAATGATTTCTTTCACAGGTCATGTTCAGTTTAAAACTGTTGATAGATTGAAATAAGTTAAATATCATTTATCTTTTATTTATAGGGAAAAAAACCCAGGAAAATGCCTGTGTTGTTTTCTATAGTTAATATTTCGTGTTTTGTTTTGAATTGTTCGTATTTCACATTTCCTTGAAGCTTTCCCGGAGTTCCCTCAAATGGGCTGTGGGAACGTTATGCATCTAGTTAGATCTTGTCATGTGTCCTGCTAGCCACTGTGTTTTTAAATTAGAATCTCTGTAAGATCACACTGTTGGAACAACACACAAATTGTAGTTTTAAATCAGTAATATGATCTAATTAGAAATGATGTTTTCATTTCCTGTATTACTAAATTGAGTCATCTGACTATCTTAAAATGCTTTTTAAATCCATTACACTATATTATCAGCACATGCTGTGTGAATGTGGTTATGTTTCATAAAGGAGGCTAAGTTGGAACCTCATAAGAATTTCACCAAAGAAACTACCATTAAGAAAAAAGTTCTGTTAGTACAAACATTGGAAAAGAAAATGTTTGGCTTGTAAAAATACAAAATGGGGTTCCTTTGGATTCCTTCCCCCTCTTTTTTAACCTCTTTGAGGAAAGAAATGATAGAAATGTGCATTTTTTAAAAAAGTACATACACCCCCTTAAAAAATCCTTAAGAACAGGTATGCCATGGTGTTGTAGGAAAATGCAGTTTAGCACAAGAAATGCTGAACCTCAATTTTTAGCAGTGACATTTTAATGATAGGAAGTCTGCAAAATTATTTGCCATCAATTGTAAAGGCAATAACAAGCCTTGGTGGTTTTTCACACTCTCTGTGTTAAGTGCTTTCAGAATGACAGCGTAAACTGTGTTAGAGAACTCCAAGGAAGTAAAACTGATTAAAATGTTCATGCTTGAATGGTGCTGATGGAATAGTTCATTTGGACTTTCTCTACCTCCTGCAGCTCAAGCTGAAATATTAAAATTCAGTGGATTTAAATCTCTCTCCTCTCAGCTCTGGAAAAAAACATTACATTTTAATAGGTTTTAAACCCATAATTCATTGGTTTGGAGCAGCGCTATTAAATCTATTTAAATATTACTTGTATTACTAAGGCAATGATTTAAATGACTATGCCTTTACCATTCTGTGTGTTTGAGTTAGTTTAAAAAAAGAAAGACAATACCCTTGGGGTTTTTTTCCTTCCTCTTAGCATTTTGTTTTATTGTCCTTGTCCTATGATTGGCCCTTAAATTGTGTGTATGTGTGTGTGTGTATGTGTGTGTGTGTGTGTGTACACACATATATGCATTTTAGATTGGCATTCTGGCACCAGGTCTTGCAGTATGACAGTTTTAAAATGGTACGTTCCTCTTTTTCCATTATAGATTTAAAAACAGCCATTTTAAGTTTCAGAGGCATTTAGATACACCATCGTGATAATTTCCCATGTTGTCTTTATAAACTAATTAGCCATTAGGCAAAAAAGCTGAAAGATATAAATACGTGTATATATTAAAACGTGTGTGTCTATGTGTTTTCCCCGCCATTACATCACAGTCTCTAATAGCACAAAGTTTGAAATAAAATTAAAAATACAACTTCACTTTTTTGACGAAAGCAAAAATGTGTGAAGTATCTGAGAGCCATACTTTCTCTCTTCTGTGTTTGCTAATAAAGGGCTTTCCAGAGGTATTCTTAATTTTGCAGTAGTTGTACTCTTCACCCCTTTTGGGCACAGATATCCTGCAGTGCAGAAACGGTGTTGTCCTTCCTTGGCCCACCTCATACCCTCCTTACCTGCCTTTCTCTCTAGTCATTGCCACTACAACATGTTTTCTGTGGCTTGACAACACCTCCCCTCAGCTGCACTGGGAAGCTGTTTCATTTCCCCAGTGCTTTTTGTGGGGAATCCAGTCCTCACTTAGGTGTGTGCAGCGTAGAAGAGTGAGGAAGTTTCTCCTCACTGTGGGGTAATCCTGGGCTCATATGTAATCAGTCAGTGGAACACTCCCCTCCTGACCCTTTGGTGGGCGATTCTGAGATGCTTTCTGCATACAGTCCTTCACAGAGGGGTCCCAGCAGGATGGAGTTCAGTTGCCTCAAGTAGTGATCAACTACCTTGTTTTGAGTTTTTCCCTCCTTCCCTGATGACTTTCTTCAGGCCCCACTCCTGTTTTGGAATCATTTTTCCCGATTAACTGCAGCCAAGCCCCGTCCCTCCGCTTTTCTGGAGAATCTGACGCTCAGTATTTGACCTCATAGGCCTCAAGCTCTTTAAGGGGACTTTCTGGTGTAGGTAGGCAATTGAACTCATGTGCTACAATCATAGTTTGTTGTGAGTTCTGTGCATAAAACATTTTCTTTAACGTCTCAGCTTTTACATTGTTTTTTAAATGACTGCTTTTCAGTGAACTTACAGGTGAGCTTCCCTTTCTTGTTGTTCTGATTACTGTCGGTATTTTCTAAATGTATATTATATGGAATAAACTTTAAAACAAGCTATAAAATAGATTTCTGTTATATCAGAGATTGTTATTCCAGCTTTGTTACTGTCTTTACTCAACAGTGTGCCTGGAGCTTAAAGACTTCATAAAATATGCTGGCCACTGACTGCATGATGTACATAGATTGGTGGGATAAGGGTTGGGGGTGGAGGGCGGAGGCTGGTTTTCTGCAGTTGTAGGGCTTTGCTTACCTGCTCATCTAAGCGAAAGAAAGCAGTTTTAACGTCGTTCTACACATTCCTCTATCTTATATTGGTATGTGTGCCCCTCACTTTTAGTTGTTTATTTATTTATTTTTTTAACCTGTTCATTTACTGTGGATCAGGGGACTGTGTTATTGAGTGATGTGGTCATAATCTAATCTTTGTGCTATAATTTGATGAGGCTCTAAGAGGCAGTAATTTCCCTTCTCTCATATCAAAGACTCTCATATACTTAAGTAATTTTTAAACCCTGTCTCTACTTCAGAACTCCCTAAAAAACCTAGATAAAGAACAGGATTTCTAATCTGTACTTACTTTGTACACTCTGTTAATTTGTTACAAAGCTTCCCTAGAAGAAATTTCTAGAAGCTAGTCAGTTGTTTGTTCTTAATTGTTGCTAACCTGAAGTGCTGCTGTTTTGCTCCTGTTCAAGGGGGAGCCCTCTCTCCCTCCTTCCCCCTAATAAATGTGTTTCCATAGCTCCTGGTAGATTTAAGCGCACGGTGTTACAGGAGTTGCAGAATGTGTCTAGGTGGGTGCATCTGACTTAGCTTAAAGCACGTGGGCTTCAGGCTTCCACTAAGAAGAAAGTGGAGTTTCCCAGAGCTGTGCATCTGCATTTCATTCACACCAGTGCACAGCAGGCGGAGCCTGTGTAGGGGTCCAGAGGACTGGTTGGGAAGTGTTACACAGAAAAGCAGGTTTCACTCAAGGCAGCTTGTAAGTTTGCACATTGTTATCCCTTTTTTATTGGTTAGTGTGGTGTTTTTTTTTTGTCTTTTTTATGTTCCCATTTTGCTTCCCCTTTTCTGGTTCTCTTACTGACTTCTTCCCAGTAATGTTTCTACAAGCAACATCACCAACTCCCATCTAGCCAGACCTTTTCCCGCGTGGACCCAGCCTGCCTTGTGTCCCTCAAAGCTGGGAGAGAGAAGGCAGGCTCCCCCAAAACAGGCAATTAAAGGATTGATGACTTAGGCTAAGTTTTTTTGTTTTGTTTTGTTTTGTTTTGTTTTGCGGTACGCGGGCCTCTCACCGCTGCGGCCCCTCCCGCCGTGGAGCACAGGCTCGGGACGCGCAGGCTCAGCTGCCGTGGCGCGAGGGATCCTCCCGGACCGGGGCACGAACCCGTGTCCGCTGCATCGGCAGGCGGACCCCCAACCACTGCGCCACCAGGGAAGCCTAGGCTAAGTTTTAAGGACTGTTGGTGTGTGTTCTCCTCAAAGCTCCCTAGCATATCAGTCTCCCTAAAAATGCATTTGTGATCTTATCTCCTAAGGACTTTTGTGAAAAGGTCAGAACCTTTTATAGAATACTAAGAATAATTTAATGATTACATCTACTCATTCATTCGTTCATTCATTCGTTGCAGCCCATTAAAGGGGCACATTTAAATTTTTTTTAATGTTTTCTGAAACATTCTGAAATGATCCTCAGATTACATTTAAATCATCTTACTAAGGTTTTGGTGTTTGCAAGCTTTCTGATTTTATTTTACTACACATAAATCAACCTTAATTAGCACATTTTAATTTCAACAAAACTTTAGTGTCCAAGGATAGCAGAATAAGGAGAAACAGATAATAGAAAATGTGGTAAAAATGAGGCTGCATGCATTTATAAATTTGTTTTTTTTAATTTGGAATTGGGAGCAATACATATTCATTATTAATATTCTATATATTTTAAAAGATTTATCAAGGTATAATTTACATAAAGTAAAATTTACTCTTTCTAGCTTATAGTTCTGTGAGTTTGACAACCCAATATAGTCATGTGACTGCCACCACTATGAAGGTACAGAATTTTTCTCTCCTGCCTTGCCCTACCTCCCCAAATTCCTTTGTTCTTTGTAGTCAGTCCTTTTCCCTACCCCAGTCCCTGGCAACTGCCCATGATGTTTTTTCTCCCAAAGTGAGCCTTTTTGAGAATGTCATATAAATGGAATTATGCACTATGTAGCCTTTCTTCAGTTAGCATGGTACATTTGAGGTCTGTCTATGTGGTTGCCTGTATCAGCAGTTAGTTCCTTTGTATAGCTGAATAATATTCCAGTATGGATACACCAGTTTATTTAGCCATTCACCTCTTGCAGGACAGTTGGGTTGTCTCCAGGTTTTGGTGTTTGTGAATAAAGCCTGAGTAAATATTAACATACAGATTTTTGTAAATTTTGTAAGTTTTCCCCTAGAAGTGGGATTGCTGAGTTATATGGTTAGTGTATGTTTAAAGTAACCGACACACTGTTTCCCAAAATGACCGTACTGTTTTTCAGTCTTCACTGATATGTATGAGAGAAGCTTTGTTCCACATCCTCACTAGCACTTGGAATGGTAGGTTTTGGGAGTTTTTAGCCATTTCTGATACGTGTATAGTGGTACTTGTGTTTTTGTGCATTTCCATAATAGAGAGTGATGTTGAGTGTCTTTTCTTGTGCTTATTTGCCATCTCCATATCTTCTTTGATAAGTATCTGCTCAAATCTTTGCCTATTTTTCTTGAGTCAGTTATTTTATTTTTATCAAGTATTTTGAACTTAAAAAAATATTCTGGACATACGTACTTTATTTTGCAAATATTTTCTCCCAATCTGTAGTCATCCTTTAATTTTTTTTTGATATGTCTTTTTACGAGTGGAAGTTTTGAACATTGATTGAGTCTAATTTATGAATTTTTTTTCTTTAGAGTCCTAACTTTTGACTCCTGCTGGTTCTCAGTAATCTCTGCCTCACCCACAACCACAGATATTTTCTCTTAGGTTTTCTTCTAAAAGTTTTATGTTTAGACCCATGATCCAGTTTGAGTTAATTTTTGTTTATGGTGTGAGATACGGGGATATGGGTTGAGTTTCTTTTCTTTTTCTTTCCTTTTTTTTCCCCCTAGATGGACATTCAATTCAGTTGTTCTAGCACCGTTTGTTGAAAAGACTGTCTTTTCTCCATTCAGTTGCTGTGCATCATTGTCGAAAATCTATTGACTGTATTGTGTGGGGTCCATTTTCTGGACTTTATTTTGTTCCATTAAACTGGGTGTCTGTTTTTTTTTGTCAATGACACACTGTCTTGATTTTTGTAGCTTTCATTTTTGCTATTCCCCATTCCATTTTGCGGGTTTTTTGGTTTGTTTTTCTTTTCTTGGTTGCCCTCTTTCCAGTACCCCTCAGAACTCAGGTCCTTAACTGTCAGTATCCAAGAGACTGGCTGATGGATGAAGGGGAAGAATCCAAGCTCAATAGAACAACTTTCTCTCATTTAAAAAATGGTGTCTGTTCTGCCTCTAGACTGTTCTCTTACGGGTGACTGCTTCTGCCATCTCCCCCTGGTCCGGGGTACTCCTGCTAGTCTCCAGCAGCTTCCTCCTGATAGAGTTTCTTGTTTGTGCATTTGTCTTTCTGTTCTTCATTCTGTACACAGCAGCCAGAATGATCTTCTTCTAAAATATAAATTGGATCTGTTTGCTCCCCAGCTTAAAGCCTGTCTCTGATGGCTGCCCATTGCGCTTAGAATGAAGTCTGAATTTCTTACCACGGCCCACAAGTCTCTGTGCGTGCTGACCCCTCACCCACCTCTCTGATTTCACGTACCCCTCACTCGATTCATGTGACTTTTAGCCACATTGGTCTCTTTCTTCTGTCCCTGGATATCCCAGGCATTGACTGAGGGATTGTGCACCAGCTCTTCTACCTTCTAGAACCCCCACCTTCCATGTCTTGACATGGTCTTCCTCATGCTCCTCTTTAAAATCTCAGCTCACTGTTTACAGTAGCCAGGACATGGAAGCAACCTAAGTGTCCATTGACAGATGAATGGATAAAGAAGATGTGGCACATTTATACAATGGAATATTACTCAGCCATAAAAAGAAATGAAATTGAATTATTTATAATGAGGTAGATGGACCTAGAGACTGTCATACAGAGTGAAGTAAGTCAGAAAGAGAAAAACAAATACTGTATGCTAACACATATATATATGGAATCTAAAAAAAAAAAAAAAAGGTCATGGAGAACCTAGGGGCAGGACAGGAATAAAGACACGGACATAGAGAATGGACTTGAGGACACAGGGAGAGGGAAGGGTAAGCTGGGACGAAGTGAGAGAGTGGCATGGACATATATACACTACCAAATGTAAAATAGATAGCTAGTGGGAAGCAGCCCTCAGCTCAGTGCTTTGTGTCTACCTAGAGGGGTGGGATAGGGAGGGTGGGAGGGAGATGCAAGAGGGAGGAGATATGGGGATATATGTATACGTATAGCTGATTCACTTTGTTATACAGCACAAACTAACACACCATTGTAAAGCAATTATACTCCAACAAAGATGTTAAAAAAAAAAAATTAAAATCTCAGCTCAGATGTTATCTCCTGAGAAAGGATTTCCCTGGCTGGCAGATTGTAGTAGCAGCTCTTTCACCCAGTTCACTCTCTGTACAGTAGCCTGTTTTATTTTCCTCAGAACATTTACCATTTATTTGTTTATGTGTGTGTTAATTTCCCTTCACTAGCAGGTGGGATCTTGTTCCCTTTTATAGCCGTGGTGCCTAGAACAATATGTAGCTCATCATTTTCAATAAATATTTGTATAGTAAATACTCAGTAACTGTTCAATAAACATGCAATAATTTATTATATTTAATAAATACTTGTTAAATGAACAAACATTCTATTTTGACCTATTTTTGCATTTTGATTTTTTTGTCCCACAATTTTGAGCCAAGGTTGAGAGGAAGGAAGCGTGGACTGGTAGGAAATACATACACAATCCTGGGTGTCACTTGTAGTATGATCTTAGGAATTTCATTTAAAGTTTTTTCACCTGTAGAATGCAGGACTGGAGCTGATAGCCGCTAAAGTGCTATCCAGCTTTCTAATATTGTATGGTTTGTAAGCTTATTTGTTTTGATGACTCTGGAATTTTTATTTTAAAACTTGGGGGTCTTTTGTGTCACAGTTATTTCTCTAGATTTACATCCCTAGCCTTATATTCTTTTCCCTAAGGGAGTAATTAAAAATAGCAAGCATTTGTTGACTATTTGCTTTGTGTTAGTACTGTGCTTAGCATTTGTAGACATTATTTTGTTTAAGCTTCATATCAACCCCATGAGGAAGGGAGTATTATTGTCCCAGCTTTACCAATAATGAAACCAAGCCTCTGAAGGGGTAAGTAGTTTTCTGAAGGCCACACAGGGAGGAAGTGAACCAAACTTAGACCGACCTCAGAGCTCACACATTTAACCATTCTTTTACACTTGTTCCTTATTTGTTCCCTTGACTCTGTTCTTTCTTTTACACTGGAATCAATAGGCTGTTTATCGTGAGATCCATTATAGTATTGTCCAGTGTTTAGGGTCCAGAGCTCAATAAGGGAGGTGAAATTGGGTATGCCTGATGCACATAGTAATTGGTTAGCCTAAGTTGAAGTGTATACTAGCTCCACCTATCAGTTGGATACTCCTGTGTGTTTCTCATACTGTGTTTCTTCCTGCTTTTTGTAACTTACTGTCATATGTAAGAATCAAAAGTTGTCATAAACACCAGTACCAAGACAGGTATTTTTAACCTAGGTCCTTGGATCCTCTTGGGTTTCATGCTTGGGTGTCAGGCTGTCCATTAGCTCCCTGAAATGTTGGCAGAATTGTGTGTGTTGGGGGTGTGTGGAGGATGTACATTGTCCGGAGGAGAAATTCTGGTCTTAGGTTCACAAAAGGTCTCATGACAAAAAAATGAGCCTGCACCTTACCAAGAATCGAACTGCACAAGATCCTGACATAGTATGATACTTGTTGGAATGTGTGTAGACAGAAGGCAGTTGTCTATAGCATTATAAGGAGACATTATTGCATAATTGTTCAGAAACCTGGAAATCAGAAGTTTACACTGAATTTGTTTCTAAATAGTGCCCCGGGGATGAGGGAGTTTCTTGAACTATTGATGGGTTAAGAAAAACAACAACAACAAAAAACTGCATTATGTTGATACTATCATAGGTATTATGGAAAATAAGTTAACCACATTAAACATTTAATCTTGAACAACTAATGATAATGATTGCTTGGGATATTTTTTGTATTAAGAGGTATTAACTAGAGCTAGCAGCTGCCTTCACATAGTTGTATCAAAAGAAAATACAGGCAGGGCTTCCCTGGTGGCGCAGTGGTTGAGAGTCCGCCTGCCGATGCAGGGGACACGGGTTCGTGCCCCGGTCTGGGAAGATCCCACATGCCGCGGAGCGGCTGGGCCCGTGAGCCATGGCCGCTGAGCCTGCGCGTCCGGAGCCTGTGCTCCGCAATGGGAGAGGCCACAACAGTGAGAGCCCCGTATACTGCAAAAAAAAAAAAAAAAAAGAAAAAAAAGAAAATACAGGCAAGTAAGTATTTCAGAATACTTTTATTAGTCTCCTGTTCATACATGTACCTTTTAAAGGCCTGGGGCACAATGATGACTAAGAACTGGTCCCTGTGTTCATGATTTCGTGGGAGAGGTAGATCCATAGATGGATGAATTGTGTTTATACAGTTAGGAACCAAGCACATGGGGACACTGGATGGGGTAGCAGTTACCCACTGAAAGCAAAAGCCTGAGGGTAAGCTAATTATAGGCAGTAGTGGGTAAGGGAGAGGGATAACTGCTGGAGGACCACACAAAGGGCAGGGACCAGTAAGGGGGGACATAAAGCACAGGGATTGCCAATACATTTGGGGGAGTCCTATTTTTGAAATTATCTTATTCTCTCAGGATAAACTGTACTTTTTCTTCATTTCTCCATCTTGAGAAAATTTTGTCCATCCTACTTGTGAATAACACTACTTCATGGGATATATTAATATTGCAAACTTAAATAATACTGTTGACCTAATAAGCAAGAGCTAGAGCTAACCCCGTCCCCCAAACCTTTAAGTAAAACTTAATGGCACATTTTTTTTTTGTTTGTTTGTTTTTGTGGTACGCGGGCCTCTCACTGTTGTGGCCTCTCCCGTTGCGGAGCACAGGCTCCGGACGCGCAGGCTCAGCGGCCATGGCTCACGGGCCCAGCCGCTCCGCGGCATGTGGGATCTTCCCAGACCGGGGCACGAACCTGTGTCCCCTGCATCGGCAGGTGGACTCTCAACCGCTGAGCCACCAGAGAAGCCCAATGGCACATTCTTGAATCATTTTTAAGGCAGCTCCATGGCTCTTCTGCCTTTGTGATTCTCATGCATTTTTTTCTCCTTGGTAGATTCCGATAAAGGGGGAGAGTTTATCTTGGTGCTCAGGTTGTCTTCTGTGACTAACAGGGACAGTGCCACTGTGATCCCGAAGCAAAGTGGCAGTCATGTATTTTTTTTATTTTCCCAGATGTTTCTGGGTTGATCCAAAGCAATTTATAGACACAGCTCTGTATAAGTTAATATCTGGGAAAAGAAACTGTTGAGGGCAGGAGAACAATTTAAGCTGCTGTCTACCTGGATTGAAAACTCAGAGGTTGTTTTGGGGTTCCTTTCAGCTCATATCCTCAGGTGGCCTACGAGCAAAGATAATGTCAAGGCAGCCTTTATTGGTTGTTTCTTACAGGCTGAACCTACCTCCTACTATGGCTAAAATATCCAGGTGCTCTGTCCAGCCTTCCTCACAGATGAGCTGTGGGCATGTGACCCTGTCCAGGTCAAGGAGATATAAAGAAATGCCATTTTCTCTTTAACGAAAGACTCATAAAGAGAAAATTGCCCTCTTTCTGTGCTTGACCATGGTTATGTGAGGATGAGTTAATGTTCAGTTCTGCAGCAGCCATCCTGGGGAACATGGGATATGAGAGAGGTTAGGAGAACCAGAGATGCTGGCCCAGGGCCTTGATACTGCTGTCATCCAACCAAGCCTGGACTTGTTATGTAAGTAATAAAACCCCCTATTATTTAGGCCACTTTTATTTGGGTATTCTGTGACTTGCAGAGGAACTGTCTTAAGTGATATATTGCTAAACCATGGTGACTCTCCATACATATCTCAAAATTAGAAACAACCTAACCTTTAACCAGTTGGGAGACTAGTTAAGTGAACTCTCATATCTATACAATGGCATGTATTGTACAGCCATTAGGAGTGATATAGTCAAAGCATTATTTAGGGGTATGGGAAAATGTTCTTTGATATGCTGAATAGGAAAGGAAGCATTTAACAAGATAGCGTGATGTTATTTTTGTTTAAAAATGCTTATATATGCATTGAAAAAATGCTGGTTGGGCTCATCAACATTATAGTTTTGTTTGGCTGGTAGGATTATGTGTGACTTTCAACTTCTTTCCATTCTGCTTGTCTTTGTTATTCATAAAACTTTTCTAATCTTAAAACTATAAATGTGGGCTTCCCTGGTGGCGCAGTGATTGAGAGTCCGCCTGCCGATGCAGGGGACGCGGGTTCGTGCCCCGGTCCGGGAAGATCCCACATGCCATGGAGCGGCTGGGCCCATGAGCCGTGGCCGCGGGGCCTGCGCGTCCGGAGCCTGTGCTCCGCAATGGGGGAGGCCACAACAGTGAGAGGCCTGCGTACCGCAAAAAAAAAAAACAAAAACTATAAATGTGAACCTAAAACTACTCTATAAAAATATTAATTAAAAAATTGTAGGGGCTTCCCTGGTGGCGCAGTGGTTGAGAGTCCGCCTGCCAATGCAGGGGACATGGGTTCGTGCCCTGGTCCGGGAAGATCCCACATGCCACAGAGCAGCTGGGCCCGTGAGCCATGGCTGCTTGGCTTGCGCATCTGGAGCCTGTGCTCCGCAACGGGAGAGGCCGCAACAGTGAGAGGCCTGCGTACCGCAAAAAAAAAAAAAAAAAAAATTGTAAAACAAGATTGTATTTGTAGGCCCATTTCGCCTCTCTTCTGACCCATCCGAGTAAATAGTACAACCGTCTACCCAGTTGCTTGGGGCCCATCTTTGCAGGGCATCTTGAGTTTTCCAGTTATTCTCACCCCCTTCTCCTTCCATAACCATGTCTTTCGGTGCCATCTCCGAAATAGATCTTAAGTCCTTCTACTCTTTGCAGTTTGTACTGCCACAACCCTAATCCAAATCATTATTTTTTGGTTTGAATCCCTGTATTACCTTCTCACTGGTCTCTCCTTTCATCCTGGCCGCTCTCAGATCCAGTCTCCACATACCATATGAACTTTAAAAATGTTTAGATTATGTAATACTCTAGCTCAAAGTACTTACTATAATGTCTTTATATAGGCCAATGAACTAGAATAAAGTACTCAGAAATTGATCAACTTATGTATGTCAGAGGGGCAGGCGGATCAGTGTGGAAAAAGATGGACACTGGGGGGATAGTAGGTTATTTTTTTTGTGGAAAAAAATGAAATTGGATCCACCTATCTCATCATATGCAGAAGTCAATCTGAAAAGTATAAAAAGACAGAACTTTAAAACTTTCAGAGAAGAAAAACAACCAAGAAGACTTTTTATCTTGGGGTAGAGAAGTATTTCTTAATGGGTCACAGAAAGCTCAAACCATAAGAAAAAGATATTACTCAGTTAAAATTAAAAGTGTCTGTTCATCAGAAGATATCTTAAAGAAAATGAAAAGATAAGCTAGAAACTGAGAGAATATATTTGTTAACACATATAGCCAACAAATAATTATCCAGCTTTTACCAGTTTTGTACAAGCCAGAAGTTCAAACTTAACAAAACGACAGCAAACTCACCACTGCCTAAAGCTCTCATTATTCTTAAGTGAAAGTGTAAAGCCCTTTCTGTCTATGATCTGATTCCCATAATGTTGCATCTGACCCCACTTCCTCCTTGTTCACTGGGTTCCCACCAGACTTCTTTTTCTTCCTTGGTTACTGCAGGCTCCTTTCCGTATCTGGGCCTTTGCAACTGCTTTTCTCTCATCTCCGATTCCCTTCTCCCAGCTCTAGGTGCTCTCATTCTCATCCTTCAGATCTTAGTTCAGAGGTCACTTCTTCAGAGGGGCTGTCTCTTGATTCTTATGAATGAACGATTACTTACCAATTGTGTAAAGACCTCCCTAGTTAAGAAAGGTCCTGATGGGGCAGCAGGTACTTCACTGGGCTGGATGGTGAGGACTTGTGTTCCATTCTTGATGTGGATACAATTTCCCACTGACTTTTACCTTGGGCCTCACATATGCAGGTGTTAGCCTGTAAAATTCTGCACCCAATTCCAATGTGGTATATAGTTTGCCAGATCGCCAAGCAATTCTCTTGACACCAGCTGGGTGTGTCATACAGTTCAACTGGAGATAGCATCAGATCCCACAGGTTAAGGGCTCAGCTCCACAAGAATGCCCCTCCTCCCTGCACTTCAGACACCAGTCCCAAATACAGGTTATCATCTGTGTTTTTAACAACCTCCTCCTTGAGTTTGATTAATTTGCTAGAGCAGCTCACAGAACTCAGAGAAACATGTAACTTACCAAATTACCTGTTTTTTAATAAAAGGATGTAGCTCAGGGACAGTCACATGGAAGTCAGATAGATACATAGGGCAAGGTATGGGGAAAGGGCGCAGAGCTTCCACACCCTCTCCAAGTGCGCTACTCTCCCCAAATCTCCCTGTGTTCACCGACCTGGAAGCTTTCCAAACCCTGTCCTTTGGGTTGTTCTGGAGGTTTCCTTATATATGCATGATTGACTAAATCAGTGGCCATTGGTGATTGAACTCAACTCTCCAGCCACTCTCCCCTCCCTCCCTGAAGGTCTGGGGCGTGGGACTGAAAGGTCCAACATCATTCTGGTCATGTGGTTGGTTCTCCTAGCAACCGGCTCCCAACCACAAGTGCCCTCCGAAAGTCACGTCATTAACATAACAAAAGACACCTTTTGTTGCTCTCTTCACTTAGGAAATTCCTAGAATTTTTGGAGCCCTGTGCCCAGAACTGTGAACTAAGACCAAATATATATTTCTTATTGTAAATCACAGTATCACAGCCTGGTTCAGTGTTTTTCAAATTGCAGTTCCTGAGATTCATGACTATGCAGTGAAATCAATAGTCAACATTTTTTATTTTAAAAAAGAAAGGAATAGAAAATATAAAAATGTGCCACACATAGTATTTGGTATTTGTTAAACTTTTGTTTTATTTACATGTCTAGTCCATGCAGATATACAACATGCACACACAGGAGTTGCGGTCAAAATGTTGGAAAGCAACTCATCTAGCTGTCCTCTGAGGTTCATTCTACTTCTAAAGTTCTAAGGTTAATTGCAGGGTTACTGAAGAATCTGAAGTAGATAGGCTTTTTAGATGCAGCTTTACTTTTAAAGAATACTGGGAAGTAACTAAAGAAAGCTTTTCTGAGCAGGATCCCTTAGCTTGGTAACTTTAACGACTGCAACACAAAATAGAAGCTTTGGTTTCAGTAAGATAATGTGTTAAAAATCTCTTCAAAAAATTCATTAAATAGTTTAAACAAGCCTCCAGGAAAATGTATTTCTATTATTAATTTGCTTAGAAATACTTCTCCTAGTAAACTATGGACCAATTCAGAAAAAATTCTTATAGGATTTCTGATGGGAAAGTTAATATAATAACTCAGGGTTGGGGGACTTTTGTCCTTTCCTTTTCTTGCTGTTATTACTTTGTGAGTTAAACTGCAAGTTAAGACAGTGGAGTCCTTGGCACAGGACTCATGGAATTTGCTTCTTTGCTTGTTACCTGTCTTCCCCTTAAAGACCAGTCCAGAGATCTTGAGGACCATAGAGATCTATGGTTTTAGTGTGAGAAACTTATCCCTGCAGTGATAATCTTTGTTGGGTTGCTATAAATGCTGGTCTTTCCCCTGCAGTAAATCTCATGTTTTAAGTCTTCAGGAATGAATTACAGATAAGCTTAGGTTGTAAAGTTCCTTCCTTTGTTCTTTTTTATGTTCTTGCTTCTTTCTATGGATTCACTTAACTTTTAGCTTTTGCTAGAGATATTTGTTCAAAGCAAGAACTCCCAATCTTCTGTCTAGAAGGGCACATCCTATTTTCCCCACCTCTACAACTACAGGGAAGTGGAAAGAATAGTAAAACAAACACTGTGTACTTATCACTTAGATTCACCAGTTAATATTTTGTCACTTTTGCTTTGTAATGTGTATACATACAGACAGATATATACTTTGTGTGTGCCAAATTGTTTGAAAGTAAGAGGCAGGGAGACATGATATTTCACCCCTTAATGTATCAGCGTGCACCTTCTATAAACAGTTTGCCAGTATAAGCATGATACAGTTAAGACCTCCATATATCCAGTGTGTAGTTCATATTCGTATTTCTCTAGTTGTCCACAGAAAGTCCTTGATAGCTCTTCTTTCTTCGTAGCAGTTGTCGCCTAATCTGGTACTCACATTCAAGAGTGGCTTTATTGTGCTGTCTCTTCCGTCTTCCCTCACACCCCCACGAAACAGTCCCCAAGCGATTTCGCTTTATGACTTTGGCATTTTGAAGATTCCAGGCCAGCCTGGTGGACTGCCCTACAACCTGGACTCATCTGATTGTTTTCTGATGTTTAGATTCAGGTTAAGTATTTTTAGTAAAAACACTACCTTGGTGATGTTGTGTATTTCCCAGTTGTATCACATTGTTGGCAAAGCTAGTAATCTGGGATGATACTTTGACATGTGAATAACCTGTTCCCCAACAACATTTTACCCAGTGGTTTTAGTATCTGTTGACGCTGTTAATACATTTGGAGTAATGAAGTGGTAAATTCTAAATTCTTTTTCCTTTTAAATTAATATTCTTCTGTAAAGAAGAGCTTTTCCTGCCTTCCTCCCTTCCTCCTTCCCCTCGTTTTCCGTTAGTGAGTGTGTGTGTGGATATAGACTTCTGGATACCTTTTTCCAATAATAGCAGCAACCATGTATTGAGTGTTTATTATTTGCCAGACACTGCGCTAAGGGTTTTATATGCACAATCTCATAATTTTCCCAACAACCTTGGGGAGGTAGATTTTATAACCCTTTCCACTTTTTACATGAAGGAACTGAGGTCTGAAATCGTAAAGTGACCTGCTCTTGCTCACAGAGATGGTAAGGATTCCAGACAGTAGCTCTGATGTCACCTCATGATGTTGCATCCCCACATATCATCCAGGATCTCCTTTCTCAGACTCAGCCCAGCCCACACAGACAGGGTCCCTACCAACGCGTACCCTCACGGTTAGAGGTGTGTAGATACCAGCCCAGTCCAGGGCCCTTTTCTGTGCTTGCTGCTTTATTTCAGAGCCTGTTGCCTTCTCTTGCCCAGCTCCTGGATCTGTTGGTCCCTCCCTTACTTGTCCCCTAGAATAATGTCTCCTGATTGGATCAAGGCACACATGTTCAGTGCCACTAATTTGGCCAGCTGGTTGGAAGAGCCATTTTCTAGTCCTTGGCCTCATGGCATGTCCCACAGCTCCACCTGTTTTCTTGTGGTACTGTGGACTCCTCTCCTGGCAACTGGGTTTAAAATTATGTTGTAATCTACTACAGTTACTGTTCTTTATGATGCTTGAATTGTCTCAAGTTTTGCCAGTGAGGACCCCTTCAAGTTGGCCCATTGTCCTATTTGTCACACCCTGTTAGTCTAGATAGCTTTCTTGCTTTCTAGCACAAGATGTAGCAGGCTCACCTTGCTCTTTTTTTTTTTTTTTTCTTTTTTAAGAAACCAAGATACGGCACTAAGTGTGCTCATTGCTACTGGGGTGTCATTGCTTCTAAGAATGAAGGTTGTTTTTTTTTTTTTTTTTTGAGGCTTCTGTTGATAGCATAGTAGAAATGAAGGGTGGTGGACAAGAAAACCTCTGCTTGGTTTCCAGTTGGAGTTGTGCAGAGTTGCTAGGGATTTGTGTGGATTAAGCTTCTTCACTCACCCTGCTTCCTGCTTGGTCATTGACCAGTCAAGCCCTGGTAATCAAACAGTTGGGGACATTTGATTAAAAAGAATTTCTCTTTTTGCGGGCAGATAGACATTTCAAAAGACATTTCCTATGAACTTGATTCTCTAGTTCTATTTTCCCTTCATTCCAAACTTGAAACTGTGAGGAGATAATTCTTTGTTACAGAATCTCCAGTAAAAAGCTATTAACAGAATGAGGCTGCATCTACTACCTCATTGCTGTGTATTTTCAGAACTAATTACTGGCTATTTTTCAAAATTAAATTAATTACCTTAATGGAGTACCTATTTGCCTAAGTTTAAAGTTCACTCCATTTTAATGTTTATTCTCTTGAATGGCCCATCAAGGGAAAAGAAAAAAAGATTTTTATTTTGTATCCTGGTTTGATATGAGAGTGTTTTCTTTCTTTTCTTTTTCTTTTTTTTTTTTAAAATAAGGCACTCAAGATAGTAATGGCCTAGGAAGCCCATTCAGAAGAAAATTTTCAAGATAGGTATCTTTCTCAGTAGTTTTTTTTTCAGTTATGGTTACATAGAGTGTATTTTATTTTAATGTTTAAGTGGTACTACAGTCTATGCTCTCCTCTTTTTATTTTTTTGGCTTGATTGTTTTCTTTTTTCCTTATAAGGTAAGCATTTTTTAACTTGCTGCTTTGTGATTAGAGTGGTGATTTATCTTAAATTGTTTTAATAATAAATCAGTGTTGAACTGGTGTACTCTTAAGATCCATTTCCTTTCTCTCTGTCTTCAAAAAGCAAGAGGTTTTATGTTTCTTTGGTGACTGTAGGATAAAGTAAACCTTTGCAGGTTAATTGCTGTGTAATTAACACAGACAGGGTGGAGATCAGAGGACAGTAAGCTATTGGGAAACATCCACAAGCTTTTGCTGTACTATAGGGAAGCCCATTAGGTTATGCTACCCCAGCTCCTTAAATAATATCCAGAGAAACCTGAGTCCTTTTCCGGGGAATCGCTATGAGTTTTCCTCTATTGATGAGAGTCCTTGATAGAGATTCTTTTTAATTTTGAATTCTTGAATGTTATTTGTAATTTGATAAAGCCTTTTTTTTTTTTGATGGAGTAAAGGGTAAAGTTCAGTTTAGCTGTTGGTGACTTACTGTTTTTATGTAAAGAAGATGGTCTCTAATACATTGGTTTTATTGACTAACCAGTAATCATTATCAATTATACCTGTCACTGTGCTGCTAGGATAGTTTCTAAGGAGAAAACTTACAAAGAAATTTAAAAATGACCACTAAATACAGAAAGTGATTTGCTTGATATAAACATTTAAAAACCTACCAAAGTATTTCAGTATATCTGTCTTATATTTTTATCATATACCTTTTGGTAACTTACTTAATCTCATTTTTACCTGATAGTTTTATATTTTAAACACTTGCTAAAAATGGCTCCTTGCTACAGGATGCCCTGAGTGTGCTTTTTTGTTTGATATTTTGTACGTATAGTGGATGACTTTTAAAATGGGTTTATGGTTGTTCCCTCTCATTTTTCTTCTCTCTCTCCTAAGTTCAAGGCATATTCTGTTTAACGATACTTTTGTAATTTGGATGTTGTTATTCATAAAATCATTGGAAGGGCTTTATAATTTTGGTATAAAAGCAAGTGAAAAATTAAAACCTCTCAGTGCAGTGTGGCATTCTGGAACAGAAAAATGACATTAATGGAAAACAAGAGAAATCTGAATGAAGTCTGTGTTTGATTAATAGTAATGTACAATGTTAATTTTTTAGTTTTGGTAAATTGGTTATGTAAGAATTTTTTTTTTTTTAGTTTTGATAAATTCTATGGGTAGGTAAGACATTTAAACATTAGTGGAATTTGAGTAAAGGATATATAGGAACTCTCTTTTATTTAGTAGAAATTTAATTTACCAAAAGCTTTAAATATATGGCCATATGACTAAATAGTGGTGAGCCAGGTGCCAGGGGTACAAAGAGTCCTGAGGCTGGTCTCTTCTCTCCAGAATGTCACAATCTTGTTGGCAGGTCAAGGTCTTCTTATCCGTAAAAAGATGAGTAACAGTACCTTTGTGAGTCAGCCTATGCCAATGAATGATACAGGGAGTCCTGTAAGTAGACGCATGGCACGTTTGGAGAGGCCTTTGCAGAACAGGTGAAACATGAGCTGAGCAGGATGGGTGAGTACAACTTAGATAAGTAATGGAGAGGTTGTTCTAAGAGACAGGAGAGGCCACGAATTGAGGAAAAAATACTGGCAGTGTTGATGCAGGGTGGGTTTGTTACAGTCAAAATGAGCTAATGGAGACTTGCGCTATTCAAAGTACGGGATGATGAGGGTCTGACTAATATGCTGGAATTGAGATTTGACAGGATCTGGTGATGACGGATATAGGAGCACAGAAGAAAAACAAATCAGTGGTGACTGATAACGTGAGCCAGTGGAAGTTACTTAGGGGGTTTGTGTTAAGCATTTCATTTTCAGGTAATGCTGAACTGCCAAGTAGACTTGTCTGGCAAGAAGTTAGACCAGAGCTACTGGAGCATGGGAAAGGAGCAAAAGGTTTAGGACTGTACCTCTGTAGTAAACAAGGAGAAGCCAAGAAGGGAATCTAACAGCAGCATTCAGAGAGATAACTAAAGAGAGGCTGTGGCGATCACTGTAGTGTTCCTGAAGCAGGTGGAGGAGAGTTTCATAAGGAGGATATCCTAGCTCTGGCTGAGATATATCAGAAAGATGACTGTGACATCTTGAAAAAATAGCTATCTGAATCATCATCAGTTTTTTTCAGATTGGTGGGCCTGGAGTCCAGATTACAGGGGGTTAAGGAGTAAGGTGTGTGGGTGTGTGTGTGTGTGTGTCTGTCTGTCTGTCTGTCTACAGGAGGGGGTTGTTAAGAACTGGGGACTGCAAATTTACACTAGTTTTTAAAGAAATTTGGCTCTCCATAGACAAGGATATATATATATATGACACACACACAGACCAGTAGCTGAAGAGGGCAAAAGAAGGTTAATTTAATTACATTTAACAAACATTTATCAAGTGCCAATTATGTGCCAAAGCACTGTGTTAGGGGCAGTGGAGGACACAAAATGTGATTAGAATATAGTGTTTTTTTTCCCCTCCTGAAAAAGTGCTACCTCAAGTTCTCTTAGTGTTAGGGAGGCAATTCGTCTGAAACACAATGCTAGAGATGCTGGAATTAGGCTTGCAAGCAGAAGAGCAAAATCAGTGACAGAACCACCTAAGGTGGAGGTGGGGGTGGGGAGTTGGAGAATTGATGGAGCAACGAAGGGAGAAAGGAAGAAAAGATGATGCGGGGGGAGGAGTCTGGTCCTTGGAAGGGAAAGGGATCCGCCTTTAAGAGGGGCACAGTGGAGAATAGGAGAAGATTAGTGTTAGAGCTATTCTGAGGTAGAGTACAAGTAAGGAACCCAGGAAGTCTTCACTATGAATGGCATGTGCTGCAGACTAGGGGTATGTTTTTTGCCTTTGGAAAGTTCTGGATGGACAGGAAAATGAGGCTGTTAGTGCTTATTTTTGGTCCTATGAGACAAAAATAAAAGAAACACCTGGGCCACTGAAAGTATTGCTTTTGGCTGAGGTTTTTTTTTTTCATATCTAATGAAATAGACATATTTTTTAATTGCTCAGATATTATATGAATGTCTCAGTGCCTGCAGTTAGCTAGGGTGTATGTCGGATGCAGACTCTCACAGAGCTTAGAGTCTAGGAAAGGTGGTAAGAAGGACATATGCAGCCTCTTAATAAATGCTTGCTGATTGAACTCTGATCTGAGATAGAAAGTGGCTACGTGCCCGACCCGTGCACATGAAGTATTATGGGATAGAGAGGAGAAAGAGAATCGGAGCACTTTTCTGGCTATTTCAGTAGAACAAGGACTTGAAATAAATTTGCCATATATTTAGCTGAAGGCCTTGTTTCTTCATAGACCTATTTTCTACATGTTTAGAAACTATTGTGTGCTCGTGTTTTTTGGTCACAACTAAGTAACAGTACATAAAGAATTAACGAACATGATTTTGGCCACTCAAATGAAGGACGACATTATTTTGAACTCTCCATTTAGGTAGCACGTTGGCAGGACTTTAGGGTGGGCATTGGTTGGTGGAGTGTCTTTATTACTGCTCCAATTTGCCGTTTTATGTATGTAAAGTTGTCTTAAAAGTGTTAGTACTATTTTATTGACTGTACTTTAAGTGCATGTACAGTAAGTAGGTGCAGGTCAATTGGAGAGAAGAACTAAGTAGTGCTACCTTTGGACGTTTATTGTCAGACGCAGGAAGAGATACAGAGGGTTAGAGAAGGGAAGTAAAAGTAATTTGGGGAGGAGAAAAAAAAGACTCACGTTTTTCTTTGAAATATTTTGCAAGATGATTCTTAACCAGTGAAGGGGAGAAGAACGTGCCACCCCACACATTTCTGAGAAAGCTATTTTGTACAGTCCTACTTGGAAAGAAAATTACAGAAGGGACTGTTTAGCTATCACAGGATAGGCCTAAAAAGTGATTCTAAAGGTATTAATTAAAATGTAATCACTACAGAAGTTGGTCTGAGAATTTCTCAACACTTGTTCTCACAGGACATTGTTAATAAGCAGGGTCTTGGTTGGTGTGGGGCCCCTGTTGAGGGATATATTTAACTGAATACCCTGCCATCACCATCCCTCCTCCCCTCCCCCTCGGAAGAGGCAGCAAGGCCTGCCCACCTCGGTCCCTGGAGCCCAGCTTGCTGCAGCCTCTGCTGAGGTCAAGCACTCCCCTTCCGGCCTCTCGAGGGCTTTCTCCATGTGTTGCCAGTGTGCCAGTAAAAATGACTTTAAACTCTTGTCAGTACAGTTACTGGTGCATGCATCACAGTCCCACTCAGATAAACCTGTCACAACACAGAGGCGGCCGCTGGAGAAGAGTACAAGGGCAGGCCTCTAGCTTTTCATTCGAGCATCACTAAACGTGCACAGAGTGCCCAATTATTTCAGCATTATTGAGCAAGCCTACAGGAGGACCCAAGCCTTGCTACATTAGATTTTCTTTAGTAATTTGCTCAAGTACCGCTGAGGACACTTAAAGGGCTTAAAACGGTGGCTGCAACCAGTTTCCTTTTCTGGGTTGTTAATTCAGGTTTTCTCTTTCAAATTAACTGTCGCTGCATGCTGTGCAGTGGTTCTGGGAGAACTGTTTAACACGAATTTTCTCAATTTTCAAGCTTTTTTTCTTCAACATAACTGCTTTAACAGTCACATATATGTTTTGATTAGAGATGTATGATAGTGAGGCTTTATGTTTTGGAGACCAAAATACAGATGCTTTGTTAAATCTAATTTCATCTATTAAAAGTAACTTAGTTTCACTATTTAAAAATTAGGTTATTTACAGTGCATTGCAAAACCACCAAATCTAAGTAAAAAAGATAGCATTTCTCTATTATTCATCTCCTTCCCTTATATATATATATATATATATATATATATATATATATATTATGTAAAGAATAAATCTTTCCTTCATGGGTACTGGGCTTTCCAGGATCTTTTTGCACCTCTTTCCTCTCCTTTTGTTGTTGGGGGTTGTCTCGGATATAGGGAACAAGTTCAATATCTTTGTCTGGTTTCTCACAGCAGCAACAACTCCAGGCCCAGCATTTATCACATGGACATGGTCTGCCAGTGCCTCTGACCCCGCACCCTTCAGGGCTTCAGCCCCCTGCCATTCCGCCCATTGGTAGCAGTGCCGGCCTTCTGGCCCTCTCCAGTGCCCTGGGAGGCCAGTCTCACCTTCCAATTAAAGATGAGAAGAAGCACCATGACAGTGATCATCAAAGAGGTAAGCAGTTTTCTCGGGATGTCAGTCTGATATTACGTACCTGTTGCTGAGGGTAGGTCTGTATGTCATCATTTATTCTTGTTTCTGGATTTCGTTATACCAGTGACTAAACAAAGGATTTCCCCTGGAAGGTAAATTAATGATTGGGAGCAGTCTTTTGCCAAATGATACCATAGTGGTTGGCAAGTGTTAATGTGCTTCCCAAAGGCAAGGGGGGGACGCATTTCCTGGTCATTGCCTCTGATCCCTTGCTACCCCCTAGGTTCCCCAAGCCTAAATCAGTAATGCAGTGCCACAGTGCCCTGTGTTTGAAATAGTGAGTGGCATTAATAGCTAATTTTGACCAAATCTATTCTGGGGAAAGATTTACTGATCATTTACTCATTTGACAGCCTCAATTATTATTGGTAAATCACATATAATGCAGCGAGAATCTTGCAGGTAAGAAAACAATTTCAGTAGTCTTAGTAATTGAGAAAGTACAGCCCAAATTAATGAAATCTGTTGGTTTAACTACCTCTTTGACCCAGTCTGTTTAGAAGCATGAAATGAACTCATTTCTGCCTCTAAGAACAACAGTTGTTTACGTAAAGAATCGATTGTAAGGCCAGTTGTGCTCCTTCTAGGTTGGTTTCTTCCCTCCACTAAAATAGATGATGGTGCAGAGACATTTTGATGTGACTCTGTGTTTGTATGGTGTTTATTAGTAGTTTTTATTAGTTAATGGCAGAAAAACAACTGAAAGTCTCTCCCAGCATTCCTTTGTGGGAATTTACGTAGTACATGGGTGGTTCATTGGTTGAAAGGGTGTGGTTATAATTAAAACCTCATATCTGTTCTTGTTTCAGTGTCATTACCATGAATTATAATCTTGGGTAAATGATTTTTATCACATAAACATAAATTTCCCATCTCTGATGTTGGAAACACTGTACTACTCGTCATTCAGTTATCTTAGTGCTATGGTCCAGAGCTGAGGCATGTCTGTAAATACATCTATAAGTGGAAAAGTCAGAAAGAAGTATAAATAACACAAATATCCAGCTTTGGTTTCTGAAATTGTGTCAAAGGTAAATTGGCGCTTTGTGGATCTGGTCAAGTAATATTAATAATTAACTTTACAGCAAAGTTGACGACTGTGCCATTTACTATTTAGCAGAGATCAAATTTGACAAATGTATGATTTTATGTAAACTAACTGGTACTTTTCTTTTTTTCCTTCTTCTCCCCATTTGCTCTGCCGTTGCTGCTGTTTTGCCTATAGACAGAGATTCCATCAAGGTAGGACTCAAAATTACAGATGAAGGAATGGCTTTTAAAAGGGGGCTCTCAATGATTTGAATAAATGTGGTAATGGATTCTTTGAGATTTACAGGATGATTTGGTGGGCTGTACCAAATAGTGGTAAACTGCATTTTTGTATTGCTTTCAGTTGTGCGTTTGAGATTTTTTAAGACAGTGGTCCCATTCTCTATCAGAATCGGATTTATAGACCAAGATTGAATTATAAGATCTGGCTTGCATTGCTCTTTTTATTATGTCTTTGCCATGTGAAAAAGAGTAACTGCTTTTCTTCAGTTGAGCTTTGGCTATAAGATAAATAATAATGGGAAAAAATTGGTTTTTAAGGAAATAAACATTTTGGGAAACAGTTCCATCCTACAAAACTCTTTATCAAAACATGTAAGAGCATTTTTCTTCACCAGAAGGATTTTTTTTTTTAATTTAATGACATCTTGGTTTCCAGTATAGCAAGTTATTCTCCTTAGGTTTTGCATTTGTCTTATCTGCCTTCTCTATCTCTTTATAGAGGAGTTGTAGGGAAAGAGGAGAAGTAGTTAGGGCCTAATGATTTGGATGTGCTTGTGTCATACCATAATGGGGTATGCTAAGGATGCCTGAATTTATATAGTAAGCAAACAGGCTACCATGGCAGAAAATGAGTAAAATATGAAATTGCTTGGTAACTTTTGAGCCAGGCACAATGTAAATATGCTACTGTATTGTGGATAATTGTATTACACATGCCGTTGTATTTTGTATAGATTAGAAAGCAAGGGCAGTTCTCAAGCATTGGCCAAAGCACAGATGCTGTCAATTCCTTTTCTTGTATTTTACAACAGTTGAATGTTTTGGGGCATAGGCAGTTACATCTCTTGCAGTTTGTTTGTTTGTTTGTTTATTTTTGGTTGCATTGGTTCTTTGTTGCTGCACGCGGCCTTTCTCTAGTTGCTGCGAGTGGGGGCTACTCTTCGGTGTGGTGCGCCGGCTTCTCACGGCGGTGGCTTCTCTTGTTGCAGAGCACGGGCTCTAGGTGCGCGGGCTTCAGTAGTTGTGGCTCGCAGGCTCTAGAGCACAGGCTCAACAGTTGTGACACACAGGCTTAGCTGCTCCGTGGCATGTGGGATCTTCCCGGACCAGGGCTCGAACCCGTGTCCCCTGCATTGGCAGGCAGATTCTTAACCACTGCGCCACCAGGGAAGTCCTCTCTTGCAGTTTTTAATGAAGTTATGTATACAGAGACTAAAATCTTCCCCTGAAACCACCTGTGCTGTCACTTTGAATGCCTCTTTATTCCTTGTCCTTTTATAGTAAAAGGAAAGTAGGATTTTTTTTCCCCCAAAGTTATTAAATGGTGGAAAATAAAATGTATCGATTTTACCCTTCAAGAATCTTTGTAATTTGAAAGGGTATCTGCACACCCATAGAAATGTCAACGTTTACAATTGGAACTGCACACATTGAATTATTTAATTATGCATTTACAGCTGTGTACTTTGTTGTATAATATGAACATCAGTACCTAAATTAAAAAGCATTCTTAATCAGAGTGTAGTAAGTATTCCACACATATGTACTTAGGAAGTAGTAAGTAAATGCATTGACCAAGATTTGCTGGTAGGAGCCCTTGGAAAGCCTGTCTAGTTACTCTGAGGCCAATAACATAAACATTCCCTGCTTCATATGATAAATACATACCTTCAGGCAGGCCAGTGAACTAAACAAAAGCCTCCTCTCATGCCCCACTCCCAGAAGACTGTGAAAATATTTATACTCCAGTGCACACTTTTGTGTCAGTTACATTTTATAGTCCCTCACGTCAGAGTAGGGTATATTTTGAAATCATCTATAATCATTCAGGATGAGTCTGGGAGTGAGTATCTATATAGCTTGGAAGCCAGGGGGAAAACAAAAGGAAATAGAGACGGATGATTTTGCCTTGATTTATTATGGAATGGTAGCTATAAATAGATATTTTTTGGGGTACCGTTCTTGAATTTGAAGTCGTGTTGTGTCAGGTTTGGGGCTGTCCTGTGGCTTTGCAAGGTGAAATAGTTCACTAATTTTTGTAGATGTGTTCTGTGATGCTCGGAGAAGCAGTTAGTTGCTTGTTCCATCGATCGTCCTCATCCTCCCGTAGTGGTTCCTGGTTAAGAGGGGCTTTTTATGATTGTCCGCTGCGTGACTAGAGATGGTTTTTATCAGCCGGCGCATGCCAGTTGCCTGCAGCTGGAGTCAGGCTTGTATGAAATAATTTATTCATGCAGGATAATGCTCCTTAACATTTAACAGGTAATGAACGTGACATAAATTTCCTTCTTGCTTTTAATTTTTCCCTTTCCTCTTCTAATGTGCAAACAGGCAGCTCTGGTACTCTAAATAATAAGTAATTTTTGGCCATCTGTCAAAAGGAAATTTCAATACAGATTTAAATTAATGGTGCCTGAAATTTTTTATAGCTCCTCTAAAAGCCTCTAATGTGCAGAAAATTCTGAATCTGCTGGTAGTAATTAGTGTTGCATGTAATGAGGATGTGGGCAATGTTACACAGCCCCAGTGTAACATTTTGTTATGGTAGCAAAATTTTGATTTATGCAAAGTTGTGGATGGGTTTAATTGTGAGAGACACTTTAAAATGTTTCTTTTGACGTTACAGATTATTAAACAGGGCAGATTTCAGAATAGCTTATAAAATATAAATTTAAACTTACTGTAAAGATTCACGTAATTAAGATGCTTTACCTATAGGTATCAAGTAAAAATGAAAGAAATTCCCTTGTTAAAATGTTGGGCCTTTTTCTTCCTTTTCTTTTCTCGGAAGTTCTGTGACCACTAAACCAAATGCTACTGGCTTTATTGATCTTATTTTCTATAGCTCCAGTAGCCAAGTTCATTCCTAAGCCTGTTATTTACAGACCTGTATCTGAAGTTTTTCAACAAGGATGGAGAATGTAAATATGGACCTAAAGGAACAAGCACTGTAGGAGCCCAAGAATCATTTTATTTGGTGAGGAGAAACCAGAATGGTGTGTGTCCTAGGGCTGTTAAAGTAAGGATCCGAGGCACCTGCTTGTTACTTGGCCATCCAGTACCCCCATACATGTGCCCACAGTAAGCCTCGGATTTGGGGCTGAAAATGGCAGGAAACACAGACCATGGTCCACTCTCACCCTTAGCTGATAACGGGTGGAAAGCCCAAAATAGGTTCCTACTTCTCTTTCCTGAGTGAGGACTTTTCTAACTTCTTCTATAGTTTCTTTTGAAAGGATATAAGTGAAACCAAGGAAACATTTTCTGAGGTAATGAAAGCTTCCACTGCCTATCCCTCCTGTGGGCTGAGGGGTAGAAATGGGTTGGCTCCAAAGTGGTAAGAGAGCAGACATGCCCACATGCTGCCAGGAGCTGCTTCCTAGTTGCTGGAGGTCCCAGTTCATGAAGAGGAGTCATTAGGTTCCTCACGTCGCTCTCAGTTTCCACCTGATTGGCTGACATGATTCAGAGCTGTGAAGGCCAGATTGCCTAAAACTTAGTAGGAATCTGAGATTGAGAAAAAAGTCCCATTACACCCCAAATGTCTACACCTTCTAGCAAAAACTAGCCACCAAAATCAAGACCAACTTGAATATAAATGGCAGAATTCACTATCACCAACTATTGATTAGCTCCATGACCTCTCCCAAGTTGGTGTTGCTGTGCTTATTATTACTTCCTAAGTCCTTCTTATGTATGTTATGTATCCTGTTTTTTATCCTGAATGCAGTAACCTCAAGTCAGTCCTGTGAGGGATTTGGCATTTTTTATTTTTAAAATATAGCATAAGTCCATTTTTTTTTCCTCCAAGTGGTGGTGTTTTTAGTTTTATTATTTCATTGGATTGTCTTCCCCAAAGTGCCATATGCATCATCGAAGAGTATGATCATTTTTAGTGATTTGTACATTGCCAAATTAATCTCCAGAGCGCTGCAACATTTAAAAATGCCATATGCAATATTTGAGTATGTTTCCACACAATCCACCAATACGGAACTTCATAGCTTTTGTAATTTTTGCTGGTATAAGTATGGATAGTGCACTTTTTAAAAAAAATTTACATATAGATACTTTTCAAGCTAAACGCTCTTCTGTGGGTATATATACTATATCCCCCCCTTCCCCCAACCCTGTCCTGTATGGATTCTTTGTTTTTGTTTAAGGGTTTTCATAATGATCTGCTTATTAGTTGTATCTATGGCAATGCCTGTTTATTCTGTCATAGCTATACTTTGGTATTTATTCTATGTAGATAACTAAAACATCATACGGTGCTTTTCTTCTTGTCTCTCCAGTTATTCTCTGTTGGCAATAAAGGTTTATCAATGAGAATTAGACTAAGGCTCCTTTTGTGTTCAAATTGAAGTGTATGATTCGGGCCAAGAAAGCACTTTTGCCTCATTAGTTGGGTGTTACAGGTGAAGGTGGGTTTTTAGCTTGCATTAACAGAATGATTACTTCTATTTGCCGCTTCACTTTGTACATCAAGACTTAGTGGTGAAGGGTTCTGTTCCAGGATCTTGTGTGACCTGTGTGACTTGGCTTTTTTTCCCCTCGGCCTCTTTTTCCTGTTGCAAAGGAATATCAGTCTGAAAAGAGTGTGCCTTTTAATATGTTTAACCCCTTGCATGTCCTGTGTGGGAGAAAGCAGAGAAGAAACCACTTGAAGGAGGAGAGGTTGGCCAGTAGAAGAGAGGATAACTGGCCCAGGCAGTTTCGGTTTTAACACTCACTCCCTTTCCCCCATACAACTGTGTGAGGTAGGAAGGTTTGTAATCTTAACCCTTTGTGAGAAAGCTTGGTGAGATTAATTGCCTGTAGACTTTAGGAGGACACATTATATAAAGACAAAGGCCTAGAGTTGAAATCCATAAAATACTATAAAGAGAAGGTATAATTAAAAAAACCCAAAAAACAAAAAACCCCGAACACTACCGACAAACTAAACTGTAGTGGGGCTTGCACTATCTCCTATTTTCCCCTTAGTCATCAGTAATCTGAGAAAAGAAGGTATGCCATTAAGGGCTGTGCCTTGGACACTCCAGTTTATCCACTCTAACCTCTGTGGACCCTAGTTACCTAGTCAACCCCACTGATCTCTGAGCATGTATAGCTCATAGTTCAGATTTCATTGTGAAGGTAGGTGGTGAGGAAAGGTTTCTTTATTTATTATTTATATCACATATGAGGAAAGGTTTAGAGGTGTTGAGACCTTTTACCCAAGGTCACATAGCCGTTGCCATCCTCAAAGGAAACCTTTCTGGGTGACTCAGTCTCATCCTTTGTTATTAAAAATTTGAAACATACTCAGCAGTAGAAATAATAGTGCCAAGATCCTCCACATACTTCACATCAAGGTATAAGAGCTATCGATTTTTAGTGACATTTTAATCTGTTCCTTTCTTTCTTTGCTAAAATATTCTGAAGCAAATTCCAGCATGCGTTTTACCCTTATATACTTCATTACCTAAAATGAACACATTTCTCTAAACAGTGGACATTTTTTTAGTAACTATAATGCCTTTAATCACTTAATAAAAATAATTCCTTGATAGCTTCTAATATCGAGTCTATAAGCAGACTTCTTCGATTATTTCAAATAATTGGTTTGCAAGAGTTTCCCTCCTTTTACAATTTTTCCTGTGCCACTGGTTTGTTGAAGAACCTGGGCCAGCCTTCCTACGAATGGCCCATATTCTGGATGTGTCTGCGTGCTTCCCAGTGGTGTCAAGAGGACTTTCTCCTGAATCGTACTAGGAAGAGTCTTTTTCTTATGCTGAGAGAATGGGTAGAAGAATGACATCTAGGTTTGCATGTACATGTTGGTGATAAACAGTTCAGTGAAGTTTACCAATAATCGGGGAGTAAAATTTTTAGAAATGTATGCTGATCATCAATAAATAGAATTCTATTTGTATCCTTTTACCTTCATACACAGACTGCGATGTATTTGCAATCCAACTTCACTTTCCAAACATACATATTGCTTAAGCTAGGCTTTTAAAAATACATTTTCAAGTAGGGTTTTAAAAATATATTAAGTACATCTATTTCCTTAAGGGTGTAGTGTCCTAGATGCCGTGTGCTCCAGCACAGCATCTGTCTCTCTCACTAAATTCTTAGCTCCTTGGGGGCAAGAATCTTATCTTCTTGGTGGAACTGTACAGGAGGACAAATCACGGGTGAGTAGGAAGGGAATTGTAATAGAATTAGGATTCCCTTCTCTCTCTAGGTCAGCTGTGTGTCAATGGGCAAGTCATTTAACTTCCCTGGATCTCAAAGCTACCACTCCAGGCATTTTTTCCCAGGCATTTGGAATGTAGATGTTTTCTTATGTTGTTCAGTCCTGTCCTATAAGTGAATTTTACAGTATACATCTTATACCATAAGGTATGTTTCAGCAATAAAGTTGGCCATACCATTAGCCAAATAAACACAGTGGTAATTATATTTCATTTTGGGTGTTGAGTGGCAGGGAAATAGTTTAATGTTCTAAAGTATACCTTTCAAGGATTTAATGTTTAACTCTGAATTTTCCAAAATAAGATGGTAATTTAAAATTAAGTGTTTCAGCATTATGCTTGCTTTTTTATTTCATTGTAGAGGTATTTGTTTCTGCCATGTATTTTCCTATTTAGAGTTACCTTATCACAGAATAATCAGGAATTTTGTTCTATGGGTTTATGATGCAGTAATTTGTTCAGTATTAATTGATACCTGCCTCTAGGCGTGTAAGCTGTGTGAAATGTAACAGGTGCCCTAATTCCAGAAAATATGTTATAATTGTTTGTTTGTCGAACAGATGAATAAATATCTTTAAGGCATAGCTGGTCCTCAGGTGGTGAGCATGAATGGATTAGTGATGGGGGTTGGGGCTGTCTCCACCAATCACTGAGGCAGAACAAATATTAATTAGCAGGGGCGGGGCTGGTTGTGGGGCCTGCCTTCCCCAGCTGATTTTTGGCAAGGGCGGTTTAATTCTTTTCCTCCATAAACCAAACCTCTTAGTTACCAGACATTTTCATCCCCATGTTTAATGTCTCTAATGTTCTTAATTAGAATGCATTTCATCTCTTGCAAAAATATTACATCATAAAGTTTTTATTCAACATGGTTTTTTTTTTCAATTTTAAAGGGGCTCAATATTTATTTGTTTAAACTGGCATTTGAATTTCAAAAGCATTTGTTTCTCAAAATGTAGATAATTCTTCCAAAAGAATTATTTGAAAGAATGGTTCATAATCTTTTTCATATTCTTATATAGTAACACTTACTATAACCCACTCTGGAAAAATCATATAATTACCCAGGGGGATGCTCAGTATCCTCACTTCTCTATTTCTTGAATTATTTCTGCTACAACACTTAACTCTACCCAACTTGTATATTTTGTTTTATTGTGCTTTTGAAGTGCTTCAGATATCTTCTGGGTTAAAGACTCTGTACACCTGGGGGCCAGCCACTAACAAGGGCTGTAATTTTGGATGTGAAGGGGAGTCATATCTAGTAATTACCATGGCAGCTGCCTTGGGACAGGGTTGAACAGAATTCGGGCTTCATGAAAGAGGACTGGAAAGGAAGTTTGCTGAGGGCTGACTAATACCTGCTCTAAGAGTTTTGGATCCTTTTAAATAAACTTGCTGTTAGATGAAACTGATGAAATCATATTTCAAGACTAAATGCTGCTTAGATCTGGCAAATCAGAACTAAATCTTAGAGTTTGAATACTTGGTGGTTTTACTTTGAATCTAAAAACTGAACAAAATAAGTAATATGACTTTATCAGATTCATTATTCAGAACCAATCCAAATATTTCCATACATAATAAATTTTAACACTTAAAAAAGCATTTTAAGTGTCAACTACTAGTATTGTCACTTTAATTTCTGTTCATGTGTGATAGTTGTAATTGGTGGCTAAGTCTCCTTCTCCCCCCACCCCGAACAGGAAAACAGTAACATACACATGCATGAAATCTACTCAAGTGCAGTCTGCCTTTCTTCCCTCACACTGTTTGTTATTCCATCCTTTCTTCAACCACTAATGTTCATGAAAAGCTTACACTTTCCGGTCCCTTGCCATGGCTGTAGGGTGAGCTTGAATTCTTTTTCATGAAAATGGACTTATTTATAGTTGTATCACACCCTAAGGATTCATGAATCTTTTGGTTTTTTTTTTTTCCCCAAATTGGTACTTTTCAAGTTGCTGAATGTTGATATTTAAGGGAAAAAGGAGAGGGGAGGGGGAGGAAAGGTAAACAGGTTAGTGATGCCACCCAATGAGAGAAGCCAGTAGGCAATGTGATACTAACTCATTTTTATTTATTCTTCCTTATGGTCATTTTAATTATTTTAGAAATTGTTGAGTATTCATTTATCTTTCTTTAAACTTCTGTTTTCTTGAGCGACATTTGGCCTTTGGAACAACAAAATAAAATTGGAAATGCTAATGTTTTGAGCCAACCAAAGGAGGAAAATAAAAATGTCACCATGGTAACAAAGCTGCTTTCTAGATGGTTTCCTAAGATATGCCTGAACTAGAAGCAGATGTCTGATTTGAGAATCTTGCCTCCTTCAGTGTAAACAAATAACTTCTGGGCAGGTGTTGGAAATAATATGGAAATCCTATTAAGGGGCCCCGGGTTCCTGTCAGTCAGGAAGCCCGTGCCACAAAAGGGCTGGTTGTCACATAAAGGAGCAGAGTAAATTCTCATTAGACTTGAGCTTTTCCCAGGAAATGATTGTCTCGGTGTGTTCTTTCTCCTGTGAATCTGAATGTAAGCTGTTGCTTCTATTGATCTATTCACTGGCTTTATTTTTCTCCTCTTCATTCCAGATCCTCCCTCGCCCCCGCCAGCCTGTATTCTCCCCTTCACCCACCCCTTCCCTTTAGGTTAACACTTGATCTGTGCTACTGCTCTGAGAGTTGTGACATTTGTGATTTTAACCTCCCACCCTGAGTGGGGGAGGGAGGAAAGTCACTCTTCATCCCGGGGCCTGTTGGACAAAGAAACAGGCTGATTAGGCCGAGTACCAGGGGCTGTTAGGAACCACACAGCGAGAGGCAGCCACAGTCCTGAATACTGTTCTGTGTACATTTACTTGGAGTTAAGAGTTTTATGAATTAAGCAGAAGCTAAGAGCATGAAGAGACAGTGTTTTTATGAACTTTTCAAAACGTATGTAGTTGTCTGGTAAGCCAATAAAACTGCGCTGTCCAATATGGTAGCCACTAGCCACGGGAAGCTATTAAATTTAAGATAGCTAACATGAAATAAAATTTAAAATCTAGTTTCTCTCTTGCACTGGCCACACTTCAAGTCCTCGGTAGCTGCGTGTGGCTGTCTGTCATAACTGCCCTACCAGTGCAGGCGTGGAAGAGAGCCATCATCACAGAACGTTCTGTCGGATAGGGAGAGACTTTGGCCTGATAAGCCTCGCTGGTTCTGCTCTTCCGTCTGGTGAAAACCGATCCCTGATAGTCAAAAGCAGGGTTCCTCCTGATGCACAGAAAATAAGGGGCATGTGTGTGTTCTGGTTTTGTAGCTTCTTTACTGTTCCAAAGCGGTTGATATGGTTGACTGTACTAATACAGTGATCTTTTAAATGGTTGTAGGCGCCCCCCACCCACCCACCGCCGGCGGAATTGGTTGAGCACTTTAACATGGATCTTCCCAAAGTGGACCCCCAGGAGATGCATTTTAATGTTTCTAGATAGGAAGTTGAGGCAGTTTGGTGGCGGTGGGGGGTTTGAAGGCTATGCATAACGATGCTCTTTATAAAACTCAGAAGGTTAAATGTGGATAAACACTGAAAACCAGGCTTCAGAAAAGCCACACTATTATTATGCAGCATTTCTTGGACTATAGTCCCCGAGACACACTTCATAAAGCCAATAAAGCGCACACTGGTGGTCTCCCGTTGCCCTAGCAACGGACCATGGGGCACTGTGTATGTGAAATGCATGAACATCTGTGAATTAATCTTTTTTAGTTTGTTCTTTTCTTGGCACTGATTGGGCCACTCGGGCTTGTGCCTGTGACACTGTGTGTGGAGGGGTAACCTGGAGCAGTCCCCAGGACCTAGCCCTCAAGTGGATGCTGGAACAGCAAGTGAAGGGAGATTTATCCCGGTGGTGCATCCAGCAGTGCAGGGATTTGGCTTGACAGCACTCTCAGTGGGGCGTTATTAGCTTACTTTCTGGTGCATGGGGAAATGAATAAAAAACGTCCTAGTAAGTCTGGGCATTATTGGGTTTATTGGGCTACCCTGAAAAAATAATCTTTAGAGAAAATTGAAATAATTACTTGTGTTTATACCACAGTTATCAGGACTTGAAAGGTCTCTGAGTTATTCCACACCCTTTGCCCCAGCCCCAGTCCTGCTCCAGGGATTATAACCAAACCATATTGGACTAGTCAGAATGAGACTTCTGAAGCTTAGGCTGGAATCTGTTTTGATAATACAATCTTGTAGTAACCTAGTCTGACCTTATTTAGAGAAATTTTAAACTGAGCTGGTGACAGTTTTGCCCTTGGGAGAAGAGAGCAAACTGTGACTAAATGGAGACACATCCAGGAACAGTACTTTGGAATTGTTCTATTAGGAGTTACACCCCCACTCCGAACGGGATTGTCGTCAATTCTTGCCCCCAACAAAATTTTCAGACGGGCACCCCTCCCTCAGCCTGCAGCACCCTCCACGTACTGTGTGTGTTCCGTTCCTCCTGTCAGCGCCAGATGCTCCCTTGTTAAATCATTTTGCTCACCCTTGTCATTTTCAGTTTCCTTCTCTTCCTTTTTTCTCCTTCTACCCTTTTTTCTCAGCCTCCATTCTCCCTTATGGGTTGACCCTCTTACCTGGGGAGGAAAGAAGGATATTACATATGAAATGTCTCGTATTGGATGTAGTCTGTTATGTTTAACCTGTAGGGTGAGAAATTTTGTTAATAAGTGTATTAAGACAAAGCTCTGTGCTTTGTGCTAGTCCATTTGATTTGCTTGATTGTCATTAATATTGAGGGGCTTTTAAGTAGGAAGAACTATTTGTCAATGTGTATGTTTTCCTTTGCATATTAAAAAGACACAGCTGTACCTCTGTGGCTGATTTTCCTGATTTCCTGTTAGACAACTGAGCAGAAGTTATTATTATTATTATTGTTGTTGTTGTTGTTGTTGTTGTTGCGGTTTGCGGGCCTCTCACTGTTGTGGCCTCTCCCACTGCAGAGCACAGGCTCCGGACGCGCAGGCTCAGCGGCCATGGCTCACGGGCCCAGCCGCTCCGCGGCACGTGGGATCTTCCCGGACCGGGGCACGAACCCCTGTCCCCTGCATTGGCAGGCGGACTCTCAACCACTGCGCGACCAGGGAAGCCCAAAAAGTTATTATTTGATAGATGAACTTGAAAATTGAGCAATGCAGTCTGAATAAACTATTTAAAGTTAGTCAGTAGGTATTGATTGGCAGCTGGAGGGCAAATAGGCCTGCACTGCGTCATTGGGGGTGCATAGTAAAGATTAGATGCAATCCCTTTCCTCAAATCGTTTTCCTATTAAAGTATGGAACTGAGATATAATGTCTTCTGAGTAGAATAAAATACATTAGTGGATTGTTCCCCTTCATTTCTTTGAGCTTCCAGTTAGTCCTGAATTCTCTTAAAATGTGCATATAGAACGAGTCTATGCTGATTGGAGGACTAGCTTCTGAAGGCAGTGTTCCCGGGAAGCTGCCAGGGCTGATGTGCAAATACACGCAAACAGGGAACCTTTAGCAAACACCAACAGCAATGCCAGTGGCAACGTTCTGTAGCCTCCCAGTCTTGATGGTGCCTTTTACTCTCATTCAGATTCTGTTTTGTAGGAATCAGTGAAACAATTGGACCACAGAGCTAAAATATTATCATCAGACTGCTGGGTGTTTCAGCCCACTCACTTGCTTTTCAGGTAGTTTCTCTGAATGAGGAAGAAAAAGTTTTCTGTTGCTGCTCCCAGTAAATAGCCTCTTTTCCATTCAGATGGAATTTTCTTCTTTCAAGAGTCTTTTTTAAAGTTACCAACTTTGTAGTTGTTACCTGAAGGCAGCCTCAGAAATACAACAGTTACAAGGAATATTAAAGACTTTTAGAAGGAAGTAGCATTCTCAACTTGTGTTTTTTGTGTCCTGGACAAGTATCTGTTTTTTGCGAGCACAATTCGTTATGCCCCAAACTAAAAATTCTTATACACTCATGGTAAGAAGTGAAAATTCCACAGTAATAAATGGCACTGAGTAAGCTGGCTATAGTGAGGAGAGGAAAAGAGTTTGAATGAGTTTGAATCTCTGCTCTTTCGTTCATCTGTGTTTGACAAAGTGTGTTAAAAGCAGTAATTTTGTAATCTGGATGTTTGAAGGCTGGAAAAGGAAAGAGAACACAAATAATATAGAAAGGAAAAGGTTTCCAGCATTCTGATATTTTATCCTTACTGTATGTACTGGCCCAGCAAACGGGAATAATCCTTGAATTTTATTTTTAACTTTTTAACTCTTACTGTGTTTTTAAAGTACTTATAGAAATAAAATCATACTTTCATTACTGTTGTAGGTATGTGGATCTATAAAAACAAATGCGAAAAAATTCTCACATGATTTTCTTATACACAGTATTGCAGTGGAACGGTTGGTGGTAGGAGTGGTCTCAAAAGTTGGGGTTCTCGAAACTGTACACAACACCTTTCTGTTGGGCCAACCCCTAGCCTTTGTGGGGCCTGGTAAAGATTACAAATAGAGGCTCTCCTACCATATGTTTAAGTATTTTAAAGTTATAAATTCAGTTAATAAATGACCTTCATAATTTTCTGAAAGGCCAGGTTTGCATTTACAGTTCTCAGGCTACTTAGGAGTTCATTGCTAGATGACCTGGGCCTTCACATATTTTCTTGTAGATGCCCCAGCTCTCACATCCAGCTTCATTACACCCCAGTGACCTCCTAGTGTCTAGGTATGCCCACACCAGCAGTTACGTCTGCCTCTGGGAGGCTCCAGGAAAAAGAACTGAGTTGACCCTGTGAGCCTGTGGGCAGGAAATTTCAGGGTCCTGGTACCCAGCTCATGGTTTAGAGGTGGGTAAGCAGAGGGTGTGGATGGGCAGGTCCCCTTGATCCTGAGGGAGGGGCTCTGCAGGATGAGGTCCCGGACCCAGGTCAAGCCCCTCTTATCAAGCTGTTTGGTTTGTCTATGATTTCACAAGCCTGTACATTTAAGAGGAAAAAAAGGGAAGCGGGGATTTGGAACTGTTACATCTAGAAGTAATTCTTTGTTAAATAAACATCAACATTTTATTCAAAATTAGGCCAGGAAATTGACATTGTCAAATACAATCTATGCTTTGTAGGTGGTTAGCTACATGCTTTGTACTTTTAAACTATGCTTTGTGGGTGGTTAACACGTGCCTAACTATGCTTTTAAAATACTCCATTAAAAATCATAAATGCATGTCATACCTGTTCGCAGTGCATGAGAAAGGCAGGGGGAAACTTTTAAAGCTGAGGAAGGTAAAAGATAGTGGAGCACCATAATCATGGGTTGCCCTGAATGGCCTAGTGGCTTTCCCCTGGGCCCCACCCCCAATCTGGGCCACAGGGAAGCAAGCATGGGCCTGTAGTGACAATGCCCAGCAAAGTTAGACCTAAAAGGATTACTTGTAAAGACTCTGCTTTCTTAGACCAAAGATTATCACTTGGAAGTAACTTAGGTCATGATTTCTGTTTTCATCTGCTTTTGTCCCTTTCATGTGCTTCCATGGTTGGACAGCTGGAAGTGCCACAGAAATATTTGAAGAGCCCTGTTTAGTAGTTTACATGGAAAGTCGTTGAATAATTCACACAACAAATGATTAGACAAGCACTTGTCCATCTGACTGAATTATTCTACATGTTTGCTGAAGCGGGGAAGGAGGAGCACAGCGTTTCCTCCTTCAGAGGGTATACAGTGGCCGTATTGACCCATCTAGTTATTGGGTTTCAGCCTTTTGTTGACATTGTTGTAAATGAAAGCAGCCCTGACGAGCTCAGAGCAGCTGGGCTGGATAATTGTGAAGGATTCATGCTTGTTGCTGTTACCCCCAGTGTTTGCAGTGGGTTGTTTGCTTTGACTTTTGTTGAACTGTTGACAAAAGCATTAGATACAAATGGGAACAAATAAAGTGGTGAGATGCCAGAAGGGCTTGGCAGTAGTAGTGGTTTTCATTCTGACTTAAATGGGGAATGTCAGAACTTATCTAGATGGGAAATGGAAGGTGGTGTGTGTGTGTAGAACTGTTTTCTTTACAGGTACCTGGAAAATAGTTTGCTGTTTGTGTACCTTGGCTCACAGAGGTGAGAGAATTAAGAGGCCACCATGTCTTGTAATCTTAAAAAAAAGCCACATTGTACATATGCCCTTCAGGTGTGTTGCTGGCCAGGAATGCTATAACAGAAATGGTTTCTGGATTCCCCCTCCCCAGCTTAAAAAAATTTTTTTTTAATAATGGAAGTATTTTGGATTTGGGGAGATGACAGGCATGACATTGAGGTAGGGAGGATTAAGGAGAACAGTATATGCTAAAATAGTATAGCTAGCAAAATGGAAGTCATTTACTGGAACGCTTTTAATTTGGTTTAAACAAAATACTCTTTTGTATATTCAAATGGGGAGTAGCTCAGCTGTTGTGAAGCCAGAAAATTAATGGTATTTTTAGTGAAATAGCAAAAGCATGTCAACAACATAGCTGCAGATGATAATGCTGGCATTTTATTCATGAGGAATTATCAGTGCAGGTTACTGGACAACATAGTGTGACTGAAAATGATTGAGTGTCAGAGAAGCCACTGTCCTTCTGCTCGATGATTTCATTTTGCATTTGGTCTTCCTCAGGCTTCATTTGTGCATATATTTTCCCTATCGCAAACCAAAATATAAGGTCTTCTTGGCTGAGAGTTGTATGCATATTTCCCCCCCTTAAAATGCCTCAGAGTGAATGTTCTCTTCGAGTATTGACTGAAAGGCTGCAGAGTGCGTTTTCAGTGCACAGATGGTTAGTGGAGGTGGGTGGGCTTTGGAGAAAGGTCCCTCTGAAGAATTCATCTGAATACGTCTCCGGGAGTTGTCTAAAAACACCAACCAGAAACCTTACCACAATGCAGGAGGTGGATAACTGTCACAGAATTTGCCTTCCTGGCAAATAAAGGATTTGGAATACATAGTAAGGGCCAGAAAAATGTATATAAAACATGGGCAAGGATGGACAGAAACTATATTTAGGAAGTTGAAATACCCTTTGGGACAATGTGTTTCCGTGATATGATAATGGAAAGTTTACTGAAAATGTATTTGAGTGGTTCTGTTAAGCCATATCTTTGTGTTTGGTCTCCAGTTTTGGTCCAGAGCACTCTGGGTGCCATCAGTAAGATGTTCTTTTGTCGGTACTGCTTCACCCGGTGTCAGGGGTGGTATTTTGTTTATTTCATCACTAGGCAATCAGGTGTAGGGACCTAGACCTGAAGTTCATAAGGAAGAAATCCCTGAAAAGACTGTACTGAGTGGGGGATAAATTCATCCGTGTGACCAAGAAGGTGATGTTTCTGACAGAGGTTAGTCTTCAAGGGAGGAAAGAGGTGGGGAAATCATGCAAGTTAGAAAACGTGGAAAGACAGTAAGGCAAGAAGTTTTCATTGTTAACAAGCGAGAAGTGAGAGAGACTAAGACTCCACAGACTTGACTCAGCATGAATCCAAAATTGTAAGAGACCTTGGGCAGAAATACAGTAAAAGGCTTACCAGTGAAAGGAATGAGTTCCAGAGAAATTCACTTAGGCCAAGACAAATAGATTGGCCCACTGCACCCCTCAGGCCGTGGCCAGGGCCACAAGGGTGAACATATTTTGGAAGAGACCGGTTTTACAGACAAATCCCCTCCCTCCTCCTTTCCCACTCACTACTGGAGCAGTATTCATGTTTGCTGTGCTCTTAAAGCTAAAATTAACACCCTTGTAAAGGGTGACTCAATGCGGCTCTTTGTACACTCAGTTTGAACCACACTTCTCAATATTGGGAAGCTGGTGGGTGTTGGGACCTGTCCACATCTGTGCACGTGACACGCTGTGAACCCCAGCCAGCCCGCAGGTGCAAGGCAGTGCAGGGATGCTGGTTAGAAACGCAAGCTCTGGAGTCGGGTGGCCTGGGTTCAAACCCTGCATTCTTGCCATTCACCAGCTTTGTGGCTTCGGGCAAGCTACATCCCTCCTGTTCTGTTTTCTGTCAGGGGGGAGTGGTAAAGGTAAATGTTCAAAGGTGCCTGACACTTAGTAAGTGCTCAATGAATCTTACAATTTTTTTAGTGTACAGTATGGATAATTTGAAGGTAATTTGGTTCCATTTATTTTTTGGGGGGTTAATATTTAAACTAACTTGCATTCCACAAGCAAACACCAGGCTGATAGCAGAAAGCAGCAAATTAGAAATGTGCCAGGCTGTGGGGGAAATTATTCTGGGATTAAAATTTTGCTGCAAAAAACCTACAAAATGAATCTTGTACGTGCAGATGGTTGAGAATTAACTTTACCTGATCTGAGCACATATTTAAGTCCAAAGGGGATTTTGTGATTCCAGATAGTTCAACCTCGGCTGAGAAACGTGACTTTTATGTTTTACAGCCAAAACCACTTGCCACTCATAATAGTTGAAATTGGAGACCAAACAGGAAGAACCCTGTGGGTTCCTGTCAGCCCGTATTCAGGTTTTAAAAGCCATTCCCGTGTTGTGGTGGGCTGTGTGCTTCGGCTGGTAGGAGAAGCTGCTAACTAGCCTGACTAACTAGCCTGACGAGTGCCAAAGGAGTGGCCTGAGGACCCTGGCTTGCGCTTTACCTTGCGCCTCGCAGGGAGCCTCCTTTACTCTCATGTCAGATTATCTGTAAAATGGACTTCTCCCTCCAGGATCGTAAACCGTCACAATTCCAGCGTTCCTCTAATTGTTTGGGGAGAAGGATATACCCAACAGGTGCTTGTCGAACAGCCGAGATTCTCGGTGCTTTTCATTATTTTACTACTCACGCACCTAGTCCCTGTCAGTAAGGTTGGCTGTTTGGGGAAGGAGCATACATCCCTGCACGGTAATACTGCTTATTTGCAGCCCCTTCTCTTCTGGCTGAGTTCACAGAGCAGTCTCATGAGGTGAAAGTCAGTTTTGGTATGTCTGGGCTTTGGCAGGGGTGCATCTGAGGGGAAAAGGACACTTGCAACATCTGGGGTGCAGGGTCGCGCAGGCCTGGGTCCCGCGGGGCAGGCAGAGGACTGTGCCCCACCCCTGTTTGAGCTTGCTGTCCTGGAGGTGAATGTTGACAAAGAAGTATTCTCTCAGAGTGCTGCCTGTTTGCTGTGTTTCCAGTAGAGAGATTAGCCTCAGTTTCTCTATAAAAATGTCAACCTGGAAGATTTCATACGGCCTATGCTTTTTGGGGTGAAAAGTGTGCTGCCACAAAGCTGTCTTCCAGAGCTTACAAAAATGAGGAACCCCTCCCATTGTGGGGAGAGGGTGCCCAGAATGCAAATTCAGATTACTCGAAGAGTCAGTACCAACAGGGTTCAAGCAAATTCCATATTTTCTTAATAGGAATGAAAGAAGGGCCAGAGTTCTGGAAAGCAGGATAACACACTGGGCATAGGGTGGTGCTTGCCCTCCTGGGGAGAGTGCTGGCACCGCCAGGCTTCCCGTGGGGGCTGGGCAGTGAGGGCCCCCTGTGCAGATAGGATTGCAGCTCCCCGCCCGCAGGGGCCAGGGCCTGTCTGGCAAAGCCTTTGAGGGGTCTTTCGGATGACTCTGTTTTCTGAGAATTACTTCATCTGGATGTTTAGAGCCATCTTCCTGGATGATCTGTTTCCCTGAGAGAGAGGACCAGAGAACCACAGGGGCTGTATTTGGGGCATCCCAGTTTTGCCAATCACCAAGCCTTTGTTTTTAGAAAAGTGACATCTCCACTGAAGGCACAAGAAGCTTTTGTGGGGTCAGCTATGCGTGAGAATTCTCAAGTCTTTGTTTCTTTTTCCTTTCTCCTACCTGAGACGCCACTTTGAGAGCATATTAGCTCAGGTTTGGAAACTCACATTACTCTGGTTATCAAAACTAAACCCCAGCTGCTTCTTTGTAGAGATTTATTTTATTCAAAAGTTAAGGGAAAGGAATATACAATTCTCTAGCTCAGAAAACCCTAAAAAGAAGGTCTAGATTAAGTGGAAAGTTTCTAGAGCCACAATTAGAGTTCTGTTACAGAAACAAGTACAAGTGAGGGCAGGTGGGGTATAGAACACTCTCAGCCCAGGGACTCAATTAAAAATGCTTTAAAAATGTAATTCCAATCAATTTGGGTAGTCTTAGAACGTTGCAAGATGTGTGAAAACATGCCTTAAATGCCAGCAACCAGTGAAAAGGGCACAGTTTCAGAAACGCTGCTATAAATTATGTGCCTTTGGCTTTCAAAAATGTAGAGGATACACCACTGATATTCAGAATAAATATCAGAGAGAATTGTACAGTCTTTGCATCCTACAAGCAATGAAAGTTTTAAAGAGCTAGTTTTGTTTGGCCTAAGATCTGGAAATTTTTTTCTGGTTGTCACAACATTTGTTTTGGGAGATGTAGAAATCAAATCTGATTATAACAAATACCACTACAACAAAAATATCCCTATAACCACACAGTTTCTAGACCCCAACCAAAAACCCACTTACTTAAAACAATATTGAATGTAACCCAATCTCATTAAGGCAAAATAATGTGGGTTAGTCTTGGAGGTTTTTCCTTCATGATTTACTTAACCTCCTGGAATCCATATACGTGGATTGGCAGTAAGTGATTTCAGAAATATTTGTTTACGTTTGGAATATATTATATGATTTTTAAAGTGTTGTTTCCTTTTCAAATTATTTTCTGTAGAAGTCCATACTGAAGTATTTGCTTAAAAAATTTTTTTAATCTTTCTTTTTATAAATTAATTAAATTAATTTATTTATTGGCTGCGTTGGGTCTTTGTTGCTCATGCAGGCTTTCTCTAGTTGCGGCGATCGGGGACTACTCATCATCGTGGTTCGCAGGCTTCTCATTGCGGTGGCTTCTCTTGTTGCGGAGCATGGGCTCTAGGTGTGCGGGCTCAGTAGTTGTGGTGCACGGGCTTAGTTGCTCCCCCGCATGTGGGATCTTCCCGGACCAGGGCTCCAACCGGAGTCCCCTGCATTGGCAGGCAGATTCTTAACCACTGTGCCACCAGGGAAGTCCCTGAAGTATTTGCTTTAAGGTGGGAGGGATCCACCCCAAATGAAATGTTTCTCTCTGATTCCCTACTTTGCATATTTTAGTTTCTCTTATTTTTATATCTAGAAAGTTTTTCATGTATAACTTTCCCCTAAAAAAAAATTAAAATTCGAGTATAATCTACATTTTACTTGTTGTCAGCCACCAAAACCACAGGCTCAAAATATAGTTACAGTGATTGGCCATTGTCGCCTGTGAGTAGTGTTTGCCTCTGAGCCCTGGTTGACAGTTGCTTCCAATCCTGGCTGTGTTGCCTTCCTCAGAGGGATGGCTTTGTAGACTGGGCAGTTCTGGTTGGCAGCTCCTGCTTCTGGCTGTCCCTGGGCCCAACACCCTGGAATCTTCCTCTTAATTAACCTCACCTTCTGCAGTCCTCTTGTATGACACATGCCTCAGGCTTCCCTTCCCAGAGAAGAATTGAGAGGCGGTCTGCTGCTTTTCTGGACGTTGATGAAAATCGATAGAAGGCAGCTTAGTATAGAGTGAAAACATGCACTTTGTAACCACTGTCGTCATGGGTTCTAGAGACAGCTGTGCCACCTGCTAGCTTTGTGATCTTGGACAATAATAATAAAAATAATCAGCACAGAGGATGCATTTACTCTGTGCTGGCCAGGTCCTATAGCCATCCTTCTGTTTAATCAAAACCTCCTACTAAGGTGGAGTTTACTAGTATCTCCAAGTTAGCTTGAGGAATGTGGACTCAGTTGGCTAAATGACTTGCCCGAGGTCACCCAGAAGGTAATCTGTCAGATGAGCTGATTAGAACCAAGTTAGTCCCTAGAGCCCATCCTCTTCATCTCTACCCTAGGGTCAGTGTAAAGTTCATCTGGATGTGTACCTTACTTGGTGTAGGGTTTTAAGAGTGAGGATGAGAGTCATGTATGAGGAGACCCAGCAAAGTGTCTGCCACTTAGGAAATACACTTAATAAATTGTACATGAGCTTCTTATCTTTCTTGTCTGTCAAATCCACAAAAATCCAAACTCAGTAGATGCTGATTTTGTGTATCTGTAATGATGCTGTTGTGATGTGTTCCTTTGTGTGACTTACCTGTCACATGTCATATGTCCTAAGCTCTTCACAGGGGGAGGTGTGTGTTTTTCATATTTCACATTTTGTGGACCTTCAAAATGATGATTTGAGGCCATTTTTATTTCACAGCATTTTGGAATGTCATCACACAGTCCTGTGTGTGTTTTTGTGTTAAATTTCTCATATCCAACAGTTGTATCCTTCTCCTCTTACAGCTCAAAATCTGTTGTCTGATTGATTAAAACTTATGCAGATGAAAAGTCTGACAAAGACTTTAATTTGCATCTTCATCCACTTCGCTGGAGGTTAATAAGAATACTCTCACAGTAACAGAATTCCCTAATTTGGGTTTTATAGTTTGATAATCATTGTCATTTCATGGAGAAGCAAGAGTAGGGTTTTTGTTTTGTTTGTTTTTTTTTTTTTTAATAAATTTATTTATCTATGGCTGTGTTGGGTCTGTGTTGCTATGCGCGGGCTTTCTCTAGTTACGGAGAACAGGAGCTATGCTTCGTTGCAGTGTGTGGGCTTCTTATTGCGGTGGCTTCTCATGTCGCGGAGCACAGGCTCTAGGCACGCAGGCTTCAGTAGTTGTGGCACGTGGGCTCAGTAGTTGTGGCACGTGGGCTCAGTAGTTGTGGCTCACGGCTCTAGAGTGCAAGCTGAGTAGTTGTGGTGCATGGGCTTAGTTGCTCTGTGTCATGTGGCATCTTCCGGGACCAGGGATTGAACCCATGTCCCCTGCACTGGCAGGCGGATTCTAAACCACTGCGCCACCAGGGAAGTCCCTGTTTGTTTTTTTGTAATGACTGCATTTAGTGATAATACTTTCTAACTTAAGTGTCTGTAATCATTTATAATGTTTATGTCTGTTTATGCTTGCTGCTCTTCCTTAATTGATGAACAAACAAATGCTCATGCTTTCTGTGTTTTGGCTATTGTTCCTATCAGCTGACTTTTGGAACTTTAGGAAGGGTTGAGGAGGGACCTCTTGTGTTTCATAACTCACAGGCCCCTTTGGACTGTTCTGAGTTCTCCTTTCCAGTCCTTCCATTCCCTCCCTCTGCTGCTACCCCTCCCCCTCCAAAAAGGACAACTTATACCTTAGAACAGATGGGGTAGTTGGGTGGGAATCACAGAGGAATGAATGCTTGATTCCAGTGCTCTATCAATTTATTGAGGATAACCTGAAACTTAAGTTGAGGGCTGCATATCTTTTAGAATACCAAATTGAGGCCCATGGTTTGACGGAAACATTTTTGTGCTGATTTGTTAATCTACTTGAAAAGAATTAAGACATAGAAATTGAATCTCATTTATCCTACATTTAACAAAGCATTTTTATTTAAAACGAAAATAAAACATGATATCAGGCTATCCTGTAAATTCAGAGTGTATAGTCATTAACAGCTGTTTGTGACTGGGGGCTTTAATCATTTTCAAGATTCCTCTTCCATTCACTAAGCAATGTCTGTGCCATCCTGATGAGTCATTTGCTTCTCTTTTAAGCAGAATTCTCAGCTTTACATTAGAGAGCTAAAGTGAGGTGAGAGAGATGGTATCTTAGACTCCTATACCAGCCACTTTGATCTGATTGGATCACGGGCATCATGCAAGTTGCTTAAAGCTAGACTGCCCTGGTAGACTGGCAGGAAGGGAACACTATTTTATGCTCATTTTATTCTGTTGTCATATTTGATAGTCTGTTAATTTCCACTGATGTTTGTTTCAGATAGTCTAGTCAATGGGACTCTTCACTGTTTTTGCTCCCCAAGGCCTTTCTAGGAAAGGACACAACAAAAAAAAAAGTAAATAAATTATTGCTTTTGTTACCACAGAAACTATTTTGGGTCAGTAGTCTAACTCATTGAGTGTTTTTTATTATTTTTTAAATGAAAATATATAGAAGGAGGGGGGAAAAGCCAACTAGGGATACAGTAGAAAGAGCACCAGATTCAGGAGATCTGGCACCATCATCTGACCTTGGACATGCCCTCTATTCTCTCTCCGCCTCAGGTTTCTCATCAGATTGTGTGACCACTCAGGTTCTTCTGAACCTAGAGTTTATGGTATATTGTATGATACGCCCTATGAAGTATTTTGTTTATTTAATATTTAATAGCAGTACTTTGGTGTGCAAAAGCCTCAGTGTGTTATTGGAGCTAGGTATTATTCTCCTATACCTTCAGGTATTCTAAATGAAACGTTGGAGCTGCCTCAGACTTGAAGATCAAAGACTTGTTCAGTATTTTAATTTACTTCCTATGTTTGAAGGTACATTTCCCACCCTAAATCCATGTGACAATGATGGTTTCAGCCATGAGTCAAACAATGGTATAATGGAAGGAGGGTGGGTTTGAAATTGGATAGATATAGGTTCAAATCAGAGTCTTTCTTAGACTAGCAAGTTTAACTCACTTTCTCCCAATTAGATTCTTCATAATAATAATAACAACAGTAATAATATTATCCATTTCATTGGGTTATTACAAGATTAAATGAGACAGTGTGTGTAAACTGCCTTGCAAAGTGCTTGGCTTCTAGTCAATTCTCAGTAAACACTGGTATCTTGTATTCAAAATGGTATTCTGGCTAATTTAGAACACTGCTTGCATGCTACAGCTGTAGCGCCTAGAATTAATTAAGTTTGTTGCATCTTTTGAAAAATAACCACAGTGGAAATAATAGTAGTAGTTAGACCACTAGAGCATCTGGAGCACATGTTGTGGGCCAGCATTGGGTCCATGTTATTTCCATGCCTTTCCTCATTTTAGGGTGTCCTTTCCTTTTCCTTCAAGATGTTCATTTTAATTACCTGTAAGTACTGGACTGTGATAACAGCATGGGACAAGATGACATGGCAGGAACTTTTTAAATTGATAATCACAGGTCCTGATAACCTGTTGTATAGTTATATCTTCATTAGGCTTTTTGTAAGACCCTTCTGTATTTTGAATTTATATGTAACTAGTGATAGATTTAACTTTTAATTTTCTTTTCTGGAAACAAATTTACGTGGAGCCTGTACTATCCCAGAAGTTTACAGAATGAGGCATCCTTGTAATTATCCTGCTTCTGAGTTTTGTAGGCTTGTTATTAATTTCACACCTGTATAGTTGTAGTGCAATTATGGATGGTCTTTTGCCTGTAGAATCAGAAGTGGGCAATGTAAGAGGTTCTTTACATTTACCAAACTCAGAAATTTCAGAGGGAAGATTACTGAAGATTAACCTAACCGGGTGCTCTTAGTAAAACTTCTCTTTTGAATTCCTGTTTGTGTATAAAGGTGAGTATCGAATCAGTAACTTGTGAGCAAAGCAAGTAGTGAGGATGCAATTGTTATACAAGTTAGAGAACGGTTTTATACTGTATACAGTCCCTGTGCCTGTTATAGAAATTAGTAGGAAATATGTGAACTATATTCTGAGACACGTGAAAAATGAGGCAGAGAAGAAATCATGCTCAGCCTTACCAAGGATCCAGGACGCTTAGGTCCAGGGATGATCACTTTCATCGACTTACCTGTGTGCACCTGGCTCTTTGATGATTAGAACCTTTGTTTCCTTATAATCCTGACTCTGTGCTCCTAATATAGTAAGGCCAAAAATAATATGTAGGCTTTAATCTGTATACGTTGTCTTGGGTAAACATACTTATTTATCAGCAGAATTCCATTACAAACTTGAATTGGAAACCATCTGCAGACCTTGTTCTAATCCTAGCTTCTCCTCTTACTAGCTGCAGGACCTCGGGCAAGTCCCTCACCTGGTTTTTTACTTAGTATTAACATCAAAGTAGTTGGACCAGGAGCTCTCCAAGCTTGTGTCTACATGTAAAAATTCACATTTAATCTGGGGAAGATGATGTATTAATGGGTTAGAATGAGTCTTAAGTACACTTTATCCACTGTGGCGAAAGGAACTCTCCATCTGGCAATCTGATAAACATTATATTGTTTTTCATGTTGAGGTGTACAAATGAAAATAGCTTTTGTATATTTGTTAGATTTTTAGGTATTTGTTAAAGTGCTTGCTTCATACAGGGTGCTGTAGCAGAAGCAGAAGTCAATTGGGCACAGACTGTTTCCTCCAAGTGATAGGACATACACAAGAAGATCTCTAGCTTTCATATTATCAGGTGTTGGAGCGTGTTCTCTTGGGAATTAAAGATGTAATGTCCATGTTAATGTGGCCCTTCTAAAAGCATATTGCCTTTTCTAGCCAGATAGCCACAGGTATTTAGTGATTTGATGGGTAATTTATTAAGAAAGTCATGCTGCATACTTTCCAAGGATTCATTAACTGCCTACTAGGGATTATTATTATTATTTTTAATGAATTTATTTATTTATTTTTGCTGTGTTGGGTCTTCGTTTCTGTGCGAGGGCTTTCTCCAGTTGCGGCGAGCGGGGGCCACTCTTCATCGCGGTGCGTGGGCCTCTTCTTGTTGCAGAGCACAGGCTCCAGACACGCAGGCTCAGTAGTTGTGGCTCATGGGCTTAGTCGCTCTGCGGCATGTGGGATCTTCCCAGACCAGGGCCCGAACCCGTGTCCCCCGCATTGGCAGGTAGATTCCCAACCACTGCGCCACCAGGGAAGCCCCAGGATTATTTTATGTATTTTTTAAATTTGATTTTTATATGACTTTTGGGTGGTATAAGAAAATGTTATTAAGTGCCAAATCTTGGTTAGCTTGAATTCACCTCACCTGCATCTCAGGTAACCTGTTGTTAAAGACCTGGTGCCATACAGGAGGCCATCCTAGTGCAGCAGAAGTTGGCAGTTGCTTAGATTGGATGGGGAAGCATCATGTTCTATGGCTTTTCTTAAGTTAAAACTTCATTTTAAACAAGAGTGAAAGGTATAAGGAACTTTCAGACTCTTGCAAGATTAGGCAGGCCCACATTCCCCTGTCCACTACTCTGAAATCCAAAAATTTATGGAAATAAAGTGAGTTTTTGTTTTGGGGGTGTTTTTTGTTTGTTTGTTTTTTGGTATCTCATTTGGTAACAACAGAATTGACTGTGGAAATACTAATGTTTGATTATGGGGTGTTATCCCAGACCCTGCTACAGTAAATGTATCTTACTGCCTTTCTCAAATTCCCAAAATACTAAATTCCAAAGCACATCTGGCCCCGAAGAATCTACTGACGTGCAGTCTCTAAGTGCAGCCTTGGAACTTGTATACTTATCTTATCTTTGACTTTTTCATGGACAGAATGCTTTGAGGGCAAAGACCTTGTCCTTTTCAGCTTTGAACATTCCTATATTCCTGTCAGGGTGCCTCTGTTACAGTAGTCATTTGTTACACTCTAGAGTAAATCAGGGAAGGGAGAGAAGAATGTTCGGACAACTTCAGCCCATTCTCCTCCAAACCAGTTAGCTAGCAATTTCTTGTCCAGTGTCCTAGGCACAAGTTAAGTCGTGAACCTGAGCCAACTGATAACTGAAGTTATCAGATGACAGCTTACGACCTTTCTCTTGTATTTAAAATCATGACAGTTAAAACACTGCAGCGTCTGAGAGTGGTGCACTGCCTCGCAGGTGGAACTGCACATCCCACCACGCAGACCCTCCTCTCTCCTCTCGCTGCTCCTGTTGCGTGTCCCCTGAGGAGAGAATGCTGGAAACTTGATATGACTGTTGTGGTGATAGTCTTTAGATTATAAAAAATATGGGAATACAGCGCATTCTCTTGCAGTTATATAGACCAGACCTGAGGGGGTGGGCATCCTTTTGCCCACAGGCCAAATCCATTTCCTGGTGTGTGTGTGCGTGACTGGTATTTACATTTTAAAGGGTTGTAAACAAACAAAGAATATGCAGTAGGGCTTCCCTGGTGGCGCAGTGGTTGAGAGTCCGCCTGCCAATGCGGGGGACGCGGGTTCGTGCCCCGGTCTGGGAAGATCCCACATGCCGCGGAGCAGCTGGGCCCGTGAGCCATGGCCGCTGAGCCTGCGCGTCCGGAGCCTGTGCTCTACAACGGGAGAGGCCACAACAGTGAGAGGCCTGCGTACCGCAAAAAAAAAAAAAAAAAAAAAAAATGCAGTAGACACCTTATGTGGCCTGCAAAGCCTAATGAATCATTGCTGTCAAGCCCTTTCCAGAAAAAGTTGACTAACCTTTGATATAGACCATTAGTTTAACTCCCAGTTTACTTCTCCCTGTCTTTAGGAAGAATTCTTTCCTTCTCTTCCGTATTCTCCCTTCAAGCATCTACTGACTCCATGCTCGTTCTTCTAGGTCCGACATGGTACTTTTGTTCATGAAATGATAACCTTTAAAGATGGTTTTTATCCCCCTTTTAAAATCTCCTCAGGAGGAAATTTAGATAAGCATAAATAAACATGAAGTTGAGAGTTGTTTTAATACTCACATGTGGAGAGAACCAATTACAGAGCTTCCATGGTGCCTGTCCTGACTAATTTCATGAAGGTATCAATTCTCTGGTCCCTTTATCTTCAAAATTCCTTTGATTCACAAAATTGTGTACATAATTTGAAGACCAAGAATGATTTCAAAATATAGACTTGGGAAAATATTGCTTTTTAAAGATATGATATTGTAAAAATGACCATATCTAAATTATGTAATACTGGAATATCAATGTAATTTAGGATTAAAACTGTGAGCCATTCTATTTTTTTCTAAATTATTTCAGTTACATCAATATACAGTTTTTTATATCTTGCCTTTTTACTCCATGAATTGATAAAGTGTGAGTAATCTCACTGACCTTGTCATATTCTCCTTATTTTGTGTCAGAGTACTAGTGAAAATCATTTGAGGTCTCGAGTCAGAAGTCCTGTATTCTAATACCAGCTTTATTTCTCTATTAGCGGTGTGACCTTAAGTAGTGACTTACCTCGCTCGAGTTCTGTTTTCTCATCACTAACATGGTGGTGTTAATACTATCCTAATAGAGTTTGGGGGAGGGCAGATACGATGATATAAGTGGAAATGATTTGAAAATTATAGAGTCCTTTTCATATGTTAGTGGGGCTGGTAAAGCAGTAACAAGTTTATGATAGTTTACTGTTTATACATGTCGACTCATTTCTTAAGCATTAGAGGTCATCAGGCCGAGAACCAGAAAGGAATGAGTTTGCTTTTTAATTTACATTATTTTCATATATTCCTGATATGGGTGGCTTAAGAAGGGGAAGGGACATATTTTCCTATAGTGCATATACTCAGTTAAATGATTATATCAGTTAGCAGTTGCTGTGTAATAGACCTTCCAAAACTTAGTGGTATAAAGTGAAAATTATTTGTTATATCTCATTAGTCTTTGTGTTGGCTGCAGGGCTGGGGAGAGTTCTTCTACCTGAGCTGGGCTTGGCTGATCTTGGCTGAATTTGCTCATGTGTCTACGGTCGGCTGGGTAGTCTAGAATGTCTTCAGCTCAGGCGATCTGGCTCTTCCCCACGTATCTCTTGTACCCACCCCTCCGACAGGCTAAGGCTTGTTCTTTTGGCAGCAGCAGACTCCAAGAGAGCCTCTGTTTGCATTGAGTTTGCTACTGTACCATTGGCCAAAGCAAGTCACATGACCAAATGTGGATACAGGGACATGTGAAAATTGTGGCCATTCTTGTAGTCAGTCTACACAATGGTCTTAGAGGTAAAGGAAAATCAGCCCAAGTGGGAACCATATTGTAACCTGGCATGTGAGTCCTGGTGGTCCTCTGTTCTTGAAAACACCTTGCATAATTTCAGTGCTTACACACTCCCATTCCCCATCACTGTACCAGAACCACAGCAACCTTACGATCTGCCTGTTTTGCAAGGAGTAGCCCACATGCAAATATGCACCTCTTGTGTTTTAAATAATACAAAGAATATTGTTTCCAAGACAACTTTGATGAAATGTCAGCTTCCTCTAGGTTCTAAACCCACATAAGAAGCATTGTTATCCTCATCTCTGCTGGGTAATTTGCATACTAGAGTAGTTTGTTTGAAAACATGCCTGTTGTTCTTTAAAATATGGTTAATGCTAGATTAAAGAGCAGATTTTTTTTTCTGTTTATGCAAGCTCATTTCTAAAGCATTTAAAATAAAGAGCTTGGGCATGTATGGTATTTAAAAACCCTTCACATGATGTTTTTAAAACAGATCAATTTCAGCATTAAACTGTTAGGAATTCAGCCAAGGAAAATTCAACTTGGATTGTATAGCTGGATGATAACGTATTATAACCATCTTCTTTGAATGTGATTGTACCAGCAGAGTTGAACCTGGTGAATTACATAATTTAAGAGTGTTTGCCAGAACACTGTTGTAGGGTGATTATTCAAGCCTTTCCTAAACAACAGCAAAGTGAAGGATGGATTGTATTATGAGGTACTTAAATCACAAGAAGAGTCGTCACAAAATATCTAAAGATAACTCATTTGAATTGAACCAGAAGGTCATATGTCTGAATGTCAGTTACCATGCTTAACTACTTGGCAGAATATTAGGATGTAAGAGAGTGTGATTTCTGCTTTTTAGCTACTTTGGCTTGAATTAAAAATGTCTTGAGTTTGCTTATTACTTATCAAAAAGGTATTTTCAAGTTGGAAGGAACATCATGGTGGAGACTTTTATTGATTTCAGATATGTACAGTTAAGGAAATGTATGTATCAGTTACATCTTTTAGGCATATCACTAACCTTTTAAAAACTTTTTTTTTTTTTAAAGAAAAAGTACATGTAGTCTTAGTTCATCCCCATCCCAGTAGCCCTGTGTCTCAAGGGGCCATCCATTGCATAAGGTGTGTTTTTGTGGGTCTGTCACATCTTGTCTGCTGCTGCCCTCACTCATTCAAGGTCTTGAGTCAGAGAATGTTTTGGAGGGTCAGGTTCATCATTTTGCATCATAAATATTACTCCTCTGGAAAGGTGCTACAGGTTGAATTCCTTAGTACTTCCAAAGGTGGGGATGAGGCAGGACTCTGAAAGAAATGAGAAGGGAGTGGGGGAACTTTTGTATGGAGATCCTAGCTTTAAAAAAGCCAGTGCCTCTTCCTTAACACTGAGGCCACACGGATGTGGTGGGAAGGTCATCTAGAAGAAATAGTTGCTGAGACACTTCAGTGATATTGTCATTGTTATTGGGGCCAGGGAAGTACATAAACTGAGAGAGAGAGAGAGGCCATGTAAAGACAGAAGCAAGAGATTGGAGCTCTGCTACCACAAACCAAGCAATACCAAGGATCGCCAGCAACCACCAGAAGCTGGAGAGGCAAGGAAGGATTCTTCCCTAGAGCCTTCAAAGGGAGCATGGCCCTGCCAACACCTTGATCTCAGACTTCAGCCTCCAGACCTGTGAGAGAATAAGTTTCCATTGTTGAAGCCACCTGGTTTGTGGGAATTTGTTTGGCAGCCCTAGGAAACTAATGTAGGTCCCAAGAGTTAAATTTATGTCAGTTCTGTTTCATCATCAGTGTCATTAGTAATTGCTGTATGATGCTAATAAGTACAGTGCCAATCTACATATATTCAGTGGCTAGCCCAGTACAGGCACAGTACCTAGGCTCTGGGAATATAGTGGTGAACAGGACAAAAATGTTTGCCCTCCCGGGGCTCATATTTCATTGGGGGAGAGACATTTGTTACACGATTAACAATTCTGATGAAATTGCTTCAGTGGCTTTTATGTAGCCTACATTCCTTTTTTTTTTTTTTGGCTGCGTTGGGTCTTCGTTGCTGCGCACGGGGCTTCTCATTGCAGTGGCCTCTCCTGTTGCGGAGCACAGGCTCTAGGCACGCAGGCTTCAGTAGTTGTGGCACACGGGCTTAGTTGCTCCGCGGCATGTGGGATCTTCCCAGACCAGGGCTCGAACCTGTGTCCCCTGCATTGGCAGGTGGATTCTTAACCACTGCACCACCAGGGAAGTCGGGCCTACATTCTTGTTCCCCTTTTTTTGTCCTCCGGAATCCTAATTGACCTTTGGATCCAACTTTATGTGATCCAACAAGCCTGCCCATGCTTCTCACTTCCTTGTGGGCTTGGGTTAGTCTGGCCACTCATGGTTGTGCAGAAGTGCAATTTAAACTCCCTGGAGTTGTGCAGTCCACATCCTCTGCAGTCACATGTGGTGGCCCTGTAGATGCCACATTTTCTCTCTTGTTTTCCATCACCCTTCAAAAAAATAAAGTGGAGACCTCAGAGCTTTTCCTTCTCTGGGTTTTGGGTTTTGTTTTGTTTTTACACGTTTTAATGTCCTTTTCATCTTTCCTATTTACGGAATTTGTAAGTTTTCACTTCATACATGTTTGATGGAATTGTTGGCCTAAAAGTCATATAGGTTTTAAAGCCATCCAGATCTGTCAGACCTAATAAAGCAAGCCCCTTTGTCATTCCCTTGACCCCTTTTGTGTCCTCTTTTATTGATGATGCCTTGCTGCTCTGTATACAGGTTTGGTTTGTTTTCACAGTATGCAGGCATCATTTCCTGTGCCTCTTATTAAAATCAGAAGATCATCTTCTAGTATCTGCCCTGTATTAGTTTGCCCGAGTTACTTCAGCCCTCGGGATTCAGGTTTCTTCCTATATAAGTGAGACGGTTGAAGTAGACAGGTGCTTCTCAAAACTTGTAACGAGCATAAAAAGCACAGATGTTGGTTACAATGCAGGTTCTAATTCAGTAGGTGTGGGGTGGACCTGAGATGCTGCATTTCTCACAAGCTCTCAGGAGATCTCACTGCTGCTGGACAGTGAACCATACCTTGAGTAACAGGGGACTAGATGACTTCTCGGGTCCCTCCCAGCTCAAGATGGGAGCTTTCCTGCCTCGTTGAGGAGAGCCTGTTCGTACCTGTGAGCTCACATCGAGAAGGCCACCGCTGATCTGGCCTCCCAGGATTCTTACCACCACTGCACACTGTGTTCTGATGGAAAGGGCAAGGGACACACTCGGTGCTGTCTGGTAGTGCCTGAAAGGGCCTGATGTCTGCAGTTCTTGTTTATAGCTTGGCCCTTTTTTTTTTATTCTCAGACTGAAGATAAACCCACTATCTAATGCATAATTAGCATTAGCCTTCAGGTTACATAGTTCTTTTTGTGGCTGTTTGCCTTGGGTTTCCCCCATTCCTTCCTCTCAGGGTAATGGTAGATTTATAACCGTCCTCATAACTATGATTAAATGTCTCAGTTCCCTTGCTTTATGTGGCGTTCTTGGCCACTTAATTACACTACATTAAATGGTATGTTGCTGCTGTCAGTGCAGTTGGATTGCATTGTGGATAGCATCTTTGGATATTTTGAAAAATGTTCCTATCATACAATTTGAGCTTGTAAATAGAAGTGCTGAGCATGCATAAATGTGCTTTAAGAAACGATTTCTTTATTACTGTTTAGTTGAACTGATGGTGACACTAAACATCGAGACTTTGATGTTTTATACGGCATTCTTCCCTACTGATTAACTTCATTAGTGCAGTTAATTACTGGGGAAGAATACTGTATAAAACTTCAAAGAGTTGATGTTTAATCACAGCTCGAAAAAGAAGTTTTATACTCTTCAGTTGTCAAACACATTTCAATTAACTGAAGTAAGGTCAGAAATTCTGTTTTCCCTCCTCTGGTCTTCAAAGCTTTTCCTGACTCTTTTCTGGTTGATGGTTGGTTACTGGTTACTTGAGCCCAAGTACTAATCTAGACAAGCTGACAGCGGCATGTGGTGGGTGAAATCTCTTCCCACAAGCTATAAACCGGCAGAACTGAGAGACTCAGTTTCTGCAAAAGGCAGTGAAGACTTCTGTAATCTGTTGATGAGCGAAAATGCAACTCACAGAGAAATGGGTACTTGGTTTTCTCTTGTACTCTCTGATTTTGTTATTGATTTAGAGCCACTCCATTTTCCTATATGTTAACCATATGTTGCCCTTCTGAGCCACTTCTCAAATGTCTGACAGGCATATTTCCTTAATGAGCTACGACTGCAAAGCTGAGGACACATACCTGCTTTAAAGGGATAGGGTGTAAGTGGAGGTGCTGAGAAGTTGATTATGTGAATTCTCAAATGACCGAGCGACATTGCAGCAGTCAAACAACAGAAATAATAAGAACCCCTTCTCAGGTCATTTCCCTGTAGTGTGTGCTGTATCAGTTTTTATTGTTTTTTAAAAATGAAGCAGGGGGCTTCCCTGGTGGCGCAGTGGTTGAGAGTCCGCCTGCCGATGCAGGGGACACGGGTTCGTGCCCCGGTCTGGGAAGATCCCACATGCCGCGGAGTGGCTGGGCCCGTGAGCCATGGCTGCTGGGCCTGCGCGTCCAGAGCCTGTGCTCCGCAACGGGAGAGGCCACAGCAGTGAGAAGCCCACGTAATGCAAAAAAAAAAAAAAAAAATGAAGCAGGGTTTACAATAGCAATAATGTAATTCAGATAAGCAATTATTGTAATTGACCTCAGTGATGAGTATCCTTGGCTTTTACCACAGTTTGCTTAGTACCTGAGGATGGCCAATTATCTCATAATGCGCACTTTATTGAGATTACTGTTTTAATTACGGCACTCAAAATACATCACTTTGTCAGCATTGTAGAGCCGTGTGTGGGAGCACCACGCTCAGGCGTTCAGAGATGTGTAGAGCATCTAGCTTCATCTAGTGACATGGTCGTGGTCGCGGTTTTCCTCTCTCTCAACTCCAAACTATGATTTTGAAAGACACGGTTTTTTACAGTTAAATGTGGTTCTTCCTGGGGAGAACGGCCACAGGGAGATAAAGTCTGGGCTGCTGTCACTGCCGCTAATTTAATTGTGCTCTCTGAAAGGGCTGGAGGTGACTTGCACTAATAGGCAGGCGGGTCTAGTTGATTAGGAGTTCGGATCACAGGAGTAGCTGATTCTCTGAATATGCCATAGGTCTCAACATTAGAATTACCTGGGGGCTTTTAAAATTGCCTGGTCCCAACACAGGTGATTCTGACACTGGTGATTGCAGCCAGGGTGGAGAACCGCTGTCCAGTCCTTGAATTGGTTGCTCCCTGCCACTTGTCTCATCCCAGCCCATGACATCATCCCAGAGAAAGGACACCTTTTGGGGTCTTGGCTGCACTGTGCCTTGTTCTTTTCCATTTCCTCCCAGACTTGGCCTAGCCTCCTCACATGCCTGAAATGGCCTCAGTGCAGGTTTGGCCCCTAACAGTGCTTATTCCGCCTTCCCAAGCAGTGCCTAGCCTACCTCTCCCATGGGACGTCTGAGTGGGTAAATCCCACCCCTTCTGAAACGGTCACTGTACTCTTATCATCCAGTTTTCTGATGATCACAGAAATGGGTCTTACCTTCCTTCCTTCTAAGTTTCTTTGAGTAAGAATCAGTATTTATTAAGTATTTGAAACATGGATAGTGCAACTTGGAAAGTTTAGTTTTAATTTTACTAATATAAATTTTTACATAGCCACATATGGCTTGTGGCTAACATGCTGACAGCACAAGGTGAGGTTTTTACGTGGCCATTGTACCCTGTCTTGAAATTTTCAAATAAATACGCCATCATGCCTTTAAAAAAAAAAAAAAAGAATCAGCATTTATTCTTTTTTTTTGTTTTTTTGTTTTCAAACCTTTAAAGATGTTTATTATTTAAGATTAAAGAACCTGTAAGGCTCCTTAGAGATAATTAAAAAATACATAAAAATATAAAGAAAAAAACTAACCATAATACTTTTACCTAGGAACAGACATTACAAACATCTTGGATAAATTTTCCTAAATATTGTTTTAAGCACATTTGTACATGGCTAGGATAATATTGAAAATAAACCTTTGCATCCTGCTTTTCATAATTTAAAAAATAACATTTTTCAAAATGTTATAAATTTAAACAGGTAAATTTTCAAAACAAATAAAAATTTATTGTATTTTTTTTTTTGGACTCATGGGTTTGTGTTTGAATTTGCATGGGATTGTTTCTATAATAATTGTTATTGATTTAAATGATGATGCAATGACTTTTTTTTTAATAAATTTATTTATTTTTATTTATTTATTTTTGGCTGTGTTGGGTCTTCGTTTCTGTGCGAGGGCGTTCTCTAGTTGCGGTGAGCGGGGGACAGTCTTCATCGCGGTGCGCGGGCCTCTCACTGTCGCGGCCTCTCTCGTTGCGGAGCACAGGCTCCAGACACGCAGGCTCAGTAGTTGTGGCTCACGGGCCCAGTTGCCCCGTGGCATGTGGGATCTTCCCAGACCAGGTCTCGGACCTGTGTCCCCTTCATTGGCAGGCAGATTCTCAACTACTGCGCCACCAGGGAAGCCCGATGCAATGACTTTGACCATCTTTTTATTATTGATTTCAATGATGATGCAATGATTCAATTGCATTTTAGAGAACATAATCTATATCTCATTGATTATTAGCTATCAGTGAGACTTGCCTTGAACTTACTTCAATTTTCATAAAGGTTCTATTTGTGTTTGAGAGTAATACCTTGGGTTATATATAAATCTATTAGAATAAGCTTGATAACCAGACTGGTAAGATATTCTGCGTACTTAGTGTTATATTTTCTGTGTAATTTTTTTTTTTACATCTTTATTGGAGTATAATTGCTTTACAATGGTGTGTTAGTTTCTGCTTTATAACAAAGTGAATCAGTTATACATATACATATGTTCCCATATCTCTTCACTCTTGCATCTCCCTCCCTCCCACCCTCCCTATCCCACCCCACTAGGTGGTCACAAAGCACCGAGTTGATCTCCCTGTGCTATGCGGCTGCTTCCCACTAGCTATCTGTTTTACGTTTGGTAGTGTATATATGTCCATGCCACTCTCTCACTTTGTCACAGCTTACCCTTCCACCTCCCCATATCCTCAAGTCCATTCTCTAGTAGGTCTGTGTCTTTATTCCCGTCTTGCCCCTAGGTTCTTCATGACATTTTTTTTTTTAGATTCCATGTATATGTGTTAGCATATGGTATTTGTCTTTCTCTTTCTGACTTACTTCACTCTGTATGACAGACTCTAGGTCCATCCACCTCATTACAAATAGCTAAATTTCATTTCTTTTTATGGCTGAGTAATATTCCATTGTATATATGTGCGACATCTTCTTTATCCATTCATCCGATGATGGACACTTAGGTTGCTTCCATCTCCTGGCTATTGTAAATAGAGCTGCAATGAATATTTTGGTACATGACTCTTTTTGAATTATGGTTTTCTCAGGGTATATGCCCAGTAGTGGGATTGCTGGGTCATATGGTAGTTCTATTTGTAGTTTTTTAAGGAACCTCCATACTGTTCTCCATAGTGGCTGTACCAATTCACATTCCCACCAGCAGTGCAAGAGTGTTCCCTTTTTTCCACACCCTCTCCAGCATTTATTGTTTCTAGATTTTTTGATGATGGCCATTCTGACCGATATGAGATGATATCTCATTGTAGTTTGGATTTGCATTTCTCTAATGATTAATGATGTTGAGCATTCTTTCATGTGTTTGTTGGCAGTCTGTATATCTTCTTTGGAGAAATGCCTATTTAAGTCTTCTGCCCATTTTTGGATTGGGTTGTTTGTTTTTTGTTATTGAGCTGCATGAGCTGCTTGTAAATTTTGGAGATTAATCCTTTGTCAGTTGATTCATTTGCAAATATTTTCTCCCATTCTGAGGATTGTCTGTTCGTCTTGTTTATGGTTTCCTTTGCTGTGCAAAAGCTTTGAAGTTTCATTAGGTCCCATTTGTTTATTTTTGTTTTTATTTCCATTTCTCTAGGAGGTGGGTCAAAAAGGATCTTGCTGTGGTTTATGTCATAGAGTGTTCTGCCTATGTTTTCCTCTAAGAGTTTGATAGTTTCTGGCCTTACATTTAGGTCTTTAATCGATTTTGAGCTTATTTTTGTGTATGGTGTTAGGGAGTGTTCTAATCTCATACTTTTACATGTACCTGTCCAGTTTTCCCAGCACCACTTATTGAAGAGGCTGTCCTTTCTCCACTGTATATTCCTGCCTCCTTTATCAAAGATAAGGTGACCATATGTGCATGGGTTTATCTCTGGGCTTTCTATCCTGTTCCATTGATCTATATTTCTGTTTTTGTGCCAGTACCATACTGTCTTGATTACTGTAGCTCTGTAGTATAGTCTGAAGTCAGGGAACCTGATTCCTCCAACTCCGTTTTTCATTCTCAATATTGCTTTGGCTATTCGGGGTCTTTTGTGTTTCCATACAAATTGTGAAATTTTTTGTTCTAGTTCTGTGAAAAATGCCAGTGGTAGTTTGATAGGGATCACATTGAATCTGTATATTGCTTTGGGTAGTATAGTCATTTTCACAATGTTGACTCTTCCAATCCAAGAACATGACACATCTCTCCATCTATTTGTATCATCTTTAATTTCTTTCATCAGTGTCTTATAGTTTTCTGCATACAGGTCTTTTGTCTCCTTAGGTAGGTTTATTCCTAGATATTTTATTCTTTTTGTTGCAATGGTCAGTGGAAGTGTTTTCTTGATTTCACTTTCAGATTTTTCATCATTAGTGTATAGGAATGCCAGAGATTTCTGTGCATTAATTTTGTATCCTGCTACTTTACCAAATTCATTGATTAGCTCTAGTAGTTTTCTGGTAGCATCTTTAGGATTCTCTATGTATAGTATCATGTCATCTGCAAACAGTGACAGCTTTACTTCTTCTTTTCCGATTTGGATTCCTTTTATTTCCTTTTCTTCTCTGATTGCTGTGGCTAAAACTTCCAAAATTATGTTGAATAAGAGTGGTGAGAGTGGGCAGCCTTGTCTTGTTCCTGATCTTAGTGGAAATGCTTTCAGTTTTTCACCATTGAGGACGATGTTGGCTGTGGGTTTGTCATATATGGCCTTTATTATGTTGAGGAAAGTTCCCTCTATGCCTACTTTCTGGAGGGTTTTTTATCATAAATGGGTGTTGAATTTTGTCGAAAGCTTTCTCTGCATCTATTGAGATGACCATATGGTTTTTCTCCTTCAATTTGTTAATATGGTGTATCACATTGATTGATTTGCGTATATTGAAGAATCCTTGCATTCCTGGGATAAACCCCACTTGATCATGGTGTATGATCCTCTTAATGTGCTGTTGGATTCTGTTCAGCATTTATTCTTTAGCATCTGTCTTAAATATCTGATATGCCACCTTATAGGAATTTAGTTCTGGTTGATGAGATCAGTTGTTTCCAACCCTCTCCTCCCCCCACCATTCCGTGATAAGTGTGGAAGATGCTGTTCACATGCGCCACGCGGTCCCATGAGCCCCCTTAAGGTTAGGAGCATTCTTGTGGGATACCTAAGACTTACACCTTTCTTTTTCCAGGACAAACTTAGATCAGATTGCAGATGCATAAAGACGACACCAGTATGTTGACAAACTTGATTCCATTCTAATTATATACATGCATCTGTACCAACACACACTCAGGAATACATGCATCCTTATTTGCACGTGCATGCATACACACACATATACACACATATATGTTAATATGAAGTAAGACACTGGGTTATACCTGTACATCTCTCTGAAATCCATCCTCTTTCCCTTCTCCAGCACTCCCTCCAGTCCGAGCCACCAGCATCTCCCCCTGGACCACTGTTTCCCCTCCAAAGCTCTGTTAGTTGGCAGGCTCACTTAAGCCCATACTAACAACACTAATAAAACAAGGACACCAAAAATGATGAAAGCTCAGCTTTAATGATCTGATTCAGAATTTTGCTCTTTTAAATTTAGCATTCATGTAAGGTTTATATTGTACACTTAGTATTGTTTTCATTTTTAATTACCAAGGGTGGAAGTAGGCAACATAATCTTCTCTGCTCTTAAGTGCTTTTAAAAGTCTTAACTCTGACTCCGACCCCCTCTAATATAGAACTTTTCAAGGATCTCCTGAACAATTTTTAGAACGTGTGTGCCATCTCATTACTCCCCTTCAAGGGCACTTAGAATAAAACACAGACTTCACCATGGCCTGCTGGGCCTGCACAGCCCGGCCCTCCCTCCTCCCAGCATGGCCCCTTCACGCGCTCCCTCCCCAGCAGACACCCAGCCCTTCTGTTCCTTCTCCAGGCCTGTACATGTACTCGTCTCTTTGTCTGCAGCAGTGTTCTCCTGGCTGTTCACGTGGTGGGCTCCAGTTCCCATGTCGGCCTGAGTGTCCTCTCTTTGAAGAGCCTGTCCCTGAGCACCCTGTCATTAGTCTTAACATCCAGTTTATCTCCTTTGTAGCATGTTGCCGTTTGCACTTGTTATATTATTGATTTATTAATTTCTTAATAATAACTTAATTTACTTTATTTTATGTCCCTTACTTGGAAAGAGTGCTCTCTGAGGATAGGGTCCTCATCCTCACTTTCTGTTGTGATCCATGTCACTGCCGTAGGGCCCAGCAGAGTACCTGGCACCTAGTTGGTACTCGAGTCAGTAGCTGATGGTATTCTGTTATTAACTGGGGGGTTTGTGCTGTGTTCCCACCACCCCGTTAGTCCTCACACCTCACTCACTGTAGAGTCGTTTGTGACGTTCCAGTGAAGTTGCTGTGCAAGTCTAGTCTTCACTCTGTTACCCTGACTCAAGGCCATGCTGACACCTTTGGCATGAATTCTACAAATAAGGAAAACGAGTAGAACGTCTGAAGAGGGCACCAAGCCAAGGGGGCAGGTAGGTGCCCAGACTGGAGAATGGGCTGTCTGAAATGTTTGAATCCGGACAAATAGGGTGGCTTTTCCCCAGAATCTGAGGCTTGAGAAACTAACCGCCCATGACCCTCTTTCAAAGGAAGGCAAGAGGAGACTTGCCTGGATTGGGTTGCTGATAAAGGCTTGGCCTTCGCCCTCTAGGGCAGATTCCAGAAATAAGTGTGAAAGAAAGGGCAGTATATAGCTGCCACTTCTCCTAGTTAGCTCATCTAATCTCTGTTACAATCCTGTGGGACAGATATCCTTGTCGCCGTTTTCCAGGCATGAAGATTGAGACCTGGAGGGGTTAAGGTGCTGGAAGCACACGTGTGCTGGAGCTGAGACTTGGAAGCAGAGCACTGTCACTGTGCAGCCTGTGATTAGTTCATCCCCCACCCCTTCCCTCCACACTCCACTGCACTGCAAAACGGTGCCTTATTCCCCTCGTGTCCCCAGTATCTAGAACAGCCAACACAGAGTAGCCAATCAGCTCACGTCATAGGATTGCAACGGAGTCGCAACACCAGGCCCTGCTTGCGAAGTCTTTGTTTAGCCCTTCTGACAGGAGTAAAGCCTCATTCCACCAGCTGGTGTTGAAAGCACTTCTGCTTCCAGTGGGGTCTGGCTGGCTCTGCCCCACTGTCCCTTCCCACTGGAAGGAGGCTCATGGCTGTGTGTTTGAGCAAAGCTTCTCAGTGGCTCAGAGGTCTGTGCCGTGACCTTTGATTAATCCCCTGCTCCTGGATGCTTTCTTGTACACACTAGATTGTGGGATCTTCTGCATCTAGATTCCTGTGCCCTGGATGCTTACAAACCAAAAGACTAGCAGGATGATAGAGTGCTGGCTGTTAGCAGAGGACTGTCCCGAGATGGACTTTGTGTGCTTGTGTGTGTACACTTGTGAAGAGAGAGGCTGTCAGAGGGGAGACACTCATACCACAAAAGTCGTACCTACACTTTGAGTTATTTTGATCTTCATTCATTCATTCAGCAAAAACTTTTCTGTAGTGTCCTTACATCGCAAAGTGCAGGATTCTTTCAAGCCACATCTAGTATTAAATAGCAAAAGCATACTACTGAGCTCTAGGGTTCTTCCTTTTTAATACAATAGTGCTTGATGGAATGGTATTCCCCTCATTTCTCAGGGTGATGAGGGAGAATATTTTCTTCTGGTATTCAGCATGCTGCTATTACCACAGCATTTAGCTCGATGCCAAATTGCAATTGGCTCTATTCAGTTCTGTTTACCCAAGTAGCGCTGTAGTGATTAAATGTCACTGGGTACACCGAGTATACAAAAGTAATTAACCTAAAAGGACATGTTAGAATAAGGGTCAACAACCTCTTTAGCCCGTAGTGTGACGGGGAAGACAGTATTGATGGAGATACTGCTGGTGGGGCAGGGCTGGGTGGTGAGGGAGGAGGAGGACAGGAGGGAAGCAAGGTCAGCAGGAGCAGAGCGCAGGGCAGCACTCACAGTTGTCAGGGGCGGCAAGCAGAGCTCTGCGACCTTTTCTGTAGTTGCCTTGTAATTTAGGTCCCTGACCTCTGATCATTTGAGATGGGGGACAGGGTGGGATTAGACTGTGACCTGAACCCCCTTTCAACATCTCAGCCCCAGTGAGTGGAATGCTGTTTTCCTGTTTAGCCTAGAGTAGTCTCAGCTTAGCTCATGCTTGTTCTTCCAGTATTTTACATATTTGATCAACCCTTGCATCTTTAGACCTAGTTGTCAAATAAAAGCCGCTGCTTGAAATCACTTTTTTGGACAGATTTGAAATTGTGTCTCTGAGTATCTGTGTCTCATTTGTTTTTAGTCCTCAGTATACTGAAGTCACTTTCTTAAACTGACTGATACTAATATGCTTTACGTTGCTTTATGTACTAAAAATTTTCATAAAACTCGAGATAGTCATCTTTGATTTAAAAATCAACCAATGGGGCTTCCCTGGTGGCGCAGAGGTTGAGAGTCCACCTGCCAATGCAGGGGACATGGGTTCGTGCCCCGGTCCGGGAAGATCCCACATGCCGCGGAGCGGCTGGGCCCGTGAGCCATGGCCGCTGAGCCTGCGCGTCTGGAGCCTGTGCTCCTCAGCAGGAGAGGCCGCAGTGGTGAGAAGCCCGCGTACCGCAAAAAAAAAAAAAAAAAAGGAAAAGAAAAGAAAAATCAACCAATGGTAAAGCTCTTTTTTAAAAAAACAAGTATGCTATCTGTCTGCCCTATATTTGGCTTTTTCTTTCATCACCTGTGTGTGGTGACTTCCTCTCCGGGAAAAAAAAAAAAAATGGGAGTGCTAAGGATTTTTTTCCTTGACCATTACCTCCTTGGGAGATAAACATTTCAAGGAGATCCCCAGGGATCACTGTTCTCTGAATGAGTGGCCGCAGAAAGAACTGCTGACGCCTGGATTCTTCACTGGTGGGTCTGTGAGGCAGGGTTCATTTAGGTCCTGCCATTTCAGTGGTCAGACTTGAGTTAAGATTTGTTTCTCCCTGGCTGCAGACAGCTGCTGAGTACATGATGAGAGCCGAGGAAGAGGGGAGCCAGTTGAAAAATGTCTCCCTTATGCTGAAGATGTATCTCTTTTAGAATAAGAAAAATTGGCGGCCTTGATACATTTACAACAACAAATATTTCTTGCTTGCCCACCCAGAGGTCAAGCCTGGTGCTGACCTTGGGGGAGGGGGCCTGTGCCCTTGATTGGTTGGGGAGCAAACAGGGAAAAGGCACCACCTTTGACCATATTCTCTGCCTGGCACCATTGTGATTTTTGTTTCCGTTGTATTTTTTACTCTGCTTCCTCTTGCTGTCTTTTTTTTTTTTTTTTTTGCGGTAGGCGGGCCTCTCACCGCTGTGGCCTCTCCCGTTGCGGAGCACAGGCTCCGGACGCGCAGGCTCAGCGGCCATGGCTCACGGGCCCAGCCGCTCCGCGGCATGTGGGATCCTCCCAGACCGGGACACGAACCCGTGTCCCCTGCATCGGCAGGTGGACTCTCAACCACTGCGCCACCAGGGAAGCCCCCTCTTGCTGTCTTTTTAACATTGTCCTGAAAATTGTCTTGTCACTACATCACTTTCCAAATTACCACTTCTGAGGGCTGCCCCCCTCCCTCCCTCCTTTGGATGTGCCTGCACCAGGCCTCCCACCCCCAACTCCAGCTGTTCTTCTCACCATGGTGGTCATCATACGGAGGGCTGAGAACACAAAGAAATACTTAGCCCAAGGGCATACGCCCTTTACGAGTGTATAATCTCTACTCTCTAGATAGTAAAAACGTTATGGGAACAAGTAAGACGTATACATGAGTATTGATACATGAGCAGATCAAGTTTTGTATTCATTCATTTATACAGCAACCCTTAACTGAGACAGCAGACCCAAGTCTTCGTAGAATTTCTAGTCAAGTAGAAGAGACTAGCAAATAATCAAAATAGTGGCCGTGATAGAAATGCTAGGAAGGAGGTAAACAAGGGACTATGGTAGGGATTTCCGGGAGGGGTCACCTTGGATAGCATCACCGACAAGATCTTTCTGGGAAGGTGGCATTTAAGCAGTTGAGGAATAAAAGGTGAAAAGATGCTAGCAGCTCAGAGGCTAGGGAAAGGCGTTCTTGGCAGAAGCCTGCACTGAGGGATGAAAGAGTAGGGGGTGTCCAGCACTCTGAGAAAGAGACTTTCAACTGGATTAGAGAAGGTAGACAGTGTCTGTAAAGTGTCAGATGCTTGTGTTAATTCCTGTTGATTCCTATTGTGACTTCAAGAAATTTTAGACCTGTGTCATCTAATATGGTAGCCAGACACCACATGTGGTTATTGAGCACCAGAAATGTAGCCAGTCCAAATTGAGATGTGCTGTAAGTGTAAAATGCAAACCAGATTTTAAAGACTCAGTACTTAAAAATAAAAATGAAAAAAAATAAAATGTTTCATTAATAATTTTGATATTGATTATACATTGACACTATACTTTTTTGATACATTGGGTTAAATTAATATACAATTTAAATTCACTTTACCTGTTTCCTTTAAATTTTGTAAAAATCTGGCTACTAGAAAAAATTTAAGTACGTATATGGCTCACATTATATTTCAGTTTGTCAGTTCTGTTCTAGAATACAATTCACTTTGATATTTTAATGAATGACAGTAACCAAATTGGCTAAGTGAACACTGAAAACTGTTTTGCCCTTTTGAGGTGGTATGAAGAAGACCTAGAGTTTGCATTTCTGATTAGCGACATTAAAACTGTTAGGGGGCTTCCCTGGTGGCGCAGTGGTTGAGGGTCCGCCTGCCGATGCAGGGGACGCGGGTTCGTGCCCCGGTCTGGGAGGATCCCGCATGCCGCGGAGTGGCTGAGCCCGTGAGCCATGGCTGCTGGGCCTGCGCGTCCGGAGCCTGTGCTCCACAACGGGAGAGGTCACAACAGTGAGAGGCCCGCGTACCGCAAAAAAAAAAAAAAAAAAAACTGTTAGGAAGCCTACCTTTAAATTTGTACACTGTTGTTTCCTTCTCTGTTCCTGCTGAATTACCCTCTGATATTGTATAGAGTATACTTGCATACATAATGCATAAGAATATATATGAGGCTCTGTGGAGTTAACACTCTTGGGGAAAAAAAATGTTTAGCGTTTCAAATAGACTAAAACAGTTTACTGGAAAAAAAAGCAACACGAAAAGATTTTCTTTTCCAATAAATTTTAATAGTTACTAAAATGAGGGTTCTGGTCCGTTAAGATACAGCTTGCCAAGTCTTAAAGCTGAGTCACTTTTTTCTCTGAGCACCTACTTCAGCTTCTTTCCAAGCAGCTGTTAGAAGTATGTTGAGATTTTGATTCAAGAACAGATCACGGTACAAGAATGAGTCTAAAGCCAATTTACCCTTCCCAGAAAATGCAGGAAGGAAAATTTTGCCAGCCGCTTCACCCCCATTTGTTTTTAGGGCAGTCAGCCTCAGTGTACCACATCTGATGTGTCAGTAAGTCTTAGTAACATTGATTATAAGGCATTAGGAGAATGAATGATTTAGGATATATTTTATAGGTACTATACTGAAAAAAGAAATCTCAGAAGAAGGTGGCCGGTGCATGTGACTATAATTTACATAGTGTCTGCATATAAGATTTATAGAATCTGTAGAAATGAGGGGAAGGAAATTCTGAGTGGAGGACAAATGCACATAGGAATGTTAGGTCTTGCAAACTTTTGAGGACATTCATTGGACTGAAGGGCATGAAGTGACTTTGGGGTGATTAGACAGTTTAAAAGATGTGACTTCTGTGCAACATTTGTGTGCACTTGGTAACTTTTATTACAGTTTCTGGGAGACTGTTCATACTGTGTCATCTCTGATGATCAGGAGTGAGGCTACTTGATTAATTCAGCCTGTGCTTTGGGCTGTCTCCATCAGTGGTCATGGGATGTACTTGGCCCCCTCATCCCCCCAGTTGGTCCCTCATGTGACCCACACTTTGGACCACATGCAGACAGTGGCTGTCAAGAGAGGAAGCTCAGGTGCCTATATAAGAAGCAAACCTGTACCTTTAGTGTCAAGCATCATGCTCCAGCAGCTTAGCTTGCCAGCTAAAGGAGCTGTATTTAATGAAATTTCTGGGGTGGAGCCAACAGCTTTATTCCAGGAAGAGGAAGTAACAGTCAAGAAACCTCAAGAGGACATTAAGGTAATGTTCTAATTTAAAATCAATTTTATTGATACCTGATAAATTATTATGGCATTTTTTTCCTGACCAAGTAATAGATAGCACTGAAGCCTTGGAAGCAAAACATGAATGACTAAATATTGAAGTGCTGTAGATACTGCATGAAGGAAAAAAATATGTAGGACTTTTGTGTATTCTAAGTGTATTTAACTCATGGAGCCCTACTGGAGGGCAAGGGGTGTATTTCATTCATCTTTGTATACTTAGTGGGTACTTATCCATAAGTGGACTGAGATTATGTCGTGTTTTCCACATTAGCCAAAGAGGTATAGCTCTTCATGACGCTCCAGACTGTTCTTCACAACGTGCACTCTCCTCTAATCCTCACAGCCACCTTCTAAGGAAGTACTCCTGTTGTCCTCGATACCCACTGGAGAAATGGAAGCTTGGAGAGGTTCATTAACTTGTCCAAGGTCACACAGCAGATGGTACAGACTGGTCTTGAACCCATAGCTGTTTGACTCGGGTACCCATAGCATGACCGTTGTAGATACTTCCTCTCTCCTTAATCATTCCTCTGGTTTGATAGAATTTTGATTACTATCTGCAAAAGAAATTTATCTTGAACTGAGTTTTTCTTACCCAGAGAGAAGCAGTAAGACAAAGACAACAACAGACCATTTTAAAGAACATGTTGTTCACAAAATGTTATAGAAGGTGAAACATTTATTAAGAACAGACTCGTTACTTTATATGGAGATTATATTAAATATTGTTTTATCAAGGGCAGGTCTTCAGAAAGTCCCAGTCATTTTTGAAGGTGAATTTTGATTTATGTTAATTTGAAAAAAGCAAGTTCTGTGAGGATTATATACAGATTGTGTTTTTAATGACTTCCTTAATCAAGCAGGTTATTTAAAAAAAAAAGTCTTACTGTAATGAGCAGTAAACTGACAACTGGTGACTGGCTCAGAGCCCTACCATATTCAGGCTTTTCACCACCAGCATGCTATAAATTTTAAGCTAATTTACATAAATTTGCATGTGTTATGAGTCAGTATGTAAGATGTGTGCATTTTGACTAAATAATTTTAAAGTTTTTATACTTAATTTTCCCCAGTTGAGGATTATTTTCTCCATCTCTCCTGGTTATTTCCTTATAAATGAGATAATAAATGTTAAAATGCTTTATTATAAAAAGAGCTCTGTGAACAGGAATATAAACATTTTATGTAATGCTATACAATAAAACCTTAATCAGAAATGCTCTGGGATATGGTATGTTTAGTTTCGTATAGAAGTTTATTCACAGTATTACCTTTCCTTCAGAACGTGTTGAAAGTGTTTTACAACCGTGAAATGCCCTGAGGACTAATGACTGTAATTGAGTCCGGGTGACTCAGGATGCTAGGGCTCCTCCTGAAGGCCCTCTGCTTGGAAGGAGGAGTGGGCTGGGTCCCTGGCTGATCTCCAGCAGTACCTTGGCCTTTCTGTATTCAAGAAAATCACCAATATCCATTTCTCTTCTAGATACCACTCTTTCGCAGAGGAAATGATGATTGAGGACTTTGATTATGGCATCAATAAAAGAGTCTACAGGGCTCTTGGGCCTGCCTTCTCTGTCTTCCCTGCCCTAACGGCCATAAACAAACTCCCCCTGAATTGTCCCTGACCCAAACTAATTCCTGTACTGAAAGAACTACAGTTAAGAGTAGCAGTATATTCATCTTCTAAAGTGGGCTGGTTTTGAGAGTGAAGAGACCTGGACAACAGGTGTAAAGTGGGGACAATCCGGAACTTGCAGTCACCCTGGCCAGATTTTCGTGGTGCCCTCTGCCCTGTCATTACCCTCTTTATCTGTTTGAAAATGGATTTACCCTTTGGTGCCAGGTAGATGGGGTGTCTGAAGGACGCAGCTGATGAGCAATGAGTTTTAGAGTTCTTGATCATGGTTGTCCACTCGACCTTTATAGCATATTCTTGCCGGTTGGGATCTTGTAAGTGGGCAGGGACATCTGAGCACTGCACCTGTGCCAGTGGAAAGCAGAGTTAGTTTGATGTGCATTTGAAATCAAATTAGAAAGTCCAGCGTGGAGGTGGTATTTATAGTCTTGCCTGCAGTATTGTACCAAAACCTTATTGTAGTTGTTGAAAGGAGATGTGTTTTGGTAATAGCAGCCTGTTGGAACCATTATTATGGATTATCTGCATATCTATGTTGAGGGACAGTGCTACCCAAACACCTAGAATAGTCCTTATGTGAGGCTTAAAATAGAAGATCCACACTAGCTCCGTAAGTAAATAGTGTGCAGCACACAGTCACAGTGCTGAGTTGCTATTGCTGGGGCTCAGTTATTTACCAAGGGCTGTGCCTTCTACTTTATGTGGCTTCTTTCACTTAGCCCTCAGAGCAGCCTGGTTGACGGAGAGGGTGGGGTGCTGTTGACTCCAGACTCCAGACTGATTGAGACTGAGCAACATCCTCAAGGCTACAGGGATATTAAGTGGAAGATTTTTAACCCAGGCAGTCTGGACTCCACAGAGAGATGCTCTTGCCTGCTAGTACAGTCTGTGCTACCTGTTATTATAATTAGCTGATTGTAACAGCACTCACTGCCTCTTTTGGGGCGGGAGAATGCTTTATGGAGCTCTTTCTCATACCTGGTCATCTTTGATCTTGAGGTGGCAGAGGAGTCACAGCAAAGGGGACGGTGGGGTCACCCGTTTAGATTGCTGGAGGGCTTTGGGTGTGACATCAGTAAAGGGTCTTACAGGGCTTTAAGCCTGCCTTCTCCATCCTCCCCACCTCCACCACCATAAACAAACTCCCCCTGAGTGTCCCTGACCCGAACCAATTCCTGTACTGAATGAATTACTGTTAGAGTCGCAGTTTTGCAGCTGACTTTATCAGTAGCCTTAGTAAAGTCCAGGTTGGATTTCAAACTAGGATCTAGAATTTTTCTCATTTTGAGATAACATGATTTATAATGTTAGGAATTAACTGACTTTAAAGCTTATCTTTTATTACCAAAGCAATTAGGATTTCCATATAAGATTCATTTCGCTCTGTTTCCCCTCCTATTTATCTTTTATTAGACATCTACCTTGTTTTTTCAATATCCCAATAGGTGTTTATTTTTTAAAAATACATAATTTTTTTTTAATTCTAGGTTATTACTTTATTTTTGAGAGGTTTTTACTAACATTTCACATTTAAGGTGTTTTGCCCTTTCCACATCGGCCACCACTTTCTGATTGTGACTCTTCTTTCATAACCAATTTGCTAGTATAGTCACATGATCAAACTGTAATAAGAAAGATTTATGTTTAATGTTTCTAAGTTTGTAGATTTCTAAGGAGTAATAATGCAGCTCCAGTAAGTTTCTTATGTAATAAGTTAGGGAAATATCTAACCTAGCCAAGCTTTTAAAATAACAATAGAGAAATAAAAATAAGCTTTTCTTGCAAAAGCGTGACTTTGTCTTTATCAGTATTTAATTCCTACTGTTTACATGTCTAGCAAAGATCCAAATGGCCTTCCAGTGGCAGAAAGGTGGACTTGTAAGATTCATGATGAGAGTCCGTGCCAAGTCCAATTTGATTCTAGAGCAATTATGTTATTAGAACATTGCTGATTGCCCCAGTGCCTATTGTGCAGCTTAACCTTTAAATGCTAGCGATAATTAACTACTTAATCATTCTACCAGGAAACTCCAACATGCAACTCTGTTCTGCAGTAAAATTCACAAATAAAATACTGTCCAAAGTGCCTGAAACAGCCGGCTTAAAAAAAAAAAATGCTCTTTGTACATGTGTGCCAATTAATAAGCATTATCATTCAGTATTAAGTTTTAAGAAAGTATTTTGTCATCGTTTAAAAATCAGTTTTCCTGATTTCGTCCCAGCTTACCCTTCCCCCTTGACATATACACACTACCAAATGTAAAATAGCTAGTGGGAAGCAGCTGCATAGCAGCACAGGGAGATCAGCTCGGTGCTTTGTGACCACCTAGAGGGGTGGGGGAGGGAGACGCAAGAGGGAGGGGATATGGGGATGTATGTATATGTATAGCTGATTCACTTTGTTATACAGCAGAAACTAACACAACATTGTAAAGCAATATTATACTCCAATAAAGATGTTAAAAAATCAGTTTTCCTTTTTGACAGAGTGAAAATAACGTTAAGTGTGTAGTATCAGTAATCATACACATGTACACACAGTTTTTCTTCTTTTTGTAAAATATCACAGTAGTAGGAATGAAGGCATGTGGAAGTAGGTAGAGGATTAAGGTGAAGAACGGGGCAGAGCTGCCAAGTTGCCAGATCCAAGGAATGCCACGCCTCAGATCCTACTCTAGTGAACAGTTTCCTGTGGATTTGTTTGGCCAAGAGGCCCTCTGAAAAGGAATGTACCACATGAATTTTGTAAAGATTGAGGAGTGCCCGAGGGGTTGTTCAGTCATTTAAGCTTGAAAAAAATTCTTGGCAGTTCTGTGTCACTCACTGTGCTGGGTGGGTGCCCCCGGCCCCAGGAACCCACAGCCTGGAGTGGGAAGCACCTTGTAATTGTAAACAAACAGCTATCAGTTGATGGGGAATGCTCCACTCATTGGGTGAACAAAATGTTAAGGGAACAAAGAGTGATTAATTCTGCCTGACAGTGTCAGAGAGCTTTGAACAGTGACGTTTAGAGCTGGTTCTTAAGAATGGTGAGGGAGGATTTCAAAAGGAAGATACTGAGGGAAAGGGCATTCTTGAAAGCCAGGAGAAAAGGCTGCCAATGCAATGAAAATAGATGGCGCACCAGGGAGCAACAAGCCCAGAGCTCTGAGACAAGGCCCAGGCCCTGGATTGGGGCAGGGAGTAGAGGGCTTTGGAAAACAGCTGTACTCAGAAGTTTGGTCTTTTTTCCCTATGGACGATGGGACACCATTTGTCATTTTTAAGGAAGGGTGAGAATCTCTGGGAAATGAATCCCAGAAATGTGGAGGATAGACTGGAGAGGGGAGAAACTAGATACAGGCTCTGGCATTAAATATGTTAGGTAGTAGCTCACAGATGGTGTTTGTGTGCATGATTTCAAAGAGGTAATGGTTGTAAAAACCTGATTGCATTGGGTCATGGTAGGAAAGCAAAGCAGAAGCATTGAATCAAGTCGTATGGCTTGGGAATGAGGATTGGAACTCAGCGGACATATATGAAAGTCAAGAAGCAGTCAATCCACTTTTTAAAATTGTTTGGCTTCTAGTGCTTTGCTTCAGTCTTCAGCCTTAATGAATAATGCCTGCCATCTTTTCTGCCATCAAACATAAGAGTGTATGTTTGAGTAGGGATGGTTAGAGGGCTTGGTGCCTACATTTAAGGGACTGATACAGGAAGGAAGGGTTTGGGGTTTTCCAGCCTCTATCAGTGGGGACTCACTGATGCTTCTCAGTCTTCCTCCTCCTCCAAACTCCCACCCTGCACCCCTGCCTTTGGAGCTAGTGGAGGAGTTGCCATCACCACAGCTGACCACTAGGGGGTGATCTTTTGGTAGCTATACCAACATGGGTGGAAAGAAGACTGTTAATTATTGCTAACAGACTAATAAGGTAAAGAAAAAAAAGTACAAGGAGTACATTTTATATAAGACGAGTAAAGTTATAAATGAGGAAAAGCTTTACTGAACAGTTTTCTGAATTGATTTGGATGCCAGGCAGAGATTCTGGTGGTGATTCTTTGTTCTTCCTAGAACTTTTCCCCCATATCTCCAAGTTTCCTTGCCTCTGCCCTCCAAGGTCAGCCCTTTCCCACCCCACCTGGGTTACTCTAGTACTCGGGAGTGCTGCCCCAGAGCCCCCCTGAAGAACTTGGCTCTTCAGGCCTTCAGTTCACCCTCAACAGGTCAGCCCTGCACCCTCTCTGTATACCTCCCCTTTAGTTTAGAGCTTCTCCTTGGTCTGTGTGGAACTGAGTCACTAGCCAATCCTTGAAGTTAGTGACAGTTTTCATCAGTGCTCTCTTCTTCATCTATGGTTTTAAGCTGTCATATCATCTCAGTGTGCCCAGTAACCGCCTGACCTCGATGGCAGACTCATTCTCTGTGCTTCAGAGAATTTCTCTGTCACTGGTGTTTGTTTTCTGTGTGTGGTACTCCTCCAGCTGAGAGCTCTTTGGAAGAGCAGAGATGACAGACATGGCCTGAGCCCAAACAGATCACCCCCAACTGTGATTCCAAGAGGGAGGGACCATCTTTCTATTCCCTGGTCCTAATGGGGTTCCTGGATTTCCAGAGGTTAAAGAAAAGAGCAGATCATGGGAATTCTAGGAGTCAGAAAAATAATAAAGTGCATTTTTGTAGGTGTGGTTTTGTTGTTGTCATGTTGTTGTTGTTTTACCTGCCACTCTGCATCTCCCAGGCCCTTAAGTTGCGGGACTAAAGCAAAATTCTGTAAGTATGACCTTTGTGTCACCATATTTGGGTGCTTAAATCCCCAAGGAGTACCTCCCTTTTTTCACTGAAGAATTAGTGATTATCTCTCAAGGTGGACTCTAATTTATTCAGTTTCTCTGTAGAGGCTTGAAATACTGGCTTCTCATCGGCTGGCAACTTAAGGGTGGGCGGGGGGCTGCCTTTTCTTTCTCCTCTTTCTCTTGTATCTGCTTCCTCTCTCGATAAAATATAAACTTCTCCTTCAGACCAAACCCCCTTTGCCCTTTGCGTTTAACCTGCTCCCTGCCTCCTCTTTTTATTCCTCTGCTCCCTCTGTCCCATCTCTCCTTCTTCTGTCTTGTTCTTTCCTTTTTCCCCTTTTCTTTTTTCTCTATACCTTTGTTCTCATCTTCCTTTCACCTCCTCCTCTCTCTCCTGTCTCCTCTTAACAGCTCTGTGAGTGTGTACTGAAGAATGAAAAGGAGATAAAGTCTCAAGTGATTAAAAAAATGACATTGTTGGGCTTTACTGGTGGCGCAGTGGTTGAGAGTCTGCCTGCCGACGCAGGGGACGCGGGTTTGTGCCCCGGTCCGGGAAGATCCCACATGCCGTGGAGCGGCTGGGCGCGTGAGCCATGGCCACTGAGCCTGCGCGTCGGAGCCTGTGCTCCGCAACAGGAGAGGCCACAACAGTGAGAGACCCGTGTACCGCCAAAAAAAAAAAAATGACATTGTTGAATGGCTGATCATCTCTCAATCCCACTTCCCTTTCTAATTCCAGAGCTCTTCGGTATCCCCATCAGCCAGTTTCCGAGGTGCTGAGAAGCACAGAAACTCCACAGACTACTCCTCTGATAGCAAAAAGCAGAAAACTGAAGAAAAGGAGATCGCAGCTCGTTATGTAGGTTCACTCACCTTTGCTTTGGGGGAGGCAGTTTACCTTGCTTTTTAATCAGTGGCCTTTTTACCCTCTTACTATTACCAACCAAAACTAGAACACAAGATAACAACATCCTAGGAGAGAAAAATAATTATTGCAGTTCTAACTGTGTCTCAAGTGGCTGGCTGAAGGTCTGTGTGTTTGCAAGTGAGTGCACATGTGTCTGTGAGCCGCAAAACAGTCCTTTATCCTGCAACCAATAGAAGACTTGTGTTCCATATTATTTCTATTAGATGTATTTGCTTCCCTCCATAAATTTCAAGGTGGTCGAATTTTCTGTGGCCAGCTAGAAATGTTAAGGAAAAAGGTAAAATCACAGACAACCTGTTAAAATGTCTAGATGACCTCCTGTGCTGAGGAATGTAGCACGTTTTGTGGAATATAACTTGCAGAAACATCCAGATGTGTCCCTAGCATGAGTTGAAGCTCATTTTCCTTCAGTGGCTGGTTCTTCAGATCACACAGTGAAGGGAGCACGTGGGATGGGACTCACTGGTGTGGAGGCGGGCTGACTGCACCCTGCTTCCTCTGGTGGTGCCCTGCAAGACTGCAGGCCTCAAAAGAAGCTGAGAACTTGAAATTTCATGTGAAACCTCCCAATTTAAAAAGTGTGGCTCTTTATCCGGTCTTTGAAAGACACTGACAGAACAAATCCCACCCTTCTGTAGGCTGGATTATGTAGCGTGGGCCTGCCAGTTGGCACCTGATACTAGAGTAATAAACCATAAACTTCAATTTTTTAAACTACAATGGAATCATCCTGTTTCCTATCACCTACCTCATAACTTTGTCATGAAGATTAAAGAACACAGTTCATTGTAGAGTGTTTAGCACTGTTTGGTGCAGTTCATTTTTATAAAATGTGTGGAGTTGATGACTCTGGACTTACCTAGGGTAAATCTGGCTGCATGTTTTTTCTTCTTCTTCTTTTTTTGGCTGGGGGAGGAGATAATGCTTCTCAATTGTCAATGCAGGACAGCGATGGTGAGAAGAGTGATGACAACTTGGTGGTTGACGTTTCCAATGAGGTATGTTTGTGGCTTATTTGACTTCCTGCTCTTAACCAGTTACAACAATGATTAGTGTCCCAGCAACTAGTATCCACAATGTTTCCTTAATTTCTGAAGGGGCCCACGTTTTATTTACCTGAAAACTTTATATTACTGATCCTTTTTTATTGCTACTCTACTCTGCGAAGTGCAAATGTGTGGTTACCACCATGAATGCACACACCTTGGCAAGTGACCTGCAAATTTGTAGAGTTTTGATTTTTGTTTCTGTTTTAAATGAGTACTATAAATTTTGTAGTATTTTCATTGACCTCTATACTGAATATTTTCTTCAGCAATTTGATGAGTCTTATGATCTATTCCAGAATATTTTTTGCTTCTAAGCTGTTGAAGACTTTTGGCTAGAAACGTCCACACCAAGTGCTCTGGCACTGTGAATGCACTGTGCTGCCTTTGAAACCCTTAATGTTCCTTTGTAGGATCCATCCTCACCTCGAGGGAGCCCTGCACATTCCCCAAGAGAGAATGGCCTGGACAAGACACGCCTTCTCAAGAAAGATGCCCCCATCAGTCCAGCCTCGATCGCATCCTCCAGCAGTACTCCTTCCTCCAAATCCAAAGAACTTAGCCTTGTAAGCAGTTCCTCACCATCTTTCTTAGCGTTGCCCATTTCCAGATGGTTAGGTTAAATTATTTTTAAAATTTTGTATTTTCCACGTTTTTCCATAGGACTTTTACCACCAAGCATATGTGTATGTTCAGTATTCAAGTTGAATTGACAAAAGTACTTTTGGAACAGAGCGGGTTCACTGACTTTGTTGGTGATGGATGTTTGTTTTGTGAATCTTTTTGCAAGGATAGGGGAGGGACATGAGGAAACTGAGTGAAACGAGTCTCAGCGAAGATGAAGAAATATATACTGAGGTTACAGAGATGGTTTTGTCACCTATGGTTTATGGTAAATTTAGTTTTGGGCTTGGATGTGATTTTGTTGCTAGCTTTGTTGGAATTACCAAGCTATATATGATTGCAGTAATTTTCCCTTCCTGTCTAAAAAGTAATCTGTCATTTATAAAAGTCTACCTTGACTCACACCACAAATCAGAAATGCACGAATAAAACTGCTTGCGAGTCAGGGTAATCTCCCCATACCCCCTTCCTCTGTGGCTGTGTAGTTAATTGCATTTTTATATAGTGTGCCTTCCTTTTTCCTCACCAGTTGTGTCCTTGTAACATAGCATTTAAAAAAAAAAAAGACGAATTCCGTTTTCAAATAACCTTTTGAATTCACAGCTGAGGGGAAGAAAATTCCTCAGTTTGTCTGCAGTTTTGGAGAATGTGTCTGGCACAGGGCTGGATTAAGTTTTTTTCTGTTGTTTTCTCTTGGCCTTCCGGCCTTGTAATGGCAGCTCCTCTGTGCTGATCTCTGTGATGATTCAGGCCTGGATCTTTTTTAATGGGACCTGTTAACCAGGGGAGCCTCTTGTGGCACAAACAATCCATCAGGAACCCAACTCAAACCACTCAGTATTAAAGCAGAGCCAGCAAGTGGCCAGTCACATCGGGACATCATGATTTGTCAGCGTCTGTCTAACTCAGACCAGTTTCCTGGAAATGGTCTACTCTGCCCCAAGTTCAGCTTTGATTTATGTCCTCTTGAACATTGGTTTTGTGGTCTCAGGAAACACTTTTTGTTTCTTTGATAGCTCTTTTTAACTAATGAAAAGAGAGGCCCATGCTAAAGAATCTTTTCCATTTCTTTTTCCTTTTCTTTTACTCTACCTTTTCAGATGTTTAACATAATTGTTAAAACTGTGTTCTAACTAGCAGTGTATTCCATTACATCTCTTGTTAGAATGAAAAATCTACCACTCCTGTGTCGAAGTCCAATACCCCTACTCCACGAAGCGATGCACCCACCCCAGGCAGTAATTCCACTCCCGGATTGAGGCCTGTCCCCGGAAAACCGCCAGGAGTCGACCCCTTGGGTTAGTGAGAAAAAAGTTTCTCTACATATTTATGCTTCCTGTTTTTAAAGAAATCAAAGCAATTTAAAGAGTGTAATACAGTAAGAGTACTAATGACCAGCGTTGACTGGCTGTACGTTCTTTAATCCAAATCAAGCGCCTGGCACTTACCATGTCTGACACATAGTAGGTGTTCAGTAAAATAAGGGGAAGACATGAACCTTGATGAAGGCTTGAATGACTTTTGAGAATATTAAAATAAGCTTATTTGAACTATAGATCCTACTTTTTAACATACAGAAGAATGTGTTGCTCCTGATATTCATTATACTTCATTATTGTCTCGTGTGTATCATTGGTTTTTCTCCTTCCTTCCATTTGGGTCTGTAGCCTCGAGCCTAAGGACCCCAATGGCAGTACCTTGTCCATATCCGACCCCCTTTGGGATTGTGCCACACGCTGGGATGAATGGGGAGCTGACCAGCCCCGGAGCTGCCTACGCAGGGCTGCACAACATCTCCCCGCAGATGAGTGCCGCCGCGGCTGCTGCAGCTGCAGCCGCGGCCTACGGGAGATCGCCAGTGGTATGTTTGTGCGCTTTTACAGCATAAAAGTGTTCCAGAGCGCAGAGGGTTTTTTTTTTTTTTTAAGGAAGTTTATGAAACTTGAGGGATTTATAGAGGGACCTGTGTGTATTTATAAATTAAACTGCATGTAATCATATTGTGAGATTCATTTTCTTTTGTAAGGTGAGGGAATTCTTTTGTTTTATGTTCCTTTTTTAAAAGAAATTTTTAAACCTACAGAAGTAGAGTAAATAATATAGTAGATATAGTGAACCCTTCATTTTCCATCATGAGCTTCAGTAATAATACTGTTTTTTTCATGTTTGTTCCACCCCCAAGTATGTTACCATGAAATCATGAACATCCTATCATTTCATCAATCAGTACTTGTGTATTTATCTCTAAAATCACATTTTTAAAGCATCTGTTCTCCTAGGATTTGGAAAGATACTGAGTAGGATGAAATGAGTTGATGTAACCATGTTTGTTTTTGTTGTCTTGCTTGGGAAAAATTTTAGGTTGGATTTGACCCACACCATCACATGCGTGTGCCAGCAATACCTCCAAACCTCACAGGCATTCCAGGAGGAAAACCGTGAGTACCTGCCTCTGTGCTTTGTGCTCACTGGGTATCTGGGCCCTCGCTGGCCCTTTGGACTCTGAGCAGTGCTAGACAGTGTTGGCAAGTTCCTGCGGCTTGTGGGGTGGTTTTTGTTTTTTGCAAAGTATTTTCCATTTTCTCTTAGCACAAGGGAAGAGGTAATGAGGTGGGGTTTTGTATTTTCAATTTAAAATCTCAAGCTTCTAATATGGAAATACAAATTGCTGAGGCATCTCCAGCAGTCAGGTCTTCTCTACATCTGTTACTGATTGCAAGGCAATTCTTTTTGTTGCCTTGGAAAGAAGAAGTTGTCTTATGTGCAAACCTAGATGCTCAAAATTTGAGCATGTTAGGAAAAGATGTGCCAAACTTCAAAGGCTGAAAAGAAAGAAGTGTGGTCTTACGCTCATTTGTGTTTCTGGAAAAGGTGGCTTGCTCAGTTGGCTTCTTGTCCTGTAAGCTGGGTATTTGGAGCCTCTGTTTTCATGACCCCCTAGAGCTATGAAGGCAAGACAGACACATCAGTTGTTCCAAACTCTTCTTGTATGTTCTAACCTGTCCCCATGTGTCATTCCTCATCATTCATTTTAATCCAGTGCACCTTTCTATTACTCCCTGTGCACAGTTCTCTTGGCTCTTTGGCTTCATCTCTTCACGATTGGTGCTCACAATTTATGCTTGTTCAATGAATGAATGAAGATGTGTGCCGATCTCTCCCTTCACTTACCTCCCATTGCTTATTTATTCACTGCTATACACTCAGGCACTTAGTTGTCACCCTGTTGTTTCCTGTGTGTCTTCTTTGTTCCCCATGTTGCTGGCTCCACAGTGTTAAACATGCCTGACCTTGACCCTTCCTTCACTTTCCACCTGATAGATCATGTTCTTGGCCCTTCCTTCTATAACTTCTCTACACACTCTACCCTAAACTTCCCTGTTGCATCAAACACAGTGTGGGCTCAGTAAGTATTTGACTGATTAATAAGGGAGGCAAGGCAAATTAGACTTTGAGTTCCTTGAGAGTTGAAGGTATAAATATCAATTACTGTAAAATTCTGTGTACTTGTGTGTGTTCTGCAAATAGTTGTTGACTGACAAGTCTTGTTGACCAAGAACCCTGGTGTACTTGAAGGTAAAAGTTTGGTCTGTTTCAAGCAGTGACTAAATAACAAGGCCATAGGATTAATCAAATAAACTGAATACCTACAAGTACCATATGAACCTGTGGGGATGGAGAGGTTCCTTGAGGGAAGTGGTATCATCCCATTTTCAGGTACTGTAGAGTTACCACTTAGTTAACCGGCAGTTGCACCCAGAACTATAGTGTAACCACTACCAGATGAGGTGGTGCTTCTCGTCTCTGCTGCTGCCCAGAGGCCCCGAGGGGTGAAAGTGTGTTAGGTGTATCTAAAGAAGCAACAACAGTCTCAGTGTGGGGATTTGGGCCAGTTGAACCACTGTAAAATCCCAGCTGGTCTGATTCAATAGGCACTTCTGAGCCTTGAGCTGGGCTCCCTTCCTTCCCCCAGTCTTGACACATAGCATTATAAGATTGTTGAGATCCTTTTGGGAGGAACGTTGATGGGTTTCAGGATGGCTGAGAATTTTTTTCTTTTTTGAATTTTATTTATTTTTTTATACAGCAGGTTCTTATTAGTCATCCATTTTATACACATCAGTGTATACACGTCAATCCCAATCTCCCAGTTCATCACACCACCACCACCACCCACCACCACTTTCCCCACTTGGTGTCCATACGTTTGTTCTCTACATCTGTGTCTCTATTTCTGCCCTGCACACTGGTTCATCTGTACCATTTTTCTAGGTTCCACATGTATGCATTAATATATGATATTTGTTTTTCACTTTCTGACTGACTTCACTCTGCATGACAGTCTCTAGATCCATCCACGTCTCTGCAAATGGCCCAGTTTTGTTCCTTTTTATGGCTGAGTAATATTCCATTGTATATATGTACCACCTTTTCTTTATCCATTCGTCTGTCGATGGGCATTTAGCTTGCTTCCATGTCCTGGCTGTTGTAAATAGTGCTGCAGTGAACATTGGGGTGCGTGTGTCTTTTTGAGTTATGGTTTTCTCTCAGTATAAGCCCAGTAGTGGGATTGCTGGGTCGTATGGTAGTTCTATTTTTAGTTTTTTAAGGAACTTCATACTGTTGTGCCTAGTGGCTGTTATCAATTTACATTCCCACCCACCGGGAAAGAGGGTTCCCTTTTCTCCACACCCTCTCCAGCATTTGTTGTTTGTAGATTTTTCTGATGATGCCCATTCTAACTGGTATGAGGTGATACCTCATTATAGTTTTGATTTGCATTTCTTTAATAATTAGTGATGGTGAGCAGCTTTTCATGTGCTTCTTGGCCATCTGTATGTCTTCCTTGGAGAAATGTCGATTTTGGTTTTCTGCCCATTTTTTGACTGGGTTGTTTGTTTTTTTAATATTGAGCTGCATGAGCTGTTTATATATTTTGGAGATTAATCCTTTGTCCGTTGATTCGTTTGCAAATATTTCCTCCCATTCTGAGGGCTGTCTTTTCGTCTTGTTTATGGTTTCCTTTGCTGTGCAAAAGTTTTTAAGTTTCATTAGGTCCCATTTGTTTGTTTTTATTTCCATTACTCTAGGAGGTGGATGAAAAAAGATCTTGCTGTGATTTATGTCAAAGAGTGTTCTTCCTATGTTTTCCTCTAAGAGTTTTATAGTGTCCGGTCTTACATTTAGGTCTCTAATCCATTTTGAGTTTCTTTTTGTATATGGTGTTAGGGAGTGTTCTAATTTCACTCTTTTACATGTAGTGGTCCAGTTTTCCCAGCACCACTTATTGAAGAGGCTGTCTTTTCTCCATTGTATATTCTTACCTCCTTTTTCAAAAATAAGGTGACCATATGTGCATGGGTTTATCTCTGGGCTTTCTATCCTGTTCTATTGATTTATATTTCTGTTTTTGTGCCAGTACCATATTGTCTTAATTACCATAGCTTTGTAGTACAGTCTGAAGTCAGGGAGTCTGATTTCCCCAGCTATGTTTTTTTCCCTCAAGACTGCTCTGGCTATTCAGGGTCTTTTGTGTCTCAATACAAATTTTAAGATTTTTTGTTCTAGTTCTGTAAAAAATGCCATTGGTAATTTCATAGGGATTGCATTGAATCTGTAGATTGCTTTGGGTAGTATAGTCATTTTCACAATACTGATCCTTCCAATCCAGGAACAGGTATATCTCTCCATCTGTTGGTATCATCTTTAATTTCTTTCATCAGTGTCTTATAGTTTTCTGCATACAGGTCTTTTGTCTCCCTAGGTACGTTTATTCCTAGGTATTTTATTCTTTTTGTTGCAATGGTAAATGGGAGTGTTTCCGTAATTTCTCTTTCAGATTTTTCATCATTAGTGTATAGGAATGCAAGAGATTTCTGTGCATTAATTTTGTATCCTGCAACTTTACCAAATTCATCGATTAGCTCTAATAGTTTTCTGGTGGCATCTTTAGGATTCTGTATGTATAGTATCATGTCATCTGCAAACAGTGACAGTTTTACTTCTTCTTTTCCAATCTGTATTCCTTTTATTTCTTTTTCTTCTCTGATTGCCGCGGCTAGGACTTCCAAAACTGTGTTGAATAATAGTGGCAAGAGTGGACATCCTTGTCTTGTTCCAGATCTTGGAGGAAATGCTTTCAGTTTTTCACCATTGAGAATGACGTTTGCTGTGGGTTTGTCGTATATGGCCTTTATTATGTTGAGGTAGGTTCCCTCTCTGCCCACTCTCTGGACGGTTTTTATCATAAATGGGTGTAGAATTCTGTCAAAAGTTTTTTCTGCATCTATTGAGATGATCATATGATTTTCTTTAATTTATTAACATGGTGTGTCACATTGATTGATTTGCATATATTGAAGAATCCTTGCATCCCTGGGATAAATCGCACTTGATCATGGTATATAATCCTTTTAATGTGTTGTTGGATACTGTTTGCTAGTATTTTGTTAAGGATTTTTGCATCTATATTCATCAGTGATATTGGTCTGTAATTTTCTTTTTTTATAGTATTTTTGTCTGGTTTTGGTATCAGGGTGATGGTGGCCTCGTTGAATGAGTTTGAGAGTATTCCTTCCTCTGCAATTTTTTGGAAGAGTTTGAGAAGGATGGGTGTTAGCTCTTCTGTAAATGTTTGATTGAATTCACCTGTGAAGCCGTCTGGTCCTGGACTTTCGTTTGTTGAAAGATTTTCAATTTCATTACTTGTGATTGGTCTGTTCATATTTTCTATTTCTTCCTGGTTTAGTCCTGGAAGGTTATACCTTTCTAAAAATTTGTCCATTTCTTCCAGGTTGTCCACTTTATTGGCATAGAGTTGCTTGTAATAGTCTCTTAGGATGCTTTGTATTTCTGTGGTTTCTGTTATAACTTCTCCTTTTTTCATTTCCAGTTTTATTGATTTGAGTCCTCTCCCTGTTTTTCTTGATGAGTCTGGCTGATGGTTTATCAATTTTGTTTATCTTCTCAAAGAACCAGCTTTTAGTTTTATTGATCTTTGCTATTGTTTTCTTTGTTTCTATTTCATTTATTTCTGCTCTGATCTTTATGATTTCTTTCCTTCTACTAACTTTGGGTTTTATTTGTTCTTCTTTCTCTAGTTCCTTTAGGTGTAAAGTTGGATTGTTTATTTCATATTTTTCTTGTTTCTTGAGGTAGGCTTGTATTGCTATAAGCTTCCCTCTTAGAACTGCTTTTGCTGTGTCCCATAGGTTTTGGATCGTCATGTTTTCATTGTCATTTGTCTCTAGGTGGGGTTTTTTTTGTTTTCTTTTTTTTGCGGTACGCGGGCCTCTCACTGTTGTGGCCTCTCCCGTTGCGGAGCACAGGCTCCAGACGCACAGGCTCAGCAGCCATGGCTCACGGGCCCAGCCACTCCGCGGCATGTGGGATCTTTCCGGACCGGGGCACGAACCCGTGTCCCCTGCATTGGCAGGCGGACTCTCAACCACTGCGCCACCAGGGAAGCCCTGTCTCTAGGTATTTTTTGATTTCCTCTTTGATTTCTTCAGTGATCTCTTGGTTATTTAGTAACGTTTTGTTTAGCCTCCCTTTGTTTGTGTTTTTTACGTTTTTTTTTCCTTGTAATTGATTTCTAATCTCATAGTGTTGTGGTCAGAAAAGATGCTTGATTATAATTTCAATTTTCTTAAATTTACTGAGGCTTGATTTGTGACCCAAGATGTGATCTATCCTGGAGAATGTTCCGTGCACACTTGAGAAGAAAGTGTAATCTGCTGTTTTTGGATGGAATGTCCTATAAATATCAATTAAATCTATCTGGTCTACTGTGTCACTTAAAGCTTGTGTTTCCTTATTAATTTTCTGTTTGGATGATCTGTCCATTGGTGTGAATGAAGTGTTAAAGTCCCCCACTATTATTGTGTTACTGTCAGTTTCCTCTTTTATAGCTGTTAGCAGTTGCCTTATGTATTGAGGTGCTCCTATGTTGGGTGCATATATATTTATAATTGTTATATCTTCTTCTTGGATTGATCCCTTGATCATTATGTAGTATCCTTCCTTGTCTCTTATAACATTCTTTATTTTAAAGTCTATTTTATCTGATATGAATATTGCTACTCCAGCTTTCTTTTGATTTGCATTTGCATGGAATATGTTTTCCCTCCCCTCACTTTCAGTCTGTATGTGTCCCTAGGTCTGAAGTGGGTCTCTTGTAGACAGCATATATACAGGTCTTGTTTTTGTATCCATTCAGTGAGCCTGTGTCTTTTGTTTGGAGCATTTAATCCATTCACGATTAAGGTAATTATCGATATGTATGTTCCTATTACCATTTTCTTAATTGTTATGGGTTTGTTTTTGTAGGTCCTTTTCTTCTCTTGTGTTCCCCACTTAGAGAAGTTCCTTTAGCATTTGTTGCAGAACTGGTTGGTGGTGCTGAATTCTCTTAGCTTTTGCTTGTCTGTAAAGCTTTTGATTTCTCTGTCAAATCTGAGTGAGATCCTTGCAGGGTAATCTTGGTTGTAGGTTCTTCCCTTTCATCACTTTAAATATATCATGCCACTCTCCCTTCTAGCTTGTAGAGTTTCTGCTGAGAAATCAGCTGTTAACCATATGGGAGTTTCCTTATATTTTTTTTGTTGTTTTTGCCTTGTTGCTTTCAATAATTTTTCTTTGTCTTTAATTTTTGTCAGTTTGATTACTATGTGTCTTGGCATGTTTCTCCTTGGGTTTATCCTGCCTGGGACTCTCTGTGCTTCCTGGACTTGGGTGGCTATTTCCTTTCCCATTTTAGGGAAGTTTTCGACTATAATCTCTTCAGATATTTTCTCAGGTCCTTTCTCTCTCTCTTCTCCTTCTGGGACCCCTATAAAGTGAATGTTGTTACATTTAGTGTTGTCCCAGAGGTCTCTTAGGCTGTCTTTATTTCTTTGCATTCTTGGTCTTTTTTCTGTTCCACAGCAGTGAATTCCACTATTCTGTCTTCCAGGTCACTTCTCCGTTCTTCTGCTGTTGATTCTTTCTAGTGTATTTTTCATTTCAGCTATTGTATTGTTCATCCCTGTTTGTTTGTTCTTTAATCCTTCTAGGTCTTTGTTAAACGTTTCTTGCATCTTCTCGATCTTTGCCTCCATTCTTTTTCCGAGCTCCTGGATCATCTTCACTATCATTATTCTGAATTCTTTTTCTGGAACGTTGCTTATCTCCATTTAGTTGTTTTTCTGGGGTTTTATCTTGTTCCTTCATCTGGTACATAGCACTCTGCCTTTTCATCTTGTCTTTCTTTCTGTGAACGTGGTTTTTGTTCCACAGGCTGTAGGATTGTAGTTCTTCTTTCTTCTGCTGTCTGCCCTCTGGTGGATGAGGCTATCTAAGAGGCTTGTGTAAGTTTCCTGATGGGAGGAACTGTTGGTGGGTAGAGCTGGCTCTTGCACTGGTGGGCAGAACTCAGTAAAACTTTAATCTGCTTGTCTGCTGATGGGTGGGGCTGGGTTCCCTCCCTGTTGGTTGTTTGGCCTGAGATGACCCAACACTGGAGCCTACCCTGGCTCTTTGGTGGGGCTAATGACAGACTCTGGGAGGGCTCAGGCCAAGGAGTACTTCCTAGAACTTCTGCTGCCAGTGTCCTTGTCCTCACGGTGAGCCACAGCCATCCCCCCACCTCTGCAGGAGACCCTCCAACACTAGCAGGTAGGTCTGGTTCAGTCTCTGTGGGGTCACTGCTCCTTCCCCTGGGTCCTGATGCGCACACTACTTTGTGTGTGCCCTCCAAGAGTGGAGTCTCTGTTTCCCCCAGTCCTGTCAAAGTCCTGCAGTCAAATCCCGCTAGCCTTCAAAGCCTTCAAAGTCTGATTCTCTAGGAATTCCTCCCCCCTTTGCCGGACCCCCAGGTTGGGAAGCCTGACGTGGGGCTCAGAACCTTCACTCCGGTGGGTGGACTTCTGTGGTATAAGTGTTCTCCAGTTTGTGAGTCACCCACCCAGCAGTTATGGGATTTGATTTTATTGTAATTGCGCTCCTCCTACTGTGTCATTGTGGCTTCTCCTTTGTCTTTGGATGTGGGGTATCATTTTTGGTGAGTTCCAGTGTCTTCCTGCCGATGATTGTTCAGCAGTTAGTTGTGATTTCAGTGCTCTCACAAGAGGGAGTGAGTGCATGTCCTCCTAATCTGCCATCTTGAACCAATCTCCATGGCTGAGAATTTTTGTTCCTGGAGTGACAGAGACACACCGAATGCAATTGGCAAATGACATCAAGAACCCCAAAGAGAGCGTTGTGTGTTCAACAGGATATGAATTCTGGAGTGTGACAGATCCAAGTTTGAGTTCTGACTCTGCCAGTTGACACTAGGAAGGAAGTGACTTTATTATGAGCTTCAGTTGGCTCATCTTTAAAGCAGGGCTGGCACCTCCCTGATAAGGAGGGCATGAGGATGAGATGATATGGTATATGTTTAGCACAATGTTTGATATGCAGTGGCTCTTGAGTCAACTGCAGCATCATTTCCCCTTGAGCTTTGCCCAGGTTATTACCAGTCTTTCAATTGCTCATGCAGTAGAACATAGTGGGAGGCAGAGATGGCCCAAGGAGATTAGACTGAGTAAATTAGACTCCCTGTTCCTGTCATTGGTATGTCTTTGCCAAGGCACCAAGGCATATAAATTCATACTCATTTATGCATATAGAGGGAAATACTTTCATTAAAGATTTTTACAGAGTTATGAAACTTGTACGTGTTTTTCAACAGGAAAACTATTTTGTGCTAGAACGTAAAATATAATAAATCACCTAAAGGCCTCCCTCACCACACACACACAAAGTAACTGCCTTTCTCTAGAAAGACAACAGTTGCGCATCTCTGTCCTAATTATTTTTACAGAATAATTGCTAGATATTATCAAAAATTATAATTAAATGCATGTTCCAAACTAATTAATAAAATAGCATTTATTTGATAATACACATTGGGTCCAGTTGCTTATGCTGGTGAACTAGCAAATGTTCCACTCAATAACTAACTAGAATGACAGCAGAGTTTAATTTCAACATAAGCCAAAAGTGGACTTTTTTCCTCACTTGCTACTTATATGAGACTTTTATAAATAGCTTAAAAGTATTTGATTAAAACCATTGCACTAATTATATTATGGGAAATGACATGTGATTTCAGCCATAACAAAAAATCTCAGATTTATGGGTTTTAGGCTGCTCAGAATTCAGAAATTCTTCTCTGTTGTTGTTTTTATTTGTTTTTATAAAGCAAGATTTTTCAAAATAGGAACAATTCCTGACACACAGCCAACCCTCAAGTATTTGTTGTCTGGCTAACCTGCTAGTGGGTTCACATGCTACTAGAACCCAGTCTTCTGTCCTCCTGCATGAAGCATCAGTACAACAGCCAGACCTTTCATTGTGAATTCAAGGTCTAGTTCTATCTCATGAGACATTGGAAACTTGGGCAAGGTGTCACAAAGCATGGGAATGATGAGTATGGCATTACAGAAGCGGGCCTCTCATAGAGGGAGGTGGAGGTGGGAAGGCCAAGGATCTTCTCAACTATGCTGGGGTTTCATCAAAAGATGATGATCCAAATAAGACAGCAACTTCGATACACATTTTAAACAGATTTGCATATGTCTGAATTGTTTGAAGTATAGTTCTGTCAGAAAGTCCAAACTTCCTTTCTTTTCACCATCTCCCTTGGAGATCACTCTTAGCTTTTAGTAGCTTTGCCTGCCGAGAGATAATTTCTCTATCTCCCTGCACCGATTCCTTCCAGCCCTGTATTTTTAGTTCTTTGTTGGACATCTCAGCTAGGCATCTTGAACGTGTATTACTTGCACTACAGATTCATCATATTCCCAAAGTGCTTCCCCAGACTAGATGTTCCTCCCAATTGCCTGGTTTTCGGAGTACTCTGTTCCTTGTTCCCTCAGCTCAGAAACTCAGTTATTATTGGCTTCTTCCTCACATCTCATTAGTTGAGCCCTACACAGTTTCATATCCAGTTACTTCTAGTGTGTCATCCTTCTCCTTGCCTAGTTCAGGTCCCCCATTGCCTCTCGTCTAGATTATTCAAATAATTGTCTCTTTTCCTCCTATCCATTGTACTCCTTGCTACCAAATGTATCCTATGAGTGGCTTTGCCCCACTAATGTCCCACTCCTTCTCCTCCTAAAAACACTCTTCAGTAAATTCTGTTTGTGAAATTCTCAGGCTGGCCTTCTAGGCCCTCCCTTTTATACATTGTGTGTGTGTGTGGTGTGCGTGTGTGTGCGCGCACGCACACGCGCGCATGCAGTGTATTTTATCAGGCTGTGCTCGGGCCAGCTCCTTCAACCACTTACTGTGTTGGGTCATTGTTGAATAAATGAATTCCCCAATTAAAGCCAATCCAGGACTTTCCCAGATCATTTCACCTCTTCCTTTTAGAGCTGCTCCCTCCACCTGGAATGGTTTTTCCATCTTCCTCCCTCTTTGGAAAAATCCTTCCATTCTCTAAAACCCATCTCCAGTACCATGTCTCTCATGAAACATAAGCTTTATTTTTGGTTTTTGAACCACCATAGAGCTTCATCCTTCCCATCTTGCACCTGGTATTGTGATCACTCTATACTTTTCTCATCATGCTTCCTAGATTACAAGCCACTTATGGGCAAAGCAGGTGTCTCACCTAATACTGTATCTCAGCATGACGTCTAAATCAGAATATGTGGGTAAGGAGTATTGATGCATTTAATTAGGTAGAAAAAGAAAAGGTTTTCAAGCCTGGGCCTCCCTAATTTCTAGAAAGGTTGGCTCTCATTACACATTCCAGTACTCTTTGCTAGCTACACATCAAAGAGTTTGTTGAAATCTGATGATAAGTATGTACTAGAGCTTTCTTTCTTCCAGTTTTGAGTGTCTTATATATATTAATAGTAAACAGGGGGCTACATTATATCCTTAATGCAATTAGGCTCTTGAAGTTCTTAGTAAGGGAGTTCCAGGAACATAGTAGGTGCTCACAGAGTGGCTGTGGTTGAGTTGAATAATGTCATATTGAAAACCTCAAAAGAAATGGTGTGCCTGATTTCTTAACTATTTAAATTCTCAAGGCTCTTTAAAAACCATTTAGTTATTCTAGAGGGGAGAGAAGGGATGTCTTTTCAAGGAGATTATCATTAAGAATGTATAACACCATCTCTAAACTGGGAATAATCTTCCTTTTTCTTTCTTTAAGATTTAGTCGTCATGACCTCTTAATTGCTAAATCAGTTAGCCTTTGTCTCCGTTGTCATCCCTCAGAATCTCAGCCTTTCTCTACAAGCATCACTGCCCTCCCCTCCTTGCCTGAACTGATGCCTGGCTCTCTCCTGAGGGGACCCCTTCACCTGCAGCCCTCCAAAGGGTACCCTTTCATTTACTTCACATCAGCAGTCGGAGCCAGTGGCAGGGCTGATAAAGGCTATGGTTGATTCCCTCCCCCACCTCCTGTTCCTTTCCAGTCTCTTCCAGAACTGAACTCATTCTACCTTCTTGTGAAAACCCAACCCCTTTCAGGCCTGTGCCATGGGTCTCTACCCCCTCCTCAGCCTTGTTGGGAGATTTCCCAGTTAATTAAAAACTTGACACTTGGTCCACTCAGAGCCTGCCATCATCCTGGGTGTCACTGCTGTTCACAAGGTCAGCCCCCCAGTAACATCATCTCAGGGCTTGGGCCACATCACCTCTAGTGAACCTCTGACCTTCTCGACCTCAGTTACCTACTTATAGACCCCAAAGAAGACCTTGTCATCAGCCCTCACTGTCACCTCCAGGATCCACGCATGCCATCCAGTACAGCCTTCTCTGCCTCTACCCAGAGAAATCTTGAATTGCAGATCCGTTCCCAGCTTTCTAACTGTCTCTCAAGCCCTGGCTACTAGCTTTCCCCTAGATTGCTGCACTAGCCCCCTGACTAGTTTTCCCCCTTCCATTCTGCCACCTACAATCCATGCTTCCCCCAACAACCAGAACAATCCTTTGAAAACATGAACTGAATCATGGCGCTCACTGCCCCCCACACAAGTCTCCAGTGACTTCCCACTCCACTCGGAATAACAGCCCAAACTCTACCTCACAGCCTACGAGGCCCTTTTTCTCATGGCCCCTGCACCCCTCTCCAGCCTGTCACTCTCCCCTGAGTGCCCCTGGCTTTCTCCCTTGCTGCTTCTTCTAAGACTTACATTGACTGCCCCCTCCCTTCTCTATGCGTGCAAGACTAGGTCTTCCCTCAGCTCTCAGCTTGCACACCGCCTCGGACCTTGCTGCGCGCCTTCCGTCTCTTATCTGAAACTGTGTGTGTGCGTGTGTGTGTGTGAGTGTGTGTGTCAGAGAGGGAGGGAGAGAGAGAGAGGGAGGGAGGGAGAGAGAGAGAGGAAGCGTGCGAGCACATTTACTGCCGTCTGAGGTTACTGATTTATCAGCTTATATATTAGCTCTTTTCCCTTCTAGGATGTAGGCTCTGGAGGATAGGGACTTTGAATATCTTATTCACCTCTGAATCCCCAGCATCTGATAGTACCTGGTTCATATTGGGTATTTAATAAATATTTTCTGACGAAGTGAATAGTGTAAGCATCCTCCCTCCCTCTGGCCTTCAGTGTACCATACTCCTCCTCATACCATCTTCCTTTCTTGGCCAAGGAAATTAATATATTCTTTATATTGCAGTTCTTTATATTGCAGCCCCATTGCCATGAATTTCCCTGTTCTTCTCACTTTGTCAAATTCCCAGAGTACATGGCCTGTCCATTGTTCATAGCATTGACCATCTGACATTTTAATCTTTATATATGTTAGTATCTCACTAATGAATCAGCCCCTCAGCCCACCTGCCACCTACCCCCAGCCCCCAGAATGTAACTTTTGGAGAATAGGGGGTAGGTGGGGTTTTTTCTCTCTGTTGTATCCCCAGTCCTTTCTGTTGCATCCCCAAGTGCTTCTCGCACTGGGATAACCCAAGAAATATGTGATTGACCATCTACTCCCGCTTTCCATGTTATTGTCTCTCCTGATTATCTGCCTCTCTGACTGCTCTTGCTGGAGGTCCCCTATATGTTGTAAGCATTTTCTTAAATTTTGCATCTAGTCTACTCATTACATAATCTGCCCCAGGATTATTCTTTTCTGCTCCTTTAGCTTCAACTATCACTTCTTTGTGGATGAGCACACATTGATCTTTCTGATCTGAACTCTCTTCTGAATCACAGTGCTCAACTTCTGGTTGAGATGTTTGGGTTCTCACCTGCCCTCAGGTTGAAGAAAACCATACCATTTACCTCCCCACGTGTGTACCCTTCAGTTACGCTTCCCTGTCACCTTCACTAACATACTGTGGCCTACCTAGCCACCTGGGTTCCGAGCCTGAGAGCCCTGCTCAACATCTCTCTCTCCCAGGCCACGCATCCAACATGTCTCCAAGTCCGTTGCTTGGCCACAGGAATATGTCTCTTGTCTTCCTAGCTTCCCACCACTTCCCCCTCAGCAGTCCAACATACTCCTTCTCTTCTACAGCCCAGTTCTAACCCACTTCTCTGCATAATTTACAGAGAGAGAGAAAGCCCTCTGCCCTCTGGTCCCCAAATCTGCCACAGCCGCATCCTGCCTGGGGACATTTGGGACTTTGTTGATGGTGTCCCCTCAATAATGGGATGAATTTTGATGCATGTGGCTAGCCTGTAGACTTTTGCATTAAGGAACTGTAAACTGTTTTGATTCTAAAACTTCCCCGATAGGTCCAAGCTCCTGTCCTTTGTCTACCCACAAATGTTTTCCCTTGGTATGTCTTTCATAAACTTCTCCCCATAAATAGAGCACATACTGAAGTTCTGTGCCAAAGACAATGACATCGTCTCCAAAGTGGGCTACTGCCCGTGATGGTTCCCCAAGACAGACCCTGCTCCCTCCTGCCTACCACCGACATCTCCTGCCTCCTGAAACCCAACATGCATCCCAACAGCCTCACTTGCTGACTGTTCCCTGACTTCAGTGCCTTAAGAATAGAGGTGTCTGTTGAGGGAGATGCTTTAACTTAAGTTGCATTTTAGAGCTAAATGCTTTCACAACTGGAGGGTTTTCCCTGGAAATGACCTGGAGATAGAGCTGCTGATAGGAACTGACAGGTGGGCCTCTGGGGCAGTCACACAGGATGCTTTTTTAGGTTCTAACTCCGTTGGGAATGGGATTACTAGGATTTGTTGTTGTCAAGTCTGATGGGACTTAATCCAAAAATTTTTTTTTCATTTTTTGGTGGGTCATATGCCATTTTAGTATCTAGGCCTAGATCCTCTTAACACCTTAAAACTTCATAATTTTAGCTTACTGATTTTCATTAGTAAGTCACTTGATAGGAGTGAAGTGATCTATAGGTTAAAATCTTATCACAGGCTTCTGAATCACCTGAAGTAGAAGGCAATGCAAGTTTGTAGAGTGCCCTGGAGAAGTAGTTACTTTGCTGGGCATTGGTGATCTTATTAAATTCTCTAAGAAGCGTAGGTAGCCTTCACTCCATTTTAAAGATCAGAATCAAGTAAGGTTCAGAGAGGTTATGTAACTACTGATGTCACACAGCAGCTAGCAAAGAGTTGACGTGGTATTTGATCATAGATTTAGCTCTGTGGCTCTGAAAGTTATGTTCTTTCCACCATATTCAGTAAATTTGACTTGTTTGCAAATCATACGTAACACTGAAAATGTTTTATTTCTCGTCTCATTACAGTGATCAGTTAAGTAACATTTTTTGTATTCTTCCTTTCCTATCTTTTCTCCTCGCCACTGCCTTAGAGCATACTCCTTCCACGTTACTGCGGACGGTCAGATGCAGCCCGTCCCCTTCCCCCCGGACGCCCTCATTGGCCCCGGCATCCCCCGCCACGCTCGCCAGATCAACACCCTGAACCACGGGGAGGTGGTGTGTGCGGTGACCATCAGCAACCCCACGCGACACGTGTACACGGGCGGCAAGGGCTGCGTCAAGGTCTGGGACATCAGCCACCCTGGCAACAAGAGCCCCGTCTCTCAGCTCGACTGTCTGGTGAGTGAATGTGGATGAACATGGTTTAAGCCCTCATGCAGAAAATAGGACCTGGATGTACCAGCAACACACAGAATTGATTCCAAGCGGGTAGTTGTCTTCAGTGGTTTGTGCTGTTTGACTTGGAGCGCTGACGAGAAGGTGTGTCTTCTTTCAGTTACTTAAGGTAGATTTATCTGGTTCTTCAGTTGTGGCACTTGCTCCGGTGCAGTTTTATTCACCCTGCCCAGTGCATGGGAACAGGCAGACCACTTGCTTTCCTATCTGATAAAGGAGTTTAAGAAAACTGCAAGCCCACAGTGGTTCCTGTGAGAGTGCACCCAAGTATCAGAATCTGTCACGTGAGACAAGAGTAACTTAATACCTCACGTGGCAAACACTAACTACCCCGTTAGCTGTCTCATGGGTATTCGTCCTCGGGTTATTTAGGAAATTTCAGTTTGATTTTCATCCTTGGACCAGCAGTAGCCTGTTTCGTGGCAGCACGATGCTAGGTCAGTTTAAGGTGACTGCACAAGATTCCCATAACCTCACGAGCTGGGAGGGATGTGGTGTTTTCTGTCACGTAACACGCCTTGGTCAAGCCTTGCCTCCAGTTGGTGCTGCTTAATCAAGCCCATGCTGTCCCTTGGCCAGGTAACGCAGGACCAGGCAAACAGAAGGGACCACAAGGTCTCTAACTCCCTGGCACTTGTTGCAGCAGAAACAGGGCCTTTCAGCAGCCAGGCCGTGTGTACCCGGTTCCCGGTGTGGCTCCTCCAGGGTTGTGAGGGCTGCTGCGTCTGCATGTGCAAATGACTCAGGCGGCTGGTTGATTTGCTGATGCCGAGAGTGGGTCTAGATCTTGGCGTTTTCATGCTAATTAAGATTAAATATCTCAGTACTGAATTTTGTAGATCAAGTTTAAGTACTTCCTTAATTTCATGTAATTTACTAGCATTAATCCACTTTATCATTGTCATAAGTGAAAATAGCTCATTGAAACCAGGAGGGAACACAATACTTTTATGGATTTTTGCTCTCATGTTAATGCTGTTTTCCTTTCCTCATGAGTAACCTCTTGATGGGTTTTGTCTCTACAGAACAGGGATAACTACATCCGTTCCTGCCGATTGCTCCCTGATGGTCGCACCCTAATTGTGGGAGGGGAAGCCAGTACCCTGTCCATTTGGGACCTGGCGGCTCCCACCCCACGCATCAAGGCAGAGCTGACGTCCTCGGCCCCCGCCTGCTACGCCTTGGCCATCAGCCCCGACTCCAAGGTCTGCTTCTCATGCTGCAGCGACGGCAACATTGCCGTGTGGGACCTGCACAACCAGACGCTGGTGAGGTGGGTCAGCAGGGTCCCTGACCAGGGGACTGGATTTACCTATGCTGTGCCAGAGATCTGTGTGTGTGTCTTTTTAAAAAGATGAAACGTAACTGTCTTACTAAAAATTGTTAAGAATAGGGCCATTTTAAGATGCTGTAAAATCTTGTTTTCTGCACCATTTGAACTTTATAGGATGAGGGGTTGTTTTCTTTTTCTTTTTTTTTTTTTTTTAATTATACTAAGCATCACCAATTCAGGTTTTAAAATAGGAGGTCGGTTTTATTTATTTTTCTTTTTTATAAATTTATTTATGTATTTATTTATCTTTGGCTGTGTTGGGTCTTCGTTGCTGTGCGTGGGCTTTCTCTAGTTGCAGCGCATGGGCTTCTCATTGCGGTGACTTCTCTTGTTGCGGAGCACAGGCTCTAGGCACGCGGGCTTCAGTAGTTGTGGCACACGGGCTCAGTAGTTGTGGCTCACGGGCTCTAGAGCGCAGGCTCAGTAGTTGTGGCACACAGGCTTAGTTGCACTGCGGCATGTGAGATCTTCCCGGACCAGGGCTCGAACCCATGTCCCCTGCATTGGCAGGCGGATTCTTAATCACTGCACTACGAGGGAAGTCTCAGGAGGTCAGTTTACATAATTAATGCACATAAGGTGCCCCTGACCTCATGAGCTCGTTAGACATATGTAGTTTGCCACCTGTGCTAACAAACCATCGTTGTCAGTAGGTACTCACTGAGAAGGTTCACGGTGTGTGGCGTGGTCCTTGGTGCTGTGTGTATCTGACATGTTCTTTCCTTCGACAAATGACCATTGAGCTCTTACCCTGGGCCCAGGCATTGTGTTGGGTGTGCCTCACCTTGAAATGATCTAGATAATCTGTTGTCCCACCTTACAGGATGGATAGACATGACTATGTCTGTTTAGAAACGAGGTTGTGTAGGATCGGCACTGATAGGAAAAGCCCTGAAACACGTGTGTCTCCAGATGTCAGCACCTGAGAGCAGGAAGCCAGAGGTGTGATCCGCTAATGGGTGTGCAGAGGGTATAGTGGAGCCCAGCTACAGGCCCAGGGGAGGGTGGAAGGAGAAGAGGCCCCTGCTGTCTGTCCGTAACATATTTTGCAGGACGGAGCTCTATAAATGATTCCAAAAACAAAACAGTTAATCACTTTTTCCCCTTTTGGGTAAGGCTCTTATGAGGAACTGCTTCTAAGCCCCAGCTCCCGTGTCTTTCGTACATTTTACCTGCTCCCGGGGCAGCTGAGTCACACTGAGGTTCTTTCCACGCTCCTTACTTGAGAGCACGGCCTTTCATCTTGCACAGCCTCCTACAGTTGCGTTGTTGCTCGCTGGCAGGGTTTGTTCTGCTGCTCCCTGTGCCCATCCCCAGAGCTTTCAGAAGGGAAACGACTCCTTACACCCTCTGAAATTCTCTCCTCCTTTCACATCACACTGACAGAGTAGGTCTCAGATTGTATCTTGGATTAGTTCATTTTCTTGTGGCTGTGTTTTCTTTTGATTCAGGTGGAGAATTTCTTCCATCAGTTGTTTCAGTTGTTTTTAGCATAAGAGTAATTTGAAGAGGACTTCCTAAGTGTTCAAAAATAAACAAAACGTGCAGGAGATGCAGCATCTCAATTAAACTTTAATCTCTCTACGTATATGCTTTGTTATTACTTTGAATAATAGAAAATATAATAAACCAAAAGGAAATCTACCAGTAGGGCCTGTAATAAAATTGATGGCTGAGGAATTCTAAACTGAGTTCACCTAAAAATTAACTGTTGAAGGACTTTTCTCCATGTTGACACCTTCAGGCAATTCCAGGGCCACACAGACGGGGCCAGCTGTATTGACATTTCTAACGATGGCACCAAGCTCTGGACGGGCGGCTTGGACAACACGGTCCGGTCCTGGGACCTGCGCGAGGGGCGGCAGCTGCAGCAGCACGACTTCACCTCCCAGGTGCGCCCTCGTGCACGCGACATTTTAGAGACCTGGTTTTGTGAAATACATGAGAGACTTCAGCGGCAATTCATTGACCACGTGACAGAGTCACTTTTGACTCTGAATTAGATAACTAAAAATTTTGTTGTTTTCTGTCAAAATAAAACAGTATATATTTTATTGAAGGACAGAAAAAATTTCATTTATTATAGGCTTTTAGCAGGTTTTTATTTCAATGACCATTACTCTATAGATCTTTGAATTTCACACAATTGATCAGTAAGTTAGATGATGGAGATCTGACTCATTACTTGGGATCACACCTTTGACTTTGATTTCTTCCTGTACAATTCACATTATCTTGGTTTCCTTCATTATTTAAGTATTATCCCCAGAGGAAGCAGTGCCTCCCCTTTAAAGGAAGTGTGTCCTCTATAGCCACCATCACCGTCACCTGTTTTAATTCTAGATCTTTTCTCTGGGCTACTGCCCAACTGGAGAGTGGCTGGCGGTGGGGATGGAGAACAGCAACGTGGAGGTGCTGCACGTCACCAAGCCCGACAAGTACCAGCTCCATCTCCACGAGAGCTGCGTCCTGTCACTCAAGTTCGCCCATTGTGGTAAGCAGGCCCCTGGCGTCCACTGCCTGTCATTCCTCCTTCCTCCTGATTCATTTCAAGTCCGGTCTTTAGTTCATTGACGTGTCCCTCTTCAGAATTATATTACTTCCTCACACATGCCTACTTCCCTAATACCATGTAATTTTCTGCAGTTTGTCCACTTTATCCTTGTCCTAAGTATAAATGACTCATTAAATCTAGGAGAGTGGGCTTTATTTTTCCAGTGAAAAGAAACTCTTATTTGTTGCAGATTAGATTAGGTGAGTTTTCTGTGTATCACTTGATGCTCTGTAACACAAGTCTCGGGACTCTGACAAAGGAATAAACACTGCCTTTTTTGAAACCCTGTTCCTCTAGGCAAATGGTTTGTAAGCACGGGAAAGGACAACCTTCTGAATGCCTGGAGAACACCTTACGGGGCCAGTATATTCCAGGTAACACTTCACTTGTGTAGCCTTCACCCACTGTGTGCTCACTGCATGGTTCTCTGTGCCTTCTTGCAGGTTAATAACACACGGACGTGTCCTAGGAGGTAGGAGCTAGTGTCACTCCCATCGCACAGAGGAGAAAACTGTGCCTGAGGGGGAGACTAGGGTCACAGCTGCAAGCCGTGCAGCCAGGAGTTGTGTCCAGTTCTCTCTGAGCTCAGAGCCGAGGTGCCGTGCCCGTGGCCCTAACTAGCTCTTCACACCCCATCCCTTTTTACATGTTAGAGTAGCAGTTTTGTCTTCTGTGAAATTTATTTATTTATTTAATTTTAATTATGGCTTTTAAAATTTTTGTTTAAAAGTTGAGCATTTTGCTTGAATATTCATTCGTGTTATTATTCTTGATTTCCCGCCCCCAAAAGAGTGCTGTGGAAAAGTGTAATAAATCTTGATTAATTTTATGAACTTTTATTCTTATTAACTCAGTGGTACTTTGTGTAGTTTATGGAATTACTTGCAGGAGAACCAGATTGTAGGCATGACACACACTCATATACAGATCTCTCTCTTCTGTCCTGCTAGTAGGTGAGAATTTCATAGGCAAGTTAAAGAAGATTTCCTTTTTAACCTTCTGTATTTAGGATGTTATTTTCTAGGTGGTGGTCTGTTTTTAGGAATAACATAACAGCGTTGCAGTTTTCTTGACCATGTGGTACTAAGTCGTAGAGGAGATTAATTCATTTGAATCGAAAACTGCATATATTGAGTGAAAGTACTCTGCAAGATAATAGGACAAAAATAGCAGATTCTTACTGTCATGAAGTTTATAATGTAATACAGTGGTTTTTGTGTTGTCGATCACAACCTTTTAGGTGGTCCCAACCAGCACTTTTTTTTTTTTTTTTTTTTGCGGTACATGGGCCTCTCACTCTTGTGGCCTCTCCCGTTGCGGAGCACAGACTCAGGACGCGCAGGCTCAGCAGCCATGGCTCACGGGTCCAGCTGCTCCGTGGCATGTGGGATCTTCCCGGACCGGGGCACAAACCCGTGTCCCCTGCATCGGCAGGCGGACTCTCAACCACTGCGCCACCAGGGAAGCCCCCAACCAGCACTTTTTAAAAAAATGAAATAAAAAATGTTAAGAGTATATTTTTTGTAGTGAGTATAAGTATTATATCTCGTTTCTCTGGGTTATGAAGTAAAATTATGACTCGGGTCTCTGGGTTGTGAAGTAAAATGTGTTTATTACAGGTTGCGTTCCAAAAGTTTGAGAAACACTGGTAGCAGGTTAGCATCTGCATGTCAAACGTTTATTGTTTAACTGTTCAAAGTCCTAGTTAAAATCCTGTGGGGTTTGTTTGTTTGTTTGTTTGTTTAGCACAGTTTAGTTCAAAGTTAACCGTGACTGCTTTGCAGTGGGTGTAGTTGAACATGGTATTTGGAGCTCTAATAAGAGTTAGTAACATTTTTCTTCCTAACTATTGAATTCCTCCCCACTTGCACATTTATATTCTGTTTTTGCATAGGGGACAACGAGTTTTTATGTTAGAAATATTTTTACATTCCCTATCTCAAAAACTATAGTATTTTCAATACGGTTCCCCATTATTACCTCACCTGGACTCTGAGGCCGCCTTCTGTCGTGGCAGACAGGTAAGCTGTCTTTACCTAATTACCTCTTTTAAGGAAAGTGAGGGCCAAGACAGGTGAAGTGACGTGTCTAGCATTCTGCAGCTCCATCTACATCCAAGCCATCCGAGTGAAGGCGAGGGTTTTCACACTGAGAACCCTGTGCTCTTAGCTGGAGACTAGGATTTGAAGTAGAGCCTTCCTTCATCAGCGTCCAGGACTGCCTTTCCTCGCTTGGGCTCCTGTTTTGGTCAAGGGAACATGTTACGCTTCTTTTTGCTCCAGATCCTTCAGTCCTGCCTCTCAGCGTTCATGGGTTTTCTTTCAGTCTTTAACGTGTTTGTGTGTCTCTTTCCCAGTCCAAAGAATCCTCATCGGTGCTCAGCTGTGACATTTCTGTGGATGACAAATACATTGTCACTGGCTCTGGGGATAAGAAGGCCACGGTTTATGAAGTTATTTATTAAGGACAAATCTTCATGCGAACTGGACTCCTCCTTGTAGCACTTTGTTCTGTCATCCTTCTGTTCCCCCGCATCCGAAACCAAGGATTTCCAGTACTCATTGCAGTCGTGGAGCTCAGTCCCCGCCTTCCCCCACTTCCTTCCTGCTGTTGAATTGTGAATACTCGTTAATAACCTGTGATACCAAATCTTCAGCTATCTACTCGGAAGAACATGGATAACCCTACTTAACAGTGAAAGGAATCTTTAGTTATGTATTATATCTGTAATATATTTATTTTGTTTAAAGAAGGCTTTCTAACAATGACTGACTAAATAAAGCTGTCTGCTCCTGCATTGATAATGAAGATGCGTTGTGTTTGATACCCCTCCCCCCCTTTTTTTGGCAAAGGAGGGGAAAGGAAGGTTTAAAATAACTGATTAAAAATGTCACTAAATGTAGACTAATGACTGTATAGAGATGTGAAATGTATAATTACATATGGAAGCAATATGTTGCTGTGTTGTTAGATGTTTTTGTTTTTTACTTATTTTAAAGATGTTTGGAAATTTGAACAATTAGAAGGTGACAGACCATGTCATATTCATTTGAGTCTATTTGGACAACTTTAACCAATATATCTATAGCTTTAGATTATATTCGATAAAAGTAATTGGACTTTTTCTTTTTTTCTTTTTTTGACTTGTTGACAAGTGTCTTTGTAATATGTTTTTAATTCCCTTTTTTTATTGTATTATAGACAGATGAACAAATTAAATTTGGCCTCAAAGGGAGAACTTAATCCCTTCTGGGTATTTTTGCCACATTTCTTTGCAGAGGGAGATGTATACCTTTGGGAAGTTTTGTCATTACGAGAAATGATAGGTTATTTTTTGGCATGTTCTTTGGGAACTGCACAGATTCAGGGGAGGATTCCTCCCACTGTGCAAGTCAAGTCTTTTACAAGACAAGGAACAGAGGAGGATTTGCAAAATCAGAAAGAATGGACTCTCACCTGGGATGAGGACTTGCTTTTTTACCTCCGGTTCTTTCCATGTCTTAGCTGGATGTCCCTGAAATGGACACAGGCTGTGCCATTGTGCCAGAAACATTGTTGTTATCTTTTATGTTGTTGTTGTTGCTGTTAAACTATGATACGTGACTCCTTTTTTTTATTATTATTTTTTGTTTGAATGCTTTAAAAATCTTTTAAGTCTGTGGATCTGCTGATGTACAGTGCCTTTGCTGCTATGGATCAAAATCAAGAGAACTGTGTAGATAAACTTTATTGTATAAGTAGCAAATTACTTAATTTCATACTAGAAATGGATGGATGCTGCAAGTTGAAATGGATTGTCCATTGACGTTCCTAATGTGGTAGCAGGAAAAAAAAATGGTGTCTTAAGTGCTTAGTGTTTGATGTCTTTAACAGTTTCGTAAAACTCTACAGTGTAGAAAGATTTTGATACTAAACTGTGCATTGTACATAGTTCTAATGCATTGTATTGACCACCAGTACTTCTATAATGGTAGATTGTTTGTGCATTCAGACTTTTAAGCATTAAACATAAATAACTTCTAGTATGCTTATTTCTAATTCTTTGTTTTGCTGGCTTTAGTTTATTTTTCATCTTTGTGCCACTCGTATATATTAAAAATTACTAGTTTTATTCAAGGGACATTGCTGTAAAAAGTCATGTGGGCTTTTTTATTGTTGCTGTTTTAGTTCTGTGTTTGTTCTTGAGAAGAGCTAGAAGGGGGGGTGGATAGAGGTTATCGATGACAGCAAATATTTATTGTGTGCCTCTTTAGTTTGTCAAAAAGTTGTCATGTTACTGAAAGCCTCGATGCTTTAGAGCTGTGCTGTTCAATATAGTTACCACTAGCCATTTGTGGCTGTTTAATTTTAACTTGATTAAAATTAAAAATTCAGTTTATCAGTCATACTAACTACATCTCAAATGTTCCGTTTGCCACATTCAACTAATGGCTAGCATGTTGGACTACATAAATTTATAGAACATTTCCAAGATCACAGAAAGTTCTGTGGGACCAGCGCTGCTTCAGAGTTAGCCGATGCGTACCATTTCCAGCCTTTGGGGTTTGGGAAACATTTCCAACGTGATACACTGAAGACTTTGAACTCCTGAGGTCCCTTGGGCTGCTACTGCTTGGCTTTGTGAAGCTTCAGCATAAGAAGGTCCTTAAAGAATTCTAAACTTTTGGGACTCAAAAACCTGACATTTTATGCATCCACTGGGTAGAAAGAAGGCTGGGCGTTGGGAGCCCCACGGTGGTCTGGAGTGTCTCAGTCATCAGCTGTGAGAGGTATTGAGTCTTTAGGTGCTAAGAGTTCAGCAGTGTTCATCATGGAAGCAGCACTTCAACTGTGAGTGCTATGAGTGCTGCTACATCAGATGATAACGTTTTTAAAGTATTAGCTTAATTAATTTCTGTTTATCCTTATTAACATTTCTTATAAAGTAATAGAGAATTGGAGTAAAAGAAAAATCATTTTGACACAAAGAATATGACACTTGCATACTGTGTTGACACTTGTAGAAGAAGAAAGTGCCTGCCTCAAGGAGTTAGAAGTTTTGTTTGGTGCCTGGTGGGTCAAGTCTGGGATGCCCTTCAGTTTTCTCTTTAGAGAGATCCAACACACTGGCCGTTGTACTGGATTAAAAATCGAGGTGAATGCACGAATAAACCTAGCTTTTTAAAATAAATGGGCATCTATTTCCTCTCACTGCTGAGGTTTTATCAGATTAGATTTTTACGTCTCTGATATCAGTCTCAGGCCCGGATTGATGTGCACAGCAGTCTTGATGTTGTCGATGTTTTAATTATAACTTGGTCTGCCATAGTTTTTACTCCAAGTATGGTCTTGCAGAGTCTGAACAACAACAAAGACAGAATCACCCTGAACCAGGGAAAGCTTAGTTCCAATGAAAGAAGAGAATGGTGTGTAGGACTGGAAGGTTGACTTACGTAAAACTACCAAGAAGTAAAAAGAATCCTTGATTGAAGACCTTCCAAGACCGGCAGGTCAAATGTACAGTGATAGATGCTAACATCTTCAAGTTTTTGCAGATACACACCTCACTTGTGGGTCACTACTTACTGGCTTCTTGGCCAATGAGCTGCAAAAGATAAGTCTTACCCTGGAATGGTGTGTGTTGAAGCTTGAACCGCAGCCCTGTAACACCTGCAAGTGGTTGGAGTTCCGCAGCCATGGCATATCCAGAAACTCAGTTTCAGGCCATCTCATAGCCATGAAATCCTGGGACCCTACAGCCAAGAGCAGGGGAAATTGATGTCGCAATTTCTGTACAGAGGTGCAGTCCCCGAGCAAGACTTTGATCAGCTAGACCATCAGTGATGCTCTCAGTTGTGTCTATATGGCCAGTTTTTGTATCCTCAGTTGGACATTCTTGCACTGGCATCATATAACTAAAGGGATTTGTCAACTTATATTTTTGGCAGTTGTAAGGAGATTTGTACTGGAATTCCTTGCCCAGCATTAAGTAAGCAGTTACAAAATTATAGAGATGTGGGTACCAAAAGAAATTCTTTTGACATTCTTGGATGTACATTTCTGTAGCTACCAGCTCCTGGGTAACCTGTAGAGTGGCATCAGCAACAAGCTCTGGGTCCTGCCACCCCTCAGTTCCCCACTGGGGCATCAGCAGCAGAAGCAGTGACTCACCACCATTTCCGTTTTTGGTTTTTGTGGTTTTTTTGTTCTTTTGTTTTTGGGTTTTTTTTTTTTTTTTTTTTGCTTTTAACTAATTGCATTTATTTGCCTTTCAGTTCAAGCTTCCATTCAGAACTGGCAATGGAAATACTGTATTTTTGACAACCCAAGCACATCAGAAAACCTCTCGTGTTGGAACTTAACACCAATGCTGTTCTAGTGGTAGGAACTAACTTTCATTACAAGCTGCTGTTAACATTTTATTTTAGTTCTTTTAGTTTGAGTTTTTGGCAGCAAGTGACAGAATTTTTTGGTCCCAGATAGGAACTAGCAGCAGAGCTGGGCTCTAGTTTACCTCTCCCCAGGGAAGGAAATTCTCAGCTGGGATCTTAGGCATTTGGCCTACAGGGAAGGAGAATTCCCACAGGGCTGCCTTTAGTCCAGAGGAAAACCGTGAGCACAGTGCTTTCACAAAAGTTGTTCTGTCTGATCTCACAGCAGGCCTAGACAGGCTGGATGCTAGAATACTGAATTTACACTGTAGGGCACAAAGCATCAGAGGAGAACAGTGATTTTCCCAAACTCTCTTATCTCCCAGGGGAGACAAGTCAGCCTAAACCCCAAGGCTCTGGACTTGCAATTGAAATTCTGTGCCCAACGTGGCAGATTAGAAGAAAATTGGGAAGGAGGTGTTGCAGATGCTTATACCTTGCTGCTCTTCACCCCTTAGTTTCACGTGAATTAACTGGCTTTGGAGACTTTGGCATCACAGCATCTCTTGAAAACTCCTTGAATCAGTCACAGATTGTCTTTTGAGTTCTTGCATTGTGTGTACTCACTGTGTACATGAGGCAGAGATCCATGATGGGCTCATAGAATTCCTCACGCCTGACCCTGGCATCTCACTGCCTCAGGCAGGGAGCCTCCCGCATTAACCTGACACTGTAGTTTGATGAAAATACTTGGAACTAACAAGTTTTCTGTTATTTTGGCAGAAGACTTAAACTCACATAAACGTCATGCTTTATTTGACTCGGGTGCAGCAAATAAACGTACACACACTAAAAGGTACATGTGAGGTGTTTGGGTTTTGAGAATTTAGGCAGTAAATTTTTGGACTCTATATGGAGTCCAAACTAATGCCCAAGTGGTTTCTAGTGGCCCAGCATTTCTCCCCAGACTTAGGTAGTAGTTGGCCATTTCTCAATCTTTACTAGATGCCTCCACAGCCTCTTCTAAAAGAAGCTACCATAGGTGATACCCTGGCCATGTCTTCTGTCATGTGGCAGAAAGAATAAGCTGAGTTTGCTATTTTTGTTCTTCCAGGAGGCTGGGAAGTAGCAGGAGAATGAGTTAGTGGTGGGAATTAAAGGAAACCGTCAGGGCGAGCCTGTGCCCTTCCACCTGTGGACAGCAGCACATGGACAGGAAGCGACCCCATCAGGAACCACCAGGAGGGATGGCGTGAGACCCCCCGACCACCATGCATCGAGCAGAGCAGAGTCTTCCTTAGGACAACTACCCATTATTTGAAGAACTTCAGTCAGGTGCCTCTGTGCCCCCAAAGAGTTCAGCTGAAACAAATACTACTCACCTCAACCTTTACTGGGTCAAGTCTTAGCATCAGGTGTCCAACTCGGAGAAGCTTTTGGTGCTGCTGAAAACAAAGCACCCTCCCCCTCCCCCCCCCAAAGTCTGTTCATCTTTCCCAGATGAATGAAAACAAGACTTTCTGGATTAGTTGAAGAAGTCATCTGTTAAGCTTTGTTCCTCAATCTCCTGCAGTTACTCATAGCCCCTTTAATTTTTCTCCCAAGTAGACAGTCAGTGTTAAAGAAACGTGATTTCAGGTTTTATGGCTGGGTTGGGAAGTTAGGGTTTCCACGCTGAAGGTCAGTCAACCCCACTGCATGCACATCTTTAGGCCTCAAAGTTTTCGTGAGAACAAGAACAGCCTCCTGGGCGCAAGGTGGTGGTTGTAAAGGTTACTCTGAGGACAAAGGCCTTGATTCACAGACACCTGTTCCTGAGTGACAGTCTTAAAGCATGAAGTGCCCCTAGTGAGAATTTTAGTGATACACAAGCTGCCTAAAAGTGAAGGATTTAGCTTCAATCCCTGAGGGGCTGTGGGCTTGCATTCCTATCAAGAGGCTCAGCACAAGGTAGTTGCCCTGGGCCGATGCTGGCTTTGCAGACATACTGCTGTGTGTGCAGCTTTGAGCCAGGAGCACCAACCAGACTTGCATTCAACACCTTCAGACGTCTAGCTGACAGCATTTCCATCCCACAGTCTTTTTCTGTTTGTTTGAATGTCTTTTTCTCAACGAAGATTTGTTTTCACATGAGTTACAGAGAACAGCACTATGGTGTCTTTTTCATAATACATGCTCTTAGATTTGTGGAACTCATGGAAACTTGGAACCTGACCCCAGACCCGCAGGAGTGCATAAGATAAGGCAAGTTGGTGGTGTTCAAGCTTATAAAGGTTTATCTCTTTTTTTCCACAGCTTTATCAAGATATAATTGACATGTAACATTGTGTGAGCTGAAGGTGTACAAGGTGATGATCTGATACACATAATACTGTGAAATTATTACCGCAGTAAGGTTAGTTGGCACACCCACCACCTCACTTAATGACTGTGTGTGTGGTGGGAATATTTAAGGTTTACTGTCATAGCAACTTTCAAGTATATAATACAGTACTGTTACCTAGAATCACCGTGCTGCACATTAGATCCTCAGAACTTATGTATCTTATAACTGGAAGTTGGTATCCTTTGACCGATGTCTCCCCTATTTCCCCCCAGTCCCCTTTCCCTTATCCCCAAGCCCCTGGAAACCACTGTCCTATGCTGTTTCTAAGAGTTTGGCTTTGTTTAGATTCCACATATAAGCGGGATCATAAAGTGTTTGTCTTTCTCTGTCTGACTTATTTCACTTAGCATCATGCCCTGGGGGGTCCATCCATGTTGTAAATAGCAGAATTTCCTTCTTTCTCAGAGCTGCATCATATTCCTGTGTGTGTGTGTGTGTGTGTGTGTGTGTGTGTGTGTGTGTGTATGTATCACATTTTTTTAACTCACATGTTGATGGACACTTAGGTTGTTTCCATTTCTTGGCTGTTGTGGATAATGCTGCAGTGAACACGGAGGTACTGTTTTAGTGGCTGCACCAATTTACATTCCCACCAAAAGTGCACGAGGGTTTCCTTTTCTCTACAACCTCACCAACATCTATCTCTTGTCTTCTTGATCATAACCATTCTGACAGGTGTGCGGTGCTATCTCATTGTGGTTCTGGTTTGCATTACCCTAGTGTTTAATGATGTTGAGCATGTTTTCATTTACCTGTAGATATCTGTATGTGTTATTTGGAAAAATATTTAGGTCCTGTACTCATTTTTAAATCAAAATTATTATTTGCTATTATGTTGTATGAATTTCTTAATTATTTTGGATATTAACCCCTTATCTGATACGTGATTTGCAAATATTTTCTCTCATTCCATAGGTTGCCTCTTCATTTTGTTGATTTTTTTTCTTTTGCTGTGCAGATAGCTTTTTAGTTTGATGTAGTCCCTCTTGTTTATTTTTGATTTTGTTGCTTGTGCTTTTGGTATCACATCAAAAAGGTCATTGCCAAGACCATTGTGAAGGAAATTTTCCCCTGTGTTTTCTTCTAAGAGTTTTATAGTTTCAGGTCTCACATTTAAGTCTTTAATCCATTTTGAGTTAATTTTTGTGAATGGCATAAGATAAGGGTCCAGTTTCATTATTTTGCATGTGATTATCCAGTTTTAACACCATTTATGGAAAAGACTATCTTTTCCCCATTGTGTATTCTTAGGTCCCTTGTCAAATATTATGTGGCTATATAGGCATGGATTTATCTCTGGACTCTCAATTCTGTTCCATTGGCCTGTGTCTGTTTTTATGCCGGTACCATACTGTTTTGATTACTATAGCTTTGTAGTGTAGTTTGAAATCAGGGTATGTGATACTTCCAGCTTTGTTATTCTTTCTCAAGATTTGGCTATTCAAGGTCTTTTGGGGTTCCATACAAATTTTAGCATTGTTTTTTCTATTTCTGTGAAAAAATGCCATTGAAATTTTGATAGGGATTGCATTGAATCTATAGATGACTTTGGGTAGTATGGATTTTTTAACAATGTTCTTGTGATCTACAAACGCAGGATATCTTCCATTTATTTGTGTCATCTTCAATTTCTTTCATCATAGTTTTCAGTGTAGAGATCTTTCACCTTCTTGGTTAAATTTATTCTAAGCATTTTATTGTTTTTTGATTACATCCTGCCCACAGGCATTCCATAATCAAGCACATTAATATTTCTGGGGCAAAACATAAATGTTCATACTAAGTGGAGTAGTGATGACTCGAAACTTCTACATCTCAGTTCAGGGCAATTCTGCCCCAAATGCATCATGAATAAACTTCTGGTGTTCTTCAAATTTTCCATCTTGGAATAGGAAATAAGGGATTTGTGGACCGGTACTCATGTTGTCCCCATTTTGTAGATTAGAAATCAGATCCACAGAGGTCAAGTGACTTGAATGACAGACGCTTGTTCTGTCTCGCACCAGAGCCAGTGTAAACCCGTCACTGACTGGAACGAGGTTGCCCAGATGTTCTTCTGGCTCTCTCTTTTATACTGCTGTGTCTTACTACCATATACACTTCCAAATCTTCTGCATCTCTTCTAATCTGTCACTGAAAATTACTCTCATTATGCCCAAGCAAAATTCCGTACTTTTTCCATAAAAAGAAGAAAATAGGCCCTGAGCTTTGCCATAGTGTCCTCAGTTCTGAGAAGCTTACTTCTTGGTTTGATGCTATTTTCTATGTGATGAAAAGTCTAATCTTTAAACGTGAGGCATTGTTAAAAGCAATATGCTTCAATGGTAACAAAAATATCAGCAAAAAACATGAAGCATCGAAATATCTTTCAAATAATTTTCTGATTGGAAATGTCCTAATCCATGTTTAGTTTTCCCTTCCAAACTTCAAACATGCTTAGCTTTTTTCTTTATTTTTTTCCATATTACTCTTTTGATAAAAAGCTGTGTTTTGTTTTGGCTTTGTTTTTATTTTGTTCCGCTTTGTTTGAAAAGTACTTTGTAGCATGTAAAATATACTTGTTTGAAAGATGGGTCACACAGGAAGATTTTCTTTGATTACTAGTGTGTGTTTTGATTCATGAGCTCATAAAAGCCCAACCATGGTGGTTAAAACAAAATTGTTTCTAGATTTCTTGATGATGGCCATTCTGACTGGTGTGAGATGATATCTCATTGTAGTTTTGATTTGCATTTCTCTAATGATTAATGATGTTGAGCATTCTTTCATGTGTTTGTTGGCACTCTGTATATCTTCTTTGGAGAAATGCCTATTTAAGTCTTCTGCCCATTTTTGGATTGGGTTGTTTGTTTTTTTGCTATTGGGCTGCATGAGCTGTTTATAAATTTTGGAGATTAATCCTTTGTCAGTTGCTTCATTTGCAAATATTTTCTCCCATTCTGAGGGTTGTCTTTTGGTCTTGTTTATGGTTTCCTTTGCTGTGCAAAAGCTTTTAAGTTTCATTAGGTCCCATGTGTTTATTTTTGTCTTTATTTCCATTACTCTAGGAGGTGGGTCAAAAAGGATCTTGCTGTGATTTATGTCATAGAGTGTTTTGCCTATGTTTTCTTCTAAGAGTTTGATAGTGTCTGGCCTTACATTTAGGTCTTTAATCCATTTTGAGTTTATTTTTGTGTATGGTGTTAGGGAGTGTTCTAATTTCCTTCTTTTACATGTAGCAGTCCAGTTTCCCCAGCACCACTTATTGAAGAGGCTGTCTTTTCTCCATTGTATATTCTTGCCTCCTTTATAAAGATACGGTGACTGTATGTACGTGGGTTTATCTCTGGGCTTTCTGTCCTGTTCCATTGATCTATATTTCTGTTTTTGTGCCAGTACCATACTGTCTTGATTACTGTAGCTTTGTAGTATAGTCTGAAGTCAGGGAGCCTGATTCCTCCAGCTCCATTTTTCGTTCTCAAGATTGCTTTGGCTATTTGGGGTCTTTTGTGTTTCCATACAAATTATGAAATTTTTTGTTCTAGTTCTGTGGAAAATGCCAGTGGTAGTTTGATAAGGATTGCATTGAATCTGTAGATTGCTTTGGGTAGTATAGTCATTTTCACAATGTTGATTCTTCCAATCCAAGAACATGGTATATCTCTCCATCTATTTGTATCATCTTTAATTTCTTTCATCAGTGTCTTATAATTTTCTGCATACAGTTCTTTTGTCTCCTTAGGTAGGTTTATTCCTAGATATTTTATTCTTTTTGTTGCAATGGTAAATGGGAGTGTTTTCTTAATTTCACTTTCAGATTTTTCATCGTTAGTGTATAAGAATGCCAGAGATTTCTGTGCATTAATTTTGTATCCTGCTACTTTACCAAGTTGATTATCTCTAGTAGTTTTCTGGTAGCATCTTTAGGATTCTCTATGTATAGTATCACGTCATCTGCAAACAGTGACAGCTTTACTTCTTCTTTTCCGATTTGGATTCCTTTTATTTCTTTTTCTTCTCTGATTGCTGTGGCTAAAAGTTCCAAAACTATGTGTAGAGTTTTTGTTTGTTTGTTTGTTTGTTTGTTTTGCAGTACGCAGGCCTCTCACTGTTGTGGCCTCTCCCGTTGTGGAGCACAGCCTCCAGACACACAGGCTCAGCGGCCATGGCTCACGGGCCCAGCCACTCTGCGGCATGTGGGATCTTCCCGGACCGGGGCACGAACCCGCGTCCCCTGGCAGGCGGACTGTCAACCACTGCGCCACCAGGGAATCCCTTATGTGTAGAGTTTTAATTAAGATCTCGTCACAGAACTTGGACCAGTTAAGTTACTGTCTGAATTGCTTTCCTGTGAAAAAACAAGGGCTGCCGGAGGCAGTGCAGGGATGCATAGCTGTTTAGACAGTACGTAATTGGTTCCTTGAGGAGAATTGGGCAGCTATGAGTGTTTTAAGTGTGTTTTCAGGGTCATTTTTTAGAGATGTTGCAAAATTGTAATCCTGTTCATCTATGGTACCTGACAAATCTTTCCCGAAATCTCCAGCCATCCAGGGAGGTATCACTGTGTCCAGAATCGAACACTGACACCTTATGTCACCCTCTCTTTGGAGATAGGGATTGTATACGATGCCACTGGTGGGCACAGCAGGCAGTAGTGAGGGTTAGCTCTTCCCCTGATTAACCCACCCCCTTCACACTGTTAGACAAGACAGCATTTCCAGTGGATATTTGCTCTCTGAACTATTATAGGACTAACTTATGTTTATAGAAGTTTCCATGTAAAATGTGGTAATAATCAAGCTGGTTAGCAACCGTGTCGAAAAAGAAAAATTTGTGGAACTTTTACGATGCAGATGAAGGAAACTTTTCTAAAGGAAAAATTTCCATTCCAATGTTTTTGAAGACCAAGTCTTAATGTCCAAGCAAATACATACCCTATCAGATGTGTGTGGCTACCAATATTAAAAGGATATTGATGGAAAAACTTGGTCTTTTTTGCTACATATCTTTATGAGAGAGATGTTTGTGTTTTAGCATTCTACATGTGGCTCAAATTAAATTCGTACTTTAAAACGTAAAGTTTGCTGAAGCTGAGTTGTAAAAATCCTATCGCCCATGTATTTGCCATCATGGCAACTTAGGAAAGTGACTAGGTTCTGTGATTAGGTTGGTAGATAAATGAGAACAAATCTGAGAAGAGTTAAATACCCATCCATTTATTCAACAAATGTTTATTAGCTACTCTATGTTTTAAAGAGCTGAGCTAGACACTGGGGATACAGATACACACAGAACAGAGACAGTCCCTGACTTCACAGAATCTAGGATAGAATAGGACTTCATGCAGGTAATTCAGTGATTACAGCATAGTTGGATGCATAGGACGCCAGGGGAGTTCAAGACCCTATAGGACCACATGGAAGGAAACATAACCCAGACTTGTTGGGTTAGGGGAAGCTTCTGGAAGAAGTGACGTCTAAGCCAAAGCCTGAAGAATACATAAGGATTGGTCAAATGGGGAGTTTTTGTATATGGGAAAATACTCAATGCAGAGGGAACAAGTGCAAACACCCAGAGGTGACAGAGAGCATGGGGACTTCCAAAAACTTGGGAGCCCTGTGGTGTGGCTGGTGGTTAGGGCACAGGGGGTGGGGCTTAATAACCAATGACAGCTAGACCCTAAGGCCCTTGTGAGCCACATACAGATCCTCAACTTTCACTAAGGGCCATGAGGACCTATAGAGGATTTAAAGCAGAGGAGCAGCATTGTCAGGTATTTATTTTGAGAGGATCACCCAGGTGCATGTGAAGAATAGAGCAGAAGGAGAATGGACTGTAGGCAGGGACTACTTAGGAAGCTATCGGAGCAACTCAGGTGAGACATGAGGCCAGCCCTGAGGAAGGATGGTGACAATGGGGGTATGAAAGGACCCTAGAGACACTGAAGGGGATAGAATTGACCAGGACCGGGCAATTTGTTGCCCACTGAATTAAGGTGGTTGTTTGTTTTTCTGTTCTGTTAGCAAGCAACAGACAGTGTCCTTGACTAACATAAGCAACAAAGGGATTTCTTGGAAAGCTGTCAGTGTAGGCCACAGCAACCTGGGGTCCAGAAAGCAGAAAACTTTATCTCTTCAAAGTCTTCAAAAGTCCAAGGGGCCATTTTTTCTAGAGTGCTGCCATAAAATGTGTTGGTTCTAATCATTTCCTGTCTCTCAGATATAGTCACTCAGAATTCAGTCTCAGGAGAGAAAATCTGAATGCACCGGCTTAGACCCACGCCATTCCCCTGTGCATTCTGCTACTGGCACAGTGGAAAGAAGAGGAGCAGGGCCAACCAAAACAGTAACCCCAACGATGTGGAGGGGGTGGCAGAGGGAGGTGTCAGGTGTGTCAAGTGTAGGCCCTGATCCCTGGCGTGGATGACTGAGTGGATGGTGGTGCCATCCTCTGAGAGAGGAGCGGGAGCAGGTGTGAAGGGGGCAGTGGGGAGTGGCATTTAGTACTGGACATACACTTGACGAGATCTTGTCGGAAAGTGAAGATACAAGTCTCGAATCAGGAGTGAAATATCTAGGCTGAGGAGATAGTCCTCAGTATTCACACTGTAATAGAATCCATGGGAACGGAGGAGATGGTGTAAGGACGGTGTGTAGTATGCGGGGAAGAGAGGCTTGGGTAGAATCCAGTAGGTCCCCTACATACAAACTTTCAAGTTGCAAACTTTCAAAGATGCGAATGTGCATTTGCATGTCCAATCACATAAGTTAGTACAGTACCATGTAGCCGATTGTGTTAGTTGGGTACCTAGGCTAACTTTGTTGGACTTACGAACAAATTGGACTTAACAAACGCACTCTTGGAACGGAACTCATTCGTATGTAGGGGACTTACTGTCCTCAGAGTTAAGATGGGTAGATCTAAAAGGAAAAGGGGCTAAAATAAGTTGAACACAGGCAGTAGTCGCCAGGCTCTGAGTTGGCCACCGATCATCCCCACCTGCTAGTATTCACACCTGTGTGTAGCCACCCTCCCCCACTACCAGAATCCATCTGTGTAACCAGTAGACTGTGTAGAAGTGATGTTGCATTAGGTTACAGGAGGTTATGAAATTCACAAGGGCTCCTGTTTTGCACTCTCTTTGCCTCTTTGGACCACTTACTCTGCCAGCTGCCATGTTGTGAGCACCCCGTGGAGAGGCCCATGTGATGAGCATCTCAGGTCCTTGGCTACTCCCTTGTGAGTGGGCTGGAGACAGATCCTCCAGCCCCAGACACATCTTGTTTGTAGATTCATGAGAGACCCTGAACCATCACCACCTGGCTCAGCTGCTCCCAGATTTCTGACCTATAAAAACTGAGATAATAAATTTTTGCTGCCTTAAACCACCTACCTTCGAGGTAGTTTGTTACACAGCAATAAATACCTAGTACGCAGGCTCTCTGTAGCTTGGATCTTGATGTTTTTCCTCCTCCATTAATTCAGTTCTCTTTGCATCACTTTTCATTTCTGATCTCCCTCCAAATTACTAATAAAGAAAAATGAAAGGAAGATAATATGTTTCACCTATCAAGCTGGAAAATATTTTTTCTTAAATCCAGTGTTAGAGAGAAGTAGGTAATAGTACATTCTCATGTACTGCAGATGAGGGTTGAAATTAAAACTTTTCTGAAAGACTTGGGAAGTGTGCTTCAATCATTTTAATAATGTACATTAGCTTTGACTCAAAAATACAATTTCTGTGATTTTACTCTAAGTATCTGAGGATATGATCAAAGATTTTTTTTAAAAGGATTTTGATTGTAGTAATTTTTTTGAAATCTGGTTACAGACGACAGAAACCCAACCTGAAAAGGCATAAGCAAAAGCAGTTTATTGGGTAGGAGAATCTGAAGGTTTGAAGAACTGAGCCGCAGAAGAGCAGAGATGCAGCTGGGTCTCAGGAACAATTGGAATCAGGGCTTGAATGTTGCCAGGTCTTGTCCCATCACCCTTATCTGCTGCTCTCTGAGCGTTCTTTTATTTCTAGGACAGACTGGCTTTTCCTCATGGTGGGAAGCATTGGTCCAATGGATGTTCTTAACAAAGGAGAGGCTGACTAATCTCAAACTCCATCAGTTCTAGTTCAGAACAATTCTATGGAAAGACTCTGAAGGCTCAGTCTGGATCAGAAGCTCATCCATGGAATAGTCAATTGCAGTGGTGACAATTGGCATCTATTGACCTAAGTACCCAATTTAGATGGATTGGTGTGGCCAAGATGGCAAGCAAATGAGAAAATATGGTCGTTTCTATTCACATTTTACATTTGAGTTTATGAAGTTTGATTGTCTCCAAAATAAAATGTATAGTGTCATTTCTGCGTATTTATAAAACCTGTCAAAATAACTTGTAACGGAATCTATCCCAAAGAATGTAAATTCCGTACCTATATTGTCTCAGGTGTCCTTAGAGAGTTGGCTCTTCATAGGGAGGGGAAAATATTCTTCTTCTCCAACATTCTGGTCTCTGACCACCCATTCCTCTTAGAGTCACGATAATGCACCAAGCAGCAGCGATCGTACCTGCCATTCCTCCACTGGACAGGTGTTGTTGCGCGCAGGCTAGGACTGTGTTTGGGACTGGTGGGCATAGTGAAGGGTCCAGGAGCAACTCATTCCTGTGCCAGGTATCCCACCAAATTGCTCCCACCCAACCCCACCCAGCCACCACCAACTGAACACTGGAACGCTGAGAGCCGTGCTTTCCAGTAAACCTGTATAGCAAATTTCTTCTGGTGTGAAGTCATCTGTTGATAAGCATATCATGGAAGACAGAACCAAGAGCTTTGTAAAATTCAAGCTCTATTACATCTATTTCATCCCTCTGATCTACCAGGCCTGTCACTCTGTTTTAGAAGGAAATTAGATGGTTCTGACAAGACTGTTCTTCACAAAGCAATGTTGATTATTACCTAGTATTCTGTGAGCATATGGGTGTTTGCAAATTGATTTTTTGATGATTTGTTCTAGTATTTTCCAGGTATGAAAACTAAATTGACTACTCTATGATTTTCAGGGCTGTCCCTTTCTCAGCTTCAAATACAAGATCTTATCTCTACTTTTTTACTGTTTAGTGGCCTCACTGATCCCTGTCAAATTTTTTTTTTTTTTTTTTTTTTTTTTTTTTGTGGCACGTGGGCCTCTCACTGTTGTGGCCTCTCCCGCTGCGGAGCACAGGCTCTGGACGCGCAGGCTCAATGGCCATGGCTCACGGGCCCAGCCGCTCCGCAGCATGTGGGATCTTCCCGGACTGGGGCACAAGCCCGTGTCCCCTGCATCGGCAGGCAGACTCTCAACCACTGCGCCACCAGGGAAGCCCCTTGTCAAATTTTTTAAATTGCTTTTGTAAAACATCATTAGCCTTGCTTAAAAGTTATGTAAGGGGAAACACTTAAAGGAAATGATGACTTGAATATTTACAGGGTTTTTTTTGTTTGTTTGTTTGTTTTAAAGAAAACACAATAACAAAAAACTAAAATCTGGAATTACTTACAAATGGGCAAACTCCTAAAAGATGTACTAGGCCACCATCTACAGCTCTAAGGTTGGCCTTAAACAAAATTTAAAATTCATAAGATTACCATTACAGGGGCAAAACAATAAGTAATGCTTAGTGAAATAGTTAAGGATGTTTAAGGAAATTAATTCAAATATTTCTTCCCCTTGGCAAGCTCGCTTTGTAAAAGACACAGATTACAGGATAATGTATACTTTTGAGCTGTAAAGAGATTTGTTGATTAGCAGACATTTGATCCTGTCCAAAAGGTCCTTGAAATTTGGTCCTATCAAAAACATCCATGAGCATATTTGGCTCATGCCAAATGGTTCTTGATATTTGGTCCTGTCAAAACATCCATACTTAGAAGACGTCTCTGGGTTCAAATATCCCATAATGTTTATTTATACTTTGGTTTATAGGAATAATACATAAAAAATACTATCATGTTTTATTGGTCCAGTAATTGTGTTGTGACTGTATTACCAATAATAATGCTTCTTGCCTCCATAGTGTAGCTGGTAATGGCACACGGGGCTAGG